>NC_080025.1:118300178-119550178 GCF_030020395.1 Manis pentadactyla
CTAGAATAACTGCTGCATTTCTAAAGTCCAGGTTTGAAAGATGAATATAAAATTATTCATCTTAGCAATAATGACTCATATTAAGCCACCAAAGCAATAAAATGATTTGATTTTTTTAAAAGAAACATATCTAGAAAAAACTTAATGAGATGTTTATAAAATACTAGCCAAATGGGTTGTTCGGATATTTTAATTTTAAAGCCAGTACTATCAAAGTATAACTGATAATTTTAAAATGGCTTGTGATTCCATTCCACTCAGAATTGGTGACATTTAAAGTTATTACCTCTTAAATAAATATCTTTGTACAATTAACTCATAGGAGACAGCTACCGTCTCTGTAGATTTGCTGAACAATTCTTTCTTTTCTTTTTATATCATTAATGTACAATTACTTGAACAACATTATGGTTACTAGACTCCTGCTATTATCAAGTCCCCTCCACATACCCCTTAAAGTCACTGTCCATCAGCATAGTAAGATGCTATAGAATCATTACTTGTCTTCTCTGTATATACTGCCTATCCCATGTACCCCCCCCGCTACATTATGTGTGCTAATCATAATACCCTTTTTTCCCCCTCATCCCTCCCTTCCCACCCATCCTCCCTAGTCCCTTTCCCTTTGGTAACTGTTAGTCCATTCTTGGGCTCTGTGAGCCTGCTGCTGTTTTGTTCTTTCAGTTTTTGCTTTGTTCTTACACTTCACAGATGAGTGAAATCATTTGATACTTGTCTTTCTCCGCCTGGCTTATTTCACTGAGCATAATGTCCTCCAGCTCCATCCATGTTGTTGCAAATGTTAGGATTTGTTTTCTTCTTATGGCTGAATAACATTCCATTGTGTATATGTACCACCTCTTCTTTATCCATTCATCTACTGATGGACATTTAGGTTGCTTCCATTTCTTGGCTATTGTAAATAGTGCTGTGATAAACATAGGGGTGCATCTGTCTTTTTCAAACTGGGCTGCTGCATTCTTAGGGTAAATTGCTAGAAGTGGAATTCCTGGGTCAAATGGTATTTCTATTTTGAGTGTTTTGAGGAACCTCCATACTGCTCTCCACAATGGTTGAACTAGTTTACATTCCCACCAGCAGTGTAGGAGGATTCCCCTTACTCCACATCCTCGCCAACATTTGTTGTTGTGAACAAGTCTTTTTATAATATTTTTTTAATTAAATGATAGTTGATGCACAATATTATATTGGTTTCCAGTATACAACATAGTGGTTCAACAGTTATTCATATTATTAAATCCTCAATCCCACTAGTGTAATTGTTATCTGTCAACATAGGGTGATGATACAGAATCATTGGCTATAATTTCCATGCTATACCGTAATCACTGCGACCAAATAATATTGTGACTGAGAATTTTTGTGCCCTTTTATGCCCCTCAACCTCACTATGCACTCCCCCTCCATGATAACCACCAGTCACTAGTTAGTGTCTGAGTCTACTACTATTTTGTTCATTTTATTTTGTTTTGTTTTTAGTTTGCAGCAGTAAGTGAAATCATATGATATTTGTCTTTCTCTGCCTGGCTTATTTCACTTAGCATAATCCTTCTAGGTCCATCCATGTTGTCACAAATGGTAGGAGTTTATCCTTTCTAATGGCTGAATAATATTCCATTGTATATATGTACCACATCTTTACACATTCATTTATTGGTAGACACTTGGTTACTTCTATATCTTGGCTATTGTAAACAATGAGACAATAAAATACGGGGGCTTATATCTTTTTGACAATAAAATACGGGGGCTTATATCTTTTTGAATTAGGGATTCTGTTTTCTTCAGGTAAATGCCCAGAAGTAGAATTATTGGGTTGTGTGGTATTTCTAGTTTTAGTTTTTAAGGCACCTCCATACTGCTTTCCACAGTGGCTGCACCAATTTACATTCCCACCAGCAATGTAGGAGGGTTCTCTTTTCTCCACATTCTTGCCAGTACTTGTTTTAGAGTAGATTCTTTTGAAGCTTTGGTTTCTGATTTTTTATTCTTGGCTAAAATAAGTGCAATGGTATTTATGATGTGCTGTTTAAGATCTGAAACTCCTCTGGGAATGCCAAGGGATGGTCTAACCCATTGGATAAACATTGCTTGATTCTTTAAATACTGTGGGCTTTTTCAGGAATCCTCCCAAATGACAATATTCCTCACAAGGAACTTGATGGGTTCAAGGCCCAGAGAGGAGTGTGGTTCTTTGTGTGCAAAAGAAGTGACCCTGGACAGTTCACATTGTCCAATGTCTCTTATAACTCCAAGGCCTGCCTGCATTGTCATATTCTTGCTGCATCCAAGCCTTTGCCTTTATATAAACCTTTGTGTGAGTACACTATGTAGTCTGGTGAGTATTTCAGAAATTGGCAGTAGGGAAAACAATCGAGCTGCACATTGGAAAAAATGAAGTTTTAAAATTTAACTGATACCTAGATCTCATTCCCAAGATTCTGCTTTAAATGGCTTGGAGTATCCTGAGATCCTGGATCTCAGGAGGTTTAGAAACTCCAAAGGTGACTGTAATATGGTGCTTATGGCTGAAAACCTCCGGTATGAATTAATATCAGGAGAATCTTCAGGGTAATAAATAATTAATAAAGAATGGTATTGGGTACAGCTGGAATATCAAATTCTTCCTTGACCCACTCTAAGCAGTGCTCTGTTTGTTTTCCACAGATAACAGTATTTGAGATAAATCCTGCCCTTGGATATTATAAGTGAATGAGTAACTGTTAGGTGCGATAGAAAACTGTATGCTTGGAAACCTTTTAAGAATGCTTTATCCATGGAAGATAATATTTCAGATGAAAAAGGATTCACATTTTAGCAGGCTTCATCAATGAAGTGCACTGACTCTCAAGACTGTTGGAATAGACAGAATTAAAAAGATGGTCTATACCCTTGCAGTGACGAAGGCCAGGCCACCCCAAGATGAGCCACTTTGGCATGTAGATTACGTAGAGCTGAGAACAACCAAGGCCCAGAAAATGCAGAAAGAAAGTTTGACCTTCCCCTTAATTACCTAAAGTAATTTAGGCAGAGGACTGGCTCCAGGAAGTTACCATCACAGAAAACTATATTATACGAATTAGAGGTGGTAGGAGGAATTCAGTAAAGTCTGTGAAAATTCTTCTCTATTTCCACTGTTTCTGTGAGACCCAACAAACATTTGTTTATCAACATTTACTCTTTTTCATCTTCCTGTGAATTGCTTTCCTTCCCTTTGAATCTCAGACCCCTAGCCCCTTCTGCTTAGTACAGGATGACATATATTCCTTATTGCCTTTGGAATCTCCTGTCTGTGTGGATCCCTAATACATACTTAATTAAATTTGATTTTCTCCTGTTAGCCTGTCTCATGTCAATTTAATTCTTAGACCAGCTAAAAGAACCTTGAAGGGTAGAGGAAAATTTTTCCTTCCCATCACCATTTTGTCATTCTAATTAATATCCCCAATAAGGAAGTTCTTGCCTAAAGAACCTAGGAATCAATTTTGCCAAATTAGATTGGTCTCACATGGAAGGAACTGAGAATAGGACTCAGACCTGTACAGCTGAATACAGGGATATTTTTGAATTTTTTGCTGTGTACTTTTTTCCTTTCCACCTGAATTAAAATGTTTTTAGAGTAGATTGTTACAAATTTCTCATATTTCTTTTATAGATCTGAAGCACATATTGTTTGGAGAATATTTAATAGTTTTAAAAAATAATTGAAAACATAACTGTTTCCATTTATTTTTCACAGCATAAAAATAATTAAAGATATAAAGATGTGTCTGCTTTATATTAAGAGAATTTTCCATTCAGTAATAAATATTTCTTTTAAAAATTATTTCACAGAGCATTGCTATAATGGATTGAATATTGTGTCCCCTAAAATTCATATGTTGAAAGCCTACCCCTGAATGTGACGGTATTAGGAGGTGGGGACTTGGGGAGGTGATTAGGATTAGATGAGGTCATGAAAACGGAGCCCTTGAGAATGGCATTAGTGCCCTTTTAGGTGTCAAGGGGGAGCTTGCTTTCTCTCTCTGCTCTCTACCATGTGAAGATACAATGAGGTATCAGCTGTCTGCAACTGGGAAGAGGGCTCTCACCAGAGCCCCACAATGCTGGTGCCCTGATCTCGGACTTCCAGGCTCCAGATCTGTGAGAAATAAATTTCTGTTGCTTAGAAACCAACTGCCTATGATAATTTGTTGCAGCAGCTGAGTAAGACAATTGCTATTTTGCTCTTTGCTACCTTCCTCTACCCCGCATCCCCAACCCCCACCCATAATAGCTACATTCTTTTACATTAAAAAAACATTGTTTTTGTTTCCTTTTACTTTAGGAAACAAGGATATGTGTTAAACAAGCAGTTTAGATAATTAGTTCTTAGAAGCAAAGAGAAAGACAGTAAAATATACTTACAGGCAATCATGTCAAGTCTATACATTAATATTTTTAACTTAAAATTTTACATTCTAATAAAGTAAGAAGGCAAAAACAAATGACTTTAAATATAGAATTCTATCTGCAATTCCTGAAGCAGGAGTAGTCAATAAATAAGCAGATTTTATAGGGGAAAATTGTGGTTTTCAAGAATAGGAAACCTTAGTTATCTTTTTTTTTTTTTTTTTACTGTCAAGCTGAATAGAGTGTTAAAACTTCACTACCAATAGCTCTTGCCTAATTGTCCAGAAGTATATGTTTGGGGAAAGTGTTTAGTAATATAACTACCTGCAAAGGAAATGCCATATATAATATTAAATGGGTACACATCAGTATCTGTAGCCTACAGCAAGCTTTGGGTCTACATCCATAATGCACAATGAAATCAGGAATTGATTTCTGTCATTGCCTTTTGGATGACATTTGTTATTTGCTATTGCTTATTGTTACATTTTCAAGTATATATATCTCACCTTTCTAATTAGACTTTAAAATCCTTGAGAACATGAAAAGTCTTGTTCACTTTTCACTTCCCATAAATACCTGGAACACTGAGCCTGCCAAGCTAATTATGCATGTAGTATGAAACAGCCTTAGAGTAGTTGGAGGTTAGCCAAAAGGTCATAGAAGTTTAGTCTTGAAAAAAAAACCTTAAGAGACATTCTTGTTTGTAAGCCTACTTTTGGCATGCTTAACACTTTTTGATTTTAGGCAGATGGTATCTGAGCTTAGATGTATTTCTGCTTTAAAAGTGATTAATGATTAAATATTCCCTGTACTTACCTGAAGATTTATGCCATGTCTTATTTGGCAAAATATAACCCTAGTTAGACTCCATCCTCTGTGTTTTTTCTCCATAATTTTCTCCATTTCCTTCCCCCTTCTAAAGTTACCTCTATTCCCAAGATATATACCATCCATGGATACTTTTTCAGTGCTCAGTATGAATCAAATGAATATAGAGGGATAATATTCAAAATATGTAATAAAAATTATGGCACAGGCAAAACCTTATCAGAATTGAGCACTGAATCAATCAATACCAGGCACACTTAGCTAATAAGACCATTTTGGTGCACACTGGCTAGATAGCTCCTTATATACGAGTTCATAGAAAAACAAGAGAATTAGAATCAATTTTGAAGTCTGTTAGTTTTCTAGGGGTGTTGTACAAATTATTACAACAGCATAAACAACAGAAATTTATTTTCCCACAGTTTTGAAGGCCAGAAGTCCATAGTCAAGTGTCGTCAAGTGTTGATACCCTGTAGAACCTCTGAAGGATAATCCCTTCCATGCCTCTAATTTGCAGTGCTGCCAGAAATCCTAGGTATTCCTTGGTGTGGGGCTTCATAATTTCCCATCTGTACCTCCATCTTTATGTGGTGTTTTTCCCTCTCTTCTCTTATAAATACACCAGTCCTTGAATTTAGGTTCTACCCTGTAACTCCAGGGGAAAATATGTTCCCAGCCTGGGGCAAATAACCTTTGAAGCTGAAATCAGTCAAAGGGAGAAACCCGTTTATTGCTTACAAGCAGTTGTCAACTTCTGCTTGCCTATGTCTCTCACAAGCCAGCTGTAAAAAGTGGCCCCACCAAACCTATCTGGTCCAGATATGCCCTCACTCCCCTGACCCTTGTAATCACCTACTGATAAGGAGATGGACTATATCTCTCCACCCCTTCTAAACACCTGTCGATAAGTAAAAGCACTAAGGTTAGGTGAGAGATTCTGGAAACATTACAATTTTACCCACACACCCTAAATCCAGGATGATCTCATCTTGAGATCCTTAACCTATATCAGCAAACATTCTATTTGCAAATAAGGGTCATATTCATCAGTACTGGGGGTTATGATTTGGGCATATATTTTGGGGGGGCACAATTCAACCCACTAAAAGGAATAAATATATTCCAGGTATTCTGCATTTATTAAATTTTAATATTATGTTATAAGGCAAATACTACTCTTCCTGTTTTCTATGAAAACACAGCTTGAAATTGAATGCTCAACAAAAGAATAACTTAAAGTTCTAGAATTAGAACTTAACTCAGGCTAAAAGTTCAAGCTTTCTTTCCCATATCAAGCACAAGAACTGAGCAGGAAATAACAAACTCAGGCTAATCTTGTGATAGGTAGAAAAAAGAAAAACAAATATTCTCTCTCTTTTTTTCCATTGTGGTTTGATTCAAAGATACATTGGCTTTGATAACACATTTAGAAAATCTGTTACAAGCAGGTGTACAATTTCTTCTTTTCTTCATTTTTGGAATAGAGTCTTGAAAGCAAAGAATGGAACTGGAAATTGGCTGCAATAAACACTGACTAGAGAGGGGGATCAATGCAAAGCCTGGCTGAGGAGAATGAAGAGAAGTGTGATGACAGAGCAGCCCAGGCTCAGTGTGACATTTTCAGGTCTGCAGGACTATCCCCCCTCACATTTGCATCGAGCTCCTTTCCATATACAGGTACTCTCTCATTCTCAAGCTCTGCTGACTATATATTTTATTAATGTGTCTCAATGTTTCTGAATATTTTCTCCTATTGACCAGTTTCTACTTACTTTTTACCGTTTTGGTAGTGTAAACAAGACATGTGAGTTTACATTAACATATAAGACTGCACTATGAACTTTCACTTGGGATACCAAATATAGATACAGTACTCTAGTTTTTAGGATATGCATATTAAGTGAAAGACTCAAACATTTTCTAAAAAATAGAAATATCTGAAGTAAGTTTTTAAAATAGGATTAAAATTACCTATTAAAACTAAAATTCATAAGATGGAGAATAATTTTAATTATTCCATGTTAGTGATTGATTTCTCTACAGAAACCATGTTCAATTTATAAAAAATAAAAAACTAATTGCAAAAACTACTGAAATTAAAGAGATTGTGGAGCTCTCTAACTCCTCTTACGAAACAGTTTGGTTATAAACTGTGAGCCTCTTAACCTAAAGAAAATATTCTTGTGCCTGATATTAAGGCATCTTTTATTTTAATTGGAGGTTTGGAATGAGTAAGAATTGAAGCTCCTTAGAAAAAAAGACATTAATAGGAATTAATGTTTGATAAATAATGTCTAATATAATACAGGCATTAATTTTTTTTACTCCATTTATCCTATTAAGTGATATAACATAATAGCTATTACACGATGTAGCAACTGTATGTTTTATGAAGATCAAGACTTGGAGAATATCAGAAATAATTTCAAAATTTTTGTGTTGGTCTTAGATGGCAGTAGCTAATAAGACAGCTTCCACAAATGTGTTAGAAACCTGAATGAGAGGCAAGAAATAGAAGAAAATAGTTCATGAATGCCCATATGGAAGGTCAGGTCTTTAAAGAAAAGTCAAAGCAGACCTTGTATGTTAGCAGTGCAATTCCTCTTGCCCTAATGTACCTTTTATTGAAATATTTAAACTACAACTACTGTTTTGGGACATGATTAAGATTGCTGTTTGGGGCTAATTTCCGGGTGTAAGATAAATTAATATGACAACCAATTTATAAACTCATTCACTGTTTCAAATAGGAGCAGTTATTTTAGAACCCAACATTGCAATGTCTACTTGAATCAGTGTTTAGTAACATGAACCAACTCAGAAACTTCCAGAGCTAAAGAACCTATCATGAAATAACACCTATTAACTGAATCAGACAGATGGAAAACAACCTATCATACTGGAAACATCACAATGCAATTATTGCAAAATCACCACCTGGATTTACAGATCTAGGGCAGCTGAATAATCATTTCAAACACAATTCAAAATGTTAATATTGTGCCTCATTGTTTATTGATTCTCTTGCAGCTGAAGGGCCATAGCAAATGAGAGGAAAATCAAAAACTATGTTTTAAAATATCAGTGGGCACTCTCTTTCACTGAATGTGAAAAAAATAAGACTCTTATTATTTAATACAAATTAGGTAAATACCATGATAGTTAGGACTTTTTTTCCCCTACAACTTGCAGTGACTGCTTGACTGGTATGCTTTTCAGGTTAGCAGAGCATTACTTCTGTTTCTGGGTAAATTGCAGTCCTCACTTCTATTTCTGCCAACTTCATATGTTTTGTTCACATCACAACACTAAACACATTATTTCTTAAATACTATTTTCAATAAATGAATTAAAACTGTAAAGCATACACATACAGAACAATCAATATTACCAAAAGAAAAAGGTAAAACAAGCAGAAAAATCACTCAATTTTTGCATTTTTACAAAGCTCTTTAGAATTCTTCCTTTAAAAGCTGCTAGATAAAGTCATAATAAATTAGAGCCACCCTTCTTAATATCTACTTTGTCTCTTAAATTTCATTTTCTCTAGAACAAAGCTCAAATGTATCTTTCAATATTATATTAGAGAATGATGAAAGAAGCATTGATTTCTGGGGCCCCTGTGACTAATATCTAAAAATAAAATGTTAGATATAGATCTCTTCTCTTTGGTTAATGTTTGCTGAAAAACAGTCCTAAATGTGTCCAAAACTTAAACTTGAGAGATGTAGCTGGATAGAAAGCTTTCAGGGACTGAGAAAGGAATTTGCTTCTTTTCACACATTGACACACAATCTTCAGTCAATTATTTTTGCGAAATGTATTTTCTGTAGTATAAAATGTAGAAAGATACTGATGCTAAGCCCATTGTATCATATATTTGAGGGTTATCTGTTCCATAATTATGAGTAAGTCCACTCTTTTCCACAAAATATAATGAACTATTCTCTCTTATTGCCTTTCAAATGAATTCATTCTGAGACACTAAAATGCCTTAGATATGAAAACACAATTTCTGAGATTGTGAAGACTTTTGATGGCCTGTCTACCCAGAATATAGAGATTATATATATCCAAATATCAACTCCATATTTGGTATCTATAATATTAAAGTATTAATAAATAACATGGTGATGTCTAAATAAACCATCTGTGACATATGCAAATTGTCCATTCTCAGCATTATTAGATGTGTCCTCTCTGCCTCTCTCTTTCTACATATACACATACAAATTATACTTACATAATAAATACATTGTACATTCAAATGTAAGATAAATAAACAGTCATTTTCTTCCCCAGTTATTGGTGAAAATCAAGAGAAAAAGATGGCACCCTAAAAATAAATCGTGTAAAATTATCTGATGAATTATAAAAGGAATGGCCCAAGTAGTACCTTAGCTTTTAAAAGCTATCCTATTTTCGTTCATTAGAAATCATAATTTATCATATGAGGAATGAATCACGAATTACTTAATGGGATTTGGATTTACACCTCCCATAACTGATTGATTCAGTGTATCCAAGTTAATAGTAGGCACAGGTGGCTTTTCCCAAGGAGAATCACAGGAATCTCTGCATGCTCTTCAGCCCAGAAATCTATAAGCCACACCAACAGGAGCCTGGGGTTGAACCTTGTTGGAACAACAGATCCTATTCACTACTGATACAGTAGCAAAGTAATGAGGCATTATCTCTGGATCCATGTTTCCGAATTCAAAAAGTATTATGGTCCCATGACAGAATGTTGTCAGTCACTACTTAGAGATTTAAAGCTGAGAATCTCACATGATTTTTCAAAGCAGAAGGGCTGAGGTAGGAGAAAGCTTTCCCAAGAATCTCAAATTGAGCACTCCATTTCCAGATACAGACAGTTTTTGGTCCCAGATTCCAGGAAAAAGACCCTGAATTCTAGGAACTAGTAATCGCCACACATTTCTTCTTTGGGTTATTATAACATTTTGTAATTTTTTCTTAGTCTAATGGATTGTTAATTTTCTAGGATGAAAAGTTAAGATTTTTTTCCTCTTTAGTTCCAATTCCCTGGTTTCCAAAGGTTACTCTTTGGTGTTTGACAAAATCTGATTGATAGGATAAAGGATATGACAAAAGAGGTTTATTTTTAAAACAGGAAATGGAGCCCTGCCCTCTGTGCTACTTTCTGGGTCATGCAGAAGGGAGAATTCAGACAGTTTGGGATTTGGGAACTGCAATACAGCTGATTGCAAGAACTTTTTTTAGGACAACGGGGGTGAATTTTGCAGAAAAACGGAAATAAAAAGTTCAAAAATGAAACTATGAGCTAATTGGGGGGAGGGTGTTATCTTGAATACACATTCTAGAAAAGTAGGGATAAATATTCACTCTGAGAATGAGTTAGCCGAGTTTCAGGGCTGCCATGCAGTTCCTTTCCTCTCCTCTTAGGAAAGATCTATGCAACTGGGCAGACCTGAGTAAATCAGACCCTGAAATGATCATGGAAATGTATTTTAACCTTTAAGTCTTAGTTTCCAACTGTGTTTCCTATAGATAATTGTAGCATTCATACAGAGGGTTTTTGTTTGAGTTAAATGAAATCTATATAAAGTACTTAACATATACTAAGAAATCAATAAACATTAAAGGCATCTAACAGAATGTATGCATACACCATTTGACAAAACTGATTTGATTATGGAAATATAATGATAAATTATCAGTATAGAATATTAGAATATTTAGAATTTAGTTCCATTTATTCCCATTCAACTGATCTATTGTTTGAGAACAGAATACACTATTTTAGTAAGAAAGAATATGATAGCAAAGGCCCAGCCAATGGAAAACTTGGTTCTGTAAGATATTTTTTTGACCAGCTGAGGTTGCCTTTATCCCAAAATATATTTTTTATGTAATGTTTTGCCTTCTGAAAAGGATTGACTGGAATAAAATAGTTTCTAAAAGTTACATATGAAACAGTAATGAATATGTACTGAAAAGCTGGAAGAAAAATGGGGTATTGCCTTCAATGATAAATAGTTATTCCGAGAAGGGGAATAGTACATAAATCTTGTTTAAAAAAGAAGTTTTAAACATCCTTAGATACTGAGAACTCTTCTGAAATATATGTGGACTTGATGTTATAATAATAACAAGGATGATTTTCCATTAGTATAAATAATTTTATGGTCCAGTAAAGACTATATAATTGTATCTGCAAAGATATGATGAATGTGCTTATATATTATACACTGTAAGTAACGTACAATTATTAAAGTGTGACTTTAGATTACAAATCATCCTTCTTGAAAAACCACAGAAAATTATTACACTAAGATATTACACAAAGCAATAGAGGCCTTAATTAAATCAATAAAATAAAATTTATTAAATTTTAATTAATTAATAGAATAATGAAGTTAGTAAATTAATTTTAAAATGAACTATTTTTTTTCTCCCAGACCAACATCTAAGGAAAAATCTGAGGGACACATAGTATCAAATGTAAAAGAAAAAATAATAGTACCTAGAAGAATATTGAGACATTCTATTGGTGGCAAGCAATTATATTATTCCTGGGCACTGAATGATTATTTACAGCATGGGGGCATGGGGAACATAGTTGCTTTCAAGATTGGCTCAAATGCAAGTCTAAGACCATACAGATAACTGCTAGTTACACCTGGCAATGTAAGCTGGCCGTTTGCCCTTTGAGGAGGTGTAGGTTGACAGGAAATTCTACTCAGTTTGAGTTTTTGTTTGGTTTGGTTTTTTTCTGATTTTCTTTCTGAACTTGAGTAAAGTCAATAATATTATTTGTGTAGCATAGCACAGAGAAAGAAAAGATAATGAAAATGTGGGGTACATTGTGGCCATAGTCATAGCTATATAGATCTAACTAAATGGACTGATAATGACTGTTTTATGTATATGTATTTATGTATATATTTTTAAATCTTTTATGCTATATGTCTAACATTCACTACCTGTTTTTATAATTGCAGAATAATAGAACTTCTTGTTTACCAACTTGTTCTATATTACCTTCATTTAATTGGAAAAGATAATTTGAGAAAAATATTGAAAAATAAATATTAAATTATAATGGCACAAAACACTTTTTGACATCTGACATTATAATTCTCCCCTTTCAGTAAAACTGTGATACATCAAAGTGGAGTCATTCAATATTCCTCTGCAGTGAACAATTTAACCCATCAAAGACATTTGGAAATAAATTGACTATTGCACAATAAAAAACAAATGGATTTTCTACTTCCTATTTTTTTCTTCACTAGAAATATTGTTTACTTCTCTTTATGGCTGCCACATTCTTGGAATTCAATTGGGATTGATATAGAATTTACATGTATTTATTGAACACCTAGTCTTACTTTATTTATTCATTCATAAGGTTAGATTGCTGTTGAATTCCAAACAACTGTATTAGGGAATGTGTTGATGATGAGGGCAGGGAACGGATCTGCTCGTATTTGTCTGTGTGCTAATCATGTATATTGAAAAAAATATAGCTGTAAAATACTTACAAATTAAAACTGGTGCCTTATGTTAAGGAAAGAGGGAACTGAAATAGAAGAGGGATATGAACTAATGTTAAATGGACTGGTCAGAGAAGAAGTGTCTGAGACTGAAGTTAAGAGAAATTAAGCCTATGATGCAGAGGAGGAAAATAACATTTAAGTTGAGGGATCATCATATACAAGGGGCTCAAAATGGGGAACAACATGTCCTTCTAATTAATTGAAAGAACAATAGTGTAACGAGAATACAATGAGAAAAGTGACACTGGCTTAGAACACAATTAAAATGCCAGGAAGGAGTCTGATTATTTGGAGTGTTGGAGGCTGTTGGAAGCAGTTTGGATTTTTTTTCATCCTTCTGGGAGCACTGAGAAGGCAAAATCTGCTTAGGGGGATGGGTAGAGATACAGTTTATTTTAACTTACACAAACATTTCTTGCTATTTTGTGAAAAATTGATTGAGGTTAAGCCAGGCAAGAAAAATCTAGGAAAAATTGTAGATGCCATATTGAGGAGGGTTTTAGCAGTACATGCAATCAAAGGTATACCACTAGAATTTATTAAGCAATGAAATAACTTCAAAGATTTGTGGTTTAATATGTTAATTTGGACAGTAGTTGAACAGAGCCAAGATCATAAATCAGGACAGTCAGAGATGAGTTCAATTATTTAAATTTAAACACTAGAAGAATGACAACAGCAAATTTGAGAAAGCAGGTAATAAGAATTTATGTGATGATACCCATAAATAAAAAGATATGCCACATTCATGGAATGAATGAATTAATATTGCTAACATATCAATACTATCCAAAGCAATCTTGAGAGCAGATTCAATGCAATCCCTATCAAAATCCAATGGTATTTTTCATAGAAAAATTCTATTTTTCAATAGAAAAAAGAATGTTAAAATTTTAATGGGCCCACAAAGACCCTCACTAGAAAAAGCAAATTAGAGAAAGAAGAACAAAACTGGAAGCATTATACTTCCTGATATCAAACTATATTATGAAGGTATCGTAGTCAAAAGATTATGGCATCAGCTTAAGAACAGACAGAGATTCTCAGAAAAATTCAATAGTTTGTCCAACATGCTGATTTGTTATGACAGAATCAGGATTTTAACTCCATCTGCCTATGTCCAAAAGCCTCAAAGAATCAAAAATTGGGGCCAGATAGAGGAATTCTATAATATGGAGTCCTGGAAGTGGGGTATCTCTTAGTGGTGCTGAGTGTTCAGCTGTGAAAACATCAAGAGATGACATGAAACCAGAGAAGCAAAAGTGGGAAACCAATTCATTATCAAGAGTATATAATTAGTCATTTTTATAATTTAGAATATAGATTTAACATATACCTAAATTACTAAACTAGAAAAAAATAGCTTATGACAGGGGTTTTGATTAAAATAATTTTGGATTTATTTTATAGGATGATGATTAAATGCACAGAAACTAATACCTAAAGTCATGGTCAAAGGCAGCTTTAAAAAAAATGTATGGATGCTGTAAGGGAAGCTTTTGTTGTAGGAAGCTTTTATTTGGAGTTCATTCTTTGTGGGTTGACATTGGCATCTTAGATAATAATCAGATCTGGTTATATAGTGTCTGTGGATAAAACTTGAGGAGGCTGAGACATGCAGTATGGATCATGTACCTGACCTTTTTGCCCCTTAGTTGTTAGTATTATTTTACCACATGAATGAACAAGACATATCAGCCAACCATATAGCTAGTGTTTGTCAACAGTATTAAAAACTAACACACTTCTGGTGAATTAATAAAACCACAAAGAGAATTCCACATTGACCTATTTACTTATGACTACAGAAATGTAAGCTATTTCAGTAAAATATCTGAGCCACTTACTCTATTTTGTTACCTAGACTGTATATATAGGTTTGTTTAGGACAAAGGGATTGCTTATAAAGAGCTTAAAGAATGATAGGTACATGTGTGTATATGTTCATGTGCATATAACTCTCAATTATACTGTTCAAATCTCACCCCTAAATATGAGATTTTTAATTAGCTCATTTACAAAATCTGAAATAAATTAGAAAACATATGCAATAGAAAAAAGAAAAAGAACAATTTTAAAATAAAGAAAAGAGAAGCTTGTAGCAACTAAGATATTTAAGATTACAGTTTGAAAGCTATGACCTCCTGTGACCTCCTTTTCAGATCTTTTCATATGTTTGAGAACCAGAGCCAGGCAACAATACTAGTTTCTTTAGTGCTTTTTTGAAACTATTGATACTTCTCTGGGCAAATTATTTTTGGGGAAGAATTTGGGGCCTAGTCTCCACTGTTTTTTGCATAGGACACTGACCAGCAGAATGCCATCATCTTTAGGTTAGGGTGACTCTTCAATTTTTAAAGAATATTGCAATGCCATTTCTAATACCATGAGCATAACTCACTCTTTTAAGGGGTCAAATAATACTTGATTTTAACAAATACATTAATGGTTTCACAGTATATTTTCAGCAGTTCTAGAATTGTTGTGATAATAATTAATGTCATCACACTAGTTGAGCTAGAAAAAAAACCCATCATGTTGTTCTAAAGCTGCTACACTGGGGAAGATAAATATATATGTATATATGCTATGTAATTCATGATGAGGCAATTCAATTAACCTTTTGCACATGCTGTGTTGGTATAAGCAGTTTACTTATGCCATCTGCTTCACTTGCAGGATTTACTTTACTGATATTTTTTGTCAAAGAGAAGGAATTTAAATAAGCTGGACTGCTTGATTTGCTTAGGATTTGATAATAATTAAATGATCATGTGTGTGTGTGTGGCTGTATATGTGTGCAATTTACAAGGGGAGATCATTATATGAGGGTACAACTTTTATTTATGAGGACATACACATTTTGAATAAGATATGGAAAATTCCCTTTTCAAATCTGATAAATGAGTCTTCCTGTAGTTCCAGTTTCCTTAATAATGCTTCTCAACTATTTTATAAAGTAACCCTCTTAGCTGGAGGCTAAGAACCTGTATTGATAGGATATTGTAGAGACATACATCAAAGCAGTCCATTGAAAGCTAGAATTGCTTTAGATAGTTCCTGTTTCAATGAAAAAGTAAAGGGCTTTTAAATTCTAGTTTACACATAGATTCTTCTGGCAAGCTGCCAGTTACCCTGTTTTGAGAAGGTACTGGTATCAAAATCTTCATAAGTATTTGTTTATCAAAGACACCTCAAAAACAATGTTTACCACAAGGGAATGCAATAAATTCTTGTTGGTGGATAACATGTTATTAGTTATGATTGTGTTTATAGGTGTTACCTTACTAAAATTATTGTATGTTAGTAAAAAAAACTAAAACAAATTAAAAAATACAAGGAAAACCTATGAGGAAAATGTTTCATGTTGGCTCTTCCTTTCATTTTAGAAAGACCCAGCTCCCTCTACCATCTGCCCATTCCCACCTTTGCCTTTCCAGCCTCCTAGCAGGCCTGTGCATAGCCCGGGGTTCACAGAGTGACAATCACTCTCAGTTACTGCAAGGCCTGTTTTCTAGAGTTTAGTCCATAATGTTACTCACTAACCTGTTAGGATTTTAATGTGAGCATCCCATGTTTTGGAGCAGAAGCTATCTTGGGATATGTAGATTTCTCAGATTGTCTGTTTCCTGTACAGTATTACCAATTTGATCAACCAGTCTTCTGAATATATTTATCTAATGTGACTCTCCTGAGAACTCTTTCTATATGTGTAACATGATAATTATAAGACAAAGGCCTTTGGGTTAATGAGACAATATCATTAAAATTGAATTAGGAAACATTGCACCAGCTTAGACTTTATTGCAGAAAAACAAAACAAATGCTATATAAGTGTTTTCAGTCTTTAGAAAACATAGATATTTAAAGTCTCATTTGATCACTCAGTATTGGAAATGACAGAATACAACCTAACAAATGCTTCCATTTGTTCTTTTCCTTCTACCTAATATCTGTTTTCCTAGTATAACTTTTATGAGTTTCTCTTTCTTAGAGGTTGATGTAGATGAATTTATATGCCTAGCAGGTACATAAGGAGAATCTTTTTAGACATATTGATGTTAAACACATCGTTATATGTTCTCATCCTGTTATTCTGACATCTTTGGAGACATTTTATTCCTAGCCTGTTTCATATTCAATTAATTCTTTCATACAAAGTAATACTATCCACTATGGGTAAGAATATATGAACTTAAATAGAAAATACAAATTTTGCAAACTTTAGAGTAATGCCCAAATTAGACTTTCAAATGATGTAAAGTTATCACCATAAAAAAATAAAATAATTAGACTTTGACTAAATCTTTAGATAATTAGTGTGTGCCCTGGACAGTTAATATGTTAGCATTTATCTATTCCAATAACTTAGAATCTAGAACATTATTAGACCACAGTATCTATTAAGTCATTATGATTTTATTTTTGCTTTAAGCAATTGATTAAGAGATTTCATCATCTGTAAAAGTTGTAATACCTGTATGTGGTTCCTGCTTATTTGTATTATGAAGGAATTCAACATAACATTCATCTGAACTCATATTAATCCCCTACTTTTATTGTGCCTTTTAGAATAAATTACCTAAGTGACTGGAAGATTTTAAGTTTGCATTAGAAAGCATAGGATTTCTTTTTGACTTTAGAGATGTATTTAATAATAAAATTAAGTTGTTTATTTCCTGAGCCTCAGGGAATTTATGACTGTAAAATAAACAAACAAACATGGCTCATGGCTCTTATCATGACCCAGATGATACATTTTCTGCAATCTACAGCATGTTTCACAGCTCCTATGCCTGTGGCAGCATATGTACTAAGCCATCAGCTGGTAAATGACTTTGGAAATTAGTTGGAGGTTAATTCTCTGCCTCATTGGCCCCCCCAAAGTGGACAAACTGTAATTGATTTTGATAGCTTTCACAAAGTACTTTTTTTCTTGTGAATAATGGAGGAGTACTCATAGAAACAACTTCTAGACATAGGAACGATTATATGCGTATTAATGAGATGTCATTAAATGTTTATGTTTTTGTCCTTAATTAACTCTCCTTACCTTTAACAGTTTCTTTGCTTTTAAAATAATACAAATTATAAACTGTCAAAATGGCTTTTTATTCTGTCAAGTATTTCTTATTTGACTCTAATATTTTGAACTAGCACTAATAGTCTATTTCAGTATGCTTATTATAGAAAAGCAGCAGCTATGGCTATGTACATCCATTTGTACCCATACAGTCATGGAAAAAAGAGTACACAGTGATATCCTGGGAAAGTAATATCGTCAAATGCATCTTGAGTAAACTGGGTAAAATTTATCAGGTACATGTTCACTGTCAAGGATCTTGTTTAATAGTTACATGGAAAAAGACTAAGCCAATTTTTTTTCCATTTAAGTAAATTTCTCTAATATCTCACTAACAAATAAATTATAGCTGTTTATTTTAGCCTTGTATTTTGCATAATCTAGACCTTTTAAATCTAAACTGGAACCTTGAGATAAATATATCTGGTAGCATTTCAAAATATACAAAAATGGATGTCTTGATTATAGTTTGATGAGATGAAGAATATAAACTATTTAATTGCATCAGATGGAGGCTTACTATTCTGAGTGTCTTGAAAGACCTAAACCCAATATTTGTGTCAAACCCACTGAGGACATTTTGATCTGAGAAATTCTAGCCACAAAGACACTGCAAAATATTCTCGAGTGATAAATATTTATTAAGCACTAAGCCATTTTTATATATTATTTAACAATTACATCAACCTTTATAAGTAAATTCAGTTATTATTCCCATTTACAGATGGGAAAACAGAGGCTTAGTGAGTGTAAGTAACTTGCTTAGGACTACACAATAAATGCTGGAGCTAGAATTCTAACACAGTCTATAAAACCTAAGTTATTTCATAAGTCAATAAAATAGTTTTTAAAGGCAGATAAGATATTGTTCAAATACTACAGCATGTAAATATATCCCTTATCCAGTCTGATATCTCCCAGAGGCACTCAGTAAAAATAAACTCAACTCATTTTTTTTCACCATGCTAGAAACACTAGAAAAAAAAAAGATTTACTAACTACTAAACTCCTTTTATATCCATGGGATTAGAATGCAGATTACGAATGTTACAGATTAAAAATGAAATGCTACTGCTATCCACAGTAAACTTATAATCCATTAAAAAAATAGTACAATTTGTAATATTGATACGTTTTTTTCTATCTTGATTAAAATGTTATACCTAGGTTTTTATATTATTATTACAATATAATAATTTTGGGTGAATGGAGATCAGATCATGCAGATCATCTAAATAACGAGAAGAGATATTTAATTGAATCCAGGGCCCATCTTAAACAGGCAAGTCTCCCTTGCTCAGGAGGTTTAATGCAATATGTCCTCTTTTCCTTTCAATGCCTTTTAATTTTTTCTAGCCTAAATCTTTCATTTGATGAGGGAGTGTTTATATAATGTAAGGAGATCAATGGAGCCAAACAAATCTGAAAAAAATTCAAGACCTATTTCCCAAATCATCAATTTCCTTATTGTTAACAATGAAGGGAAAATACTTATTTTTTTTCACTAGCATGAGGTTAACTGAAGTAATGGCCATAATGCACCCAGGACAGTTCTACAAATTTTCTATTAGTGCTCTTTCAGAATCAGCTGTTTAAACAATAAAATTTCCTCAGAATAGGCCTTTACTGACAACTTTCCTCTGTATAATTGGTACTACCTCCATAAATTCAGTTCTCTTTTTTCTTTTCAGGTGGTTGATGGTTATCAGTGTTCTTTCAAACATGCTGCAAAGGATTAAGTATATAGAATGTTTCCTCCCTTGACTATTCCAAAATAACTCATAATGTAAGGAATGGGTTTTCACAAACGCAGTATAGTAGAAATTTGCAAAATAATAAGCTAAATGTAAATGCTATGTAAAACACAGTAACTGAAATGCTGAATTCCTAGATGCATTTAACAGCTGTTTAGATTCAGTAGAAGATCAGAGAAATGAACTGGAAGGTAAGAGAATGGAACATATTCAACCCAAAGACAGAAAGAAAAACCAAGAAAATGTGTTTGTGTATGTGTATGTGTGTGTGTGAGAGGGATTGCACCAAAGAGAGGGGGAGAGAGAGAATGAAGTGGGCTACACTGAAAAGAAGGATATTGTGCAGAAAAATAAATTAATGTAATGGCCCAGAATTATCCAAACTGATGAAAGACATTAGTCCTCAGATTTCAGAAATTCTACAAACTCATGCATGAAAAATACAATGGGGACTAGATCTAGAAATATAATCAAATTGCTGAAAAAGAAAGAAAAGTGTAAAATCAACGAGAGAAAAAATACATTATTTCCTTTAGAAGAAAAAAATAATTCTGAGATATGGCATCTCAACAGAAATAGAAGCCATAAAATAATGGAATCTTCAAATAAATTTATATGTAGTGTTCAAATAATCACAAACCTAAGATTAAAAGATATGTCCTCCCAGAATAAGGGTAAAATTAAAACTATTTCTGGTTTACAAAAACAGAGAATTCATTGCCAGTAGACATATACTATAAATCTTATATATAGATTTAAAATATTTCTTTAGGCAGAAGGTAAAAGATTCCAGGTAGATAAACAACAATATTGAAAACAATGAAGAACCAAGGAAAAGCAAATGTGTAAATAAATACAATCTTGACTTTACAAAACAGTACTATTAATACATTTTGTTATTTAAATATATACATAAATTAAATGTGTGTTAAAAATAACACCAATTGTTAGACAGCATAGAGGTAAGATGATCTAAGTTACTACATTATTTGAGAAGTGGCAAAATAATAAACCAGGATGCATCCTGTAATATTTAAAGTTAGCACTAAACGAACAGTGAAAGAACATGTAAGTGGTGGCTTAATGGTGGGCAGGGAGAGAAATAGAAAAACAAAAATATGACATAATCTAAATGAAGGTAAGAAAAGAGGGAAAATACAAACCATATGAATTTAGTAGAAAACAAATAATAAAATGCTATGCAGAAACCCAAATACTTTTAATCTAGATGGATTAAATACTCCAATTAAAAGATTAAGACTGTGAGATTGGATAAAAAGAAAATCCATCTATATGCTTCTATAAGAGACAAACTTAAAATATAAGAGCATAGTAATAGTATGTGAAAAAATTAGAGACATACTCATGTTACAAAAAACCCTTTTAGCATATAGAGAAGGAACACCATGTAATTTGATGGCATATCTACAAAAAATCTAAAATAAACATTATTACAATCCTCCTGAAATAAGCAATGAGACAAGCATACTAGATTTCACCATGTCTATTTAACATTTTATGGATGTCCTACTCAGTGAAATAAAGCAAGGAAAGGAAAAATAAGACAGGTTTTTTAAAAGGGAAAACATTTTTTTCACATATAACATGACTATTTAAGTGTCCCCAAAATATCTAGAGACAAATTTTATAATTAAAAAATTAATTAAGACATTTACTGGAAACAAGAATAACATTCACAATTAATATTTCTATGACCCAGAAATAAACAAATAGAAAAGTAAATTAAAAACTTTATTATGTGTAACAATCCAAACATCAAATTCCTAGGAGTAAATCTAATGAAAGATCTCTAATCTTTAAACTAAAAGAACAATTATGGAAAGGTATTACATTACAAATAAATGGTAAAATGTTCTATTTTACAAACTGGTAATCAATATCTTCCCTCAATTTATCTGTACATTCAACATAATCCCAATCAAAATTCCAGTTGGAATTTGTTTTCTTTTGTTCTGTTACAAAATTGAAACGTTCATGTTAGATGCAATGGAAGACAAAAGCAACCTTGAACAGAGAGATCAAAGTAGATGATTTATACCAACAGATTTAAAGCCTATTTATAAAGTTATAGGAAATAATATGGTAGTATGGATACAAGGTGAGACAAATGGGACATTGGTACTGATTCTAGTGTCCAAAGACCCACACATACACTTGTCACCTGATGTGAAAAAAAATGACTGTACATTATAGTGAAAATAGGATGGTCCTTTCAGTGAATATTGCAAAGCCAAATATATATATGTATGTATATATATAAAATCAGTTTTGACTCCTACCATATTTTATATAAAACTGTAGATTTAAGATAGATTTAAATTTGAAAGTTAAAACAATAAACCTTTTAGAAGGAAACAGTATTTTTGTGATCTTAAAGTGAACAAAGATTTCTTAAACTCAACACAAAACTTGCTAACCCATAAAGAATATTAGTATTAGATTTCATTAAAGTTAAAATCCTCTGTTCCCGAAAAGAAACCATTATAAAATGGGAAATGAAAGTCACAAAGTGGAAAGAGATATTTACAGTTTGCACATAAGATAAAGTATACATGATGAGATAAAGAGCATTCACAAATCAATAAGAAGAGGTAGAAAACCCAGTACAGAAAAATAGACAAACTATTTGAAAAGATATGACATTAAAAGAATATTCAAATGAGCAATAAATGTATAAAAAGGTCCTCGATCTCATTAGTAATCAGGGAAATGCAAATTAAAGCCATACAATGTTATTACTAAAAACACGCAAAGAATGGCTGAAATGAAAAGAGAGGAGAGAAAATGTGAAAATAACAATTTGGAATTTGGTTTAGGAAAATGTCAAGGTTATGGAGTAAACGAAGCTCTCCTTTAATGCTTTGGGAAATGTACACTGCTACAAGTTGTTCAGAAAACTGTCAATATTTACTACAGTTGAGCTGCACACATGCCCCTTTAGGCATGCCCTATGACTCAGAAGTTCCCCTCTTCAGGATGTCCTCAACAGAATTGTGTAGATGAGTTAACCAAAAGAAATGTTTAAAAATGTTCACAGCAAGCCATTAATTAGAGGCTACATTACAGAAAGAATCAATCCCAATGTAAAGGTGAAAACTGATAAATATATTACAATGTGTGCATTCAACCAAATAAGATACATCAACAAGAATGAGTAAGTCACCACTACATGCAACATTACAGGCATAATGCTGAGCATTAAGAAGTCAAATACAAAACAATTCATATTGTGTGATTTGATTTATATAAAGTCGAAAAAATGGAGGTTATCTGGTTATCCCTGAGACATTATGTGGTTAGAAACTAGGAAAAGGATGTTGGGAACTTCTTGGTACTGATAATATTCTGTTTTTTGATCAGAGTGCTGTTTACATGGGTGTGTTCACTTTGTGAATATACACTGAGCTGCACATATTTGAACAACTTTCCATAAAAAACAGAAGAATATCAGGAAACTGGAAGTATTGAATAAGAGAAAAGTATTATTTAATAAAAGAAAAAAGCAATAACAAAGTAAAAAAGGATGTTTATATTATTTAAAGATGCATTTCTTTGTAAACAAGTAGAATAATTGAAAGGTTATACAATGTTTACTTTCCAGTTAGGCTCCCCTTTGTCACAGCTACTGCTATTTTCTCTCCTATACACCCACACATTTTTATTTCAGTCAATAGTTTCTTTGATCACTATCATTCTTTAACAATTTCTACAGAGTCAATATAATGGGCAGTCTGGGTTAGTGGACCATTTTATCAAGAACTAAACTACTTTTAATTTTGATTCACATATTTTATTCAAGAAAAGACAAAAAATACAACAAAATGTGCATTTTCTATCCATTAGTTTTCTCTGTTTAGATGTATGCTTTAAATTAATTTTGCCTTATTTCAACTTCTTTTGACCCACATTAATATTTTTGATATATTATACAAATAAAACTATATGGGACATTTAATAGCTGCTAATTGTTACTACTCTGAATTTATTTTCTACTTGTGTAAATTATTTAAAATTTCACACTAGGTAATCATACATAAAATCAATTTTTAATTATGCATAAATGTTGAATATATTTATTTAATGTATGATTAATCATAAAAATGTTAAGCAATATCACATTGTAAACAGTATTAAAATCCATTGAACATTAACTTGTTAGCTTTTGTTGTCCTGTCTTGGATTCTACCACATGAGATATTTAACAAAAGAAAGAAGAAAATATAAAATAAGGACTTGGATCATCCTAGTGAAAAAGATTGTGTTACTGTAGAGGATTTCCAAGTCTTCAAAATAGATATTAACAGGAGACTAAAGGCTTATTTATTTATTTATTTTTTGACTGGAGACTATAGGTTTATTTTTATATAAAAAACAAATTTTATATCTCATGCACTTGGTGATATTGCTCAACAATGTTGTATTTTTAGTTGATCTTGCTTTTAACTGAAAGTGATCTTTATACTTCAAGTTTATCTTCTTATACCAAGTATTTAATTCTTATAAAACAACATTGAAATTTACTTTATAGAAGTGATATTTAAACCATATCTTTTGATATTTATTTATTTTTTTTTTGAGAGGGCATCTCTCATATTTATTGATCAAATGGTTGTTAACAACAATAAAATTCTGTATAGGGGACTCAATGCACAATCATTAATCAACCCCAAGCCTAATTCTCAACAGTCTCCCATCTTCTGAAGCATAACAAACAAGTTCTTACATGGTGAACAAGTTCTTACATAGTGAATAAGTTCTTACATGATGAACAGTGCAAGGGCAGTCATACCACAGAAACTTTCGGTTTTGATCACGCATCATGAACTATAAACAATCAGGTCAGATATGATTATTCGTTTGATTTTTATACTTGATTTATATGTGAATCCCACATTTCTCCCTTATTATTATTATTATTATTTTTTTTAAAAATAAAATGCTGAAGTGGTAGGTAGATGCAAGATAAAGGTAGAAAACATAATTAAGTGCTGTAAGAGGGCAAATGTAGATGATCAGGTGTGTTCCTATAGACTAAGTATTAATCCAAGCTAGACAAGGACAACAAAACATCCACGGATGCATAAGATTTCTCTCAAAACAGGGGGGATGAGGTTCTAAGCCTCACCTCTGTTGATCCCCAGTTTCTCACCTGATGGTCCCCCTGCGACTGTGCCTGTCTTAGGTTGTTCCTCCCTTGAGGAAACTTACTCATCTCTGGCTAACAGTCATCTTCCGGGGCCATACAGGGAAATGTAAAGTTGGTAAGTGAGAGAGAAGAAATATTCTTTGAAAAGGTTAGCTTTTTACTTCTTTGCAGATTTATGCCCTGTGGCTTCTAAAGGCTTATTGTGAACTTACTTTTTATTTCCTAATAATAGACAACACCAAAAGTAGGAATAGTTTCTTAATATAAGAAAATATCTGATTTTGATGAAATACAGTCCTTGGCAATTTGGCAATCAGAATTATGAATGAATGAAGAATAAATAAAACAAGAAGGTGAATATTTGCAAAAAATGAATATTTTCATTAAGTTGTGAATTAAATGAATGATATATCAATACATTTAATTATGAGATTCTTGAAACAACTTTTATATAAGGAACTCAAAAGCAGTATTACAATATTATTATATATTCTTTGCTATGCTAACAAAATTAATTAAGGTCATTATTAGTATATATTTTATAGACATGAAAAGAGGATAGACACACAATAGACAATTCATTGTCAGGATGGTAGGTAGAAAATTCATGCGGAGGGAATAGTATTTCCCATTGTATTTTTGTGCTTATAATATCTTACACAAACTGTTTTTGATTCATGAGGAAGATGCTTTAGTGAAACCTTTTTTAAGGAAAGTTGGTTTTTATTACAGATGTAACCTGTGGGTCATCATGTATAGTTATCATTATATTACATAAAAAGAATCAAATGAAATTTCACTGTATCTTTTCCTTATCAGCACAAAATTGAAGAGAGTAAGATCTACGAAAAGTCCTCACTCCTAAAGGATTTCTTTGTACGTCACACACATCATCGCTCTGTGCCCTTTTGCTCCAGTCTTCCTTGTGGACTTCTGGCTGACCCTACTTGTGGCAGTGCACTGACCTAGCCATACATACTGCCACTGACCACCTGCCTCCACCTTAGACACAGAGACAATATTCCTGTTAAAAGAGAACTGTGGTCTTTGAGATTGCAAGTCTCAATCAGTAATGTGTTCTATATAGAAGTGATGCAAGGCTATTTTTTTTCTATTTTTTTCATACTTGGTCAAAAGAAGTTACATTTCATAGAAGTTATGTTTCATAGAATTCTTAGTGAAAACTGTCCCTTTCTTCTCTATTTGTAGCCTCTGTCTTCATAGGTTCTCTCCAGAGAAGACAAGGTTATGATGTCCAGCCAGGGTTAGTACTTGAAACAAACCCTCTTACGGATATACTCAACAGAACTTCATGTCCCCCAGTCCCTGCAGCAAAATCTCTCTTCCAGCCAAAAGTTTCCAGTCATAAATGTCCAAAATGATGTTCTTCTGTTCACTGTAACATCACACTAGCCTGACATGTCAGAGTCTCAGAGAAGATCAAATGTCATTCTGTTCACTAGGCATCACATCAGCCTGACATGTCTGAGTCTGAGATGAAGCTCAAATGGACTGTCAGTTATACCAAACCTCCATTGGAAAGAAAATCTGTGCAAAGAGATTATGAAGGAGCTTAAGAAAAGAAGAATTCTTGCAAGTCTTTTTATATATTGTGATTGGAAAGTATAATGTTTCCCTCAAATTAAGCTTTTAACTGAAAGTGAAGAAGCCTCTGGGCCTCATCTCCATTTCCATAATAGGCTGGCTTACTTAATCTACTCTTTTATTGGATTCTTTAAATAAAAAGCTGTTTTGCTTCCCCTGGATGCAATAAACTCTCTAAAAATAAGCTCAGGATTAGAATTATTTTTGTCTTTTTAATTTTTTTACTCTCCTTTATTTTGGATATATTATGTTGAATAAACAGTCTGCATTTAAGAGAGAGCTCAAAATATTTTGTAATTGTGCTTTCATGAACTTTTTCTTAAACAGTCCATGTCCACAAATTCAATAGTAATATAAAAACATTTTAAAACATGAATTAGTAACTTACTTATTGAGCTAAAGGTTTTAGATGAGTTGTATATATGTGAACACTAATCGGATAATATCTTTACAGATTTAGCCATGGGAAATAGAACAGTAGCCAATTTTTTTGTTGTTCCATTTGATTAAAGGAATATTTTTGTTTACTTACTGTGTATAAAGGATTCAGATGGGATTTTTAGAAAACATAAAAATTCAAATAATATTTTTTATATCTTGTGATTAGAAAGTATAATTATTCCCTGAAACTAAGCCTTTTTAACTGAATGAGAAGCTTCTGGGTCTCTTCTCTCTTTCCATAAAAAGCTAATTAAATCTATTTCTTTGCTATGATCTTTCAATGAAAAGGCAGTTTTGTTTACCCTAGCAGTAATAAACTCTCTGAAAATAAATTCAGAAACAGAATTATTTTCTTTCTTCCTTAACTCTCCTTTTTGGTATGTTATGTTGAACTAAAAGCATTTGTGTATGGCATTCTGAAGGAACTGTGGAAATGGAAAGTGATAAGGACTTGCCTTCTAGATACTCAAAATCTAATAAAAAGAGCAGGTGAATATAAAAAGTTATTCTCTCACAAAGAATGTAAAGTGGCCTAAATGAAAAAAAAAATGAAGAAAGTGGCTTGAAAGGTCTGAGGAGATAGATAGATTATGTACTTGGGTTTAGGAAATGGGCAGATGTGAAGCAGATGGGCTAGAGGAATTGGAGATTGAGAGATGGTTGATAGAAGTAAAAATGTTAGTGTGGACCATTCTAAGTCAAAATACCATAATATAAAAATCACAAAAGCAGGGAGAAAACCTTTGAGTTTTTTTTTTTTTTGAGTGCAAAGAATCTGCCATACATTGAGGTAAAAATCAGAAGTAAATAGATGGTTATATGAATCTAAAGTTGAAAATAGAGGTTTTGGTTTGGAAGCAAGTTTATTTCTCCTTCTCTTTTTTTTATTTCTTGCATTGCTAGCTAGTAGGGTTACAAGGATAAATAAGGCTGAATCAGTTCTCTAGAAGCTCACAAATTAGTTGAAAGTTAGACATACAATCAAATAATTTTAATGGAATAGGATATGTGAGAGCATTCATATTAAGCTATTAGCAAGCTGATATCATGGGAGGGTCTGATATTTGCTTAGGAAAATCAGGCAAAGCTTGACAGATGGTGATGTTTCAGCAGTGTCTAGAGGGTATAATGTAGGCAACTTCTCAAGGGAAGGAGTGAAAACATGTCAAACTGTAAAACTACAAGCATCCTGATATGAGCACAATATTGTGCACATATGGGAGGAGTGGATAAGACAGTATAAGACCAAAATTTACCTTACATACCATTCTAAGAAATGTTTAAGATTTATCCTGTACTTCCATCTTTGAAGGAAGCTAACTGGGAGGCGCTATTAAATACATCTGTGCTTTAGAAACAACTCTCAGATAGAACTATACTAGAATGGGTCACAACATCAGGGAGAAAGGGCCTTTGGCACACAGACACATGCACACACACAGTTTAAAAAGTTTTTAGTGATGATTAAAATGTAAATTACTTTTAAACGCTATGGAATTCACAGTAGCTTTTATATATATTATCAATTAATAAAAGCTACTTTCATATTGGGATCCACTGAAAATTGAAGGTTATATTCATGCTTGAAAGTATCACTAATATATACTGATGTCCAGTTTGTTTTGATTTATGTAAGTGGTTAGATACTGAAGTCATTCATGGTGGTAAGGGACACAGAACAAAGAGAAGTGTTCAGGTATAGATGTGAATCTTGAAGTACTACATAATCGTGCTAGGAGGTCATAGTCCCAGTTTAAATGCAAGGAGATACCTACCTCCTAGAAAGGTCTGGCATTGACACATAAACCTGGAATCTATCATTCTGACTTACTATGATCACTGAGACCATGAACTGGCAGAATAGGTGGAGGGAGAGGAAACCATGCACAAAAGTTTGTAAAACACAGGCATGGAAAAGAGAGTCATGAATGTTACATAGAAATAGACTGGTAGGAGAACTAGAAGAACAAGAGAGACATCCCAACATGTAAGACAGAAAGAATATACTGTTACCTCAAAATATTTTCCTGAATAGGGGATTTAAGATGGTGGTGTGAGAAGTAAGACAGAGGATTCCTCCCAAAACCACACATAGCGTGAAAATATAGTTAATACAACTAACCCTAAAACATTAACAGGAAAGAAGTCTGCACCAGACTGCATACAAACCTCATGAACAGAGCAGACCTCATGAAACCAGGTAATGTACGAAAGCCTTGATGCTGCGGGACCTGAGCCCTTTCCCCACCCCAGCTCACCGGCGGGAGGAAGAGAAATGGAGTGAGGAGGGGGTGGAGCCTAGAACTGCTGAACACCCAACCTTGGAGGTCTGCTTTGGACTACAGATGTCCATTGTGTGGTGCTCTGGAGGATGCTGGGGTTGGGGAGCTGGGATGGGTGGAGAGCTTGAAAGACTGAGATTCCGACCATTTGTGGAGGATGGGGATCCACATCCAGCTGCTCTGGGACAAAGGAAAGGCAGGCAGTATGAGAGGCTTTCTAGCAGGAAGAGGGCTGATGAAGGGGTGGGGTTTGCATGGAGCTTGCTATGGGTATGAAGGGATAGGTGCAAGGTTGTTTGGGCGTACTCTGCCCAGTGGGTTAGGAACTTTGAGGAGCTTCAGGCGCCCCATCCCGCTAGCTGCCTACTCAGCTCTGAGGCCTCCCACAGTGACACGCAGCCTGCTGCACCTTCCTTCTGGCCTGCCGGCACCTGCTTGCAAACCGGCAGTCACTGCACTCGTGTCAGGCCAGCCGGAGGCCCCACCTACAGCAGCTAGAGATGCTAAGCACAGAGGCTTGAAGCAGTGTGCTTGGCCCACTGGCTCTGATACTGGAGACAGGCACTGCAGCTGGGAATCAGGAAACAGATCTTTCCTGCCCCAAGGCACCGGTGCCACTGCCCTATGAGCCTCAAAATCACTCTAGATGCTGATCAGCTCCAGAGACTAGAGCTTCTGGGCTCTAGAGGGCACCACATAGAATTATGAAATGTCAGAAGAACCTGGTTCAGGCCAAAATATCAATAACCCCAGAGAAAGGACCAAATGAAACTGAAATCACCAATCTTTCTGCAAGAGAGTTTAAAATAAAAATCATAGACATGCTCATGGAGGTACAGAAATATTCAAGAACTCAGGGACAAATTTAAGAAGGAGATTCAATCATTAAGAAATTCCATATCTGAAATGAAACATACAATGGAGGGATTAAAAAGCAGATTAGATGTAGAAGAGACAGTAAATGGGAAAGAAATTAAAGAAGAGGAATATAAAGAAGCTGAGGCACAGGGAGAAAAAAAGATTCCTACGAAAGAAAGAATATTGAGAGAACAATGCGACCATTTGAAATGGAACAATATCTGCATCGGAGGGGTACCAGAAGAAGAAGAAGAGAGAGAAAGGGATAGAAAGTGTTATTGAGGAGGTATTGCTGAAAATTTCCCAATCTGGGGAAGGAGATAGTCTCTCAGGCCATGGAAGTGCACAGATCTCCCAACACAAGGGACTTAAGGAAGACAACATCAAGACATATAATAATTGAAATGGCAAAGATCAAGGTTAATGATGGAATTTTAAAAGCAGCTAGAGAGAGAAAAAAGATCACATACAAAGAAAAACTCACCAGGCTATCATCAGATTTCTCAACAGAAACTTTATGGGCCAGAAGGGAGTGACATGATATATTTAATGCAATGAAGTAGAGGGCCTTGAACCAAGAATACTCTACCTGGCAAGGTTGTCATTTAAATTTGAAGGAGGGATTAAACAATTTTCAGATAAGCAAAAGCTGAGAGAATTTACCTCTCACAAACCACCTGTACAGTGCATTTTGGAGGGACTCTTACAGATGGAAGTATTCCTAAGGATAAATAGATATCTCCAGGGGAAATAAAACAACAGCAAACTAGAACAACTAACTACTAAGAAGATGCAAAATCAAATCAACTATACCCAATGTCAATCAAGGGATAGACAAAGACTACAGACTATGATACCTAACATATATAAAATGGGGGAGGAAAAAAAAGGAGGAAAAGGAAAGAACCTTTAGGTTGTGTTTGTAATAGCACATGAAGTCAGTTAAATTAGACTGTTAGATAGTAAGGGAATTACCCATGAACATTTGGTAACAACAAATCTAAAGCCTATAATGGCAATAAGTACATGCCTATTGATAATCACCCTAAATGTAAATGGTGTGAATGCACCAATCAAAACACATAGAGTCACTGAATGGATAAAAAAAGTAAGACCCATCTATATGCTGCTTACAAGAGACTCACTTCAAACTCAAAGACAAACACAGACTGAAAGTGAACAGATGGAAAAAGATATTACAAGCAACTCATAGGGAGAAAAAAGCAGGTGTTGCAGTACTTGTATCAGACAAAATAGGCTTCAGAACAAAGAAAATAACAAGATGTAAAGAAGAACATTACATAATGATAAAGGGGTCAGTCCAACAAGAGGATATAACTATTATAAATATCTATGCACCCAACACAGGATCACCTACATATGTTAAACAAATACTAACAGAATTAAAGGGAGAAATGGAATGCAATGCATTCATGTTAGGAGACTTCAACACACCATTACTCCAAAGGACAGATAAACCAGACAGAAAATAAGTAAAGAGACAGAGGCACTAAACGACATATTAAAAAAGATGGACCTAACAGACATCTACAGAATACTCATCCAAAAGCAAGAGGATACACGTTTTTCTCAAGTGCAAATGTAACATTTTCAAGAAAAGATCATATACGAGGCCACAAAAAGAGCCTCAATAAATTGAAAAAGATTGAAATTGTACTAACCAGCTTCTCAGATCACAAAGGTATGAAACTAGAAATAATTACACAAAGAGAATGAAAAAGCGCACAAACACATGGAGGCTTAATAACATGCTCATAAATAATCAATGGATCAATGACCAAATAAAAACAGAGATCAAGCAATATATGGAGACATATGACAACAATAATTCAACACTGCAATAGCTGTGGGATGCAGAGAAGGCCGTGCTAAGAGGGAAATATATTGCAATACAGGCCTACCTCAGGAAAGAAGAACAATCCCAAATGAACAGTCTAAACTCACAATTAATGAAATTAGAAAAGGAAGAACAAATGAGGCCCTAAGTCAGTAGAGGGAGGGACATTAAAAAGTTTAGGGCAGAAATAAATGAAATTGAGAAGAATAACACAATAGAGAGAATCAATGAAATCAAGAGCTGGTTCTTTGAGAAAATAAAAGTGGGGAGAGTGGGCATCCCTGTCTTGTTTCTGATCTTAAAGGAAAAGCTTTCATCTTCTCACTGTTAAGTATGATGTTGGCTGTGGGTTTGTCATATGTGGCCTTTATTATGATGATGTACTTGCCCGCTATACCCATTTTATTGAGAGTTTTTATCATGAATGGATGTTGAATTTTGTTGAATGCTTTTTCAGCATCTACGGAGATGATCATGTAGTTTTTGTCCTTCTTTTTGTTGATGTAGTGGATGATGTTGATGCATTTTTGAATGTTGTACCATCCTTGCATCCCTGGGATGAATCCCACTTGGTCATGATGGATGATCTTTTTCATGAAATTTTGAATTCAGTTTGCTAATATTTTGTTGAGTATTTTTGCGTCTATGTTCATCAGGGATATTGGTCAGTAATTTTCTTTTTTTGTGCTGTCTTTGCCTGGTTTTGGTATTAGAGTGATGTTGGCCTCGTAGAATGAGTTTGGGAGTATTCCGTTCTCTTCTATTTTTTTGAAAACTTTAAGGAGGATGGGTATTAGGTCTTCACTAAATGTTTGATAAAATTCTGCTGTGAAACCATCTGGTCCTGGAGTTTTGTTCTTAGGTAGTTTTTTGATTACCAATTCAATTTCCTTGCTGGTAACTGGTCTATTCAGATTTCTGTTTCTTCCTGTGTCAGCCTTGGAAGGTTGTATTTTTCTAGAAAGTTGTCCATTTCTTCTAGGTTATCCAGTTTGTTATCATATAATTTTTCATAGTATTCTCTCATAATTCTTTGTGTTTCTGTGTTGTCATACTGATTTTTCCTTTCTCATTTCTGATTGTTTATGTGTGTAGACTCTCTTTTTTTTCTTGATAAGTCTGGCTAGGGGTTTATCTATTTTGATAATTTTCTCAAAGAACCAGCTCCTGCTTTCATGGATTCTTTCTATTGTTTTATTCTTCTCAATTTTGTTTATTTCTACTTTAATCTTTATTATGTTCCTCCTTCTACTGACTTTGGGCCTCATTTGTTCTTTCTTTTCTTGTTTCATTAATTGTGAGTTTAGACTGTTCATTTGGGATTGTTCTTCTTTCCTGAAGTAGGACTGTATTGCAGTATATTTCTCTCTTAGCACAGCCTTTGCTGTGTTCCACAGATTTTGTGTTATTGAATTATCGTTGTCATTGTATCTATATATTGCTTGATCTGTTTTTATTTGGTCATTGATCCATTGATTATTTAGGAGCATGTTATTAAGCCTCCATGTGTTTGGGCGCTTTTTCATTCTCTTTGTGTAATTTATTTCTTGATTCATACCTTTGTGATCTGGGAAGCTGGTTGGTACAATTTCAATCTTCTTAAATTTATGGAGGTTCTTTTTGTGACCTAGTATATGATCTTTCTTGACAATGTTCCATGTGCACTTGAGAAGATTGTGTATCCTGTTGCTTTTGGATGGAGTGTTCTGTAGATGTCTGTTAGGTCCATCTGTTCTATTACATTGTTCAGTGCCTCTGTCTCTTTACTTATCTTCTGTCTGGTTCATCTGTCCTTTGGTGTGAGTGGTGTGTTGAAGTCTCCTAAAATGAATGCACTGCATTCCATTTCCTCTTTAATTCCGTTAGTATTTGTTTCACATATGTAGGTGATCATGTATTGGGTGTATAGATATTTATAATAGTTATATCCTCTTGTTGGACTGACAGTTTTATCATTATGTAATGTCCTTTGTCTCTTGTTACTTTCTTTGTTTTGAAGTCTATTTTGTCTGATACAAGTACTGCAACTCCTGCTTTTTACTGCTATTAGTTGCATGAAATATCTTTTTCCATCCCTTTACTTTCAGTATTTGTATATCTTTGGGTTTGAAGTGAGTCTCTTGTAGGCAGCATATAGACAGGTCTTGTTTTTTAATCCATTCAGTTACTCTGTCTTTTGATTGGTGCATTCACACCATTTACATTTAGGGTGATTATCGATAGGTATGTACTTATTGCCATTGCAGGCTTCAGATTCGTGGCTACCAAAGGTTCAAGGGTAATTCCCTTACTTTGTAACAGTCTAATTTAACTCACTTAGTGTGCTATTACAAACACAATATAAAGGTTCTTCTTTTTTTTTCCTTCTTTTTCTACCTCCTCCATTCTTTGTATTTTATGAATCATATTCTGTGGTCTTTGTCTACCCCTTGGGTGACATGTATTTAGCCTTAGGAATACTTCAGTCTATAGGAGTCCCTCCAAAATGCACTGTAGAGGTGGTTTGTGGGAGGCAAATTCTCTCAACTTTTTCTTGTCTGAAATTATTTAATCCCTCTGTCAAATTTAAATGATAACCTTGCCAGGTATAGTATTCTTAGTTCAAGGCGCTTCTGCTTCATTGCATTAAATATATGATGCCACTCCCTTCTGGCCTATAAGGTTTCTGTTTAGAAGTCTGATGACAGCCTGATGGGTTTTCCCTCATATGTGATCTTTTTTCTCTCTGTAGCTGCTTTTAAAATTTTGTCTTTATCCTTGATCTTTGCCATTTTAATTATTATAAGTCTTGATGTTGTCTTCCTTGGGTCCTTTGTGTTGGGAGATCTGTGCACCTCCATGGCTTGAGATACTATCTCCTTCCCCAGGTTGGGGAATTTTGTGGCAGTTACCTCCTCAATGACACTTTCTATCCTTTGTTCTCTCTTCTTCTTCTGGCACCCCTATAATAAGAATATTGTTCCATTTGGATTGGTTACACAGTTCTCTCAATATTCTTTCATTCTTAGAGGTTCTTTTTTCTCTCTGTGCCTCAGCTTCTGTGTATTCTTCTTCCCTAATTTCTATTCCATTTACCGTGTCTTCTACTCATCTAGTCTGCATTTAAATCCCTCCATTGTATGTTTCATTTCAGATATGTAATTTCTTAATGATCAAATCTCTGACTTCAATTCGTTCCTGAGTTCTTGATTATTTTTCTGTACCTCCAAAACCATGCTTATGATTTTCATTTTGAACTCTCTTTCAGACAGATTGGTGTATTCAGTTTCATTAGGCCTTTTTTCTGGGTTTGTGAGATTTTGGTCTGAACCATGTTCTTCTGATGTTTCATATTTCTATGTGGTGCCCACTAGTGCCCAGGAGCTCTAGTCTCTGGAGCTGCTCATCCCCTAGAGTGATGTTGGGGGTTTTAGGGGAGTGGAGCTGGAGCCTGGAGGAGAGGAAAGATCTGTTTCCTGATTCCCATCTGCAGTGACTGTCTCTTGTGTCAGTGCCAGTGGTTTAAGTATACAGGTGTAAGCCTATGTGCTGTGTGTCTCTAGTTGTTGTAGGTGAGGCCTCACTCTCACTGGCCTGATTCCAGCACAGCGACTGCTGGTTTGCCAACTGGGGTTGGCAGGCTAGGAGGAAGGTGCAGCAGGCTGTGTGTCACAGTGGTGAGCCTCGGAGCTGAGCAGGCAGTCAGAGATATGGGGTGCCGGAAGTTCTCAAACAGCTGTGCATAGTGTGCCCAGAAAACCCCGTCCAGCTCTCCCTGCCCCCCCCCCCATACTGCAAGCTCCATGAAAACCCCACTCCTTCAGCAGTCCTCTCGCTGCTAGGAAGCCTCTCAGACCACCTGCTTTCCCCTGACCTAGAGTGGCCAGGTGTGTATCCCCTCCTCAACAAATGGCTGGAATCTGTCTCTCAAGCACTCCACCTGTCTGATCTCACCAATGGCCAGAGCACCACAAAGTGTAGGTTTCTGCTCCCAAAGCAGGCCTCCAGAGCTGGGTGTTCAGCAGTTCTAGGCTTCCACCCCCTCCCCCACTTTGTTTCTTTTTCTCCTGCCGGTGAGCTGGGGTGGGGGGAGAGATTGGGTTCTGCCTGATTAAGGCTTTCATACGTTACCCTGTGTTCGTGAGGTCTGCTCTGTTCCTGAGGTCTGTATGCAGTCTGGTTCAGCCTTATTTTTTGTTGCTGTTTTAGGGTTAGTTGCATCAATTAACTACATTTCAAACTATTTGTGGTTTTGGGAGGAATTCTCCATTTCACCTCTCATACCACCATTTTGAATCCTCTTTGAGAAAATAAAAAAAAGGTTAAGCCCCTAGCCAGACTTATCAAGAAAAAAGAGAGTCAACAGAAATAAACAGAATCAGAAATGAGAAAGGAAAAATCACTACAGACACCACAGAAATACAAAGAAATATAAGAGAATACTATGAAAAATTATATGGTATCAAGCTGGATAACCTAGAAGAAATGGACAACTTTCTAGAAAAATACAACCTTCCAAGGCTGAATCAGAAAGAAACAGAAAATCTGAATAGACCAAATATCAGCAAGGAAATTGACTTGGTAGTCAAAAAACTACCTAAGGATAAAACTCCCGGACCAGATGGTTTCACAGATGAATTTCATCAAACATTTAGTGAAGACCTAATACCCATCCTCCTTAACGTTTTCCAAAAAGTAGAAGAGGAGGGAATATTCCCAAACTAATTCTATGTGCCCAACATCACTCTAATATAAAAAACAGACAAAGACACCACAAAAAAAAGAAAATTACAGACCAATATCCCTGATGAACATAGACACAAAAATACTCAACAAAATATTAGCAAACCGAATTTAATTTCATGAAAAAAGATCATTCATCATGACCAAGTGGGATTCATCCCATGGATGCATGGATAATACAACATTCGAAACTCCATCAACATCATCCACCAAATCAACAAAAAAGGACAAAAACCACTTGATCATTTCCATAGATGCTGAAAAAGCATTAGATAAAATTCAACATCCATTCATGCTAAAAAGTCTCAACAAAATGGGTATAGTGGGCAAGTACCTCATCATAATAAAAGCCATATATGACAAACCCACAGCCAACATTATATTTAACAGTGAGAAGCTGAAAGCTTTTCCTTCTCAATTGGGAACAAGACAGGGATGCCTACTGTCCCCACTTTTATTCAACATAGTTCTGGAGGTCCTAGCCATGGCAATCAGACAACACAAAGAAATAAAAGGCATCCAGATTGGTAAGGAAGAAGTCAAACTGTTCCTGGTTGCAGATGACATGACATTGTATATGAAAAACCCTGAAGGATCCACTCCAAAACTACTAGATCTAATATCTGAATTCAGCAAGGTAGTGGGATACAAAATTAATAAACAGAAATATGTTGCATCCTATAAACTAATGATGAACTAGCAGAAAGAGAAATCAGGAAAACAATTCCATTCACAATTGCATCAAAAAGAATAAAATACCTAGGAATAAACCTAAACAAGGAAGTGAAAGACCTATACTCTGAAAACTACAATACACTCATGAGAGAAATTCACGTTGATACCAATAAATGGAAACACATCCTGTGCTCTTGGATAGGAAGAATTAATATTGTCAAAATGGCCATCCTGCCTAAAGCAATATACAGGTTCAATGCAATCCCTATCAAAATACCAACAGGATTCTTCAATGAACTAGAGCAAACAGTTCTAAAATTTATATGGAACCAAAAAAGACCCAAATAGCCAAAGCAGTCCTGAAAAGGAAGTATAAAGCAGGGGGAATTACACTCCCTGACTTCAAGCTCTACTACAGAGCCACAGTAATGAAGACAATTTGGTACTGGCAGAAGAACAGACTCATAGACCAACGAAACCGACTAGAGAGCCCAGATATAAACCCAAGCATATATAGTCGATTAATATATGATAAAGGAGCCATTGTTACACAATGTGGAAACAACAGCCTCTTCAACAGCTGGTGTTGGCAAAACTGGACAGCTACATGAAAGAGAATGAAACTGGATTATTATCTAACCCCATGCAGAAAAGTAACCTCAAAATGGATCAAAGACCTGAATGTAAGTCATGAAACTATGAAACTCTTAGAAAATAACATAGGAGAAAATCTCTTGGACATAAACATGAGCAGCTTCTTCATGAATATATCTTCCTGGGCAAGGGAAACAAAAGCAAAAATGAACAAGTGGGACTATATCAAAGTAAAAACTTCTGTATAGCAAAGGACACCATCAGTAGAACAAAAAGCCATCCTACAGTATGGAAGAATATATTCATGAATGATATATCTGATAAGGGGTTGACATCCAAATTATATAAAAAGCTCATGCACCTCCACAAACAAAAAGCAAATAATCCAATTTAAAAAATGGGCAGAGAATCTGAACAGACACTTCTCCAAAGAAGAAACTGATGGCCAACAGGCACATGAAAAGATGCTCCACATCCGTATCATCAGAGAAATGCAAATTAAAACCACAATGAGATATCACCTCACACCAGTTAGGATGGCCAAAATCAAAAAGACAAATAACAACAAATGTTGGCGAGGATGTGGGGAAAGGGGAATCCTCCTACACTGTTGGTGGGAATGTAAATTAGTTAAACCATTGTGGAAAGTAGTATGGAAGTTCCTCAAAAACCTCAAAATAGAAATACCATTTGACCCAGGAATTCCACTGCTAGGAATTTACTCTAAGAATGCAGCAGCCCAGTTAAAAAAGACAGATGCACCCCTACGTTTATCGCAGCACTATTTACAATAGCCAAGAAATGGAAATGACCTAAGTGTCCTTAAGTAGATGAATGGATAAAGATGAAGTGGTACATATACACAATGGATTATTATTCAGCCATACGAAGAAAACAAATCTTACCATTTGCAATAAAATGGATAGAACTAGAGGGTATTATGCTCAGTGAAATAAACCAGGTGGAGAAAGACAAGTATCAAATGATTTCATTCATCTGTGGAGTATAAGAAAAAAGCAAAAACTGAAGGAACAAAACAGAAGCAGACTCACAGAACCCAAGAATGGACTAACAATTACCAAAGAGAATGGGACTGGGGAGGATGGGTGGGAACTGAGGGATAAGGGGGAAAAAGGGGCATCATGATTAGCATGTATAATGTAGTGATAGGGGACATGGGGACGGCAGTATAATAGAACACAAGTAGTGACTCTATAGTATCTTATTACACTGATGGACAGTGACTCTAATGAGGTATGTGGTGGGGACTTGATAATAGGGGGAGTCTAGTAACCATAATGTTGTTCATATAATTGTACATTAATGATAGCAAAATAAGAAATAAAATAAAATAAAATATAATAAATATTTTCCTGAATACCACTGACCTTAATATTGTTCTGTTTTGTTCTTATTTGTTAAAATCTCTACTGAATTGTATCTGCATACAATTATAGAAATAATTTGAAATGTAAAATCATCAGTTAAGCGATCATTTGTCCTCCTCATTAGTGAAGTTAAAGTAATAGTGGAAGCATAGAGTTAATATGACATTTTATGAATATGATGCCTAATGTGTGAATTGTAACCCAGTTTGGTGACATATGGTAAAGACTGAGTAATTCGATGTAATCTTACCTCCATTATTTTAAGAATGCAGGCAAAGAGTTCTCAGTGTGAGTAGGGCCTCAGAGAAATATAAGGTTTTAATAACCCTTAACATCTTAGTTTGCAGAAGTTACTTATGGGAAAGAAGCTTGTTTAATCAGAGAATCCTATATTCCACTTTTTAGAAGTCCAGTTTCCAATGAACTGCCCACATTTTTTTGTACATTTAAATTTTGAAAGGGAATTGATGAGTAGTAAATATCTATAGCACATATTCAATATTTTGACATGTGACATTTTAATACTGTTTCAAATTGATATAATTCTAAACTGCCATCTGTTGTAAAGATGTATTTTTCCTTTTGCTTGGATGTGAAATAAAGTTACAGGAAATAAAACTATTTATTATCATCTATGACTTGGTTTGGTTTAAGAAACAGCAAAAAAACAGCCCAGACATTTTTAGGGACATTCATTTCTAAGCAGTTCTTACAGAAATTCCTGAATCTTTACAAGGAGTAAGATTAGCTTTGCTCTTGTCTTTTGTCACTTAATTATCAGTGGAATTCATTTTCTTGGTGTCAATCTTAAAAACTCCCTAGGCTCCAAATGACCAATTAGTGCCAAGGTGGTGAAGACACTGAAGTTGTCATGGTTGAGACCCTGTGCTGAGCTTTCACTGATGGCTATTAACAGCCTGGTAATTAGATTTAGTTCTGAACATAAGCTAACTTCTGTGAAGGATCTTAGAGTTTTACATGTGCACCATTCAGTTTAATATAGTCTGAATTCAACTTTCTTGTTTTACTTTTACCTCCCCTTTCTTTATATATTATCTTTTGGAGTGTAAATTACTGTTGCAAAAAAAAACACATGTTAAACATTATTGGAAATAGGTCCTGCCTTTAAGAATTGTCTAGTGCCTTTTATAAATAAGTTCTAATTCAATAGTTGATGTACTTAAAGAAAAATTAGGATGTGTAAATCATCAACTTATACAACCTCTCATTTTTCTTATCTCAAATAGGATTTTATCTGACATTTATGCTTTATTTTCACATTATTTTTTGCTTTATATATTCTTTAGTGGAATACCAAAGGAATGTTAGCATATAGCTGTGTCTTGAAGAGCACTTCCAAAAAAAATGTATAAATTAATGAAGTTAATAATTGTGAAATACTTAGGATACAAGAAACTGTATATAAACATGAGTTTTTACTATTCTTAATCACTTTTATATGCTTACAATGATCCTATTAATGGGTTTTGTCAGTACTTGAAGTTTGTTCCAATATAATTAACATATATTATTGTCTCAGTTTTCACCACAGGAGTGATAATATAATTCTCTCTTAGTGCTCTCCTAGCCCATTAATATACAAACTTTTGTGGGCATGATCCAAATAGACTATTTTATAAGAAATTAGAATATGACTATATATTTAGTTTTTGAGTATTTAATGTTTAAATTTATTTGAGTAACAAAGTATTTTTGTATTTTATACATTTTATACATAATGCTATCATTTTGATTTAAATCAATTTTGAAGGAGTTAATTGATATATGAAAATTTCAATTTATATAACTGAGTTTTCCAAAAGATTTTTCTGAGTCTCTTGATCAGCTGATTTACAGCCTCTTAATTTTCTGTGCTTACTGTTCCAGAAACTTCTGCCATCTTGAAGGTTTAGTCCCACCAGAATTCTAGGACCAATCCTGAACTTGGTCAAGAGCTACAGCAGTAAATCCCTCACCTATGGGATTTAGTACTTTCACAGTTAGTGTTTCTCTGAATACAATTTTGTGAGTTTCAGCACTACTAACTACTCATCTGGCTTGCTCTCACAACATATCCCCCAAAAAAATTAAGCCTTGGGGGGCGGAGCCAAGATGGTGGCATGAGCAGGACAGTGGGAATCTCCTCCCAAAAACATATATATTTTTGAAAATACAACAAATACAACTAATCCTAAAAGAGAGACCAGAAAACAGAGGACAACAGCCAGACTACATCCAAACCTGCGAGAACCCAGCGCCTGTTGAAAGGGGTAAGATACAAGCCCCGGCCCAGCGGGACATGAGCGCCCCTCACCCCAGCTCCCGTAGGGAGGAGAGGAGATGGAGCAGAGAGGGAGAGGGAGCCCAGGACTGCTAAACACCCAGCCCTAGCCATCCGCACCAGAGCACAGACACAGCACATGCGTGGGGTGCTGGAAACTAGGGAAACAGGAGAGCAAGACCTTTGAGCAGGTCCCGAAGCCGGCGCCCCTGTGACAAAGAAAAGCGAGTGTTTTATGAAAGTCTTCAAGGGACAGGGATGCCACAGCTGGACGGAAGCTTCCTGGGTCAAAGTCTAGCAGCTGGAAATTCCAGGGAACCCCGGGCACACTAAACCCCTGGGCAACAGTTCTGAGACCCCTCACAGAGGTAAACAGCCAAACAGCAGCCCATTCATTACCCCTCTGGGGCACCGCCATAGCAGAGCAGCAGCCTGAGGCTGGCCATGCCCACAGCAAGGGAGCTTCCTCCATACCCACCTGGCAAAATAGACCCAGTCTACACGCAATTGCCCAACACAAGCCACTAGGGGTCGCAGTTGTCCCAGTAAAAAAAGGCCAGGAGCTAGTGGAAAGCCTTGGGCCTCCCAGCTGACAGAAAGTAAATAGCTCACCATTGCACTTATCAACATGAAAAGGCAAAAAAATTTGATCCAGACAAGACAAACCCAGACAGCTTCGACATTTGCTACATCTTCCCCTGAGAAGGAACCTGGGGAGATAGATTTAACCAGTCTTCCTGAAAAAGAATTCAAAACAAAAGTCATAACCATGCTGATGGACTTGCAGAGAAATATGCAAGAACTAAGGAGGGAGAATACAGAAATAAAACAAGCTCTGGAAGGACTTCAAAACAGAATGGATGAGACGCAAGAGACCATTAATGGACTAGAAAACAGAGAACAGGAACGCAGAGAAGCTGATGCAGAGAGAGATAAAAGGATCTCCAGTAATGAAAGAATTTTAAGAGAACTGAGTGAACAATCTAAATGGAACAATATCCGCATTATAGGGGTACAAGAAGAAGAAGAGAGAGAAAAAGGGATAGAAAGTGTCTTTGAAGAAATAATTGCTGAAAACCTCCCCAAACTAGGGGAGGAAATGGCCTCTCAGACCACAGAGGTACACAGAACTCCCATGACAAGGGATCCAAGGAGGGAACACTAAAACACATAATAATTAAAATAGCAAAGATCAAAGACAAGGACAAAGTATTAAAGGCAGCTAGAGAGAAAAAGAAGGTCACCTACAAAGGAAAACCCATCAGGCTTTCATCAGACTTCTCAAAAGAAACTTTACAGGCCAGAAAAGAATGGCATGATATACTTAATGCAATGAAACAGAAGGGCCACGAACCAAGAATACTGTATCCAGCACGAATATCATTTAAATATGAAGGAGGGATTAAACAATTCCAAGACAAGCAAAAGTTGAGGGAATTTGCCTCCCACAAACCACCTCTACAGGGCATCTTACAGGGACTGCTCTAGATGGGAGCACTCCTAAAAAGAGCACAGAACAAAACACCCAACATATGAAGAAGGGAGGAGGAAGAGTAAGAAGGGAGAGAAATAAAGAATCATCAGACCATGTTTATAATAGCTCAATAAGCAAGTTAAGTTAGACAGTAAGATAGTAAAGAAGCTAACCTTGAACATTTGGTAACCACAAACTTAAAGCCTGCAATGGCAATAAGTACATACCTTTCAATGATCACCCTAAATGTAAATGGACTGAACGCACCAATCAAAAACACAGAGTAATAGAATGGATAAAAAGCAAGACCCATCCATATGCTGCTTACAAGAGACTCACGTCAAACCCAAAGACATACACAGACTTAAAGTCAAGGGATGGAAAAAGATATTTCATGCAAACAACAGAGAGCAAAAAGCAGGTGTTGCAATACTAGTATCAGACAAAATAGACTTTAAAATAAAGAAAGTAACAAAAGATAAAGAGGGACATTACATAATGATAAAGGGCTCAGTCCAACAAGAGGATATAACTATTATAAATATATATGCACCCAATACAGGAGCACCGACATATGTGAAACAAATACTAACAGAATTAAAGAAGGAAATAGAATGCAATGCATTCATTCTGGGAGACTTCAACATACCACTCACTCCAAAGGACAGATCCACCAGACAGAAAATAAGTAAGGACACAGAGGCACTGAACAACACACTAGAACAGATGGACCTAATAGACATCTACAGAACTCTACAACCAAAAGCAACAAGATACACACATTTTTCTCAAGTGCACATGGAATATTCTCCAGAATAGACCACATACTAGGCCACAAAAAGAGCCTCAGTAAATTCCAAAAGACTGAAATCCTACCAACCAACTTTCAGAACACAAACGTATAAAATTACAAATAAGTTGTACAAAGAAAGCAAAAAGGCTCACAAACACATGGAGGCTTAACAGCATGCTCCTAAATAATCAATGGATCAATGACCAAATCAAATGGAGATCCAGCAATATATGGAAACAAATGACAACAACAACACAAAGCCCCAACTACTGTGGGATACAGCAAAAGCAGTCTTAAGAGGAAAGTATATAGCAATCCAGGCATATTTAAAGAAGGAATAACAATCCCAAATGAATGGTCTAATGTCACAATTAATCAAAATTGGAAAAAGAAGAACAAATGAGGCCTAAGATCAGCAGAAGGAGGGACATAATAAAGATCCGAGAAGAAATAAATAAAATTGAGAAGAATAAAACAATAGCAAAAATCAATGAAACCAAGAGCTGGTTCTTTGAGAAAATAAACAAAATAGATAAGCCTCTAGCCAAACTTATTAAGAGGAAAAGAGAGTCCACACAAATCAACAGACTCAGAAATGAGAAAGGAAAAATCACGAAGGACCCCACAGAAATACAAAGAATTATTAGAGAGTACTATGAAAACCTATATGCCAACAAGCTGGGAAACCTAGGAGAAATGGACAACTTCCTAGAAAAATACAACCTTCCAAGACTGACCCAGAAAGAAACAGAAAATCTAAACAGACCAATTACCAGCAACGAAATCGAAGCGGTAATCAAAAAACTACCCAAAAGAACAAAACCCCCGGGGCCAGATGGATCTACCTCAGAACTTTATCAGACATACAGAGAAGACATAATACCCATTGTCCTTAAAGTTTTCCAAAAAATAGAAGAGGAGGGAATACTCCCAAACTCATTCTATGAAGCGAACATCACCTTAATAACAAAACCAGGCAAAGACCCCACCAAAAAAGAAAACTACAGACCAATATCCCTGAGAAACGTAGATACAAAAATACTCAACAAAATATTAGCAAACCGAATTCAAAAATACATCAAAAAGATCGTACACCATGAACAAGTGGGATTCATCCCCGGGATCCAAGTATGGTACAACATTCGAAAATCCATCATCATCCACCACATCAACAAAAAGAAAGACAAAAACCACATGATCATCTCCATAGATGCTGAAAAAGCATTCGATAAAATTCAACATCCATTCATGATAAAAACTCTCAACAAAATGGGTATAGAGGGCAAGTACCTCAACATAATAAAGGCCATATATGATAAACCCACAGCCAAGATCATACTGAACAGCGAGAAGCTGAAAGCTTTTCCTCTGTGATCGGGAACAAGACCGGGATGCCCACTCTCCCCACTGTTATTTAACATAGTACTGGAGGTCCTAGCCACAGCAATTAGACAAAACAAAGAAATACAAGGAATCCAGATTGGTAAAGAAGAAGTTAAACTGTCACTATTTGCAGATGACATGATATTGTACATAAAAATCCCTAAAGACTCCACTCAGAAACTACTAGAGCTAATATCGGAATTCAGCAAAGTTGTAGGATACAAAATTAACACACAGGAATCTGTGACTTTCCTATTCACTAACAATAAACTAATAGAAAGAGAAATCAGGAAGACAATTCCATTCACAATAGCATCAAAAAGAATAAAATACCTAGGAATAAACCTAACCAAGGAAGTGAAAGACCTATACCCTGAAAACTGTAAGACACTCTTAAGTGAAATTAAAGAGGTCACTAACAAATGGAAACTCATCCCATGCTCTTGGCTAGGAAGAATTAATATCGCCAAAATGGCCATCCTGCCCAAAGCAATATACAGATTCGTTGCAATCCCTATCAAATTACAGCTTTCTTCAATGAACCAGAATAAATAGTTTAAAAATTCACATGGAAACACCAAAGACCCCGAATAGCTAAAGTAATCCTGAGAAGGAAGAATAAAGTGGGGGGGATCTCACTCCTCAACTTCAAGCTCTACTACAAAGCCACAGTAATCAAGACAATTTGGTACTGGCACAAGAACAGAGCCACAGACCAATGGAACAGAATAGAGACTCCAAACATTAACCCAAACATATATGGTCAACTAATATTCGATAAAGGGGCCATGGACATACAATGGCGAAATGACAGTCTCTTCAACAGATGGTGCTGGCAAAACTGGACAGCTACATGTAAGAGAATGAAACTGGATCACTATCTAACCCCATACACAAAAGTATATTCGAAATGGATCAAAGACCTGAATGTAAGTCATGAAACCATAAAACTCTTAGAAAAAAACATAGGCAAAAATCTCTTAGACATAAACATGAGTGACCTCTTCTTGAACATATCTCCCCAGGCAAGGGAAACAAATGCAAAAATGAACAAATGGGAATATATCAAGCTGGAAAGCTTCTGTACAGCAAAGGACACCATCAATAGAACAAAAAGGTATCCTACAATATGGGAGAATTCGAAAATGACAGATCCGATAAAGGGTTGACATCCAAAACATATAAAGAGCTCACGCACCTCAACAAACAAAAAGCAAATAATCCAATTTAAAAATGGGCAGAGGAGCTGAATAGACAGTTCTCTATAGAAGAAGTTCAGATGGCCAACAGACACATGAAAAGATGCTCCACATCACTTGTCATCAGAGAAATGCAAATTAAAACCACAACGAGATATAATCTCACACCAGTAAGGATGGCTACCATCCAAAAGACAAACAACAACAAATGTTGGCGAGGTTGTGGATAAAGGGGAACCCACCTACACTGCTGGTGGGAATGTAAATTAGTTCAACCATTGTGGAAAGCAATATGGAGGTTCCTCAAAATGCTCAAAATAGAAATACCATTTGACCCAGGAATTCCACTTCTAGGAATTTACCCTAAGAATGCAGCACTCCAGTTTGAAAAGGACAGATGCACCCCTATGTTTATTGCTGCACTATTTACAATAGCCAAGATATGGAAGCAACCTAAATGTCCATCAGTAGATGAATGGATAAAGAAGATGTGGTACATATACACAATGGAATATTACTCAGCCATAAGGGAAAAACAAATCCTACCATTCGCAACAACATGGATGTAGCTAGAGGGTATTATGCTCAGTGAAATAAACCAGGTGGAGAAAGACAAGTACCAAATGATTTCACTCATATGTGGAGTATAAGAACAAAAGAAAACTGAAGGAACAAAACAGCAGCAGAAGCACAGATCCCAAGAATGGACTATAGTTACCAAAGGGAAAGGGACTGGGGAGGATGGCTGGGAAGGGAGGGATAAGAGTGGGAAGAAAAGAAAGGGTGCATTACAATTAGCATGTATAGTGTGGGGGGGCATGGGGATGGGTTTGCAACACAGAGAAGACAAGTAGTGATTTTACAGCATCTTACTATTTTGAAGGACAGTGACTGTGAACTTGGTGACAAGTAGTGATTTTACAGCATCTTACTATTTTGATGGACAGTGACTGTGAATGGGGATGTGGGGGGGACTTGGTGAAGGGGGGAGACTAGTAAACATAATGTCCTTTATGTAATTGTAGATTAATGTTACCAAAATAAAAAAATATGTAAAAAAAAAAAGAAATTCAGCCTTGGGCACTGAATTCCTGCTTTGTTCCCTGTGTCCCAATCTCTGCCTTATTCTACTCACCCAAGTCTATGAAAGTGGACCCTTTTTTTACTTTTTCCAAATCCAAAAAACCCCAGTGCTCTCCTGGCTGCCTATCTTGTCCCTGAATTACATGTGTGGGCCCTGCTATAAATAGACACATCACCTCCTTGACTTCTTGGATTTCTTATTATTAGTGCCATCAAAAGTAATAAAAATAATTCTCTAGCATATTAAACATGTTAGGAGGTCTTGTTAATTGCTCTGCTAACCCTAGATAATAATTGTTTTCTTAAGATGCTTTTCATTGCTATATTTACAGAACAGGATGTGCATTTCTAGTACTCGAGTATCACTCACATCTTGGTTTTCTCCCCTCTGCATAAGGCTGGTCTTGCTATAGTGCCTATTTCTTCCAAGTTGGCCTCATTTTACAACAGTCAGCCATATATTGCCCACTATTCTGGAAACATAAATTTATGTATCAGACTTTCAAAATATAATTCATTATTGCAATTTGAAAAAAATATATCAGAGTAAGCATATTAAAAAATTTCACCTCACCAATTATCCTTAAAAGATTTGAAATTAGTTTTTGGTTAGTGTTGGGGCAAGAAGAGAACTGAGGAGAAGGGAAAGAGAGAAATAAGACATGCATAATTTAGAATGAAAAACCTCAGCTTTTTGAGTCATTACACAAGAATGGTGGCCCAACCATGTGCTCAGAATATACCAGAGTAAATTAATTTTCTATTACTGTGCAACTAATTATAACAAACCTGGAGTAAAAACCGACAGAGTTTATTCAAGGTGAGAGAGTAAGAGTCTTTCATATCTCTGTTGGAAATTTCAAGGATGTTTCAAGGATGTTAGCACACCAAACCTCATTCCTAAGGGTGGTCATATTTATTTTATGTTAAACCTTTCACAATATAAAATAGTATGAAAGTGGTGTGGTCCCTTTACAGAAATTAAGGGAACACAAAAAATAATTTTAAGACTTGAAAGAAGAAAACTTTTTTCTGTGTCCTTCTAGTGATCATTTTTCTGTTTAGAAATGTTTAATTATATCAGTAAAAGAACATAAGCACATACACATATATGTACACACACATAATTTTCAGTAAACAAGAATCAAGAAAAATAATTATGAAGCAAATTCTTTTCTCTGAATCCTGTTTGTTTTTGTTTTTTGTTATTGTTCTTAAAGAATACTAACTTATTATCTTATAGTTCTGGGAGTCAGAAGTCCCAAATGGATTTGCTGGATTAATATTCCTTCTGAGGTCTCTATGGAAGAATCCATTTGTTTTTTTCTGGCTTCTAGAGTCTACTTGCATCCTTGGCCCATGGCAACTCTTCCATCTTCAAGTGTAGCAGTATAGTAGCCTTGAATCTCATTCTCTCTTTCCTTCCCACTCTTTCTCTCCCTACCTTTTTCTCTCTCACATCTCCATCTATGACCCTCCTGCCTCTCTCCTTTCCTTATATGGATTCTTATAATTACATTGGATCTACATGGATAATCTTCCTCATCATGAAATCCTTAATCAGATTTGCAAAATCCCATTTTCCATTTAAGGTGACATTTCACAAGGTTTGGGAATTAGGATGTGGACATTTTAGGTGGGCCATCGTTTGCCCTCCATAAACATTCACACCTATTGTAACATATCAAACTTTTAAAAATAAAAAGACTTTCTTTTGACTCCACAACGCCTTCCTTCTGCTGTTTCTCACCTCTTTTTTGAACCAAACATTGACAAAAGAATTGTCTTTTCTTGCTATCTTTAATTTATCCCCTTCCATTCTCTTTTTCTTTTCAAGACTTCATTCTTCATTAACTCCCATAAAAAAAGGATACACTCCATGTATCCTTAAATTTCTTCAGTTAGCATTAAAAAAAATTTTTAAAGACCATTGATGATCTCCAGAATGTTAAATTCCATCACTGATACTTAGTTTTAGATCTTAATGATCAGAAGATTTGTCCCAGTTGACAATCCCCTTATTCTTGTAGTGCTTTCTTAAATGTCACAGAAGCCACTCTCTGTTGGTTCATTTTCTACCTCTCTGATCACTTTTTCTCATTCTCTTTCCGAGTTCTGTTTCGTTTTGTTTTGCTTTCCTAAGAAAAAAATAATTTATGTGGCCTGCAAAATATTATGTACTCTGTGAACATAAAAAATTTTCAATGCTTGGCTTAGACTATTCTATCCTTTTCACTTGGTCTTCTAAAATCAAGGATAATACTCCTGAACTCTCTTAATACATTCCCTGTATCCTTAAATTTCTTCAGTTAGTATATTTAAAAAATTTTCAATTTTGGGGTATGTTTTATAGCATGCATAATCTATAATGAGTATATATATATACATATATATATATACACACACACACACATATGCATCTATGACATGCATAATATATATTGACAGTATATATGTATCTATGTAAAAATATATGCATATGTAATTTTAAGTAATTTTTTCTTTTATTGTCACATGTTTTTTTTAGGCATTATTTTTTTCTTTTTACCTTTTGATATCTTTCACCATTTCTCCCCACCTCCATTCCATCCCCCTGCCTCTGGCAACTACCAATCTGTTCTATGTATCTCTTAGTTTAGTTTACTTTTAGTCCACATATAAAATAAGTCATATGGTATTTGTGTTTCTCTGTCTGACTTCACTTAGCATACCTCTCAATCCTGTTTTAAATTTATCTCATTGGAAGTATTCTTGCCTTTTACCGGGATCCAATTTTTGGTCAGGAACATGAATTTCTGAATAGTAAAACTATTTCTGAATAGTAAATAGTTACTTTTCTGGAGTAACTTTAAGTCATGGAGAAATTGATTAAGATTTTTGGTTCAGGACATGATGAAATCAGTGAAAGTTAGCATTCTCACTGGCAACAATTAGAAAAGGCAAATTCCTAAAAAAAATTACTAAAACATATAATTGAATGTATCAGGGAGGTGAGGAAGCAATAAGGATAAGATACTCAAATTTTTGAGAAAGGAAGACCCCTTGCTGGACAGACAGACCAGTGGGAGAAGGACTGCTTTATGTCCACTGCCAGTATCCCCTTCAGAATAGCTGTTACAATGAAGCTGTGTCATCAGGAGGCTTGGGAGCTGGACTAGGACAGTCTGAGGGTCAAAAAGACTGCACTTTCTGGAGATTGTGAAGGCTTTAGGCAACACAGGGCTGCTGAGTTAACTTACTGCAAAACAATCTATTTTTAATCTTCTATATAGATTAAAATATATATATATCAGTTATTGTGTGGAAATAAACTTCCCTGGATTTCTCTGTGCTCTTATAAAAATGTCCTGGTCTCCTGAGACAGACAAATATGTAAGATACAAAAATAGGGAATTTTTACCTTTACTGCGCCTAGAAGCATTTTATTTATTTATTTTTATTTATTTTATTTTTATTAAGGTATGATTGAAATACACTCTTATGAAGGTTTCACATGAAAAACAATGCGGTTACTACATTTACCCATATTATCAAGTCCCCACCCACACCCCAATGCAGTCACTGTCCATCAGTGTAGTAAGAAAGACACATTTTATTCTTCACATGCCTTGAGAATTAGATTTATAGCCATTTATCTATTTAATTGCTCTGATTAAAGAGGGCCAAATGATGACAGACTGGATTGTGTACCTAGGTGCCAGGGAGACTATAAAACTATTTCTCTAGGTATTTATGTTTCAAAAGCGTAAGTCCTAGAATTTGAAGATGATCATTAAAGCCAAGACACATGAGGCTATCTAGCTCCTACAGAGATTTTTATCTATATAACAAATGATGGAGTAAGAAGGGGACCCTTTCAGGATGAGAGGGGGCCAGCTGTCGCTTCTCCTTTAGCAGAGAAAAATAATTTTTCCTTGCCACATTCCAATGGATTATTCAGCAAATCATGTAGGAACAAATTCTGTTGGCTCTCTTATGTCTCCTCACATAAGGGAGGAGGGCTACAGAATTTTTATTTTCTGTAAAGAAATTAACAAGGAATCTTCCTCTTATCTGAACACCTCATGTGTGCATTCAGGATAAAATTAATAAACACAGATATTAAAAAACCAAGATTTAGGTGACAAGAAGTCCCATGAAGCCCAGTATTAAGGTGGAGACACACAACAAGCAGCAGCGGAATCCACAATCTGTAACAGTGAAGGAAGGAGCCAGTGAAAGACAATGGAAATAGCTGTGGCACGGAGGTAGAGAATCCTAAAACTGACACAACAATATTTCCTGGAAAACGCTGAAAACCAGTCTGGGAAGAAACTGAATTTTGGGTGGGAATGTACCTTCCTAGCTTTTACTAATAAGAGAATACAAGGGAGAATGGGGTTAGGTCAGAAGAAAGAATAAACACTGAGTATAATGCTTTAAGGAAAACAGCAGATGGGTCATAGGTACATCTCCAAAATAAACAGACAAAAAATGTCTACAATACCATGGTAGACATCAAAGAAAATAAAAGAAAACCCAATACAGATATCATAGGTAGGGAAAAGGGAGTGGAAGGGACAGGGGAAAGGGGAAGAATATGAAAAGATGAAAAGAAAAAAGTGCAGGTTCTTGCTTGGGTTTGTCTGTGATGTTTTCTATGGGAAATGAGGAGGGTTGATAGAAGATTGTTCTGCCTTTCAAGAAATTATGTGGTAGGAACCCAGCTATTAACTCAATTGGGGTAAAACCTTGGGATGCATCTGAAGTTATTTAAATCCTGCAAAGTAATGAGTTTGATGTGAGCTGCAGATCTGCACATGGATTTAACTTATTTTGGACACTGTCAAGAGAAAACAGAATAGTGCTAATGAGAAAATCTGTGTTATTTCCTTCAAATAGACTAAAGTGATGGCATGTTTATTCTCAACAGGAATAAAATAATGTCTAAAGGAATTGTGATAGGTCTGAAAATCTATTTTAATAACTAATAGTATCTATAAAATAGCATATCATATGGGATTTGAGTTAAGTAATACATATGATTAGTTGCACTGAAGCAAGAAGGGCAGGAGTAATGGGAGGGAAGTAGAGACTTGAGGTAAAAACTGAAGAGTTTCTCAGTCTAGTCTAGGCCTCCTTGCTTATTTTCTTTTCTTCACCAGCCCCAAGTGGTGACCCCAAGTTGACCTCCTAGCACTTTATTTCTGCTGTCTTTACCCACTTAGAACTCTGAGTCCTTGCTGTGGAGAGGCCTGCTGGACTCTGACCCCACCCTCTGCTGCTTTTGTCCTGATAAAGTCTGAGTCTCTTAGTTTTGTACACTAGTGATTATGGAAGACCTACCAAGGTTTAACAAAACTAACATAATATTGAGAACTTGGAATTATGAAGCTCGTAAAACCATTATTAGTTGTTCTCCTTAGATAACACCTAAATAAAAATGGAATTAGGTTATGCCTTTAATCAGATCTGTAATTTACAAATAAAGAACTCTTATAGTTCAAAAAGGTAAAGTAACAACTTAAAAATGCACCAAAAACTTGAATAGATAATTTATCCAAGGAAGGTATACAAATGGGCACTAAGCACAAGATGCTCAACATCACTAGTTATCAGGGAAACACAAATCAAAACAACAGTAAGATGCCACACCTACTGGGATGGCTAGAATAAAAAATTCAGATAATAAAAAGTGGTGAGAATATGTACTAACCAGACACCTCCTGCACTGATGGTGAGAATGTAAAATAGTGCAGATATTTTGGGAAATGATCTGGCAGTCTCTCAACAGATTAAACATAAAATTACCATGTGACCCAGTAATTCCACTCCTAGGTCTATGCCCAAGAAAGATGAAAACATACCCACACAAAAACTGAAATAGAAATGTTTATAGCAGCATTATTAATAACAGTCATAGTCAAAAGATGGAAAATACCCAAATGCCCATCAACCAGCAAATAGATAAACAAAATGTGGTACAGCCATATAATAGAACATTATTCTACCATAAAAAGGAATGAAGTACTGATACATGCTACAACTTGGAGGGACCCTGAAAATTTTTGTTAAATGAAAGAAGTTGGTTGCAAAGGACCTCATTCAATTCATATTAAACACTGAAAATAAGGATACCTGTAGAGATAGGAAGTAGGTTAGTAGCTGCTTAGGGCTGGGGATGAAGTATAGGGGGTGATAGCTAAACAACAAAGAATTTCTTTTTGAGGTGATAAAAGTGTTCTAAAATTGACTGTGGTAGTAGTTGCACATATCTTAGAAATGTGCGCATATCTTAAAAAATATTGAATTGTACACTTTAAGTGGTGGAATTGCACGGTGAGTGATATCTCAATAAGGTAAATAAATGATACTACAACTTATTTGTCTTTAGTCTAATTTCTTTCTTATTAACTCCACAAACTTTGATACAACATATACAAATACACACTGAGAATGACTTTACTGAGATGCTATCATATGTTTATGAATGTATTTTCCTTCCAAGTCTCCACTCCATTTCAAGCAGTAGCCAGACTTTATTCCTTTCTAACCTAAAGGGAGGTAACTAGCAGAGCAGAAAGTACAAGGACAATATCCTTCCAAGCTCCTGTTATCCTTATCCCTGAACTCCAGGAGTGCACTATTAAGAAGGAGCACTGAGGGAAGAAGCAGTAATATGGAAAAGAGATATCCCCTTACCAGGAAGAAGAAAGTGGTCCACACATCTTGTAGCAATTAGGATCACAGAATTCCATGTACTGCAATGCCCTGCATACATGATTTGGCAAGGCATCCTTCATGGATGAATGGATCTATGGTAAGGCTAAGAGGCTGTACACTAAGCACCATTTCCCAGTTTCAGTTTCAGGCATAGTACAGATGAATCAGCACTGTTCAAGGAATCATGTGTTCCAGGACCTCCTGTACCTCAGTGGTGACTAATGTGGTCCAAACTTTCATGTTTGCACTTTGGTTTTGTCTTATTCTGCATATATTAGAGAACATTTGGTAGGAGTTAAGTGAAGAGGGAGCTCCAGTAAAATTTAAAGCACATTTCCTAGCAATCTAGCATGATGAGAGCTCAGGAAAAAAAGTTAATTTAATTTAGAGGAAGTTTTTAAAACATTTTTTGTATTTACCAATGTCATACATATTTCAAGAATTGGACTCCTGGTATTATAATAAGTAATCTAAGAATATAAAAAAATAGGATTTGTTCTTAAAAATTCACATTATAACATGGCAGACAAAAATAATTGTGATACAACATGGTAAGTGTTATAAGAATGTGTGCTAACTGTAACAGTTAGACAGGGTCCTATTGCTGAAGAGGACTCACAGGATTCCAAAGGGCAATGCTTACAAATGGATGATGTTTTAAAGGAAAAAGATATAATACAGCAATAGCATTAACGTAAGGACATGCATCACTGCTAAGCTGCCTTACAGAATGGGGTGCAGGGAGGCTGTGGCCAGCCCTAGTTGCCCCCTCTCTCTGTAGAGCTCACAACATGCTCCTCCCTCCCTCCTTCCCTCCCTTCCTTCCTTCCTTCCTTCATCTATCTATCTATCTATCTATCTATCTATCTATCTATCTATCTATCTATCATCTATCACTTTATTTCAAGGTGCATGGACAACATGAAACCAGGGAGCCCAAGATAGGATATTCAACATGGAATTTTGTACCCTGCTGGTCATATTCTTGCTATATTACTATTTTCACTGTAGAATCCTCCTGGGGTCTTACTGAGACCAGGAGCAAATCATAAATCTCACCATTATCCATAAATAATTCTTACGACCTGGTGCAAATTGCCCCCAACCTGTTCAGCTCTATCGTTACAAAGCAGTGCTATTGAACATTCATGTCTTAATCAGGAATCATTTTTATTGTTTTTCCTTTTCTGTGGTCACAATTTTGTTTTGAATTTAACAGAAATTTAAGTTAAATATTCCACATGCCATCTCTCTCTTACTCTGGTGCTTGTTTTCAACATGTTCATAAAAAAGTGTCTCCATTTCTGATTATGTAAATTTCTTTCTGATGAATACGTCCTATAGCTTTCTAGGATCAGTGAAAAGAACTCCATCAATGGGATGGTATATTCTGTTGCTGGAAACTACACACAGCTATTTTTTTACTTTCTGTTTATACTCTGTGTAAAATAATGACTGGAATTTATACAATCCTCTATGTTTCATAATGAAATTTAAACCTCACTGAAAATACACAATATCTTTTTGAGGTAAGTTGGGTGGATTATAATATCTCTATTTTGAAATTTACAAAATAAAATTCAGATAAGAAAATTAGCCCTTATTAAATTTTGTTTTGCTCTGAATACTTTTTCTGGATTCCATCACCTCTTTGCATGTTTTTTGTTTTGTAAGGTGAATACTGATTATGTGTAAATGTCACACATCTAATTACCAATAATTATTTCTCTGGCTACTTTCAAAATCAAAGTGTATTTTGTTCACACTTCCCACATCAATTACATATTATTTGTGCATTTAAAATCTTTATTCCTCTCATTTTTCTGCTATTTTCACTATGGTGCTTATTATGTTACTGCATTAGGATGCACCTATGGCATATTTTTATTTAATTGTATCTAGTAACTTTGATCTAATTATATCAAATATCTTTTCCTTTTCTTTATTGTGATATAATCTAGAATTTCTTTTACTGTTGTCTATTTCTCTTTCTCTTTTTTTTATCCACAGCTAACTTTGAAAACTGACACTTGCCATTCTTTTCTGTTTTCATAGGCCGATCTACACAAACTCTTCTAATCACTATTTAGTGCTGGCAGTGGCCTCCAGCATCCAACGAATTCCTTTAAAACTTTAAAAATTATGCACTGTTAAGAGCATAGCAGCAGGTCAGCAGGCAGCAAGCCTTTACTGTAGTTGCTCCGGAGTGCTATAACATCTACTACAAGATTCCTAACCAATGCTCATTTGGTTATCCCCATGCCTTCCTTGCCTCCTCTTCCACCACCATGACCACACAGGCCAATCCTTATCCTTATTTTTAACCTTATTCCTTTCTTTGTGTGCTCCCCAACCCCTTTTTTTTTGTCAGATTGGGTTTGGATTCTTCAACTGTCCTTAGTATTTATTTTTATACCATTTAATTAAAGACTTTCACCTCTTCCTACAATCACTCATGAATGCACTCTTGGAAAATAATTATATTTTCTTTATCTTTTATTTACTTCTTCATCAAATTATTTATATAAGCAAAACTCATCAATTCTCTCATATCACCTTTGCTTCTCATATCACTATCACTATAGTCCTTATATTCTTAAGCAGAAGTTGACATCAAATGTAAGTAGCCTTCAGACATAACTGGTCATCTTCACACTTCTGAAGTATTTTTAATTTTATCATTATTCTAAGAGGCAGAAAGAAACTTCAGTGAAAAGTTATATAAATTACCTTGGTTTACACAAATATTAAATATCAGAACAGGAATAAAGCTCACTACTCTTCACAGGTAAAGAAAATAAAGGACAAAGAGTAGAAATATCTTACCTCAGAATACTATTCTCTTTTTTGAAACTATATTCCAGAATGAATAGACCATATTCTGGGTCATAAAGCAATTCTAAAAAACAACATGCAAAATATACAAAGAATGTTCTCGGCCATAAAGAAATTTAAGGTAAAAATCTGTAACAAAACAGAAAAATAGCTGCAGAAATAACAATATTTATGTAAGTTTGTGTGTATGTGCATGTGTATATATATATGCATATATATATATATTTCTTAGCTCTATCTGGACATCCTAGAAGCATAGACAATGGAAATACCTAGTATTCAGATCCTGATTTTTAAATTCCACTCTCCAATAAGAAGAACCTTAGCTCTTTGGAGAAATGTTTTATTGAGATTTAACACTGGGAATATTGTAAGAATCTTGTAAGAAGTAGTTAAGAAAATTAATGGACGTATGTAAAAAAGACACAGGGAACAATTATGAAGATGTTCATGTGGCCAAAGCTTGGAAATTTGATCAGTAAATTGAGTAATGATGAAAGTGCATATATTCTATAGAATAAATAATTATTTGTAAGTACATTCTGATAAAAATAAATAATTGAGTAAATATGTAAAAGGGGAAAGAGGTACAGCTTTTTCAGAATTCTAATTTTAAAATGTAGAATAAAGAATATAAAAAAATAACAGTAAAAACTTTACAGGTGATATTCGTTGACAGAGGCTAAAATAAAAATATGATGAGAAATAGGATATTTACATAGTCACAAGGAATCTTCCTGAAATACACAAGGGGAAAATAATAATTCTATATTGGAAACATGTAACTAATACTACTTTAATCAAGTGATCAAAGTCAGCAACACTAATAGAGACAAGTTGACATCATTTACCTATTGAAAGAATGCACTGATAATAGCAAAATATCACTATTGTTTTATCCTTGCAAAACGCATAACCACAATCTAAACACAAGAAAAGATCAGACAAATCCAAACTGAAGGTCATTTTACAAAACCACCAGAAAGTACTATTCAAAAGTGTCAAGGTCATGAAAGAAAAAGAAAGAAATGTTACAGAACAACTTCCAAAAGCACCTAATTTTTAATACTAAATTGTTTCAAATGTAATATTTACAGATAATTCTCTTAGGCAAGATAGTCCACAGTTCTAAAAGTTCAGAAATGTATCTAATTTATTTTATAAGGCTGTTTTAATAACTATGATACCCAAATCTGACAAAGATAGTATAAGATATAAACTACTGCTGAGTTTTACAAAATGTAAGAGAATGCAACTCCTTTGCATATGTATGAAATCATTTGCCACAATAAGTTTTTCTCAAAAATTAAACAAAGATTTTAAGGAGCTATTAATAGCATACATCATTGTATTGGACATATTCCAATTGGTTATGCTCCATGCTAAGGCAATATGATACCCCCAAAATCTCAGTGGATAACAACACAGTTTGTATCCACATGTTGGTCATGAGTCAGCTCTGACTGTGCTCCAAGTCACCTTCAATTTTGGGAGGGAAAAACTGCTTGAAATATAATAAGTGAGGAAATAATAAAGTATAACACTGATTGCTTTAATGTCTTCACATACCTTTTACCCACCCACCCCTCATCCATCTTCCTCTCCCATCCCTTTCCCCAGTGTAAACATACTTGCGCAGGCCTGGATACAAATATGCTCAGATGCTAATGGTGGTTATTTTAATAACAGATTTTTAAAAAATCAGGCTGTATTTTCTATAATTACTGTAGAGTCATTAGTAATAGAATAGGAAATGGATATTCTAATAGCAGAAAAAAAGTTTTCCTTGAATGCTCTATAGTATCACTGTAGATTTTAATAAAGAAATAGTAAACATTATTTATTAGAGAGTGCAGCTGACTAGCAAATATCAAACTAATTAAAACAATGAGACAAAAATGGCCAAGACAGACGCAAATGGTTCCACTTTTCCCAAAACTTCTGAGGCTGTTAATCAAAAAAAAATGATGACAGACTAGAAATTTAAGGACTCTACACCAAACATTTGGAGAATTAAATCTACGTTTATGACAAACACTTTTTAAGCATAAGTAAAAGGAGTAAATCATGGTAACCTCTCCTTACTCTTCATTGAAAGAAAAAAAGGGAGCTGGACAATAAGAGGTCTATTCGTGACAAATTGTAGCTGCTTGGTCCTCAGAGAAAACAACACAAACCCTGTAAAAGCATCCAGAGCTGTGCTCTCAGAGTGAGGCAGGACCATGGAAACTGTATCACGGACAACTGAGTCCCATGTTACGGACTCATGTTATGATCAAACAATTAAATTTAAGAGAAAAATCTTTTAGTTCACTTGACATTTTGCTGTCGGAAAAGTGCATAGCACTGGGTTTATTAAGAGCCTTATGCCTGAGCATCCAGCTCAGAGCTGGCACATATTAGACACTTGATAAATAGCTGTGCTCCATTCTACTAGCTATGTCTTGGGGCTCTGAATTATAAATGAAATCAATGTTTATACAAAAGTTTTTGCTTGTTTGTTTTTGTTCTTGAAATGGTTTTCAACCCCTCCCAAAGTACTATAATTATCATTTAATGACCTTTGCAGTTTTTAATAAAAAACTAAAAAGGTACTAGCAACTATTAACTAGGTTGCAGTAGATGGTGCTTTGTAGTATGTAAATTTCCTTTGGTATTGTCCCCATTCATTGTCCTTTATCCTGGCAGTGTGTCAATAGATCCTGTTCCCTCCCACTCAGCAAATATTCCCTGTAGGTTAGCACCAATGTTCAAAAACTGTCTTTAATTTACACATAAACAATATAAATATGAGCTGGTTAATTCATACAATTTTCTCTTAATTCAATCAGGGTAAATGGGATGAATATAACCTACTTTGTTCTTCTAAGTACATTTAAAATAATCTTTTTCATCACCCAAATGAATCAAATATAAAGGAGAGGCTGGTTGTCTCTTCAAGACGCTGCTTAGGGCATTTGTATATCAGTTAGATAACTACGAGTATCTAGGGTCCAGTTCTTTGCTTTATAGTTTTAAAGACATGTTTCCCTTCTTCCATTTCAATGTATATTGGCCCTGAGAGAAGGATGGATTTTTAAACTAAAATGTCTCCTTACATATTTCCTATGAAACTAGATCTGGTAAGATAATACATTTACACAGAGCACTCACTGTCATGACTACATCCACTCAGGTACCATGTTAAAGATCAATAGACTTCCTGGTGAGCATGCATTTAAATAAAGGATGCAGTCATATTTCTAATCCTATTATTTGTTTTCCAAAGTATGGCTGGAAAAGTATTTGGATGGGCAGAATCTGCTGCCAAAAACAATTGCTGGATAAGTATTTATTATATACAGACATTGATGAGATAAAATGAAAATAATGAATATGTCACTAAAACCATGACATTGTTGACAAACTGATTAATGAATGTGTAAACTTGAAAGGCCCTGAAATCATGCAGCTCATAAGTAAAAGAAAATTCATAAAGCTTGTTACCATTTGTTATCCATCCTAAGAATTTAAATAACATTACCAATAATAAACCCCACAAAGATTAACCATAAATCCCCAATGGTAAAAAGTTGAGAGAAAGTTGGGTTGCTTGGCTACTCATTATAATGTTTATAGGACTTATAAAATTACTTTATAAAACTGTCCCTAGTACTAGTATCATTGATATATTCCAATGTACTAAGGAGACCATGCTTATACCAAATATGATATTATCCATAATGAAACTCTAAATAACTCAAGATTCTCACAAGACATATAACATGACTTTAAACATCTCTTTTTGTGTTAGTATATCTAAAGCTCCAAATAACAACACTTTAGCATTCCAAAAAGACCCGTTAGTCAACCAAAGCAAAAGCTGCAATGGAAGTTGCCAAGAACTTAAGAAATCTTTGTCTCATCAAGTGAGTGGACAAGCCAGGAAAGGCCAACAGGCCATTGGATATTAGCCGCACTCCCATAAAGACAGCTGTGAGTGTGTTTACAGTTCCATCTAGCTCCACCCCGACCTCTCCCATCCACTTCAGTCCTGGTGAAAGCAACTTCATGCTTCCCATGGAATTTGGACAACACAGTCAAGGAGTGTTCGCCCCTTGTTGACAAATGTAAACGATAATAATCTAACCAAAGAGATCTGAGTCAGTTGAGTAATAGGCTGGCTCAGTCAATGAAAGCTGTCCAAAGAAACATGCTTCTTATTGGTCAGATGATAGAGAATGTGAGGTTGCAGAAATCTAGCCAGCTGGCTAGATCAGCTCAGGTCTCTGTTGCTACGGCAGCACATCCCAACCTCTCTGTTTGCCTAATCCTGCTTCCTTTACTTTTCTTTGGAGCATTTCTGGATTATTCTCCAACAAATTTATTATGTGTGAATTTTCATCCAAGTCTTTTGCCTGGGGATCCTACCTAAGACACCACTGAAGCACTCCATAGGAGTATGCTGGATTTACACACCTGCCAAGCTCAAGGGCCTAGAGCTGCTTGCCCATCAGATACCAGCCAAGGAAGTTCTATTTTGCTTCTTGCCAATTACCTCCTCCATCTTCCACTTCTATGAACTTGGAATTAGCAAACTGGGGTAATGTAGTTCAGGCAGCAAGAGAGAAAAAAAATGATGATTCCCTCCTTTCCCACTATAGGTAACCAGCCTAAAGCAGACCAGAATTGGGAAAAGGCGAATTTTTTATTTTAAATGAACTTAGATGATTCAAACATTACACTGGGATAAATATATAAATTACTAAAGTGATGCTATTTGGAGGCCAAATTGGCCCAAAGACTTTTCAGTATCTTAAGAGTGATGACACAGCCAAGTATTCTGCCTTAGTTCTCATAACAGGGGCAGGAAACAGACTCTCAGAGCAAGAAAAAGGACTACAGTGTTCTCTTGTTCTCTGTTGCATCAGTGTCCATCTTGTGCCAAGCAGTGATGCACACAGCTCCACTGGAAGTAGCCCAAACTGAAGCGATGATGGAGCGTGTGCAACGGACTCTAATCTTCCCAAGGACATTGATCCTTGTGCACTTCACTTTCTCCCAGTCCAGTATTGAAAATGGTAAGTTAAAATGTTTTTCAAAGTTCTTAATCAATGAAAGAAAACCTGCCACTTTTATAGCTGGAGAGAGAGAGGGAGAGGGAAAAGGAAAAGAAAAGCGAAAGGGAGAGAAATAAAGACAAATGAATTTTAAACCATACTGTGGAGATGAGGAACAGGCGTTGGAGGCAGTGCTGTTGAGAATGAAACTTTTACTGTGAAACTTTTACTGTGAAAATCCTTCACAGAAAGCTCTTTGCTTCTGTGTAATATAATATTGTACAGGTTTGGAGAACTTTAACTGTCCTTGTACTTTGCATGATTTATTTTTAGAACCTACTGAAAATGTATAAAATATTTATTGAGAACCCACAAGGCAAGGAACTGCTGAAGTGCTGTTGTTAGGCACCTCCAAGTATAGGTTTCATAGGGATTTGCTGACTGTAAAGGCAGGAACTTGACTTAGCCTTATACTTCTGATACTTAGATTATAGTTCTCAAAGGCACATGGAAATAAAGTTAATGACTGACACTTGTAGAACACTGTATGACTCTCTTATACACACACTAATGTTCTTTTACTTACATTTTGGGTTTATAATTCCGGAGTTAAATAATACTGATCAGTTCAGAGACTATTAGCCACATTATTGATTGTGGCTTCACAAATTTTGAGTTCTGAAAATGTGTAATTTTTCTTATTTCACCAATTCTATCTTCTTCCTGCCTCTGCTAAGATGGCACTTAGTTCCTATGAACATGGAAGTCTAGAGAATGAACAGTAATTTTCTCAGCATTAGTACTCTGATAATTAAAAATAGAAAGTTTAGTAATAAGATATTTTAAACTAAATGCTTGAGAGTCATTTCAAACATCTCCATTATCCATGTACTTTATTCAGGAAAAATGTCTTTCTTTGCTTAGAAAAAAATCCTGTTTTTCTTCCAAGTAATTTCCCTGCTATTTACTGATACATGAGAAGGAATTAAGAGAAAAATATGTGAAATCTAGATCATAGCAAATAGGTAAAAATCCTAAATTACTAGCATATTGTTTCAGGATCTCTTGCTGTTAAATTTATGCATTCAAGATCCTGAAACCCTGTCAGAAGAATCAATCTCCAATAGATTATTTGCTGATTTTGTTAACCATTGCATTTTAACCTCATTTCAGGTATGAGTAAATAGATCTGAGTAAGAGATCATCTATCTCCTAAACACAATTCTGTTTTCATACATTATGCTGGTTTTATAAAAAAAAAGGTTGAAAAGTTAAAGAAATACTACAAGTGTTGAATAAAAAGCACAGACCTATTTGTAATTCACAATTTGGCTCTGTTCCCAGTTTGTGTTACAAGTGACTTAGTGGAAAAACTTGCATTCATTCTCTAGATCTTTTCTAGAGAAGGGAAGGGGGATAAAGGCAATGTTTTTTCTCTGGAGAATTCTCACCATGCTCCACACTGACTCTCTAGGTCTATCAAATATAAGTTTTTGACCTTTTAAGGCTGAGGCATTTCTGTGATTGCAAACAAACTTTGAGGATGAGTTTATTTACTGACTTCTTATCATGTAGTTGTTGATTATCACAGTAAGTGCACAATGTTCACTTGTGTCTGTGTATATAAAGGTTTGTACATTCAGAGTTTTAAATGATGGGCAACTGAAAACATGTTTAAGTAAAGTTAACAGAATTCACATTAATAAAATTGACATCTTAGCTCAGAGGCCTGCAGAAACTAGGCTTCAATGAACAGTACATGTGCGCCTTAGCGCTGAGGAAGGAAATGAGAAATGAGAAAATCGCTCATTGAGTATGTTACCAGCTTTACCAAGATAAAGTATTTTGCACCTTTACAAATAGTAATTTTTATAGGTTTTTAAAGTTTTATAATACATTATCACAGAGTTGTCCCATACAACATTTACTTTTTGAAAAATTAAGGCTAATATACCAAATAATCCTACAGAAACAGTAAAAGCTTCTACTTTAGGGATGGCTGACTTAAACTTCCCAAAGAAATTCAAAATACCTTTGAGAAATTCTCCATTTTTTTAAACAATTTAAAGTTTTAGAATTGCATTAAGTACATTAATAGGGAAGAAAAATATGAGAAAATGCAAAATTTAAGACTCTAACATGAATATTAATGCAACTGCACTGCTTCCAAAGAAAGCCTGATTATCAGATCTCAAAGGGTCAGTGTCAGTGTCAGTGTTAAGTAGCAGTAGTGATGCTACTAGCTCTGATCACATACATTTCAATTGCTTTGTATAATTTACAGATGTACCTGAAATATTTTTTAAGTGATGTCCAGAAATTTTTCCTGTTGTATTATTGTTTTCTACAATTTTGCAAATGTATTTGGGTTAAAAGGAAAGAAACAGAGTCCATCATTCTAGTTTTGAAGATGCTCTTACAATATTATGATTTCATTTTTCCATAATGACATTAATTGTTCTATACTAACTCCATTCCAATTGTAAGTGTAAAATTACACATATATTTTAAAGGACTTTGACAAGTATAACATGTCAAGACAATAAAATTCTTCCTGGGAGTATTAAAAATGTAGCTGTATCTGTTGTTTCAAGTGAATTTAAAATGTGTGAAATACCTCAGTGATTTTTTTCAAATAAATTAATGTTTTCAAATTATATTTAAAAGGCACTCATTTTATGAATTTCATAAATATATCTACATATTTACATCTATTTATTTAAACATAGATATGGTATCACTTCATAATGGAGTTCCCATCTGGCTAGCTATCAATACTTAGGTGACCTATGGAAATAATTTCATATTTTCAGACATATTCTGTACCTGAAAAATGAATGGATTAGGCTAAATACTTATATGGTCCTTTCAGGAGTTAAGTCCTCGAGTGAGAAGATCCCTCCATTTAGTTGTTAGTCAGCCAATGAAAGGCAATCTTACTTAAGTATTCTATCTGTGTGATTTCAAGTGATCTGATTTGCTGAACGCTTTACTTTTCAAATGAATATGAAGAGATATCACAGATGCACATTACTAATGTTTCAGTCTTCCACTGACAGCTTTGGAATTATGTAGACATGTTTCTACATTTCTCAATTAATTTTCCTTATTCTTTTCTCATCTTAGGTAGCAGACAAAATTGAAATAAAGAAAAGTGTAAAAGCAGTTTCACACCTGGAATCCCCCAAATTAGGAGCAAAACTAATCAATACATTTGTCGATTACATAGAAAACTTGCCTAGAAAACAAGTATAAAATCTTCATTCAGACTTAGATTCTCCTGTCAGAACTGAAGACTTCAGCATTGGTAGTAGATAAAGTAAAAGGCTTCTCATAGATCATCATAGAATTAAAAAATTGTGACTGCTGTAAACAAATTATATAAACTAGCCTAGCAAGAAGAATGACAATTTATAATCTAAAATATGTCACCCTTATATTTGAGTCTAATTTAATTTTCTCCCTAGCAGCAGAATATTATAAAACTGTTGATTTTTAAGAGTATGTCACATAACTCTAATCTAGTATTTCTTTGCTTCTTTTTCCTTTCTTCTCATCGATTCTCTCACCCTGGCAGGAGATCTTGTAACTTTTTACTGGTTCTATAACCCTATCACATGTTTCATAAATTACTCTGTAAAACTGCTTGTGCAGTTGGTCCAAACTCTGTGTACATACAACTTCCTAGGTGTTTCATGTTAGTATTAACAAATGAAGACCATCACAGAATTAAATGTAGGGCTCTAAACTAAAGATAAAACTATTCCAAACAAAACTGCATTCCTTAATCCAAATTCAAACTTTAAGTAAATTTGAAATTACTAATTTTCAATAGCTTTTATCCTGTGTTTCCTTTATCTCCTATTTCTCTACATGAGGATATTTCAATACCAACATATTTTTTAAAAAAGAAGAAATATAGAGCATCACACAGGGAATGTACTGATTGGTTGAGAATACTTAAGAGATTTTGTAAGTAGGGTCAAAAGCAAGTAATATGTGCTGTTACACAGTTAACCACAAATCCTCCCTAGTCAAAGTTCTTCATAAATGAAATTGTGAAAAGGAAGAGCATTACCTATCTAGCCATTAGTGAAATATTTACTTATATTAAATTTTATTCTTTACTATGAAGAACATTTGTTCTCACTTCCAATATAAATCATGAAGACACTTAATAAAATTTTTTTTTGGAAATAAAGAATAAAATGTTACAAAAATAAGTTCAAGACAGAGGTTTGTGAACATTAAGGTATATAAAGCATAGTACTTAATTATATTCAGCTATAATCCTTTCTTTAAAAACAACAGCAAAGGGAACTCAACATGGATATACTGTATTAAGCTGTCATTACCAATTTTGAATTTGCTACACTGTTTTCATTAAAGTAGCATACTGTATTAATTTGCTAATGCTGCTCTAACAAAATACCACAGACTAGGTGACTTAAACAACAAAACTATATTTACTCACAGTTTTGGAGGCTGGAAATTCAAGATCAAGGTGTCAGTGGGTGTAGTTTCTCCTCAGGCTGCTCCCTTTGGCATGCAGATGGCCACCCTGCAGTACCCTCACTGGGCCTTTCCTCTGTGTGCCCATGCCATACATCCTGGCCTCTCTTCCTCTTCCTGTAAGGATACCAAGCCAGAATTAGGGCTTCATCTCTGTGAAGTCATTTAACCTGAATTACCTCTTTAAAGGCCTTAGCTCCAAATATGGTCATATTGAGGGAAGGGTTTTAAGACAAGAATTTTGGGGGAACACACTTGAAACTACAACACCTAAGTGTTCTTAAAAATTTCATGGAGTTTGAAGACTCTTATAGGGGCCTATATGATGGGCTAAACACAAATGCTGTCAACACAGATTAACTTCAGAAGAGTATGTTTTGTTTTGTTATGCTTTTTTAAAATTAATTTTATTTTCGTATCATTAACCTACAATTACATGACGGACATTATGTTTACTAAGTTCCCCCCTTCACCAAGTCCCCCACACATACCCCTTCACAGTCACTGTCCATCAACATAGTAAGATGCTATAAAATCACTACTGGTCTTCTCTGTGTTGCACAGCCCTCCCCGTGCCCCCCGCAACAATATACATGTTAATTGTAATGCCCCTTTTCTTTTGTCCCGCCCTTATCCCTCCCTTCCCACCCGTCCTCCCCAGTCCCTTTCCCTTTGGTAACTGTTAGTCCATTCTTGGGTTCTGTGCTTCTGCTGCTGTTTTGTTTCTTCAGTTTTCTTTTGTTCTTATACTCCACATATGAGTGAAATCATTTGGTACTTGTCTTTCTCCGCCTGGCTTATTTCACTTAGCATAATAACCTCTAGCTCTATCCATGTTGTTGTGAATAGCAGGAATTGTTTTTTTCTTATATCTGAGTAATATTCCATTGTGTATATGTACCACCTCTTCTTTATCCATTCATCTACTGATGGACATTTAGGTTGCTTCCATGTCTTGGCTATTATAAATAGTGCAGCGATAAACATAGGGGTGCATCTGTCTTTTTCAAACTGGAGTGCTGTATTCTTGGGGTAAATTCCTAGAAGTGGAATTTCTGGGTAAAATGGTATTTCTATTTTGAGCATTTTGAGGAACCTCCATACTGCTTTCCACAATGGTTGAACTAATTTACATTCCCACCAGCAGTGTAGGAGGGTTCCCCTTTCTCCACAACCTCAACAACATTTGTTGTTGTTTGTCTTTTGGATAGTAGCCATCCTTACTGATGTGAGATGATATCTCATTGTGGTTTTAACATGCATTTCTCTGATGACAAGCGATGTGGAGCATCTTTTCATGTGTCTGTTGGCCATCTGAACTTCTTCTATAGAGAACTGTCTATTCATCTCCTCTGCCCATTTTTAAATTGGATTATTTGCTTTTTGTTTGTTGAGGAGTGTGAGCTCTTTATATATTTTGGATGTCAACCCTTTATCATTTATGAATATATTCTCCCATAATGTAGGATACCTTTTTGTTCTATTGATGGTGTCCTTAGCTGTACAGAAGCTTTTCAGCTTGATATATTCCCATTTGTTCATTTTTGCATTTGTTTCCCTTGCCCGGGGAGATATGTTCAAGAAGAGGTCACTCATGTTTATGTCTAAGAGATATTTGCCTATGTTTTTTTCAAAGAGTTTTATGGTTTCATGACTTACATTCAGGTCTTTGATCCATTTCGAATTTACTTTTGTGTATGGGATTGGACAGTGATCCAGTTTCATTCTCTTACATGTGTAGCTGTCCAGTTTTGCCAGCACCATCTGTTGAAGAGACTGTTATTTCCCCATTGTATGTCCATGGCCCCTTTATTGAATATTAGTTGACCATATATGTTTAGGTTAATGTTTGGAGTCTCTATTCTGTTCCATTGGTCTGTGGCTCTGTTCTTGTGCCAGTACCAAATTGTCTTGATTACTGTGGCTTTGTAGGAGAGCTTGAAGTTGGGGAGTGAGATCCCCCCCCCACTTTATTCTTCCTTCTCAGGATTGCTTTAGCTATTCGGGGTCTTTGGTGTTTCCATATGAATTTTTGAACTATTTGTTCCAGTTCATTGAAGGAAGCTGTAATTTGATAAGGATTGCATCGAATCTGTATATTGCTTTGGGCAGGGTGGCCATTTTGACGATATTAATTCTTCCTAGCCAGGAGCATGGGATGACTTTCTATTTGTTAGTGACCTCTTTAATTTCTCTTAAGAGTGTCTTATAGTTTTCAGGGTATAGGTCTTTCACTTCCTTGGTTAGGTTTATTCCTAGGTATTTTATTCTTTTTGATGCTATTGTGAATGGAATTCACTTCTTAATTTCTCTTTCTATTAGTTTATTGTTAGTGTATAGGAAAGCCACATATTTCTGTGTGTTAATTTTGTATCCTGCAACTTTGCTGTATTCCGATATCAGTTCTAGTAGTTTTGGAGTGGAGTCTTTAGGGTTTTTTATGTACAATATCATGTCATCTGCAAATAGTGACAGTTTAACTTCTTCTTTACCAATCTGGATTCCTTGTATTTCTTTGTTTTGTCTAATTGCTGTGGCTAGGACCTCCAGTACTATGTTGAATAACAGTGGGGATAGTGGGCATCCCGGTCTTGTTCCCAATCACAGAGGAAAAGCTTTCAGCTTCTCGCTGTTCAGTATGATCTTGGCTGTGGGTTTATCATATATGGCCTTTATTATGTTGAGGTACTTGCCCTCTATTCCCATTTTGTTGAGAGTTTTCATCATGAATGGATGTTGAATTTTGTTGAATGCTTTTTCAGCATCTATGGAGATGATCATGTGGTTTTTGTCTTTCTTTTTGTTGATGTGGTGGGTGATGTTGATGGATTTTCGAATGTTGTACCATCGTTGCATCCCTGGGATGAATCCCATTTGGTCATGGTGTATGATCCTTTTGATGTATTTTTGAATTCGGTTTGCTAATATTTTGTTGAGTATTTTTGCATCTACGTTTATCAGGGATATTGGTCTGTAGTTTTCTTTTTTGGTGGGGTCTTTGCCTGGTTTTGGTATTAGGGTGATGTTGGCTTCATAGAATGAATTTGGGAGGATTCCCTATTCTTCTATTTTTTGGAAAACTTCAAGGAGAATGGGCATTATGTCTTCTCTGTATATCTGATAAAATTCCGAGGTAAATCTATCTGGCCCAGGGGGTTTGTTCTTTGGTAGTGTTTTGATTACCGCTTCAATTTTGTTGCTGGTAATTGGTCTGTTTAGTTTTTCTGTTTCTTTCTGGGTCAGTCTTGGAAGGTTGTATTTTTCTAGGAAGTTGTCCATTTCTCCTAGGTTTCCCAGCTTGTTGGCATATAGGTTTTCATATTACTCTCTAATAATTCTTTGTATTTCTGTGGGGTCCTTCGTGATTTTTCCTTTCTTTTTTCTGATTCTGTTGATGTTTGTTGACTCTCTTTTCCTCTTAATAAGTCTGGCTAGAGGCTTATCTATTTTGTTTATTTTCTCGAAGAACCAGATCTTGGTTTCATTGATTTTTGCTATTGTTTTATTCTTCTCAATTTTATTTATTTCTTCTCTGATCTTTATTATGTCCCTCCTTCTCCTGGCCTTAGGCCTCATTTGTTCTTCTTTTTCTAATTTCGATAATTGTGACATTAGATCATTCATTTGGGATTGTTATTCCTTCTTTAAATATGCCTGGATTGCTATATACTTTCCTCTTAAGACTGCTTTTGCTGTATCCCACAGTAGTTGGGGCTTTGTGTTGTTGTTGTCGTTTGTTTCCATATATTGCTGGATCTCCATTTTGATTTGGTCATTGATCCATTGATTATTTAGGAGTGTGTTGTTAAGCCTCCATGTGTTTGTGAGCCTTTTTGCTTTCTTTGTACAGTTTATTTCTAGTTTTATGCCTTTGTGGTCTGAAAAGTTTGTTGGTAGGATTTCAATCTTTTGGAATTTACTGAGGCTCTTTTTGTGGCCTAGTATGTGGTCTATTCTGGAGAATGTTCCATGTGCACTTGAGAAGAATGTGTATCCTGTTGCTTTTGGTTGTAGAGTTCTGTAGATGTCTATTAGGTCCATCTGTTCTAGTGTGTTGTTCAGTGCCTCTGTGTCCTTACTTATTTTCTGTCTGGTGGATCTGTCCTTTGGAGTGAGTGGTGTGTTGAAGTCTCCCAGAATGAATGCATTGCATTCTATTTCCTTCTTTAATTCTGTTAGTATTTGTTTCACATATGTTGGTGCTCCTGTATTGGGTATATATATATATTTATAATGGTTATATCCTCTTGTTGGACTGAGCCCTTTATCATTATGTAATGTCCTTCTTTATCTTTGTTACCTTCTTTATTTTGAAGTCTATTTTTTCTGATACTAGTATTGCAACACCTGCTTTTTTCTCTCTGTTGTTTGCATGAAATATCTTTTTCCATCCCTTGACTTTAAGTCTGTGCATGTCTTTGGGTTTGACGTGAGTCTCTTGTAAGCAGCATATGGATGGGTCTTGCTTTTTTATCCATTCTATTACTCTGTGTCTTTTGATTGGTGCATTCAGTCCATTTACATTTAGGGTGATCATTGAAAGGTATGTACTTATTGCCATCGCAGGCTTTAAGGTTGTGGTTACCAAAGGTTCAAGGTTAGCTTCTTTATTATCTTACTGTCTAACTTAACTTGCTTATTGAGCTATTATAAACATGGTCTGATGATTCTTTATTTCTCTCCCTTCTCATTCCTCCTCCTCCCTTCTTCATATGTTGGGTGTTTTGTTCTGTGCTCTTTTTAGGAGTGCTCCCATCTAGAGCAGTCCCTGTAAGATGCCCTGTAGAGGTGGTTTGTGGGAGGCAAATTCCCTCAACTTATGCTTGTCTGGGAATTGCTTAATCCCTCCTTCATATTTAAATGATAATCGTGCTGGATACAGTAGTCTTGGTTCGAGGCCCTTCTGTTTCATTGCATTAAGTATATCATGCCACTCTTTTCTGGCCTGTAAGGTTTCTGTTGAGAAGTCTGATGAAAGCCTGATGGGTTTTCCTTTGTAGGTGACCTTCTTTTTCTCTCTGGCTGCCTTTAATACTTTGTCCTTGTCTTTGATCTTTGGCATTTTAATTATTATGTGTCTTGGTGTTGTCCTCCTTGGATCCCTTGTCATGGGAGTTTTGTGTACCTCTGTGGTCTGAGAGGCCATTTCCTCCCCTAGTTTGGGGAAGTTTTCAGCAATTATTTCTTCAAAGCACTTTCTATCCCTTTTTCTCTCTCTTCTTCTTCTGGTACCCCTATAATGTGGATATTGTTCCATTTCGATTGGTGACTCAGGTCTCTTAGAATTCTTTCATTCCTGGAGATCCTTTTATCTCTCTCTGCATCAGCTTCTCTGCGTTCCTGTTCTCTGTTTTCTAGTCCATTAATGGTCTCTTGCATCTCGTCCATTCTGCTTTGAAGTCCTTCCAGAGACTGTTTTATTTCTGCATTCTCCCTCCTTAGTTCTTGCATATTTCTCTGCAAGTACATCAGCATGGTTATGACTTTTGTTTTGAAATCTTTTTCAGGATGACTGGTTAAATCTGTCTCCCCAGGTTCCTTCTCAGGGGAAGATGTAGCAGATGTCGAAGCTGTCTGGGTTAGTCTTGTCTGGATCAAATTTTTTTGCCTTTTCATTTTGATAGGTGTAGTGGTATGCTATTGAAGCGTCTGTCAGCTGGGAGAGCCTAGACTCTCTCCAATTGCTTCTGGCCTTTCTTTACTGGGACAACTGCGACCCCTAGTGGATTTTTTTTTTTTAAGGCAATTGCCTGTAGACTGGGTCTCTGTATCTTGCCTGGCTGGTATGGAGGAAGCTCCCTTCCTGTGGGTGTGGCCAGCCTCAGGCTGCTGCTCTGCTATGGCTGGGCCCTGGAGAGGTAATGGACTGGGGGTAGTTTGGCTGTTTACCTCCATGAGGGGTCTCAGAGCTGTTGCCCAGGGGCTTACAGTGCCTGGTGTTCCCTGGAATTTCCAGCTGCTGGACTGTGACCAGGGATGCTTCCATCCAGCTGTGGGGTCCCTTTCCCTTTAAGACTTTCAAAAAGCACTCGCTTTTCTTTGTCACAGGTGCTCCAGCTGCGGGACCCATCACAGGTCTTAGTGTCCTGCTTCCCTAGTTTCGGGCACCCCACGCATGCACTGTGTGTCTATGCTCTGGTGCGGATGGCTAGGGCTGGGTGTGTAGCAGTGCTGGGCTCCCTCTCCCTCCCCACTCCAAGTCCTCTCCTCCTGCTGGGAGCTGGGGTGAGAGGCCTCGGGTCCCTCAGGGCTGCAGCTTGTATCTTACCCCTTTCACCAGGCACTGGGTTCTTGCAGGTGTGGATGTAGTTTGGCTGTTGTCCTGTGTGCTCTGGTATCTCTTTGAGGGATAGTTGTATTTGTTGTATTTTCAAAAATATATATGTTTTTGGGAGGAGATTCCCACTGTCCTGCTCACACCGCCATCTTGGCTCTGCCTCCCATTTTGTTATGCTTTTGTATGGTGAAAAGGATTTCAGTCAATTTTACAGCATTGAAATTTCTATCACAGTTTGTTTTAAGTCTGTGGGTCTTGTAAATCTCAGAAGTAATAATATAAAGCAGACATTCCCTGCTGTGAAGAGATTAAGGAGTCCCTGTGCATCACCACTGTAGAACTTACTTGTTATGCACATTTCATTATACTGCATTCTATGTATAAACATATACCGAGCACAGTGTATTTTAGGTAAAACATTTTTTAAGAGATTCATAAGTATCATTTCACTGATATTTTCTTGCCACTCTTGTAAAAAATGACTGTTAAATGGCAATTGTGCCATTATTATGTGACATATTTTGTAACATTTATAAAGTACATAATGAGTACGTAAAGTACATAATCATTTTATTTTCTTTCAGATACTTTAGTTGAAGAGCCAATGCTTCCAGGTGATGGAAATAATTTCTAGTATAATAGGTGAAAGTGAGTTCATTTCAGTTTTCAAAAGAGTAATTTTGGGAGATTATAATAAATAAATGTCTTCTTAATTAATCACCTTTAAATGCTTATCTAGATTAACCCATGATCTTTATTCCCTTTGAAAATATACTCACTGATATTCACAGAATACACAGAACTGGGCAAACTTGTCCATATGCTCCTATCAGTGAGTCTCTGAAATACATTTGTGTTTGTTGCCAAAACATTTTATCCTAATACCACCTGTTATACTTATATAATTTAAACAAATATTAGAGAGCAGAGAGCACTGAATTTGTAACAAATTTAGTTCCATGAATACTGAGTTGAATATATTAGAAAGACACTAAAACAGTGATTTGCTAAAACTTAATGTTAAATTAATATTGATACAACTTCATAAGTTTGGGCAAATGATAAAAATCTAGGCTTATTTATTCTTATTACTTCATATTGTTTTTCCATTTTTTTCTCTAAAGAAGCTGAAAATAAGAAATTGGAATGAATCTACAAGTAATTGAAACAGTAATAAAAATTCATTTCAGAAAGAAAAGTCAAGTCCAACCAAATATATAAAGAAATAATATTGTTTATAAAGTTTTTCAGAAAACAGAAGAAGAGGTAAAATACTTCCAAATTCATTTTCTAAGGCCACTATTATTTTACATTAATAACTACAGTAATATATGATGAATGCCAATATTTATAATAATTGCACACAATAGGAAAGTATTATTAATTTGCTGAACAGCTGATAGCACAGATAACTAAAATTAATGAAAATAGATTAAAAATAAAATCTATATTGGAAGACATACAGAGAAGATATAATACCCATTCTCCTTAGAGTTTTCCAAAAAATAGAAGAGGAAGGAATACTACCAAACTCATTCTATGAAGCCAACATCACCCTAATACCAAAACCAGGCAAAGACCCCACCAAAAAAGAAAACTACAGACCAATATCCCTGATGAACGTAGATGCAAAAATACTCAATAAAATATTAGCAAACTGAATTCAAAAATATATCAAAAGGATCATACACCACGACCAAGTGGGATTCATCCCAGGGATGCAAGGATGGTACAACATTCGAAAATCCATCAACATCACCCACCACATCAACAAAAAGAAAGACAAAAACCACATGATCATCTCCATAGATGCTGAAAAAGCATTCGACAAAATTCAACATCCATTCATGATAAAAACTCTCAGCAAAATGGGAATAGAGGGCAAGTACCTCAACATAATAAAGGCCATATATGATAAACCCACAGCAAACATCATATTGAACAGCAAGAAGCTGAAAGCTTTTCCTCTGCAATCGGGAAGAAGACAGGAATGCCCACTCTCCCCACTGTTATTTAACATAGTATGGAGGTCCTAGCCATGGCACTTAGACAAAACAAAGAAATACAAGGAATCCAGATTGGTAAAGAAGAAGTTAAACTGTCACTATTTGCAGATGACATGATATTGTACATAAATAACCCTAAAGACTCCACTCCAAAACTACTAGAACTGATATCGGAATATAGCAAAGTTGCAGGATACAAAATTAACACACAGAAATCTGTGGCTTTCCTATACACTAACAATGAGCCAATAGAAAGAGAAATCAGGAAAACAATTCCATTCAAAATTGAATCAAAAAGAATAAAATACCTAGGAATAAACCTAACCAAAGAAGTGAAAGACCTATAACCTGAAAACTATAAGACACTCTTAAGAGAAGTTAAAGAGGACACTAACAAATGGAAACTCATCCTATGCTCTTGGCTAGGAAGAATTGATATCATCAAAATGGCCATCCTGCCCAAAGCAATATACAGATTCGATGCAATCCCTATCAAATTACAAACAGCTTTCTTCAATGAACTGGAACAAATAGTTCAAAAATTCATATGGAAACACCAAAGACCCCGAATAGCTAAAGTAATCCTGAGAAGGAAGAATAAAGTGTGGGGGATCTCGCTCCCCAATTTTAAGCTCTACTATAAAGCCACAGTAATCAAGACAATTTGGTACTGGCCCAAGAACAGAGCCACAGACCAGTGGAACAGATTAGAGACTCCAGACATTAACCCAAACATACATGGTCAACTAATATTCGATAAAGGAGCCATGGACATACAATGGGGAAATAACAGTCTCTTCAACAGATGGTGCTGGCAGAACTGGACAGCTACATGTAAGAGAATGAAACTGGATCACTGTCCAATCCCATACACAAAAGTAAATTCAAAATGGATCAAAGTCCTAAATGTAAGTCATGAAACCATAAAACTCTTTGAAAAAAACATAGGCAAAAACCTCTTGGATGTGAACATTAGTGACCTCTTCTTGAACATATCTCCCCGGGCAAGGGAAACAAATGCAAAAATGAACAAGTGGGACTATATCAAGCTGAAAATCTTCTGTACAGCAAAGGACACCATCAATAGAACAAAAAGGTACCCTACAATATGGGAGAATATTTTCATAAATGACAGATTCAATAAAGGCTTGACATCAAACATATATAAAGAGCTCACACTCCTCAACAAACAAAAAGCAAATAATCCAATTAAAAAATGGGCAGAGGAGCTGAACAGGCACTTCTCCAAAGAAGAAATTCAGATGGTCAACAGACACATGAAAAGATGCTCCACATCGCTAGTTATTAGAGAAATACAAATTAAAACCACAATGAGATATCACCTCACACCAGTAAGGATGGTCACCATCCAAAAGACAAACAACAATAAAATTGGCGAGGTTGGGGACCAAGGAGAACCCTCCTACACTGCTGGTGGGAATGTAAATTAGTTCAACTATTGTGGAAAGCAATATGGAGGTTCCTCAAAATGCCCAAAATAGACTTACCATTTGACCCAGAAATTCCACTTCTAGGAATTTACCCTAAGGATGCAGCACTCCAGTTTGAAAAAGACAGATGCACGCCTATGTTTATCGCAGCACTATTTACAATAGCCAAGAAATGGAAGCAACCTAAGTGTCCATCAGTAGATGAATGGATAAAGAAGATGTGGTACATATTCACAATGGAATATTATTCAGCCATAAGAAGAAAACAAATCCTACCATTTGCAACAACATGGATGGAGCTAAAGGGTATTATGCTCAGTGAAATAAACCAAGTGGAGAAAGACAAGTATCAAATGATTTCACTCATCTGTGGAGTATAAGAACAAAAGAAAAACTGAAGGAACAAAAGAGCAGCAGAATCGCAGAACCCAAGAATGGACTAACAGTTACCAATGGAAAAGGGACTGGGGAGAATGGGAGGGTAGGGAGGGATAAGGACGGGGAAGAAGAAAGGGGCTATTTTGATTAGCATGTATAATATGGGGGGTGGGGGAAAGGGGAGGGCTTTGCAACACAGAGAAAGCAAGTAGTGATTCTACAACATCTTATTATGCTGATGGACATTGACTGTAACGGGGTTTGTGGGGGGGACCTGGGGTAGGGGAGAGCCTAGTGAACATAATGTTCTTCAAAAAAATAAAAATAAATTTTTTAAAAAAGGGAAAAAATCTATATTGGAATGACAGAATATTTTGCTTTATAATACCATGTTTTCAACAGAGTAATGTACATGATTTTCAAGTTGGGATTGCTATAATTAGCTAACTCTACCCTTGTAACTCAATTAAATGACAATTTTTATAATTATTTTGCCAAATTATTCTTAATGAAGGACACTTTATCTTTAAACTGCCTAATTACTTAATATTACTGATATTTATATTTTAAGAAGTCTTCAATGGTTTTTTACAAAATATCTATTTAAGTCATGAAGTAATCAGAGGTTACAGACCATATGAATGCTACTATTCATGATTAAAATATTTGCACATCGATTTCTGAACATAAATTGAATTCACAGAGTTCTGTTATAGATGTTTAATACTTATTGCCAAACTCATTCTGCTAATATTTGGTGAATATTGTTTTTTATCTAATATGCTTCTTTAGAGACAGTAGAACTAAAAATTAGATTAAGGGACAATAATTATATTGTTAATAAGGATGCAAAGCCAGCACATTAAGAATTTTCTGCTTCCTTTCATGCATACTATATTTTACTGTTTTACATTAATATTTATTTTTTTCAGTCTCATGTCCAACATAGAATTAAGAATATTTTGCAGACAATCCAGTGTTATAAGCTGTGTTGTAAGAGTTGCTGAATTCTCTGAATTTTATTAGTACCAGCCTTTCTGTTTAGGTCTATGTACTACAGGATTCAAACAAAGGCAATTGTTGGTATTAATCTTGAATCAAAAATGTTGACATTGGAGATTCTCAAGATGGTGGCTTGAGTAAGGGGGCAGAAATTTCCTCCCAAAACTATATATATATTTTGAAAATACAGTGAATACAGCTTTTCCTAAAAGAGTGACCAGAAGATACAGTACATGATCCAGGCTACACCTGGGAAACCCAACATCTCACGGAAAAGGGTAAGATAGAAAGCAGTGACTTGGAGGGACCTGGGCACTCCCCCGACCCCAGCTCACCAGTGGGAAGAAAAGAATCAGAGTGGGGATGGAGTGGAAGCAAAGGACTGCTAAAGAACCAGCCCTGGTAATATGCCCCAGGAGCACAGACACACATTGCATGGTCCTCTGAATATTAGAGGAGCGGAAAAGGAAAATCCGAGAGAAAGACTGTGAACAGGTTCCCATAGCTGGCTGCCCTGGGACAAAAGAAAAGCAGATACTTTAAAACTCTTAAAGGGATAAGGGTTTAGCAGGTGGACAAAAACATCCTGGAACACTCAGTCTGTCAGGCTGGGAGATTAAAGGAACTTCAGGTGCCCTAACACCCTGGGTGGCAATGCAGCTCCAAACACCCTCATGGCGATAAGCAGCCTGCCATTCCTTCCCCTCACCAATGCAAGCAAACCGGCTTACCTGCCATTGCTACAGAACAGCCAGGAGTAGCCATGCCTACAGTAACCACACAGCTTAACACAGATGCTTCTGCCTGCACACAGCTAACAGGCCCAGACCCAGAGGCTACTCCCTGTGTGCGGTGGACTGGCACAGACAGTGGAGATGGGTGCAGAGTCCAGGAAGCACAAAGGAGCTCTGTTCTCATGGCAAAACACAGACCAATCGACTGTAATCCCCCCAAATGCCCTAGGATATCCTGAGAGCCACCCCACCAACAGCAGATAAGGGGATAAACCCAGAGGCTGCCCCTTGTATGTGGTTGACTGGCACAGAAAGCAGAGATGGGCGCAGAGTCCAGGAAGCACAAAGGGACATTGTTCTCATGACAGAACACACACCGCTCAACTGTGACCCCCAACAGTGCCTTAGGCCATCCCAAGGGCCGCCCCGCCCATGGAAGCTAAGGGGATTAGCCCAGAGGTTACTCCCCATGTGCAGTTAACCAGAACACACAGTGGAGACAGGCAAGGCAACCAGCAAGCAGGAAGGGACTTTGTTCTCCCAGCTGACACATGCGCCCCTCGCTGATGACCACTCCCATGGCCGTGAAAAAGCAGAAGAACTTTGTTCAGTCCCAAATCCCTCAAATATCAGAGAGCGGGCTTGGTGAGGCTGAAATCACTAGTCTTCCTGAAAAAGAACTCAAAATAAAAGTCATAAGCATGCTGATGGAGCTACAGAGATATATTCACGAGCAAAAGGATGGATTCAGGAGGGAGATAACAGAATGAAACAAACAATGGAAGGATTTAAGAGAAGACAAAAAGAGGTAGAAGAGACTGTTAATGGAATTGAAATCAGAGAACAGGAATACAGAGAAGTGGAGGCATAGAGAGGAAAAAGGATCTCTAGGAATGAAAGAATATTAATAGAACTGTGTGACCAATTCAAATGGAACAATATTCACATTATAGGGGTACCAGAATAAGCAGAAGAGAGAAAAAGGGATAGAAAGTGTTTTTGAAGAAATAATTGCAGAAAATTTCTCCAGTCTCAGGAAGGAAATAGTCTCTCAGACCATGGAAGTCCACAGATCTCCAAACACAAGGGAACCAAGGAGGACAACACTAAGACATGTAATAATTAAAATGGCAAAGATCAAAGACAGGACAGAGTATTAAAAGCAGTCAGAGAGAGAAAAAAGATCACCTACAAAGGAAAACCATCAGGCTATCATCAGAATTCTCAACAGAAACCTTACAGGCCAGAAGGGAATGGCATGATATATTCAAAGCAATGAAACAGAAGGGCCTTCAACCAAGAATACTGTATCCAGCAAGACTATCATTTAAATTTGAAGGAGGGATTAAACAATGACCAGATGAGCAAAAGTTAAGAGAATTTACCTCCACAAATCAACTCTCCAATGTATTTTAAAGGGACTACTGTAGATGGAAGTATGCCTAAGGTTAAATAGCTGTCACCAGAGAAAACAAAATCACAGCAATGAAAGTAAACTGATCAAATATTAAGTAAAGGCAAAATAAAATCAGCTATCCAGAAAATAAGTCAAGGGGAGCACAAAGAGTACACAACAAAATACCTAACATATAAGAGTGGAAGAGGAAGAAAAAGAAGGGAGAAAAATAAAGAATCATCAGACTGTGTTTATAATAGTGTAATAAGGGAGTTAAGTTTGAAAGTTAGGTAGTAAAGAAGCTGCACTTGAACCTTTGGTAACCATGAATCCAAAGCCTGCAATGGCAGTACGTACATATCTATCGATAGTCACCCTAAATGTAAATGGACTGAATGCACCAATCAAAAGACACAGAGTAATAGAATGGATAAAAAAGCAAGACCCATCTATATGCTACCTACAAGAGACTCACTTCAAACTCAAAGATATACACAGACTAAAAAGTGAAGGGATGGAAAAATATATTTCATACAAAAAACAGGGAGAAAAAAGCAGGGGTTGCAGTGCTTGTATGAGATAAAAAAAGACTTCAAAACAAAAGAAGTAACAAGAGATAAAGAAGGACATTACATAATGATAAAGGGGTCAGTCCAAAAAGAGGATATAACCATTATAAATATCCATGCACCCAACACAGGAGCACTTACATATGTGAAACAAATACTAACAGAATTAAAGGAGGAAATAGAATGCAGTAAATTCATTTAAGGAGACTTCAACACACCACTCACTCCAAAGGACAGATCAACCAGACAGAAAATAAGTAAGGACACAGAGGCACTGGAAAACACATTAGAACAGATGGACCTAACAGACATCTATAGAACATTCCACCCCAAAACAGCAGGATATACATTCCTCTTAAATGCACATGGAAGATTTTTAAGAAGAGACCTCATACTTGGACACATGAAGAGCCTCAGTAAATACAAAAAGATTGAAAGTGTACCAATCAAATCCTCAGGTCACAAAGGTATAAAACTAGAAATAAATTGTACAAACAAAAAGGCTCACAAACACATGGAGGCTTAATAACATGCTCCTAAATTATCAATGGATCAATATACAAATTAAAACAGAGATCAAGCAATACATGGAGAAAATGGAAATAACAGCACAATGCCCCAACTTTTGTGGGATGCAGTGAAGGCAGTTTTAAGGGGAGAGTATATAGCAATCCAGGACTTCTTAAAGAAGGAAGAACAATCCCAAATGAATAGTCTAAATTCACAATTATTGAAACTGGAAAAAGAAAGACAAATGTGGCCTAAGGTCAGCAAATGGAGGGACATAGTAAAGATCAGAGAAGAAATAAATAAAATTGAGAAGAATAAAACAATAGAAAAAATTAATGAAACCAATAGCTGGTTCTTGAAGAAAATAAACAAAATAGATATCCCCCTAGAGAGACTTATTAATAAAAAAAGAGAATCTACACACATAATCAGACTCAGAAATGAGAAAGGAAAAATCACTACAGGCACCACAGAAATACAAAGAATTATCATAGACACTATGAAAATCTATATGCTAAAAAATTGGATTACCTAGAAGAAATGGACAACTTCCTAGGAAAATACAACCTTCCAAGACTGACACAGGAAGAAACAGAAAATCTAAACAGACCACTCACCAGCAATGAAATTGAATTGCTAATCAAAAAACTACCCAAGAAGAAAATTTCCAGACCAGATGGATTCACTGCTGAATTTTATCAGACATTTAGAGAAGGCATAATACCCATTGTCCTTAAAGTTTTCCAAGAAATAGAAGAGGAGGGAATACTCCCAAACTCATTATATGAAGGCAGCATCATTCTACTACTAAAACCAGGCAAAGACATCAGAAAAAAATCAACAGACCAATATCCCTGATGAATATAGATGCAAAAATACTCAACGAAATATTAGCAAACCAAATTCAAAAATACATCAAAAGATCTTCCATCATGATCAAGTGGGATTCATCCCAGGGATGCAAGAATAGTACAACATATGAAAATCTATCAACATCATCCATCACAGCAATGAAAAGAAGGACAAAAAACACATGATCATTTTCATAGATGGTGAAAAAGCATTCAACAGAATTCAACATCCATTCATGATAAAAACTCTCAACAAAATGGATATAGAGGGCAAGTAACTCAGTGTAATAAAGGTCATATATGACAAACCCACCGCCAACATCATACTTAAGAGCAAGAAGCTGAAAGCTTTTCCTCTAAGATCAGGAACAGGAGAAGGATGACCACCTTCCCTGATTTTGTTCAACATAGTACTGGAGGTCCTAGTCACGGCAATCAGACAACACAAAAAAATAAAAGGCATCCAGATTGGTAAGGAAGCAGTTAAACTGTCCCTGTTTGTAGATGCTATGATATTGTACATAGAATATCCTGAAGAATACACTCCAAAACTACTAGAACTAACATCTGAATTCAACAAAGTTACAGGATACAAAATTAATAAACAGAAATCTGTTGCATTCCTATACATTAATGCTGAACAAGCAGAAAGAGAAATCAGGAAAACAATTCCATTCACAACTGCATCAAAAAGAATAAAATACCTAGGAGTAAATATAACCAAGGAAGTGAAAGACCTATGCCCTGAAAACTACAAGACACTCTTAAGAGAAATTAAAGAGGATACTAATAAATGGAAACTCATCTCATGCTCTTGGATAGGAAGAATTAACACTGTCAAACTGGCCATCCTGCCTAAAGCAATCTACAGATTCAATGCAATCCCTATCAAAATACCAATAGCATTTTTCAACAAACTGGAACAAATAGTTCTAAAATTCATATGGAACCACAAAAAACCCCGAATAGCCAAAACAATCCTGAGAAGGAAGAATAAAGCAGGGGGAATCTCGCTTCCCAACTTCAAGCTTTACTACAAAGCCATAGTAATCAAGATAATTTGGTACTGGCACAAGAACAGACCCATAGAACAGTGGAACAGAATAGAGATTCCAGATATAAACCCAAGCATAATGGTCAAGTAATATATGATAAAGGAGCCATGGACATACAATGTGGAAATGACAGCCTCTTCAACAGCTGGTGCTGGCAAAACTGGACCGTTACATGTAAGAGAATGAAACTGGATTACTGTCTAACACCATAAACAAAAGTAAACTCAAAATGGATCAAAGACCTGAATGTAAGTCATGAAACCATAAAACTCTTAGAAGATAATATAGGCAAAACTCTCTTGAATATAAAAATGAGCAACTTCTTCATGAACATATCTCCATGGGCAAAGAAAACTAAAGCAAAAATGAACAAGTGGGATTATATCAAACTAAAAACCTTCTGCACAGCAAAGGACACCATCAGTAGAACACAAAGGCATCCTACAGTATGGGAGAATATATTCATAAATTGTATATCAGATAAAGGGTTGACATCCAAAATATACAAAGAGCTCACATACCTCAACAAAAAGCAAATAAGCCAATTAAAAATGGGCAGAGAATCTGAACAGACACTTCTCCAAAGAAGGAATTCAGATTGCCAACAAGCACATAAAAAGATGCTCCACATCGCTAATCATCAGAGAAATGCAAATTGAAACCACAATGCGATATCACCTCACACCAGTTAGGATGGCCACCATCCAAAAGACAAACAACAACAAATGTTGGCAAGGATGTGGATAAAAGGGAACCCTCCTACACTGCTGGTAGGAATGTAAACTAGTTCAACCACTGTGGAAAGCAGTATGGATGTTCCTTAAAAAAACTGAAAGTAGAAATACCATTTGACCCAGGAATTCCACTCCTAGGAATTTACCCTAAGAATTCAGGAGCCCAGTTTGAAAAAGACATATGCACCCCTATTTTATTGCAGCACTATTTACAATAGCCAAGAAATGGAAGCAACCTAAGTGTTTATTAGTAGATGAATCGATAAAGAAGATGTTGTAGATAACACAATGGAATATTATTCAGCCATAAGAAGAAAACAAATCCTACTATTTGCAGCAACATGGATGGAGGTAGAGGGTATTATGCTCAGTGAAATAAGCTAGGCCGAGAAAGACAAGTATCACATGATTTCACTCATCTTTGGACTAGAAGAACAAAGCAAAAACTGAAGGAACAAAACAGCTGCAGACTCACAGAACCCAAGAATGGACTAACAGTTACTAAAGGAAAAGGGACTGGGAAGGATGGGTGGAGAGGGATGGATAAGGGGAAAAAGGGCCATTGTGATTAGCACGCATAATGCAGCAACTGGGGCAGGTGGAAGGCAGTATAGTCCAGAGAAGACAAGTAGTGATTCTATAGCATCTTACTACACTTATTGGAGAGTAACTGTAATGGGGTATGTGGTGGGATTTGATAATGGGGGAAGCTAGTAACCACAATGTTGTTCTTGTAATTGTATATTAATGATACCAAAAAAAATATGTTGATAGCCCTAGGCAAGAGAGATGCTTAAAATGTATTAGTTTTTTATACATGCTCTATAGTAAAGTCATTTCACATTTTAACAAATGGCAGTGGTTTGTAAATGTACTAGCCAAACTAGCTCTTCTATAAAAGTTACAAAAAAATTAAAAGATGCATATACAATTAGTCAAATACTTAAGTAATACTGTAAAAATAGCATATTTCTTGACTATGAGTCATATGATCTTACTCATATACTCATATGTATTATGGGAAGAGATTTTAATTTTATGCCTCTTTACAAATTCCAGTAAATCACAATGAATATTACCTATAGTCAGTTATGTCATTGAAAGAAGCAGCTATTTCATAGTTTAAAGAAATACATGAATTTATTTGAAAAAGTAATTTGCTTCTATGCCTTTAATGATAAGGAGTATGTTCAAATGTATTTTTTTTTTTGAGAGGGCATCTCTCATATTTGTTGATCAAATGGTTGTTAACAGCAATAAAATTCTGTATAGGGGACTCTATGCACAATCATTAATCAACCCCAAGCCTAACTCTCAACAGTCTCCAATCTTCTGAAGCATAACGAACAAGTTCTTACATGGTGAACAAGTTCTTACTAAATTATGTTTTCAAATGTATTTTTAAATGCAAATATTCTATTCCATCTTTATACTTAGGATTTAAATAAATCAATCCAAATCTGCTATATTTTTTTGAAAGCAAAAATTGACTGTGCTCCAATTAGTACATTGGCTAGGTTCCAACAAAAAATTGGCTATGTTCCAATTCCATATAAACAAACATGTTCAAGGAAAGGGTTTACAAAGCACAATGAGTCAGAACATAATTCAAACCCATAGGGATTTTTCAAGTAAAAATCTACTTATCATAAAACACTGATGAAGAATTCAATACAAATACAGTATTTGAATTACCACACACACATTATGCTGTTCAAGAAATAAATCGTTTTAGTTACAATGGAAAGCACTTTATAAAATATACATGTGTGTGTGTGTGTGTGTGTATGGGTGTATATTTCATCAGAGGAAAACAACTTTCAAATACAAAAGATAATTGAAGTGGAAGGGGTCTGTCTGCCAACAATGTTTTCAAAGTTAAATAAATTACTATAATTGACTGTTTTTTAACATGTCAGCTTTTAGTAAGATCACAGAATCTTATGAACTGTTATCTACACAGAATCTTATCTACATGTTGTGGTGTGGGGGTGGATGGACTGGTCAATCTTGAATTCTCTTAGCACTATTGGCTGTAGGTATAATGGTGACAAAAACTGTGGCTGCATCAATGACAGGCCTCAGTATGATACACACTGCCAGGGGCAGCCCCTTCATGACCTTTGATAATTGATTATGCCCCTGGATCTTGAAAAGGCTGCTGAGGTGAGCACTAGACCTGCAGAAACGGTCACCAATTTCTCATGTTCCAAACAAGATTTCAGCCTTGAGCTGACAATTTAGAAAGAATAATATCCTATGGATTAAAAAAGAAGTTCATTATTTTCCTGAAGTTGACCTGAAAACAGGCTTATCCACACAAAAGTGTATAATATTCAACCTATCACTTATTTAGCTAATAAAAGTAATATCTTTAGATAAGCTTATTTCCCATTAAAATGAGATAAATGAATTCAATGTCTAGAAATCCCACTTATTGTATTGTACTTTATTTATACAGTAAAGAGATAGTTCATCCTGTAGCCCACCTGAATTCAACACAGAATAAATCTTTACAGTAATTCTGTAGCTATATGCTAAATCCAAGTAAAGTATGTAATTACACTAAAAAAAAAAACGCTTTATATGCGCTTGGGTTTTAACAATGCATTAAATTGAAAGGGCAGCTTACCCTAAGATATGTAGTCATCTCTGGGGGAATTGAAAAATTTTTATAAAAAGTAATGCACTCTCAGTGAAGCAACTAATTACTGATGGTACAGCTGGGCACTTGTTTTCAAAAGCCAATTTCATAAACTCTCTGTCAGGTAAAATCTAATTCTAAGATTTATAAAAAAATTGAGTTTTGCCGAAGGAAAAAAAGTTAGAGTTGGAATGGACCTGGAGACCACCAAGTGGAACCCCTATTTTGAATCAATGAGAAAAGCAATATGCAGAAAGGTCAAAAAAGTTTCCCAAGTTCATAGAATTAATTATTTATAAGGGCTAAACCCCAAAGTACTGATTCTCAATGTTTTTGTCCTAGAGAAAGAGACACATTATTAAAAGTAAACACCATATATAAATAAACTGTGCACTATGTAGGAAGTGGTAAGAGTCATGCAAGAAGAAAAAAAATTAAGCAGAAAGAAATACTGTCAAAGTTGAGGACAAGTGATGTAGGAGTATATTGCAGCATCAAGCAGAACAGTTATCATTTTCATCACTGAGGTGAGATTTGAGCAAAGACTTGAGAGAGATGTGAGTTAGCAGTGCAAGTATCTGGAGGGAGATTGCTCTAGGTAAAGAGAATTGATAAACCAAAGGCCTGATCTTAGTGCAGTACTGCCTGGATTGGGCAAGTACTTCACAGGCACTGTAGCAGAAATGGAATGACCGAAGGTGAGACAAAGAGATCAAGCAGGATTTAGAGGAAGAGAGAAATAGGACCCACTGAAGAGTTTTGAATAATAAAATTACTGGACCTAGTTTTTTAAAGAAAATCTTCTAGCTACTGTTTCTAAAAAAGCTGATAGAGGGCAAGAGCAGAAACAGTGAGACCTGTTAGAAGTAATACAGTGAAATATGATTGTAGTTCAGATCAGGGTGCTAGCAGTGATGAAAATGGATGGGATTCTAATATACTTTTAAGCTAGCCCTAATATTGGCTGGATTGTATGTGGAGCACGAATAGCAGGTAGCATTGTTGACTCAAAAATGCAGAGTCAACAATAACATAAAGATATATGGCTTGTGCAACTAGACCATTGCATCTTGAGATGAAAAACACTATATAGTAAGGTAAGCTTTGGTGAGTACTTCAGAACAAGACTTCAGTTGTTCATTTCTTTGACATCCAAATTGAGATGAGCATGTAACTAAATGCATGAGTCAGGATTTAGGAATTAAATGTAGAATGGAGATGTAAATTTAGATATTTTTGGGATCTCAAGTTAGTTAAAACAGGGACTGGAAAATTTGAAAAATTTGCCACTTAAAGGATTCAGAGAAGAAGATGAATCAACATAACAAATGAAAAGGAATTTGCACTGACTAGGAGGAAACCAAGGGGAGGAAGCATCCTGGAAATCAAGTGAAGAAAGTCTTTCAAAGATGAGGAAACGAAGAAGTGTGACAAATGCTGTTGCGATGTCAAGATTGATGACACTAAGAAAAAACTTTGAAATAAGCTTTATGGAAGTTACTGTTGATTGTGGGAATAACAGTTACAATGGTTTTATAGGAAGAAAAGCTAGAATAGAGCAGTTGCAGGAGAACATACTCATCAGCATATTCCATCACATATAAGATACCATTTGAATCATCTTGCTCACTGCCCAGAAGGAACAAGGGATACTCTAGAGTATTAAAGTACAGTAATTATAAACTTAGACAACAGTCTTAGGATGCTTTAAGTCTTTAACTTTGCAGCTTTCTACTAAATATATATTAAGTATTGCCTATCTCTTGTATAGTCCATTAAGTTTGTTGGTGGTGAATCCGAGAAAATAAACATCTTACCATTATGTTTAATTTGAATCTCTGAAGTTTATAAGAACAGTTTCAAGTATCCCTCCCTCCATGAAATTTGTGTTCCCGCCCCTTGATTGAAGAGTCTGTATTTGTCCCTATATATTAATTTTTTTCTCATCTGTTGTAAATTTTCCATCATCTATAAAACTACAATACTACTATAAAAATAATAGAATAGTTGAACGATTTTGCCCCACTGACCAGAGGCCATTAGAGGAAAGAACAGCTAAACTGTTATCTTTAGTTCTTCCATTTCCTCAATTATCCTATGGCAATGTGCCCTAGTAAACAGTTTATACGGTGTTTTATCAGTTGCCATTGTGTATGAAAATCAGCTTGAGGCTTTTTACAAATATAGATGTTCCCTCATATCACACTCCATGATTTGGAATCTCAAACGGTACTTTTTGGATATTTGTGGTTTTAATCAAGATTTCCATTTGATTCTTATGTACATCCACTCTACAAAACTAATCAGGAACAACTTTGAGTATTTTAACAAATCCATGTTTCAGTTTCTTCTAAGATTTAGGTTTCTTTGTATTTCTAATTATAGTATATTTAGGGATATTACAAATGTGCCATGAATTAACATTCTCATCAAAGTTTGGTTACTGCTGGATATATAAAATGCTGTTCAGTATGAATAATTATATTATCTTGACAGATGGCAATAATATAGAATTCAGTGTATCAATCTTCTCACAAAATGCAAGATTTCATCTTTCCATAATTATATTGTAGTTTTGACATGCAAATTTGATATATTCACAGAGGATTTAGTCTAAGAGGAGAGAAAACAAATGTCCTTTAACAAATATTACAAAATTTCATTCTTAAGAAGGAAACAAAATCACTATGGGATATGCAAAATAAAAAGGATTATTTCAAGAAAGATGGACTAGAATAAAACGTCCTAAAGAAGGAAATTGCACTTAAGCTGGGCTTAAAGAGTATGGACTGAGGAAAATTTAGGAAAAGTGAGGTGACAAACGTTACAAAGTTACAGAGTTAGAAAAATCTAGAACTACAGAAGACTTGCCTCTCAAGTTTGTGGAATTCCATGTTTGTAGATCCTATTTCATATACTCATTCACTAAATTAAATGTTTCATTTTCATAACGCATGTTGCTGTCATCCTGGCCCATTCATGCATCCATTACATGCATTTGAAATTGTACATAAGAGCTCATAATTTTTTTGTGAAAATTTAAGTTCATTACAACAGCAGTTATATGTTTATGTAAAATTAGAAAGCATCTATATTCTCATCATTCTCTCTTGCTTTAAAAAATCCTTTATTTAATACAATATAGTGCTAGCTCCTAAACCACGGGCAGGAGTGGGACATCTTTAGGCAATGAGGCATACAGGGAAGAATGCAAGAAGACTTCCAGTAATGATCTTTCTCTCTTTGGAGTACATCATGGGGAAATAGATATGTATGCATATATCTCTATATATACTTCATATATGGTACATATATATATATATATAGTATAGACATATGTGTACATATATATATACATGTTTAGTAGAAAAGTATGGGACACAAATAAGCACTATGTAAGTGTTAAATACAAAGGCTGAGCTGATGTGCTGTTAGATGTTGGCCCAGGTCTCTGATATTATTCAGCTATAGAATCAGCAAACTCTTTCCTCCAGATTTATTAGTTGATCAAATTACATGTCAGGTATAAGGCATTATTAAATGAGTTTTATTTTCTAGACAGCTGAAATTATTCTTAATACGTACCTTCTACATTGGCATTTGTGTTTATTTCCTGTTGCTATTTCCTCTCTCATCTCCCCTGATATTTCTGAAATCTGTCCAGACAGTATCTCATTAAGGGATGCTGATGTAGCCTAAGTTCCTGGCTCCTTTTCCCTATTATAGCTCACAAAATTACACAAAACCAAGAGGGTTGAGATTAAGGTATCTGTCAAACCACGATTAAAACTAAGGTATCTGTCAAACCACGATTAAAGCTTTTACATGATATATAATTTGAATAACATAAGAAATAAGTTGAAATTAAGGTAAGGAAAATATCTTTGAATAAGGTAATTTTTGAATTCAGGAAAGGGTGAGTGGTAGTTTATACAGGGTAACAATGTCAGAATGGCAGAAATTGAAGATTCAAAGAGTTAGGAGGTGGAGTCAACAACATATGATGATTGATGTGATATGGGCTAAAAGAGATGGAGTTAAGGATGACCCCATATTTCTGGCTTGAGCGGTCAGGTAGGTAGAAGGGCCATTAACTAATTCAGAGAACACAAATTCTGGTGGGGGGAAGAATCTTGCAGAGAGGAAGGCACATTTACAGCAAAAGAAGTGCTATGGAAATCAGAATGTTCTATGTCATAACCACTATTTTGGCTACATGATCAGATTTTGCTTTGGGTTGACCAATGTCACATGTGTCCCAAATTACTTTTCCTATTGTGTTTCATTGAAGTTTTTCTAATAACATGGAGTTCATATGCTATAACAACTATGCTATGTAACAAAATTAGAGTTAATAATATATTTTTAAAATAAATACAGTAACACTTTTAAAGAGAAACTATAAAATAATATACTATAGCTTTATGTATATATGTGTGTGTATACATATACATATATATATATGTATATATAAACATTCTAGTTTCACTATATATATATAGGCATGTCACTGGAGACTAGACATTTCCACTGCAATTTTAAGTCAAACCCTATAGCAAATACAGTGGGAAGCCGAACATCTCACAAGTGAAAGGAATTCAAAAGAGCCTGTACTCCTGTTTTCAAGAAAGTATATTTTCAGAGGCTATTTAGAATTTGATATAAAAAGGGCAATGCTATCTAGTAAAAAACTTTTTACTTTTGAAAACAAAGTGGTACAAAATCAAAACAAATGTGTTTCTCATTTTACATGTATTAGCTCCCTAGCAAATAAGAAAATTTGACCTACTACAAAATGAATCTAAACAATCCTTTGGGTTTTTAACAATTCTGAAAAAATAAACATTGCAAAAATTAATATACATAAAAATGTTTTTATTTCAAGAACATGATTTTCCTGGATGTTGTGATTTAAAGTGAATACATATTTACATTAAATTTTATCTTAATGGTTTCTTAGAACTGTGAAGTATATTTTTCCAGGAATATCAGAAATCAATACAACATCAAAGAGTAGACAAATGTGCACAAAAGTAACTTCACCTACAAAAAGTTTAGTTATAAAATGTATTTAATATAACTTTAATAAGAATTTATAGGGTAATTTTTGTCATGGTGTGGTAGAAGGTGTTACAGTTTTATGCCCTTCACCTATATCAAGAACCCATCCCTATAGTAACTAACAGTCTGTTGTCAATATTTATGGGCTAATTTGTTTCATTTTTTAAAATTTCCCATGTAAGTGAAATCATATGGTATTTGTCTTTCTCTTTCTGGCTTATTTTGCTTAGCAGTTCCAATCATGTTGCACCAAATGGCAAAATTTCCTTCTTTCTAATGGCTGGGTAGTATGCTGTTGTGTGTATGTACAACTTCTTTATCCAATTCATCTATTGATGGACACTTCAGCTATTTTCATACCTTGCAATTGTAAATCATGTGGCAATAAACACAGGTGTTTAAAATTTGTGATTTTGCTTTCTTTGGGTAAGTTCCTAGATGTGGAATTGCTGGGTGGTACGGTATTTCTACTTTTAGTTGAGGAACCTCCATATTTTCTTGCACAGTGGGTGGACTAATTTACATTCCCACCAACAGTGTAGGAGGGTTCCCTTTTCTCCACATCCTCACCAACACTTGTTATTTCTTGTTTTTTGGGTAGTGGCCTATCTAACTTGTGTGAGGTGGTATCTCATTGTGTTATTATAATTATTTTTTATTTTGATATCATTAATGTGCAATTACTTGGACATTATGGTTACCAGACTCCCGCTATTATCAAGTCCCCCCCACATACCCCATTTAAGTCACCATCCATCAGTGTAAATGTAAGATGCTATAGAATCATTACTTGTCTTCTCTCTATATACTGCCTTCCCCATGTTCCAAACCCCCTACATTATGTGTGCTAATCGTAATACCCAGTTTTCCTCCTTATACCTCCCTTCCCACCCATCCTCCCCAGTCCCTTTTCCTTTGGTAACTGTTAGTCCATTCTTGGGCTCTGTGAGTCTGCTGCTGTTTTGTTCCTTCAGTTCTTGCTTTGTTGTTATACTCCACAGATGAGTGAAATAATTTGATACTTGTCTTTCTCCACCTGGCTTATTTCACTGAGCTTAATAACCTCTAGCTCCATCCATGTTGTTGCAAATGGTAGGATTTGTTTTCTTCTTATGGCTGAATATTATTCCATTGTGTATATGTACCACATCTTCTTTATCCATTCATCTACTGATGGACACTTAGGTTGCTTCCATTTCTTGGCTATTGTAAATAGTGCTGCGATAAACATAGGAGTGCATATGTCTTTTTCAAACCGGGCTCCTGCATTCTCAGGGTAAATTCCTAGGAGTGGAATTCCTGGGTAAAATGGTATTTCTATTTTGAGTTTTTTGAGGAACCTCCATACTGCTCTCCACAGTGGTTGAACTAGTTTACATTCCCACCAGCAGTGTTGGAGGGTTCCCCTTTCTCCACATCCTTGCCAACATTTGTTGTTGTTTGTCTTTTGGATGTTGGGCATCCTAACTGGTGTGAGGCGGTATCTCATTGTGGTTTTAATTTGCATTTCCCTGATGATTAGCGATGTGGAGCATCTTTTCATGTGTCTGTTGGCAATCTGAATTCCTTCTTTGGAGAAGTGTCTGTTCAGATCCTGTGCCCATTTTTTTGTTGACTTATTTGCTTTTTGTTTGTTGAGGTGTGTGAGCTCTTTATACATTTTGGATGTCAACCCTTTATCGGATCTGTCATTTATGAATATATTCTTCCATACTTTAGTATGTCTTTTGTTGTACTGATGGTATCCTTTACTGTACAAAAGCTTTTTAGTTTGATATAGTCCCACTTGTTCATTTTTGCTTTTGTTGCCCTTGCCTGGTGAGATATGTTCATGAAGAAGTTACTCATGTTTATGTCCAAGAGATTTTTGCCTATATTTTTTTCCAAGAGTTCCATGGTTTCATGACCTACATTCAAGTCCCTGGTCCATGTCGAATTAACTTTCATGTACAGGGTTAGACAATAATCCAGTTTCATTGTCTTACACGTAGCTGTCCAGTATTTCCAACACCAGCTGTTGAAGAGGCTGTCATTTCCCCATTGTATATCCATGGCTCCTTTATCGTACATATATTAACTGACCATATATGTTCGGGTTTATATCTGGACTCTCTATTCTGTTCCACTGGTCTATGGGTCTGTTCTTGTGCCAGTACTAAATTGTCTTGATTCCTGTGGCTTTGTAGTAGAGCTTGAAGTCAGGGAGCATAATTCCCCCTGCTTTATTCATCCTTCTTAAGATTGCTTTGGCTATTTGGGTCTTTTGTGGTCCCATATGGATTTTAGAACTATTTGCTCTAGTTCATCGAAGAACGCTGTAGTTATTTTGATAGGGATTGCATTGAATCTGTAGATTGCTTTAGGCAGGATGGCCATTTTGACAATATTAATTGTTCTTAGCCAAGAGCATGGGATGAATTTCCATTTATTAGTGTCCTCTTTAATTTTCTTAAGAGTGTTTTGTAGTTTTCAGGATATAGGTCTTTCACTTCCTTGGTTAGGTTTATTTCTAGCTATTTTATTCTTTTTGATGCAACTGTGAATGGAATTGTATTCCTGATTTCTCTTTCTGCTAGTTCATTATTAGTGTATAGGAATGCCACAGATTTCTGTGTATTAATTTTGTATCCCGCAACTTTGCTGGATTCACATATTAGATCTAGTAGTTTTGGAGTGGATTCTTTAGGGTTTTTAATGTACAGTATCATGTCATCTGCAAACAGGGAGAGTTTGAGTCCTTCCTTGTCTATCTGGATGCCTTTTATTTCTTTGTTTTGTCTGATTGCTGTGGCTAGGACCTTCAGAACTATTTTGAATAAAAGTGGGGAGGGTGGGCATCCTTTTCTTGTCCCTGATCTTAAAGGAAAAGCTATCAGCTTATTACTGTTAAGTATAATGTAGGCTATGGGTTTGTCATATATGGCCTTTATTATGTTGAGTTACTTGCCCTCTATGCCCATTTTGTTGAGAGTTTTATCATTAATTGATGTTGAGTTTTGTCAAATGCTTTTTTATTATCTATGGAGATGATCATGTGTTTTTTGTCCTTCTTTCAGTTGATGTAGCAGATGATGTTGATGGATTTCTGTATGTTGTACCATCCTTGCATCCCTGGAATGAATCCCACTTGATCATAATGGATCATCTTTTTGATGTATTTTTGAACTCAGTTTGCTAATATTTTGTTGAGCATTTTTGCATCTATGTTCATCAGGGATATTAGTCTGTAATTTTCTTTTTTTTTTGGTGTCTTTGCCTGCTTTTGGTATTAGATTGATGTTGGCCTCATAGAATGAGTTTGGGAGTATTACCTCCTCCTCTACTTTTTGGAAAACTTTAAGGAGGATGGGTGTTAAGTCTCCACTAAATGTTTGATAAAATTCAGCAGCGAAAACATCTGATCCATGGGTTTTGTTCTTAGGTAGTTATTTAATTACCAATTCAATTTATTTTCTGCTAATTGGTCTATTCAGATTTTCTGTTTCTTCCTGGGTCAGCTTTGGAAGGTTGTATTTTTCTAGAAAGTTGTCCATTTCTTCTAGGCTATCCAGTTTGTTACTATATAATTTTTCATTGTATTTTCTCATAATTCTTTGTATTGCTATGGTGTCTGTGGTGATTTTTCCTTTCTCATTTCTGATTCTGTTATGTGTGTAGACTCTCTTTTTTTCTTGATTAGTCTGTCTAGGAGTTTATCTATTTTGTTTATTTTCTCGAAGCAGCAGCTTCTGCTTTCATTGATTCTATTGTTTTATTCTTGTCAATTTTATTTATTTTTGCTTTAATCTTTATTATGTCCCCCCTTCTACTAACTTTGGGCCTCATTTTCTCATTTCATCAATTGTGAGTTTAGACTGTTCATTGGGATTGTTCTTCTTTTCTGTGGTAGGTCTGTATTGCAATATACCTCCCTCGTAGCATAGCCTTCACTGCATTTGACAGATTTTCTGTTGTTGAATTTTGCTGTTATTTGTCTCCATATATTGCTTGATCTCTGTTTTTATTTGGTCATTGATCCATTTATTATTTAGGAGCATGTTATTAAGCCTCCATGTGTTTGTGGTTTTTTTCATTTTCTTTGTGTAATTTATTTCTAGTTTCATACCTATGTGATCTGAGAAGATGATTGGTACAATTTCAGTCTTTTTTGAATTTACTGAGGCTCTTTTTGTGGCCTAGTATATGATCTATTCTTGAAAATGTTCTATGTGCACTTGAGAAGAATGTGTAACCTGTTGCTTTGGGATGGAGTATTCTGTAGATGTCCGTTAGGTCCATCTGTTGTAATACACTGTTCAGTGCCTCTGTCTCTTTACTTATTTCTGTGTGGTTTATCTGTCCTTTTGAGTGAGTGTTGTGTTGAAGTCTCCTAAAATGTATGCACTGCATTCTATTTCCCCCTTAAATTCTGTTAGAAGTTGTTTCTCATATATAGGTGATCCTGTGTTGGGTGCATAGATATTTATAATAGTTATATCCTCTTGTTAGACTGATCCCTTTATCATTATGTAATGTCCTTCTTTGTCTCTTGTGACTTTTTTTGTTTTGAAGTCTATTTTGTCTGATACAAGTACTGCATCTCCTGCTTTTTTCTCCTGTTAGTTGTATGAAATATCTTTTTCTGTCCCTTTACTTTCAGTCTCTGTATGTCTTTGGGTTTTAAGTGAGTCTCTTGTAGGCAGCATATAGACGGGTCTTGTTTTTTAATCTTTTCAGTGACTTTATGTCTTTTGATTGGTGCAGTCAGACCATTTACACTTTGGGTGGTTATCGATAGGTATGTACTTATTGCCATTGCATGCTTTAGATTCATGGTTACCAAAGGTTCAATGGTAATTCCCTTACTATCTAACAGTCTAATTTAACTCACTTTGTGTGCTATTATAAACACAACCTAAAGGTTCTTCTTTATTTTCCCTCCTTTTTCTTCCTTCTCCATTCTTTGTATGTTATGAATCATATTCTGTGGTCTTTGTCTATCCCTCGGTGACATGTATTCAGCCTTAGGAATACTTCCATCTATAGGAGTCCCTCCAAAATACACTGTGGAAGAAGTGGTTTGTGGGAGGTAAATTCTCTCAACTTTTTCTTATCTGAAAATTGTTTAATCCCTCCTTCAAATTTAAATGATAATCTTGCTAGGTATGGTATTCTTGGTTCAAGTCCCTTCTGCTTCATTGCATTAAATATATCATGCCACTCCCTCCTGGCCTGTAAGGTTTCTGTTTAGAGTCTGATGATAGCCTGATGCGTTTTCCTTTCTATGTGATCTTTTTTCTCTCTCTAGCTGCTTTTGAAAGTCTGTCTTTGTCCTTGATCTTTGCCATTTTAATTATTATATGTCTTGATGTTGTCTTCCTTGGGTCCCTTGTGTTGGGAGATCCCATGGCTTGACATACTATCTCCTTCCCCAGATTGGGGAAGTTTTCAGTAATTACCTCCTCAATGACACTTTCTATGTCTTTTTCTCTCTCTTCTTCTTCTGGTACCCCTATAATATGAATATTGTTCCGTTTGGTTTCATCACACAATTCTCTCTATATTCTTTCATTCTTAGAGCTTTTTTCTCTTTGTGCCTCAGCTTCTTTGTATTCCTCCTCTCTAATTTCTATTCCATTTACTGTCTCTTCTACTACATCTAAACTGCTTTTAAATCCCTCCATTTTATCTTTCATTTCAGATATGTAATTTCTTAATGATTGAATCTCTGTCTTAAATTCGTTCCTGAGTTCTTGAATATTTTTCTGTTCCTCCATAAGCATGTTCATAGTTTTTATTTTGAACTCTGTTTTAGGCAGATTGGTGAGTTCAGTTTCATTAGGCCCTTTTTCTGGGGTTTGTGATATTTTGGTCTGAACCATGTTCTTTTGACGTTTCATATTTCTTTGTGGTGCCCACTAGTGCCCAGAAGCTCCAGTCTCTGGAGCTGCTCAGCCCCTAGAAAGAGGGGGAGTGGAGCTCGTGCCTGTCAGGAGGAAAGATCTGTATCCTGATTCCCATCTGCAGTGCCTGTCTCAAGTGTTAGAGCCAGTGGGCCAAACACACAGGTGTAAACCTCTGTGCTTTGTGTCTATAGCTGTTGTTGGCTGAGCCTCCTTCTGGTTGGCTTGATGCCATGCAGTGATTGACTGTTCTCTAACTGGTGCCCGCAGTCTAGGAGGAAGGCACAGTAGGCTGTGTGTCACAGTGGGGGGCCTCGGAGCTGAGAAGGCAGCCAGGAGATTGGGGCGCCTGAAGCTCTTCAAATTTCCCAACCAGCTGGGCAGAGTACGCCCATAACAAACTTGTCCAGCTCTCCCATTCCCGCGCAGCAAGCTCTGTGAAACCCCACTTTTCAGCAGTTGCTGCTATGAAGCCTCTCAAATAGCCTGACTTTCCTTTGTCCCATAGCGGCCGTGTGTGGATCCCCTCTTCCACAAATGGCCGCAATCTGTTTCTCAAGCACTCCACCTGTCTGAGTTCCGCAATGTCCAGAGAACCACACAGTGTAGGTTTCTGCTCCCAAAGCTGACCTCCAGGGCTGGGTGTTCATCAGTTCTAGGCTTCCACCCCCTCCCTCTGCTCTGTTTCTCTTCCTCCTGCAGGTGAGCTGGTGTGGGGGAGGGGCTTGGGTCCCGCCTAATAAAGGCTTTCGTACGTTACCCTGTGTTCCTGAGGTCTGCATGCAGTCTGGTTCAGCCTTCTTTCTTGTTGCTGTTTTAGGGTTAGTTGTAGCAATTAACTATATTTTCATACTATTTGTGGTTTTGGGAGGAATTCTCTGTCTCACCTGTCATGCTGCCATCTTGAATCTCATCTCCTAGGGTCATTGCATTTTTGATTTGCATTCCCCTGATGATTAGGGATGTGGAGCATCTTTTTCATGTGTCTTTGTTATCTGTAGTTCTTCTTTAGAAAAATGTTTGTTCAGGTCCTCTGTTTTTTAGTTGGATTATTTAGGTATTTTTGGTGTTGAGTTGTATGATTTCTTTATATATTTTGGGTATTAGCCTCTTATCGAATATATCATTTGCAAATATATCCTCCAATACCATAGCTTTTTTGTTTTGTTGGTTTAATTTGTTGTTGTTGATGGTCTTACTTGCATATGTTGCAAATGCTAAATGTTACACATTTGAAATTTATTTGGTTCTCATATAGATAATAGATATTGTATGCAACAAACTATGGAAAATTTTCACAGTAATACATTGTCTCTTATGCACTAAACATTCATACTATTTTTCTGTGTTTTGCTTAGTTATCACTATATGAATAATTCAAAGGAAAACTTTTGCAGTCTGGATTAAATCATGATAAATTCTGAATACTGGAAATTTAACACTACAGAAGAGCTAGAAGTCCTATTTTAAGTATCTTAAAATATCAAAGTAAAAGTATCATTCTATACATATTTTTTTATTTATAAAGGCATATTTAAAACACAATTAACAATGTTAAACCTGTCAGTATTATAGCTTAGTGTCCGTAAGTCTAGTTTAAATTCTCACTAATATGATGTTAACAATTTGACTGACAATTTACAAATATTGATATTCATAATGATGTTTTTAAAAAAATGATGATTTAACATGTTACATTCAGGCTTTTCAGATCTTACAAAGACCATATGGAAATGAGAACTGAGAGTAGGACCTGAACTATGGATATTAGTGAAATTCAGGTACCAAGACATATATTTTCCAAACAGTTCTCATTGCACTATATTTTCAGAGGGCTTATTATTTATTTCAGCAACAAAGAAGGCTGCATTTGGAAATAGGGATGGGATTTGAGTTAAAATTTCAAAACATTTGAAACTGCCTATACAACAAATAATAATACAGATCATCCATATTTCCATTTACACACAATGATAAAATACGTCCCTTTAGGCCCCCATGAGGATGTTCTTTCCTATCAAAATAAATGCCTTGAGTTCATAAATTCAGTAAGCCATGATGTTTTTAAAATGTTTGGGTGACATAAATTACTCTTGTACACTGTACAAGTGGCTTTACTTATATTACTGACTTAACAGTGGTTTTATTTGTCCTACTCACTTCTACACTTACGATGGATTTGCAGAATTAATCAAGTGCTGGTATAAACTTAGAAACTCTCAATCATGCATTACAGAAATACATATATACTCAGTAGTTGCTTACATACTGTATCTTACAATTTTATTAGTTCATAGACCAGTTAAAAATCATGGTATGAGTTTGGAAGGTTGCATTCACAAAGACTGCAAAGATGTCCATTTCCTTAAAAATACTCTTTTCCAAGCATTCACCTTCCTTTGTAATTTGGACCAAGCAAGAAGCCAGTCAGTGAGGAAATAATGTTATTTAAAAATAAATCCCCAACAGACCCTGGGGCTCTCCCTCAAGGAAACTTTAGTAGGAAATGAATTCATGTTTTGCAGTTTGTAGCTTCAAACTGTCTCACTTAATACGGTTCATATGCTACCGGCTATCTTCAGTGGAGTTAATATTCTGTAATGCTGCATTTTATGTGCTTTCCTAGAGGTCCTTTGTCTTGCTTTACATTTACTACACTAGTAGATCATTCAGTTGCATGTAAGAACTTGGACATTATTTTGTTGTTCAGTTTCAGATGCCAAAATACTTTTGATCAATACAACTTTCAGAAAAATTAGGTCATAAATAGCCATGTGTTTAGTGGAACATTTTTGTCATTACCAAAACTTTCAGAACAAGTACTGAAAAGAGAGGTTTCAGCCCTGTGTCACCCTTTAGGTATCTTCAGTATTCTTCTGTGTGATGATTAAATACAAACTGTTTATGAACACTTCGTTCATCCTTCAAGAAACATATCAAGTATGAAGCTATTTAATGCTACTATATAAATTTCTATATAGGTGTTTCCAGTTGCAACCTGAAGTGTGTAAAATAATGTGCAGAGCTAACAGCTTGATTTAGTACCTTCCTCCAGAAACATCTCTGCCTCTAGCAGGAAAACTAAAGTTTAAAAAAAACTTACATATCTCTGTGAACTTCTATGAGGAAAATGATTTATTTACTTTATAAAACAAAATTCAGATAAAGTACCAAGATAATTATACAATATCTCATTATATGTTTTCTTAAAATTTTATGCAAAATATTTGACAAAACGAACTCTTGCCCTTAGAATGGATTATACAGGCAAGGTGACCAAGAGTTACTGGTATAGACTAGGAGCCTAATCATTTCATGCTTAATTCATGAATTAATAAGGGAAGTGCACAAGCAATAACTATGTGCATGTTTCTTAGAGTTCATGTGTATCTCAACAAAATATTTTTGAGTTGATCTCTTTGTGTCTAAAATAAAGGAGCTTACAAAACTAGTTGATACTGGATTTTTATAAAAATCTTGTAAAAATATGTTCAATGTAGCATGAACACCAAGAAAACTCATTCATTAGTGCAGGTCAAAGGAGTTTCAGAAGACTAAGCATACTCCCGTCTCCCATGGGAAACCATTAAGGATTAAAATATGCTATAATGCTAAACACATGTCTAGAATCATTTAAGCACAAAATTTTTGTTGTTCCACTTATCCCTTGAGACAGAGGATAGCACTTGGATCTGGAAAGCTTGCCACATAAAGTCATTTTTCTAGCAATGGTGGTTTTGTCCTTCCCTAGACTCTCCAAGAGAGCAAATATGGACTAACAGACAACGATAATAAGTTTTATGAGGCTAAGGACACCACAAAACTGAAACAAACATTGCTCAATGAATTATTAAAAAATCTTTCCTATGCTTAAGCAACATCCTAAATATACCTGTGTTCACAACCTCTTCTCATTGTCAAAATTAGTGTCAGAAGATGAAAAGATAATTTATTCAATGAGTCATCAGTTTTAACTTTTTTTCTTTCTTTCTTTTATAAGGCATCCCAAGTTTGTTAAAGATAAGCTTTAGTGACTTTCTACATTAAATTGGTGTCATATAAGGAGTAGAGATTGCACATGATGTAGTGAACAGAGGAAAATGATTTCGAAAAATTGAATCTTGTTGTAAAATACACGAAAAGATTGAGGCAGCAGTCCATGGAATCAATTTGGAATAAGGCATTTGACTTTATTCTTGGCAATGTTCAGGTGGTTTTACAACAATCTTATGGAAGCTCATTAAAAGTTATATAAATATTACCAAGGAGTCTAGTGTTCTCCACTAGCTGTTATATAATGATTGAGTTATATGCAAAGTACAGGATACTAATGCTCTGAAATTTCATAATTTGTAATCTATTTTTAAGCAAGGATTTTCAGTTAAGTGTCAAATTTTTCAGCATTGTATGTAAATAATTGTGCTAATCCTTTTTCTGTAGTATAGTATAAATTCTACTTATAGAATGTTTGCTTAAAAGTTTTATGGATTTTTTACAGTAAAGTGATAAAAGTTGTTTAATAAATTATATTTAAAAAAGGGAAAGTCATTTTATCAATGTACCATTAGACTTTTAACATTAACAGTTATAAACCAATGTCCTTTATCAATTCCTAGAAAGCAGGTGTTATTAGCTAATGGCAGTTGGGTTGCCTTTTGAAAAATATTATTTTGATGTGATTTTAATAGACCAAATACTAATCAATAATTGTATCTTTCCTCTTGTCCTCTACTTAAGGCCACAGAATGGTTAAGAATATACCTATTTTACTTATAAACATATCAGTTCTGTAAGTATTTATGGAACTCCTCACATATTCATGGGAAGGTTCTGGAGAATATAAATATGAACAGGGTCAACTGCATATATTACTCATGCTTATAAACATTCTTCTTTATATATCTTATGCTCACATTTTTGGCTCTCTTTAGTCTTTTTAAATTGAAAACAATGTTGTTTATAACATTGACTATTTTAAAATTCTAAGGCAGTTTTCCTATAGAATGTCTCCGATTTTGGATCTGTCAGGTTGTTTCTTCACGGTGTCCTTTAAGAGGATATATAAACTGGAAGCTCAGTCTAGAAGCTTGAATATATTCAACTTAAACATCTTTGCAAACGTACTTAATGGATTTCTTATTATACACTAGTAGGCACACAGTAACAGTAACAGGTTGCCCCACAGATGTCACCTTTTTAAAGGTGCATTTTCCACATTATAAGTAGCAAGAAATCTGTGAGGTGATATTCTGAATCCATGTGAGTTCACTGTTCCCAAACAACTTTTCACTCGATAATTTGGTTCCCATTCATGAATAAGGCCAGAATCATCTAGGAAGTAATACAAAAGATCATATTCCTACATGAAAATGAGATGTTAACTAGTCTCAGACTTAACTAATAATTTCAAGGATACAATCATTTAAGAGGTACAGATAAAGCAGAAAGAAGTTTAGCAACATTCTAGGCTATTCCTTCTCAAAATGGGCATATGCCTCTGGCCTAGGATTAGAGAAGAAGTCTTGGAATCTCTAATCCTAGGCATAGGATTAGAGAGCCTCCTCACATGGTAAGAGAGTTTAGGTCTTAAAATATCATTTCACATTGATGGTTATAGATCTTATGTGACATTTTCTAGGAAGTCATGTTTCATGGTACCACAGATTCTAGTTTTGTTTACCATGAGCAATCTTATAGGAACACTTTGATAAGAGCATTCCATAGAAAAGGGCTTTTCTCCTAGCAAAGAGCATTAGTCTATTTATCAGAAAGTTTATTAGCATGTTTATTAGGAGATTAGATCAAATGGCCTGTCTTTTCTCCCAGGGAGTACCCTCTCTCACTCCAGTCTTTCCTGCTCCAATATTTGGATATTCAGGAGAAAAATGGATCACTAGCCAGCTGCTTTAACTCGTCCCTTCCTAAATTACAATACTAATTTTTATAAAGTAGTTATTCTCTGATGCTTTCATTTTATTCCCTCCTCTTTTTCTTTTTGAATGTCCATATGGAAATATAGGTATTTTTAATTGAACATGTTATAATTATTTATAATCTTTTTTAAATATCCAAATTGTCACGAACTTGACCATTGGAAGACTTTGCCCCTGTAACTTTTTGAAGTGACATTATTTGCACTTGAGCATTTTCTTTTTATCAGCCACAAGACTTTCCAACCCCACTTTTTTTCTTTCCTAGTCCCAGTCAGAATCTAAAGTTTCTCCAAGGAGCTCTCAATCTTTTGGGGAAAAGATCTGTATACCAGACGGCATAGGGTGACATTGTGTCTAAGCTCTACCTAGTGAACAGAGTTAAGTAATCTGCATTTATATTTGTATTTAGAGTTATATCCCTCAAAATGCCAGGAGCCTGCTGCTAAAGTGAAATGTCTAGAGACCAAACAGTCTGGAGTGTATCAAGAAAACCCTTCCATGGTAAAATGAAAGTTAGTGGACCTCACACTACTACCAGATAAAATGAGGGATAGTGCCTGGTAGTTTATTTTGTTTTTTTGGGCAGCAACACATAAAACAGTTGATTATACTACTTCCATCTGGCCATCAAGTTGCCCAATAGGCTGACAACATTGAGAGGTACCAGAGAAAAAGAAAAACTCTTCTAGAAATGTACACTACAAGCTGCATTTCTACTTGGTTCCTATGGTCCAGCATATCTAATGATATTCAGAGTGTTCAGTGGCATTTGGATTTTGTTTGGAGCCACTTTCAGGCACCAATAAGAGAATCATTTTAGACCTCTAGGATTTTACAGCAAGGTCATGTCTTAATAGCTAAATAATTATTGTTTTGTTAAAAAAGTTTCTGGCTTGCTCCTGGGCCTTGGAAGAGAATTAATAGCTAGTCATGAATATCAGATGACCATTCAACCTGGAATTCTTATCACAAACAAGCAAATCTGTGATAGGTGGCATGCACAGCAATGATTTATCATCAAGGGGAAATTGTATACAATACTGTATGTAATGCAAGTCCAGAAGTGTTCAATACTCCTTTGACACTGACAACTTCTGCAATGCTTACTCCCTCAGTGGAAATCCAAGATATCATGGATAATTTGTTAAATGCAGCTTATTAGTACTGTAATGGGGGGAATTCTGCTCAATGGCAGAAACTTGTGCAATATTTTGATTTTCCTTTTTGTCTGGATGAGGAGATGGTCAGAAGTATGGGTATACATTGATTTATTTGTAATATGGAGTGGATTGGCTGGGAACTCAATTGGGAATAATAGGATTGGAAGAATGATGCTACAAAGTCACTAAGTGGTTGGATATTTCAAAATGGACAATGTGTGAAGATATTCATAATCCATTTGAAAGATTATCAAATGGCATCACTTGCAGAGGAAGTTCTCAATAATCAGGTGAAAAAATGATATATTTTGTGGATGTCAGCCTGCCTCTTTCCCTAACGCCTCTAGTATTTATTCAATACCCGAAGAATAAAGTGGCCATTTTGGCAGGAGGGAAGTTATATATAGACTCAGCAACAGGGACTTCCCCTTCCAGAGTTCATCTGGCTATCACTACAGTTGAGTGCCCAATTTTCCAACAGAAGTGTTTATGACTGAGCTTTCAATATGGTACTCTTCTGGGGGAAATGCCAAACATTTAGTGGTAGGCTGATTATATGAACTCTTTCCTCTATAGAGGAGGTAAAGATTCATTCTCACTGGAATAGACCATTATTCTGGATATAGATTTGCCTTCCTTGCCCATTAGTAGTTCTATCAACACCCTGTCTACCTTATTTATGCCAAAAGGGATGCCTTATCAAACACCATGGTATTCCACACAGAACTGCTTTTAATCAAGGGGCTCTTATACCAGAAGTTCAGGAACAGGCTCAAATCCATGTACTGAGAATCTTATCATATAATAACATTAACTTGAAGCAAGAGTCTCAATTTAAAGATGTCTTCAATTGCTTTACTGAAGACTTAGTTATGGCTTTTTATATGCATATATTTATTTGTATATATTGACTTTTCTTTATCTCTGTTTTTGCTTTTAGGTTATATGTTTGCTAGAATTTGGTACTTAGTACTAAATAAAATTTTGTATTTTATCATCAAAATATTAAATGGGACTGTGACTAAACTGAAAGTGTAACTACTATATCCACTAATGAGCACAATGAGACTCTGTTATGTCTCTCCATTTTTAGGATGGGATAAATGAGAATTCCTTCACTTAAAAAGGACATCTGTGCTTTTGGTGGGAACACATTTGTGTTGCACATGAAAACTCAAATGTGTGCAAAAAGTGTATGTGCTAGATGAATAGTCAAAAAAGTATACAATTCTATTTATAAATTTATTGTTTTTCAGTTTGAAATTCATGCCTCTTTGTCCTATTTTGAGATAATGGAACTCAGACTTTGCAAAGTTGGTCTTTCTCTTTTGTCAGCTGGGTTTATCTTATACTCTGCCAATAGTGCCAAGGGACAATGCATGCCTGGAGGAGGATGAAGTGACTTTGAGTTCCTTCAGTTTTTATGTTTTTCAGTGTGACAGCAAGGTCACTGACATACATGTGGTCTTGGAAGCATTCACCATAATGGTGGCAATCCTTGTGGTTCTAATGTTAATGCTCTCCAGACAGTTTCTTTATCATTACAGTGGCAACAGTCCTCTCAGTATGACTGTGGGCACACTCTAGCACATCTTTCTTCACCATATGTGCTAGGTGGTGTCTTCTTGTGGCAGCAATATTCTCTTAGACTGGTCTGAATATCAACTTTTCAGGACCTCCCCTATATTTCTTCATTTACTTTTCCCTTAGCCATAGTTGTCAAAGCCACTTTCTAATGTTGCTAACTCTGTATATCTTAGAGTGATTTCTTATCTCTTTTAGTAGTTAATCAATTTTTACAGTTAGCATTTCTTTATATTAAATTTTCCCTGTTCAGTTTACTGGTATGGTTTCTGTCTCCTAACTGTACCCTGATAGATACAGACTAACTGGATAACACTAACTTTTATAGTATCCATTAGTGTCACTTAGCATTACTTTTGATTTTCATTCTTTTGAGAACATGGTAGTATTGCAAGAGCTTAGTAAGATGTAAGAAAAAGGAAAGAGGTAAAGATATATATTCTATTGCCACACAGACACACACACAAAAAACACCTTTAATATCTAAATTATAAAAAACAAAGAATGTAGATCTTCAAGGGAGAGCATACATCAGAAATAAGAGAGAAACAGAAAAAGGGAGGGGCATATGTAATGGGTGATGATTGAATTCAACTAACTGAACAAGAATCCACAGATTTCCCATCATTGAATTAGAATTTGCAAGTGTACAAATTGTTTTTACACAGATGCCACTCTACATAGTCATAAATGCTTGTGAAAATACTTTAAAACATGTTTATTTTACAGATGAGCATATAGAATTTATGCAATAATGCACATTTACTACCTACTCTATATGTACTAGTAGATGACACTTTATATTAGTCATTGGTGAAATATATTGAAAAAGAAGGACACCTGTTGTATGATAGTTGAGTATGTATAGAGGATTAATGCCCTTAGGATATTGAGACAATCAGTCTCTTCTTTTCACTTACAACTCTCCGTGTCATCAGAACATAAAATTAAAAATTCACGACTTAAGAGATATAAAAAGCACTATAAATATTCCCACAAAATAGATTCATTTGTATCATGAGCCTCAAGTATTTACAATGCTATCTATTTTAATGGAAAATGAGGTACATAATTGATAGCGGTAACAGTATGCAGTATTTCATGAATATGGTCCATTTTTCAACAGTAGCACATAAAGTGACTCTCTTCAGTATGAATAAAGCTAATAATATGCTATATAATAAAAAAATCAAAACATAAGAATCTTCTGATGATACTAGCAATGTGAAATGCTCTGGTTCACTGAATATGGAATTAAGGAAGCATCTACAAATCTGAGAAAGAAATGCAAGAAATACATATAGAAACGGCAAACATGACCCAAAAGTTTACTGAATTATAGAAATGTTCCTTCTAGATTTAAACAATTTTTGAAGAGGGCATCAACTGTTGAGTATAAAATTATACTCATGTGAACATTTTATTTTATTCTTTAATTTTTACCCCTATTATTTAAATAGTATGGATCAGAAATACTATTACTCTCTCTCTCTCTCTCTCTCTCTCTTTATATATATATATATATATTTATATATATACTGTATGGGGAATTCCCTTCCAATTGTAAGATGCTGTGCCTTACATGTGGAGGTTTGTGGCATGCCTGCATCCCAGCTTTTCCTATCTGTTTCAATATAGGTATTTTATCAGTTATCTGGTAATAGGAGCCTCTCAAGTAGTTTCTGGATGTTTCTAAGCGGGAAATGACCCATGTATAACACTATATTCAGTGAGGAGGGGAAAGTCAGTTACCTCTTCTTCTGCCACCCTGCTGATGTCACTTTTGATTTATCATCTTAAAAGAGTTTGGGTAAGAAAAAAATTTCTTTTATTTTGGTATCATTAACATACAATCATATGAGCAACACTGTGGTTACTAGATTTCCCACATTATCAAGACACCACCACATACCCCACAGTCACTGTCCATCAGCATAGTAAGATGCTATAGAGTCACTACCTGTCTTCTTTGTGCTATACTACATTCCCTGTGCCACCCCCACAAGTTATGTGTGCTAATGGTAATGCCCCTTATTCCCCTTCTCCCTTCCTTCCCACCCATCCTCCCCAGTCCCTTTCCCTTTGGTAACTGTTAGTCCATTCTTGGGTTCTGTGAGTCTGCTGCTGTTTTGTTCCTTCAGTTTTTGCTTTGTTTTTATGTTCCACAGATGAGTGAAATCATTTGGTACTTGTCTTTCTCCACCTGGCTTATTTCACTGAGAATAATACCCTCTAGCTCCCTCTATGTTTTTGCAAATGGTAGGATTTGTTTTCTTCTTATGGCTGAACAATATTCCATTGTGTATATGTACCACATCTTCTTTGTCCATTTATCTACTGATGGACACTTAGGTTGCTTCCATTTCTTGGCTATTGTAAATAGTAAATAGTGCTGCGATAAACATAGGAGTGCATATGTCTTTTTCAAACTGGGCTCCTGCATTCTTAGGGTAAATTCTTAGGAGTGGAATTCTTGGGTAAAATGGTATTTCTATTATGAGTTTTTTGAGGAACCTCCATACTGCTTTCCACAATGGTTGAAGTACTTTACATTTCCACTAGCAGTGTAGGAGGGTTCCCCTTTCTCCACATCCTCACCAGCATTTGTTATTCCTTGTCTTTTCTGTTGGCCATCCTAACTGGTGTGAGATGGTATCTCACTGTGGTTTTTATTTGCATTTACCACATGATTAGTAATGTGGAGCTTCTTTTCATGTGTCTGTTGGCTATCAGAATTTCTTTTTTGGAGAAGTGTCTGTTCATATCCTCCCCCCATTTTTTAATAGGGTTATTTTCTTTTTGGGTGTTGAGGCATGTAAATTCTTTATGTATTTTCGATGTAGAAAAAATATTTTAAGTTTAAAAGCATTAATGAAAGTTCCATTAAAGGAGTCCACTGATTTCCCAAGCAAGATGATAAAAATCAATTTCCTTTGACTAGATTCCATATAAAAATTATACTTATTAAGTTTGATAGTGTGTGTATATTTCTATGATACTAGTAAGATACTTTCTCATACATTATCAGTGTTTAAATTCAGTATACCCTGGTCCTAGCCACGGAATCAGACAAAACAAAGAAATACAAGGAATCCAGATTGGTAAAGAAGAAGAAGAAGTCAAACTGTCACTATTTGCAGATGAAATGGTATTGTACATAAAAATCCCTAAAGACTCCACTGCAAAACTACTAGAACTAATATTGGAATGCAGCAAAGTTGCAGGATACAAAATTAACACACAGAAATCTGTAGCTTTCCTATACACTAACAATGAACTAATAGAAAGAGGGCATTACGATTAGCATGTATAGTGCGTGGGTGGCATGGGGAGGGCTGTGCAACAGAGAAGACAAGTAGTGATTTTACAGCATCTTACTATGCAGATGGACAGTGACTGTGAAGGAGTATGTGTGGGGACTTGGTGAAGGGGGGGTACCTAGTAAACATAATGTTCTTTCTGTAATTGTAGATTAATGGTACAAAAAAAATTATTAACTGTACAAAGGAGAATTATAATGGTATAATAGGCTTGATCTGTAAAAAAAAAATTCAGTATACCCTGAGTAGGTTAAATAAACAAAATTACCTTTACTTTTAATTTGCTTGAAATGTTATTTATGGTGTCAAGTTCTAAAACAAAAAAGCCCAAAACCTATGAGTTACATATGTTGTGTGTACGTGTATGTTTTCCATTTCTTTAAAAATTGCAATTTCTTTTGTTGTTTTCAGATTTACTGTACTGTGGTTATTTCATCCATCTGAGAAAAAAAAATGTCCTGCTGATATACAGGACAGAGGCTGCAAATAAACTGAATGGATGGTAATTCCCTACAGTATTTCAGTAGTAAATTTTAACAGTATGATTGACAAAGAGTGAACTGACCCATTAAATTAGTTTTACTACTGTAATATCCTTCAGTCTAAACTGAAGTGGTCACCACCATTACCCACACAGTGATGTGGTCTTATCTAAATTATTCCCTTTTCTTCCCTGTGCAGAATTATGAACATCATTTTGGTTATATGGTTTATGCTTTAGTAAAAATCAGCTGGCTCAATGATATTCTTTAAATAATGCATTTGACAATACTTTACCTACTGTCAAAACCATGCTTCTCTTTTGTGAACTGCATTTATCTAAAAAGGGTTTTATTAATTCATTTTTAAATTTCTGTTTAATTAACCATCTTATTTATAAAAATATATCAAGAAAGTCAAATGACTGCCCTTCTTATAAAAGCAGTATTACTACATTTATATTGTATTACACTTTTGATGGCCATTTTATACTTTTAAAATTCAATATAAATTTTAACCTGGGACAGAACTTCTTTTTCAATTTTAACAATACAGATGCTAAAATATTGTCCACTTGCAAAAGCACTTTGGTTTTCACTAAAGAATATGCCCATTAGGGCAAATTTGGGCTTACACTTATTTTGTGTTCTTATTAATCAGATAATGAAGACTGTAGCACTATTTAGCAAATATCGGTAATATTTGAGTTAGTCCATTTTTAATGAAATGGAATTATTTTTTAATATGGTGAAATGTGCTCTTAAGCAATATTTGAGCTTAATCAATAATCAATTAAAACAAACCCCACACAAAAGAAGAGTTATAAATGGTCTTTTTACATTAAAGCATGTGATAAAAAAAAGTGAGTGTTTTCATCAATAATCACACTGGATCCTAGAGTTAATGAAGGGGAAATTAAATCATATTTAAACCTATTCTCACTGGAGTCACAAACCCTGGATCAATGATTTGACTCTGCCTCTGCATGTGTGCTGTTAGGGATATTAACGTCCATGTCTTTGTTTCCTTATCTATAAAACAGTATAATTATTGAACTTGAGTTTGGGTTTGTATGAAGGCTGATGATGATTACATATGCAAATCACTTGGCACAGTGCTTGGCATATGGCAGATACACAATAAATGTTTTCTATGATTATAAATGGTTGCTATTAAGAAAATCAAAGTACTTGAATCTCATGGACATTGCCTGGGAAAAAATAAAAAAAAAAACAAGAGACAGGGAGTTAAGTATTAATCCATGAAAACTCTGTAAGCTCAGCACAGCTGGAGCATGGAAGGGATGGAGCTTTGGTAGAAAATGCCATTAGTGTGATTGGTCAAGGCTAGATTGGAAAATCCATATCCACATATGGATATGTCAAGTTATTCATTTATTCTGCAATATCATAAGTATGTGTCCCAGCCTGAGCTCTCCACTCAGTCAGCTATTACTGAGCACCTGCTACATATCCACAGGAAAACTGTGGCTATTTTCACATTACTGCACAGTCAAGGCTTTTTGAGCAGAAATTACAGGCAACCTGTAAAAGGCTGGGGTAGATGGCAAACATGCCTTGGAATTGAAAGATAGTGAACTACCCAGAGAGACTTACAGGCCTATCTTCCCTGGAGCCATTAGTTCACAATTCAAAGGGTAATAAAAGCACACATACACACACACACACACAGAGAAACTGAGCCATTTGTTTACATTACAAAATGTTGTAACAATCTAAAGATCTTTTCCTCTTCTCCTCCCACAAAGTGTGATTATATCAGAGAGCAAAGATTCCTGTCCCTCTCTCAAGAGGAAAGGAAGACAGATGTGCAATCATTCCTAAGAATGCTCTGGAAGTCATAATTTTAGTGTTTCTCTCCCATAATAGATTGATGACATCTGCCTTGATCATGTCACTCGATGGAGAAATGGGGCATGGAGAACAAATGCTAACACGTTCTATAAGTAAATAATTGGTCTGCCTGTGATCCAGGAAACTTGTGTTTGCTGTAAGAATATGATAAATAAATATAGATACTAAAAATTTATCACTATGTGCAAGGCACAGTTCTAATTTTGTTTAATATCCTTAAGAAAATAAAATTTCAACCTCCCAAATATTGTCATGCAATTTAAATCATTATTTTGTATTTTTTACTAAAGCTCATTCCCTCAGAACATCTTCAAAAAGAATCAGCACAAGGTTAAGTATTATACACAGGCCACTTTTATTTATTTTGTATAATAACTTATAAGCCCCAACTTACACATGTGGATATAAAGTTAGACCCTTTAAAACACTTATCAAAATAGTGGAATAGGAATAACACACCAGATCTGTCTGATTGTTACTCTCTCTACATTACTGCTTCCTTTAAATACATCTGAATGAAGGAAAGAATGAGAATGATTTATGTCTGTATGCCTTGTGTGATTTAAAGTTTGTACTTTAAATACTGATAATTAAAAGAAATAAAAAACATTTTATCAGACACATTAATTCAGACTTTTACCCCTTGCCAAAATCAATCAAGTTTTACTGTTTCTGAACAGACCAATCTTGTCTTGTCTCTGAAAGTAGCTGCCCCATATCTTACTATAAGTGATGAATAAAGTACCTTTACATCAATGTTTAGATCTAAGTAACAACCATCCTCGTTATCCTCACCATCCTGAGAGCATTAATATATAAGGCAGGTATTAGCCAGGTTAGTTCCTGTAATTACTTCCAAAGTAAGCCAGGATACCATCATCTGTGTTTTACAAATGGAGAAACTGAGGCAGAGAAGTTAAGTAACTTCCCAAGATTACAGAACTAGGAAGTGACAGAAATCTGATTCCACTTCTTGTAGTTTGGCTCCAGAGCCAATGCTCCTTACCTCTAGAGACCACTGTCTATAATGTATGTATTCTTTTAAATGCCCTCATTTTCTGTGGGCTGTACTTTGGGGAATGTAATTTATTTATGGTATCTCATATATGTGTAATCTATTAAATCATTAATCATCCCTAGGTTGTATATTCTACATTAGATGGCCAATGAAAGCTGAAGTTAAATTGGCTACTGCACCAAAACTATGCTGTAAGAATGCCTTGTATAATTCATATTAGATATGAAAACAAGTTAATTTCCTTAAAAAACTATACCTATAGCACGGCAGGTGCATTTTCTATAATCGTGTTTCATGAAATAAACATCTGACTCATTTTTGGTCTGCAGGCTCAGCTGTTATAAAAAAGTGACAATTTACAGAAAAATTTGAAACGAAAAGGTTATCCTCTCCAATCGGCCCCACTTCATAATTCCCATCTATAAAGAGTATTTTAGATGCATTTATGAGTGCAGATGTTTAAAATGAAGGCCATAAACTTAAAATCATTGCAATTCTATTCATAAAAGCAAAGGTCTCAAAATCTTCTCAAGAAGGAAATAATTTTAAATACTTTGTCAAAATATAGGATGATACATGAGGTACTTATTCAATTGTCCACTTTTGAAAACTGAAAGGCAACAGAAGTTGATTTACCAGTCATGAAAATGATATATGTCATGGTTCTCAAAAACCTGTAAGGCTTTTGGACATTGGAATAAGCTTAACAAAAACTAGCCCAGTAGCGGAAAGGATACAGCACAGTCTCAATAATAAAACATACCACTCTCTCATTATTCTAGGTAATTTTAGGTTCCAAATAAACATTATATTTTCATAGAGACATATTAGATATAGTATATGAGATGAAATGACTATTAGCAAATGAAGGGTAATGAATGTGGATCAACAGACCAGAAACAACTCATTTGAAGGGAAACACCAACAAATTGTGGCTAGATTACCAAAAGCACAATTAAGTATAATACAAATGATATTATGATTCTCAAAATGTTAATCTTTTACTTCAGCAGAATGAAAAACAAAAGTACTTGCTTTTTTAAAAAAATTAACACAGGATTTTTTTAGAGCAGTTTTAGGTTCACAGAAAAATGAGCAGAAAGTACCTAGTCCCCATCTACACCCCACTACCCCCTACAAAGTCACAAACTATAACCATCCTGCACCAGTGTGGTACATTGGTTATAATGGATGAAATAACAATGACATGTCATTATCATTCAAAGTCTATAGTGCACTCATCATGCATCGTAACTTTGAGTTTTTACAAATGTATAATGATTTGTATCTATCATTACAGATCATACAAAGTAGTTTCACTGCCTTAAAATTCCTCTATGGACCACCTATTCATCCCAGCCTCCTTCCAAGCCCCTTGTAATCATTGATCATTTTACTGTCTCCATAGTCTTACCTTTTCCAGAATATCATACGGCTGGAATCATACAGTATATGGTATTTTCATATTGGCTACTTGCACTTAGTAATATGAGTTTCAGTTTCCTCCATATTTTTTTGTGGCTTTTTAGTTCATTTCTTTTTAGCTCTGAATGATAGTCCATTTTACAGATGTAGGACAGTTTTATCCATTTACCTACTGAAGGACATTTTGGTTGCTTCCAAGTTGAGGGAAATATAAATAAACTGGCTATAAAAATTCATGTGATGTTCTTGTGCGGACATAAGTTTTCAACTCATTTGGGTAAATATCAAGGAGAGCAATTGCTGGATCATAGTCTTGTAAGAAACTGTCAGCTATCTTCTAAAGTGACTGTTCGATATTCCACTCCAATAAGCAATAAATGAGAGTTTCTGTTGTTTTACATATTTGTCAGCATCTAATATTGTCAGTGTTTTAAATTTTAGCCATTCTAATAGGTGAGTAGTACTATCTAATTGTTGTTTTAATTTGTATTTCCTTAATGAATTATAATGTTGATCATCTTTTCATATGCTTAACAGCTATTTATATAAAGGCATATCTCATTTTATTGTGCTTTGCTTTATTGCATGTCACAGATACTGCATTTTTAACAAATTGAAGGTTTGTGGTAACCCTGAGTCAAGTAAGTCTATTGGCACCATTTTTCAAACAGTTTGCTCACTTCATGTCTCTGTCACATTTTGATATTTTGTGTACTATTTTCTACGACTTTCAGGAAGATGTTGGAAAGGAGTGTGAGAGAAAACATTTTGCTTTGTTCCTATTCTTAGCAGATGTCTGTAGTTTTTCTTTCTTTTAATGTATTTGTCTAGTTTTGCTGTTAGGGTAATGTTGGTCTCACAGAATGTGTTAGGAAGTATTCCCAGGCTTTATCTTCTCGAAGAAATTGCAAAGAATTGATATGATATCTTCCTTAAATGTTTGGTAGAATTTGCCAGTGAACCCATGTAGGCTAAAACCACTGGCTTCTTTTTACCTTTTGGGGGAAACTTACTGAAATTCATTGGTATGTAGCAATGCTTTGGAGAGCTCACTATTAGGTAACTTCAATGCAAATTATTCCTCCAAGTCACACAAAAATTTAGAAAATTCATAAATAAAGTCTGTAGGATTACCACTTATACCAATGTCCAAAAACCCCACAGGTTTTTGAGAAGCATGATATTTATCATTTTCATGACTGGTAATCAACTTCCGTTGCCTTTCAGTTTTCAAAAGTGGACAATTGAATAATACCTAATGTATCATCTTCACAAACTAGGCAAAACTTCCAAATCCCCTGAGAAAAGGCAAGTACTGCATAAAAACATTTTATACTTTTCTGAGAGAAATCCCACTGGTCACAGAAAACAGGAAAGACAAAGGCTGCTACTTCTTTTAGGTGATTTTGGCATTTACATGGTAGATTTTTTACTAATGTAGCATGTTATTTAATAAAAAAAATAATCTTCCCATTTTATCATAAATTTCTTAATTACAAAAATTATCTATTATTTGGTACCAGTAATGATGTTTTGATTGTCTTTTATACAGAACTCATTTTCAAAGCCCAGCTCCAAGACAACCATCATATCCCTAAAATTCTCATTAAATATTGAATACATATCTTTTACTTCCCACAGCCTATATGTGCCATTCATATCTTTGGGAGATAGTAATGAGGTTCTTTCAGGCATTTTACTCAAAATACGAAACCTGAATCAATTTCAATATTCACATGAAAATAAATGTTTTAGCAAAAATTCAGGAGGAAGTGGCAACTTATGTGTATTATTACCATTTGTTATGTATATAGATATATAATACATGTATGCATACACAATACATGTATAATTATGTCTATATTTATGTGTGTGTAATCATAAGACCTTTGGAAACTTCTTTTACTAATCATTTCTCCTTTTAATTAAAGTAATTACACATAATGAAAGTATATATAGCCAGAACATCAGATATTTGGGATATTATAGGCAGCCCATCTGCTCCTAAATCCACAATGAACTTTGCATAAGTCAAATGAGATTGATGAAAACATGCCTGGTTGGTTTCCATAACTCAGAACAGGTCAACATAGTCAAGTTGAAACAATAGATGGCACAGTTATCTAATGATCTTGAACTGCTGTTAGGGCCAATGATTTTTCCCACAGCCACTCAACGATTTTCCAGAAGATTAAAGATAACATTTATATGTAATTAAACAAATTTGACTTTAGGAAACTGAAACTAATAATGTAAATAATTTAGAAACCTGAAATTTCTTCTGACTTATCATTACATGTTAAAAATATTCCCTACGCTGTGTAAGCATCTGTTTCAAGAGTGTTTTCTGACTTTGATTCTAAAGATTTCATGGCTTCTCCACTAACCAAGACTCATCCATCATGCTGAAAGGTAAAAAACAAACAGGATAAATGGACTGATTTTCCACTGTTTGTACAAAGCAGTAGTGATGATTAAGATAGAATGGCAGGCTTTAGTGGGGAATGGGGGGAGAGTTCTTTTGTTTCCATAAAAATAATTTGCGTTTCATTTTGGATGTGGATCTAAGTGAAGATTCTTTCATATAATAAATATCTTGTAATGTATCTACCTCCTTAACTGTCCTAAAAAATACTTTTAATTACAATCATAGTGGCTTCACCAACTTTTTCCTAATTCATAGAAGAGGCATTTTCATTATGTTTGAAAAAGCCTGATATTTAAAAAAACACAAATATTATAGGAGTTTAATTCCAGAACATCATGGAAATAAAGCTAAGAACCAAGAGGTTCCTATTCTAGTTTCAGTGTAGAACAAGTCACTATCTTATTTCATGTATTAGGCCAAGTTACTTAACTTCTTTGGGTATCAGGTCTATTAAATGAAGGAATTGAATTCAGCTTTAAAATTTCCTTTCCACTTTTTTATTGTATGCAATATTTCTCCAAATATATCTGTCAGAACCCTAGTCTTGCAAGTTACTCTACCTCAAAGTTAAAGATTCATGATTAAATTAATTTGGGAATTTGCAGACTTCATTTATTTAATATACATTTTTACAGAATTCTTTTTTAGTGTAAACTAAGACTGCTTTGAAGAGTCGATTGATATGCTTTATCAAGGAGACAGCATTAATAACATAATCATGCAAATAAATGTTTAAAATAGCAATTGTAAAGTATACAGACAAAAGGTACTTGATATTTTGAGGTTCCTACTAGACTGGGCATTCAACTAAGGCTTTCTTGAGGAAGTGACAATTTAAATGAGATTAAATGAATGTGTAGTATTTAAGTAGGAAAAGCAGGAAGGAATATATCTATTGAGTGGAGCAAATGCACAGTGGCAGAAGGGAGGGGGACACTGTAAGACAAATTGAAAATAGATCCATATAGCAGAGGCAGACCTAGACCACAGAAGTGATGAAAACAAGGCTTTCTAAGCCTTTAAGCAATTAAAAATTTTGTTCTTAGTGAAGGAGAGCCATTCAACCAATATTTGGAAGAGGGATGAGATGATCATATTTGTATATCAAGAATATCCTGGGTGCAGCGAAAAGATTGGAGCTCAACCGCAGCTGTTCTCAATAGACTAGTCTGAAGATGAAGTGAATTCAAGATCACAAATGTTCTGAGGTTAGCCTAGACTATTAGTGAAAGAGATGAAATAGATACATGAGATACTTAGATGACAGAGAGAGAAGCAGGAAGAGAATCACAAGGTTGGAGCTTTAGGTATCTGGCTTGGATAAATATTGGGAAAGGGCATGATAATAGCAGATATGGATAAATATTTGACATAATAGTTTCTATTGCTGCACCTATTGCATAATGTATCTATCATATAAACTTAGTACCTTAAAACAAGAAGTACTTATCTCATATTTTATTCATTATTATTTTTTGTATGTCAATAACATGGTCACAGCAATAGCTGGATCTTCACTTTAAGGTATAACAAAGTTCCAATCAAAGTGTTAGATGGGGCTACAGTACCATCTGAGGCTCAGCTGTGAACGAATCTGCTTCCATACTCAGTGGTTTTTGTCAGCATTCAGTTTCTCTTGATCTGTCAGACTGTGTGCCTCAGTTTTTTTCTGCCTATCAGTTGGATGCCAAGCTCAGTTCCTTACCTTGTGGCTCATTCCAAAATGCCTGCTTGCTTTCTGAAAAGCAGCAAGGAAAAGATATTTCTTCACAAGATGAATGCTATATCTTACATATCATAAACATGCACACATCATCATGTATATTGTCACTTTTGCTGTATTCTATTAGTTAGAGCCAAGCCTCAAACACATCCAAGGAGAAGAAATCACAGAAAGCCATGAACACAAGGAAACAGAGATTGGGGGTCACACTAGAGTCTGTCCTTCACATTTGCTATGGAAGGAGAAGACTAGGAGGTCAGTTTTGGTTATACTGAAACATCCTGCACATGACTGCAAAATTGAGGGGAATACTGACTTGAAGTTATAAATTTGTTGGTGGTCCCTCATTTAAATCCGAAGGATGTTAATGCACAGGAAGAGACGATGTAATGATGAAAGAAAAAGGTTCAGAAACAAACCTAGAACTCCAGCAGACAGTGACTAGATAAGGAAAGATGATCTTACAAAGAAGTGGAAGAACTGGCCACAAAGGAAGGAGGGAAAGCAGAAGTATGCTATGAAATAGAAGCCAAGGAAATGAGAATTTCAAGAAGCAAGAAATTAGAACTTTTTCTTCATCTCTTAAATCTGAGAAATCAAAATGGAAAATGAAAAAAATTAATATCCATATTAATCAAAACAAGGAGGATGCTCTAACTGGCAGATTAGAAAACATGAGTTAGAAATACAGCAAATATCTGAGATCAGCCCACAATCATATGGAGGAAGGAAAACAAGAAGCATGAGGAGTTTTGAAAAGGTCCGGCAAAAGTCCTAAATTAACAATAAACACTTTAAAAATTACATTCCAGTCCTCAATTAGAAACTATAACAGGAATTAGAAAAGGTCAAATTTTAAGAATTTATTAATATAGCTTACCATATTACTGTACATATATATAAGAAGAATCATGTGGTCATTTCTAAGGCACTGAAAGAATGAGGTCTGCCTTCCAACTGTCAACATTATTATTTCATGTTGTTTGTAGGTTTAACTTAAAAAAAAAGTGAAATAATAGGAGGTAAAACTATTATTATTCACTTAACATATAATTAATATATATTTATATAATATACTAATCATACTAACAATGTAAAATATAATAAGCTATATACTGATATATTAAGTACATTAACATCAATATATTATGTAATTCATTTAGCTACTATAATTATCATGCAATCATAATTATGACCATACTTACAATTCTGTTAATTACATTAATACAATTATATAAAATAAATTCTAAAAGAGAAACTACCATCAACCATAAGAAACTTCAGAAAATTGGAAGATAAATATAGAGCAATAACCCCACCTTTTAAATAGAATTATCTAACTAGATTAAATAACATGGAATAAATTTAACAAGATGTATATATATGTGTGTGTGTGTATACATTTCTTTGTGATATGAGTTACAAATCTCTCTAACATATTAAAAGTGTCTATCAAATTATAAGAAGATCATATAAATCTAATAGAAAAATGGGTAAAGAATATGAAAAGACAGAACAGGAAATAAAAGAACTCAAACCAATTGAAAGATAAGATAATCAGCTATGCTCAGTTTAAGAAAAATACGTATTAAAATTTCACCAAGATAGTATTTCCCACCCAGCAGACTGGACAAAAACAGAATAACTCATATCATCTTCCACGGCCAGAGAATGTTACTAGTAATATGTGTTTGGTGTAACTTCTATTGGTGGCAATTTGGCAGCACCTATCAAAATTATAATTGCAGTACTTTTTACTAGTTAATTTCACCTTGGTGATGTCATCATTCAGATATACCAGCACAGATGAAAGTAATGTATTGTGTATAGCACCCAATATTTTAGAAACAACTTAATATCCAACTCTAGAAATAGATTAAATCAACTATGATATATATATACATATATATATATATATATATATATATATATATATATATATATATGTAGAGAGAGAGAGAGAACAAAAGCCTATACAGTTGTAAAACAAAACAGAACAAAACAAAACAAAACAAAACAAGGAAGCTACTATGTACTGACTTGGAAAGATCTCCAGGATAATCTATTAGGTGAAAGGACAAGGTTTTTGCATATTCTAATGAATGCATTGCTATGCTAATCTTTGTGTAAAACAGGAAAAATAATGTATGTGCATACTAATCTATACATAAAGAAATTGTGAAAGGATTAAGTAGACACTGTTAACATTTAATATCTGGACAGGGAGTGGGTAAGGATGTGGAGTTGGTTGAAGGAAGCTGTTCACTTTATACTTGGTTGTATGTATTTTGATGTTTGTAAACACATCTATTCATAAGCAAATAAAAAACTTGAATTGTGAAAATAAAGAGGGGTCACTGATGGTGAATAGTGCTGAAAAGTAAAGCAAATTAAGGACTGAGGACTGTCAAATATTTTTACTCTCATTGATGACTTAGTGAAAGCTGATTTAAATTTTCATTGTATGTAACAGACTTTGAGAACTGCATTAAGGAAACTCACATAATAGTCTAATTCAATGATTCCTAGCTTTACTTGATTCCTTTTTTTACAAATGAGAAAAAATGCTTATTAAGGAAACATTTTAACAGTTCTCTCTTGGCAAAATTTTACAGATTAGAGCACAACCTGAGGGCAATGATTACAGTTTCAATCTGTACACTACATAGGATGCTTGTTTTACAACTGGAAAGTTGCTGAAGTTTGTGACATGCCACTATAAATGTATGTATTATTAAAAATTACAAATTGTTTGTTAAGTACTTGAGCAGCAGCTCTCCCTAAGAAAGCAGCGATGATGTGTGGCTCAGCAGCTCCATATCTGCAAAATTCATGGACATAATCACCTTTCAGCATTACAGATAATCCATGTTCCTGAAGGAAGCCAGTGAGACAAGACATCAGTTTTCCTATATATTCTTCAACTTGATAGTTAGATACTTTTGGTTATCTACCAGATACTCATGTTTTATGTTGTTTATAACATCTATCAACAGCTTGTATCTAAGCCATAGAGGATCAACATGTTACCACTCCAAGAAATGCAGAATTGCTGCAGAGTAATTTTAATTCTTTCTCTGCAGGCCTATAGACTGCAGTAATTCGGCAAAATGATTACCCACAGCGGCAACATCTTTCTTTGCTTTCTCACAGAAAACATTTTGCAGTTTTATGTATTTGCCTTGAATCTGCAGTTGTATCAGGAATTGTGCCTCAAAGAGTTAAATTTCCTTGACTCTATTTGGCTACAAATTCCTTTAAGGCATGAGGTAAAATCTAAAATGATGGAGACTGGTGATACTTATGCAGCAATCATCATTAAATATATCTTCAATACTGTTTGGAATCTGCATTGTATTTAGTGCTGTGTTTACATTTTTTATGGCTTCTTCAAAATTCTCTTCATCTTCTGGAGCCCCATTTTCATTCTTTAGAATTCCTTGTCAGATAGATCTGTTGGATTCTCCCAGAGGAGAGCGCCGCCCCAAATCACTCACAGAAGGCGTCTCTTGATGCAATAAGCAAGAGGAATTTATTCAGAGACCAGCTAGCTGGGGTCCAAGTGTCAGCCCGACGCAGCGGGTCTCAACAAGGACCCCGAGCACTTAGAGTCAGAGGTTTTTATAGCATTTTCAAAAAGGGCAGTATTTTTCCACAAACACATCACATTGTTTTTCCAAAAAAACACATACATTTTGGCTGACACCACATCCTGGGGGTCTAGTGAGATAAGATCACCCTTGGAATGTTAGGGTGGTTCTTAGTAAGGTAAGCTTGGTATGTATGATTAACTGATTGAGGTTGGCTAACTAAAGGTCACTGCAATCAACGCTGGCTGACTAACTTGTTTTTCAAGGTTCTAATATTTTCCTATTTTCTTCCTTCTAGGTTAGAAAATGGAGTCTAAGCTTTTAAGATGGCTATACTTATGCTAACTTTCTATCTTCAATTAGGTTGATTCTTAGTGAAGGATTCTACAGATCCTGCTTTACTTGATTATTGAATGATTATTCAAATATCACACATTAATAGCCAAGTAAATTAATGTTCTGCAGAATGCATTTTGGGAATACACTGCTCTATAACATTGAAACTTCAAGTATTTTGTCAGTCACTAACAATTACGTTCTTACAAGTTCCACTGACCAGTGGACATGTAAGGTTTATGTTTTTAACAACTTAATTTAAGTGCTTTCAGAAGGATAGTATATATAATTACAACCATTGTAAAAAGTGGTTTGCAGTAGAATGATAATGAAATTAAATTCTGAATATGGGCGAGCATGAAATTTCTTCAGGCTGAACTAGCAACCTTAATCCTTTGAACAATCTATACATTTTTAATTTGGCATGAAAAGCCAAATGCAAAGCAATAATCAACATATATTTTATTGTTGGAAACTGTATTAAGTCCATGCACAAGGTGAACTAACATAGCTTTCATGTTTGCTTCACAAAGAAGGATGACATGTATTCATAATGTTTTCCTGAAATAAAAAATAGCATTCTAAATATGTATAAGGCCTGGAATAAATTCAAAATCATTAGTTATATTCAAACAAAAGTAGAACCCTGAGAATCACTCAATGTAATGATATTAAAACACAAAAGTATCTTCTTTGCCTACCAATTGGACAAAAACATGCACATATATACATTAATAAGCACGTAACTCTGACCAACACATTCCATTAATCAAAACAGCAGGTCTTTGTCCAAATCAGTTATGATCCAAAGCAGTAAATATAAAAATTTGTTAGCATAATACGTCTGTCAGCTGAAAATGAATTCAGATTTATCCAAGTGACATGGAATGTCAGGAAAACTGATGATTCTCATGTAAATGAATTACAGTGGCTTTTCCCCAAATATATAAGCTAAATCAAAAGACTTACTTTAAAATATATATTGAAGATTTTCAGAAATGACAATAAAACTACTTAAAAAAGTTCTTTGTATTATCTACTAAGATGATGGGTGGAAGTACAAGTCAACTAATATATGGCCATTTGTACATTTATTCAGTTCATGCAGTCACCCAGCTATCCAGTTATTCACCTATTTAGGATTTCTTAAACAAGTTATTATGAGTGTAATGTGGTCTCAGCACGGACTACACATATAATTAATGCACAGCCCTTGCATCTATGGTGAGGAGGGCACAGAAAGCCATTTCATGGTCACAGAAGAAATGAATAGCCAGATGTAAAAAAATAACACAACCAAGTAAGTCATTGTTACCAAAGGTGGATCAAAGAATGAAGGGGTAGAAAGAGGTCAAGAAAGGTGCATTTTAAGTTTTAGAAGTAATTGTGAATTTATAGAGGACTCCGAAAGTAAAAGGTAACAATGTTTTAAAAATAATCTTGTAAACATAGCACGTAAAGCATTTTGAATCAAATGTTATATTGAAATGTGTATTTACTGTTTTATAAGTCTGAATAATTACAGGCAAAAAGTGGCTGTCTCTTTTATTAGATTAAAATATGATTTAAGAAAAAATTAGGGGAAAAATGAGAAACTTATATTGTGTGAGTGAAAATGAGATTCTACCTGGTGAGGCCAAGAAAAAGCCTGGAAAATCACCTTTGAAGGAGGCAAGTCATACTTCATTTGAGAGAATGTCTCTACTTTTGTTTTGGCAGAAAGGAAATGTTTTATCAGTCCACTTAAAACTGTTAAAAATAATGTTATTATTATTTGTATTAGAATATTATACTACACAATGTCATGAACTTCCATGCATATGGTTTCTATTGTTTGTAGTGGAAACAAAAATCATGCAACATAATTCAGTAGTTTTCTAACACTTTAAACACTGTTAAATAATGCTAATTTGCAGCTACCTATCAATTGCTGTTATTTAAACTAATTTACTAATCTAATTGCATCTAATCCCTAACCCAGATAGGATATTTATTAATTAAAAGAAGTTCTCGAGTACTCTTGTAGTTGACTAGAATAATTAAGTCTCTCCTCACAATTTGTAGGGATGAGGAGAAATTAATCAACCAAACAGCATTGCCACACACTTCTTGGGTGGTTACACTTTAGTGCACTGTAATTCATTCACTCTTTATTTTTATCAAGCATTACCTAAAGGATTTATTCTTTGTAATTAAAAGGATGATCTTTTAACTTTTACCTATATTCTATTATTTTCTCTATCACACAAGCTGCATCTTTTAAAGATTAATCAGAAATTTGTATTAAAGAGAATTGTTTTTATTTTGAAGGATATAGAACACTTGTTTTAAAAAATCAAATTGCCAACTTTGAGAAAATAAACATTTTAATAAAGCACCTGAGAAACATCAAACAAAATGAAGTATAATTCTGAAATAAAAGTAAACTATGTCTCCTGAATCATAGCAAACTTATACAAACAAGTCATTGAAATCATTTCTGAAAGCCTAAGAAAAAATTGCTTTCAAGAAAAAGGAATCTTTCATTTTCCTTTATTTCTCTGTCACAAAGAGTTTTAAGTAGGGTTTAACTCCTCAAATTTGTAATCATTTGATTTACTGTAGCATTTGAAAATACAGAATAAGTAGAAACTCTAGCAATTCATAGAAAACCTAGATATTATTAAGTCTTGCCCATGATTCATGGGTTTGCAATGGCACCTACAGTGTTTATGTCCCCTTGCCATGTGTTGGTCAAACACAAATGGATTTCCATATTAAGCATGTGTAATTTATTTGATTTAAAATATGTAGCAGGTATTTTTATCAAGTACTGAGAGCATTCTTGACAGAGGAATCATTTCTTGGCTTTCACACTTATATTCTTTAGGAGGAGTAGCCAGTGATTTCATTCAGTTAATTGTATAATTCTCAAGATGCAATATACAAACTGGTATTTTTCCAAACAAAATTAACGCATCAAAAATAAGTGGTTTTAAAATGTTTATTTTACCCACCCAAAATAACCTGAATGTCCAAAATACAGAAATTGGTTAGTGTGTTAATATTTTATATCCCATTCTTTACAATAGCATCCTAAATAGTGATATAGTCATTGTAAGTATTTTTCTCTTTAGCAATCACTAGTTTTTAAAGGAAAGTAAAAGAAAACAAAATTAATTTCTCTATCGAGCAATTCTAAATTTTACATAGGGAATATAGTGAAATTACTTTAGAGTGCACACCACCTGCATATGCTTATCCACAATTTTGAAAATGGTGAGTCCCCTCCCACCAAAAGTTCAAAAGCTGCATATTTGATGGTTTAAAAGTGAAACTGATGATGTTGTTTAAAATTGCATGTTTCCAATCTTTGAAATTTACATTTAAAGAACATAATTTCTATCTTTCTACTTTTAAAGTTTAGAGTTAATGTATATTAACATTTGTTAAATGACTTCAAAAATAAGTTTACTTTAAAGGGATCCTTAAAATAAAATGTCAAAATGGAGTATATATGGTTAAGACCGCGTGATCATTAGGTATGGATTTGGATAAGTTGTATACTCTTAAGAAATTGTATACTTCAGGGAAAGGTTGGGTATATATTAAAGAGAGACAAGTCACTTGACGGAGAAGTCATTTACTTGTGGTGGGGAGGGGTAAGATTCCAATTTCAGGCCTCAAAGGTGGATCTGTAGATGGCTTGCTTCTAAGGATAGGTCCTGTTAATTGCAGGGCCCATGATGGGTGTAACGAAAGTTTGGAAATAAAGAGAAATTACAGATGTGAGCAGCAAGGTTGAGGCTGGATCTTTGACAAAAAGACACTTTTGTGGGTGAAGGGGGTCAAGTGGTGTACACAGACTCAGGATACATTCACTTTGTTTAGGATTACTGAAGAACTCATTCTTAATTGCTAAAATTAAATTTTCAAATGAGTCACTAACAATTAAGATAATAAAAGGCAAATTAAAATAAAAGCAAGCTATATGTGCATATATAAAAATTTCGCTATATATCTTATAAATAAATATGTATATATAAACATTAAACATTATACCATCCTGATACACTAGTTCCCAAAACTCATTGAGCTTTAGAAAATATTTTTATCCTATTTTTGGTTAAGTAAAGATCTCTTTAAAGCACATTTTTCTCCTTCTGTTCTTGTTTCAAAGAAAAAAGGAAAGAAACTTGCTCTAATAGCCACTTAATGAATCTTACCTGTACTGATTAAAAATTTTAGCAGTATAAGAAATTTGTTAAAAAGCAAATTAAAAACAAAAACTGTAAAGATATTTAATTAACTGTTAACTCTTTGAAATCACTAACTTTGTAACAAGCTTTTAAGTAAAGTATTTGAGTAAACATACCATTCTCAGATTCAGATATTTATATAAATTATATGGTCATTGCTTGTAATATCAATATTTAATTTTTTTAACATTTGATTGTCCTAAAATTCATATGATGTGTTTGGGCTTATACTGAAGGTTTATAAAGCTTGCCTTCTGTTTTCTCTACTTTTTACAAATAACCATGAATTTATTGAAGGCTCAAGTTCTTCTACACTGGTTTTCTTCACTAGTCAATAAACTAACACTTAAGGAAACTGAGACACCAAGCATCGAGTGACCTGCCAATTTCAGGAAGCATGTCAGTGGCTGAGCTAGGAGGTATATCCATCTGTTGCCAAAGCCAGCCTCCTTCATCCTGTTTACTACCTTTCATTTGCTTAGGTATTTTAACATGGTCAGATTGAGAACCTCTGCTACCTTGTTTCATAAAAAAGAAAATTTAAAAATCAGTTACCTGGAATGTCATGACACTGGAGACATACAACTAACACAAGATTTTTGTAAATGAACCTTTCAGTATCTACTCAGAGAACCCAATAGGAAAAATCCTTACATAAAGGCAAATCTTTCATGCTGCATCCTTGATGTTGCCTTATCAGTATTACCAAAATTTTAAAAAAGATAAAATATTTTAAGCTACAAATATGCTTCCATTAAAGAAAGCATGTATATAAACTAAGTAAAAATTGCTGTTATTGAAGCCTATTTGTGCTATTTTTCATAGTTTTAAACACTTATCTTTGTTTTGTTCTTCAGTATCAAGATGATAACAGATTATACTATATATTAATTTGCCAATGAAGAATTTGAAAAGTGCTATTGGAACTTCAAAAAGTGGGCTTGGTAAATTTGGAGAACCTCAAAATAACTTTCCAAAATCTATGAAATGTTAATATGCCTAGATGAACTTCATGGATAACAAAAATCATGTACAAAATATTCCTAATGACAATAATCATTATGGCTAAAACCTTATCATTAATCAATTTGAATTAACTATAAATATTTTTACTGGCAATTTATCACAAATATGGCAACATTAGTAAGGCTCAGTTAATATATGTGAAAATTGAAATGAAATGTATTGAATAAGAGATTTAAAAACAATTTCAGGAATAAGGGATAAAGCTTCTGCTGCATTTATACATATGCCTGGCATTCACATGAACAGACAAACAAGATAAGAGTTACAAATAAAAGGCTGATGATCCTATCCTTTAAAAGAAGTATGGTGGCCCATTAACTAATTTTTTTGGGTATCATTAATATACAATTACATAAGCAACACTGTGGTTAATAGATAACCCCCATTATCAAGTCCCCACCACATATCCCATTACAGTCACTGTCCATCAGCGTAGTAAGATGCTATAGAGTCACTACTTGTCTTCTGTGTTATACTGCTTTCCCCGTGCCACCCCCACATTGTACGTACTAACTGTAATACTCCTTTATCCCCTTATCCCTCTATTCCCACCCAACCTCCCCACCCCCTTTCCCTTTTGCAACTTTTAGTCCATTCTTGGGTTCTGTGAGATTGCTGCTGTTCTGTTCTTTCAGTTTTGGCTTTGTTCTTATACTCCACAGATGAGTGAAATCATTTGGTACTTGTCTTTCACTGCCTGGCTTATTTCATTGAGCATAATGCCCTCTAACTCCACCCATGTTGTTGCAAATGGTAGGATTTTTTTTCTTCTTATGGTTGAATAATACACCATTGTGTATATCTGTAACATCTTCTTTATCTAAAGGACACTAAGATTGCTCCCATTTCTTGGCTATTGTAAATAGTGCTGCGATAAACATAGGGATGTATATGTCTTCTTGAATTTAGGATCCTATATTCTTAGGGTAAATTCCTAAGAGTGGAATTCCTCAGTCAAATGGTATTTCTAATTTCAGTTTTTGAGGAACCCCCATACTGCTTTCCACAATGGTTGAACTAATTTGCATTCCTACCAGGAGAGAAGGAGGGTTCCTCTTTCTCCACATCCTCACCAGCATTTGTTGTTTGGCTTTTGGATGTTGGCCATCCTAACTGGTGTGAGGTGATATCTCGTTGCGGTTTTAATTTGCATTTCTCTGATGAATAGTGATTTGGAGCATCTTTTCATGGGCTTGTTGGCCATCTGAATTTCTTCTTAGGAGAAGTGTCTGTTCACATCCTCTGCCCATTTTTTAATTGGATTATTGGCTTTTTGGTTGTTGAGGTGCATGAGCACTTCGTATATTTTGGATGTCAACCCCTTATCAGATATGTCATTTATGAATATATTCTCCCATACTGTAGGATGCCTTTGTGTTTAGCTTATGGTGTCCTTTACAGTACAGGTTTTCAGTTTGATATAGTTCCATTTGTTCATCTTTAGCTTTTGTTTCCCTTGCCTGGGGAGATATATTAATGAAGAAGTTGCTCATGTTTATATTCAAGAGAGTTTTGCCTATGATTTCTTGTAAGAGTTTTATGGTTTCATGACTTACATTCAGATCTTTGACCCATTTCTAGTTTACTTTTGTGTATTGAGTTAGACAATAATTCAGTTTCATTCTCTTACATGTAGCTGTTCAGTTTTGCCAACACCAGCTGTTGAAGAGACTGTCATTTCCCCATTGTATATCCATGGCTCCTTTATTGTACATTACTTGACCATTCTTGGGTTAACATCTGGATTCTCTATTCTGTTTCACTGGTCTATGGGTCTGTTCTTGTGCCAGTACTGGCACAAGTACCATCAAGACAATAGGATTGTTATTCCCTCTTTAAATAGGTGTAGCTTGCTATATTCTTTCCTCTTAGAACTGCCTTCACTGTGTCCCATATAAGTTGGAGTGTTGTGCTATTGTTTTCCTTTGTCTCCATATATTGCTTGATCTTTGTTTTAATTTGGTCATTGATCTTTGTAGTAAGCTTGAAATCAGAGAATGTAATTACCCCCACTTTATTCTTCCTTCTCAGGATTGCTTTGGCTATTTTGGGGTCTTTTGTGGTTCCATATGAACTTTAGAACTATTTGTTCCAGTTCGTTGAAGAATGCTGTAGTTATTTTGATAGGGATTCCATTGAATCTGTAGATTGCTTTAGGCAGGATGGCCATTTTTACAATATTAATTGTTCCTAGCCAAGAGCAAGGGATAAATTTCCCTTTATTAGTGTCCTCTTTAATTTCTCTTAAGAGTGTCTTGCAGTTTTCAGGGTAGAGGTCTTCAAATTCCTTGGTGAGGTTTATTCCTAGGTATTTCATTCTTTTTGATGCAATTGTGAAGGGAATTGTTTTCCTGAATTCTCTTTCTGGTGGTTCATCATTAGTGTACAGAAATGCAACAGATATCTGTTTATTAATTTTTTATCATGCCACTTTGCTGAATTCAGATTTCAGATCTAGTAGTTTTGGAGTGGATTCTTTAGGGTTTTTTATGTACAATATCATGTCATCTCCAGATAGTGACAGTTTGACTTCTTTCTTACCAATCTGGATGCCTTCTATATCTTTGTGTTGTCTGATTTCCATGTCTAGGATCTCCAGAAGTATGTTGAATAAAAGTTGGGAGAGTGGGGATCCTTGTCTTGTTCCCGATGTTACAGGAAAAGCTTTCAGCTTCTTGCTGTTAAGTATGATGTTGGCTTGTCATATATGTCCTTAATTATGTTGAGGTACTTGCCCTCTATACCCATTTTGTTGAGTTTTTTTGTCATGAATGGATATTGAATTTCGTCAAATGCTTTTTCAGCATCTACAGAAACGATCATGTGGTTTTGTCCTTCTTTTTATTGACATGGGGGATGATTTTGATGAATTTTTGAATGTTGTAGCATCCCTGCAGGTCTGGGATGAATCCCACTTGATAATGGGGTATGATCCTCGATGTAATTTTGAATTTGGTTTGCTAATATTTTGTTGAGTATTTTTTCATCTCTGTTCATCAACGATATTGGTCTGAAGTTTCTTTTTTTTGTGGTATTTTTGCCTGGTTTTTGTAGTACAGTGATGCTGGCTTCATTAAAATGAGTTTGGAAGTATTCCCTCCTCTTCTATTTTTTGGAAAACTTTAAGGAGAATGGGTGTTATGCCTTCTCTAAATATCTGATAAAATTCAGTGACGAATCCATCTGGTCCGGTGATTTTGTTCTTGGGTAGTTTTTTGATTACCGATTCAATTTCATTGCTAATAATTAGTCTTTTTAAATTTCCTTATCCTTTCTGGGTCGGTCTTGGAAGGTTGTATTTTTGTAGAAAGTTGTCCATTTCTTCTAGGTTATCCAGTTTGTTAGCATAAAGTTTTTCATACTATTCTCTAATAATTGTTTGTGCTTCTGTGGTGTCTGTAGTGACTTTTCCTTTTTCATTTTGATTCTGTTTATGTGTGTAGATTCTCTTTCTTCATAATAAGTCTCTTTAGGGGTTTATCTATTTTGTTTATTTTCTCAAAGAACAAGCTCTTGGTTTCATTGATTTTTTTCTATTGTTTTATTCTTCTTGATTTCATTTATTTCTTCTCTGATCTTTATTATGTCCCTCCTTCTGCTGACTTTGGGCCTCATTTGTTCTTCTTTTTCCAGTTTCAGTCATTTTGAACTTGGAATATTCATTTAGGATTGTTCTTCCCTCTTTAAATAGGTGTAGATTGCTATATTCTTTCCTCTTAGAACTGCTTTCACTGTGTCCCATATAAGTTGGAGTGTTGTGCTATTGTTTTCCTTTGTCTCCATATATTGCTTGATCTTTGTTTTAATTTGGTCATTGATCTATTGATTTTTTAGGAGCATGTTGTTAACCCTCCATGTGTTTTCTTTGTACAATTTATTTCTAGTTTTGTACCTTTGTGATCTGAGGAGTTGGTTGGTACAATTTCAATCTTTTTGAATCTTTTTGAATTTACTGAGGTTCTTTTTGTGGTCTGGTATGTGGTCTATTCTGGAAAATGTTTCACGTGCACTTGAGAAGAATGTATATCCTGCTGCTTTTGGGTGGCATGTTCTATAGATGTCTGTTAGGTCCATCTATTCTAATGTTTTTTACTGTGCCTCTGTGTCCTTACTTATTTTCTGTCTGATTGATCTGTCCTTTGGAGAGTGGTGAGTTGGAGTCTCCTAAAATGAGTGCATTGCATCGTATTTCATCCTTTAATTGTTAGTATTTGTTTCACATATTTGGGTGCTCCTTTGTTGGGTGCATAGATATTTATAATGGTTACATCCTCTTGTTGAACTGACCCCTTTATCATTATGTAATGTCCTTCTTTATCTCTTGTTACTTTCTTTGTTTTGAAGTCTTTTTTTCTGGTACAAGTACTGCAACATCTGCTTTTTTTCCCTATTACTTCCATGAAATATCTTTTTCCACTCCTTCACTTTCAGTCTGTGTATTTCTTTAGGTTTGAAGTAAGTCTCTTGTAGGCAGCATATAGATGGTATTGCTTTTTTATCCATTCTATAACTCTGTCTTTTGTTTGGTGCATTCAGATCATTTACATTTAGGGTGATTATTGTTAGATATGTACTTATTGCCATTGCAGGGTTTGGATTCGTGGTTAAGAAATGTTCAAGGGCACCTTTACTTTCTAGGCATCTAACTTAACTCATTCATTGCACTATTATAAACACAGCCTGATGATTCTTTATTTCTCTTCCTTCTTTTTCTTCCTCCTCCACTCTTTATATGTTAGGTGTTTTATTCTGTATTCTTTGTGCTTCCCTTGACTGATTTTATTTTGCATTTAGTTAGTATTTAGTTGTTCTACTTCCTTTGCTGTGGTTTTATTTTCTCTGGTGACAGCTATTTAGGCTTAGGCATACTTCCATGTAGAGCAGTCCCTTTAAAATACACTGTAGAGATAGTTTGTGGGAGGTAAATTCCATCAACATTTGCTTCTCTGGGAATTGTTAATCTCTCCTAATTTAAATGATAATCTTTCTGGATACAGTGTTCTTAGCCCAAGGCTCTTCTGTTTCATTGCATTGAACACATCATGCCATTCCCTTCTGGTCTGTAAAGTTTCTGCTGAGAAGTCTGATGATATCCTAATGGGTTTTCCTTTGTAGGTGATCATGTTTCTCTTACTGGCTGATTTAATACTCTGTCCTTTTCTTCGATCTTTGCCATTTTAATCATTATATGTCTTGATGTTGTCCTACTTGGGTTCCTTGTGTTGGGAGATCTGTAGAATACCATGGCCTAATTGACTGTAAACTTCCCCAGATTGTGGAAGTTTTCAGCAATTATTTGTTCAAAGACACTTTCTATCCCTTTTTCTCTTTCTCCTTCTGGTACCGCTATAATGCGAATATTGTTCTGTTGGATTGGTCACACATTTCTTTTAATATTCTTTTATTCCTAGAAATCCTTTTCTCTCTCTCTGCCTCAACTTCTCTGATTTCTATTCCATTAACAGTCCCTTGCATCTCATCTAGCCTGCTCTTAAATCCTTCCATTGTTTGTTTCATTTCTGTCATCTCCTTCCTGAATTCATTCCTTAGCTCATGAATATTTCTCTGTAGTTCCATCAGCATTCTTATGAATTTTACTTTGAATTCTTTTCCAGGAAGATTGGTGATTTCAGTCTCACCAAGCTCTCTCTCTCTCTGGTGTTTGAAGGATTTTCATTGAACAAGGTTCTGCCTTTCGTTGTGATGACAGTGGTCGCCAGTGAGTGGTGCATGTGTCAGCTGGGATAACAAAGTCCCTTCCTGTTTTCCAGTTGCCTTGACTGTCTCCACTCTCTGTGTTGGTTAACTGAATGCAGAGAGAAGCATCTGGGTTAATCTCCTAAGCTGCCATGGGCTGGGCGGCCATTGTGATGGCCTAGGGCACTGGTGGGGGTCGCTGTTGAGTGGCGTGTATTCTGCAGCAAGAAGAAAGCTCCTTCTTTCTTCCCGGACTCTGCACCCATCTCCTCTGCCTGTGCCAGTCAACTGTACAGTGGGAGCAGTCTCTGCATTAATGCCCTAAGCTGTCATGGGTGGGGTGGCCTGGGACACTGGTGGGGTGCTGGTGAGCAGCACATATTCTGCCACACGAACAAATCCCCTTCATGCCTCCCAGTCTCTGCACCCATCTCCTTTGTCTGTGCCAGTCAGCCAGGCAGAGAGCTGCTTCTGGGTCTGGGCAAGGAGAAGTCTCTGTGTTAAGCTGTGTGGTTGCTGTAGGTGGGGCTGCTCTTGGCTGTTCTGCAGCAATGGCAGGTCAGCCGGTTTGCCTGCAGTACCAGTAGGGAGGAAGGAGAGGCAGGCTGCTTATCTTCCTGAGGGGTCTTGAAGCTGTGTTGCCTACCAGGGTGTTAGGGTGCCTGAAGTTCCTTAAAGTTCCCAGCCTGCTGGGCTGAGTGTGCCAGGACAATTTTGTCCACCTGTTAAACCCTTGTTCCTTTAAAACTTTTAAAGCCCCTGCTTTTCTTTTGTCCCAAGGTAGCTGGCTGTGTGAACCTGTCACAGTCTTAGTCTAGGATTTTGCTTTTCTGCTCCTCTAATATCCAGAGCACCATGCAATGTGTGTCTGTGCTCCTGTGGCAGATAACTAGGGATGGTTATTTAGCAGTCCTGTGCTTTCCCTCCCTCCCCACTCTGATTCTTGTTCTCCTGCCAGTTACCTGGGGTAGGGGGAGTGCTCGTGCCCCAGTGGGTCATGGCTCTGCACCTTACCCTTTTCATGAGATGTTGGGTTCTCACAAATGTAGCCTGGCTGGAATACTGTATCTTCTGGTCTTGAGGAATAGTTGTATTTGCTGTACTTTAAAAATATATGTGGTTTTGGGAAGAGATTTGCATCACCCTGCTCATGCCACCATCGTTTCCTTCTCCAGAGCATCCTTTTATTGCCCATTAACTAATTTAAAAAAATATGTAGGTACCACAGTGCATACCTAAAATGAAGTTATGTATTAAATAAACAGTGATGAATTTCATATCTAGAAAAAAAAGTGGTCAAATCTGTTTGAAGGCTGAACTATTATTGTTATTATTATTGTTGTCACTATTATTACCATTACTATTACTGTTTTAATCACCAGCAAATATGCTATGGTTGGCACAGTCTAAATGCTCAAGTATTGGTTGAAGCAATTTTTATGTTCCATTCTTCAAATTAGTCAAAGATTTTAAGTAGGGATGGCAGTTATGTTCACAAAAACTTCCATTTCACACAAATTGCCTTGTATTTCTTTTGCACTGATAACTCCCAGTCATCAGTAAACATAATAATCTATTTTCAAGTTTCATTCCATAATGACAAAATATTTGTTTATGTTTTTACTTTTACTTTTATTTTGGTATCATTAATCTACAATTACATGAGCAGCATTATGTTTATGAGACTCTCCTAACACCAACTACCCCCCACATACCCTATTACAATCACTGTCCATCAGCGTAGTAAGATGCCATAAAATCACTACTTGCCTTCTCTTTGTTATATAGCCCTAGCAGTGCCCCCCACTACATTATGTCTGCTAATAGTATTGCCCCTTTTTTTCCCATTATCCATCCCTTCCCACCCATCCTCCCATGTCCCTTGCCCATTGATAACTGTTAGTCCATTCTTGGGTACTGTGAGTCTGCTGCAGTTTTGTTCTTTTAGTGTTTTTCTTCGTTCTTACACTCCACAGATGAGTGAAATGAATTGGTACTTGTCTTTTTCTGCATGGCTTATTTCACTGAGCATAATACTCCCTAGCTCCATCCATATTGTTGCAAAGGTTAAGATTTGTTTTATTCTTATGGCTGAATACTATTTCATTGTGTATATGTACCACATCTTCTTTATCCATACATCTACTGATGGACACTTAGGTTACTTTTATTTCTTGGCTATCGTAAATAGTGCTGTGATAAACATAGGGGTGCATATGTCTTTTTCAAACTGGGCTGCTGCATTCTTAGGGTAAATTCCTAGGAGTGGAATTCCTGGGTCAAATGGTATTTCTATTTTGAGTGTTTTGAGAAATGTCCATACTGCTTTCCAAAATGGATAAACTAATTTACATTCCCACGAGAAGTGTAGGAGGGTTCCCCTTTCTCCACAACCTCTCCACAAGCTCGCCAGTATTTGTTGTTTGTCTTTTGGATGGTGGCCATCCTCACTGGTATGAGGTGATATCTCACTGTGATTTTAATTTGCATTTCTCTGATGATTAGCAATGTGGAGCATCATTTCATGTGTCTGTTTGCCATCTGAATTTATTCTTTGGAGAAGTGTCTGTTCAGATCCTCTGCCCATTTTTTGATTGGATTATTTGGTTTTTGTTTGTTGAGGTGCATGAACTCTTTATATATTTTGGATGTCAGCCCTTTATCAGATATGTCCTTTGTAAATATATTCTCCCATGCTGTAGGATGCTTTTTTTGCCTATTGATGGTGCCCTTTGCTGTACAGAAACTTTTCAGCTTGATATAGTCCCACTTGTTCATTTTGGCTTTTTTTCCCCTTGACTGGGAAGATATGTTCATGAAGTTGCTCATGTTTATGTCCAAGAGATATTTGCCTATGTTTTTTTCCAAGAGTTTTATGGTTTCATGACTTACATTCAGGCCTTTGATCCGTTTCGAAATTACTTTTGTGTATGGGGTTAGACAGTAACCCAGTTTCATTCTCTTACAAGTAGCTGTCCAGTTTTGCAAACACCAGCTGTTGAAGAGGCTGTCATTTCCCCCACTAAATCTCCATGGCTCCTTTATCATATATTAACTGACCACCTATGTTTGGGTTAATATCTGGACTATCTATTCTGTTTCACTGGCCTATGGTCTGTTCATGTGCCAGTACCAAATTGTCTTGATTACTGAGGCTTTGTAGTAGTGCTTGAAGTTGGGAAGCAAGATCCCACCTACTTTATTCTTCCTTCTCAGGATTGCTTTGTCTCTTCAGGTTCTTTTGTGGTTCCATATGAATTTTAGAACTATTTGCTCTAGTTCATTGAAGAATGATGTAGGTATTTTGATAGGGATTGCATTGAAACTGTAGATCGCTTTAGGCAGGATGGCCATTTTGACAATATTAATTCTTCTGAGCCAAGAGCATGGGATGAGTTTCCATTTGTCAATGTCCTCTTTTATTTCTCTTAGCAGTGTCTTGTAGTTTTCAGAGTATAGGTCTTTCACTTCCTTGGTTAGGTTTATTCCTGGGCATTTTATTCTTTTTGATTCAATTGTGAATGGAATTGTTTTCCTGATTTCTCTTTCTGCTAGTTCATCGTTAGTGTATAAGAAAGCAACAGATTTTTGTGTATTAATATTGTATCCCACAACTTTACTGAATTCAGATATTAGTTCTTGCAGTTTTGGAGTGGAGTCTTTAAGGTTTTTTATGTACAATACCATGTCATCTGCAGATAGTGACTGTTTGACTTCTTCTTTACAAATCTAGATTCCTTGTATTTATTTGCCTTGTCTGATTGCCGTGGCTAGGACCTCCAGAACTATGTTGAATTACAGTGAGGAGAGTGGGCATCCCTGTCTTATTTCCGATCTTAGAGGAAAGGCTTTCAGCTTCTTGCTGTTAAGTATGATGTTGGCTGTGGGTTTGTCATATATGTCCTTAATTATGTTGAGGTACTTGCCCTCTATACCCATTTTGTTGAGAGTTTTTATCACGAATGGATGTTGAATTTTGTCAAATGCTTTTTCAGCCTCTATGGAGATGATCTTGTGGTTTTTGTCCTCCTTTTTGTTGATGTGGTGTATACTGATGAATTTTTGAATGTTGTACCATCCTTGCATCCCTGAGATGAATCCCACTTGATCATGGTGTATGATCCTCTTGATGTATTTTTGAAGTCGGTTTGCTAAGGTTTTGTTGAGTATTTTTGAATCTATGTTCATCAGGGATATTGGTCTGCTGTTTTCTCTTTTTGTGGGTCTTTGCCTCGTTTTGGTATTAGAGTGATGCTGGCTTCATAGAATGAATTTGGAAGTATTCCTTCCTCTTCTATTTTTTGGAAAACTTTAAGGAGAATGGGCATTATGTCTTCTCCATATGTCTGATAAATTTTAGCAGAGAATCCACCTGGCTTGGGGGTTTTGTTCTTGGGTAGTTATTTGATTATATATCCAATTTCATTGCTGATAATTGGTCTGTTTAGATTTTTTGTTTCTTCCTTGGTCAGTCTTAGAAGGTTGTATTTTTCTAGGAAGTTGTCCATTTCTTCTAGGTTTGCCAGCTTGTTAACATATAGATTTTCATAGTATTCTCTAATAATTCTTTGTATTTCTTGGGGTCTGTCATAAATTTTCCTTTCTCATTTCTGATTCTGTTTATGTGTGTAGATTCTCTTTTTTTCTTAATGTCTGTCTAGGGGTTCATCTATTTTGTTTATATTCTCAAAGAACCAGCTCTTGGTTTCATTGATTTTTTCTATTGTTTTATTCTTCTTGATTTCACTTATTTCTTCTCTGATCTTTATTATGTCCCTCCTTCTGCTGACTTTGGGCCTCATTTATTCTTCTTTTTTCAGTTTCAGTCATTTTGAACTTGGAATATTCATTTAGGATTGTTCTTCCCTCTTTAAATAGGTGTAGATTGCTATATTCTTTCCTCTTAGAACTGCCTTCACTGTGTCCCATATAAATTGGAGTGTTGTGTTATCGTTTTCCTTTGTCTCCATATATTGCTTGATCTTTGTTTTAATTTGGTCATTGATCTATTGATTTTTTAGGAGCATGTTGTTAACCCTCCATGTGTTTTTGAGCCTTTTTGTTTTCTTTGTACAATTTATTTCTAGTTTTGTACCTTTGTGATCTGAGGAGTTGGTTGGTACAATTTCAATCTTTTTGAATTTACTGAGGCTCTTTTTGTGGTCTGGTATGTGGTCTATTCTGGAAAATGTTCCACGTGCACTTGAGAAGAATGTATATCCTGCTGGTAGCATGTTCTATACATGCCTGTTACGTCCATCTCTTCTAATGCGTTGTTCAGTGCTTCTGTGTCCTTACTTATTTTCTGTCTGATGGATCTGTCCTTTGAGGTGAGTGGTGTGTTGAAGTCTCCTAGAATGAATGCATTCTATTCTATTCTATTTCCTCTTTTAAATGTTAGTATTTGTTTCCCATATGTTAGTGCTCTGTATTGGGTGCATATATATTTATAATGGTTATATCTGTTTGTTGGTCTGCCCCCTTTATCATTATGTAATGTCCTTCTTTATATCTCATTACTTTCTTTGTTTTGAAGTCTATTTTGTCTGATACAAGTAGTGCTAGACCAGCTTGTTTCTCCATATAATTTGGATGAAATATTTTTTTCCATTCTTCACTTTTAGTCTGTGCATGGCTTTCAGTTTTACGTGAGTCTCTTGTAGGCAGCAAATAGATGGGTCTTGCTTTCGTATTCATCGTATTACTCTGTGTCTTTTGATTGGTGCATTCAGTCCATTAACATTTAGGTTCACTATTGATAGATATGTACTTATTGCCATTGTAGGCTTGGGTTCGTGGTTACCAAATGTTCTAGGGTAGCCTCTTTACTATCTAAGCATCTAACTTTACTCTCTTTCTAAGCTTTTATAAATACAGTGTTATAATTCTTTCTCTCCCTTCTTATTCTTCCTCCCGCATTCTTTATATGTTAGGTGTTTTATTCTGTACTCTTTTGTGTTTCTTTTGACTGCTTTTGTGAATAGTTGATTTTATTTTTTGCCTTTAGTTATTATTTGGTTGGTCTGCTTCCTTTGGTGTGATTTTTTTTTTCTCTGCAGACATATATTTACCCTTAGGAGTGCTTCCATCTAGAGCAGTCCCTTTAAAATATCCTGTAGAGGTGGTTTGTGGGAGGCAAATTCCCTCAACTTTTGCTTGTCTGGGATTTGTTTAATCCCTCCTTCATATTTAAATGATAATCGTGCCGGATATAGTATTCTTGGTTCAAGGCCCTTCTGTTTCATTGCATTAAATGTATCATCCTATTCTCTTTTGGCCTGTAAGGTTTCTGTTGAGAAGTCTGATGATAGCCTGATGGGTTTTCCTTTGTAGGTGCTTTTTTTTCTCTCTCTGGCTGCCTTTAATACTCTGTCCTTGTCTTTGATCTTTGCCATTTTAATTATTATATGTCTTAGTGTTGTCCTCCTTGGGTCCCTTGTGTTGAGAGATCTGTGGGCTATCATGGTCTAAGAGACTATTTCCTCCCCCAGCTTGGGGTAGTTTTCAGCCATTATTTCTTCAAATACACTTTCTATTTGGGTGGCATGTTCTTAGATCTTGCATATTTTTCTGCAGGTCCATCAGCCTGGTTATGACCTTCATTTTCAATTCTTTTTCAGGGAGATTGGTAATAGCTATCTACCCAGGCCCTCTCTCTGGGGTTGTCTGAGTGATTCTTGACTGGAGCAGATTCTTCTGCCTTTTCTTGGCAATAGAGGTGGTCATAGGCAGGTGGTGCAGTTGTCAGCTGGGAGAACAAAGTCCTTTTTTGCTTCCTGCTCACCTTGCCCTTCTCTGCTGCCTGTGTCAGTACCCACAGATAGGAGGCAGCCTCTCAGTTAATATCCTGATCTGCCATGGGTGGGCACCCCTCAATATAGCCCAGAGCCCTGAGGGAAATGGCCCGTGCACTGGGTTTATTTCCCTGCAAGACTGGCACCCCTTCATGCCTTTCCCCGGCTTCCTCTGTCTCTGCCAGGCAGCTATGCACTGGCAGCAGCCTCTGGGTGTGTCCCGGTTAGCTGCACGCTGGGAGGAGACTCTGTGTGGTTGCTGTGGGTGGGGCCGCTCTCTGGCTGCTCCGCAGCTGTGGCAGATCAGCTGGTTTGCTTGCAGCACTGGCCGGGCAGGATAAACGGCAGGGTGCTTATCACCGTGAGGGGCTTTGGGGCTTGGTTACCCCAGGAGGTTGGGGTGCCTAAAGTCCCTTAGGATTCTCAGCCTGCTGGACTGAGCATGTCAGGATGATTCCATCCACCTGTTAAGCCCCTGTCCATTTAAATCTTTCAAAAAGCACCTGATTTTCTTTTGTCCCATGGGAGCTGACTGTGGGGACCTGCCCACAGTCTCCGTATCGGATTTTACTTTTCCGTTTCTCTAATATCTAGTACACCATGCAGTGTGTGTCTGTGCTCCTGGTGCTGATTACTATCACTGGTTATTTAGCAGTCCTGTGCTTCCACTCCCTCCCCACTCTCACTCCTTACCTCCTGCTAGTGAACTTGGGTGGGGGGAGTGTTCAGTTCCCGCCAGGTCACGGCTTTGTATCTTACCCTTTTTGTGAGTTGCTGAGTTCTTGCAGATGTAGATGTAGCCTGGCTGTTGTACTGTATCTTCTGGTCTCTCTTTTAGGAATAGTTTTATCTGCTGTATTTTCAAAAATATATATGGAGGAGATTTCTGCTGCCCTACTCTGCCGCCATCTTGAGTCTCTCTTATAGTGACATGATGTTTATTGCTGACTTCATATCTTGTAACATCGCTAAACTTTTTATTAATTATAAAACATATTTGTTTATTATTTGAGACTTTCTGAATAGATAATCAGGTAATTTTCAAATAGAGACAATTTTATTTCTTCCTTTGCAATCTGTATGCATTTATTTCCTTTTTCTGCTTTATTGCACTTAGACTTCCAATATGATTTTTAAGTGGAGTATTAAAAGTAGATAGTCTTTTGTTTTTTATTTGTTGCAATTGTTTGGGTGAAAATTGTAAGGATTATGTTAGCTATAGTTTTACTGGAAATGTCCTTATCTTGCTGAAGTTTCCTCTCTTGATAATGAGTTTGAATTTTGTCTAAAGTTTTTTGGGAATATTATTTTAAAATGTTTATATGATTTCTTTTCTTTGCTTTGTAGATATAGTGAATTACATTTATTGACTTTTAAATTTAGAACCAGTATGCAGTTCTGAGAAAAACCTCAATTGACCATGATGTATTATATTTTATTAAAATATTTTTTTATTCAATTTCCTTATACTTTGTTAAGGAGTTTAACATCTATGTTCATAAGGAATGTTTTCTTTTCTTCTATTATAATGTATCTGGTTTTAGAATCAAGGTAATGTTAGCCTGATAAAAGGACTTAAAATGTATATCCTCGTCTTTTATTTTCTGGAATAGTTTGTATTGGATCAGTGTTTCTGTTTGTTTCATAGAACTTTCTAATAAACCCATCTCTGCCCAGAGTATTCTTCATTGGAAAACATTAAAATACAAATTAAGTTTTTTAAAAATATGATTTTATGATTATTTCTTCTTGAGTTTTATAATTTGTGTTTTCAAGGCATTTGCTTACTTCAATGGCCTATTTTATTAGAATAATGTTTGTATTATTATTGTTTTATTAATATATATAGGATCTGTAGTGATGTCCACTTATTCAGTCTTGATATTCGTAACTTTTTTCTTTTTTTCTTGATTTGTCTTACCAGAGGTTTATCAGTTTTACTCAAAGAACCAGATTTATTTTCACTGATTTTTCTCTATTCTGTTTCAATTTCATTTTTTGTCTGCTTTCTGCCTTCTTCTTTATACCTTTCCTTCTGTCTACTTTGTGCTGAATTTCATTTCTTTGTTATATTATATTTCATGTTACAAATTTCCATCAAAGCACTAATGAACTGTTTCACAAATTTTGATATATTATCCTTGAATTTCCATTCAACTAAAACTATTTTATAATTTCCTTTGTAACATATCTGACTCAGAGGTTAAATAGAAGTGTACTGTTTGTGTATTAGATATTCAGACACTGCAGATATATTTCATTTAGTGACCAATATTCAATTAATTATTTGTTTAATCTTTCTTTGTTGTTCAGGGCAGGTACTTTGTATGATTTTAAGTCTTACATTTGTTGAGATATGCTTTAGTGAACAGAATATGTTTTACTTTGGTGAATGTTCCTATGCACTTATGAAGAATATGTATTTTCTATTTCAGGGAGGAATTTCAGAAAAATCAATTATGGCAGTTTTTTTTTTATTCCTACTGATTTAATGACTACTTTTTATTGTTTACTAAGAAAAGAGTGCTTATATTTCCAACTATCTTTACAAATTATTGTACTTCTTATTATCAACTTGTCCCTTATGTATTTTCAAGTCCCTTGTTAGATGCCTAAATATTTAGTGAATATTTTTGCAGTGAACCTCATTATCATTAGTATTTTTCTTTTAAAAATTACCTGGTATTTATCTTTGCTCTGAAGTTTGCCGACATGAGACCCTCCAAAGTTCTTTTGATTGATCATTGCATGGCGTTTTTTCTTCCATGCATTTATATTAATCTATTTTGTCTTCACATTTAAAGTGGTATATATATAGACAGTATATAGGTGGCTCTTGCTTTTTTTATTGTATGATGATTTATTTTATTCAGTATGATTAGTTATATTGCTAGTTATTTATTATTTGTTTGATAGGTTCTCTGTCCATTTTTTCTTTTCCTGCCTGGTTTTGTATAATTTATTTTAGTGATTTAATATTTTCCACCATAGGATCATTATTAATTACACTTTTAAAATCTTTTCAGTGGTTTCTATAGTACTTAAAATATATACACAGAAATCTTGTTAAAAATGCATGAGTCTCTGGTGGGGCTCAGGAGAAACAAATGCTGTAGATTATATTTTGAGAAGCAAGAGCCCGTAAATTAATTTGGAATAAAGAAATTTTACACAATTATATTTTATTTCAGAATAAATATATGGCTTGGTAGTACATACGGAAAACTCCAGTCTCAGTCCCCTTTTCCATTTTGTATAAGTACTGCTCTCTGCTTCACAGAATTAGTAGAGGAGAAAGGATTCTTATAAAGTGCTTAAGACAGTGTTTGGCACTAATGGGTTAAAAATACATGTCAGCTCGCACTAGGCAGAACCCAAACTTGAGTTTCAATGATAATACTATGACTCAACCACTGTTTTAGGTTTACATCAATTAATTTAAAATAGAAACTATTTATAATCACCATTTTAAGATAGGGAAATTAAATGAAGGATAAGGTAATGCACTCAAATTTAAATAATTGGGGGAACAGGGATTCAAAATTAGGCAGTTTCACACAAAGGTCAACATCCTGAGCTAACACATAGGGTTAAATTGCCAAATCAATTAGAGATCATGACCAGTATCAACCTCTACTAAATAATATCAAGGCTGCAGGAAATCAAAGGCTCAAATGGAGCAAAGAGATGTCAAAGCTCTCTTCCTAGAATTTCCCTCTTTGGACATAGCTCTTTGTTCCATAAAGGTGTCTCTAGGCAAGATTCCTAAGAGTCCCTTATGAAAAATGGGGAATATTTAAATGACCAACTATGACTTTTTCCAGTGGGGCATGCCTCACCGATTTGGGTTCTGTTTACTCAGGTAATCCTTAACAAGGGAAATAATAAGTACGGTATAAATGTGGTTTCTTCTTCCTGGGATATCTCATTAGTGTATGTACTCGGGGAATGAGCTGATGAGGAGATTATCTCAGTTTGTCTTTTCTTCCTTGGTTCTCCTAACCAAAAAGTGAATGGACACAGGCCAGTGGCTTTCACTTTTCCTAACAGTCCTTAAAAACCAGGCAATATAGTTGCTCAAGGGCTTGGGTGGTGCATCTAGCACACATAGACTTTACAGAGACCCTAATAAATAATGATGATAATAGATTTTTTTGTATACAACAACACTGGAGCTTGTTTATTTTTCTGCAAATCACCCACTGACAAGAGAAGTTCAGACAGGGCATAGGTCAAAGATTGCTATAGACAGCATTCCCAATGATGGTACAATCACTAGCGCAGAGAGCAAGGCACACAGTGAGGACTCAAACTGGCAAGATAGCACATAAAAGCCAAGAGGGACACAGGAGAAAAAGGATCATCAGAATCCAGCAACAAGACCCCCGCTCACAACAGTATTAAACCAGAGTAGCGTTTTGACTAAGGTAAAACTTTTCAAAAAATTCTGAGAAGGCAGAGGCCAAGGCCATGCACCTTGCCAGGTTCTTGCAGATTGAAGCTACTAATTGGTAGCAGCTGCCTAGGAGCAAGGCGCCCAGTCTGGGGTAAGTCGCAGCTGCAGGCCCAAATGCAACTGGCACTATAGGCTCTGTGAGAAGGTTAAGCTGGGGCCTTTCTTGAGATCAACCAAGTTTGCACAATTTTTTAAATTAATTTTTTTATTAAGGTATCATTGATATACAATCTTATGAAGGTTTCATATGAGCAACATGTGGTTACTACATTCCCCCCATTATCAAGTCCTCACTACATATCCCATTACAGTCACTGTCCATCAGCATAGTAAGATGCTATGGTAACCACTTGTCTTCTCTGTGCTATACTGCCTTCCCGTGCCCCCCCCCCCATTATGTTAAGTTTGCACAATTTTTAAAGAAAAAAGCATTTCATAATTCCATTCCCATTAATCAATTTACTTAAATCTTATAATTTTCCTACTATTTTTGCATAGCTGATCATTTATTATTGCTTCCCTTTACCCAATGTTTTTCTATTTGTGATCACTTGCTTAAGCAGAACTGTGCACTCAAGATAAAACCAGTATCATCAAGCTGAAGAACACAGAAAGTAGAGAAACTGCTCTCCCATGCTGTGGTTATTTTAAATTTCAGTTGATTACATCAGCACATTTTACATCGTAATCTACAATCTCGATGCAGGTGGGACTTTTTGTTTCCCTTGTTTATAGTGATATAATGAAAAATGAGTGAAGTGAGATTGATTTTAAAGGCTAAGTGTGCCTGGGGATTGTTAAGAACCAGCATCAAGGAGAGATACTTTATGTCTTCTTGAAACTGAAGAGGAATGAAACTCAGCATTTTCAGGAATTGTACGAGTATATTTTGAAATATACAGATTAATAAAAAAAAAGCTTAACAAAATGTTGACTAGGTTTTCTCTCAAAACAGCTCTCACAAAATCAGTACCAAATCTCATCAGAACATTTGCAGTATGATACTGGCTTTACCAAATAAATCACTATCTCTATTCTATTGGTTAATAAAAAAAAATCTACCCCAAACCCCCCATACATTTACTATTGATTTAAGAGACTGCACCATTTTCTAGATCATTTGGCATTTTGTTATAAGCAATCTACTAGCTTTCCAGGAAGCCTATCTGTTATTTCCTGAGGCCATCACCCAGCAGATATTTGAATACACTAATTCTTGTAAAGAAGGTATAAATGCCTTTTTTTGATGATTTTTTATAGTGCAAGTGTCTAAGAATGCTGATTGATTTTTCATTGCAGCTAATCCATTTCTTCCTGTGACTTTGTTCATTAAATATTCCATTAGTCCATGATTGTTATTTGTAATACAGGCATCTTTACAATGACCTACTTGGTCATCTGTACTTCAGTCTTTACTCCCTCTGCTACTAGGTTAAGAAAAGACAAACAGTTCTGATAGCAATTCTGGTTATGGGTTATACACAGACTTCTCATGCAACAAAAATATGCTAGAGGCAAAAGCAAGTCTACAGCAGGACCTAGAAAGCTTTTTCTGTAAGAGGTCAGAGAGTCCATATTTTAGGCTTTTCAGACCACATGGTTACTTCTGCTCTATTGCAACTCCTCAACTCTGCTGTTGTAATGTTAAAGTATCCATAGACACTATGTAAACATATTGGTGTGACAAAGTCTTCATGGACAAGCAAGAGTTAAGTCAGGGAGAGATGTCCATAAGGGCTGATGGGCAAGGATGTTTCAAGAGAGAAAAGCAAAAGAATGTTAAAGGAAGTGATAAAAAGCAAAACATGATAAAAATTGAAGGAAACTGACACAGGTGTTACTGTTATAGTTTTATAGATATCATTATTTGAATATCAATACTCCACAATAATATTTGCTACCATTATGGGGGAATTATTATGTCCCAGGTAGTGTACTAGGCTTTACATATCATTAATACAATTATCCTATGAAGAGGTAGAAGGTTTATCAGGATTTGAGATTGCTAAAAAGCTTCCACTTATCATCACCATTACCCATGATTCAGTAGCACGTTTAATAAAGCTGTCAATGTTTTAAGAGGGATAAACAACAAAACAGACTGAGCAAAGAGCAGTAGTATTAATGAAAACAAATTACAAAGATAGAGAATTTTAAAGAGTTTTTCCTGCCACCACGACATCATTCTAGGAGACTTTAATTTAATTAAAAAATCCAGTGCTGGGAGCCAGGATATCTGGATTCTTATTTTTACTCTCTAATCTAACTAAATCACTCAAAATGACTATACCTTAGTTCTGTCTTATTTCACCTATTTAATGTGTATCTTCTCCTTTATTTATCTCAATAATTATTTTGTTTTTAATGCAATTTTTTTTCTTTTTCAACTCTATATTCTTACCACATAACATCAGGATTCTGGCAATGACTTCCCAAGTTCTTCCCTCTAGTATCCTTCTACTCAAAACTATGCTTTACAATAATATCCTAAGTATTTATTTAAGTAATCTTGTATTTCAAAATCTTATAATCCATTCTTTTGGCCTATAAAGTTGTATTTTCAAAGCTCTGCCTGTATCCAAGTCTGATTTCATTCCTGTTCAACATAAACTCTCTGGATTAGCACAGAATCCACAATTTGCCTTCAACTGAATGGTCTCTCACTGGACTCACACACCTCCCTCAAATTACTTTCTTAGTTCTCTTTACATATCTAAATTGTAGCCATTCTTCAAAATCCAATCCTAATCAACCTTCTTCTAGGTGGTTTCCTGAAGTTATTGAAATCAACATTAATCTCTATTTTCTCTGATTGTCTAAAACATTGATTGCCTAATCTATTTTATTAAAATAAATATAAATTTCTAGTCATATTTTGCTTTGTGACCCTTGAGATCAGGGGTCTTGTCATATACTTCAATTAAATCATCTGTAGTCACAAGTGCTGACTACATAGAAGATAAAAACATATTCAGAAAATTAAATTTGGAAAACTTATTTTTTGTCAGAATGATTTAGGATACATGGTATAATGACCTTCACTTTGGAATGAGTTTTATATACCATTTCTATAGATTACAGGAGCAATGGTGAGTAACTGGCAGACCTAAGATCATTGTTCTCATTGGATATACATACATTGCAGAGATCCCTTATGCTCTTACGACATAGAATGAATTGGGCCAGGCTTGAGGTAGGAAAATTGCCTCATGTTGTTCCCTTTCATGTAAAGGTAGTTCTCTGAGCTGCATCACTGGCTGTGAAAGAAATATACTGGTGTTTGTATGAATTGGACATAATTTAAGCCCTTTTCAATAGACTGAAGGAATTTTGTTCTTATTGTCTGATTTAGTGATTCAACTCAAACTACAAACTAATCTTTGGAATAACTTGTATTCTACAATTACAAAGAATGGGGTGAGGTGTTCAAGAAACACTGTATGTATTAACAACTGTTAAACTTTAATAAAACTGGAGTGTAACTAATAAAGCTAATATTAGTTACAATATGTAGTGAAATTCTGATATGTTTACTTGTATCTTTCTGTATTTCAAGCATTGTTAATTGTCATCATCCATATTATTTCATTTAATTTAGTCCTCCCAACAAATCAAGGTCAGCATTACTATTTCTATTTTGTAGACTAAGTACTTGACATTAAAAATGGACTGGTCTAAAATCATCATTTCACTTAGAAACCAGTTTTAATCCCTGCTCCTCTGCTCCCCTCTTTTCATTATACTATAGTCACCAACATATACATAAATGTACAATTGTTATTGCTAAAATATTATTTTTATAGTTATAATAAACTGATATCTATATTACCATTATGTTTAAGCATATCACCTAAACTGTTAACATATTTTTGAAATTTTCTGAATCTAAACAGTGTTATTAAAACTCACATATGTCAGAAAGTATTTCCTCTTCACTATCATTCTTGGTTTTCATTATAATCTTTCCCCCAAAATGTACTGTTCACAAAACACTTCATCATTCTTCAGAGAAAAAAACACTTGTCATGGGTTCCATTTCTTTCATGGTGTCAGTAACAGAATGAGCATTTCTATGCCTCATCAACTGTATATCTTGAAAATATCAGAGATGTGCTATACAAAGAATCTGAAGCAGTTTTTAAAGACTCTTATATTTACCATTATCTGATTATGAAACACTTATACCTTTTCTTTATTTCATAAAATGGGAGACTCAGTGATTAGATAGGAGGACAGATACAATTTCTTTCTACAATAAAACGAAATCCCACTGTCCTATGTTTAATGATCTGTTGTCTATTTGGTGTTTCTGAGATTTTTTAAAACTTGATAACTGTTTTGATTTTAAGATAGAGTGCATAAATTTTGAAGAGCTTGTTCTCCTAACTTTGTCAATTTAAATATAGTCCAAATCACTATGAAAAATATGTTTTTGTACTCCTGTACTCAGCAGTCACTCAAGTCATTACTTCCTGTTAGAATTATCGAATGTGCTTATATTACATAAAACAAATTTAGAATTAGCTGTTCCAAGGCTCCATATCAAGACATAAATTAATATTAGGACATTTTACATAAAGATGGAGTTCCAGAATTTGTGTGTAGGAAGAACTAAGATGTAAAAGTAAACATATGGTAAAGGAAATGCAGATCAAATTCTCAAAGATATTAAATTTATAGAAATAATATTTATATAGTTATGGGTTTTAATATGTACTCTTGATTTAATCCAGTTAATGGAGTTACCTAAAAACCAATCATTTTAAATCAATACAGAAATTAGGTAGTAAAGTTACCTAAATATTATATTTTTTTCTAATAGATTTCATGAAAACTAAGCTTATAATCAAGTAGTTTCACCTTTTTTGTAATTGAATCATTGAAGAAAAAGAGTAAGAATCATTATTTTTTTCAGTACTTGTTCAGTTTCTTGAAACTTCAAATAAACTTCAAAAAGCCAGAAGGAAAATTCATGAAATTATATTTTCTAGTTGAGGGCTCAGTAGAAAATATTTTACAATAAAAATATTTTTAAGTCTAAAAGATCTTTTCTGAATTAGTAGACAGCTCAAGGTGTTTTCCTGCATTAGTGGGATATGCACAAATTGATTATTGGCAATTAGATATCTTGACTATTTCACAAATTGGCTAGTTATATCTAGAAATCTTTGACAAATATAACTAGTACTTAAGTTTTAAGTGACACTTTTGTTGTTTTTCATGAGACCCTTTTCAGAGGGGTAAAAATATGACAGTATTTTATTTCCCCTTGTCACTACCTTAAATAATACTGTGTTGAATTACTATTTCTGTGATTTCAGTCAGATAATACAATTTTGCAGTCATTTTTGATCTATTCACTTAATATTCCAAGCTCAAATTACATTCCATCTACTTTCTATCCTGTTGGAGGTTGTGAGCTGATATCCTGATTAAAGATGGATGGGGGCATGATTCTGGTTCTTATATACCCTGTTTTATTAAAAGCCTACTTCTTTTTCTGTGTTAGAGTAAGGAAGAGATAGGAAGGCTGGTGGGAAAAGGGGCAAAAAGCCCTATACTTAGCTGGTTCTTAAATGCCTCTCAGTTGTCACCATCTGTCTGGACAACTCTGCCAGCCCTCAGTGCCTTCTGCCTTCTCGGTGAGCTTGCTTTCTTGGGGCTCCTGTGTGAACTTTTTGAAATGTCCAACGACATCTCACATTTTTCAGATCACCATGAGGGTGTTCCAGTTCCAGCTCAATCTTTTCCCATTTGTTCAATTCTGACAAATAGAGTATAATTCCAGAGTGACTTGTTGTTGGGGTCCTCTAAACCACAAGGCATCGCTAGCCCAGCCATGGAAATATCAAACATCCTTGATATGTTAAACCTGGGGAAATCTATTACGTATCTCTTCCCTTCTACACCATGTACTCTCTCTTCGATGCCTTTCTCTTATTGATCCTGGCACAAGACCTACTTAGCAGGAAGGAGTATTGCTAAAGAAGATATAAAACATGTATACTTCCAATCTTTAACACTGCATCTTTTGGAACCAAAACAATGTCTTCCTTTTCCTACTAAATGTGGCCTTCACACATTGCCAATATCATTTGAAAGACTTTATAGAGTAAAAGCTGCTACTTGTGACCTACTTTCCAGAGATGGTTTGAGTCAGTCTTTTAGTAGAACGTGGGTTCATTGTGAGTTGTGGTTTCCTCCAAGTTGCCTAGGTGCATACTTTGCATCCCTAGGTGCCCAGGACTCCATGACTTCTATTTACCCTCAGTACACAACTTTCCTCTTCACACAAATTAAGATAATATTGCAGCAATTAGAAAAATTGCTCAGGTGAGGAAACTTGTTTTGAGTCACTGACATCTCCTTTAACACCTTTAAGGAAATTTACTTATCCCTTTTCAACACTGTGGTGACATTCAGCACTTTTTCTGTTCCAGTATAAGATTAGATATTGTGAATATACACATTTATTTAAAAGTGAAAATTCTCCCATGTTTGCCTTTTAAAGGATTTTGCTTTTAATCATGAAGTGAAAGTCTTTTTTTTAAAATGTAATATGTGTGTTTTTATTTTTTTATTTTTTAGATAATTATTTTTTATTGAAGGGTAGTTGACACAGTATTACATTCGTTTCAGGTTTACAACACAGTGATTCATCATTTATATACATGATAATTCTAGGTACCAGCTATCACCATACCAAGTTGTTACAATATTTTGACTATATTCCTTATGCTATACATTACATCCCAGTTGCTTATTTATTTTACAATTGGAAGTGTGTACTTTTTTTTTTTTTTTTGTGACGGCATCTCTCATATTTATTGACTAAAATGGATGTTAACAACAATAAAATTCTGTATAGGGGAATCAATGCTCAATGCACAATCATTAATCCACCCCAAGCCTAATTTTCGTCAGTCTCCAATCTTCTGAAGCATAACGAACAGGTTCTTAAATGGAGAACAAATTCTTACATAGTGAATAAGTTACATGGTGAACAGTACAAGGGCAATCATCACAGAAACTTTTGGTTTTGCTCATGCATTATGAACTATAAACAGTCAGTTCAAATATGAATACTCATTTGATTTTTAAACTTGATTTATATGTGGATACCACATTTCTCTTTATTATTATTATTTTTAATAAAATGCTGAAGTGGTAGGTAGATACAAGATAAAGGTAGAAAACATAGTTTAGTGTTGTAAGAGAGCAAATGGAGATTATCAGGTGTATGCCTGTAGACTATGTGTTAATCCGAGCTAGACAAGGGCAATAAAACATCCACGTAAGCAGAAGATTTCACTCAGAACAGGGGGGGTGAGGTTCTAAGCCTCACCTCTGTTGATCAACAATTTCTCACCTGATGGCCCCCCTGCAACTGTGCCTGTCTTAGGTTGTTCCTCCCTTGAGGAATCTTACCCGTCTCTGGCTAACCAGTCATCTTCCGGGGCCATACAGGGAAATGTAAAGTTGGTAAGTGAGAGAGAAGCCTTATTGTTTGAAAAGGTTAGCTTTTTACCTGGCATATTTACGCCCTGTGGTTTCTATGCCCAACATTTGTCTTGAGGTATCTTTATCACTTGGAAGAATTATGAAACTCGGTAAATTCAATATGAGGCACGAATTCTATTTAGGGGTTGTAATTAGGAAGGAAGAAGAAAAGCTATAGAAGTAGCAGGCAGAAGAAAACATGGGAAGATTGATTATTTCTTTGACATATCTTCTTGAAAAGTAACTTCAGCATGGATAGGTTTTAAACTACTAATTAAATTGTGCACACACATTAACATAATAGGAATATAGTTACATAACCAAAGCATACCTGTAATTACCAGCCATCTCCAGTGAAACCAAGAAAACCAGTTAGGCACCATAGGCATTTGTGAAAACTTATCTATGATATGGTGGATATTGTCCAACTGAACTTGAACAGTCTGAGAGAAATCAGACAAATTAAAAGAACCCTTTCCTGGGGACTGTTCACATCCTATATGTTCTTTTAACAGTAAATAGTCTGTAGTTGTAAGATTTTGGAGCGCTACAATTTGCACTTCACCTAATTCTTGGTTGAGTTCCAACAGTATAGATCCAGTCCAATTTGTTGTTTTACTGTATGCAAAGGCCAGCTTAGATATCTCCCTCTTCATTCCCATGGCAAGTCCAGGAACTGGTGGGATGAGTGCATCTACACCTGTAGCAGTGTGTGGATCTTTGTTGGGGTTTTTTGATGATCATCTTCTGGCATGAGTCTTCCAGAGAGTGCTGATGTTGGAAGTTCTTTTTCATATCGTACCTTAGTTCATTTTTGGGTTAGCCAAATTAGGCTTTGATTCTCTGTATAAACACAAGCATACCATTTGCCTACACTTTTATATGCCCTTTATACCATTGTGCAGAACTCATTGGAGGTCACCACACAGGAACTGTTTTTTTTTTGTTTGTTTGTTTGTTATCATTAATCTACACTTACATGAGGAATATTATGTTTACTAGGCTCTCCCCTATACCAGGTCCCCCCTATAAACCCCTTTACGGTCACTGTCCATCAGCTAGCAAAATGTTGTAGAATCACTACTTGTCTTCTCTGTGTTGTACAGCCCTCCCCTTTCTCCCACCCCCCCATGCATGCTAATCTTAATACCCCCCGACTTCTCCCTCCCCTTATCCCTCCCTACTCACCCATCCTCCCCAGTCCCTTTCCCTTTGGTACCTGTTATTCCATTCTTGAGTTCTGTAGTTCTGCTGCTGTTTTGTTCCTTCAGTTTTTCCTTTGTTCTTATACTCCACAGATGAGTGAAATCATTTGGTATTTCTCTTTCTCTGCTTGGCTTGTTTCACTGCGCATAATACCCTCCAGCTCCATCCATGTTGCTGCAAATGGTAGGATTTGCCCTTTTCTTATAGCTGAGTAGTATTCCATTGTGTATATGTACCACATCTTCTTTATCCATTCATCTATCGATGGACATTTAGGTTGCTTCCAATTCTTGGCTATTGTAAATAGTGCTGCGATAAACATAGGGGTGCACTTGCCTTTCTCAAACTTGCTTGCTGCATTCTTAGGGTAAATTCCTAGGAGTGCAATTCCTGGGTCAAATGGTAAGTCTGTTTTGAGCATTTTGAGGAACCTCCATACTGCTTTCCACAATGGTTGAACTAACTTACATTCCCACCAGCAGTGTAGGAGGGCTCTCCTTTCTCCACAGCGTTCCCAACATTTGTTGTTGTTTGTCTTTTGGATGGCAGCCATCATTGCTGGTGTGAGGTGATACCTCATTGTAGTTTTAATTTGCATTTCTCTGATAATTAGCGATGTGGAGCATCTTTTCATGTGTCTGTTGGCCATCTGTATTTCTTTTTTGGAGAACTGTCTGTTCAGTTCCTCTGCCCATTTTTTAATTGGGTTATTTGTTTTTTGTTTGTTGAGGTGTGTGAGCTCTTTATATATTCTGGACGTCAACCCTTTATCGGATCTGCCATTTTCAAATATATTCACCCATACTGTAGGGTTCCTTTTTGTTCTATTGATGGTGTCTTTTGCTGTACAGAAGCTTTTCAGCTTAATATAGTCCCAGTTGTTCATTTTTGCTGTTGTTTTCCTTGCCCAGGGAGATATGTTCAAGAAGAGGTCACTCATGTTTATGTCTAAGAGGTTTTTGCCTATGTTTTTTTCCAAGAGTTTAATGGTTTCATGACTTACATTCAAGTCAGGTCTTTGATCCATTTTGAGTTTACTTTTGTATATGGGGTTAGACCATGGTTCAGTTTCATTCTCCTACATGTAGCTGTCCAGTTTTGCAAGCACCATCTGTTGAAGAGACTGTCATTTCACCATTGTATGTCCATGGCTCCTTTATCGAATATTAATTGACCATATATGTCTGGGTTAATGTCTGGATTCTCTATTCTGTTCCATTGGTCTGTGGCACTGTTCTTGTGCCAGTACCAAATTGTCTTGATTACTATGGCTTTATAGTAGAGTGTGAAGTTGGGGAGTGAGATCCCCCCTACTTTATTTTTCTTTCTCAGGATTGCTTTGGCTATTTGGGGTCTTTGGTGGTTCCATATGAATTTTTGAATTATTTGTTCCAGTTCATTGAAAAATGTTGCTGGTAGTTTCATAGGGATTGCATCAAATCTGTATATTGCTTTGGGCATGATGGCAATTTTGACGATATTAATTCTTCCTAGCCACAAGCATGGGATGAGTTTCCATCTGTTAGTGTTCCCTTTAATTTCTCTTAAGAGTGACTTGTAGACTTTTGGGGGGCGGAGCCAACATGGCGGCATGAGTAGGACAGTGGGAATCTCCTCCCAAAAACATATATACTTTTGAAAATACAACAAACACAACTAGCCCTAAAAGAGAGACCAGAAGACGCAGGACAGTGGCCAGACTGCAGCTACACCAGCGAGAACCCAGCGACTGGTGAAAGGAGTAAGATACAAGCCCCGGCCGGGCGGGACCCGAGCGCCCCTCCCCCCAGCTCCTGGCGGGAGAAGAATAGGCAGAGCGGGAGGGGGACAGAGCACAGGGCTGCCGAACACCCAGCCCCAGCCATCCGGGCAAGAGCGCAGACACAGTACGTGCCCAGGGGACCCTGGATACTGGGGAATCAGGGAGTAAGACCTCTGAGCGGGTGCCGAAGCTGATGCCCCTGTGACAAAGAAAAGCGGGGGCTTTTTGAAAGTCTTAAAGGGACAGGGACTTAACAGCTTGACGGAAACAACCCAGGTTACAGTACAGCAGCTGGAAATTACAGGGAAAACCGGGTGCACTAACCCCCTGGGAAACAGCTCTGAGACCCCTCACAGAGGCAAACAGTCAAGCAGCCCCCCCATCCATTACCCCACCGGGCACTGTGAAAGCAGAGAAGCAGCCTGAGACAAATTCCGCTGACAGAAAGGGAAATTTCTCCCTTCCGGCCAGGCAAGACACAAAGACCCACTCTACACGCAATTACCCAACACAAGCCACTAGGGGTCGCAGTTGTCCCAGTAAAGAAAGGCCAGTATCAAGTGAAAAGTTTGACCCTCCCAGCTGACAGTCAATAGCACCTGTCAACATGAAAAGGCAAAAAAATATGATCCAGACAAGACTAACCCAGACAGCTTCGGCATCTGCTACATCTTCCCCTGAGAAGGAATCTGGGGAGATAGATTTAGCCAGTCTTCCTGAAAAAGAATTCAAAACAAAAGTCATAACCATGCTGATGGACTTGCAGAGAAATATGCAAGAACTAAGGAAGGAGAATTCAGAAATAAAACAAGCTCTGGAAGGACTTCAAAACAGAATGGACGAGATGCAAGAGACCGTTAATGGACTAGAAAACAGAGAACAGGAACGCAGAGAAGCTGATGCAGAGAGAGATAAAAGGATCTCCACGAATGAAAGAATTTTAAGAGAGCTGAGTGATCAAATGAAAAGGAACAATGTAAGAATCATAGGTATTCCAGAAGAAGTAGAGAGAGAAGAGGGGATAGAAAATGTCTTTGAAGAAATAATTGCTGAAAATTTCCCCAAACTAGGGGAAGAAATGGCCTCTCAGACCACAGAGGTACACAGAACTCCCATGACAAGGGATCCAAGGAGGGCAACACCAAGACACATAATAATTAAAATGGGAAAGATCAAAGACAAGGACAAAGTATTACAGGCAGCCAGAGAGAAAAAAAAGGTTACCTACAAAGGAAAACCCATCAGGCTATCATCAGACTTCTCAACAGAAACCCTACAGGCCAGAAGAGAATGGCATGATATACTTAATGCAATGAAACAGAAGGGCCTCGAACCAAGACTACTGTATCCAGCACGAATATCATTTAAATATGAAGGAGGGATTCAACAATTCCCAGACAAGCAAAAGTTGAGGGAATTTGCCTCCCACAAACCACCTCTACAGGGCATCCTAAAGGGACTGCTCTAGATGGGAGCACTCCTAAAAAGACCACACAACAAAACACCCAACATATGAAGAAGGGAGGAGGAGGAATAAGAAGGGAGAGAAATAAAGTATCATCAGACTGTGTTTATAATAGCTCAACAAGCGAGTTAAGTTAGACAGTAAGATAGTAAAGAAGCTAACCCTAAACCTTTGGTAACCACAAACTTAAAGCCTGCAATGGCAATAAATTCATACCTTTCAATAATCACCCTAAATGTAAATGGACTGAATGCACCAATCAAAAGACACAGAGTAATAGAATGGATAAAAAAGCAAGATCCATCCATATGCTGCTTACAAGAGACTCACCTCAAACCCAAAGACGTGCACAGACTTAAAGTCAAGGGATGGAAAAAGATATTTCAAGCAAACAACAGAGAGAAGAAAGCAGGTGTTGCAATTCTGGTATCAGACAAAACAGACTTCAAAATAAAGAAAGTAACAAAAGACAAAGACGGACATTACATAATGATAAAGGGCTCAGACCATCAAGAGGATATAACCATTATAAATATATATGCACCCAACACAGGAGCACCAACATACCTGAAACAAATATTAATAGAACTAAAGGAGGAAATAGAATGCAATGCATTCATTCTAGGAGACTTCAACACACCACTCACTCCAAAGGATAGATCCACCAGACAGAAAATAAGTAAGGACACAGAGGCACTGAACAACACTTTAGAACAGATGGACCTAATAGACATCTACAGAACTCTACATCCAAAAGCAACAGGATACACATTCTTCTCAAGTGCACATGGAACATTCTCCAGAATAGACCACATACTAGGACACAAAAAGAGCCTCATTAAATTCCAAAAGATTGAAACCCTACCAACCAACTTTTCAGACCACAAAGGCATTAAACTAGAAATAAACTGTTCAAAGAAAGCAAAAAGGCTCACAAACACATGGAGGTTAAACAACACGCTCCTAAATAATCAATGGATCAATGACCAAATCAAAATGGAGATCCAGCAATATATGGAAACAAATGACAACAACAACACTAAGCCCCAACTTCTGTGGGACACAGCAAAAGCAGTCTTAAGAGGAAAGTATATAGCAATCCAAGCATATTTAAAAAAGGAAGAGCAATCCCAAATGAACGGTCTAATGTCACAACTATCGAAATTGGAAAAAGAAGAACAAATGAGGCCTAAGGTCAGCAGAAGGAGGGACATAATAAAGATCAGAGAAGAAATAAATAAAATTGAGAAGAATAAAACAATAACAAAAATCAATGAAACCAAGAGCTGGTTCTTCGAGAAAATAAACAAAACAGATAAGCCTCTAGCAAGACTTATTAAGAGGAAAAGAGAGTCAACACAAATCAACAGTATCAGAAACGAGAAAGGAAAAATCATGACGGACCCCGCAGAAATACAAAGAATTATTAGAGAATACTATGAAAACCTATATGCTAACAAGCTGGGAAACCTAGGAGAAATGGACAACTTCCTAGAAAAATACAACCTTCCAAGACTGACCCAGAAAGAAACAGAAAATCTAAACAGACCAATTACCAGCAACGAAATTGAAGCGGTAATCAAAAAACTACCAAAGAACAAAACCCCCGGGCCAGATGGATTTACCTCGGAATTTTATCAGACATACAGAGAAGACATAATACCCATTCTCCTTAAAGTTTTCCAAGAAATAGAAGAGGAGGGGATACTCCCAAACTCATTCTATGAAGCTAACATCACCCTAATACCAAAACCAGGCAAAGACACCACCAAAAAAGAAAACTACAGACCAATATCCCTGATGAACGTAGACGCAAAAATACTCAACAAAATTTTAGCAAACCGAATTCAAAAATACATCAAAACCATCGTACACCATGACCAAGTGGGATTCATCCCAGGGACGCAAGGATGGCACAACATTCGAAAGTCCATCAATATCATCCACCACATCAACAAAAAGAAAGACAAAAAAAACATGATCATCTCCATAGATGCTGAAAAAGCATTTGACAGAGTTCAACATCCATTCATGATAAAAACTCTCAGCAAAATCGGAATAGAGGGCAAGTACCTCAACATAATAAAGGCCATCTATGAAAAACCCACAGCCAACATTATATTGAATAGCAAGAAGCTGAAAGCATTTCCGCTGAGATCGGGAACTAGACAGGGATGCCCACTCTCCCCACTGTTATTTAACATAGTACTGGAGGTCCTAGCCACGGCAATCAGACAAAACAAAAAAATACAAGGAATCCAGATTGGCAAAGAAGAAGTCAAACTGTCACTATTTGCAGATGACATGATACTGTACATAAAAAACCCTAAAGACTCCACCCCAGAACTACTAGAACTGATATCGGAATACAGCAAAGTTGCAGGATACAAAATCAACACACAGAAATCTGTGGCTTTCCTATATACCAACAATGAAACAAAAGAAAGAGAAATCAGGAAAACAACTCCATTCACAATTGCATCAAAAAAAATAAAATACCTAGGAATAAACCTAAAAAAAGAAGTGAAAGACTTATATTCTGAAAACTACAAGTCACTCTTAAAAGAAATTAAAGGGGACACTAACAGATGGAAACGCATCCCATGCTCATGGCTAGGAAGAATTAATATCGTCAAAATGTCCATCCTGCCCAAAGCAATATACAGATTTGATGCAATCCCTATGAAACTACCAGCAACATTCTTCAATGAACTGGAACAAATAATTCAAAAATTCTTATGGAACCACCAAAGACCCCGAATAGCCAAAGCAATCCTGAGAAAGAAGAATAAAGTAGGGGGGATCTCACTCCCCAACTTCAAGTTCTATTATAAAGCCATAGTTATCAAGACAATTTGGTACTGGCACAAGAACAGAGCCACAGACCAATGGAACAGACTAGACAATCCAGACATTAACCCAGACATATATGGCCAATTAATATTTGATAAAGGAGCCATAGACATACAATGGCGAAATGACAGTCTCTTCAACAGGTGGTGCTGGCAAAACTGGACAGCTACATATAGGAGAATGAAACTGGACCATTGTCTAACCCCATATACAAAAGTAAACTCAAAATGGATCAAAGACCTGAATGTAAGTCACGAAACCATTAAACTCTTGGAAGAAAACATAGGCACGAACCTCTTAGACATAAACATGAGTGACCTCTTCTTGAACATATCTCCCTGGGCAAGGAAAACAACAGCAAAAATGAACAAGTGGGACTATATTAAGCTGAAAAGCTTCTGTACAGCAAAAGACACCATCAATAGAACAAAAAGGAACCCTACAGTATGGGAGAATATATTTGAAAATGACACATCCGATAAAGGCTTGACGTCCAGAATATATAAAGAGCTCACACGCCTCAACAAACAAAAAACAAATAACCCAATTAAAAAATGGGCAAAGGAACTGAACAGATGGTTCTCCAAAAAAGAAATACAGATGGCCAACAGACACATGAAAAGATGCTCCACATCGCTAATTATCAGAGAAATGCAAATTAAAACTACAATGAGGTATCACCTCACACCAGTAAGGATGGCTGCCATCCAAAAGACAAACAACAACAAATGTTGGCGAGGCTGTGGAGAAAGGGGAACCCTCCTACACTGCTGGTGGGAATGTAAACTTGTTCAACCATTGTGGAAAGCAGTATGGAGGTACATCAAAATGCTCAAAACAGACATACCATTTGACCCAGGAATTGCACTCCTAGGAATTTACCCTAAGAATGCAGCAATCAAGTATGAGAAAGACCAGTGTACCCCTATGTTTATCGCAGCACTATTTACAATAGCCAAGAATTGGAAGCAACCTAAATGTCCATCGATAGATGAATGGATAAAGAAGATGTGGTACATATACACAATGGAATACTACTCAGCCATAAGAAAAGGGCAAATCCAACCATTTGCAGCAACATGGATGGAGCTGGAGGGTATTATGCTCAGTGAAACAAGTCAAGCAGAGAAAGAGAAATACCAAATGATTTCACTCATCTGTGGAATATAAGAACAAAGGAAAAACTGAAGGAACAAAACAGCAACAGAATCACAAAACTCAAGAATGGACTAACAGGTACCAAAGGGAAAGGGACTGGGGAGGATGGGTGGGTAGGGAGGGATAAGGGGGGGGCAGAAAAAGAGGGGTATTAAGATTAGCATCCATAGCGGGGTGGGAGAAAGGGGAGGGCAGTACAACACAGAGAAGACAAGTAGTGATTCTACAACAGTTTGCTACGCTGATGGACAGTGACTGTAAAGGAGTATATAGGGGGGACCTGGTATAGGGGAGAGCCTAGTAAACAAAGTATTCGTCATGTAAGTTTAGATTAATGATTAAAAAAAAAAAAAGCAGTTCCTATGTGGTGACCTCTAATGAGTTCTACACAATGATATAAAGGGCATATAAAAGTGTAGGCAAAGGGTCTGTTTGTGTTTATACAGAGGACCAAAGCCTAATTTGGCTACCCCAAAAATGAACTAAGATACGATATGAAAAAGAACTTCCAACATCAGCACTCTCAGGAAGACTCATGACAGAAGATGATCAGCAAAAAAAAAAACTCCAACAAAGATCCACGCACTGTCACAGGTGTAGATGCACTCCTCCCACCAGTTCCTGGACTTGCCATGGGAATGATGAAGGAGATATCTAAGCTGGCCTGTGCATACAGTAAAACAAAAATTGGACTGGATCTATACTGTTGGAACTCAACCAAGAATTAGGAGAAGTGCAAATTGTAGCGCTCCAAAATCTTACAACCACAGACTATTTATCGTTAAAAGAACATATGGGATATGAACAGTCCCCAGGAATGGGTTGTTCTAGTTTATCTGAATTCTCTCAGACTGTTTAAGTTCAGTCGGACAATATCCACCATATCATAGATAAGTTTTCACAAATGCCTAAGGTGCCTAACTGGTTTTCTTGGTTTCACTGGAGATGGCTGGTAATTACAGGTATGCTTTGGTTAGGTAACTATATTCCTATTATGTTAATGTGTATGCACATTTAATTAGTAGTTTAAAACCTATAAATGCTGAAGTTACTCTACAAGAAGATATGTCAAAGAAATAATCAATCTTCCCAGGTTTTCTTCTGCCTGCTACTTCTATAGCTTTTCTTCTTCCTACCTAATCACAACCTTTAAATAGAACTCGTGCCACATGTCGAATTTACCGAGTATCATAATTCTTCCAAGTGGTAAAGACACCTCAAGACAAATGCTGGGCATAGAAGCCACAGGGCATAAATATGCAAAGAAGTAAAAAGCTAACCTTTTCAAACAATAAGGCTTCTCTCTCACTTACCAACTTAACATTTCCCTGTATGGCCCCGGAAGATGACTGGTTAGCCAGAGACGGGTAAGATTCCTCAAGGGAGGAACAACCTAAGACAGGCACAGTCGCAGGGGGACCATCAGGTGAGAAATTGGGGATCAACAGAGGTGAGGCTTAGAACCTCACCCCCCCTGTTCTGAGAGAAATCTTCTGCATACATGGATGTTTATTGCCCTCGTCTAGCTCGGATTAACACATAGTCTACAGGCACACACCTGATCATCTACATTTGCTCTCTTACAACACTAAACTCTGTTTTCTACCTTTATCTCGTATCTACCTACTTCAGCATTTTATTAAAAATAATAATAATAGCGAAATGTGGTATCCACATATAAATCAAGTTTAAAAATCAAATGAATATTCATATTTGAACTGACTGTGTATAGTTCATAATGCAGGAACAAAACCGAAAGCTTCTGTGATGACTGCCCTTGCACTGTTCACCATGTAACTTATTCACTATGTAAGAATTTGTGCTCCATGTAAGAATTTGTTCGTTATGCATCAGAAGATTGGAGACTGACGAAAATTAGGCTTGGGGTGGATTAATGATTGTGCATTGAGTATTGACCCCCCTATACAGAAATTTATTGTGGTTCACAACTATTTGATCAATAAATATGAGAGATGCCCTCACAAAATATATATATACATATATATATATATAAACACACTTCCAATTGTAAAATAAATAAGTAACCAGGATGTAATGTATAGCATAAGGAATATAGTCAAAATATTGTAACAACCTGGTATGGTGATACCTGGTATCTAGAATTATCATGTATATAAATGTTGAATCACTGTGTTTTACACCTGAAACTAATGTAATGCAATACTGTTGTCAACTACCCTTCAATAATAAAAAAAAAAAAAAAAAAAGAGTGACTTGTAGTTTTCAGAGTATAAGTCTTTCCCTTCTTTGGTTAGGTTTATTCCTAGGTATTTTATTTTTTTTGATGCAGTTGTGAATGGAGTTGTTTTCCTGATTTCTCTTTCTGTTGGTTCATTGTTAGTGTATAGGAAAGCCACAGATTTCTGTGTATCGATTTTGTATCCTGCAACTTTGCTGTATTCCGGTATCAGTTCTAGTAGTTTTGGGGTGGAGTCTTTAGGGTTTTTTATGTACAGTATCATGTCATCTGCAAATAGTGACAGTTTAACTTCTTCTTTACCAATCTGGATTCCTTGTATTTCTTTGTTTTGTCTGATTGCCGTGGCTAGGACCTCCAGTACTATGTTAAATAACAGTGGGGAGAGTGGGCATCCCTGTCTAGTTCCCGATCTCAGAGGAAAAGCTTTCAGCTTCTCGCTGTTCAATATAATGTTGGCTGTGGGATTATCATAGATGGCCTTTATTATGTTGAGGTACTTGCACCCTATTCCCATTTTGCTGAGAGTTTTTATCATGAATGGATGTTGAACATTGTCAAATGCTTTTTCAGCATCTATAGAGATGATCATGTTGTTTTTGTCTTTCTTTTTGTTGATGTGGTGGATGATGTTGATGGACTTTCGAATGTTGTACCACCCTTACATCCCTGGGATGAATCCCACTTGGTCATGCTGTAAGATCCTTTTGATGTATTTTTGAATTCGGTTTGCTAATATTTTGTTGAGTATTTTTGCATCAACGTTCATCAGGGATATTGGTATGTAGTTTTCTTTTTTGGTGGGGTCTTTGCGTGGTTTTGGTATTACGGTGATGTTAGCTTCATAGAATGAGTTTGGGAGTATCCCCTCCTCTTCTATTTTTTGGAAAACTTTAAGGAGAATGGGTATTATGCCTTCCCTGTATGTCTGATAAAATTCCAAGGTAAATCCATTTGGTCCGGGGTTTTGTTCCTTGGTAGTTTTTTGATTACCGCTTCAATTTTGTTGCTGGAATTGGTCTGTTTAGATTTTCTGTTTCTTTCTGGGTCAGTCTTGGAAGGTTGTATTTTTCTAGGAAGTTGTCCATTTCTCCTAGGTTTTCCAGCTTGTTAGCATATAGGTTTTCATAGTATTCTCTAATAATTCTTTGTATTTCTGTGGGGTCCGTCGTGATTTTTCCTTTCTCATTTCTGATACTGTTGATTTGTGTTGACTCTCTTTTCCTCTTAATAAGTCTGGCTAGAGGCTTATCTATTTTGTTTATTTTCTCGAAGAACCAGCTCTTGGTTTCATTGATTTTTGCTATTGTTTTATTCTTCTCAATTTTATTTATTTCTTCTCTGATCTTTATTATGTCCCTCCTTCTCCTGACCTTAGGCTTCATTTGTTCTTCTTTTTCCAATTTCGATAATTGTGACATTAGATCATTCATTTGGGATTGTTCTTCCTTCTTTAAATATGCCTGGATTGCAATATACTCTCCTCTTAAGACTGCTTTTGCTGTATCCCACAGTAGTTGGGGCTTTGTGTTGTTGTTGTTGTTTGTTTCCATATATTGCTGGATCTCCATTTTGATTTGGTCATTGAACCATTGATTATTTAGGAGCGTGTTGTTAAGCCTCCATGTGTTTGTGAGCCTTTTTGCTTTCTTTGTACAGTTTATTTCTAGTTTTATGCCTTTGTGGTCTGAAAAGTTGTTTGGTAGGATTTCAATCTTTTGGAATTTACTGAGGCTCTTCTTGTGGCCTAGTACGTGGTCGATTCTGGAGAGTGTTCCATGTGCACTTGAGAAGAATGTGTATCCTGTTGCTTTTGGTTGTAGAGTTCTGTAGATGTCTATTAGGTCCATCTGTTCTGGTGTTTTTCAGTTCCTCTATGTCCTTGCTTATTTTCTGTCTGGTGGATCTGTCCTTTGGAGTGAGTGGTGTGTTGCAGTGTCCTAGAATGAATGCATTGCATTCTATTTCCTCCTTTAGTTCTGTTAGTATTTGTTTTAGGTATGTTGGTGCTCCTGTATTGGGTGCGTATGTATTTATAATGGTTATATCCTCTTGTTGGACTGAGCCCTTTATCATTATGTAATTTCCTTCTTTGTCTTTTGTTACTTTTTTATTTTGAAGTCTGTTTTGTCTGATACCAGAACTGCAACACCTGCTTTCTTCTCTCTGTTGTTTGCATGAAATGTCTTTTTCCATCCCTTGACTTTAAGTCTGTGCATGTCTTTTGGTTTGAGGTGAGTCTCTTGTAAGCAGCACATGGATGGATCGTGCTTTTTTATCCATTCTATTACTCTGTGTCTTTTGATTGGTGCATTTAGTCCATTTACATTTAGGGTGATTATTGAAAGGTATGAACTTATTGCCATTGCAGGCTTTAAGTTTGTGGTTACCAAAGGTTTAGGGTTAGATTCTTTACTATCTTACTGTCTAACTTAACTCGCTTGTTGAGCTATTATAAACACGGTCTGATGATTCTTTATTTCTCTCCCTTCTTATTCTTCCTCCTCCCTTCTTTGTATGTTGGGTGTTTTGTTGTGTGCTCTTTTTAGGAGTGCTCCCATCTAGAGCAGTCCCTGTAGGATGCCCTGTAGAGGTGGTTTGTGGGAGGCAAATTCCCTCAACTTTTGCTTGTCTGGGAATTATTTAATCCCTCCTTCATATTTAAATGATATTCGTGCTGGATACAGTAGTGTTGGTTCGAGGCCCTTCTGTTTCATTGCATTAAGTATATCATGCCATTCTCTTCTGGCCTGTAAGGTTTCTGTTGAGATGTCTGATGATAGCCTGATGGGTTTTCCTTTGTAGGTGACCTTTTTTTTCTCTCTGGCTGCCTTTAATTCTTTGTCCGTGTCTTTGATCTTTGCCATTTTAATTATTATGTGTCTTGGTGTTGCCCTCCTTGGATCCCTTGTCATGGGAGTTTTGTGTACCTCTGTGGTCTGAGAGGCCATTTCTTCCCCTAGTTTGGGGAAGTTTTTGGCAATTATTTCTTTAAAGACACTTTCTATCCCTTTTTCTCTCTCTTCTTCTTCTGGTACCCCTATAATGCGGATTTTGTTCCGTTTAGATTGGTCACTCAGCTCTCTTAAAATTCTGTCATTCCTGGAGATCCTTTTATCTCTCTCTGCATCAGCTTCTCTGCGTTCCTGTTCTCTGTTTTCTAGTCCATTAATGGTCTCTTGCATCTCATCCATTCTGTTTTGAAGTCCTTCCAGAGCTTGTTTTATTTCTGTATTCTCCTTCCTTAGTTCTTGCATATTTCTCTGCAAGTCCATTAGCATGGTTATAACTTTTGTTTTGGATTCTTTTTCAGGAAGACTGGTTAAATCTATCTCCCCAGGTTCCTTTTCAGGGGAAGATGTAGCAGATGCCGAAGCTGTCTGGGTTAGTCTTGTCTGGATCATATTTTTTTGCCTTTTCATGTTGACAGGTGCTATTGACTGTCAGCTGGGAGGGTCAAACTTTTCACTTGATACTGGCCTTTCTTTACTGGGACAACTGCGACCCTTAGTGGCTTTTGTTGGGTAATTGCATGTAGGCTGGGTCTTTGTGTCTTGCCTGGCCGATATCAATGCATGGTTTGCCTTAGGCTGTTTCTCTGCTTTTGCAGCGCCTGGATTGGTAATGGACGAGGGGGATGTTTCGCTGTTTACCTCCGTGAGGGGTCTCAGAGCTGTTGCCCAGGAGGTTAGTGCGCCCAGTTTTCCCTGTAATTTCCTGCCACTTGGCTTTGATCTGTGTTGTTTCCATCTAGCTGTTAATTCCCTGTCCCTTTAAGACTTTCAAAAAGCACTCGCTTTTCTTTGTCACAGGGGCATCATCTTCGGAACCAGCTCGGAGGTCTTGCTGCCCTATTTCCCTGGTTTCCAGCCCTCCACGCATGCACTGTGTCTGCGCTCTGGTGCGGGTGGCTAGAGCTGTGTGTTTAGCAGTCCTGGGCTCCCTCTCCCTCCCGCCGGTAGCTGGGGGGAGGTGTGCTCGGGTCCCGGCGGGACGGGGCTTGTATCTTACCCCTTTCACCAGGCGTTGGGCTCTCGCACGTGTGGATGTAGTCTCGCTGTTTTCCTGTGTCTTCTGGTCTCTCTTTTAGGAATGGTTGTATTTTTTGTATTTTTAAAAATATATATGCTTTTGGGAGGAGATTCCCACTGTCCTACTCATGCTGCCATGTTGGCTCCGCCCTATGTCAAAAGTTTTTCTTGTTAAATAAAGTTTAGATAACAGTAAACAGGTGGACACAATTCTTTTGCTGGGGAGACCTTTTAAATAAGACTAGAATGCACTTATTCCTGGTTGTGATATCTACTTAGGAGGAAGATGCAAAGAAACAGTTCTTTTCCTTCTCCTCTTTTTTTTTTTAACTCTTCCCAGTTCATCTACCTTATCAAAGACCCTTCCTGGGTTTTTCCTCTGCTCTTCACATTGCACCATAAAATTTAGTGGTGTTTTAGTAGTAACTTCTCTCTTAAAACTCCAAAATCCTAGTCAAAGGGAAAAAGAATACTCACAGGATTCCAAGTGGAATTAGAGTAGTCTGGGAGAATATGTGAAATTGGAAAATGTGAACTCTCAACCTGGAATGTGCCAAGGTAAGTTTGGATTCAACATAATACCATATATTGAGGAATCCAAACTAGAACAAGCATAGTGTCCGTGTGTCTGTGAACTTGAGCATTTTAATTACCAGTGATTATGACCAATCATAGTTTGTGTAAATTTATCACACCAATTATGTATATTAAAAAACTAATTAAGTAAAAATTTAGTTTGTTTAAAGTGCTGACAAAGAATGGGAAATACTATTTATACGTAAATATCATGGTATACAATAGCTATGCACATAGCTAAATGCAGATCAGATTAGTTTTACTTCACATCACTGTGACAATAAACTGTATACAAAAATGTGTACCTAGTGACATAATAGTTACTATCCTAGAACAACTGGCTGTTCCAGTATAGCTATCTGCTCCCAAAACATAAATCAACAGAGAAAATGCAATCTTCCAGTTTTAGATAATTCAGCATCCATATATATACTCCAACACTCCATCAGTACTGAAAGGAGAAATATGAAATGTGTTTATAAGTTTGTGGCTTTCATATGAGTGCTGCCAGAATTTAGATGGAGTTAGGTGTTGAGATTCCTATTTTTCTACTAGCTATTGGGTAGGTACTACTCTCATTTCCTAGATTCTATCTACAGTTCCTTGCCCATGTAGTACCCACATACAATTTAACTACTGCATACTTACTTTCAGGTTAACCTGAGCACATCTCTCTGACTTCCTCCTTTGATACTAGCTGGAGAAATCTCTGCTTATAAAGAGCTCATATGACTAGGACAGATCTATTTAGATTACCTCACATTTTTTAGGGTAAACTGTTTAGTAACCTTAATTGCATAGGAAAAACACTTTTACCATGAAAGGTAACATAAATAAATACAGGATTAACACCCAAGAGCAAAGTCCTGAGAGCCATCTTAAAATGCTGCCTACCACAGAAATATATTAAAGCTACTTTATAATAGGTAGTTATTAAATTTTTCTGAACACATTTTTCCCCAGAGTAATTCATTTATATCCATTCCTTATATTTTCTTGTTTAAGATGTACTCTTTTAAAATCTTCTGAAAGATTTTTATGAAATGCAGTGATAAAAGCAACAAGTAGAGATTCTTCAATGTCCAAGAAGAAAGAGTAGCTGGCTACACTGATAAAAATTTGGGATCCTTTCTAGTTGTATGAGCTTTGGAGACTGATGATTAGTACATGCATTAGCTATTTTTTACAGGTCATAGACAGTATTTATTGGTCCAAGGCAGCAAATATAATACATTTGAGAATACTCAATAGGTGATAAAATAGTTTTCTATTGTGCTAAATAAACATCAACCTTACTCTGATCTCTCTTTACATATGCACATATTGCCTTATGTTATTTACAGGTTCTTTTAAGGCCCACAAACAGATGGCTTGGTTTAGAAAGCTTTGCTTTATCCAGGAAAATTAGGTTCTGTCCAGATGGACTTCCAAGCTTCAGTGCCAATATTGTACCTTTACCATATGGACAGGAAAATTTACAGCAGCAGAAACTGTGTTCCACTTCATACTTTAACACAGATAATGCTTGATTACTTGTTCATACTCATTAATTCTTGTCATTAGGAAACCAGGGAATAGGAAATCATATAAATAAAGTATTAAAAACAGTAATCTCAAGACTGCTAGTCATTTCATAATTAGCAAATGACATTTTAACACTTTATAATTTTTCAAGTTCATAAAACTTTAAACATGCAAAATAAGTTAAAAGGATAAAGACAGTTATCAAACACTATAAAATTATACACAGAATTCTAATGTTTATCACTTTTCAGAGTGGAAATGCACACAAACACGATTCACAATTGACAGCAATATAATTAAGGCACAGTGTCAAATCACTATAATTATAACCCACAGTGGGTTCCTGTGGGAATTAAATTATGAATTAGATCCTGCAATGAGACAGAATAAATTGCTTCTTGGTTACAAAGGTCATTTTTTAAAGAGGCATGCATTAAAAAATACTTTTCTTAAATTGAAACTTCTATCACCAACATTTAAAGTTTTAATAAATACAAAAACCTGTATTATATACATATAATCATATATAGAAATGTCTCTAAGCAGCTCTGTAAGAGGAAAAGTCATTTGCTAGTTCTCTGCATATCATCTTCATTACATCTTCATTGCATGTCATCTTTATCATAAAGATGTCCCATACTGGTCTTAAAAGAAAAGAACTTGTGTGACTTACTATAACCCATCCTCATGTTAGGAAAAAATTTGAAAGTCAGGTTCTTAGCCATTGGTCCTTAGTGTAATTTCAAGAAAAATAATTAAATATGTTTTAAGTGAAGTAAAATAATTAATATAATTCCAGGTTTTCTATATGAATTATTTGGTCATTAGTTTTTCAATTTTTATAATCAAAGGATTAAAATTTTTATTAGAGAGTGGGGAGAGCCCAATATCAAAAATTTCCTGTCCCCAAAACAAAACTATTTCATATTTTTGAATAAACGATGTTTGAAAACAATTTCATAAAACTTTGAGATCCTTACAGAAGTCCTGAACTTTGCATATTACAAAATATGTGTAATGACTAACAAAATGCCATAATTTCCTTAAGCTGTTTTTCTTTTATGTTAAATATCTGAAGACAGCTTTCTGAACAGAATAATCAGGAGATTTACATGTTTTTTGAAGAAAATGAGGGAGGTGAAAGCCCTTGAGTCAAGGGAAGTAAAGCACATACATAATCCAGCCTGTGGGTTTTCTGAAAGAAATACAAATGTAAAAGAAATCTACAAGAAGAAAAATTTACAAAGAAATCTAATGTAAGCTGTGTTCCTGAGGGTGACCTGAAGAGCTACAGCAACATAAAACACATTTGTAACCATTAGATAATAAATCACTTTCACTAGCTTACTAGTATTCATGGTTAACTTAGATACCACTGGTCGCTTGCCTGTGTAGTAGCCATTTTCTGATTTCATTTGGATAGTAATGTGCCCAGGCAAAATGGATAAATCACAGTTTGAAGCCAGTCATGACTTTTGTACTGTATTTTGCCAAAAACAACTCTAAGAGTGGGCACAGAACTTGATTTCAGTCAATAAGACATAATGGGACATTTGCTGAGAGCTTTTGCTCCAGGTAAGATAGGTATAGAGCAAAAGTTCTTTTCAGAAACACATTATGTTGGATGCTGCTGTCCTTTAAGGAAGGCACAATTTGTAAAGATTTTGCAGCCATATTGGGATCAGATAGAAATGGAGAGTCAGCTATTATACTGACAATAGCAATGTGGGAAAGGGCTGTAAAAGCACATATGAATGTTCTCATTGATTTAAGCCAAAATTAAAGAGTTTTCTTCTTAACTGATGTAATGCTGTTTTTTGGATGGCTTACTTTCAAAACTCCCTATTTACTAAAGTAGCTAAATACCACAGTATTCTATTTGCGCACATTCCTATGTATATATAAAACAAATAAGCAAACAAAAGTTTTGACTTCCACTTTATGACCAGGGAACTGGTCGAGGGTCAGTACATACAAAATTGCTAAGAGCAAACATCAAAGGTAAGGAAGGATTCTAACTAAACTGACATAATAGGACTCTTGTTGAAGGCAGGTCAGGGTGACAAGACATTACCTGTGGAGTGGCAGAGGATGAGGAATCTAAATATCCAGGGAATTCAGATATGGAGGATGAGATTCTGGCTAAACTGACTTAGCATCATTCTTGTTAAAACTGGACAATGTAGAGAGGGAAATGGAAGTCCAAAAGTCAAAGCCTAGTTGGAAAAGAGGTCAGGGATTACTGAGCAGAGTTTAGTCAAGGAGAGAATCTAGTCACCATAGAGTGTACGCAGTTCTTGGAGAGACTAGCTGCTCCCATTCTCTGCAGTCAGCATTAAAAACAAGCTGCAGTGTAGGGCGTTTATCAATGTGTGGTTGACTGGCAGCATCAACATTCATTGGAAGCTTGATAAAAATGCAGATCTCAGAGAAATCAGGAAAACAATTCCATTCACAATTATATCCAAAAGAATAAAATACCTAGGAATAAACCTAACCAAGGAAGTGAAAGACTTATATTTTGAAAACTACAAGACACTCATGAAAGAAATTAAAGAAGATACCAATAAATGGAAACACATCCTGTGCTCATGGATAGGAAGAATTAATATTGTCAAAATGGCCATCCTGCCTAAAGCAATCTACAGATTCAATGCAATCCCTATCAAAATACCAACAGCATTCTTCAATGAACTAGAGCAAATAGTTCTAAAATTCATAAGGAACAACAAAAGACCCCAATTGCCAAAGCAATCCTGAGAAGGAAGAATAAAGTGGGGGGGAATTACAGTCCCTGACTTTAAGATCTACTACAAAGCCACAGTAATCAAGACAATTCGGTACTGGCATAAGAACAGACCCATAGAACAATGGAACAGACTAGATAGCCCAGATATTAACCCAAGTATATATGGTCAATTAATATACAATAAAGGAGCCATGAATATACAAGGGGGAAATGACAGCCTCTTCAACAGCTGATGTTGAAAAAACTGGACAGCTACATGTAAGAGAATGAAACTGGATTATTGTCTAACCCTATACACAAAAGTAAACTCAAAATGGATTGAAGACCTGAATGTAACTCATGAAACCATAAAACTCTTGGAAGAAAACATAGGCAAAAATCTCTTGGACATAAATATGAGTGATTTCTTCATGAACATATCTCCCTGGGGAAGGGAAACAAAAGCAAAAATGAACAACTGGGACTATATTAAGCTGAAACACTTCTGTAGAGCAAAGGACACCATCAATAGAACAAAAAGACATCCTACAGTATGGGAGCATATATTCACAAATGATATATCTGATAAGGGGTTGACATCCAAATTGTACAGGAGCTCACATACCTCAACAAACAAAAACCAAATAATCCAATTAAAAAATGGGAAGAGGAGCTGAACAGATACTTCTCCAAAGAAGAAATTCAGATGGCCAACAGGCACATGAAAATATGCTCCAAATCGCTAATCACCAGAGAAATGCAAATTAAAATCACAATGATATATCACCTCACACCAGTTAGGATGGCCACCATCCAAAAGACAAACAACAAATGTTGGTGAGGATGTGGAGAAAGGGGAACCTTCCTACACTGCTGGAGGGAAGGTAAACTAGTTCAACCATTGTGGAAAGCAGTATGGAGGTTCCTCAAAAAACTAAAAATAGAAATACTGTTTGACCCAGGAATTCTACTCCTAGGAATTTACCCTAAGAATGCAGCAGCACAGTTTGAAAAAGACATATGCACTCCTTTGTTTATTGCAGCACTATTTACAATAGCCAAGAAATGGAAGCAACCTAAGTGTCCATTAGTAGATGAATGGATAAAGAAGATGTGGTACATACACACAATGGAATATTATTCAGCCATAAGAAGAAAACAAATCCTTCCATTTGCAACAACATGGATGGAGCTAGAGGGTATTATGCTCAGTGAAATTAGCCAGGCAGAGAAAGACAAATATCAAATGATTTCCCTTATCTGTGGAGTATAAGAACAAAGAAAAAACTGAAGAAACAAAACAGCAGCATACTCACTGAACCCAAGAATGGTCTGACAGTTACCAAAGGAAAAGCGAATGGGGAGCATGGGTGGGAAGGGAGAGATAAAGAGGAAAATTGGGCATTACGATTAGCACACATAATGTGCGTGGGGTCACGGGGAAGGCAGTATAGCATAGAGAAGACAACTAATGATTCTATAGCATCTTACTACACTGATGGACAGTGACTGTAATGGGGTATGTGGGGGGACTTCATAATGGGGGGAGTCTACTAACCATAATGTTGTTCAAGTAATTAAATATTAATGATATAAAAAAAATTTAGTGGTGAAGCCATCTGGTCCAGGGATTTTGTTCTTAGTTTTTTGATTACCAGTTCAATTTCATTGCTGGCAATTGGTCTCTTCACACATTGTTTCTTTCTTGGCAAATCTTGGATGGTTTTATTTTTCTAAAAAGTTGTCTATTTCTTGTAGTTTATCCAATTTGTTAGCATATTTTTTAATATTAATCTCTAATAAATCTTTTGCATTTCTGTACCACCCTTAGTGATTTTTCCTTTCTCATTTCTGATTCTGTTTGTGTGTACACTCTTTTTCTTGATAAGTTTGACTAGGGGCTTATCGTTTATTTTCTCAAAGAATCAGCTCCTGTTCTCTTTGATTCTTTCTATTGTTTTAGTCTTCTCAATTTCGTTTATTTCTGTTCTGTTCTTTTTTATGTCCCTCTTTCTACTGACTTTGAGCCTCATTTGTTCTTTTTCTAGTGTCCTTATTTGTGAATTTAGATTGTTCATTTGGGATTGTTCTTTCTTCAGGTAAGTGTGTATTGCTATATACTGTCCTCTTAGAACTGCCTTCTCTTCGTCTCACAGGTTTTGATACTGTTTTTCTGTCATTTGTTTCCATATATTGTGTGACCTCTGTTTTAATTTGGTCTTTGAGCCATTGATTATTTAAGGGCATGTTGTTAAGCCTCCATTTGTTTGTGGCCTTTTTTGTTTTCATTGCCTATCTTATTTCTAGTTTCATACCTTTGTGGTCTTAAAAGCTTGTTGGCTCAGTTTCAATCTTTTTTAATCTACTGAGGCTCCTTTTATGGCCTAGTGTATGATCCATTCAGGAAACGTTCCATGCACACTTGAAAAAAAATGTATATCCTGCTGCTTTTTGGTGGAGTGTGCTGTAGATATGTTAGGTCCATCTATTCTAATGTATTATTTAATACCTCTGTCTCCTTCTTTTCTGTCTGTTTGACCTTTTCATGTGAGTGTTATTTTAAAGTTTCCTAAATGTTTTGCATTCTATTTTCTACTTTAACTCTGTTAGTGTTTGTTTCACATATTTAGGTGCTCTTATATTGGCTGCAGAGATATTTATAATGATTACATTCTCTTGTTGGAATGTCCCCTTTATCATTATGTAATGTCTTTTTCTCATTACTTTGTTTTGAAATCTATTTTGTCTGATATAAGTACTCATTCTCCTGCTTTTTCTCCCTATTATTTGCATGAAATATATTTTCCAGTTCTTCACTTTTAATCTTTGTTTATCTTTGGGTTTGAAGTGTACCCCTTGTAGGCAGCATATAGATGAGTCTTGTTTTTTTTTTCCATTCTGTAACTCTGTCTTTTTATTTGTGCATTCAGGCCATTTACATTTAGGTTTATTATTGATAGATATGTACTTATTGCACTTGCAGGCTTTAGATTTGTGGTTACCAAAGGTTCAAAGGCAGCTTCCTAGCTATCTAAAAGTGTGTCTTAACTTGCTTGTTATGCTATTTCAGACACAATCTATAAGTTCTTTTTTTTCTCCCCTTCATCTTCTTGCTCTCCACAATATATACATTATATGTCATATTCTATACTCTTTGTGTATCCCTAGACTAACTTTGTGAGTAGTTGATTTAATTTTGCATTTGTTTAGTAATTAATTTTCTCTGGTGACAGCTGTTTAGCCTTAGGGGCACTTCCATCTATAGCAGCCCCTTTAAAACACATTTTAGAGATGGTCTGTGGGAGGCAAATTCCCTCAAGTTATGCTTATATGGAAATTGTTTAATCCCTCCTTCAAATTTAAATGATAATCTTGCTGGGTGTTCTTGTTTGGAGCCCTTTTTCATTGCATAAAATCTATCATATGACTGCTTCTGGCTTGTAAGGTTTATCCTGAGAAGTCTGCTGATAGCCTGATGTGATTACCTTTATAAATGATTTTTTTCTCTCTTTGGCTACTTTTAATACTGTCTCTTTGTCCTTGATCTTTGCCATTTTAATGATTATATGTCTTGGTATTATCTTCATAGGGCTCCTTGTGTTGGGAGTTCTCTGCACTTCCATGATCTGAGAGACTATTACCTTCCCTAGATTTGGGAAGTTTTCAGGAATTATTTCTTCAAAGAATTTACCTTCCTTTTTCTTTTTCTAATATCCCTATATTGCAAATATTGTTCTGTTTGGAATGGTCACACTGCTGCTATTATTCTTTCATTCCTAAGATTCTTGTATCTCTCTGTGCTTCAGCTTTTTTCCTGTTCTCTAATTTCTATTTCATTTACCATCTCCTCTACCTCATGTAATCTACTTTTAAATCCTGCCATTGTACATTTCATTTCAGATACTGTATTTCTCAAAGATTCTATCTCTTTCTTGAAGTCCTCCCTGAGGTCTTGAATATTTTTCTGTAGCTTCCTGAGCATGTTTATGACTTTTATTTTGAGATTTTTATGAAGAAGATTGGTGATTTCAGTTTCATTTAGCCCTCTTTCTGGCATCTTTCCCTGTATTTTTCTTTGGACAAAATTCTTTTGCTGTTTCATTTCTTTAGTAATTCCTGTGGAATAACTTTGTGTAGGTGATACCCTCTAGTGCTCAGGAGCTCTACTTTCTGGAGCTGTCAAGCACCTGTAGCAACAGTGTGGGTCGCCGGTAAGTGGAACTGGCACTTTCCAGGAGGAAAGAGCTCTTTCCTACCTTCTTGGCTGTAGCATCTGTCTCCACTGTCAGGTCCAGTGGGCCCATAGCAGAGGGTGGAGCTTCTGTGCTCCACTCCTGCAGCTGTAATAGATGGTGCCACCAGCTGTGTAGGACTGGTACCTGCCCGAAGGAGCAGCAGCCTTTGTACTGCAGTGGGGAGCTCAGGGCTGCATTGGTAGCCAGGATTATGGAGAATCTGAAGCTCCTGAGAGTGCCCAACCTGCTGGCCTGAGTGTGCTGGGATCATTTTGTCCACCTGCCCTGTTTCCTGAGAAGCTCTGTGTAATCTTTTCCCTTTAGTGCCCTCTTGCTGCTGGGAAGTCTTTCAAAGTGCCCACCTTTCTTTTGTTCCTTGGGGCAGTTTGTGCATACCTGTTCTCCACAAGTGGTTGGAATGTCAGTCTCTCCCAGTATTCCACCCATCTTTGCTTTCCAACCCCACTAATCCCCAGAGCACCATGCAATGTGGATTCATTCTCCCGCTCTATTTCTCTTCCTTCTGCCTTTGGGATGGGGTTGCGGGAGGGCTTGGGCCCCTTCAGACTGTGTTTGCTACTGTATCCTTTTGTATGAGGTATTTTCTTTTCCCCATATGTAGGCAGTCTGTTCTGCAGTCTTTGGGTCACTTCTTCAGGATTAGTTGTATTTGCTGTATTTTTGTGTTTTATGTGATTTTGGGAGGAGGTTTTTTCCTCACTTCTCACACTACCATCCTTTTCCTGGCTTAGCTAATCTATTTACATTTAAAATAATAAGTGGTAGTTGAGGAGTTACTAACACTACCTTATTAGTTATCTTGTTTTTTTTTTTACTTTTCTTCTTCCTTTCTTTCTCTCTTGCGGTGTTTGTGAATTGATGATTTTCTGTTACTGTATTTTTGATTCCCCCTCTTGTATTTTGCATATGTAATGTAGATTTTATATTTGTGGTTACCATGAAGGTTACAAAAACATATTACAGATGTTAATAATCTTAGTTTAAGCTGATAACAGTTTAACTCCAACTACATACAAAAAATCTTTAACTACCCCCGACTTTATACTTTTGATGTCTGTTTACATTTTCTTATACTGTGTTTGAATTAGCAGTTTATTTTAGCTGTCATTATTTGTAAATATTTTGTTATTTTACCCTTATACTAGAGTTAAGTGACTAATATACCACCATATTCCAGTCTTAGAATTTGAATGTATTCAATGGAGTCTCAATTTGAATGTGTCTTTACCAGTGTTTTATGTTTTCATGTTTTCAGTTTACTAATTAGCATATTTTTGCTAATTTGCTTCAGTTTGAAGAAATTCAGCATTTTATAATGACATGTTGTGTACCGATGAACTCTCTTACCTTTTATTTGGGAATTTTTTTCTCTTCCTTCTTTTAAAAATAATTTATTGTTTATAGACAAGTCTCATGAAGAAGATCTCTTCATGTTGAAATTTTGGGGAGACCTGTAAGTTCATGAGCTAATATATTCAAATCTCTATCCAGATTTGGAAATTTCTCAGCTATCATTTCTTTAAATAAGCATTTTTTTTTTCTATTTCTTTTTCTCCTGCAACTCCAAAATGTAGAGTGTTTCTCTTCATGGAAATCCATAAGTCACACTGGTTGTCATCATTCTTTTCATTTTTTTCTCTATTCTCCTTAGACTGGGTGATTTCAAATCACCTATCTCCTATTTCACAGAATTTTTGTTCTTGATTATGTCCGTTGTTGATGCTCTCTATTGCACATTTCATTGCAGTCATTGCATTCTTCAGCTCCAGAATTTATGTTTGGTTCTTCTTTTTATCTGTGTTACACTTTTTGTTCTGTTGTGCACTGCTTTCTTAATTTTGTTAAATTTTCTTCTGTGTTTTCTGATAGCTCACTGAACTTCCTGAAAGAACTATTTTGAATACTTTATTGGGAAAACCACAAATATCCACTCCTTAGGGTCAGTTACTTTGGTGATATCATATGTCCCTGAATTTTTCTTGTTCCTTAAAGTTTTGTAATGCTGTCTTCCTACTTGAAGAAGTTGTCACCTTCTCCAGTCTTTACTGACTGACTTTGAGAGATAACATTCTACAAACTCTAGTAGTGATCCTTAAGCTTTCTAAGAACTTTTCTATGGATATGCCGTACTATACTTATTATTATTGGGGAAGGAAATTCTTAAATTGTGTGCCTTCTTTGTTCTGCAAAGCCATTATTGCTGAAAGCTGCTCATTTGTTTTCCCTAAGGAGGTGCTGAATGCTCAAGTTTGTGTGTTTTCTTCCAGTTTCAAAGTGCCAGGCTGACTTTCTGCACATGCTCACTAACCAGTTGCAAAAGCTTGCTCTCACCACCCTGAGAGGTGTGCATGGAGAGGTATCCACTAGGTGAGGAGGGCAGTGTGTGTGAGAGGCACAAAATGTATTGGAGGTGCCCATGACCAGCTGGGGAATCCATAAGCAGGTTCCCCAGTAGTTCTTGAACAGACTTCTTGGAGTCCACAAAGTAATTAGGAGGGTCCATGTCCATCCGATGCCTTCCAAAAGCCCTGGTTGCTGTTCTCTCAACCCCTCACCACCCCTTAATTGTGCAACACACCTCAATATTCTGCATGGGGTAAGAAAGAAGTGGTCCTCTGTGGAGGGCCAGAAGCAAGATCTCTTCTGGAAGTGGTGTCACCAGAAATTAGAATACTGTAAACCAGACGTGAGATCAGCCAAAATGACAACACTGGAAGTGACATCATTGTGAGCAGTTCACAGGAAGTGAGCCTGTGTTTATAAGCTCTGCTGTTTAATTTATCTCTGTCACTTGTCTGCCATTAGCAGCCAGTGAGTCTCCTGTCGTCCCAACTTTGGTTTCTGTGTTTTCCTTGCTATCTTTGTGTTCTTCTTAATCTCCTTATCCACTCTTCTCAGGTTCAACTGGTTTGTGGAGCTGGCCTCCACAGGTGGTGCCTGAACAGAGACCTGAGAATGGAGTGAAGGGGACCTGAGAAGAGTCAGGTCCCGCAGAGCTCGACTTTGCAGGCAGCCTGAAATTTAAGTGAGGAGACTCCCAGAGGGACCCCGAGGGGCAGACACATCACAACATAAGGAATGGCTATAATATAGTCTGGAGGGAGGTACAGGAGCCATAGTGTAAGGAGTAAAAATTGGGACAATCAGGGTCAAAAGACTGCCCGGGTCAAAGGATTATGTGAAATTTTATATATATGGTTAAAGCCATAAACATGGGACAGTCTGGGTCAAAAGACTGATAAATATTTGTAAATATGCTTAAAGTTATGCTTCACACCCACAGCAGTAATGTGCACAGTGAGCAGCTAAAATATTTTCTTGCTTTTGTGCAGACTTGGCAAAAAGTGGGGCTTAAACAGCACTTCACTCTCCATGAGCCTTGGGACTTCCCTGTGAAAACATTTGCCCTGTGGAATTTAAAGTCTGGACCCCTCCCCCGCAGCCTCCCTTTTCCCAGACCTCTCAAAGGGAACGTTATGGCTAACCAACTTAAACAGACATTGACTCGCTATGAGGTGTCTGTAAAGTCCATGGCTTCAAGGAGTGTTGAAATTTTGCCTTCCACATACAGGCAGGGGCTGCCCCGGGAGGAATAATGCCCTTGGGAGGAGTCGCGGTCCTCAGAAGGGGAAGGATAATGATGACGTGGATCCACCTATGGACTCCGAATCAAGGACAGTGCTAGCTAGTAATTTGCAACCTGGGTGATTAATTTAGCATGCAGGTCCAGCTGTAAACTACACAATAGAAGGCAGGATGGATTCCATCTTGACTTACTCTTTAGCAGACAATAGCTCAGTCCATAATTACATCATCATTTTGCAATTGAATATTAGTTACTAGAAAATATTTTCTATCAGTTTTTCTGTGTATATGTTGATTGTAGTCATTCATATCAAGTTGTATGTTTGTGTTTAAATGTGAAAATGGAAAAATTGCTTTTGTATTTTATAAAATATAAAATGGTATTAATAAAAATTGATTTAAAGACTAGCACTTGTAAAAACTGGGCATTCTAAAACTTCCAAAAATATGATAGAAGTTATTAATCATTAATGCCAATTTAACTTGAACTAAAATGTACATGTCCTTACGGTTATCAGATGCCTAAGTTTAAAGTCATTTGTTAATCTTATTTGTCAAATCTTTCAAGAAAAAAATGCTTAAAGAAAAACTTGACTTTGTCATGTTTAGTAAATGTTTTGTGAATAATCTAGCATGGTTGTTAAGAATGAGTACATCTGACACAGCAAAACTAGGATTTTTTTTTTTGTTAAAAATGAGTACAAAGTTTTCTTGAACAATTAGTCTGCTGTTAATGTTAATTAACAACTGGGTAACCTTCTGTATTTGCCTTTTAACTCTTTTATTGTCATTCTATTTAAATAGGTAAGTATAATTTAGTAGTGACCTATAATTCTATTTAGACAAGTGTCTTAAAAACTTTCTTTTGACAACTTCCCCAAACCAAATTCAACATAAGTGCTTTTCCCTGTAGTTAACTGTGATATTTTCCAGAGGGCCCCTTGAACATGTTAGAGAGATTTTTCTCCTCATTGAGGAAAATATTTGGCTAATTCAGCTTATCTTTCTAATATAGGATTACCTGCTTAACTACCTGGAAACCACTGTCAAATGAATAATACTAAACTTTGGATTATTACAATGCTACACGTTATAGAAACACCCAAATTTTCTTGTCACTTATGTTAATCATAATCATTTCTGAGTTTTTCATCATTCATAATTGAAAGAGCCCACCTCACACTTAAAAATCAGTTATTTAAACAAAAGGGGGAGAGTATGGGACCTCCCCTGCAAGCCAACTAAACCTTGCCCTGTTTACATTAAATTTTCTTTCTGTAAATGAGCGGGGCCAAGATCTGGCAAAACAAGTCCTGGAACATCTTAAAGGCTTTAATCTTTTCAATATGCTGAAACATACCCTCTGGTACCTGATTGCTTTGGTGTCTGTGATAATCATCTTATTTTGCCTAGTATTAGTCAGCTGGCATGCCCTCAAGAAGAAAATCTACACAAACTGATTGAACCTATATCATCTATGGCTTCAATTAAAGAAAAAGAGGGGAGAGCTCCCAACCCCCTAAAGTTTTCCAATCTTTTCAAAGTTTTTCCAATCTTTTCACTTTTCTTCCTGTTTGCTAGTTTTGTAATCTTTCTTCTTCCTTCCTAAACACAGCCCTTTCTAAAATCCCCCATATATGAAGTTGCTTTATCCCTGAATTGAAAACCTGGGCCCCCTAAGCAGGTGCTGTGTGCAGAGGCCACCAGGACATAGGCTGTCACAGAGATAGAGAACCAACCCTCTTGAAAAATGCTGCTCTTCTCTCACTCATATACTTAACATCACCCTGTTTGGTCCCAGAGGATGGCTGGTTAGCCAGACAGGTAAGATTACTCAAGGGAGGAACAACCTAAGATAGGCACAGTCGCAGAGGGCCCAGTGGGAGGGAACTTGGCAGCCAACAGAAGTGAGGCACAGAACCTCAAACCCCTCCTCCCCTTTTGAGAGAGGTCTCCTGCACCCATGGCAGCTTTGCTATCTAGGCTCAGCTCAGATCGGGACCCAGGTAGTGGACAGAGACCTGGCCAATAGCAGGTGTAGGGATGGGCTGTGTTAAGACACCTTCTATTTGCTGTACTTTATTAAATCTCTCTCTACCATTTGGACATTTTATTAAAGCAAAAAGGGGGAGATGTGGAGGGCCAGAAGTAAGAACTCTTCCAGAAGTGATATCACCGGAAATGAGAACACCAGAAGCCAGACATGAGATCAGCTGTGACAGCACCGGAAGTGACATCATTGTGGGTGGCTTACAGGAAGTGAGCCTTTGTATATAAGCTGTGCTGTGAAATAAATCTACCTCACTTGTCCGCCATCAGCATTCAGTGAGCCTCTTGCCATCCTAACTTTAGTTTCTGTGTTTTTCATGCTATCTCTGTGTTCTTCTTAAATCTCCTCATCCATGCCTCTCAGGTTCAGCTGGTTTGCAGAGCTAGCCTCCGCAGTCTTCTGCACAGCTAGGGAAGCCAGACACTCAGATGCTCTTTCTTTCTCCTGTGGAGAAATTATGGACTAAGAGGTTTCTTTTAGGTTTGAGCCTTGGGGGATGGATGGAGCTGGTAAAGTGCAACTATTCTTTTACAATCTTCAGTGCCTCTAGCCTTGGATTTTTTTCTCCAGTGGCATGCTGGAACTTCTCTGCTGGACTCCTAGATGTACACAAAGGCACTCTCATCCATGGTGATAGTTAAACTCAGTGCTTTTTGGACAGATACATCTTATTCCATCATTTTGATGATGTCATTCTCTTTAATAAGTCTTTCTATACATTTTAATAACTCAGAAACACATAAAAGATCATTAGTTTTCCCCAATTAAGTGGCAAAGTTAAAAACTGATTTTAAATTTGTCTTTCTTGAGAGATCTAGTTCTTTCTAAATCTCTTTTCAACATTATCTGGCACAAATTAGCAAATAGGATATCCCCAAATTCAGACACACCATGTGATTGCACTAATAAAATCAAATGGTCTTCTCAGAATTCTATTTGTGCAACTCAGAGATTATGTAAGGGAATCATTTTCCTCATTTATTATCATTCTGGTCACTTCATTAACTATTATCTATAAGGACAGAAGTAGATGGAAGTCATTGTGAAGATGAGAACTTCTGAATTATAAGCTAAAAACAGGTTTAGAAGTTATTGCAATATTTTCCATCATTCGTTGTCACTGATAAGTCATTTTTTTCTAATTTTTAGAAATGTTGAAAGCATAAAAGTTAATTCCAGTCAATCCCTTGATATTTTGCATGAAAAAAATGATTTTATTTAAAAGCCATATAAAAAAAGAATTATAGAACTTCAGTGGAATTACCTAAGTCAAAATATTGAGATATTAGTAGTCTCTTTTCAGAATTTATCAGGCTGTTTATGCTTATGTAGACAAACTTTACCCAAAGCTCTAGGTAAACAGACTCTATCAAAAGCATTCTTGTTTTTCTCTAAAAAAGGAAAGCAATACAACACACATTTTCAAAAGACACTGCTATTTCTACATTTAAATATTGCCATACTTACTGAGGAAGGAAAAAAGACAAAAAAATATAGGAGAATACAATCCAAAGAAAATCCCTTAATCCTCAATTTGGCATGGACAAAGATCTATTATTCTTGTTTGGTACTTTATATCCATTCATTACCACAAAACATAATTAGTTCTTCAGGAAAATATGAATTGTGTTCAGAGGTTTGACAACCTTATTTAACATAAAGAAATTATTATTAAACCTGTTATGGTCAACCCAAAAGAACTGAAATAATAGTGTGAAGTCTTAAATGGTTTGCTGAGGTGGTGATGAAAAGGAAAGATGACACTTAACTGGTCATAGTTAAAAGGGGGCCTGTTCTTAGCAGAGCTGTACATGAGCCAAAATGATTACTAGGTAGTAAATATTCCACAGAAGCCAATGGGGTATAAGATATAGACATGGGAAGGGAAGTAGTACATCTGCCCATGAAGACAGAAGGTTTAAATCAACAGAACGCATGGGTCAATAAAATTATACTTTCAGATATTATTCTAGCCTCACTACAAACCAAACGATCAAGTTTGTAGTATCACTTTATTACACTTACAATAAGAGAAAATATCAGTAAGAAATAATAAATTACATATTTTTGCATTTTCCTTAAAGACAAAGTGTTTAACTTGTAAAATTTGCATGTTTGAGTAAAACTGATTTGGGAGAATGAGAGAACAACAACTAATTCTGCCTATTTTTGAAGGTGGGAGGCAGTAACATGAAACCAACATAACGAGAGAACTGAGAGAGAAAAAAGAGCAAATAGTAAGATAAGGCTAAGAATAGGGGAGCCATGGGAGAAACACACAAACGTAGATACACATACACCAAAAGAAGGTACAACATGATTACAGCAAAGAAGTCACTTCAAAAAATGATTAGAAGGAAGGGGAAGGGAAAGGAATAGAAAAACCACAAAAATGATAGTAAAGGCAGATAAAAGCAGCAAAACAAAATTTGTTTCTCTCCTTGGTAGTAATCATTAGTATGTTTGAATGTACAGAAAATAATTTTTGTCCACTTCTGAAATTTCAAAACTTCCCACAGAACTGAGCTTTCAATTCAAAAGGTAAATAAGAGAACTTATGGTTCAAATTCAAAGAAAAAACAGAAGAGGCATCTCTTCATTAAAAAAAACATTATTCAAGTCTTCCAAATTTGAGGGAGGTAAATAAATCAGTTAAGGTCTCTCTAACTCTTTCTAGTTTTGTTTGTTAGAATGTTTAATTTTCTGATCCTTTGCCCAGTGTTGCAAGTGGAAAGCATTCTCAAGTAAACAAAACCATAAAATGCTACTTTATATTTTCTGATGCTTATAACTACACAAATTCATTTTGCAGATGTGCTTTTTGTCTGTTTACAATTTTAATTGATAATTGCAGTGAATTACTTAAAAGCAGCCCATTGGATGGAACTTGTCTTAGAGCTAATTTTATATGGACAATTGTGTACCTCAGAGTTATTAGCAACCTTCAGCCTTGTACACAACATACATGGAATCACTAGCATATATTTGAAGATATTTATGAATAGAGTTACTATCATCTATTACATGGCAGAACTTCTGACAGCTACTAAGGAAAAATGAATGCATATAAATCCAGTCCCTGTCTCAAGGCATTTAAAATATAATTGTTGCCCACAATTAAAAATAGCATATATATATTTAATTTTACAGCTTGTGATACGGAAATGGATTGAAAAGAAGAAACGGTAATGCTTTGCTGCTTACCATTTGGAAATGTTATATGAAATGCTAGTTATTATACGTGTTAGGTCTTTGATCTCTAAAGAGTTTAAACCTCAGTTCCCTCAAGTGTGAAATAGAGCTCTTTGTTAATACTCATCTCAGAAGACTATCACTAGTTATTGCTTGAGATAAAATCTATAAAGCATTTGTCGTAGTGTCTTTCACATATTAGGTGCTTAGTAAATACTTGCGGTGTGAATGGTAGCTATTTCAAATTATGATTGCAAACCTCTAACAAAAATGACTATAGGTAAAGATTAGTCTGATATAGTTTTAGAAGTACTTTGATTTCATTTAGATTGACTTACTCCATCTAAGAGGGAAAACATTTTATATCTGAAATAAATAAAAGTTGATATGAATTTAAAACAATTTCCGTATGTATTTTAAATATGCTATATTTTGAATGTAAGAATCAAGCTAAAAATTCTGATTTGAGCTAGTTTCTAATAATGGAAATTGTTATCTTAGAGTATAAGACTTTCCCAGAATAAGACTATTTCTTTTAAAAGGGGTTAATAAAATATGATAGTTTATATGAAAATTAAGATTTACTAAATAGCACCCCAAAATATCCAGGAATTTTTAATGTACACAGTTAAAAAGTACACGTTTCAAAAACTATTTGAGAAATATGAAATGTGTATTATACAAATATAAAATTTGAATGTAGATTTGCTGTGTTTTAATCTGATATAACCAACAGACTATTTAAAAATTAAGAGCAACAAGTTTTAATGTGTGCATTCCCAATGCCTAGCATAATCCTGGAACAAAATACTTGCTCAATCAGTATTTCTCAAGTGTATAAATTAATCAATTTCTATAATATCTGCTCAATTTAACAGAATATTCTAGGATAATGGTTAAATCAATCTAATTTATAGGCTATATCTATATTATTGTAAGCTTAGTTCTTCAAAACAGTATGATTACCTGTGAGAAATAAGTGTTGTCCGAAAATCCTAGAATTGTTTTAATGTACAAATATAGCAAATACTATAATTATAATAAAAATAATTGGGAGGAAATCAAGCAATAAGATAGAGGAGTTATCTTCTATGTTATTCTGTTTTTAATATCAGAGCCATTCTATTATAGTTTGTGCATTTTTCTTCTAGTTTCCTTTTATATATATATATATATATATATATATATAGACACACACACATGTATATGTTGTTCAGAAAACTATTATAGAATGTATTTCATTTTTCTGAATTGTACATGTTATACTTTGAATCACTGTCATGAGTTCTAGAGATTTATCCATTAGGTCTATGCTGTTCTCTCTAGATTATCCTGAGAAGCATTGAGGCATTCTCACTCTATACTGCATGTCTCTTAGTATCTTCTTTCAAGTATCTTCCTGTTCACTAATTCTCTTTTAAACCATATTTAATCTGGGCTTTAATCTGGCTAGTGAGTTTCTCTTTTCACAACTATACTTTCCATTTCAGGAAGTAAAGAGTATAGCTGTCTGTTTTAATCTCCTTATGTTTTAGTGAATCCTGTATTTTTAAGTGGCATATATAGATATTCTATATTTTTAATCTGATTATTGTTACTGTAATTTCTATAGTCTTTGGGGAATTAACATGTTGCTTTTGGGGTCTGTTAACTTTTGTCATTGTGGTTTGCTTAGTAGTATGTTTGAGGATATGTTTTGGTGAGTTTACTTCTGTCTTATTTTATGGGACTTCTGCAGGAATAATTTAGAATAAGGGATTTTTTTTCCTGTTCTGCTAGTAGTTTGATGGTACCTCCAATAGGAAAATTTCAATAAACTTAAGAGTCTGGGCTCAGAGAAGGAGTTAAATATTCAGTTTTCTCACTTTCCTTGTCCTCCAAACTTCAGAATCCCCAAGAGGAATCCACTCTAGGGCAATCCCTATTTTTTCAGCTACAAGTAACTTGAGTAAACTAACGCCCTGGATTCTTGCTTCTGTGGCTCAACCTTGCATTTGCTGAATGAAACCTCAGGTACCACCAAAGCCCATCTTCTGGCCTTCAGGCCCAGGCTTGGTTTACTGTGGGTGTGGCCATGGCTTATTTTATTTGTTTTGAGTAGATATACAAACAATAGCCAGTCCACTTATAAAAACAGAACTTTGACCCACACCTGCAGCAACATGAACAGGAAGCCAGACTCTCATCTACAATAAACAATCCCGGAAGTCAGGCTGTTATAAATTAGACTTGCAGGAAGCCAGACTGGTACTTCTAGTGACAATCTAGGAAGGTAAACAGTAACTTCTCTAACAATTGGCCACAAATGGCTAAGACTTGAATAATGAATGATGTTTTCTTAATTTTGGCCTGTGCTTCTGAATTAGGACATATCAGAGAAAGAAAAAATATGCACTCCTAATAAATCACATAGGATACCCCATTTCAAGTTAGCCTGCCTATAGCTTCCTCCATGCCAAATGTCTCAAATCACAGCATACCTGAAAGTCACCTATTTTTCTCACTGTAAAGCTTTCTCACTCTTGTGCTTGCCTTTGAACGTCTACCAAAGCACAAATTATGATGGCTGACTCCATTGCAATGGCAAGCTCTGAACAGTCTTTACTTTTCTCATTCGGTTGTTACTCAATTATTTCCACAGTTTGTTATAACAGTATTCCTTGAGTTCTCTCGTATTTTTAAAAATGAATAGAACTTTTACGTGTGTTTGGTCTAGGTTATAGTGGTTAGGGTTTTTTATAATGCTAGAATTGGAAATTCTTTGTAGATAATTTTACTAAACTCATTCCTTTGGGCAAGGATTCTAGACGACAACAGAAGAATATAAATTAGTTTTTCCCCAAAATTTTTTCCAATTTTTCTTTGCTTCTCTTTGTTCTTTCTAGCTGTTCTACTGTTATTTCATTTAGACAGTGCTTCTAATGCTTCATTTGGTTTTGATTTTTTAAAATAAATCCATTCTAGCTTGATATATTTTTGCATAAGATGAAGATTTGATGGACAGAAGTTTCTAGATATTGTTTGTTTGTTTCTTGGCAATTCATTCAAAACGGCTAGCAGAGTGAGCACTTCCCCTCAAAACTAGTTAAACATAAAATTTCTTAATCAACTCATACAGTGGTTGACAAGGAAAGATTGTAATGACACTTATTCTCCTTAGTATTTTATAGTTGAGCACTAAGGGGCATAGCCAGTCTCTGAAGCAATTCTGCTGCAAACCAAAAGCTAAAGCAGCCCACGCAGGGAGGCGGCATTTTCCCACCTTACGTATTCATGCCAGATACCACTATAGATTTAAAATGTTTATCTTCATGTATTTTAGTCTGCTGTACAGAGAAGGAAATTAACAAAGAATACTTCATAACATCTTATTCTTGTTTTCATTTCTCATTGTACTTTTGTTGCATAGCTCTCATCTTTTTTTTTTGTTTCATACTTCATTGACTCTACAAACAAGACTTCTCACCTCTTCAACCATGAGGGTATAATCTCAAAACAATAAAATGTCCATTCCTTACTGACTGAAAGTAAATTTTGCTCTTATGCAAAATGATTTCTTTTTGAATACATTTTGACTTTTATGCATGACTAGTGGCGGTGCTTCTGTAGGTGGGAATAGAATAAATTAATGTATATGTTCTATTAATGCATTTGAAATGATATCACATAACTAGATTTTACCGTTAAGCTTAATCATTTAATTTTGGAAAGGTAATTTGAAGTACCAAAAATTAATTAATTTTAATATTTTTAAAGTAAGTCTAGGATGGGGGAAAGAAAACTTGTTGAGATAAAATACTATTTTGGTAAAGTTCAGATAATTTCTTATGATGAAAAGCTATTATTTCTTCTAAGTGTTACTTAGGATGTTGAGAGGGAACTGTCAGCAACGTCTTTTTTTTGTTTTTCCTTCCTTGACTAATGGAGATCTATCTCTCATGTATCCATCTATCATCTCTCTCTCTCTCACTATCTATCCATTTAGACAGATTTCTAATTCCCCAAAAAATTCTTAATAGAATTTACACTTTATTTTCATAATATATACTTTAGATATTTCTTATCATATAGGATATAAAACAACAGAATAAACACAAAGCAAAACCATAATTTAAGAGAAGTTTGCCACTTTACAGTGGTAATATTTCTAGTTTAATTTAGACTTGGAACTCTAAAGAGCATGCAAAACTGTAAGGAGAAACAATATGGTAGACTAAAAATGTCCTTCTCCCAGTCAAAAATCATGTTATTTAAGCCACCATTTGCAGTAATATATGCAACAGCAGCCACACATAAAAGTAATTTTGAAATTATCAATTTTTAAAATGATTCAGGAAGGCTGTATAAACCTGGAAATGGATTATTTTATAAGAAATGAATCCATTTGTTTTATTACTGATATTTCTTATTAGAAAACTAACTTTTAAGGCTACTTGCATTTTTTTTGCTCAGTGTTTTCTTGTCTGGGAGAGAATGACATAAAATCAATGAAGTGTTTGTTTTAGTTGCCAAAAGCCTAATGTGAAGGAATAAAATCTACTTAGCATGAAGTCAGTCTTTTTTTATATTGAGCTTTTATTTTTAAAAGCTATGAAAGGAAAAATCTGGTCTATAGGAAGAAAATAATGGGATTTTGTTTCTGAGTACTCGCTAATATGAAAATAGTCAATACAGTGACTAAATTTTTTTTCTTGCAACAAACATGTAGAAAATGGTATTTTGATAAGCTAACAATCACCAAGAAAACTAAAACACATGAAAAAGAACATCTTCACACTTGCTTAGTGCTGAAATTTTGTAATTCAAACTCAAGAAATTCAAAACCAATCCTTTAACATTTATGAGAGAAAACAGTGCAAAAAACCTTCAATATCCAATTATGTTTGATTATATATTAAAGCATACTAAATGGAACTTACCAAGATAACAGACATCAGTAAATATCTATGTCTGGAATGGTAGGAAACAGAATAGCAAATCATTCTGAACTTCAGTACTGCCTTGAAGATTTTTAAACAGTCAAAAAATGGCATAAAGTCACACACACGCAAAAATCCTATATAGTTAGAGAACAGTCCTCAAGACTACCCTCACCTCTGACACCAAATGCAAGGTCTGGGGGTCCCCCAAACCACTTTCAGTGTCAATAATTTGCTCGAAGGATTCACAGAGGTCACTGAAAGCTGTGGTACTCAAGGTTACAATATTGAAGTGATGGGATATAGACTAAGAAAAGCCAATGGAAGAGATTAATGGGGCAGAATCCAGGTTAAGTTCTACATTTGGAGCTTCCAATTGTCTTCTCCCAATGTGGTAATGGAAAATAATTTCCCATCAGTGCGTGCTGTCTGACAATGCACATGGACAATGCCAATCAGTCAAGTACACAAGAATTTTGGAGTCCAGAGTTTTACTGGGGCATGGTCTCCTAAACCTGGTTGACCACCCAAATGGCTGACCTCAGTTTCCAGCCTTTACCGTAAATTACATTGTTAGACTATCTAATGTGGCCTTAAAGGTGCCAGGTTAACAAAGACACTCTCATCAGGCATAACATTCTGAAGGCTTAGGGGGCAAGGGTGAAGACCAGATCTCTCTTTGGATAAGAGAGATTATTTACCACACAACATGTCTCTAATTTTTCAAATACTGTACAAAGTTTTGTATTTTTATTTTTGCAAAACAAGGTCAAATTCCAACTCTATTAATCTTTACCCAACCTTATCTTCTTCATTCCTTCTCCTTTAATAGCCTATAGACTTGCTCAATTCAAAATATATCAATTATTTTAAATGCCAATTTGAGAATTTAAAAGCTCATGTCTATTGCTAAAAATGCATGATTGTCATACATAGTATGTACTGCGCACTGTGCTAGAAGTTCATATCAATTCAGATAAATTAATTTTTAAAGCATTTGTTTAGATGCAGATTCTTTACTCAGAATCACAATGTCTTAAAACACTGTTAGCCAGCCATATGGATATTAATGCAATAAGATGACCATTATTTCACATCAAAATACTTTTTAATACAGATCTAATCTTACCAATCTTTAAAACCTTTTTAAGTCCAGCTCTGAGTAAATAAATTATACTATAGTAAAGACTATGTGGAAATATTTTAGAAAATCTAAGTTTTCATCAGTTGATGCAGACAAGTTTCCTGAAATGAAATAAATAAATAAGCAAGAAGATGAATTGTCCAACTATTGGAGCAACAAAGGCAGTGAGACAGAGTATGATTGTGCCCATTTATAAAAATTTCTGGATGAAATAAAAGGTAAGCACAGTTGTAACAGAGTAGGTATGCTTTGTACAACTGTTTTTATTTACGATGATTTGCGAGGTCATAAATACAAGTCACGATGAAGACTTGGAATAAATTTAAAAGGTGGAAAATGTAAGATGATTTATTTTACAATTATAAACTCAATTCTAAGTTTGAAAACTTGAGAATGTTTCATGAAATCTATTATAATGTTTCTATAATGAGTATTATGTTGATAAAATGATGATCTTGAGCAGCACTTTTCTATATTATAAAAGCTATTTCTCTTTCACTTTGAATATTTCTATACCTCAGACAAAGATCTCATTAATCAGTAGGGAACACTGTATGTTATTCTACAATGATTGTGTGGACAAGTGTAAAAATAAAAAGAATCATTTGGAACAAAATAGCAATAGATTCATGGACACTGAGAAGTGTTGGGTAGTTATCATGGGGAGGGGTTGGGGTAGGTGGGATAAAAGGGCACAAAAATTCTCAATCATAATGTAAGTTGTTCATGGGATAATAGTACAGTACAGAGAATATAGCTAATGACTCTGTAACATCTTCCCAAGTTGACAGACAGTGACTGGCCTAGTGGGGGTGAGGATTTAATAATATAGCTAACTGTTGAACCACTGTGTTGTATACTTGAAATCAATATAAGATTATATATCAACTATACTTCAATAAAAAAAAGAATTTTGCCCTTTTGAATGTTGTTTCAGGTTTTCTTTCTTAAAATAAAAATATGTTGTAAGCCCTGATAGCTTGTGCTGGGAAGTAATCATGAGTGAAATTGTTTATATTCAATTTGAATGATTAAAATTCAATTTTATTAATAAGTTTATTTCACTTATTTTTCTTTTTGGCCATCAAAAATTATTTCAATTTTCCCTTTCCATTTTTGAAAGCAATGCTATTGATAGTTAAGATCATCACTATTACAATACTATTTAGCATGTACTACAGGCCAGACTCTAAGTACATTACATGTATTATCTCTCTTAATTCTCATAAAAATCCTGTGGTAAATGCCATTATTGTTATTATTTTACAAATAATGAAACTGAAAAAATGAGAGATTAATTAAACTTGCCTATGCTACTTAGATAGTAAATGATGGATGAAGTACCCAAATCCAGGAGTCTGGTTTCAGAGTTTATGCTGTTAGTCAATACACGTAACTATAATATCTCAGTATTAAACATATGACCTATTTTTAATTGGCATGCTCGTTTATTTTTCCAAAAAGAGTTTTTAAAAATATGATTTGTAGTTTTTTCCAAGGTGAAGACAGGATTGAAATAACAAATAACAACAGACCAGATTGAAATTACTAGAATAGAAGTATACCCTCACTGTCCCCCAACAGCAAGCTTGGTTAGGTTTTGCCTCACTTAAAGATAAGTTAAAATAAATCAACATTAGAGATTATTAATTCACTTATTCATATTTATTGAGACTGTACTACGGGACAGCTGTATTTCTGGAGGCTGACATCTAGTGCAGAGAAATACTCATACATGTTCAGTGAGAGATATATATACGGGGCTCTCTGCTGCATCACCTGTAGGAGATAGTCTCTGTCACAACTACTCACCTTTTTCACTGCAGCATGAAAGGGGCCACAGATAATATGTAAATGAATAGGCACTCATGTTACAAAATTTTAAAAAGGCTGCAGTTGGATTGGGTCTGTTGGCCATGGTTTGTTGAATCCTGCTCTGTAGTATTGTCTTATGTGATGCTTATTTAATATAAATTGTATGTTAATGTATACATTCAATTTGCTTCTTTTATTGTATCATATAACTAGGAGAAATCTTCTTTTAGTTTATCTTACTATATTTAAAATTTTGTCAGTTATAATCCACATTAATATGCTAGCTTATGTAGCCATTCTTGTCTTGATCAACATTTTGGTTGTTCAAAATGTCTTGATCAACATTTTGGTTGTTACAGTTTTTCTCTGTGGGAAGATTTTTATTATTAAAATTTTACTTCTAATATAATTACATTTTAATTTATTCAGGTATGTGTTTTTCATTGCTTGTAGAGTCAAATAGGAACCTTGCTGACTGAAGCATAAAGACGGAAATAGTGATTTTATGTACCTATGAGGTAGGTATGTAGTAGGTTAAGTCAGTATGTATTTAAATCACGAATTTCGAGGGGCAATATTTTCTCTGATACCTCTTTTGTTCTCCTGAGTGTTGAAGAGGAGTGACCTTGCTCATGCTAACTGGGCAATTTAGGACAACAAAACACCGAGAATGTCTCCTACCAGTACTGTTTTGAACATGTGCGTGGCCTTGTTCTTTAGTTCATCTTCTGTTGATTTCAGAACTTATTCATTAAATATCTTTTACATTATAGGGACTGAAATTAAAATTTACTACTCAAAAAGTAAATGATATTTTAGTAGTAGAGTGCTCCATACATTTAAGCAAGAAGCGGGGTATTCTCTCTCTAAGCAATTTCCCGAAAATAATGAAAGAGAGAAATAGAGAAGTGTCTTCTATTATTTAATTAACTTCTATTAATTCCTATTGTACTTATGGCTATCCTTTGTTTTTTCATAATAATATACTTCTATATGAAGTAATAAGAATGTGCTAGTTAATTTTATGTGTCAACTTGGATAGGCTATGGTACCCAAATATTTAGCCAAAATTCATAATGGTTTTGTGAAGGGACTTTTTTGTATGGGAATAACATTTAAATCAGTACACTCTGAGTAGAGCAGACTGCTCTCCATAATGTGAGTGAGACTCATCTAATCAGATGAAGGACTTAAGGAAAAACCAAACCTGCAATTCCCATAGAGGAATTCTGCCAGCAGACTGCCTTTAAACTTGAACTGCAGTACTTCCTTGGGTCTGACCCAGTGTGCTGGCCTACCTTGCAGATTTTGCACTTGCACTTGCCAACCTCTATAATCATGTGCACCATTTACTTAAAATAAGTCTTCTCTACCCGTCCCCCTGACACACACAAACATGTACATCTTTATATACATACACTTTGGAGAAATATGACTAATACAGGGTTATAGTTAACATATTCAACAATAGGTGTGAATGATATGAGTATCTACAAATTGGAACAGGTGCTAGAGTTTTAAAAATTACATTTACAAGAACTATCATAATACTATTGGTAACAACTCAGCCTTTCATAAAATGTGGTAATCCAAGTAAGAGGGAGGTTCCTTATACCTAAAGAAAAATACAATGCCATGTGACATCCTAGCAGAAAGTACAAATTGACAGGATATCATTAGAGAAACTTTTTTTTTTATCCTTAAAATAGTATTGTGACTATATTTGACATAGTAAGAATATCAGTAAATCTATCTCCCTAAAATTTGTAACTTACTAATATTAGAAATAATAATTAGTTTGTACCATACACTCATCTAAGAGCTTTAGGCATAACTCTGACTTTAATGCTATGACAATCCTGTTAAACGGAAATACACTTCTCATAACAACTTATAATCGTACTACTATGATCTCCATTTCATAGGTGAGGAAAAGATGTTATAGAAGCTGAGCAAATGAGAAAGCTCACAAAGCTAGTAAGTTGCACAGCTGAGATTCAAACTTAAAGAGTCTAGGTCTAGAGTCCTGCTTTTAACCACTATGCTATTTTATCTCAAAATTTTTATAAAGCATCATGTTTATTATGCTCTTTTTCAGTTCTTCTTTTAACCTTGGCCTTGTAAGACTCAAGTCTCTGTATCCATCAATAAACAATTCTCTTTCTTAAAAGAATATAGTTATAATAAGCAAGCAAGGAATATGGACATGAACTAATATTTCTGAAAAAGAGGAAATATGGTGTATTTCACAAGCCATCACACTTATAACTACTCAGGTGCAGTGAGTTGCATTATTACCTGGCCAGCTTTTCTCAGTAGCTTTACATGGTGCCAAGGGAACTACTAGCTTTGTCAAAAAGTGCTGATTTGCTACCCAGGGATGACAATTATCAGGTTCCTCCTCTTTCATAGACTCTTAATCTCCAAACTGAAAATCCTGTCAGCCAAATTTATAGATATCCTTATTTGAGGTAAGGACATCATATTGAGAGATTATGTTGAGCAGTGAGTATGCCAGCAAATTAAGCCCATGACACAGAAATTAAATAACACAGGAAGGCACCCAACAGGCAACAAAGTCAGGTGATACTGCCAAAGGACATTGCTTGCTCAAAGGCAGTGGGCCAGGCTCTCAGGATCAGGTTTGGATTAAATGATTAAACTGCTGGGTTGGAAATTCTCACTGGGATTCCAGCTAAAATCCTGTACTCCAGAGGGATCCCTTCAGACAGAAGCAGCTGTTGCTTCTGGTATAAACCTTGATGCCAGCAATACACAGGCTGAATTCAATTGTATTGTTCAGCTTCCTAATTAATAACATGAAACACATCATTTTCTTACAGGGTTCCATGAAAACATAGTTGGATGAATATTATTCCTTCTTTGTTTGTGTCATTTTAGATATTTAAAAATACTTATCAATGTGATGCTCTTAACACCTTCCTCTCTCCCATATGGAGGAGAGATGAACCCAAGTCCCTTTAGGCCCCCTTATTCACAAGGCCGTTCACTATGTTCTCTGGGTTCTCCAGGTCCTCGTGCTCTACTGACTGGCATGGAGATAAGCACCCCTGCTCACAGCTCTCCAAACCTGGGACCTTATGGAAGAGCAAGGGACATAACTGCTTACATCCATCTTTTCTTTCCCAAGTTTCATTGCTCAGACAGTTCCATCTCCTGCTGTTCTTTTTTTTTCCTCTAAAATAAGACTGTATTTTTGGCATGTATACAACAGCATACACTTGTACAGTGCTTGGAAATGTTCAAAGTATTATCACCTATACTGTCTTATTTCTGCTTTAAATTTAAATCTGCTACAAATTAGAGAGTGGCTTCAACTGTCAAGTTGAGGAAAGGAAGCTGAAAATATTAATAGACTTGCTGAAGGGCACAAGTTAATAACAGAGGAGTCAATCTGTGCTCCCTAAGGCAACTGTTTGTACCACTAGACTTGTTCGACTCTCTCTTGCCCCTAATTGCTTTATATATTCATAGTGTCTCCCTCTCAAGAATATAAGTTATAAGGGTCTAAATCTCACTCTGGCACTTAATTCAGCAAGATACATTTAGTATGTGATCAATAATCTTCTACAGAGTGTCTGAATTCCATTCTTAAAACACTATCACACAGTGGAAGAACTCATTCATGGAATTTAATAAACACAAAATTTAGTTTCAAATGCCTGTGTGATTTTACTTAGCAAAAGTGATATTGTCCCCTCAAAGGAGCAAAATTGGCTCTTGTGGAAGGAAGATTGGTTCTTGTATAACTCTTAGGTATTACAATAATTTGTGGCTCAACCCTATGTGAAAAAAATCTTATTCCTTAGTATTTAGTTTTTATCATTAGAAATAATTTTATTTAATTTTTCTCTTTAGAATAATGATAATGAAAAAATTAGTAAATAAATATAAACTTAAAAAGGATTAAAGATGGTGGCATGAGAGGTGAGACAGAAACCTCCTCCCAAAACCACATATAATATGAAATTATAGTTAATACAACTAATCCTGAAAGAACAACAGGAATGCAGACTGTGTCAGACTGCATACACCTGGAGAAAAGAACAGACCTCATGGAACAGGGTAATGTACCAAAGCTGTGACCCAGCAGGACCCAAGCCCTTCCCCAAAACAGCTAACTGGCAGGAGAAAGAGAAATGGAGCAGGGAGGGGGTGGAGGCGTAGGGCTTCTTAACACCAAGCCCTGGAGATCTGCTCTGGGAGCACAAACCTACATTACATGGTGATCTGGAGATTAGTGGGGTTGGAAAGCTAATACAGGTGGAATACTTGGAAAAACTGAGATTCAAGTCACTTGTGGAAAACAGGGAACCACATACAGCCACTCTGTGACAATAGAAAGCCAGGAAATCTGAGAGACTTCCTAAAAGTGAGAGGGTTGCTAAAGGGGCAAGGATTTCACAGAACTTGCCACTCAGGAGAAAGGACAGGTGAACAAAATTGGGCACACTGGTAACCTTCAGGAGCTTTGGGCACTCCATCTCCCTGGCTGGATACACAGCTTTGAGGCCCGCCACAGTGATATGCAGCCTGCTGCGCCTTCCTCCCAGCTGGCATTGGCTCACAAACCAGCTGCCTTGGCACTTGCTCCAGACCAGCCAGAGGGAGGCCCTGACTATGGCAGCTACACGTGACAAACACAGAGGCTTCTAGCTGCACACTCAGTCCACTGGCCCTGGCAGTGGAGACAGGCACTGCAGCCAGAAAGCAGTCAATAGCTCTTATATCCCAAAAGGCATCAGTGCCACTCCCCTGTGACCCCAGCCATCAGTCTAGGGGTTGAGGGGCTCCAGAGTGTAGAGCTTCTGGCCACTACAGGGTGTAGCATACAAGTATGAAATGTCAAAGGAACCTTATTCACACCAAAATACCACAAACACCAGAAAGAGAGCCAAACAAATTGAATTCATCAATATTCCTGAAAGAAATTTCAAAATAAAAATCAGAAACATGCTTATGGAGGTACAGAAAAATATTCAAGAACTCATAAATAATATTCAATCATTAAAGAATACAATATATGAAATGAAACATTAACTGGAGGGATTTAAAAGCAGATTAGATGAAGTAGAGGAGATGGGTAAATGAAAGAGAAATTAGAGAAGAGGAATACAAAGAAGCTGAGGCAAGAGAGAAAAAAGGATCTCTAGGAATGAAAGAATATTGAGAGAACTGTGTGACCAATCCAAACGGAACAGTATTCACATTATAGGGGTACCAGAAGAAGAGAGAGGAAAAAGGATAGAAAATGTCTTTGAGAAGGTAATTGTTGAACACTTCCCCAATCTGGGGAAGGAGATAGTCTCTCAGGCCATGGAGATGCACATATCTCCCTACACAAGAAGCCCAAAGAGGACAACACCAAGACATATAATAATTAAAATGGCAAAGATCAAGGATAAGGACAGAGTATTAAAAGCAGCCAGAGTGAGAAAAAAGATCACATACAAAGGAAAACCCATCAGGCTATCATCAGACTTCTCAACAGAAACCTTACAGGCCAGAAGGGAGTGGCATGATATATTTAATGCAATGAAGCACAAGGGCCTCAAACCAAGAATACTCTACCTGAAAGATTATCATTTAAATTTGTAGAAGGGATTAAACAATTTTCAGAGAAGCAAAAGCTGAGAGAATTTACCTCCCACATACCATCTCTACAGTGTATTTTGGAGGGACTGCTATAGATGGAAGTGTTCCTAAGGCTAAATAGCAGTCACCAGAGGAAATAAAACCACAGTAAAGAAAGCAGAATTAATTACTAAGCAGGTACAAAATCAAACCCACTACCCCAAAATCAGTCAGGGGATAGATACTACAGAATATGAAACTTAATATATGAAGAATGGAGGAGGAAGATATATGAAGAAAAAAAGAACCTTTACTTTGTAACAGCATACTAAGTAAATTAAATTAGAATGGTAGATAGTAAGGAAGTTAACACTGAACCTTTGGTAACCACAAATCTAAAGCCTGCAATGGCAATTAGTACATACCTACTGATAATCACACAAATGTAAATGTTCTGAATGCACCAATCAAAAGACATAGAGTCACTGAATGGATAAAAAATACAAGACCCATGTATGTGCTGCCTCCAAGAGTCTCACTTTAAATCCAAAGACATACACAGACTAAAAGTGTAGGGATGGAAAAAGATATTTCATGCAACTAATAGGGAGAAAAAGCAAAAGTTGCAGTACTTGTATCAGACAAAACAGACCTCAAAACAAAGAAAGTAAAAAGAGACAAAGAAGGACATTACATAATGATAAAGGGGTAAGTCCAACAAGAGGTCATAACCACTATAAATATCAATGCACCCAACACAGGAGAACCTACATATGTGAAACAAATACTAACAGAATTAAATGGGGAAATAGAATGCAATGCATTCATTCTAGGAGACTTCAACACACCAGTTACTCCAAAGGACAGATCAACCAGACAGAAAATAAGTAAGGAAATAGAGACAATGAACAACACATTATAACAGATGGACCTAACAGACATGTACAGAACACTCCACTCAAAAGCAGCAGAATGCACATTCTCCTCAAGTGCACATAAAACATTTTCAAGAATAGATCATATATTATGCCACAAAAAGAGCCTCAGTAAATTAAAAAAGATTGAAATTGTACCAACCAGTTTCTAAAGACCACAAAGGTATGAAACTAGAAACAAATTACGCAAAGAAAGTGAAAAAGCCCACAAACACATGGAGGCTCAATAACATGCTCCTAAATAATCAATGGATCAATGACCAAATAAAAACAGAGATCAAGCAATATATGGAAACAAATGACAACAATAATTCAACACTGTAAAATCTGTGGGATGCAGTGAAGGCCATGATAAGAGGGAAGTAAACTGTCATACAGGCCTACCTCAGGAAAGAAGAACAATCTCACATGAACAGTCTAAACTCACAATTAACAAAACTAGAAAAAGAACAAATGAGTCCCCAAGTCAGTAGAAGGAAGGGCATAATAAAGATTACAGCAGAAGTAAATAAAATCAAGAAAAATAAAATAGAAAGAATCAATGAAAGCAGGAGCTGTTTCTTCTAGAAAATAAGCAAAATAGATAAATCCCTAGCCAGAAATATCAATAAACAGAGAGTCTACACACTTAAACAGAATCACAAATGAGAAAGGAAATATCACTACAGACACCACAGTAATACAAAGAATTATTAGAGAATACTATGAAAAATTATATGCTAACAAACTGGATAACCTAGAAGAAATGGACAACTTTCTAGAAAAATACAACCTTCCAATGCTGACCCAAAAAGAAACAGAAAATCTGGACAGAGTAATTATCACCAATGAAATTGAAGTGGGAATCAAAAAACTACTGAAGAATAAAATCCTGGACCAGGTGGCTTCAACACTGAATTTTATCAAACATTTAGTGAAGACCTAACACCCATCCTCCTTAAAGTTTTCCAAAAAGTAGAAGAAGAGGGAATACTTCCAAGCTCATTCTGTGTCCGGGATCACTCTAAAACCAAAGCCAGGCAAAGACACTACAAAAAAAGAAAATTACAGACCAATATCCCTGATGAACATAGATGCAAAAAAACTTAAGGAAATATTAGCAAACCGAATTCAAAAATACATCAAAAAGATAATGCATCATGATCAAGTAGGATTTATTCCAGGGATACAAGGATGATACAATATTTGAAATTCCATTAACATCATCCATCACATAAAATAAAGGACAAAAATCACAAGATCATCTCAATAGATGCTGAAAAACATTCGCCAAAATTCAACATCCATTAATGATAAGAACTCTCAACAAAATGGGTACAGAGGGCAAGTACCTCAACATAATAAAGGCCATATATGACAAACCCATAGCCAGCATAATACTTAACTGTGAAAAGCTGAAAGCTTTTCCTTTAAGATCGGGAACAAGAGAAGGATGCCTATTCTGCCCACTTTTATTGAACATAGTTCAGTAGGTCCTAGCCATGGCAATCAGACAACACAAAGAAATAAAAGACAGCCATATTGGTAAGGAAGAAGTCAAACTGTCAGTCTTGGCAGATAACATGATATTGTTCATAAAATACCCTAAGGAATCCACTTCAAAGATACTAGATCTAATATGTGAATTTAGCAAAGTTGCAGGATACAAAATTAATACACAGAAATCTGTTGCCTTGCTATACACTAATGATGAACTAGCAGTAAGAGTAATCAGCAAAACAATTCCATTCACAATTGCATTAAAAAGAATAAAATACCTAGGAATAAACCTAAAGAAGGAAATGAAAGACCTATACCCTGAAAACTAGAAGACACTCGAGAGAAATTAAAGAAGACACCAATAAATGGAAACATATACCATGTTCACGGTAGGAAGAATTAATATTGTCAAAATGGCCATCCTGCCTAAACCAATCTTCAGATCCAATGCAATCCCTATCAAAATACAAACAGCATTCATCAAAGAACTAGAACAAATACTTCTAAAATTCATATGGAACCAAAAAAGACCCCGGACAGCCAAAGCAATCCTGAGAAGGAAGAATAAGGTGAAGGGGATTATGCTCCCTGACTTTAAGCTCTACTACAAACCCACAGTAATCAAGACATTTGGTAGTGGCACAAGAACAGACAGACAAATGGAACAGACATTCCAGATATAAATCCAAGCATGTATGGTCAATTAATATACGATAAAGGAGACAGACATACAATGGGGAAACGACAACCTCTTCAACAACTAGTCTTAGTATTGGCAAAACTGGAGAGCTACATGCAAGAGAATGAAACTGAATTACTGTCTAACTCCATACAGAAAGGTAAACTTGAAATGGGCCAAAGACCTGAGTGGAAGTCATGAAAGCATAAAACTCTTAGAAGAAAACATAGGCTAGAGTCTCTTAAACATAAATATAAGCAACTTTTTTCTGAACGTGTATCCTCGGGCAAGGGAAACAATAGCAAAAATGAACACATGGGACTACATCAAGCAGCAAAGCTTCTGTACAGCAAAGGACATCATCAGTAGAACAAAAAGGCATCCTACAGTGTGGGAGAATGTATTTGTAAATGACATATCCAACAAGGGGTTAACATCCAAAATATATAAAGAACTCACATGTCTCAACACCCAAAAAGCAAATAACCTGATTAAAAAATGGGAGGAAATTCAGATGGCCAAGACACATGAAAAGATGCTCCACATCACTAATGATCAGGGACATGCAAAAAAACCCACAATAAGATATCACTTCATACCAGTTAGGATGGCCAGTATTGAAAAGACTTAAGAACTACAAATGCTGGTGAGGATGCAGAGAAAGGGAGAACCCTCCTACACTGCTGGTAGGCATATAAGCTAGTTCAACCATTGTGGAAAGCAATATGGAGGTTTCTCAAAAAACTAAAAATAGAAATACCATTTGACCCAGGAATTCCACTCCTAGAAATTTACCCAAATAATATAATTACTCAGATTCAAAAAGACATATGCACCCCTATATTTATTGCAGCACTATTTACAATAGCCAAGATATGGAAGCAACCTAAGTGTCCATCAGTAGATGAATGGATAAAGATGTGGACATATACACAATGGAATACTATTCAGCCATAAGAAAGAAACAAATACTACCATTTGCAACAACATGGATGGAGCTAGAGGGTATAATGCTCAGTGAAAAAAGCCAGGAAGATAAAGACAAGTACCAAATGATTTCTCTCATTTGTGGAGTGTAACAACGTAGCAAAACTGAAGGAACAAAGCAGCAGCAGACTGACAGACTCTAAGAAGGGACTAGCGGTTACCAAATGGGAGGGTTGGTAAAGTAGGGGTGGGGAGGGAGGGAGAAGGGGATGGAGGTGTATTATGATTATTTAGTACACATGGTATGTGGGGGGTTATGGCGAAGACAGTGTAGCACAGAGAAGACAAGTAGTGACCCTGTGGCATCATACTACACTAATGGACAATGACTTTAATGGGGAAACGACAACCTCTTCAACAACTAGTATTGGCCAAACTGGAGAGCTACATGCAAGAGAATGAAACTGAACTACTGTCTAACTCCATACAGAAAGGTAAACTTGAAATGGGCCAAAGACCTGAGTGGAAGTCATGAAAGCATAAAACTCTTAGAAGAAAATATAGGCTAGAGTCTCTTAAACATAAACATAAGCAACTTTTTCCTGAATGTGTATCCTCGGGCAAGGGAAACAATAGCAAAAATGAACACATGGGACTTGATAATATAGGTGAATGCAGTAACCATATTGTTTTTCATAAGAAACTTTCCTTCATAAGAGTGTCAATCAATGATACCTTAATAAAAAAAAAATTCAATCAGGTAAAAAAAAAAGAAATACATTCTTAAACAGAAGCTGTAATATTGGTGAAAAAAATACCACCATTGTGGTAATTTTTTCCCTTGCTTTATAATAATAATATGACACTATCATGATTGTTAGATATCTCAAATTAACTTTAGGATTTGACTTTTATGCACCTACCTGGAGTCTTGGTTCGAAGTATTATTCTGGCCTATACATCAGCACAGTGTAGTATACTCCACCCTTGAGGAGTAAACATAGTTTGAAATTATAGGAAGAAACTGAAATGGAACTCTCTGTGTCACCTATTATGCATGTGCTATGTTACAAGCACTTTAAACAATTCATTTTACACATGGGAAAATTTATGGCACAGAAAGGTTAAAAAATCAGGCCAATTTACCAAGCCATAGGGTGATCAGCTTACTCTAGTTTGCCCAGGACTGCCCCAGTTTTAAATCTGAAGCTCCTGCATCCCAGTAATATCTTCAGGTCTGGGCAAACCAGAACAGTTGGTCTCATGCCACTAATAGTAAGAACCAGAACTAGATTCAAATTTAACAAAAGAAATTGACAAACAGAATAAAAATCCATCTGGTTTGTTGAGTATTTTATTACTTAGTTTATTACTTGTCATTCTTTTTCTAAAGCTTTATTCTCTAGTTAATCAACTAAAAAAAGAAATTACCAACCAAAGAGTTTGGTTTTATCAGCTCCCTTCCTTTCCTTATCCTTTCTTAACTTATTACATCACTGCAGTATTTTAAATTTCAACTCTTTAAAGGGAACAACAAATGGAGAGTCAAAAAATAGGTCCCTAAAGAATCACTTGTTGATAACTTTTGTTGGTGCCATTAAATTAGAGATCAACAAAGAGCAAAGCTTCTCTATCATATTTGGAATGTCTAAAGGTAATGTGAGAATATGCCTTCTATAACATAACTTTTGTGTGTATAATGAGGGTAGTCTTATCAGTGGGTGGGAGAGAACAGGATTGGGAAAGGATCCTATGAATCTAAAGTAGTAAACAACGGCAGTCTTTCAGAAGCCTCATATTCCAATACCACAACATGGTGCCCTTTGTCTTAAAAACTGTCATAGTTGTGTAGCTGCCATACTGAAACCACCATCAATATAGCTGTTCTCCATTAATCAGTATGAACATCTGCAACAATTACTCATGCAGACAATAATTAATTAGCAGCTGTGCATACTAGAATAAAACTTAGATTTAGGAAGACAAGGGTAATACACATATCATTCTGACAAAAGCTCCAGTATCTATGATTTATGATTTTTTTCACTTTAGAAGTAAATACAAGTTATTGCCAGTGGAGGCATAAAACAAAAGTATATTGCCTTGAGCAATGCCCATGTCTGTTAATATTTGTTGGTGTGCATTTGGTTAATCAATTTAACAACCACAAAACAAATTGTTGTTTGAGTTTCTCTGAACGTTTCTCATTTGATTCTAAAGTCACATATACTCAATGGATATTTTTAAATAACACATGACTTCTCTGCATCAAATGCTTTAATGGTCTACTTCCTGTTTAGAATTATGTTATGTGGCTGATAGCACAGAGTCAAGAGCACTGCTCTCCAATTCCACACTGCCATATGGAATGATAACCATGTGATTCTTTTCCTTTTCCTTTGGGACATTTTTCTCTTTGATAGCTTCCTTCTTTTTTTTAATCTTTTATTTATTACATCATTCTGACATTTTGAATATTCAAGTTTTTAAATCTGTAAAGATAAGCCACTCATAGTCCCTATTCATACCAATTCCCTTACCATCTATCTCCATCTGAACTTACCGAGTTATTTGCATTCATTGTCTCTTCTTCCCTAACTCCCTTTTATTCCCCAAACTACTCTAAACTAATTTTTCCCCCAAACCCTTCATTGTCTTTCCAAAACCTCTGAGTGCCTATCCTGATTTTTCATTTAGAAGCATTTGGCAAAACTTGGCTCCCACGACTCTGGAGCAGTTTTTTCATAAATCACAAATAATACCTTCTAGGTCCACCCAGTGGTCTTTTTAAAGAGATCTCCTTGGAGCTGTGTTCAGTAATGTGATCTTGGTCTCATTTGCTCCCATAGATATACTGCCCATCTAAACACTGACACAAGTTTCTAACTCCTGCCAGATGGCTTTTCTCTGCCTTCCACATGTGTATTTCACAGAGACTTCAAATTCAGGGGACCCAGAATTAAAATTTCTGAGACTGTACCCCTAAGGTAATTTAAAGTCCCAGCATTCAGGTCTCTGTCCACTGCCACCTAAATTTCAAGTGTTACTCCTGCTAATACCTCAATTCCAAAAAGCCTTTGATTCTACTGAGACCTTCAGACTTCTCATTATCTTTCTTCCGGTGCATGTCCACTTTTTCGTAAACACAAGTGCTGAGATCCAATGGTCTATCATTACACTCACTCCATTGCATACACCCTCCATTATATTTACCAGGCTAAACCCCAGTCCACCCACTCTGTCTGAATGCCTAAGGCAAATAAATACAGTTTTGGAGAATGAAATAATTAACACAGGTATCATTTTATATATGTAGCCAGTAACTTTACGTAGGTCCATAAATATATTATTGCATTTACTTTCCAAGAAAAACACTTTTTACAACTTTTACTGTAATCCAACCTCTATAAAAAATCCTAACCCCTATTGCTAATAAACTCAAGATGCTTGCTTGCCTTCTACTTCTCTGAAAAAATAAAAGCATTCAGAAGATAATAACCACAGGTTCCCAAAACCATATCCACTATCCTCTCTGCAGCTGCAGCCATAAATTCAGCTTTTCTCATGTTATTCTTGATGCCACGTTCAACTTTGTTTATAAAGCCAACTGCTCTAATTTAAATAGGACTCATGCCCTGTTGAGCACTGAAGGACAATAATTGTCCACCTATCTTCTTACTTTATACTACATTTTCCTTTATTCTTTAGTGTAGAGAATTTTATTCCGTTTTTCAAATCCTACATCTGCCTCTAGGCATCATGTCATTTTCTTTGCTCCCCTTTAAGGAGCAAAAAATACTCCTCAAGGATTTGCATGTATTACTTTTCTCCATTTCCTCTTCTTTAATTTTTTTCATTTTCCCAATTCAGACTTCCACAAGGCCTCCTTGTATCCAAGAATAGTGGTCAATTGCTAAACACCACCTTACTTAACAATACACAGTATTTGACTTTGGTGCTACATATCTGTCTTGAGATTCTGTCTTCACTTAATTTTAGTGTCAGCTAGGTCTTCTGCTAGGTTGTAAGACAGCTATGCTTGAGTTACTAAAAGACACCATTTTCTAAGGCAAATGCAACCCTGAGCCAGAATTTAGGGTTTGGCAGGTAGGACACATACTAGATTTCAGCCTCCATTTGCTGCTTGTCCATTAGGCAGGCATCCTTCTACTAGACTCAATGGGCTCAGCTGTACTAAGCAGCCCTGAGAACAAAACTCTCCCTTAGCTTTCTTTATACCTTCTTGCCATTGCAATTTCTCTTGCCTAAGCTCTACATATTACCATGATCCCAGGTTTCAAGGTTTAGATGTTTTCTCTTCTCTGTTTATGCTTATTTCATAGGTGATCTCATCAAATCTCATGACTTAAATACCATCTATATATTGATAGTACACCATATATATATATGTATAGATAGATAGATAGATAGATAGATAGATGTATTGATAGTTACAAATGCTTATTTCAGGGTTGGATCATTATTTTCCCAGAAATCTAGAATTGTATATGTAACTACCTACTTGACATTTTGATTAGTAGATTTAATATTACATCACAAATATATTATTCCCAAAGTCAATTCTTGTTGTTTTCCTCTCTTGAGGAAACTTTTTCTATTGAGACTGTTGAATCTGCTCCTATCCTATCTCCTTCATCTCAATAATTGGCAACCCAGGTCTTCCATTTTCTCAGGCTAAACCTTGCCTCCTCTTTTATTCTCATATTGTACATATAATCTATTAGCAAACACTGTTGACTTTATCCTTAATAAACTCCTGAATTTAACTGCTTCTCACTTAAAATACTAATTCAAGTCACCATTCTGTGCTAAACGGGACTATTATAATAATCTCTTATTTCTCTTCTTTTGCCCTTAGCCCACACAATCTCTAATCAAGACACAAACTAGGATTGTTTTTTCACAATGTAATTTGGATTATATCACTGCTCTTTCCAGAACATTCTAAATACTTTCCCTCTTATTTAGAGTAAAATCGTAAGACTCTACTATGGCTTTCAAGGCCATACATAGTCCACCAATTGTTCATGTTGCTCTAGTTCTACTATTTCCCTTACTATTTCTCAAACAAGAAAAGCATTCCTCTACCTCAGAGTTTTTGCACTGGCTGTTCTGTCTGGAATACCCCCCTAAATGCGTCCAAATGGCACCCTATTGCAAATGTCTCTGTCCACATAGCATGTCAGGGGGCTTCCCAATTACTAAGCACATAGTTCTCTTCTCCCTCTTTCTACTCTGTTTTTCTTACTCATGTTTATATTTCCACAACATAAAACATAAAAAGTGTGCCTGACACACTATGGGAACTCAGTAACTTTCATTAGAAGGAGAATGAAAATGCAGTTAGGGAATGGCGATGCCTCGATAGCCTTAACAGTGTCTCATTATTCACAGTATTTTTTTTTCAGAGCATAACAATAGTACCAATACAGATAGTTTATTGACAATTACATTAATGATTATTTTCCAAAAATAAACTGCCAGAAATTTGTTCACTTATTTATAGAGGCTCTGGCTTTACAAATACTACATGGAAATAGTAGCCCATATGGGACAACTTACGTAATTCTGTAGTTAAGATTTTTCTCCATAATCAAGATCCATTGCCACATACATCTTCCCACGATATGCTTTGAAAATTATGACCATTTTGATTGCCGATGATTTAAATGAAAAAAGTGAGGTCCCTTTTTCACTGGATGTAAAATGTAATGCCCTCAACTTAGGCTTTTTTTAACTAGCATTTTGAATTCATATAGAATAAGACTTTTTAAAGAATATTATAATCTGGCTGTGGCCACATTATTAATTAATGATAATGTTTACAGCAAACTATATACATTTTAGAGGATGCATCTTTTCTTCCTCCTTTGTAATATTCAGCATTGTGGTAGTAAACACACCTCCCTCTAAAGAATATGTTTTAGTAAAATTCAGAGGGAAAAGAAAGGAGTGAAAATACTATTTATCAGATGACCCCTGAAAAATACTGCTTTGTAATGACTACAAAATCAGTTTCTTTGAAATACCTCAGGCTATTGTACTATCCAAATGATTTCTCTGTTTCAATAAGCTTTATTCAATAACAAAGTGCAACTTTCAGGGCACTCAACCCTTCTTAGAGCCTATGCATGATTTTATACTTGGCCAGCATAACTTTAAGGTTTAAATAATTTATTTCAGAACTTTGGATTCTGCTTTCTACTTCCGATTCTTTGGAAACTTATAAACAGAACATCATGCTTGCAATTTGTAGAAACTACACAATAGTGTAATGTAGACATTATACAAAAAATATGGTTGAGCAAGAGCATAAATAGCCATTTTTTGTGAAATCAAAATTACCCAGTAAATTTGCATTGGTAACTGTTTGACTTCCAAAAAAGTCTATAAACTATATACATGTTTATCCATATACTACTTCTTTCCAGTCTTAAAAGTCCAGTAGCAACTACCATGTTGTACTATGTTAACTACCAAGTGTCTTCTTATATGTATCTATGTTTATTGGACAAATATGACAAAACAAATTTAAAGCATAAGTGTTTCCATAAATTGATGACAATAAGAAAAATGAAAAGAAAAAGACCATTACAATCATTGCTAGGGTACTATGGTATGATGACAACATAGTGATCAAATGAGGATATAAATTTACTTTAGAAAGTTAAGAAATTTTCAAACCATCTAAAATGACTCAGGCTTCAGACTTAACACCACTTAAGAGAGTTGTTATGGCTCCTGAGGCCATGGGCACAAATGAAATAAATGTAAGAGATTTTTTAAATATAGCTAAAGCAAAGAGTTTTTATTTTAATCATAAAAAGGTGATTCAGATTCTTAGCTGATAAAGATAAGTCACTTTACCTTCACTCAAGTAGCTTACTCTCAGGTCAAGTTTTATATCTATCACTTTGATGTGGGCAATAATAGCAGTTAGTTATTTCAAGTTTGTCATATTTGATATTGAGATTAAAATGAATTTTATGTATACTTTATATTGTTCATATACTCACCCACATGACAGATGTATTTAATAAACCACCTATATTTTCCAGGTACCTTATGGAATCTATTCCCCTATATAGTCTTGTCTGCAAATACGCCTTCTCAGAATTAATTTGAAAATTATGCAGACGTAGCAGCAAAACCAGACATGACACTACTCTACACCAAACAAATGTGTCTTAAGAATACTGTAAAGCAAACATTGCAGGAAGACCACTTAAAAATAACTCAAAGTCAACCAGCATCATATCTATCAGATTGCTCTTGTAACTACTCCCCCCTCTGCCCCGTATCAGCTCTCACTAGTTTCCAGATCCCAGCTATAGTACTTAGCTGTGTCTCTGCTCATAGAGCTCTCCATAGTCTCTGGACATCTTATCTCTTGGTTTCTCTGAGTCTAGTGTTATCCTGGTTCTAAAATGTTAGCTCCTTCTTACAGAAGGTACTGTATATTTAGGTAGATTATGGGCATAATGTTAACATTAGAATCACTCCCAAGGCATTCTCCAAAAGAAGCACTTTTAGTAAAAATAAGAACATTTCTCAGCCCATTTTTACAGCATAGATACGCACTGCCCTTTACCAAGACATCTCCAAAAGCTAAAGCTGGTTTTAAACATTCATGCTATAAGATTCTTAAATCGATTCCAGTAAAAATAATGAAAGAAGCCATGACATTTTCCTAAGGCAAAACAGATTCTATATAAAATATTCAAGTGTTTTAGATTCAGACAAGACTCTCAAGTTAACAGAAACACTAATAATGAAATAAAACTCAGAAGAATTTAAGTATTAATGGCAAAAAACTCTTGTCCCAAGCCTCATGTTTTAATATTAATGTTGTCAATTTCAGTCCTTACTGAACATATCATGACCAGACATTATTTCTCCTAATGGCAGCTAAGATGATCCTCCTTAGTACTTGACTTCATGTTAGATACATTTTCTCTAAACTATATCAGCTTGGCTAAGGTAGCACTCTATAGAAGATTTTAGCTTACTATGTTCTATTAATTGTAGATCCCAAAATCTTGACAACAATCCACCAAGCTCAAGTATTGATATACAAATGTGTCTGGATGTTTTCTTTAAAGCAAGAAAGAATAAGTTAAGTTGGGAAGGTTTGAACTGTCCCTATACAACAATATTAAGTACACTATACTGCTCAGTTAGTATAACCATATTATATTCATAAAGAAATACTGAACATTCTAAATTAATTTCCAATTTTCTCTTCATGGAAGTGGGAGAAAATCAGATGTGAGTAATCTTTAGACTAATTATTCTAGTCAACAAATATTTATTGATTATCTCCTTTACACCAGGCAATGTATTGGGTACTGGGGATGGACAACAGATTTTCCTGGAGCTCACAGTGTTTCTTTTCATCCTTGTCTTATTCTAGTGAGGCTGATCTTGTCATATCAAATTCTTCTTGTCCTATGTTGATCTCTTGTTTCTGGGAACATACTACTGTTGCAGAATAATTCAGTCGCTGTATCTGAATTCGCACAGTTAACTTGAAGTACACAGTCTTTATCAACACCTGAGGACGTTAGTTCCAATAATACCCTGCTAAGTGCCTATGCTAATGATCTACTGTCCTCTATAAAGGACATGTTTTAACCTTTGCAGCAATTCTGTTCTTAAACCCAAGTTCACTGTGCTCTGAATATCAACCCTCTGCTACTTGGTGACATGTTCACACTATAAAAATGGGAGTGGTATTATCTCATTGGCTCTTTCATTACAAGAGTAAATTTAAGCTTGGGATATGAACCAAGAATACAGTCTTCTATAGAACAGAACTTTGGCTGCCATGATATCCTGTGTGATGCCATTAAACATGCCTTGGGGAAGGATTTCATCAGTGTTTCTATTTAACCAGAGTCCCATTTCTATATGTGCTGTGATAGCACCTCTTGATGACAAGAATTAGTAACTACAGCCATTATAATATTTTTTGTTATCATTTTTTCCTGAAATATATTATCTTGCCAAAGCTCAGTAAGTTTAAAGTAATCAACTCAAGTCTGGCTATGCAGCATTCTGATCAGACAACTGGTGGGAAAAGAAGATTGCATAAATCTCAAAGAGCAAATCAAGTGACAGGTAATGCAAGAATGAGGCCACATAGGAAGACTTACATAATTTTTCTGAATCATAGGCAAGAGTGCAGTTCTGTCTTATTAAAGCTTAATGAAATGGTTCTTTTGATTGTGTATTATTTTCAATGGACTATCAGCCTGGGTACCTCTAGTGCTATTAGTTCTAAATGAGAGGGAAAGCCAGAAGAGTAGTAAAGTGGAAATAATAGAGCAATCTTTAATTTTAGTCTGCAAATTTGCTCTTCTTCATCTTTTTCTTTTAACCATAAAGCTTTCCAAGAAGCGTGTTGAAGTAACTTCAGAAGACCACACCAGGAAAATGCTTGAAGACATCTGAACCAATATGCATGCTTAACTGGAAATGCACAGCAAAGAGACTAATAGTTACTGGTGGAAAATAAGTGAAAAAACACAGCAACATTGTTAATCTGAAGAGAAGGAAAACCACTTTGAGAATCAATACCTACAGAGTTAGGATTATAAACATTGAAATTAATGGGAAAAAATGATGGAGTAATGAAGAAATTAGCACAAAAAACACTTTTCTGCTATGTACTCAAACCAGATTTTCTCACTGTATAATAGAAAAATTTTAAATTTCAATTTTTCTGGGACCTATTACCCTACTGAAGATGTTTAAATTTTTAATAGGGGTTATTGATATTAAATTTTAAAATTCTCTCTTAAAGCTTTGCTTAATATTACCCATAAATTAGATTAATGAAATATATCTCAATGATATATTAGAAATTGTTTTTACAGATTTTTAATCTTAGCTAAAGGTTGTACAGTTCATGTTCCTTTCTGAAATTCCCTGACATTGGTTTTAGCAATAATTTTTTGGATATGAAATCCAAAAGCAAAAATCAACAAGTGGGACCACATCAAACTAAAAAGTTTCTGTACAGCAGAGGAAACAATTAACAAAATGAAAAGACAAACTATGGAATGGGAGAAAATACCTGCAAACAATCTATCTGAATGGAGTTACTATCCAAAGAATATTAGGAAATCATAAAACTTAACAGCAAAGAAAAAAAAATTAAAAGTCAAATGATCTGTATATACAGTTTCCCAAAGAAGACATACAAAATCCAATAGATACATGAAAAGGTACTCAATAGCACTAATCATAAGGGAAATGCAAATCAGTCACGATGATATATCACTTTACACCTGTTAGAATTATTATAAAAAAGACAAGGGATAACAAGTGTTTTTGAAGGTTTGGACAAAAGGAACATTTATACACTATTTGGGGAAATGTAAATTGGTATAGCCATTACTCAAACCAATATGGAGTTTCCTCAAGAAATGAACAGAACTACCATATGATCCAGCAATCCCACTTCTGGGCATATATCCAAGGGAAATGAAATATGGATCTTGAAGAGATTCCTGAACTACTGTTGCTCATTGTTCATTGTAGTTGTTCAGTGCAGCACTCATCACAATAGCCAATATATGGAAACAACCTAAGTGTGTATCCATGGGTGAATGGTTTAAAATAGGTGACACACACTCACATATGGGAATATTAATCAGCCATAGAAAAGGACATTATTCTAAGTGAATGAGCCAGGAATAGAAAGACTAATATTGTATAATCTCACTTGTATGTGGAATTTTAAAAAGTTGAATGCATACAACCAGAAAATAGAATGGCAGTTACCAAGGGCTTGGAGGGGAAGGCAGGCAGGGGGAATGAGATTTCGGTTAAAGGGCACAAACTTTCAGTTATAAGATTAAAATGTACAGCATAGAGACTACAATTAATCATATCATGTTGCACACTTGACATTTGCTAAGAGAAATTTAAATGTTCTCATCACAAAAATAAAGGTAACTCTATGAGGTAATGGATATTAACCTGATTGTGGTAATCATTTCACAGTGTCTACATATATTAAATCATCATGTTGTATTCCCTAAATATATACAATTTTTGTCAATTATGCCTCAATGAAATTACAGTAAGTCGATCATTCATTTAGCAACATTTGTCAGATGTATACAGCCTGTCAGCATTAGGCAAGGCATCAGGGAACATGGGGCCTAAATTCCAGTAAAAAGTAGGAAAAAAAGGTAATAAAAAATAACTATAAAAAATACATTTTATAATATATTGAAAAATAAAAGTAAAAATTCGACAAAATATTATCAAAGCGATAAAAGTGTAGGTGAAAATATTTGCAAACCCTAATTTCCATAGGATTGCTATGGAGAGCCTTTTTGGAGACTAAAAAAGAGTTTGCATATGAAGTAGGTTAGGTGACCAGGAGCAGGTGCTCTTGGTGAGGCAAATTTTCTATTATTAGAAGTGGCATATGCAAAGGTGCTGAGGCAGGAAAGAGTACACAGCCTTTCCTAGGATAAAAACAACAAAACAGAGGTGGCTGAAGCTTATTGGGCACTATAAAAGTATGTAAGACATGAGTTTAGAGAGAAAATTAGGTGCATATTGAAGTCTTACATATCTTTGTTAAGACATGATTAACTAAACTGAGAGCCACTAACATTAAGGTGACAAGTGAAGTAATACAATTTAGGTTTAGGCTGATCACTTCTGCTGCTTGCTGCACAGCAGGATAGATTGGAGGGGGCAAGGGGGAGGCAAAGGACAAGTAACAAGGTTGTTGCAATAATGTTAAAGATGATGATGGGTTGTGGAAAAAGGAAAGGCAGTAGAAATGGAGAAATGGGGATACATTTAGGATATATTTTGGAGGGTGATGGACAAGATAATTGATAGAATGAGAGGTGAAGGAGAAGGATGAATACAGAGTGACTCCTGGTTTACAACTTAAAACATCTGGTATTTAACAGTGCCATTTACTAGAATAATGTATTCTGGTAGGAAGATGTCATGAAAAGAGGATACATGATGAAAGGGTTAAATAGGGTTTATTGGAGAAATTTGCTCACTGCATAAGCCAAATCCTCTCACTGTCCTCTGAATAATGTGCTTAGATCTGGTATAGCTTGATTCACCAGCAACATTTCTCAATAAAGGGACCATCTTCCCCATTGCTCTACGTATTTGTAAGTAAACGGGTACAAAGAATATTTTCTTTACTACCAAAAAATGGAAGTTTCCTATAAAGGAAAGGGCCTCATAATGGGTGCCTCTGAAGATAAGCCATTGACATTAGTCTAGACTTCCTTTGTGTTGTTATTCTGAACCAATCTTTTGCTCAACTCCTAAAAAGGGAGAGGAAATGAGCATCCAGAGCTATCTGAATTTCGCTGTCCTCAGGAGGAGAGAAAAGTAAAAATTTGGAAGGTGCACAAGATAGGTAATAGAGATGGCTAGTAGAAAGTTAAATATAAGAGGACATCTGGATTAATGATATACATTTGGTGTATACTACATGTAAAAAGCATAGTACTGATAGTCACAAACATGGAGAGAAGAGAGCAACAAAAACTGCAAAATTCCAGAATTAGACTGATAGGAGTACTTGAGAAAGGAGAGGAGGGGAGACCCATAAAGTAGAAAGAAAACTTCAGAATGTTTTCATGAAAGCTGAGCTGGGGGCTTTAAGATGGATGTGTGGTCAGCAGTAGAGATGCTGTGAGTATTTTTAACTACTAACATAGAATGTGACTGCTTACCAAATAAAGTTGTTTAGTTCAAAACAATATAGTAGGCTACTGAGAATCATAAAGGGATACTAAAATTTATTTAGGAGTTAGAAAAATTTAAGCTTCTAAAACATTTCCTATTAAAGATAAACTGAAGTTTTTATGCCCCAAATAATATGTGAAATGCTTGTGTCAGTCAAATGGGGAATCTATAAAATTAGGTGAATGTTTTTCTTGGACTGATTCTTGCTTCAGCCTTATTATCAATTTTGACCTCATTTGCTCCTGGTCTGAGAGTAGAATCTAGAGTTATATTTCTGGTGTCAGTCATTCCTTAGGCTATCACACCACTGCTTGATAGTCCCTAAATCATACTAGAGTATTTTAAAGGACCACTTTTATGGAGCCTGGGACCGTAAGTGTTGCACTTCCACCACATTTATATTGGCCTAGACATAAAATTTCATTGAAATTCATAGATGGGTTAAATTTATACAGATGGCTGTCCATCTGTGTCATGAAATACACTGATGCATGAGGCTATGGAATGTAGGATAAAAACAATTTCATTCTTCATGATAAAAAATCCCAATTAGGACAAAAATCTCATTTAAAACTAATGTTATTTTAATAGCTTTGTGTCCTTCAATATGATCAGCATAAAGACCAGATAAGGTTCAGGTAAACTTTCCAAACACTGAGACACTATCAAAGTTAATTTCTAAACATGTAATTATTTTTAATTCACTTTGATGAATACAGTGAACTGGGAATTATTCATAACTACAACTTTCTAAAATAGATTCATATTTCCACCTCAAATGATATATCTAAGTATGAGGGTTAGCCAAATGTCTACTTGCTGAAATTAAATCATTGCTTAGATTTTCAATAAAATATGTATAAATGACCTTGCATTATTTTCTTAAATTTGTGAACTATTTTTATCTGTCTTCTGGGACTTCTACCTTACTATATGTCATTTCGTGCTTTCAAAACACTTTTAATAATATGAATTTGTTTTTGTTTTATCCCTCTTTCAGTTATGATGCAGACAATATGATACACACAAAACTTCAAGTTTTTCATTTTGTCCAACTCTAAAACATCATCTTATTAAGATTTGAAAGCAATACAAACGTTAAGCAGTTCCAATTTTTTTCTTTCCTAACTACTTATTCTTAGTAATATTTTAAGACCTTCCAACCACTTTGTGTATCAAATGTCCACATCAGTAAAATGAAAATGTCCAAATGGTCTTTTAAAAAAATGGCAACCTAAACCCATTAAACCATTCCAGGTAAAGTCACAATGATCCAAAGAGGAGGGGGAGGAGGGAGAGGAGGTGGGGAAAGGAAGAGAAGAAACTCTAATCACAGGGGAAATCAATTTGAGCTCACAAAAGTTAATAGATTGGAAATGATATTTAGGTCCATGAGATCTAAATCTTCCAAGAGAAAAATGAAGACAAAACATTTTTCTTGGGAACAAATCACCTATTTTAAGTTTGCATTATACTGTTAAAATATTATGTAACTTTGAAAAGGAAGAATTTTCTGGTAACAATGGAATCTTCAGCAACTTAATGAAATGTTTACTCTGAGTTGATTTCAGACTTAGAAGTCACTTTAAATTCAATCTCATTTAATTTGCTTGGACATCCTTAATCAAACCACTCACATGGATCATCAGTTACAGATTTCCACCCAATTTTACAGCTGAGGTGACTGAGGCAAGAGGAATTAATGTGTGCAAGTCACAAGGTCAGTTAATGATGTAGTTGAAGGTAGAAAACGGCAACTTTTGTCTTCTTTTTAGCCATTACCTCCTAACATTTAAACAACTTTTCTTTATCATTGGATGGAGAACTGCACACTTAAGAAACCAGAGACATTAATGAGCAATCAGTACACTGCTGTTTAATGGTTTAAAAATCTTCAGAATAGAATACGGCAACAGAAAATACACATCCTTTGTGCAAGTGTTCAACACATAAAATTAATCCCTAACATTTTTTCTTTACATTTTCTTATCACCCCATGCCCATTAACTAAAATTAATCTTACAGGTGGCTTCTCAAGGTCTTAACACTACTATGACCACTTTTATAAGAATGTCCTACCTTCCACTTGTGTTAGGTTTATCTAGCCTCATTCATTTATTTATTGATTCAATCATTTATCTATACTAAAACAGTGTTAGATTCTGGTTCACACAGATATAAACAAAACATGATGTCTTCCCTCAAAATGACTCGTCTCAAAGGGAGAGAGAGAATCAATCAAACAAGACAGTGCCTTACAGGTGGGACAGTAAATATTTCTACAGGGATAAATAGACAACATGTGAGATGGTGGGTCAAGAAAAGATTCATGTCCTTAATTCACTCATATCTTTATTCCATACTTGTATTCTTAATCCATTAGACTGGACATGAATGACAGGGGAAGCATTGGTTAGACTCATATTTCTGCAGTCCTCTGGCTGAATCTGACAGTTCTAAATTCAGGGGAGGGTAGAGTCTTAGTAAAAGTGACAAATATAAAGAATGGAAAGTGATTAAAGGAAAACAATAAATGGAAAATGCAAGAGGGAAATTCTAACTTTCCTTTGTATCTAGTAACAGTCAGAGGAAAGGAGAATAGCAGCAATGCTTAGCTTTATTTACAGATGTGTGTAAGGGTGAAACCATTTGTCTCTGAAACTTCATGTGAGGCTGATGTCCTATTGGCCCTAGATGATTCAAGCAGCATTCATTCTGGAATTTCTGTATTATGCCTCTCAATAGTTCCATACTAAGGAAACACTTGGAAAACTTCTAACGGTGTTTTAGTTCTCATTTTACATTTATCCTTTACAATAGACCCCTTTTAAGAGGTACTATCCAGGAAATATTGCCTCCTGAATGCATACAAAAGACCACTGTTCATCTAGACGATTAGTTGAGAAAGGTGCTGGAGTATAATGGATACCTGCAGAGTATCTAAGCTGTTGTAGTTCCATGTATCTCAATGCCTACAACTATTTGTGACTACTGACCAATGATGAGTAAAACAAATGTCAATTTAGGAATGACCCTTTGTGTTTCAATATCAATTAGTGAAAACCACAATGCCCACTGATTTCATATATAGAAAACTCTTTGACATACACATATTTAAATGTATTGGGGATCATTACTATTCACATTGCATAATTCTGGACTCAATTCTGGAGTCCAAAATATGCACTCCCATTATACTCAAGCAATAAGTACTCTTTGGCAACATATTTTGTGGATAAACCATATTGCTAAAACATTTTAAAGGAGACCCAGGTGAAAGTGTCACAAAATGTAGTAGTACTAGGATAAGCTGAATTTGTCTTTAATGAAGAAAGATATATAGGCAGAAGACTTAATTGCCTCTATTGGACACATACAAAGAGTAACATGTCAGGAGGAAAAGAAAGGATGGAAAGTAGCTTAAATAGATAGCAAAGTTGTAGAAAGCAAGATAAATAAAACAACATAAAATTAGACATCATACTCAGAAACAAAGATGGGGAACAGCATACATACTGAAAAATTGGTGCTGTTTATTTTGCTCCTCCAGATGAAAAGCAGAAAAAAAGGATGGACTGGAATCTTGATAGTGGAAGATCAAGTAATGAACTTGTGGGAAACTAATGGCCCCAAATTTATACAAATTTATAAACGGGGAATGTAATCTGAATAAATGCTAACTTTTAAGGTCCCTATATAATGACAAGACATATGAAATTACTGCTTGGGATTGGAAAACTATTAAAATTGCCTGGAATTTTATTGGTGAGGAGAGATTAAGCATTACTTAAAGATAAGGCTTACAGGTAACCTTTGTCAGTACCTCCTTGTAATATGAAACAGGATATATGATTATGACTTTTGGGGTGAGTTGAGTTTATTTTCCACAGTTCTTGTCCCCACCATAACAAAGTATTGAAGGGCAGCAACCCAGTAGTGGAGCAGAGTAAAAGTTTTATTTGAATGCACTCCACGGAAGCTAGAGTCAAGGTAGACAAAGGCAGGTTTACTTAAATAAAGCAGAGAGGAAGGAAAAATAGAGGGAGGAAAGCGAAGTGCATTGAATTACTGCTCAGCCTAAGGGCATAACCCCTTGCTACCTCTTGAAGCTAGTGTTACTTGGCATCTAGTGTTCCCTTGGATCTGCACAGTGTGGGAACTGAGTCTCTACCACCCCAGAATCTGGGGGAGCCACAGAGCATAGGATGGAGTGAGATTATGTTCTGAAGACTTCTCAAAGGCAAAGAAAAGAGATTTTAAGGCAGGCTACTGAAGAGCATGACTGCACAGCTGCAGTTTTATCTGGCTCACCCCGGGACAGGAACTTGCAAGCCCAAATCAGAGCTTTCAGCAGCCCTTCCATACTTAAGTAGGACTGAGAGAGTGACATACTCAGAAAAAGGCAAGTGTGGGCAACCTCAGAGAGGAGGTACACTTAAGAGTTTGCGGTCTGGTGTTTAATTGGGCTTTTTGGATAAGGGTCAGCATAAGGCATGATACATATAGGTGATTCATAATTCTTTTGGAGTTTTGTCTTAAGAATATAGTTATTTAGTTGACTATGTTGGTTTGGGACATCAGCATTCTTTGTCTACATTAGTTTATTTACATTTCTGAGGTCTGTCTTTTGCACTGGTTACAAAGTTACTTGATTGGGGGCTGGAAGAAGAGTTAAAAACAGTATATAGGCTAAGTTAAAGAATAAACTGGGCCTTTTAACAAGCTAAAGTAAATCTTACAATGGCATGATCTAATTTATACAATGAAGACAAGGGCTACACTCCTATACTTTTCTTTATTTGGGGGAATAGCTGGACATTTTTTTACTCCTAGCCTTTGGAGCTTCAACTGATTAACTCATTAGCTCTGTCTTATCTGGCTCTCATTTTACCTGGTAGCAAAGTCTTCGAGTCCCTTTTAGTAGGCTTTATTGGCCTCATTCTCCCTCCACCCACTACCATCTATTTTTCTGCTTAACATGACTACCAAAGACTTGGAAGCCATAATTAACCAAGATTCAGTCCTTCATTTAAATCCCAATCCATGGTAACATTGTCATATGGGTAAGGGCCACTTTTGTTGGAAGCCTGAGTCTAACTCATAAAATAATTGCTACTTTAAAATCATGGCTTAAAATATAATATTTTTTTAAATAAAAGCTGATAATAATACTGATAATCAAATATAGTAGGATATTAAATTAAGTCCCCCCAAAATGATAATGAGCCAGAAGTTTGTCACATGGTAAATCTTAACTAGAGGAGATGTTGGAAAAGTTACATTTTTAGTGACTTTGAATAAAACTGGGGTGCTATTAGAAAGAATGCAATAAAGGTTATAAGGTAGGCATAGCAGTGTCTACCACCATCAGAGCCAGACTGTTAACAGAGTTCTGAAAGGTAAAAATGAAAATTACACATATGGATTATAGTAAAAAAGCTGAAAAAAAGGGTCCTTTTGCTTTCCAACAGGATTGGATAGCTGATGGTAAATTCTCAGTAATCTAAAAACATGGGTAAAGTAGAAAAATCAACTGTTATTATAAACAGCATACAGCTGTGGATTTCATAGAAACTGAAGGACCCAAGAGCCCAGAGGGGGAAGATTAATTTGTTAAGCACAATGGACATTCAAATTGTCCCTCTGGAAGCTGATTTCTGTAGTATTTACTCATATGCTTTTTCTCTCCAACAACTAGTTCTATTCACATGGCATCCACTATTTGATTTGAATAAACTGAGCTCTGCAATTGCTAGTGCATTTATTGAATTAAACCAATAACTAGAATATTATCTGGACCCAGAAATGCAGGAAAATACAATACCAGAAAAATTAATTTCTGGATATTATTTCATATAATTTCAAATATATACTAAATTAAGAGACATTCTGTAGTTTTACTTTAATGAAACTAAATGTACACTCATTAATATTTGTATTTTCACAGCTTACTAGTCTTCATAAGTAACATTATTGTACTTAAGTATTTCATAAAATAATGAAAACAATGCTTTATATGTGTATACTATAAAATGTACTCTTAATCTTATATCTTCATTATTTAATTATACAAAATCTCTTTGGTAGTATTATTTTGAGAAACTCTCACATTCTAATTAAGATTCTAGAGTTTCCTTAGTGACTGGTTTTGTTTTCTTACCAATATTGGTTTTGATAGAATCTGCTTATTTACCTGAAACATGTTTTTGTTCATTGGAGAAGGTAAATATATATCAAAATGGCTTTGTATGATTAGACTGAGGAATATCAATACTATCAAACCTCAAACTGATGGTATTTTTTGTTGATGTGTTTTCTTGTTTGCAGTTTATATTGCTCATATATATTTTTTTCATTTCAGTTACAACTGCTTCTGGATTGGTTAATATTAAAAAAAAAAATTCTGTACCACTATAAACATCTTAATTTCATTGGAAATATATTCATTGTTGGGTTTATGTTGATTTTCACATTGTTTTTAAAAGTTTATTAATTTTAAAAGTGTATGAGAGAGAACTGAAAAATGTAAACAAGGACACAGAATTTAAATCAGACAGAGTAGCATTTTTAAGACAGGGTTTCCTTTATTCAAGAACTGATGTAAGTACTGCAGACACAGACACTTGAGAAGTATCCTTTTCTGTTACATCAGCTATTAAATTTGTAGTTAGAAGTTAATTTTTTCTGCTTGTCTTGCACTGATTCTTTCTTTACGGAGAGATACACTTGTATTTTAGTAATTTTGACCAAATTTGTACTTTAACTCATCATTTGTGATTAGTTCAAAATGCTTTCTACACTGCAGTTTGCTTTTTGATCATCAATTTTTCGTATTTTTGCTCCCAGGTTAGTACTGAGTGGACTGATTTATCTTCTAAACAAATTCCTTATTCATTTCTGTCCTTGAGGAAAAGCAGACAGATGCAAATATGCAAAACCAGTCTACCTGGTTTGAATTTCTACTGCATCTTTTCTCATTCAAGTTTTGCTTTTCTTGCCGTGACATGGATTTTCTATTGTATCCTGGACATTTTGGCTATTATGTTGAGAGATTCTGGCTCCTATTTAAACATTTTATTTCAGTAATCATCCTGTTTTAAGTTTACCACATAGGACTTATGCTAATATTCTATGATCTGGTCCCAATGACAACTCAATTTTGAGAATCTCTAGAGAGCGATACTTCTGGTCTAGTAGGTATATCTGATGTTACTGTGACTTACTCTTGTTCCTGCTGGTGCTGAGGGAAGACTACCTTGGTTACCTCTTGGTGGAGGAAGGGAGATCTCCTTACCAGGATGATCATTTTATTGTGGTAGAAGAATACTCCCACCTAGGCATATGTGGGAGGAGCAAGTGAAATGAGTTTACATTATCTTCAAGTCCAGTATGTTCTAAAGTAAGAGATAATTTAAAAATCCTTAAGAAATTTAAATTTAAATACTTATTTCACCAAGTGGATATCTGCGTCTTGCTTTTATATTAGAACAATAAGTAGGTAGTAACAGACATAAGACATTATGTGTGTTCAAGTGTTCACCATTATAAATTAGCTCAAAGAAGAAAAATCAGTAAAAAGTAAAAAATAGGCAGCCTTTTGCTCCACCAGCTTCTGAAAATGTAAAACACACATAGCAAAGGATGATAATATAAAGTCTTTACAGTCAAGAAATCATACTGAAATCATTTATCTGAAGTAGGAGGAGAAGCAGTGTTTCTAAACATTAATGTCTAGGGCTTATTAGACTAATTGGACTTACCAAAAATTCTGGGGTAGAACCTGTGTTATTTTTTTAAATTTGACTAGTGATTGTAATGCACAATTCCAGTCAAGAACTAGTGTAGTGGGCAATGATTTGTCTCATTCTTATCCATACAGCAAATATTCATTATCACTTTGGGATCTGAATGAAAATGAGAAAGTAACAGTCACTCTGTTTACTGAGACTCCTTTAACAAATAACCTCAAATTTAGTGGCTTAAAACAATATAAATTTATTCTCTCACAGTTCTGTAGGCCAGAAGTCCAAAATCAGTTGAAATCAAACAAAGCTGAAATCAAGGTTGTACTCTCTCCAGGAGATCCTTGCCTGTTCCAGCTTCTCACAGCTGCCAGCATTCTTTGACTTGTGCTGCATCATTCCAATCTCTGTTTCTGTGGTCACATACACATCTTCTGCCTGTATAATCTCCCTCTGACTCCCTTTTACAAGGATACTTGTAGTGGCTTTTAGGGATCATTCTGAACATTCAGGATAATTTCCTCATCTCAAAAGTCCTTAATCATATCTGCAAAATTCCTTTTCCATGTAAGATATTTTTCATTTTGTATTCACTTATAGCAGACAGCATTATATTTGTTTTAGGTATAAAACATAGTGACTTGATATTTTTACACATTATGAAATGATCATCTTAATATGTCTAGTTATTATCTGTATCTATACAAAGTTATTATAATATAATTTACTATATTTCCTATGCTGTGCATTACATCCCTGTGACTTATAACAGGAAGTTTATACCTCTTAATCCCCTTCACCTATTTGCCCTCCCCACATCCCCCTCTCCTTCAGCAACCACCAGCTTGTTCTCTATGTCTATGAACCTGTTTCTATTGCTTTGTTTGTTCATTGGTTTTGCTGTTTAGATTCCACATGTAAGTGAAATCATACAGTATTTGTCTCTGTCTCACTTATTTCACTTAGCATAATAACCCATAGCCCCATTTATGTTGTGGCAAATTGCAAAATTTCATTCATTACAGCTGAGCAATATTGTATGTATATAACACACACACACACACACCCATATATACACACATTTTACACAAACATATACATCTTTATCCATCCATCTATTGATAGGTACTTAGTTGCTCCCATATCTTGGCAAACTGTTAATAATTTTGCAATGAAACAGGGGTATATTTATCGTTTTGAGTTAGTGTTTTTGTTTTTTCCAGATAAATATCCAGAAGAAGAACTGCTGGATCATATGACAGCTCTATTTTTAACTTTTTGAGGAACCTGCATACTGTTTTCCACAGTGGCTGCATCAATTTACATTCCCATTAACAGTGCATGAAGGTTTCCTTTATCCACATCTTTGCTAACTCGTTATTTTTTGTCTTTTTGATAACAGCCATTCTGACAGGTGTGTGGTAGTATCTCATTGTGGATCTGATTTGCATTTCTCTGATGATTAGTGATGCAGAGCATCTTTTTACCTGCCTGCTGGCCATGTGTATGTCTTTAGAGAAATGCCTATTCAGGGCCTCTGTCCAATTTTTAACTGGATTGTTTTTTGTTATTGAGTTATATGGGCTTTTTATATATTTTGGTTATCAACCGCTCATTGGTATATTGTTTGCAACTATCTTCCCCCACTCAGTAGGTTACCTTTTTGTTTTGTTGACAATTTCTTTTACAGTGCAAAAGCTTTTTAGTTTGATATAGCCCCACTTGTTTATTTTTACTTTTGTTGCCCTTGCCTGAGGAGACAGATTCAAAAAAATATTGCTAAGACTGAAGTCTAAGAGTTCACTGCCTATATTTTCTTTTAGGAACTTTATAATTTCAGTTCTTACATTTAAGTCTTCAATCCATTTTGAGTTTATTTTTGTTATGGTGTATAAAAGTGGTCCAGTTTCATTCTTTTGCCTCCTGGTGTCCAGCTTTCCCAGCACCATTTACTAAAGAGACAGTCTTTTCCCCCCACTGTATATTCTGCCTCCTTTGTCATAGATTAATTGACATATAAGCTTGGGCTTACTTCTGGGCTATTTTATGAATCTGTTTTTGCATCATTACCATACTGTTTTAATTACTATGGCTTTGTACTATAGTTTGAAACTAAGAACATATTTCAGTTTCATTTTTCTTTCTCAAACTTACTTTGGCTATTCAGTCTGTTGTTGTTCCATACAAATTTTAGGACTGTTTGTTCTAGTTCAGTGAAAAATACTATTGGTATTTTGATAAGGATTGCACTGAGTGTGTAGATTGCTTTGAGTAGTAGGGACATTTTAACACTACTAATTATTCCAATCCGTAAGCATGGTATATCTTCCTATTTATTTGTGTCACCTTCAGTTTCTTTCACCAATGTATTACAGTTTTCAGAGTACAAGTTTTTCACTTCCTTGGTTAAATTTGTTGCTAGATATTTTATTTTTTTTTGATACAATTGTAAATGGGATTGTTTTAATTTCTCTGATAGTTCATTATTAGTCTATAAAAATGTAATAGGCTTCTGTACATTAATTTTGTATCCTGCAACTTTACTAAATTCACTTATTAATTGTAGTAATTTTTTGGTGTAGTCCTTAGGGTTTTCTATATAAAGTATTGTGTCATCTGTAGATAGTGACAGTTTTACTTCTTCTTTTCCAACCTGGATGCTTTTTATTTACTTTCCCTGCCTAACTACTGTGGCTAGGACTTCTAATATGGTGAATAAGAGTTTGTGATATTGGGCATCCTTGTCTTATTCCTGATCTTAGAGGAAAAACTTTATAGCTTTTCACCACTGAGTATGATGTTAGCTGTGGGTTTGTCATATGTGGCCTGTATTATATTGCCTTAAATATAGCTTATATTATGTCATATATGGCTATACTTCTACATCCACTTTGTTGAGAGTTTTTAACATAAATGGATGTTGAATTTTCTCAAATGCTTTCTTTGCACCTGTTGAGATGATATGATTTTGATGGTTCTTTGTTTTGTTAAATGTGTCATACCACATTGATTGATTTGTGGACATTAAGCCATGGTTGCAATCCTGGAATGATTCCCACTGGCTCATGAAGTAAGATCCTTTTAATGTACTGATAAATTAAGTTTGTTAATGCGTTTTTTGAGGATTTTTTGCATCCATGTTCATCAGGGATATTGGCCTGTAATTTTGTTTCTTTGTCTGTTTTGGAAGCAGGTTACTGCTGACCTCATAGAATGAGTTTGGTAGTCCTCCTTCCTCTTCAATTTTGTGGAATAATTTGAGTAGAATAATACAATTGGTACAATTCACCTGTGAAGTCATCTGGACCCAGACTTTTGGTTCACTGGGAGTTTTCTGATTACTGATTCAGTTTCATTACTAGTAACTGTTCTATTCAAATACTCTATTTCTTCATGAATCAGAAGATTGGATGTTTCTACAAATTTACCCATTTCTTCTAGGTTGTCTAATTTGTTGAAATATAACTGTTTATTGATACTTAACATGTTTTAGCTATAGGCAGCAAAATGCAGAGCAGAATTTCTTTTATTATCATGAAGATTTGGGTTGGTACCATGTTCTAGCTAGACAGCTGTACATTTTTCTTCTTGGTACTTTACTAAGTTTTCATCCACTAGTGATATTTAAGGGGATAAATTCAGTTTTCTTCTAGCAATTGAATCCATTTTACACTGGTGCATAGGTGGCATAAAAACTGTCCTATCATTACTGTTGCTGAAATCCAGCTGACATTTTTACCACCTAGGAGTACAACCATAGCTGGATGGCTGCTGGCATAGGCCAAAGGGAGAGCAGTCTATAAAAGGAAGGGACTTCAAGGATTTTCTAGTGCATTATCTCATAACTTAAAAGATACAAATTTTCAACTGGTTAAAATTAACCATTATATTGTTCTTGGGTTATCAAAGCAATATATTCTTAAACAAACCTTAAGGTAACAATTATTTTCATCTGGAAAAACAAGTTATCTGTTAGTACCAATTGCTAACTGCTACAGGTTGAATTTTATACCCTCTCACCAAATTTATATGTTGAAGTCCTTATACCCAGTACCTTAGAATGTAACCTTATTAGGAAATATGGTCATTGTAGAGATAATTAATTAAAATGAGGTCTACTAGAGTACAGTGGGCTTCTAATTTCATATGACTGTTGTCCTTATAAGAAGCAGAAATTTGGATGAATATGCACACAAGGAAGAAAATCACAAAATGAATATAAATGCAGAGATCTGTGTGAAGCAGAAGGAAACAAATATCAAAGATTGTTAGCACACCACTAGAAACTAGGAGAGAAGCATGAACAGATACTCCTTCACACCCCTTATAAAGAACCCATACTGCCAGTTCCTTGATTTCAGATTCTAGCCTCCAGAAACTTCTGTTTAAGTTTGTGGTAGTTTTTACAGTAACTCTATCAAACTACTACATTTACCATGATCACTGAACAACCTGTGTGAATAAATCCAAGCTGAGTTTAAATTCAGTGTAATTATATTTAGAAGCTATTCCTTATCCTTTTAGTGCTTCAGTTTCCTTATTACTGGAGACGATTTAATAATAACTGCCTCATAGGACCCAGGTATGAGGATAAGCTAGAATCTATGGAAAGTGTTTTGAATAGCTTCTTGTTCAGTTAAGTGCTCAATAAACATTAACTAGTAATATTAACGTCAGCATTTTCATACTATTACTGCTATTTAATAAAACTGATTCATTTAAATAAAATGAAGACAATCATACCTACTTTGTAGAGTTGCTTTAAGGAACAGAGATAATACTATAATAATTCTGGGATGCACATATTTTACATTTTACTATCTCTAATACCAAGATGTGACTTCTAATTGATGATTTTTTAATTATAATTACCAATATTTCAAAATATCATATTGGTATTTTAAGTAATGAAACATCTTACAATCTACAATGCCTTACAAATTAAATATAGTTGTATATATAGAACTATTACAATTATAGGTACAAAGTTGGCACTAAATATATGGTAGCCATTCTAAGTATAATGGGGTAAGCTGGATGAAATAGGGAAATCAAAGCTTACAGTTAGGCTTTATCAAAAAAGTCTAAGTAATGGTGAATAGAAGGGTAGAGAACGATGTTCAATGAACAGCAGCAAACAAAAGACTGATGAAGTGCTCAAGAAACAATGTGGAGACAAACTGATGACAGTCATTCCACATAACATTTTTAATGAATTTTGTGTTAAGGGAAAGCTAATGTGGGCAAAGCTGAAAAAAGTGAAGAACATTTCGCAGTACAGGTTAAATGACAACGTATATTCAGTAAAGAGGACAATATAGTGATGACAAAGTTAGAGGGAATAATTAATCAAGCAATATTCTTAAGAAGGCAAATAGTGAAGATCTGTTTCCTAAGAGAAAGGGCTGATATATATGGGAGCTGGGACATTCCACAGTAACTGGAAGAGAGGCAAGGTGCATACAAGTGAGCAAATGTAATCTTGAGAGCTTGGACAAATTCTTTTAGGTATTTTTTTCTTTTCAGTGAAATAGAAAGCAAGCTATCAGCTGAGAAGGAGACAGGTGCATTAACTGTTCAATGTTTAACAATAACAATAGAGAAGGTATGAAGTAGTGATACACAAAACTTGAAACGTGAACGGACTGTAGAATTATGATGACAACCAGGCAACAATGAAGTCCAGTACAGTAACTTTTTAATTCTTTTTCATTAATATTTGTGCTTGTTCTCTCAATTAGACCCTATTTAACTGATGAAACTCTAGGAAATATTTCATTACTGAGATGGGAAGTTCCATCGTTTTATTTCTCTAAAATGTTTTATCATTATAAGTGTTAGTCCTAATGGTCACTTAATGTAATTTCATTAAAATAAAAATCTGGCAGATAATCTCATTGAATTTAATTCAGTTGAAGGTTAGTGTGGGAAGAGATCACATTTTGAGACTGAGTGTTTCCATTAGGGATCGCAGTAATATATTTCATTATTTTATTTTTAATGATTTTTGGTAAAGTTTTGCTATTTCAAATACTCCTACATATTCATAGTTTATTCTAGATGTTTCATATTTTATTTCTATTGAATCGAGAATAGTGATTGTAATCATTTCCTATCCCTGACTTTAATGAGATACTAACAATGTTTTTCCATCTCAAGTGACAATAATTCTTAGAATAAAAGGAAGCATTTTCTAGTCCTTTGTGGCTGTGTGTGCACATGTGTGTGAATATAATTTGAATTGTAGTAAAAGCTTTTTCAGACGCTAAAGTTGAAATATTATAGAAGACTTTTTTCTTAGTGCCTGTACCCCCCAATAATGTTCTAATATTAAGTTGTTGGGAAAATTAGAGAGACATTTTTGGAACTTAATTTTTTTTCTCTTCTAACTGAATTCTAATTTCAGCTAGGCCATGTTAAAGATACGAATAAACTGTCTTACAACAGAGCTATGGCTAACTGATTTTCTTGATGGAGTTTTATTAGCTGTTGTTGGATGACTTTTGTTTTTTGATTCATTTAAAACTGGCCAACAGAAAGCTTCTCTGAGGACGCTACAGCAAATCGCTGTCAAGTCCCTGGAGCTGACGGGCCTCAGAAGGGCAGACCACCACACACCTCGAGGGGGCTGCAGCCGACGAGATTCAGCTCCATGCCAAGTAGAGGCAGGAGCACACGCCGTTCTCAGAAGCCGTCCCCAGCTCTTCCCGCGAGCCCAGCCACCCCCTGCCACTCTGTCCCTATTACTGTTCTTTCAGAGTCGTTCATTGAGGCTTCAGAGGCCAGTCAAGAGACTGCAACACGCTATCACCACGTTCCCCAAGCCGCAGTTCCAGAGCTCCGCCGGTCGGAAGCGAGGCCCGTCACCACGCACGTCCCTGCCCCGTGGCCGCTCTTCTCACCTGAGGAGAAGCCGGGAGCTCCACTTGCCTTTATTTCTTCGTATAGGTAGAAAATCTCTTTCAGCCCTGGGGAGCGCGTTGAGTATCGCTTGTCTGAGTCCAGACGCCACCCACCTTTCTCCTGTTTTCAGCGGCTCCCCCCTGATATCCAGGCCAGCGTTAGGTCACAGGACCGGGCCTTGTTACGCAAGCAGCTCCTCAACCTCGCACCTTCCCGCAGACAGTAGGCAACGCCCCTGCACGCAGCTGCACATGCGCACGGTGATGGGCTTTGTGCCTGCGCACGCGCACTGCAGCCAACCCAGTTGGCTCCATCCTGCATACTCCAGCCTGCCCCTGCCCCAGCCGCCTCCCAATTTCCTGAAGCATTTGTGTGTGCGTGTGTCTTTTCCTTGCTCCTGGGCCAATTTGCAGAGTGAGTGCTGAGAAAGACTAGTGCCTGTGGAAAAGCTGTCTTTGTGCGAGAAGAGGCTGCACCCACATGGGGACTGAGGACTATAAAGGCCTTGTTCCATAGAAAACTTCTCCAGGTACCTTACGCTTTCGTTGTCGCTGTTTTGACATTCTTCTTACCCGACTTAATGGCAGAAGCCTCACTGTCAGAGTTTACTGACTATCAACATCCCGTTGGCTGCTTAAGCCAGTGTTTTTTGAAATTAGCAGAGAATATGATTTGGGTACTTACCCAGGTTTCAGAAAGTATGGCATTAAGTGCCACCAAAGGGAGACTTATGAGAAAGAAGGGAAATACACTGACCAGATGAAAAGAATCAAAGAAAGGCATTCCCATGATGTCCCTCCTCCCCTACCTACAATAACATTCATCTATGATCTGTTTCTGTTTGTCAAGGGGGCGGGGGTTGCTTAATTCTCTCCCTCCATTCTCCCTTCTTCCCGCCCCTCTCCCCACTTTCCTCTCCCCAATTCTGTTTGCCATGTAGGGACATTTTTTACTGAGTTCCACAAATTGTGTATAAAGAAAAAATTGTAGAGTTTCTGGATAAGGTTAGGAGTGACAGTTTTCCCAGTACAACTGCTTTTTCTACTGGAAATCACAGGAGTAACCAACAAATCACTCTGCTATTGTTGAGTTTTGATGTTTGGCTTTGTAAGGTCTGACCTATTATTAGCAAGTTATTCTTAAGGTGTAGCTCTTACTTCTAAGCATGGTCCTAAGTGCTCTAATAGAAGCTTCAGTTTTTTATTTCTCTGTCTTGGCATAGTTTGAACATCAACCTAGCCTATAGCCCCTAAGTGCCATGTTGCTAAATTATATTTCAGCTGGAAAGAATAGCTTGTGTGTAATTGCTGCTCATCTCTTTATCCTCCCACTGGTGTGTATTGCCACATGACATTGATGTATATTGTCTTCTTGTCTCATCCTGTATATGTAAATTAGAGGTCAGGCAAAATATAAAGGGAAAATTGCATGTAGAATTTGAGAGCTAACATTTCTCTGCTTTTCCCTCTCCAAGATACTGCTCTTTTTTATGCAAACTAAAAGTACAGCTTCTTTGTCCTCTGCCTAGTGAGACTGCTGGTTCAGGCTTAAATTGTAGTCCCCTTTTTGCTGGGTTGAATATGGGACTTTCCTAAAATTGCCTTCCTTCAGTGATATCAGTCCTTCAAGTCCATCTGAGTTGATTTCTCTCCAATGCCTGATGATAGTCATTTAAATAATTTATACTAGCCAGCTTTTATCATTCTTCTTGGCAGATGGTTTAATCTGAAAGAAGTACAGGTCAGATACTCTATCTTGACCATTTGCTGGAGGTCTCTACCTTGGGACTCTGAGATGCTAAGGACATTATTCTTTAATGTGTAGGAAGTGGAAATCCATTGAATACGTTTAAGCAATAAAATGACTATTGTTTTACAGAGTTTACACCAACAATAACATGTGGAATGGATTAGAGAATAATTACATTGGAGGTATAAGGAAAAGGACATAATTGTAATTTAGATTGAAAAACAAGAATATGAAATAAGATAGTAGAAAGCTGAAAGAGATTTCATAGAAGGAAGGATGCTCATAAAAATTTTAGAAGGAAATTACCCTTCATGTATCTAGGGTTAGGGTGAAAGGAAGAAGCAGGAAAACTAATCAAAATATAATGTAAGATATTACAGTAAAATAAGGTAGACTGGAGATGATGTTGGCCTGGAATAAGCTCAAAGCAGTGGTCAAATTTTGGAAACATTTAGAAGGAGTAAAACGAACATTTACTAATTTATTGGATGTGGGTAGTTCTCTGAGAAAGACTCAAAGGACCACAAGTGTTTTGAACTGAATGGAAGAATGGACTAAGCTGTTCTTAGATCACTAAGACAAATCAATACCATATGACTTCATTTATATGTGGAATCTAAAACAAACAAACAAACAAAACAGCAACAGAATCATAGATAAGAGAACAAACTGATGGTTGACAGAGGGGAGGGGAGTGGGGGCAATGGATGCACTAGGTGAAGGGGATTAAGAGGCATAATCTTCCAGCTATAAAATAAGACACAGATATGTAATGTACAGCAAAGGAAATATAGTCAATAATATTGTAACACCTTTGTATGTTGATACATGTAACTAGATTTATTGTGGTGACCATTTTGTAATAGATATAAATATTGAATCACTATATTATATACCTAAAACTAGTACAATATTGTATTATTCTTCAATTAAAATGATAGTGTTGGGAGAAGGTTTGAGGTCTATTTGGACAGGAGGTTCTTATAGACAACCAAATGTAAGGATGAAATAGGAAGCCAGATACCTGATTAGCTTGGAGTTTAGAAGAGGGTACCAGTCTGAAAGTCTCAATTTGGAAATCAGTAATAAGTAGATGGTATTTAAATTTCATGAGACTGAATGAAATGACTCCAAAGGAGTATTTCTAGGTAACTTTTAGTTATCACTGGCGGGATCTGCTCTTCTTTGGATGTGTACTATGATAGGACTCAAAAATAACTCCAATTTCTAATCTAAAAAATTAAGGTAAAATTGGAGTGATCCTGAAAAACTGTAATACTGGAAATGATGTGGAGCTAGCAAAACTGACTGAGAAGGTGTGGCCAGTGCAGTAGGACGATCGCGTGTTTTGGAACCCAAGTAAGAAAAGCATTTCAAGGAGCATGCAATAATCGCTTGTTTCAAATGATGCTGTATTAATATGAAGTTTGAGAGATGACTGTTGGACATCACAAAGTGGAGATCCTGTTTTAAAACAGTGAGAATGATGGCAATCAAGTGCAAAAGGGTGAGGGGAATTATATTGATAACAGAGAGGAATAAATTGGAGGCAAGTTATAGGCAACAGTTCAAATAAATTTTACTCTAAGGCAAATGAAAGAAATAAGGGAGTTTCTGAAGGGAGTATGTTCATAATGCTATTTTTATGAGGAAACATCATACAATTATGCTAGTTTTGATTATCCAATATAAAAGGAAAATGATCCATGAGGCTTTAGAAGTAGGGGGGGTTGCTGGATCTATGCTGTGAATTAGCTAAATAAGTTGGGCTTCAGTGCACAAAGGGAAAGTCTAAGAACATGGAAATTTCAAATACAGTAATAAGAAAGTAAAATATTTTTGCAAGGGCAGATAAACAGGTAGATGTCCTGAGAGCCTATGGAATTTCGTTGTCTTTTTTGCAGTGAATCAGAAAGCAAGAACACCAGCTGAAAGTGAACTTGCGGATGTTTGAGGACAAAGAAAATACAAAAAGGTCAAGGACAATGACAGTAGGAATGTGCCAAGGAAGTAGCTTATAATTGATTTTCAATATTAAAGTCCTTCTTGAAGTGGATATCATAACTCAGCGTGAGAACAGACAGCATTGCTGTGCCTTTTCATTCAGTGTCTCAAGTGGGTGGACATTTAGGTTTAAATAAAGCTGTGGTTTAGCAGAAAGTAAGAAAAGGAGAAAGGGCTAAAACACTGAAAGTGTATACAGAAGTATGGTTTTAAGAATTAAATAATTTAGAATTTAATCAAGTAAGTAGGGAAATGATGGTATAGTGCTTAACAATAAAGGTTAGTGAAAAAATGGTAAGATTTGTGAAAAGTAGGAGGTGGTATTTGGAAGGGTTTTTGGTGTTTTATTACTAGAGAAAATGATCTTGGACATGTGGGTGGTAGTGTTCAAATGAGGTTATGGAGAGAGTGCAATTATTGACCATGAAGGTGAGAGGATGAGGTAAGCTGCAGAGCAAGGCCACTCACTGGAGGAGATTGATTGCTACAGCGAAAGGAAATTTCAACTTGCAAGAGTTAAAACCATTAGGCACAATTTTGAATGAAAAGTACATTGTTAAGAAATCTGGTAGATTTCCATCCTAATGAACAAGATACAATAAATGTATATTGATGTGGGTGTCTTGAAGGCCAGATTCTAGGTCATTCTCTGTGACAAACTAAATGTGTGACCTTGATGAGCCACTTACCCTAAAGCCTAGATTCTTCAGCCTTTGGCAGTGTCAGTGCCCTCCAGCTGAAGATCATCAGGAACACACCTGTAGTTTCCTAAGTTGGGTTTATTATTCATTGCAGTATGAGGGAATGCAAACCGTGGTGACCTCTGAGCCATCTCATTAAGAGAGTACTAGAAAAGACTTATCATAGGAATCTTAATGCTCCTTAATGTGTTAAAATGTACACAGCGATTTTAATTTATTGAGGTGAATGAGTGTCCACATGGGGAAGCTAATGCCATCGGAAGATTTTTATTACTGCATTTCCAGAGAGAAGGGGGTAAGTCACACCATGCAGGGCCTCTTGGGAGAGCACCACTGTTGGTCAGGAGGCAGAAGGGACTGAGGGAAAGCCTGTGCCTTAGCCTTTATTACTATGGAAGTGGGAAGTGGTTAGATGGGGTGCCCCCATTGGGCAGTAAGTGAAACACAGATGTTGGAGTTTGTGGTTGAAAGGTTTGTAATATGATTTTCATGCGCCCATGAAAGCTTGATTGTAGGAGAGATGTAAACATCTTTTTCTGGCTTTTAGTTTGGCCCTGTGATTAATAGATGCCAAATAGAGAAATACAGAATCTAAGGAAATGCAGTCCTTAACGTTACTCAGTAATTCATTTTTCCTGAATCAAAACCTTAGCATATGAACTGCAGGAATGTGAGAAAGAATCTTAACCATTTAAAATTTGTATCTACTAGGATAATTGTAATTACCTCTGAACTGTTGTGAAAATAAATGAGCTGAATTTAAATTATTTACAACAGAATCTAATGAACATATGTTGATTAACAAAATGTGAGATCATTTTGTTTCCATTTTATATGGAATAAATAATATCATCCAGTTTTTTTGCTGTTCTCATTCACTTAGGCTTCTATTCTCAGTTCTATACAGATATTATTACAAAACTCAGCATACGCCTTTGATTCACTAAATAATTATAGCACTATGTTTCTAGAATTGCTGAAGCTTGTGTGGTTGAATTATTTGTTTAGCAAATACTCTTCCTACCCCTACCCCAATGGGCAGAGTTTACTTCCACAGTTCACTGACTTTAGCAGGCTCTTATCCTCTTGAACTCTTGCCATTTGTCTTAAAATGAACATACCCAGGTAGCATGTTTTCTTCGGCCTGCATCCGATAATGAGACACACCTATTACATATGTGAGCTCAAGCATAGCTGACCCTAGGAACTTGGGCAGGCTCAACACAGGCAAGTCAGTATCTGTTAACTCAGGAGCAAAAATAAGTATTTGCTTTTATGAACCACTGGGTTTTTTAAAATTGTGTATTGAATAATAATTTGCGAATACTACAGAAAGCAGGAAGAGGGACACATCACATAGTCTATGGTATTTCGTTCACAGTTTCTGGAGACGACATTCTTTTCCCCATAGAATCATCGCCCAATAGCGGCTCAGTGTGTACCTTCTCATGAGTGTCCTTTATCATGCAGAGTTGTTTTCCTTGTGCTGGTGAAACTTGGTTGTTAGTTCCACAGTGTGCATCTCACAATGTGTCTCCACATGATTGTCCGCCTTACCCACACTGCATGACACCCCATGTCTGGCTACTCCTTACATAGGCACCTCCTTACCTCATTCAGACTTCAATGAGGATCACCCACCAATCCCCATATGGAAGACCTGTCACCATGTTTAGGTGTTTACACCCACATCAAGCCACTTACTCAATAGATGCCTTTGTCACCCTATTGGGGCTCTGACATCTCAGGTTGAATGTCCCCCTCTGATGTGATAATTCTTCTCATTCTGCTGGGATTATGAGCCCTGCTTTCCTCAATCCCCATACCCCCAACAACAGGCCATCCCTGCATGTAAATGTCTTTCGCACTCTGCTTTGTCTTTGACATCCACCTCTCCACAGCCCATTCAGGCTCTGATTTCCCAAGGCAGGTTTCCCATTCTCCCTTTCTTATGTTGTTACCCTCCTTCCCCTGCTCAGGATCTAAAACTCATGCCTGGCAGACCTCCTTGTGGATGTCCTACTCAGCCATCCAAAGCTTTTAGACTCTATACCATATGTCACATTCCCCTGTCCCCATGGAGGTCCTCCTCCTTTAGCCTGCTCCTGCTCTGACACCCTACACCAAGCAACCTCCCCACATGGGAGCCACACACATGTGCTTAGGCTTTGATACCCTGTGTCTAGCCACATTTGAATTGTTCATTACTGTTTCTGCTACATGCTAGGGTGAACAACTTCCCCATGTGAATAACCCCTCCTTTCACTTGTGCTCCGACTCCACCCCATGCACCATGGATGTCTTCTACACTGTTCTGGAGCTCCCCTTACTGCCTCAGGCATCCCTCTGTGGATCCTTAGCCTGCTCAGGCTTTGACTTCCCATGCCAGGCATACTCCTGCGTGGGGATCTGCTTCCTCTGGTGGAGCTCTGACACACCGTACTAGGCAGTCTCTCATGTGGAGCCCTGTCAGGTGACCTCCATGCATGGACTAATCTTTCATTCTGTTTGAGCTCTGACAGAGTGTGCCTGGCTGCCACCCTTCTGTGGACTCCGTTTTCATCTTGCTTTTGCTCTGAATCGTTATGTCACAAAAACTACTTTCCACCTCACAGACACCCTTCTAACACTGATAGGGCTTTTTACGCAAGGTGAGATCATTTAAAGATCCTTTAAAAATTTTGAATTCTCCCTCTTGTTTTTTTCTTTTCTTTAAATCTCTTTTGCTTCCTTAAAAGGTAATCATTATGAGGTTTTTTATTATTATTTTAATGACCCAAGTAATATATACATAATGCATTAGAAAACCCAACTCAGACAAACACAGAAAAAAAATTGTAATTCTATCACCCAAAAATAAATAGTTTTAGAAACTAGGTTAACCTTCTTCCAGTCTTTCCTCCATGCTACTAGTTTGAGTTTCAGCAACAAGGTGACTATTATTTTATTTAGAAATAAAGAATATATATAGGAGGACACAAAGTAGAAAATTAAAAGCCACCTTCTTCTGTGAAGCAGATCAGAGAGTCCAGAAATAGACCCAAATATAGTCAACAAGATTAAAGTGGAGCCCAGATAGTCTTAATGAACCTAAAAGTGCTCTAAAAAAATAGTCTATTCAACAAATTGCTTCCCTCTTTCTAATTATTTTTTCTAAGGCAGGCCAGAATATTGGATGTTTTTCCAGTTATTTGCCATGACCATCTTCTTATTTTGTGCCAAAATAAGAATATTATCCAGACATTTTTAGGTACACTCAGATACAATAATAGATGGATGGGCTAAATAGAAGGATGAGTAAATAGGTAGAAATAAGTCTTTTCGGATGAAGTTACACTAGAAATGATACTTCAAATAAAAAGTATTTTAATTTAACTAGAGAAAATAAAGGGAAATCACAGAGATTGCTGGAGTTCAGATATTTTTATTCACAAATTATTAATCCCCAAAATACTATGCTAAATTTAAAAATCATTAAGGGGTAATTGACACATCTTTCACTTACTTCCCCACATTGTGAGGATAAGAATAAAAAAATTGAAATATTTCTGCTTTCAAGAAAATTTTTTTGTTTCTTCTTTGTGTTTTTCGTGTTTTTTTTTTTTTGTGGTACTTTCAGGGTTTTATTTCATTATTTATTGCTTGTTATCTTCAGGTTTTGTTACTAACATTATTTTAAATTTTTTATTGTTTCTAACATGAAGATTCATTTTGTAACCTAATTTTTATTTATCTGTTTTGTTGATTTTTACAGTGAGATAGTTTTTTCCAGGAAGGACTTAAGGCAAAAAAAGTGCCTTTTGTCTTTACATTTGAACAATAACTTGCTTGATTGTCATATTCTTGTCTTTTTCATTCTTTCTCTCAGAATGTTGACTTTGTTCTGTTGCAGTGTGATATTGAATTTTACTGAGAAGTCTGAGGCCAATCAAAAATCACCTCCTTTATTCTAGATGATTTACTTTTTCTATCCAGTTAGCTGGAAGATTCTCCTTATATTCTGAGGTTCAGTAACTTAACCAAGAAATTCTTTGGTGATGCTCTATATTAACATTTCTGGGTAAAATAGTAGCCCTTTCAGTTTGCAGTTTCAGTTTTTAAATTTAATGAAATTGTCTTATATTGTGATTTTGAGTCTTATAAAATTTCATTTATTAGGTGTTCTTCAGGGACATTAATTGTGCCTAGTGATCACATTTATCTGTTGCCTTTATTTCTCATCTTCTCTAATTTCTTTACTGTTTTGACGTTTTCTCTGCATTCACATTGTTTATTTTCAGTCTTTCCTCCATGCTATTAGTTTGAGTTTCAGCAACATCTATTTCCTAGTATGTCTAATTTATTCTCAGTTCTGTTATGGTATTATCTTGTGTCATCATTGATTTCCTACCTTAGCCACCTCCATCTTTCTTATTTTTTTATTTTTATTATTACTTTTTGCCACCTCCATCTTTTATCTCATTCTAATACTTACAGTCCTGTCTTCAAAAAATTATTTCACAGAATCCTTGGTTTTGTTAACTTATATGTACTTCAGAAGGAATCCAGTTCTGTTTCTAGCCTTATTCTCTTTATTGTGTTCTTAGTCCATATCTAGCATGCTAAATCCCTTCATCCTTTTGTTTCTCCATGACTTCCTTTTTAAAAAAATATCAGAATAAGCAAATGTAGTATGATTTTACAGGTACTATATAATTTTCCTTTTGTTCATGCACTTTGACAGTTCTAGTTAGGCCTTCACTTTCAATTTCTGGATCAATAAAATGTGGATAAAGTTTCCTAGCTACCTTTCTTGCCCTTAATTTTTACCTTTGTTATATACTAAGAATAAAGTCTAGAATGTTTTTAAATTTAACTATTTGTATAATAACCAAATTAAAATATTTTTGCTTTCAAGAAATTTTTTTGTGTGTAATTGCACTTAATCTTCACATTTTTATTTCATATTTTATACAGAATTATATATATATTTTAAAATAATGAAAAGATTGCCTTTTCTTTAAAATATTTTAATTATGACTTTACTTAAAATATTAAAATATATTTAAAATTGAAACTTTCATTTCTTAAAATTTATCTGTAGGAAGTATTTTAGTTACATGCAGTATCCCAAATGAAGATCTAACAAAGTATTTCTGGCCAATATTGTTAGAATTATTGAAAAATGACTTCTGTCTGTACAGAAATAATAAAAATATTTAAGATTTTAAAAATTGTGTTAGATGGTATCTGACTAAAATAAGTTTCCTTTGTCTCATTGTTCAACTTAGTGTTTTGAACACTTTAGGGGAATAATATTCTCTTTAAGAAATCATAGCAGCAGAGAAAATGCACATGACCATGTTAATCAAGTACATTGACTAATCATACAACAATCATAGGCCTGATCTGAAGTCAGCAATTTCAGATGAGTAGGGTATTACTATATTTAAATTAATGGATAATGGGTAAATTTAAAAAGATTATACTATTTTTACTTACTTGCAAAAAACATTTCAACTTCTTATCTTGCTTGTGTAAACCAGGTAATAAATAAGCTGTATTTTTGGGTTTTGTTAAAAAGGTAAGGAGACAGATTAGAGTGAAATTGGAGTTGTCTATTGACACATAAAGATGGGCAACCGCCTTTTTCTTGATTAAACTATAACACCACTAAGGAATAATTAAAAGACAATTGGAATTTCTTTATAGAAATGCCTGATAGTCTAAAAATGTCATTGAGAAGAAAATGTGGGGGGATCATATTTTTCAAAGTAAATTTTCTGACTCAAATTTCACATTTATATTTTATATTTAGTGTATTTTATAAATATGAAAAATGTTGAAAATTAGAAATTTTACAGGATGCAAAGAATATCCACTTTAGTTATGGCATCACAGGAAAACCCAGTATACTTTTGAGTTAGATTTTTTAACATTTGCTATAAAATTTCTGATGAAATATTTGTGGTACAATCAATTTTTAGAAAAGATGAATTCTTTTTTCAGCTATTAAACGTATGTGTCAAAAGCTGTGCCCTTAAAATCATCTCTTTAGTCTTTGATGTGGATATTCCACATGCTGGAATACCTGGGAAACAAATATTTATGTACAGAAATAGTGATCACAGATTTAATTGTAATGGTAATATATTAGAAAACATTAAATGACATTCATAGGAAATACCTCAACATTTCAAGGTGAGGTTATCTCTTTTTTACTTTATGCTAACATTCTAAATATGAAAAATATGTTTGCACACTACTGCTTGCTGGTTAGTCTTGTATCTGTGCTTCATTGCTTCCGCCCCTTTCTAGTAAAAAATTAGTGGGGGGAAGTAAAGAAAAAGGAAAGAAAAATGAAGTGATGGTTGCCAGGGACTTTAGGGATAGAGTAATAGGGATTTAATAAGGATTTATTGTTTAATGGTTACAGACTTGCAGTTTTGCAAGAAGAAAAGAGTTTTGAGGTAGATGGTGATGCTTGCACAATATGAATGCAATACAACTTAACTGTATATTTAAAATGGTTAAAATAGTAAATTTTATGTGTATTTTGCCACAATAAAGAAATTGAAAAAAAATCTAAAATAATTATCCTTAATCCTATAACTTTGACATGTATCTGTAGCAATATTTGTATATATTCTTTTATACTGTGCATCTGTGTGTGTGTCTGTGTCATATGGGACCATGTTCTACATAATGTTTTAAAACCTGATTTTTCTCTGTGCAACCCACTATTAACAGGTTACATGTCATGGCATATTTTTCTACAATATAAAACAAATTTTAATGCCTATATAATATTACACAATATGAATAGTTGTGCTGTAATTGTGTTATAACATCTTTAGGTTATTTCAACATTTTCACTATAAGAAGTAGCATTTTCAAAAGCTTTTGTATACATACATTTTAATAATTATCCAAATACTTTCTTTCATTTGTGTACATTACTTTAAGTGGGACTGATGAATAAGTTGAACATTTTAAAGCTTTTGATAGTGTTTCCAAACTAATGAAAATTTCTACCAAATTTATTTCTCATAAAGATTGAAGAAGTTGAACTGAATTATAATGTGATCAATCTCCCTCTAATTTTATGCCATACATGAACTTCAATTTTGAAAGTTGTAAAAAAATCTATTATTTCTTTAAAAGCAAGGACTGTTATCTTTTGAGATAGGAAGTTCTGCTTGAATTGGATGAAAACATTGCCATGGATTTTATGTTCAACTTATTGGTTCATTCAAATTTGCTTTTCTGTTTCAGTTACGATATTTATAGAGCAGCTGTTATGCAAACATTTATTGACCAGTTATTAGAATTTTATAGTTTTTTCATGTTTTTATTCTTTATGCAAAATTTTATCTCAGGACAGTTTTGATTGAAAATTGAATTTAACAATACAAATTATAAACAATCTTGTTTTACTGAATTCCATTAAAGTGTTTCACTTTCAAACTGCATTATTTTTAATAATGCTAATTTAGCTGGATTCAAGGTCCAATAAGAGCAGTGACATAATCTCAAAAAGTTAATTGAGGAAAAACATACTTCACTGAATTTTCTCCTGAAGCTTGGTCTCTTTAAGGAAAGCTTAGTTTCTCTAGACTAACATAGTCTCCAAAAGCCTTGCTTAGTGATTTGTATCCCTAAAACCTGTAACAAAAGGAGGGAGTTGGGGATCCAGGCTCTGCTATAGGTGTAAAATATACATACTTTTCCATAGATATGAAATTTGTTAGCAAAATAAAATTAGTATTTTAAAAAACAAATGAAATCATATTTAATTTTCTGAGCAATAGATAGCATCTGTGTTTCACAGATTTGATGATTTGTGTTATTTGGAAATATAATTTGTTTTTTTCCAGATAATTTAAAATTCAATTTATATAGGCATGGAGAACATAATATACAAGCTTTCAATTATTTATTGATTAATGTAGTGAATGAGTGTCATAACTTTCAAAAATTAACTTAAGGAATTTCACTTTTTAAAGATAATATACACAGATAATATTTTATTCAAAGCTCCTAACAACCTATGGATTGCGTGATACAAGTAGATCCCTTTGAATTCATTATATTTGTACAACACATGAGTATATTTTTCTCTCAATCCTGTAACTGTGGATCTTAACTGCAGTGCATTCTAAGAAACTTTGTGTTGGTTTTCCTAATTTTAGATAATATTATTCATCATTGTTGAATACTCTAACACAATATATGGTTTATAAATAATACATAATATTGCCTGGTAACAAAGTTCACACTATAAACCCTATTTGTATGAATAGGATGCAGTGTAGTATAGTGGGAAAAAAATACTAGTGTGGGAATCAGGATGCCTATGCCAAAAGTCTAGATATGCTGGTCTGTCTGTAATTTAATTTGTGGTTTAGAAATCTCAGGTTCTTTATTTGTAAAATGAGGTGGCTGTTCCGGATGAACTGCAATTTTTTCTTTTACCTGGAATAAAATCTCATGAGGGTATACAAAAAAATGTAAATACTATAATTAACATTAACAAAACCCTTAAATCTAAAATGGTGCTTATCTTGCCAATAGGTTTCAGCCCCAGGCAAATTCACTGTGGGTTCAGTGTGACCAAAGGAATGACAGTAGAATGTTCTTGAGGCGAAAGGATTTATTACCCAGCTTGTTGTTCCGATGGTAGGTCGAGCACTAGAGTTACATCTGCATCCAACAGTCTGCAGGTCTGTCTGTAATCCTCTGCTCTCTCTCTCCCCACTCAGAGCACTGGACTGAGCTCTTTATATAGTGACTCGGTCAATAATAGCTTATTGGCACGACGAAGCAAAACTGAAGGAACAAAACAGCAGCAGACTCAGACTCCAAGAAGGGACTAGCAGTTACAAAACGGGAGGGGTGGGAGAGGGTGGGTGGGGACGGAGGGAGAAGGGGAAGGAGGTACACATGGTGTGGGCGGGTCATGGGGAAGACAGTGTAGCACAGAGAAGACAAGTAGTGACTCCATGGCATCTTACTACACTGATGGACAGTGACTTCAATGAGGTATGGTGGGGACTTGATGATGTGGGTGATTGTAGAAACCACATTGTTTTTCATGTGAAACCTTCGTAAGAGTGTATATGAATGATACCTTAATTTTAAAAAATAGCTTATTGCCTACAGGTGTGGAAGCAGTAGCCTAGCAACAGGCCAGTTACATCAACAAGTGGTTCAGGTTCAGTGAGGTTCCTGGACATAGGAACCCCAACTTTCCCCACAGCACTTAAGTTCTGAATTTCTGTTTAATATATGTGCTATTTTATATTAAGTAATCATTGCTTAATGAAAGGCTTTAATTTGCCCATGATAGATAAATATTTACTTTATTCCTGGTTGGAAAACAACATAACCGTCAGAATAATTTAAGACAATCTGTTAGAAAGTGTCTTAAACCACATTATGAAGTCTATGATTTTGTGTTGCGATCTCCTAGCCTTCCAATTATGGGATCTTTGCCCTCATTGTCTGTCTCCTCCCTCTAGAGCTTGTCTACAAGAGCAGATTTAAGCTTATTGTTGGGCTTCCTGTTTTCTGTTAAACTGAATTTTGACAATTATAACTAAAACCTGGTAAGACTATTTGCTTCTTATTGTTTTCAGGTATTTCATCTCTCTTTTTGTTGGTTAAATAACCCCAATTCAGGTAGGAAGGAAGGGAAGAAAGGAGGAAAGAAGGAAGCTGGTTTAGAGCTGTGTTGTTACTGTGGGTTTCAGCCTTAAACATTATTCCCCATCAGAAGTTTTTGGCTGTTTTTGCGTTAGAACCATACTGGTATGTTTATATTTTATAGTGCCATTGTTTCATGATGTTTCCCAGCTCCCAAATACTTAGGGGAAGAGTCATAAAGTAGGTTACCTTCCAGCCTGGCTGGGACTATCCTCTCCTGGCCTTCAGCCCTCAGCCCGCAGTTCAACAGGATAGAACACCCAATCCTGCATAAACGCATGGTAAGAGCAAATTCAGGTTTTACCTTCAGTGATTGTCATTCCAGCCTTGCCATCTTCCATCTCCTAATGGCCAAGTCTCTAAGTGTGAGTCTTTATTTCTTTTATCTATAATATGATCTGGTGTTGTAATTTATTTTTATTAAATAATATAGATATAAACTATCACATAATAGGTGCTGTTTTCATATTCCATCATTCATTTGAAAAAAAGAAGACTTTTTAAAAAGAAGCTAGTTTCTAATGTCAAGTAAAAATTGTGCAGGATGAAGTTAAACAGGCAAGAATGACTTTATTCAGACTGCAGCGGTAAGAGGGAGGGCTTGAACTCAACTCTGCTAAAACGAAACACAGGAGAGGTTTTAGTACTAAGATGAGCTAATGGAAAAGTCCTGGACCCTATCTTCCATGATGATTATATTTCAAAGGGATGATTCCTAGGTCCTTGAGAGACCCCTGGCAATAAGCTGGGGAAATATTTACATCACAAAGAGGCAAAGAAAGAATTTATAATTAAAAGTTTTATGAAGTAAATGATCTAAGAAAAGGAAGGTCAGGGGCCCAAAGTCAGGAAGAAAGTAGTCTAGGGTTTAATCAAGCTTAGGGGAATGTTGGGGCTCTTTGAGTCACAAACAGTCTGAATGAAAATTTTTTTCCCCCCTCTCCTCAAGGCAGGAGAAGAAAGGGGCCAGGAGTTCCAAAAGATAAAACAAGGCCTTGTACTATCCAAAAATATTGGTAGTTGAGCCTTGAGCAGCTGTTTTGTTGTTCAAATCTGAATGTGTGTTTTGCTTATTGGCATGGAGAAACTTGGTCAATAAATTCAAGCTATTGGGAGTACATAAATTTCCAGTAATACCTAATTGCAGTTTTCAGCTATAGGAAATAAAAACAAACAAGAAAAAAGCAAAAATAGAAAAGAAACAAAGTGCTTTTCCTTTTCTTGGTTGAGAGAAATTCTCCTTTTACTTTGCAAAATGTTAATCATAGAGAAGTCTGTTCTTCTGTGCTTAGCATGGAAATAGTCTACACAGTCATGATTTCATCCAGTTGAACCAGAAAATGAATTCAGGATCTGTGAACTGGGAATTTGGACAGGCAGAATACTCAGATGAGTAAGAAGCTATCATGAAGAAGGATTTTCACTAGAAGAGGTGGAGACACCTTTCAGGATAAATGAGCCTTGCAGGAAGGTCTATGACACCTTGGGGAGTGTGGCCAGAGGTGTTAGTGTTGAAGCAAGGAATTGAATACACAATTTGCAAACCTAAAAACTAAGACAGTGCAGCTTCACAGCCACATACTGTCATATCACGGTCATGCACTGTCAGATATTTAGCACTTTTTTGAAAACTTGTATCTCTGTTTATGTTAATTTAAATAGTAATAGCATATATATGCTATATACTATATATAAACTGTGATGTTATGCATGTAAGTATATATAATCATTTATGTATATGTACATACACATGTGTATATATATATATGTATATACACAGGTACATATATATGTATTTGTGTGCATGTTTGCAGCACAATATAAATGTATAACAAATTTACAAAAATAATGAATCAGGTTTTCCATTAGTAAAGTAAGTTCTTAGATAAATTTTGCACCTAGATTATAAAATAGTTTCTATTTAAAATACATATAAGTGCACAGTTTTCATTTGTTTTGATTCTATTGAAGAATTTACTTAGATTTTTTCATCAAAAGTTGTATTACCTATAAAAATACAATGTATTGTAATTGAAAGATAAGGGATGATCAGGGTGTTTCTAGATCTTTTTTACTTAGGTTGGCTGATTTATTTAATATATATTTGAAGATGCCAATTCTAGGTAATTGAAAGAAATGTTTTGCCCATGACTTGTATGCAATTAGACTTCAGAATCTTTATGCCATAGAGGTAGAATAATCACTCATTTAAATAACCTCTTAAGCATTTAGTGTGAATTTGATTTATATAGGAAATATGGGATAATTTATATGTGGCTTACAGAATCATACCTCACCTAATTTGACATCTACTTTTGCTTGTTTTTCAATATTACCTATAAATTTTAATCAAATACATTTACAAATGATTTAGTAATCTAGATTTTTTTTAAAAGAGCAAGCTCTACTAAGCCACTTGAAAATATAAATTACATACCAAAGTGCATGCTATGCTTCCAGCACTAACATTAGCACCAAAGACAATATTGTTGAGAAATAAATAGCATATGATTTCATCTACATGTACATTTCTACTAATATGGTTCTTCTTACTTGTAATCATGAATATAGCTGCTATATTAATAATTAACTGGCCAAATCAAAGCAAACCTGTTGAATTTACAGTGGGAGTGTTCTTTTTGTTTATTCTTAGTAGTTCAGTCATAGATAACTGATTCCATCTGTATTCCACTGTCCAGGGCAAAGTAGGAACCCTTACAGACAGACACACAGGCAGACACACACACACACACACACACACACACACACACACACACGGACAACACATAGAGGAAATAAAGCCAGAAGAAGGGAATGTCAATGTCATGGTGTGCTACTTTTTATTAATGAAAACATGCTTTTCCTTTTTTTCTGCACTTGGAGAAACTTAAGTAGCATACCGCAGAAACATTTACTCTCTTTGTCTATGGAAAATAATTTATATAAGGGTATTTAAATAATAGGAAAATATGCTTGGATATTTTGTATAGAAACAGTGCCACCTTCATACTGTGTTACCTTTTTTTAAACTCAACATTGTTGAGCTCAGCATATCCTGTTGGCACTGGGAACTGTCTAGTTAATCTCCAGCTCTATTGAGATTAGCATGGTTATATGGCAAACACATCAACAGGGGGTATAAGTGTTTATATGAAATAATCCAGTGCAAGAATTAGTCTAATTTTATTGGCACTATTGGACAACCCACATTTGGGAATATCTAGGATTTAATCAAGTTAATCAAGTTGATTGTTTATATTCTCTATTAATCTTAGTAATATGTATGTCAATTCTTAAACTGAAAAATTGGTGGTACTATAATGCTTCTTATGGGGGAAGGGTGGAGCTACTCCCTTGATTAGTGGGTGAATGGATGGGAAGGGCAAAGGAGATAAGGTAAAATGTGGTAAAGTAGAAAAAAACAGACAAAATAAACCTTGTTAAAATAACCTTCTATGATGAATGATCTGTATCTGAATTTCTCTACTTTGGGCACTAACTATAGCCTTAATTACACAGAACTCTGATTAAAGAATACTTGGAGAGTTTCTTTAAATCAAAACTCAGTGAGCTAGGGATCAGAGTCCTCTGCTGTGAAGATTTAGGTGGGTACTAGATATTTCTAGCAAGTGCATTGGGGTGATCCTCCGGTCCCAAGTATCTGTATCTCCTAATGTGAATAGAGATCATGGTCCTCTGGGGAAAAAAGTGTTTTAACTCCATTTATCCTTGGGTTTATGGATTCATACAATCTTATAGTCCACATATCTGATCAAAAAAAATAAAAAACATGTTGTCTGGTGAAATGAGCTGTACTTAGCCTTGGGGCTTAGTTTTTAGTGGCTTATAATTTGTACATATAGTTGAGTGACTGATATTGGACTCTCCTGACTCAGCTATTAAGTGTAAAACAGTGAATTGAAAGAGCTATAATTCTTAGAAGCTTGGGAGAGCTTTGCCAACACTGTGTTGTAGTGGTGATTGAGGTACTAGAGCCAGAGGAAGGAGACTGCTCTGCAGTAGCTGTGCCTCTCTACAGGACTGTTGTAGTCTGGGAAGTACATTTTCAGCAGGGGCCAAACAGTGCCGATTACTAACCACCAAAGTACTCTGGAGCAACAGAAACCTTCTCTTTAACTATTTAAATATAACAGAAAGCATACCCTGTATTTTTTATTGTAAAACCTAACAAAATTTACCATTTTAACCATTTTTAAGTGGAAAATTCTCTGGCATTAAGTATGTGTTGTTCAACCATAACTGCCACTTATCTGCATGATTGTTTCATTTTCTACAACTGAAACTGTACCCATTCAAAATTTTAACACCCCATTCTCCCTGCCCCCCAGCCTTTGGCAACCACCATTCTTTCTGTCTGTATGAATTTGAGAACTCTAGGTAGTTTATATAAGTAGAATAAGTAGAATCATACTATATTTGTCTTTTTCTGGCTGGCTTATATTATTTTGCATAATATCTTCAAGATCTGTCTTAGAGAGCATGCCAGAATTTCTTTCCACTTTAAGACTGAATAATATTCCATTGAATGTATATACCGCATTTTGTTTATCAGGCCGTCCATTGATAGACGCTTGGGTTGTGTCCACCTTTTAGCTATTGTGACTAATTTTGTTATGAATATGGGTGTGCAGATACCTGTTCAAGTTTCTGCTTTCAGTTCTTTGGGTTATTATATGCCCAGAAGTCACTCTCCATAATTTTTAAGAGGAATAATTTCCAGGTTTATTGGTCACAGACCCAGTGGTGGTGGCAATGGTGTAAGCAATTGTGTAAGCCACTTTAATCAACTTTGAGTGTATTAGATTTTCAGCTTCACTGACAACCGTTTCCATAGTGGTGACTGCAAAGGAGATGGAACTGGGTTTCCAGAGTTGAAATATCCCTCTGGAGCTCCATCACCACTGTTTGGGGTAGTGAAATTAGTTCTGATTTGTTAACACAGGCACACAAATATTTAGTATTTTGTAACAAAGGGTGAATTTCCAATAGTTGCATAAATTGATAGTGGCACTAATGAGAATTATATATGCATGTGACTATCTGTATTTACCAGCTGGTAGAGCTCACAAACTGAAAATATAAGCCATGTGTAAAAGGATAATCTATTAAACTATTGACTTTAATATGTGCATTAGTCTGGATCCCCTAAGAAGCAGGCAGTAAAACGAGATGAAACTTGCAAGGATTTTTAAGGGAAATGTCTGTGAGAGGAAATGAGGGTGAGGGTGGGCAAGAATGAAACTGCCATCACATGGGCATGTATGTCTAACACAGAATGAAGGAGAAGGAAAGTGAAGTTGGGTGGAGACTTTCTAAATTGCTGTTCAGTTTAAGGAAGGTTCCTCAAGGTGAGTGGAAAGCCTCAAGCAAAAGTAAGCCATCAGAGGAGTCCCATATCTCTTAGGGATGGGATGCCTTAGTGTACCTGCCTTGCTCACTGCTTGCTCAGAGTAGCCCATGGGAAGCATAGTCTTCACATAAATGGAACAATGGATTTCAGAGTACAGTAGCCTGGATTTGGTCAAATACTCTCTTAGTAGGAGATGTGAAAAGCACATTCTCATGGCATGTTATATGCTCACCCTACAGTTGTCCCTTCTCCCCAGTAAAAGTAGGTAAGCAGGCTTGGCACTGCCTGCATCACAGACTTGGAGAAGGTAAAAAGCATTCTTCTGCCACTCCAACAACAAAGCTCTGTGTTCTCTAACCCTTCCCTGATGGTGCCATTCCCCTTCACACCCCCCAACCATGCTATCCCTTTGCTCTATCAAGAAGGGGGTTGTGAACACCTGGAGTATCTTCTGAATTGTTGCTGATATCTAATGAATTTTAATACTTTCTGGTATCTCTGTTCTCTGCCTCATTCAGCATGTTGTCTTTGTTACAGTGAGTGGACACCCTAGCATGCACATCTCTTAGGCTCCAAGGAGCCTCTAGGCTGGTGACTCAGAATGGTGACCTCTGTGGCAGATATGGCTTCACGGAGTGGTCCTTCCTCTTTTTGGACCTAGTTTTGCAGTAGGTTATGCTGCTTGTAAAAGTATAGCCTGAGTTTCTGCTTAATACACCTTTAACAGGATATAAGTTTATACAGTGTCCAAACCCTGCAGTCCTATGGAGCCTTATGCCCTGCTTCCTTTAGGGAAGAGGTCAGATGTTGATCTGAGTCTAAGCAGTAGCTCACAAGCTTCCCTTATTTACTTACTTACTTACTTATTTATTTTTATGGTATCAGCTCAGTAATATTTTATCTTCATCAAATAAGGAAGGCATACTGACTTTTTTAATAAAAATTTCTCAGATTCCTCCTTTGTCTCATTGAAAAGTCCACCAACCAATGTGAGGCTAGGGACAAGTAAAACAGACACTATGGAAAACAGTATGGAGATTCCTCAGCAAATTAAAAATAAAATTACTGTGTGAGCCAGCAATTCTACTTCTGGGTATTTATCCAAAGAAAGGGAAAACACTAACTTGAAATGATACATGTACTTCCATGTACATTAGAGTACTATTTGTAATAGCCAAGATATGAAAAACAGCCTAAGTGTCCACCAGTGCATGAATGGATAAAGAAATGTGATATATATGTATATACAATGGATTATTATTCAGCATTAAAAAGGAATGAGTGCTTACATTTGCAACAACATAGATAGACCTTGAGCACATTATGCTAGGTGAAATAAGTCAGAAAAAGAAATACTGCATGTTTTCTCTTATATATGCAATCTAAAAAAAAAATCTAAGCTCATAGATAGAAAAAATTTGTAACTGCCAGACACGGGGGTGGGGGTTGAGAGAAAAATATATATAAAACAGCCATTATCACTGTAGTTATACTCTTCAAATCATGATGTATATCTCCATCTTCATTAGCTATTTTATTGTCTGTATTAAATGGATTCCTTGGGTTTCAGAATTTGACCTTTATTCTTGGTCCAGAAGAAGCTAACATATAACTAACAGTAAAATTTATTTTTAGATATATTCTTAATATGTATATCATATCTTTAGAATTTTTTATTCTTTTATATATTGTAGTTTCTCTTATTTGTATGAGAAATCATTTAACTTTAGAAAAGTGCATTGGTGGTTTTCTTTGTTAAAACTGTTTCTTCTTTGCACATGTAAATATTGGGGGGTTGTGATCTTTTACAGGGGCAACTCTTTAGAGAGAAATGCATACAAATGTAGTTCATATATTTTCTATGTGAAAATGTTCATATATAAATATGCTGTTCTTTATAGGAGAAGAGAAATTAAAATGAATCAGTGCAGTTTAGATTAAGGAATGATAGATGGCATCTCACTTTCTCAGGATCATAAAATGGATACAATTGTAGGGAAACTCAAAATGTCAGTATTTTGGATTAAAGTGTGTCTTAGCGGAAAGATTTCCCCAGAAGGTACACATTTAAAAGATTTACCGAAATAGGTCTTCCCCTGGAATTGAGCCAGTGAACTTCCTAATTACCAAAATTAATTTGCTTATTGGTAGGTCTTTCTTTTCACAATATAGTTTTCTTTCCACAATAAAATTAGATGAAAAAAATAAAATAAAAGTATATTCTTGAAAAGTCCCTAGAAGACATCCTATAAAATGCCTAGTTATTTCCTCAAAGGCTTTATTCCAAATGATGGGCATTTTTCAAAGTTTCTTTATAATTGTATTAGGTACATCTACTATGCTACTTTTTGCTATAAAAACAGCATCTGATATAAAGCAGTGAGAATTAAACCTGTGCTTTGCATGCCAAATCTTCAGCGTGTTTCTTATCGCTTTGGTTCTCTCTGGTGGGTTGGCCCTTCAAATTCTGGTTGGCTGTCTTGTTCTTTAAAGTCTTAAAAATCTTATTTTTAGTACAACTTTCATGTTCATCTGGGTATTTTATCCAGCATATATATTTATCCTTGAGTAGATACTTAGTCTTATATAAGGCATTCATTCCATTATAGTTGGAAGTGAAAGTCTTTTCTTACTTTTGAGATGTTATTGAATTTAAGGTAATTAAATTAAAAACACTAGATTAATAACTTTACATGATCATCTTCAATATCAACAGAGAATTAATGTTCTTAGAACACTTCTTCATATCCATGGCCTAGGATGTATTTTATCCATCTTATAATAAATGTGTACATACTCGTTGTTTTTGTTTTCCAACTTTACATACATAAGAAAGGTTATTTCTTTCACAGAACCCAGTTTGGTAGTGATACACCATTTAATCTGTATACTGAACGTCACTAAGAAAGAATACACTGAACTTAATAATATACCATTTTTTTGAAGCAGATGACAAGGAAGTGTGGTTTAAAATAGTGAGAAATTAAGTCCTAACATGCTATTAAGCATTTTTAATCAGATCAAAGCATGGTTTCTTCCAGTTGTGACAATAGATAGAAGATATGCAGTACAGGAAATTTATGGTTGTAAAATGATTCAGGAAGTTAATTTGGTAATTTCATAAGGTCATAAATAATTGAAGAATTTAGGAAATGAAGACTTATTTTAGAACAGGAGCAAGGTGTCCTTTGACTGACATTCTCATCAGATTGATACTGTGCTGCCCTGTTCCCATGTCAACCATATAGTCATATAATTCAATAAGTTTAGCTCTGCTAGCTTATTATGACTTTCAAAGTGATTCTTAATTCTCAAATAATATAAAATAACAATCAGAGATATAGGGCCAATTGTTTTTAATAGCTCATGGAAAATTGAATGCAAAAGTCTAGTGTTTGTAACATCTCCAGAGCCATTCTACAACCAAAATTTTTAAATGCTCATCGTAAGCCTTCAGTTACAACTTTCAGAAAGTCATTGAGGAGAAATAGCAGCACATTTACTAGTTTTATTTTTACTGTATAATAAATGATTCGCAAATGTTACATTACAAAAAGTACTGACATTCTGCACTTATCCTAATGTTAAATCCCCAGAATGTTCCCTTTGTTGCATCTTATAAAAATTATCACTGTTGAGAATTTGGTCAATTTTAATTTTCCTTTTTTTCTGCCAGATATTTCTGTTTCTTCCTTACATAAAGAAAATGGCATTACATATGCCTATGTTTCTTGTGTACCTGTTCAGGTATAGTTATATCTATTTTTTACACATGCCAGTTCCAAGTATCTTTAGAAATCATTTAGTTGTGTTTATTATTTGTAGCTATAAAGAGTGCAGGAAAAACAAGGACCTTGCAATAATGTTCTTTCACATTTTTTTGGGCCTTGTGTTATTATTATTTCTCAGATCCTGGAGAAGACCTGTAATAATGTTAAAGGTGCTGCATCAGAGAATTTTTCTCAACATTATTCAACTCATCATAGTTCCAGAACATCCTAGAAATATTTAATTATAGACAATTTAGCAATGTACTTGTTACGTAAATGTTTTATTAGGAAGTCACCTTAAAAATACTGTTGTCTTTTAAAGTTAATTCTAGAATATTACTAGCAAGCAAAGGAACTTCACCATAGGAGGTAAAGTCATACTTCTCAAGATATGAATGGAAAACCTCTTCTGTTTCTATGTTTTAAGTTCTTAAGTAGTAAATTTCTAAATGTGGAATTGTGTCATTTAATATATCATTTAAAAAATGCATGGATTTTCAGTTTGAGATATAGTATGTCAGACTGACTCTAATGTTTTGGTAATCTATATAAGCAAACAAATCCTAAACCAAAGTCAAGCACAGAATCCAAGAAGACTTAGGAACAACCAATCACAAACAGCCAGCTAGGCTTTCCCATATAAGGTAACCACTTACACTATAGCCCATCAGATAATTTCCTTGCTTTGCTTCACTGTCTTCCCTGTAAAAACCTCTCCGCTAGCTCCTTTCAGTGGAACTCTCCTAACTGCTTCCAGCTTGGTGCTGCCCTATTTGAAAAGTTTTCATGTGACTCTTTATCTTTTGGCATGGACTCGATTAGCTAGAAAAAAAAATTGTGCAGAAATTTAAATTTAATGGTTTTAAAATTATATTTACAAAATGAAAGTATGCCCATATAAACTATAAAATGTAAGAAATGTAGAAGACTTTGTTCAATTCTCACAGCTGGTTATGGCAGATTGTGAATCAGGTGCCTTGACTGTCACTCTTGTACAATTTCAGATTCACATGCTGTTTTTTATCCTTCATTTATATAACCCTTGGGGATTTGCTGAGTGATTCTGTGCTTAGTCTGATGCATAGGACACCTAGTCTTTCATAGGATTATAGTGGAAAAGAGTTACCATGTCCTGGTAATCTCTAGATTTAAGGTGTGATTTCAAGAAGAATAGGTTCTAAGACATGTTCCTAAAAAAAAAGAATATGGAGTGTAGTGAAATATAGATTATTCTAAACGGAAATGGACTTAAAAAACACACTTAGTAACAAGAACTTCTTTTACTCCAGGTTTTTCTCAGAGGGAATACCAGGAGAGAAAAGACATCCAGTTGGTATTTCCTCCTGTTCATTTTTATACTTGCCTGTGGTTAATCTTGGCTCTACAAAATTGAGTGAGAAGTAAACTTTAAAAAAGAATCATTAGACTTAGCTCTTCTAAGACAGGGTTGTAAATTTTCCTTCATTAATTAGGTAATTGTTTAAATAGCCAGCATGTCTGAGATAGTTCTAGGCTTCTGGAATGCAGAGAAAGGCATGCTTTTTGCAACAATATAGGTAAACCTGGAAGACATTATGCTAAGTGAAGTAAGCCAGTCACAGAAGCATTTAGTATTTTTAAGGAAACTGATAATCAGGTTCTCCTAACACAGCCTTGATACCCTCGTGCCATGTCCCAGATAAAAAAGAACTTTTGTGTGTGTTGTAGAGATTTTTCAATTTGAAGAATTAAATTTCCAATGGAGAAATTTCAGGCCATTAGGTGAAATAGTTTGGTGGATGGTGGCTTCTCCCAATATTATGAGCAGTGCACTCTACCAGATGCACAATACAGCATCTTCCATCCTGAGATGGGTTTGAAGGTGGCAGAATGGGTTTGATGGTTAGCTGAGAGAAGTACTTTCTCTGCTTGGCTTCCTGCCTCTGCACAGCCCAGAGGTTGTGAGGATTTTACAGGAGAGCCTAGCCTCTGTCTCCACTGTTACCATTTACATTTCTTTTCCTAAACTCTCAAAAACAAAGTTGGCTGTCTTGAACAGCACCTAAATAGATGTTTGTTTCCACACAATCTCCACTGTAATTGTCATATCCTTTATTCTTGCAATTGTTTATTACCGTATTCATGTTTATTCATTAGCCTTTTGTTGCTCTAGCTCATGTGTTCAAATGCTGGCACCTTTCAAACAAAACAGAGTACTCATACAATCCATCAATTTTGCCATTTTAGATCCCTGCTCAATAGGTTTTTTTTAGCATTCCTTTCTTTTATTTTTGTTATGGGCATTGTCTTCATAGGCTCTCACAGTAGCCTTACTGCCATTCCTGGCCCCATTTTCTCTCTCCTGAATACCATCATCTTCAATATTGACAGAGAATGGTCTATAAAATATTTGGTTCATGTTGTTGTACTCCCACTAATTGGTTAAACATCAATATATGATTCTACCTTAAGTTGCAGAGTTGAAACTGAGTACAGTGGCTGTGGCCCTCTGTACCCTAGTCCTGCCTCTTCTCTCAGTGGTGCCTCCTACCCTGTATCCTACCCTGCCCAGAAAACTAAACACACCTATGGTTCCCAGGTTCTCTGCCTTTGCATGTTATGGTCCCTCTGCCTAGAACAACACTCCTTCTCAAAACTCTCTCATATGATGGTATCTGTGAACTTCCATTTTCACCTTTATAAGATACCCATTTAAACTAAAGTATATAAAGACTAAGATTAAAATAAAAATTTTGATGTAATCTATGAAAGATTGGCATGTGAGTCAGATCATCTGGATTTTAACAGCACTCAAGAGGAACAGATGTGACAAAAGCAGCCACTTGAACTCTCTGGGCCTTTTTTCCCTCATCTGTAGATTTATAGGAGTAGACTATACAATGTTATAAAGTTCAATTCCAGTTCTAAGAATTATGTTCTATTATGCAATGTGGACAAGTAGTACATTATATCATTATTGCATATAACATTAATTTATTAAATGAATAACCTAGAAAATTTCAAAATAAATAATATAATCATGTATGTGTTGACAAATCAAGAGAAGAAATATGTCAAAAATTTTGGAGAAAAAAGAATGTTTTCTTAATTAGTCCATGTGGTTAGAACATTGTGATAATGAGTTATAGTTTCTGCTAATATCACCAAGTGGATCAGTTAACTTCTTTACTGCTCCATGGTCATAGAGTACACAATTGATCATAAAAGGAGTAGAATGAGATCAAAGATACATCCAGGTCTACTCACCCATTTTATCTTGAAAAGATTTGCTGCTGGAATCCCAGCATCATCATTTTACATGAGGACCTGGAAATCAGATTACTTCTATATTCCTCAAACTGATATTTCTGATCCCTATAATCTCTCCAACTTCCCATTTTTAACCTATTCCTGATCAATGTTCAATATATTATCTCAGGGTGCTCTTTATAATCATAATTCTGTTAATATGATTCAGGAAACATTTGAGATAAAATACACCTTTTTGTTTTATATCTTACATAGCAATAGTATATATTATTATGTAATTTATATAGATATATACTATGGCTATATAATATTATGTAACAATTATCTGTTCACATGCCCACGCTCTCCACAAAGATAGATAAGAAATGCTCCCTCCCTTCATAGAATGTGCCTTTTTTTCGTGTAAAAGAGCCCCATCCTATTTTCCACTAGTCCATGGACATTACTTTCATCAGAAGACATTAATTCAAATTTCAGTATTATATCCAGTGCTATAGATTTTAATAATAAAGCTGAAGTTTTCTTTTTTAAGTAATAAGTCTTAGGGATGCTAAACATTTCATTATATATTTTCTTTTATTCCCATTGCAATGGAAAGCTTTAGAATAAACGATAATATTGCCTGTGTTAAAAGGCCTCTCCTTAGAGGGCCTCTGAAATATTTTTTGTCATAATGGCTCTGGGATGGGCTAGTAATGTGTTTTCACATTCCTAAATAGTACTGCCATAACATGAAAAATGAAGAAGACTCAATTTCTGCCCTCCTTTCTCTTTCTAAATGAGCCAGTAATAAAGGAGTGATGTTCTAGGCAGAGGGACCATAACATGCAAAGGCAGACAACCTGGGAACAATAGGTGTGTTTAGTTTTTCTGGGCAGGGTAGGATGCACTACTGAGAGGTGAGGCAGGACTAGGGTACAGAGGGCCATAGCTGCTGTGCTGAGGAGTTACAACTCTGCAGCTTAAGGTAGAATCATATATTGATGCTTAACCAAATAGTGGGGGTACAACAACATGAACCGAGTATTTTATAGACCATTCTCTGTCAATATTGAAGATGATAGTATGCAGGAGAGAGAAATTGGAGCCAGGAATGGCAGTGGGCTCCTCTGAGAGCCTATGAAAATAGCTTGGAAAATCAAACTCAGGTAGAAAGAATATATTTCAGAACAAATTCTGAAATCTACAAGTCTATGGGAATATGTTTTTTTCTTTCACAGTACACATTTAAAGGCCAGTTTTATATTTTTCTCTTAACATATTATTTACTATTATATAAAATAAGTTCCTCTCCCATTTTATTATATTGTAAAATGAGTTGTTTTTCTATTTATTTTTCTACTGTACACTACTAGGTCCTAATCCTCCAACATTCTGCTGGCTAGCTACAGCTACCAATGTCCTCTAGGTATGGTAATAGGATTTCTTTTGTAGGATTTCTCTTTCACCTCTTCCTAAAATTTTTGGTGATCTGCATTGACTATAATGTTTGGAATCTATCAGAATTTATAGATCTTCATCATTGTCAATATTCTTTTTCTTAAATATGTCTGAAATTCCTGAGTTTCTGATATAGTAAAGTCCTTATAAAACATTTGATGAAACAGTGTACTCTGGAAGAGATCACAGAGTTTAGCAATTAAAACAATAAACTGAAGTTTACATGTTCAGATACTCTCCTCCTTATCAGTAGGTTGAATGCATCAGTGTTTTTCCTCCATGCTTCTTATGGAAATAATAGAGGCCATTAATTAGAGATAAACTAGTTCAGGGAGAAGATATGATTTCATAACCAAAATGTTAAACTAATATCCTTTCTGTAGGATTTCTATAAGATTTTTTTTTGTCCCTAAAGAAACATTACTAGTATTTTCATCTATAAACAAAATAAACACTTTTGACACAGAGTCAAATTAAGCATCATCCTTCCTGTAAGAACAAATTGTCTGCAGAAAGAGAAGGAAAAAAGTATCAGGATTATTTTGCTGAAATTTCACTCTTGGTCACTGTTTCCTTTCCTTAATTACTAAGTGTTATGAACTACAGGAAGGAGTACATAACATTTTGGGCAAATATTTTAAAGCAAGCAAATCTCTGAAACAACCCTAGTAAATGCTGTCCTGTCAAGTAGAATGCATGTCCTTCCATTCTCACCTCGGAGGGCACAGGGTAACTCATCTGTGGTTTGGCATTTTGGCATGCTACATATTGTCCAGTAAAATCATATTTTTTTCCCAAGTTAAATAGTTATTCACTTAATCAATCCAAATACCTAAGCCATTTTTTAGTGTTGAACATGATTAAGAACTTTTTCAGATACAAATATGTAATATTTTATCATTCGAAAGATGGGATTTTTCTAGTAAGCTAACCGAATAATATTATTGTGTCCTAACCTCTCTTATTTTATAAATGGAAAGCTTAGCCAAGAAAAGTTTTACATTTTTATTCAAAAGAAGGACAAACAGAAAGGGCCCTTACTTGGAAATGGAATTACCTAATCATCCCTAATGAAGGTTCTTCAGGAGAGAATACTGCTAATGGTTTAAAAACCCATTCTGACTGAGATCACTGTCCTCTCACCTTTCTTTTTCCTAACTGGTCAACTTTGTGTGCTTTAAAAAAAATTTCAGAGCAGTTCAAGCTTCATGGAAAATTGAAGGGAAGATACAGCGGTTTCCCATATACCACCTGCTGTCACACAGGAACAGTTTCCCTGCATATCAGCATCTCCTACCAGAGTGATACATTGTTTACAACTGACAAACCTACATTGACAAATTATTATCATTCATAAGTTATATTATTGTTCACTTTTGGTGTTACTCATTATATAGGTTTAGACAAATGTATAATCACACTGTTGTTCCAATATTACAGTTTCCTACAGAATATTTTCACTCCCTTAAAAATCCTCTGTGGTAAGGTGTCTGTTAGACTTTTGGCCCATTTTTAAAATTGCTTTCTTTGCTTTCTTACTGTTAACTTTTAAGGGTTCTTTATGTATTTTGGATAGCAATTCTTTATTAGATGTGTCTGTCAAACATTTTCTCCTAATCCGTGGATTTTCTTCTCATTCTGTTGACATTGTCTTTTATAGAATGGAACTTTTAAATATTAATAAAGTCCAATTTATTCATTATTTCTTTAATGGATTGTGTGTTTGATGTTATATCTATAAATTATTACCACACCTGAGGTCATCTAGGTATTCTTTTAAGTTGTATTCTAGAAGTTTTATAGTTTTGCATTTTTTTGTTTTGGTCTGTGATCTACTTTGTTAATTTTTATGAAGGTTTTAAGGTCTGTATCTAGATTAATTGTTTTTGCATGTATATGTTTACTTCTTCCAGCATCAGTTGTTCCAAAGACTGTCTTTGCTCCATTATATTGCCTTTGATCATTTATCAAGGATCGCATGAGTATATTTATAGGTCTATTTTGGAGCTTCCTATTCTGTTCTGTCAATCTATTTGTTTTCTTTTTCTTTTTTTGCCTATGCCATTACTCTAGTTTTATAATAAGTCTTGAAGTTAAGTGTTGCCAGTCCTCCAACATTGTTCTTTTCCCTCAATATTCTGTTGGCTGTTCTGTGTCTTTTGCTTTTTCATATAAGCTTTAGAATCAGATTGTCAACATCAATAAAATAACTTGCTGGAATTTTGTTTGGCAATGTGTTGAATATATAGATCAAGTTGGGAAGAACTGACACTTTAACAATATTGAGTCTTCCTGTTGATGCATATGTAATCTCTCTCCAATTACTAAATTTTTCTTTGATTTCTTTGATCATAGTTGCATAATTTTCCTCACATATGTGCCTTTGTACATATTTTGTTAGATTTAAATCTGCATTTGATTAATTTGGGATTCAATGAAAATGACATTCTGTTCCTAATTTCAAATTCCAGTCGTTCATTTCTGGTATATAAAAGCAGTTCTTTTGTATATTAATGTATCCTGCAACCTTGCTATAATTTCTTAGTTTCAGTTCCATTTTTTTGTTGTTGGTTTTTTTGCTGTTGTTGTTTTATTCTTTGGGATGTTCCTACATGATCATTGTATTTGTGAATAAAGACAGTTTTATTTCTTCCTTCCCAATTTGTATAACTTTTATTTCATTTTCTTATCTTATTGAATTAGCTAGAATTTCCAGTACAATGTTGGAAAAGTGTTAGGGGACATCCTTGCTTCTTGTGCCTGATATAAATGGGAAAGCCTCAAATTCCTTATCATTAAGTGTGATCTGACTGTAGGTTTTTTGTAGATACTCCTTATCAAGTTGAGGAAGTCACTCTGTACTACTAGTTTATGAGAGTTTTTATCACAGATGGGTACTGGATTTTGTCAAATGCTTTTTTCTGCATCTGTTAATATGATCATGTGATTTTTCCTTTTTAGCTTGTTGATGTGATTCATTAAATTACTTAATTTTTGGATATTAAACCAGACTCATGTATCTGGGATATATCACACTTTGTTTTGGTTATGGAGTATCATTCTTTTTAGACATTGGTGGATTTTATTAGTTAATATTTTGTGAGGATTTTTGTATCTATATTCATGAGATATGTGGGTCTGTAATTTTCTTCTTGTAATGTCTTTGTCTGGTTTTGGTATTAGGGCAATGCTGGAGTTTTCCAATGAGTTAGGCAGTATTCCTTCTGCTTTTATCGTCTGATAATCATTTTAGAGAATTGGTGTAATTTCTTTCTTAAATGTTTGGTAGAATTTGCCAGCAAACCTATCTGTGCTTGATTCTTTTTGTTTTTGAATATTACTAACTATTGATTCAATTTCTTTAATAGATATAGGCCTATTCAGATTATATATTTTTTCCTATGTGAGTTTTGACAGACTGTGTCTCCCAAGGAATTGATCCATTTCATCTAGTTTATCAAATTTGTGGGCATGAAGTTGTTCATGGTATTCTTTTATTATCTTAGTATTCTTTTAATTTTCATTTGTTTTGGGATTTTCCGGTTTCCTTTCTGTTATTTATTTCTAGTTTAGTTTACTGTGGTCTGAGAGCAGTACTTGTATACTTTTTATTATTTTAAATTTGCTAAGTTGTGTTTTATGGCCCAGAATGTGTTCTCTCTTGGTGGATATTCCATTGGTGAGCTCAAGAAGACTGCATGTTCTGTTGCTGTTGGATGAGGCAGTATATAGATGTATAGGTCCGTTGCACTCTCCTCAATGATTTACATATATTATCTCATTTAGTCTTCAAAATACTCCATTGAGGAAGATGTTATTTCTTTTTACAGATGAGCAGATAAGACTTAGCAAATAATGTAACAAAGAGGATGCTCAGAGAATAGGTATAGAAGATGTTAGGGAAGGAGAGTATTTGACTTGGCTGAGGCATAGGGTGGGAAGTAATGAAAAATACTTAGAAAGGATATGTTGAGACCAGATGGTGGAATACCTTGAAGCCTCATGTTTCCAGCTTTTTTCTCTCTATCTGTAACCTATACCTTGTGCATAACTTCAAATGAATTGTTTTACTCTTCATGTATTCCATGGGAGTTTTTACTTTACATAAAATTAAATGGGAAACTACTAAAGGTTTTGGAGCAGGAGAATGCCAAAACTCATTATGCTTTAGAAGGAGTAAATTTGAAATAAGTGTTTACAGCAAGTTGTATTTCTACTTTAGAATAGGCCTCCATGATTGAGTGGCAACAGATATGTTCCTTGTATCATTTAGTATCCTGAATTGTGTCACCCTTAACAATGAGTTAGTAAATTCTGTCATTAATATTTTTATTCAATTATTCATTCATTCATGCAGCACTAACTGTATCTAACTCTGTAGAGAGCTCTTTGTTTAAATGTAAACACAGGTTAAATCTCAGGAGAAGCTAGAGATATAATAGTAAGTATGTGTGCTCATCCTAGATGATCCTAAATGACCTTCACAGTGGCAGAAACACTTGGACCACAAGTGGAAACAGTGTACCTTAGACATGTTGAGGAGATTAAATATTTACAGCAGAGCTGGATATTTGCAAAGACTCCAACTCTGAGATCAAAATGGAAAGAAACAATAGAGCCTATGGGAGGAAAGAGTGTGGCACACAAGTTTATTAGCTTAGTACCACAAAGGGTTTTTATTTTTCTAAGTAGGTCTAACCAACCTATAAATTATGAATAATACTAAACACAGTAAATAAGTACATTAAAATATACTATTATAATTTTAGAGCCTGTGAATATTGATTATAATCTATGTTCTATAGAAATTAAAGCAAATGAAAACACAGAATAACTGCATAATGGATAGTTAAACTGTTTCCATGAGAAATGCCATATACTAGAAGTTGTTAAAAGAACAACTATTCTGAGTTAACAGAAATAATAGATATCAAATAAGTTATTTAAGCAATAAGTCTTTGTGAAATTATGCTATTTGATAAATATTTCATCATAGAGAAGATGAATACAATTACATAACCTCATTATCAACATCCATATTCTGCCTTTAAAATCAGTTACTCTTTTTTTTTTCTAAATTTTGTAATGTCAAAAACTGACAGTCACCTTTCAAAAACCACATTCTAAAACTTTATCCCCTCTGGCTATAATCATCGGTCCAGGCAGGAATAGTGTTGCTATGTCGAGATCCAAATTTTGGGGAAAATGTTTTTAAAGAAGAAACTAACTGAGAACTCTGCAACTTGTCATATCTTTAAAAAAAAAAAGTATACTTTTTCATGTGAATGATACATTAAATACTTAAGGTTTAACCTGTTATAATACAATAGCAAAATATGTAATTTTAGGTATAAAACCTTTTTATTTTGTTAGAAACAAAATAAAATTTTTTTAGCATTCTATGGCTTTTAAGCTCATTCAGTAAAATCAGATGTTAGTATGTTTGGTATAAGTCTCACTGTCTTTGCTTTAATAAACTGATAAAATACATTGTAAATAGTTGCATCTACTTTGTTTAAATGATAAACATTTTTAAGTGGAAACAATTTAATTTTCTTAAAAGTACTAAACTGGATTTAATGGTTTTAGAGCTAAAAATATCTTTGGAGATCATTTGACAGTTGGGGAAAGGAGATTCTTGATTAATTTTTTTAGCAAATACATTTTTTATGGAAAGTGGGTACATTTCAGTTCAGCAAACTTCAATATAACTCAAGTTGATTTACTAAATATCAAAAATTATGATGTATTACCCAAATTCAAGTATGGGAAGAATCTAATTTATTTAAGTGTTCTTATATTTATTCATATTTTAATTCCTGACATGGAAAAAAAATCTGTCTACAGGAAGAATGTAGTTATGGTTAAGGATCATTAAGAATACCAAACGTTTTTTATCCAAAGTCAAAATTTAACACCCTTTAGCTTTTATTTATCTTCAATCTACCATGGAGAAAAAGTCATTTTTATATAACATCTCATTAAGGGATCATAGGAGTTTGGGGATCTTTTCAGTTTTTGTCATTTGAAGATGCAATGCTGCCCTTGAATATGTTTTGTCATGAAATAATCAATGCACATGTAAAGAATAAAAACACCAAATTTTGAATAAAAAGACAAAGTAGTTTTTATATTATTAATTTCAGTATAGTTATTAACTCAAATTTGTGCAACTAAATTCTAAGTGAAAGAAATTTATAAACTTATATAGTTACTGGTTTACTTTAAGGAACGATATTCATGTATATAAATTACATATGAATATATTTAAAACACCTGTTAAATAGTAAGGCAGACTTTATTCAAGGGGTCTACTATAATAAGATGTTGTAATAGGGGAGAGAGATCAGGCTCTATTCCAAATACAACAAAGGAAAGTGGGAATTTATGGCAAGGACTAAAACAATCTAAACAAGTACTATCATTAGATACTAGTCAATAGATGCCAATATGTCCCATTTGACATTTGAAAAAAATAAACTATAAAGGTTGTGTGATAATTTTATGTTGTAATTTTTCGCCTCATAGAAGAGGAAGTTAAAGCATTACAATTGAGAAAGTTAAAGCATTACAATTTGTGAGAAATGGTTATTTGTGGGAAATGATTATTATATTTATGAGTCAAATTACAAACAAGGAAACAAAAAATAAAGCCAAACAAACAGACAAAAACTGTCAAATCTGTATTTTTAGAAAGGTAATAATACAGGCTGTGGAAAGATCTCAGATGTGAAAGGAAGAACAATTATATCTATTCCTTATTATTTCTTCATGGGGTTCATTGTTCATTGCCTGATGTCTAAAACAGTCATTATTTAATATGTTCTGTCCTTCTTGTTTATTTTAGATAGAAAGGTAAGTGGCCTTGTGATTCCATCATGGTTATAAGCAGAAATTCTTGAAATCTATTTTTCTTTCTTTCTTTTATTTTTGTTTTTGTTTTTTATTTATAACATTTTTTTGATATCATTAATATACAATTGCTTGAATAACATTATGGTTACTAGACTCCCCCCATTATCAATTCCCCCCCACATACCCCATTACAGTCACTGTCCATCAGCATAGTAAGAAGCTATAGAATCATTACTTGTCTTCTCTGTATATACTGCCTTTCCCATGTCCCCCACCCCTACATTATGTGTGCTAGTTGTAATGTCCCATATCTCTCCCTTCCCACCCACCCTCTCCAGTCCCTTTCCCTTTGGTAACTGTTAGCCCATTCTTGGGTTCTGTGAGTCTGCTGCTGTTTTGTTCCTTCAGTTTTTGCTTTGTTGTCATACTTCAGAGAAGTGAAATCATATGATACTTGTCTTTCTCCACCTGGCTTATTTCACTGAGCATAATACCCTCTAGTTCCATGCATGTTGTTGTAAATGGTAGGATTTGTTTTCTTCTTATGGCTGAATAATATTCCATTGTGTATATGTACCACATCTTCTTTATCCATTCATCTACTGATGGACACTTAGGTTGCTTCCGTTTCTTGGCTATTCTAAATAGTGCTGCGATAAACATAGGAGTGCATATGTCTTTTTCAAACTGGGCTCCTGCATTCTTAGGGTAAATTCCTAGGAGTGGAATTCCTGGGTCAAATGGTATTTCTATTTTGAGTTTTTTGAGGAACCTCCATACTGCTCTCCACAATGGTTGAACTAGTTTGCATTCCCACCAGCAGTGTAGGAGGGTTCCCCTTACTCCACATCCTCACCAACACCTTGTTGTTGTTTGTCTTCTGGATGTTGGCCATCCTCACTGGTGTGAGGTGATATCTCATTGTGGTTTTAATTTGCATTTCTCTGATGATTAGCTATGGTGGAGCATCTTTTCATGTGCCTGTTGGCCATCTGAATTTCTTCTTTGGAGAAGTGTCTGTTCACCTCCTTTGCCCATTTCTTAATTGGCTTATTTGCTTTTTGTTTGTTGAGGTGCGTGAGCTCTTTATATAATTTGGATGTCAACCCCTTATCAGATATGTCATTTATGAATATATTCTCCCATACTGTAGAATGTCTTTTTGTTCTACTGATGGTATCCTTTGCTGTACGGAAGCTTTTTAGTTTGATAGAGTCCCACTTGCCATACTTATTTTTTATGTACTTTTCTGTGGTCTTTTGTTAGGTCTAACCAGTTTTCAGCCAGTTCTCTTAAATTTCTTAAGAAAATGGTGATATTCTAAACATCATGATGGTTTTAATTCCAGAATTGAGTAAACTCATTTTTAAACAAGCCAAAAATAATCTTATTACTGCAAACTAGAACTTCTAGACTGATGTTGAATGATAGCTGTGATTTTTTTCTGTTTTTTTAGAAGTGCCTCTTGTATACAGTGATTCTAAATCTGTTTTGCTCATTGACTCCTGTGTGTGTGTGTGTGTATGTGTGTGTGTCTGTACACGTGCACACGTGTGCACTGTCACTGTTGTCTAATTCCACGGAATGTGCATTCACATTTTAAATAATGCAAAGGTTACTTTCAAATTATAATGCCAAAAATGTATTCAAACACATCAGTCACCATATTACCACCTTTTGCAAATCACAAATTGGAATGCTCTAATGATATTACTACAACTTAATACTAGTATCAGAAATATCATTTTACTATTCCTTTACCAATAGCTAGGATTCATTGTTAGGGTTATAAGAGCATAACACCAGAATATTTGTTAATCATACTGTACTCAGTACATTTTTTAATTGAAGCCACATGAAACCTAACCTTTAGAATGGGAAAAAAAATAGCCCTCACATGGTCAAACCCAACTACTTTACTGTATATATTGCAGCAAAATCTCTTGTCATTCACCCATTGTAACCAACTAAGTTAGATCTGTCAACTTGAGATCTAGTATAGTTAGGACCATTGAGGTATCCCCCCTCAACAGAGTTAGAAGATACTTGATAGATCTGTCTGTCATTTTATTGAGGAAGAATAAGGAGATAATTAAAGCATTTTGACTAGTTGCTGAAATTTCCATCTTTTTCTGATTTAAAGAATAAAAATACAAGCTATCTTGCAAAAATCTCTGATTTTTTCCAGTGCTTAATGCATCTAGGAATAGTCTTGTCATCTTTTTGTATCCCCAGAAATGGAAACCAGCTCAACTCCAGTTTATGATTGTATGCCGTTTGACATACAAAATGGCAATATTTATAATTATGTGCATTGTTCTGATGAAATAGTGTTATTATTACTTCATAGAAAATTAACTTATGAATTATGCTAGAAGAGTTTTCCCTGAAAAAAAAAGAGAATGTTAGAAAAAAATTAATGGTCATATTGTGAAGCCTGTTAGTACTACATTTTGTTATTAAAATGTGGCCAGAACAGTGATGTAAAGTAATAATGGAAAGTGGAAAGATTCCTAAATGTGAGCAAACTAGATTATGGTAGATGTAGATATGTGAAAAAATGAAAAAAAGAATCAGGTATTCGATGCATAATTTTAACAGTGGAAGAAGGAGGTCATTGTATTTATAGGAAAGCTGAATGCGTTTAAAATGTGAGAGCATCTGAGCATGAGTCATGGCATTTGGAGAGCTTTAAATGTTGGCAGTGAGGTCACAGAAGTGATTAACCAAAATGTCATTGTTACACAAAATATGTTGGAAGGAGAGACACATGTTTTCCTGCTTTTCTGAATGCTAAGCATATTCATATAGATTAGAGAATTGAAATTCGGATGGAATTAAACTGTATATCGCCTGGAGCTCATATTGAAAGATGTCAAAGACAGTGAAAAGATAGGCTGAAGGAAAGAGCATAAGGAGGCATTTATAAAAGATGTTGGAAAGAAAAGGATGGCTAGGAGGTTAGGAAAAACAAATGAGTGGTAGATTGGTGTTCCTAGAGATGACAGATGCCACTTCTAAGTGCTTTTACATAAATATAAATATATAAGATTATGTGTATATATCTATATTTAGAATAGCGTTATATATGCTTTCAGAAGAAAAGTTGTCTCAAATATTACTTCAAATCTAGGTATCATCTTCCATTTCAAAATATTTTATGAAAATAAATTATATCCAGTTCCTGCCTTTTCATATTCTGAGAATCATGATGTGAAAAAGGTTATCTTAAATACATCCCCTCCTCTTTAATTGCTGTGTAGACACTATTTATATTTAATGTAATTTTATTCATGTTTAGGTTTAAATATTGTTCTTTTTTCCTTATCTGTCCCATGTGTTTTGTTTTTTCTTCTTTTTTCTCCTTTTTGGGATTTATTAAATATGTATTATAGGTAAATTTTATCTCTTATTGTATTATTGTCTCTAATGCCTTTTAAAATTTTAGTTGTTTCTGGATTTATGTTTACCTAACTTAATCTAACTCCTTAATCAACAAGAGCCTTATTATAATTCACTAATATTTTCCCCTCTTGACCTTTTTGTTTTATTTGTGTTAGGAGCCAACACTATATTTTTATTTTGTTTATAAGCAGTCAATTACATTTTAAATATACTGAAATAAAAACATTAAACTTTAAGTATTTACTTATGAGTCACCATTTGTCATGTTCTTCATCCCTTCATGTAGATCTGTATTTTCATTTAGTATCATGTTACTCCTGCCTGAAGACCCTCCTTTACATTCCCTGCAGTGAAGCTCGGCCAGCTACAGAATGTTCTCCCCAGAGCTGGGGGTAGTGAACTACAGGTGCTGTCTCCACTCTTTGTCATAGTGAAGCGCCTCCAGGCCTGAACCCCTCATCCCAGCCCTCAAAACGTCTGTCATCACAACCCTTCCTAATCACTCCGTGAAGTCTCTTCTATTCTCAAGAGTGGGAAGATATGCTTTTTACTTATCAAATATTTCACTACATATTTATCCATATAATGAACCCTTTTCTTTTTCTCAGACACTAGGGCTTTTCCAATTCAAACACTAAGGATTTACTCCTCTTTTTCTATTTTCTATTGTGTCATCTTTTCCCTAGAATTCTGGGTATCTTAGTAAGAGAATGGCCTAGTGACAGAAGGAAATTAAGGAGGAAGAAAGAATTTAAAGAATTAAAAAAACGTTTTCCTACCACATATCTTGTACATGAAGCATTAGTATTGTGTCTGGCACTAAGTAGTGCTAAATAACAATTCCCTTCCTTTTTCATTCTAGTGTCCTCTGGAAAGGATGTATTCTCAAGGTTGTTGAAAGACTGGTAGGAAATACAAGAAAGCAATTCAGTGTCTTTCCCTCTTTCTCTTAGCTTCATAACCCATAAATTTTCCCAAATGGGTGTGTTGTGACTTGGCAAGGAGGAAGGGTAAATTACGAAGATGGTATAATTATTAGGGTTGAGAGAAACCCTCTAATCCTATAGGATTGCCTTGCAAATAAGGGGCCAGAAATTTTAATCATTGTATCACAGGGTGAGTGGCTAACTGGGCACAATCATAGCTGTTTATAGTCAAATGGGGAGCTGATCCTGGCCTGTGATGCAGTAGGAGTTTCCAGATAGAGGGGATGGCTATGGTCATACATGTTAGAAAAGGACACCAGCCTATAGAAGTAAATATGGCATCAGTATTCCAAACAAATAGGCTAGCATCTACCAGAGCTCCAGTTTTTTGTTTTTTAGCTTTTCCCCCCTCCAGGAAAGAGTGAATTAGGAAGGAAAAGACTATGCTTGTTAGGATGCTTATTCTTCATTAAGCCTTTGCTGGAAATTATACATAAGAGGCTTGTTCAGTCTTTATAATCAAAGTTGTTCTGAGTCTTTCCCCCATACATACCAAGTTTGGGAGAAGAATGTACATTTTAAACTTTACTTAGAGAATGATCCTTTCTTAAATCCCATGAGGTTTATTCAGGCAGAATCAGCTTAAACCCTGGGTGGACTGCATCCTGCAAGTTGTTGGCCTTAAGCGCAACCAGCCGAGGGAGCCAGTGTAACAACTGGGATGCTTGACCCCTCCAATTATCTGGGCAGGTCAGGTCACAGGAATCTGGAAAGTGGACTGCTTCCTTGCCTCAATTAGCATGTGGTCTTCTTTATGTAATGGAAATGTCATGGGCTTTTGGGTAGGGATCAGACTTCATCCTGGAAGCTATTTCATTTCAGAGTATAATTTTTGATGCTGGGAAAAAAATGAAATCCTTGACAGAATTATAATGAGGATTAAATTATAATATAAATTAATAACTCATCATAAGACTTAGCACTTACTAGGTTATTCCTAATTAGCCTCTTTCATTTGCCTTCTATATTCCCACAAGGCTGAACACAGAAGTTCTAAACCTAGATGCACATCAGAGTCACCTGCACGTATTTTTTTTTAAATGCCTATGACAAAGTTATACCAGATGTAAATTTGGCATAGGGCCATGGCATCTATATAACACTGAAAGATTCCCATAGGAGATCCAGTTGCAAAGTCAGGGTTAAATACTCTTGACCTAGCACGATGCTGAGGGCTCAATAAATGAAGTGTTTGTAAATTGATTAGATAGTAATAATATGAAGAGGCAGCATGAGGGATTTTGCACACAGGGCTATCACCTAACTGGAGAGACTGTAGAATGGATTGTGACTTGGCTATGAATCTGAAGGAAGAATATAGTATTTTCTAAAATTATTAACACTTACTAATAACAACATTGTAGACTAGCTTCCAGGAGTTTGAGCATGAAAGTTTTCTTTGTAGGCTTAGGAACTAATAAACAGTGGTGGAAACTAAGTGTTTTGTAACAATAAGGGAAATGAAATTTCAAAATAATAATAATAATTTTTATATATATAGGAGCTATTGCACTGATCTGCACAGTGTGTGACCTTCTCTGGACTTTCTTATACTTCAAGAGAATAAGAAAGTATAAGCATATCGAAGACTTACTATTGTGACTTTAAATACAACTTTAATCACTCTTACAAAAATATAATGGTACAATATTTCTTGCAAAGGCATTAATGGTCAGATCTTTACATAAAATGGTGTGTATGATTGTGAATTACCTCGTTAAGTTTACCTAATCAAACCAGGCCTTCTGGGGGTTATCTTGGGGAAGAGGTTGTCCTGGGGTAGGTGAATGTGAGTCTCCTAGAACACCCTTTCTTAGATAGCTCCTTAATTCCATGCTCTGGCATCTTTGACTAGGTACCTTAACAAATAGTTGTGCCTTGATAAATGTTTGCAGATAGTTAGTTCAGTGGAAAGAAAGGATTCTGGAAGAGTAATGGTGAGCTCACCAGCTGCTGAGGGAAAGGAGCAGCTGGGGCCGTGCTTCTTGGACTTCTAAAGGATGTCAGCACTGGCTGCTTCTCCTGTTGATGGGCATCTGTCTGGTGGAATGAGAAGGAACCTGGCAGGTTTTATCCAGTACAGTACTCTAGGCTCTGGGAAGTTACTTTTCAAATGTTACTCATTTTGGTTCATTTACATAGCAGTGGTTTTGTGTTCCCATTTACTAGAGAGGAAATTGAACATCTTGCCTTTTAACTTACACAAGGCCACATTGCTAGGCTGTCACACAGCCATATTCTAGATCAGGCTTGTACAACTCCAAAGCTCAATATATTTCATGACAAGCTTATTGACTGCTGCTCAGAGAGTGTTTGAAAAAGGAGCTCCTGAGAACTGTAGATGAAGCTCCTTTTAGAGCAGTAGAGAGAGGATCAGGCCAGGAGACCTGGCTTCCTGAGAGTTGATGCCATGACAGTGTGAGGCCGCTTCTAGTGAGAAAGGAGCATCCCCCAAAGTTCCTTAGCAACGTCCTCAGCATTTTCTAACATACTGCTTACTGGACAAAGTAAGTCGAACACCTGTTTTTATACAGTTGTCATCTAAGAATGGTATACTACATATTTAAAAGTTAAAAAAAAAATCAAGAATACATGACAAAGAACATATGCAGCCTACAAATCCTAAAATATTTACTATCAGGAACTTTATAGAGAATGCTTATTGATACCTGGTCTACTTAATTCATCTGTCTTTTTTTGAGATGAGAAAGGGACAATTTTTTACAGAAAATCTGGTGAATTTGAGATTCTCAAGTCTAGATGACAGCTGGAGTCATTTTTGCTACTCTAAGCAATGAGTTGGCCCTCTGAGTTTTCATTATTCACTCATTCATTTTCTAATCATCTATTTCAAAAGGATTGGCGATTGCAAATATATGTGTATATAACACAAAGATAACATCAAAAGTAGGTGAGCAAAGGAGAAAATAAAGGAAAAAAAAATAAGGTGAAATTTGGAAGCCATGGAAAATAGTGTGATATATGTACAGTTGTACTCTCCAACCCTGCAAGTTCATTGGTGTAGTAAGATTCATTTCCAGAGCCAGGGAAATTGTATAATAGATATAAATGGCACCAGGAAATGTCAATGGATTCAAACAACTTATATTGTTTATAGAGGCATTTTATAGAGGATTTGTTCCTAAAATAATTACAAATATATATACATTTTCCTGAGTTGGGCTTTAATTATATTGTTTTCCCTAATTAAAAGAAAAATATCTTCATTCGTATTATCACGAAGTGCTGATTTTTGTTCTCCCTTTCAAAGTTTTTAGTTGCATGTGGCCAACATTTGCTATAATAGACTTCATTTTGTTATATGAACTAACAAAGGAAATTGAAACTGCTTGATCTAACAGATCTCTGAAACCTAAGACTACCTAGGAAGTGAAGAAAAATATCTAATGTCTTAAAAATGGTGCTCTTGGCAGAAATAAGACTCTTTCTAGATAGAGTTTTTAAATGGGTCTTGTTCTTTAAAACATTTGAAAAGACATGGAACACAATTCATCAATTTTACTCTCAAATCCTTTCGTTGTAACAGAAAGTTGTTCCCAATTAATTCTCACGATAAAGCTTGTGATACTGAATAAAATAAATGCTGCAAGTATTATGTGAACAGAAAATAAAAGTGATATCCAAACCCATCATGTTTTAGTAAATCATATATATTAATTCATTTATCTTGAATATAAGGGAACTGCAATTTTATTCTTCCATATGGATGGCTTGCCAGTGTTTGATAGGAAAAAAGAAAACATGCATTAAAATTTAAGAAAAAGTGATAATACAGTGAGGAAACTATCAACAACAAATACTCAAATTACATATAAGAATAAGATATGTGAGTATAAGTTACAACGAATAAAAAGAAAGGAGACCACATATCATTATATAATATACACTGAAGTAGGAAAAAGAAGGAAAATCATTTTTCATGGTCATAGCCAAAGTAATGTTGCTTTATATTGTGAGTGGCTGTCCAAGTCAGTTTATCAACAGCTTATAGTCTTCTTCATGCTATTTAATAAGTAAATGTATGTCTCTGCAGATAGCATACAGTAGAATGAATAACAGGACACTTTAGGGAGAAAAACAATTGCTTTCAAATTTGAATGGAAACTGAAGTTTAAATGGATTAGTGGTAATTTGGGTTTCCAGCCTAATGGTGGAACACCTTAGTAATGATGTAACAGCCTCATACTGGAGGAGTACCTCAAAGCTAATCCCATTCTAGGTTTCTTTAGCATTTGTTTCTTGGTCACCTGTACCAATTTTGAAAGTTGTTATTTGGGAACTTCAGCCTGGATTCCTTTATACATTTAAATACTAACAGGCATTCAACTTTATGGCTGTCCTTTAGGAGACTTGAGTATTTTCAGTGTTTTTATTGCTTATTTCTTTAGAAAGATTAATTTACTCTATAGACAGCTAATAGAAATAATGAAAAAAAGCCCCTAATCTTATCTATATATTTATTTTATAAATGTGCCTAGCAGCCCAAGCTAATCTTCTGTTATTTAAATGTACATGCAGGGAATGTAAGTTCTGTTCTTACATGCATAGATCTTAAATTTACTATTTATTTATGTTTATTAATATTATTTATATTTATTATTTATAAATTTTTCTTACCTTAAATGGTATACTCTCAAGAGGTAGAGTTTCCAAACATTTCTGAAAACTGGTAGAACTGAGCTCAGGAATCACTTCTATTTCATATTCTTCCATTAAAAGTAAACTTACTATCAGCTTTTAGAAATTAATTTGTTACTGTGTTATAGAAATGTTAAAATATACCTATATGTCTAATAATATAAACTCCTTATCAGTAGTCATTTTTCTGTGAAAAGAGGAATTGTGTTAATTCAAGTGAACGAATAAACATTATTTAAACTTTTTCTTCCAGTTCTTTTTAGCAGCATATTTCAGGTGAGCCTGTCATTTTAAAGAAACCTAAAGCAGACATTTCTTATCTTCAAGAATCTTCTATTTCTGTATCTGAAGTATATAGCTAATTTAGCATCAAAATTCTAATCTGATCATGTCTCCTTATATCCGTCAATAATCAATGATGACAAAAGTTATCGGTAAGGAAATGATGGGTGTGGGAAAGAATTGTAATAGCTAAGGAAGTTTATTTTTGGCAAATCAAATTTCAGATTTCTGTGACCTATAGATGTCACTGTCACGTCTTTTTTATTGCTACAGATTTTCAGTCTTTATTTCTGATGTGAAACTTAAAAAAAAAGTAAAAGCACATCTCTGTGGAAATAAAGTTCTGGGCTATTTTCAAAATAAAATCTGTGCAATAATAATACTCCTGGGTTTCTTTTTAATGATGCTGTCAACGTGTAAAATGTAGTTAGTAGCACACGTTTAATTTACTCTGCAGATATTTTACTACCTTCTGTTACCGTGCTCCTGGTTAATGATTTGTATTTGTTTGATGAACTCCTACAATATGGTTGGGGCTTTGGAAGCAACCAGTTTTTGTCAAAAGAGTTATGTATCCAGCTGAGGAAAAACAATCAAAGTATCATACTAATTGAGTTACTTATGATTTAACACACATTTAGAGACCTACTAAATGCCAGGGATTGAGTCATGAGTTTCCATATATTTTGCCTAATTTTACCATCACAATACCTTTCCGAGATAGATGTCTTATTTCCTGTGAAGAAATCCAAACTCAGAGAGGTTAACTTTATTACCCTAGTACGTGGCATTGTCTGAATTCAGTGGCAGATTTTTAAATTCAGCTCTTCCTGTGGTTTTATAATAATCCACAATAAATTGGAAAAAATAATTGCTGTAGTTGCTGCAGGCCCCATGTCTTTAGAAGAAAGGTAAGTGATTAAATTCCCCAGGGGAAGAAGAGAGCTTTTCTTTTGACTCTCCTTGAAAGAATAAAACAATCAGGAAAAATTTTGTTCTGTGACCTAATGAATATTTTATACGAGAAAATCTTCAGGCTGCAGAGTGCGAATTAATCCAAATAAGGCCAAAAGAGGCTCTTGAGAGCAGGAGGCACGAAGATGCAGTAAAAAAATGACAAAGTAATGGCAGGCCTTCAGATGACCATGGGGAGTGTCATTGTCAGGGGAGCTGGGGGTTGAGTTGGAGTAGCTGTCTGTATTAGGTAAAATGAGCATTGTTTGCAAAGCCATGAGTGCTGCCCTGACAAAGCCAGACCAAGGTTTCTACTCATGGCAGATAATTAGTAGTTGCAGATGACAGACTTGAATCTTGTTTCCCCCAAGGTGTACCAGAATGGTGTGCGCAGTTCCCAGAGAACTCAGAGGAAGTTGTTCTTAGTTAAATAGCCCTTGTAGTATTACCTTGTGATCTATCACAGCGATTTACAGAAATAGTAAATTGCAGATGTAGCTACATATATATCTCTGAGAATATAAGAAAGCACTGAGTGATGTATAAATTACACCTCCAAGTTTCTTCAGGTATCCCAGTTCAGGGACCTGAGCCTGAACCTCAGTCTGTTTAGCTGGATCCTACCTAAACTCTCTCTACTGAAATCTATTTGTAGCTCTAATGGATTTGTTCAATTCACTGCTGGAAAGAAACTGAAAAGCTGGTGAACTCTGTATCATCTTCAGTTTTTTAAATGGCTTTTAGATTCATCCATGCTAATAAATTTTAATCCATAGTTCAAAAGTTTTGGTTTAAACACGTAATTCTTTCTTTATTTACCATCTCAAAAGTCTTAGCATAAAATGCTGCTTCATTATTCTAGTCCTTTAAGAAAAACTGCCTGTCAGCTTGAACTAAAGGTAGTTTTTAAAAATATTTTAGGAAATGCCTCTCTTGTTCAAAAGTACTAAATGAATCACAAACCTTTTGTTCACATATTTAAAAAAATGTACCAGGGGGATTAAAAAACGAGCAATGAAGAGTGTATGTTTCTACTTATTCATTGCTTTACATATTGCTATATAAATAATTTTGTTTGTTATAAGTAGCACTAACAATAAAGATCATGTAAGACATGAGTGGATAGCATGATGTAGTGAAATGTATAATGTACAGGCCTTGAAATAATTTTTGTTACTCCTTCGTTCTGGGTCTCAACATGGCATTTAACCTGTGTCTTAATTTTCTCATGAATAATATCAGAATAATAATACTTTCACCCCATTATTTGTTAACTGAATAAGACCCATTTATTTCTAAAAAAGAGTATGTGGGAACTTCTTAATGCTATTTACATAGAAACTTTGATTATTTGCTATCAATACCACTATTAGTTAACATGGCAGTTTATATGGAGTAATGAGAAGGGCTTCAGGTTTAGTTCAATAGAAGTAATAGTATTCTGTGATCTTGCTTTAACAGAAGTGAGGGAGGGATAGGACTTATCTACTCTGTGCTGGGCAGACCGCACCTAGGTGCTGTGTTCTTTCCTGGGAAGCTCACTTTTGGAGGACTTTTACTCAAAGAATGTCCAGGGGCAAGCAGTAAGCATGTTTCTGGGTCACTATATCTGGAAATCATAAAATAGGCAGGCACCAGAAAGAGCTGAGAATGTTTCATTTGGGCAAGGAAAGAATTAGGAACTTGATTTTTCTTTTTACTTCATGGACTTGTATATATATGAAGGTTTGGATTGATTTTGCAAAGTTCTGGGGAATAGGACTGGGGTGAAAGGAGGAAATTATGGGCAGGGAGTATTTAACTTAACATAAAATAATTTCCAGCAATTAAAGCCCATCTCAAAATTGAGCTAGCTACTTCTTGAGAGAGTAGATTCTTCAAACCTGTATGTGTCTAATGAGAGGCTAGAGAGACACTTTGATGATTTTTATAAAGAACTAGCCTAGAATACCTCTTAAATGGTAAAGTCCTTTTATATATTCATATTTAAAATTTTATTGCATTTTTTATAATAAAATTATATAAAATTTTATTATATACTAATAAAATTCATACATGTCTGAATTTATTTCTTGAATTGTACAGATGAAAATCTGATATACTTGATCATTACAGTGTTATAGTTCAACACATTTCCCCAGATAAACCTTGGACCCATGAGGTTACATATCCTTGAAGTATCTTTTGCATTTTTTATGGGGTGTTTACATTTTCACCATTAATTTTATTAATTTTTTTATTTTGGTATCATTAATACATAATCACATGAGCACCATGTAGTTACTAGATTCCTCCCATTATCAAGTCCCCACCACATACCCCATTACAGTCACTGTCCATCAGCGTAGTAAGATGCTTTAGAGTCACTACTTGTCTTCTCTGTTCTATACTGCCTTCCCTGTGCCCCAACCCCCCACGTTATGTGTGGTAATCATAATGCCCCTTATTCCCCTTCTCCCTCCCTTCCCACCCATCCTCCCCAGTCCCTTTCCAGTTAGCAACTGTTAGTCCATTCTTGGATTCCGTGAGTCTGCTGCTGTTTTGTTCCTTCAGTTTTTGCTTTGTTCTTATACTATGCAGATGAGTGAAATAATTTGGTACTTGTCTTTCTCCACCTGGCTTATTTCACTGAGCATAATACCCTCTAGCTCCATGCATGTTGTTGCAAATGGTAGGATTTGTTTCTTTCTTATGGCTGACTAGTATTCCATTGTGTATATGTATCACATCTTCTTTATCCATTCATCGACTGATGGACACTTAGGTTGATTCCATATCTTGGCTATTATGAAAACTGATGCAATTAACATAGGGGTGCATATGTCTTTTTGAATCTGAGAAGTTGTTTTCTTTGGGTAAATTCCTAGGAGTGGAACTCCCAGGTCAAATGGTATTTCTATTTTTAGTATTTTGGGGAACCTCCATACTGCTTTCCACAGTGGTTGAACTAGTTTACATTCCCACCAACAGTGTAGGAGGGTTCCCCTTTCTCCACATCCTCACCAGCATTATTTGTTCTTAGTCTTTCCTATGTTGGCCATCCTAGCTGGCGTGAGGTGATTTCTCATTACAGTTTTAATTTGCGTTTCCCTGATAATTAGTGATGTGGAGCATCTTTTCACATGCCTGTTGGTCATCTGAATTCCTTCTTTGGAAAAGTGTCTGTTCAGATCCACCACCCATTTTTTAATCGGGTTATTTGCCTTTTGGGTGTTGAGGCATGTGAGTTCTTTATCTTGGATGTTAATTCCTTGTCATATATGTCATTTACAAATATATTCTCCCATACTGTAGGATGCCTTTTTGTTCTGCTTATGGTGTCCTGTGTTATAAAGAAGCTTTTTAGCATGATGTAGTCCCATTTGTTCATTTTTTTATTTTGTTTCCCTTGCCTGAGGAGATGCATTCAGGAAAAAGTTGCTCATGTTTATATCCAAGAGATTTTTGTCTGTGTTTTCTTCTAAAAGTTTTATAGTTTCATGACTTACATTCAAGTCTTTTATCCATTTTGAGTTTACTTTTGTGTAGGTGGTTAGACAATAATCCAGTTTCATTCCCTTGCATGTAGCTGTCCAGTTTTTCCACCAGTTGTTGAAGAGGCTATCATTTCCCCATTGTATATCCATGGCTCCTTTATCATATATCAATTGATCGTATATACTTGAATTTACATCTGGGCTCTCTAGTCTGTTCCATTGGTCTATGGGTCTGTTCTTGTGCCAGTACCAAATTGCCTTGAATACTGTGGCTTTGTAGTAGAGCTTGAAGTCAGGGAGCATAATTCCCCCCACACACTTTTTTCTTCTTTCTCAGGATTGCTTTGGCTATTTGGGGTCTTTTGTGGTTCTATATTAATTTTAGAAATATTTGCTCTAGTTTGTTGAAGAATGCTGTTGGTATTTTGATAGGGATTACATTGAATCTGTAGATTGCTTTAGGCAGGATGGCCATTTTGACAATATTAATTCTTCCTATCCATGAGCATGGGATGTGTTTCCATTTATTGGTATCTTCTTTAATTTTTCTCATGCATGTCTTATAGTTTTCAGGGTATAGGTCTTTCACTTCCTTGGTTAGGTTCATTCCTAGATATTTTATTCTTTTTGATGTAATTGTGAATGGAATTACTTTCCTGATTTCTCTTTCTGCTAGTTCATCGTTAGAGTATAGAAAAGCAACAGATTTCTGTGTATGAATTTTGTATCCTGCAACTTTGTTGAATTTAGATATTAGATCTAGTTTTGAAGTGGATTCTTTAGGGTTTTTTTATGTACTATATCACGTCCTCTGCAAACAGGGACAGTTTAATTTCATCCTTGCCAATCTGGAGGCCTTTTATTTCTTTGTGTTGTCATATTGTCGTGGCTAGGACCTCCAGTACTATGCTGAATAAAAGTGGGGGGAGTGGGCATCCTTGTCTTGTTCACAATCTTAAAGGAAAAGCTTTCAGCTTTTTGCTGTTAAGTATAATGTTGGCTGTGGGTTTGTCATATATTGCCTTGATTATGTTGAGGTACTTCCCTCTATGCCCATTTTGTTGAGAGTTTTTATCATGAAAAGATGTTGAATTTTGTTGAATGTTTTTTCAGTATCTATGGAGATGATCATGTGGTTTTTGTTGCTGTTTTTGTTGAAGTGGTGGATGATTTTGATGGATTTTCAAATATTGTACCATCCTTGCATCCCTGGAATAAATCCTACTTGATTATGATGGATTATCACCATTGATTTTATCTTAAAGGAAATCTTTAAAAGATTAAGGGTTGGAGATATTTTACAGATTGCTGGTCTGATAATTTATCCTGTGTTTTTAATCCCTTTTTACTACCTGTAACCAGTGTTTGCCTACCTTATACTTGAAAATCTCAAAAGGCGAGCATACAAACATTTAAAAGGATAAACAAAAACTAGCTTCTAATACTTCCCTGGCAATTTTTGGGTAGGTCTTACTTTAGTACATCCTTTATTTTGACCTGAATTTTTTTAGTCACTTTCTCTAATTCTATTCATTGGTGCTGCCTTCAGCAAATCTAACCTCCTTGTCATATAAATTGCTCTTTGTGCCTGTAAACACATTGACCCTACTGCCTCACTTCTAGTCACATCTTCAGTATTCCTACCAGGTTTCCAGTGTCCTCATTATTTTGGAATCTTCCCTTTAAATAGTCTGGCTTTAGACATCCACTTTAAATATGTTGTTCAGTACTGGGCACAGCCCTACTACAATTGTGGTCTGCCTTTGAGAGCAGAACATGGCTGTCTTTGTTCTGTTGACTGCAATTATGTTAATACAGCCCAAGCTTTCTATAGTAGCTAGAATTTATAGATCACTCATTCATTAACTTTCACATTCATCAAATATTTAATGAATGCTTACTGAGTACCAGGTCTGTAGTAGGCAAACAAACTGAACAGTGAGCTTATATATTTTTTTGTGAAGCACATTTAATGAAATTCTCTTTTTCTTTTTCGTGAGAGTAAAAGATGGCCTCCACTTTGAAATTATGGAGTGTTTTTTAACCATGTGCAGGACTTCACATGTTTTTCTTATTAAATTTCATCTAGTTAGATTTCATTTTTTAAAAATACCCACTCTACAAATTTTGTGTGCTGTGTCAGGATTTGAGGACACATTCTTCCTGACTCCACTGCATTTCAGGTACTTTGTGCTAGGCATTCATCTGTCAACCTTCCCTTGAGGAAACTCTTTAAGCTACAGTTGAATCAGGGCTAGTAAATTCATTTGGCATGCTGATCGACCTGCTCAAATACTAACTGATATTACCCTATGGTAGTAATTTCTGTTCTAGTTTCAAAATATAATAGTATAAATGTATAATATTTATAATAGTACAAAGTATAATAGTATATTCCTGGTAGGAATATAAACTAGAAATAGTATAAATGAAAAATGCAGATTAAAAAGGGTAAGATAAAAGGATTCAATTAACATCTATTTATTGGCCAGAGAAACTGCTTTGTGCTAAAAACTTTATTAGGTGTTATGATATAATGAATATTAGAAACAGGTGTAACCCTTGTTCTTTTGAGGCTTACAGTTCAGTAGGGAGAGAGACATTAATCAAGTAATCCAGATAATCATGCAGACACTTAAAATTTAAGCTCTGGTATGTTTTCTAAGAAGAGTATTCTTTAGAGATTCATACTGAATTATTTGAGAGGAAATGGAAATTATCTCAAAATAATATGACTGGCATTTGAGTGAGGATACAATAAAACAAGACTGCCTTTAATTGTTATTCACTGAATCTGGGCAATCAGAACATGAGGCTTCATTGTTCTCTCTACTTGTGTATATCTCTAATATTTGCTATAATAAAAAATGCTGAACATGAAAAAAATTCAACTCTGACAAGTGGTAGAGAGATACCCAGTTAAGTGATAGCACATAATAGAAGGATCTGATATAGCCAGGGTAGTCTAGAGTGGTTTCTTATAGGAAGTGACACTTTAGAAGAATGAATGAATGGGAGTCACATGACATGCAGAATAAAGAACAAAAGATTCAAAGCTCTACTGAGGGAGCAATACCAGGTCTGAGCAAGAAAGACAGCTCGTGTGTTTGGAGGGCTGTGATGGTATTGGAGGAAGGAGCAGGTAGTAGATGCAGCTGGAGATTGAGGCAAGGACCAGATGAGGAATGATCTTTGTCCTAATAGCAATAGGAAGTCACTGAAGGATCTCATGCATGGAAGTGACAAAATCATATTTCTTTTTTGAAAAGATTGCTCTGACTGCTGTGTGAAAATTGATTGTAGTAGGTCTAGAGTGATGCAGTGCACTAGAGCTGCTCAGAAAACATCCCTGTTCCATTAGCATCCTAAAGCTCTAGCTTCATTTAGTTTAGACAAATAGCCTTCCCTGTTGATTTTACAACTTTCATATCTTATAATTCTATCTTCTCTTCAGCTCTCCTGCTATCATCCTAGTGCAGGCCTCCTTCATCTCCTGTCTGGAATAGGTAACAGCTTAAACTCTCCAGCTGTATTACTACCCAGAAGAATTCTTTGCCCAGGATTCTTAGTCTGCAACTCATCTTTTTAAAAATGTGTATTGCATGAAGAGTACTGGGCATAGAACGTTTCTGGCTATTATATTTTAATTTGAGTTGATTTCCACGGTTCTTAAATATCAGTTGCAAGGTACCAGATAAAATATAGGACATCCAATTAAGTCTGAACTTTGATAAAAAATGAATACATTTTTAATATAACTATGTTTCAAAAAATTGGGACATAGTTATATGAAAACATAGGATATGCAATATTTAGTATATGTTGCTACTAAAAATTATTTGCTACTTACTAACTGGCCATTCTGGTGGGCTTTTAATTGTTGGTGTTTTTTGTTTTTAAATAGATCTGGTAACCCAGGGGTGGAAAGCAAGTAAATGTGTACTAATCTAAACCATGAGCCTTAGTTACTATGCCATCTATTTCATGACTTATGAGAAAAGAATGATATAGACTTAATTCTAAATATATAGCAAGTTAAAATGAAGTATTACAATATTATGTATGATGTAACCATTATTTTCTTATTCATTTTATTATCATTAATCTATAATTACATGAAGAACATTATGGTTACTAGACTCCCCCGTTCACCAAGTCCCCCCCCACAAACCCCATTACAGTCACTGTCCATTCAGCATAGTAAGATGCTGTAGACTCGCTACTTGTCTTCTCTGTGTTGTACATCCCTCCCTATGCACCCCCCACATTATACATGCTGATCGTAAGGCCCCCTTTCTTTTTCCCTGCCCTTATACCTCCCTTCCCACCCATCCTCCCCAGGTCCTTTCCTTTTGGTAACTGTTAGTCCATTCTTGGGTTCTGTGATTCTGCTGCTGTTTTGTTCCTTCTGTTTTTCTTTGTTCTTATACTCCACATATGAATGAAATCATCTGGTAACCATTATTTTTAATATAAAGATGGAAGACACATTTTTAATAGTGGAGGATCAGTTTTCTACTTGCTCACTTTAACTAAGATTGAACGAAATATTTAAAGGACACTGACTTGGAGGGAATCCTGGCCAAAATTTCACATTTGTAGTTCTGCTGTCTTATCCTGATTCCTGTTCTTGGTTCTCTCTCTCTCTGTTACTGTGAGGAGGGACTTACCCATCCCATGATGAACAGATGACCTAACTATCATTCCCCAGGTGGAAGGTGGTCTCTATGAAAATTCCAGGGTATGCATGTTGTCAACTTATACCCAACTATCTAGTGCTTCCTTCCTGCTTTCTCTTTCTTGGTACTACTCCCTTCCCATTGTTTATAAAACGTGCTGGCAGCTTACCACATTGTGAAGGGGATGGAAGTTGTGCATGTCAAAAATATTCAAGGAACATTCAGTGCCTTAGTTGAATACAGAAACTATAAAATATTTATGAATAAGATATTTTATTTAACTTGAACATAAAATTTTATCAGTGTAGGATATTTTTTAAACACTGCCTCTGAAGTCTTAAAAGTGAAGCACAAGAATTCTAGTTCAGTTTGATAATCTGAGAAAGAAGTTTTATAATGTTTTCATGCAAACAGGTGCCCTGATTATTCTTAGTTTATAAAGAACTTAATTTATATTGCTTTGGCAATACACAGGCATTTCAACTACTTCATAATACCTAGTATTATAACTATAAAATATCAAGCTGTGCTTTGAAATTCCACTCTATTGGAATACTCGGACTGTTTAAATTTACCAATTAATGTGTATATTTATTGTTGAAATATATTTAAAGTGAAAAAATTCATACCTTAATTTTAAATGTGACTGACACTGTTAACTTTTCACTACTTTGAAGATAGATGTTGTGATGCAAAAATCTCTGAGCTACCTTTTGGAATTTAATTTTTTTATGGCTATTGAACTGTTATGATACCCACACTTTGGTTTTCATATGTGACATATAAAATCTTGGGGAAAATGTAATTCCACAAATGAAAATTAATTGGAGAATCAATTTTTATTAATACAGTATATTTAAGTTTATAAGCAGCTGCCAGTATGGAGTCCTAAAGGGATTTCTTTTAGGGCTATTGGGTATATATATATATATATATATATATATATATATATATATATATATGTCATGAATGTCATATATGAGGGAATGAAAATGGATATATCTAAATGTGCGAATGACTATCATAAATATTATGTACAATGCAGATTCAGCAAAATTTCTGCTGCATAACTACATAGGCCTTTAAGGAGGAAATAATATTCAGCCAACTGGGTGTAGAAAATTTATTATGAGGAAAGGATGTACAAAACAAAACGAATTTAAATCTTTAAACAAAAATCTGTATGCCCAATGGGTGGGCTCATCCACTTCATACAGAGTTACACAATTTCCCTGGAAGTTTGGAAATGTTGGTTATACATGAGAAACAGCAGAAAAGAAGATTAAAAAGTAAGCAAATGCTGAAATTTGAAGATGGAACAATGTAGCCTTTTCTTTTATTTTCTTTGAAAGACTTAAAGAAATGTACATAAAAACAGTAAGTCCCTCTGTATTTTGGATAGAATAACCTCCTCGGAGCTTTGCATCCATTGGCTGCTTGAGTACACTGTTGTGCAATGAACAGTTCAATTAGAAATTTGTCTGGTTACCCCAATGTACTGTACAAATATGGTTATTTTCCATGTGTGTTATGATGTAAAGAGTATTAGAAGCACTGGCTTGATGACATTTATAGTAAGAAACAATTTTTCTTCAGACTTCAAGGATTGGGTGGTATCTCTCATTCTGATGGCCCCTAGGAAAAATAATAATAAGACCATAAATCAATTAGCTATTTACTCTTCAGTTTCCTAAAGAATTAAAAATAGCTTCTTTGTAACACTTACTCTAATCAAGTTCACAGAGAAAGGACTGTTTTTAGAGAAAGTGAATGAACACCGTCAGGAAACAACCCTTCTTCTTCCATCACACCAAGTTGTGCCATGTGCAAAAGCTCTTATACTGAGACTCACTTGGTAACAGAGGAGGATATTAATTGGTGAAATTTTTGATGACTAGACCAGAAATGAAATCTCAGAGAGATAAATAAATGAGACTCTCCTTTTTCCTTGATTTCTAGATCTGCTATTACTTGGGGGTTCATTTGAAAGGCAGGAGAGAGGAATTGACATTGATTATTACATTAAAAATAAAGATGCCTGAAATCTGGTAGAACTTTGGTCTGAATGAATGAACATACTGAATTAGAAAGAAAAGCATTCCAAGAAAGGAAGTTTTTTCACTTTAAATTCATGTAATTACTTAGGTTGATGTAATATTTTATTAAATGTTTTATTTATTACTAGATAGAAATGATTCATGAAGCAGTATGTTTAACCACCAACCTATACAATCAGGCTTCAGCTTTCATTGCATGTACATTTTTAAATTTGCAGCACCCATAATATCCCTTTAATATATGGAACTTGTGAGGAAGGAAATTGTTATTTCCTATTTCTAGCTGGTTTGTTACTCTTTATAACTGGGAGGGCAAATGTAAATCATAGTTAACTTTCTTTTTAAATTTACCACAAATTCCATACTTCTAAATTAGAAAAAACTGATCTATTATTATATTAGTAAAATTGTCATTAGTATTCCTTAGTGTAAGTTTCATCTACATAATGTCCCAAAGTTTATTTTGGAGAATAATAATGTATTAAACAATTGAATATGGCAAATCGAGGATGTGTACTAATATTCAGAAAGATTATCTTCAACTAACTAGTATATAGCTATGATTTAATGCCATATATGTTGCCATAAAAAATATCTTCTGCCAAAATATGTTTTTGCTGCCATGTGGGTATTTGAAAGTCATTGCTTCTGGATAAACCACCGTATTTGAAATAAAATTGGGAAACATTGAAGGATATACAATTGATTTTTCTAGTATCTCCCAGTTTTCTAATTTACTCAGGCACCCTTTTAAAAATTATCCAAATGTAATGTATTGACATTCATACTGCTTATATAGAGAAGTCCTTGGTGTCCTCCTTAATACTTTTCATTTCTGGATAACATGGAGTAAAGGCGACATTTCATCTAGATCAGCCAGTATTTGCCCCCTTCTCTTAGGTGTTACTCTGAGAATTGGCCACTTGCTGTCATTTTTCATTGACCAGGTTCATCTCATGCTAGACAACACCCTTTTGTAAGGACTATGAAGGGTCTTACATTTTACTCTGTTTGCAAGCCAACAAGTCAGCTTGTCAGTTTCATGGATGCTGATAGAAAACATGAGACTCCTGGGTCAGAGATAAATGATAGTTTGTTATTCACAGTAATATCAATGGTCAGAGCATCACCATTTTCTTGTGCCAGTGCCGTAAGCCCCAGTTTACTATTATGGTGACATGATGAGTGGGGTGCGTTATCAGAGAGGAACTCTGAGCTTAGGAATCACAATCTTTCCCCAGTGGGCTTTGTGAAAACATATATAACATTTGCCCCAGAGGAGACATTATCTTTATTACACTAGATAGCAAATAAAGCTGTTCTTTACTATGAGAGGGAGACATTATTTCATATTCCAAGGCTGTGCATTACAAAACTGTCCTTGAAACATTTTCTAGAACAAAAGGTTAGTTCCTCTGCATCCATGGATAATTGTATCTCAGTGCACTCTTATTTTCCACAGTACATTCCCCAAGGTTGTCATGTCTGGCAGCCTTTTATTGAAGTTTTGGTGATAAAGGAGATCCAGAAAACAATTTTAAAGTCAATATTTACTCACTGTTTTTAGCAATTTCTTTACCCAATAGAGGGTATTTGTCATATGTTGTTCTCCTTCAAATACTCCTCTCATCTTAACACTTTTTCAGGGGCTTATTTCTTCTCTCCTGGGCTCTGTATATCCTCCCTCTTGGACGATTCTCAGAAATTCAGAAACACTCTAAATTAGGCAGAGCATTTGAGTTTTCCTTTTGTTTTACCCTCTATTTTAAACCACAGTTTGAGCCATAATGGTGGTAATGATGGAGTAACAGCTTACCACACTCAGAAAGGTCCATTGAGGCATTTTCAAAACAAGAAAAAAAGAAAACAAAGTACACCTCGAGTTACTATAGAAATTACCTTAGAAGTGAAAATCACTGCATTCAGTGAACCTTGAATTTTTCCTCAGATCCCTCTTTTTATTGACATTGTTTTTGGCAACTCAGAATAAAGGGTTCTCCTAGGCATTAAAAGGGTATTATGAGACACTGACTTTTACTTTTTGATCTTCTCAATTGAAGGAAGGAAATTAACATTATAAACTGTGGTATAAAATGGACCTATGATATTAAAATGTGAAGCCTGGGAGGTAGAAGTGACTTATATTCTAAATGATGTGAACCACATAGTTAATTTTGATTCTTATGTGCTGCCTACCTTGGAAGCCATTCTCTTTAATTGTGTGGGTTCAAGAAATACTTTATTTTTCCCTCTTGCTTGATGAACAGTATAACTAGAATTTATTTGGAAAAAATTCTTGGTAAAATTACAAAGAAGGAAAGTTGTGTTTCCGAAGACCACTGTAAGGCATTGTTTTCTATATACAAGTAAGCAAATAATAGGTAAAGAAATTAAGTGACTTTCAGTGACCCATCATGTAAGTGACTCAGTTGAAATTAAGATTAATGATCTCTGGTTCCTATTTCACTTTTTCATGTTCAGGTGCACTTTAGTCCTTCCAAAAGGCAAACAAAACAAGAAAACATAAAATTATAAAGGATCCATTTTTATCACAGCAAAGAAAGTGAGGGAATAAGGGGAAATGAATCTGGCTTACAAACTACATTTGAAACATACACAGCCAAAAATATTACATTTAAATAGTTCATGATAAGTGTGTTTTAACTTCACAAACAGGTTATGTGATCTGGATCAGTTAACTGATGGGTAAAATATCTCTGTATTTATATATGCTCCCAAGCTTGGCAAACCATACATTGATTAGTCACCAAATCTCTACTTTTGTTTTGGATATATTTAGACTATCATTTCTTAGCAGCCAAATGTAAAATAGTCAGAAATATGTAAACAATACTTTAGTTTAGACTGAACTAACTGGTCATGAATTGAGATTGATTAAATTATTTAGTTTTGTATCAAAACCAGGAGAACTTAGAAACACAGCAAGAGAATAAGCTGTGATTGAAACAGGTTTAAGTATGATCATCTATCACCAAAGAAAATTGTCTACAGCGGTTATGACCTCAAGTTTCTCTTGAATCATGAACTGTGAAATATTATCTCTCAGTTTTAGTGGGGTGAGAAAAGTAGTCTCCTCATAGATTTCATGTAAGTGGTCTTAAGCAGAGTGGCATAGTAATACAGTTTGTACAATTTCTAGTATTTAGTAAAGGAGAAATTAATATTAGGTTTACGTTAACATTGCTAATATAATTTTTAACCAGTTAACTATATAGAGCTTTGTATTAGAAGTATGGCAAAAACCAAAAGAAAACAAATATTGCCTACACAAATCTTGTTTAACTTTTAACAAGGCTATTTTTAGCCTTTTCGATGAACAATTTTTCTAAATTAATTTGCTGTGCTGTGTGTTTGCAATGGGAGCTCTCTCCTGAGTTAATATTTTTTATGTTTTTTTGGCCCAGTTATAGGTGACATTTACATTTTGGTTGTTTTTTACTTAATAAATTTATATGTAGAAATTCCTGAAATGGTTGAAACTGAAAAATTGAATGACCATTTCCTGGGAATATCGTAAATCTTCGAAGGCAGTGTAAAAAGTACTGCCAGCTGGACCAAGTATATGACTTGAAATAAGCATTTCCTTTCACAGTGTGTCTGATCTTTTTTCCTTCTTCCTGTCTTCCTGACCTTGACACTTGAATTTCTCTGCATGCCCTTACTTTTGTTCTACTCATACATTTAATCACCCACTTTGATTTCCTTTTTTTTTGCTTCTTTCACTAGTCTGGATGCAGCTGCACATTGCTTTTATCTGACTTGCAGTAGACACAAGTGATGTTTATCTTCTTGCTTTTTTGTTTTCTGATTCAGATTCACTCCAAGTCCTTATTTAATGAATTTTGGACTTTGAAATTTGGTTCTATCCACCAACTTCCATGTAGTCTTTGGACAGAATCCTCTTCAAGGTATTTATTTTTTAAAAAAAATGTTTTGCACTCAAGATCCATCAAGTTCTTGATTCTTGCCTTTTTTTCTATTGCTGCATTTGAAATTTGATGGTTACATTTATTTGTATATTCTGTACTATTAATATATGCACAGTGAGAGAAGAAACCAGGAACAGGATATCTAATCCTAGTAAGAGGATATTCACTGATATCCCACTAAGTCTCTTTCTTCATGATTACTCATTCTGTACCTGAATTTGGATGGTGAGAATATGGAGCAAAGAAGAGGTGACTTCAGTATACAAGAAGATAACATCCTAGTAGGGGAATAAAAAAATCAGCTCATCAACCAGATAGGCATTTTTCTTATATGCCGTATGTCCATGGGTTTACCAATATATTGTTGCTTTAAAGTCATGTTGTAGAAATAGTCTATTTTATTAGCCATGAAGAGATGTTAATGTAACATTTTTATTTGATGTAGTATTTTTCACATCATAAAAGCATACCCGCTGGCACCAAATTTTAGTAGAAAGGTATGTGTAATTTTCAAGCCTGACTATAGATAATGATAAAGGCTTTGCTTGACAGGCCTAATAGGAAAACTGCCCTCCATACACCAGATTTGGGGCACAGTCATTGTGTCTCTGAAGGGAGCTGTAGCAGAGGACTCAGGCTCCCCTGGCTGGCTATGCTCTTGCACACAGGTTCATTGCTAGCACATATGCCTTCATTCCTGAATCTCAATCTGAAGTCGTGGGCAGAGGTTCTCTTCAGGTGCCTGTGGAGACCTCTTTAATGGAGGAGGGAGGAACCTTAAAGACACTTTCCCCATTCTGACTCAGTACTTTCTCTTTCCTAGGCCTTTCCCCTGCCCCACTTCCAGCCTCTAAAATTGCCTGAACTTTCATGTGTGATGCCTTCAACAATGAGGCGACCCTTTCATCTACACTTATCCATTTTATTCTTGACTGGTGTACCTGTTCCCTGGGGAAAAACAGGAGAGGGTTAGTCAGCGTTTGTTCAGGTTTTCAACTCTGCTTACTTATTTCAGTCAGTGAAAACTTAACTCATTTATGGTTTGTTGCTTAATTGGCTTCTCCGGTACCTGAAAGCTCAACTGTCTCTGTCTGAGCCAAATGAGCTCCTGCCAGATGTACATACAGAATTAAAAATAACTGAAGATGCACATTTTTGAATTACCAACTTACCTGAAAATGATATAATTTGTATGATTAGTTTTTATATTAAGAATGATATATGCCTAGGTAAAGTAGCCTATACTTTTGTTCATACCCCTTTTTATGCCAATTATATTTCCTAAATTAAATAATGTATAATAATTTTTATTCTCATTAACATAAAAATTCCAGTAAAGGAGGTAGCCTTTGTTAAAGGAGGTAGCTCAGCTCAGCTGGTGATTTGAAAATGAAACTAGAAAAAACCCACTGTTGATATTTTGCGATCTTAGATAGCTAATAGGAATGTTTCTATTTAAATGGGAAAAAAAATACAGTAATTACATGTACAAAATGTTAGCTTCTTTCACAAGTTTTATTTAATTTTAATAGAATCTTGATGTCTTGGCAGGTTTAGAAATTCAACAATAAAAGTACTCTCTGACTATAGAATTTTTGTGTTATAATTTGGAAGCCATCTTTGAAAGGGTTCCCACACTGATTAAACAAGTTTTCTAACCATTTTTTCCCACTAATCTTCTAAGATGTAACATGGAGGATCAAAAAAGAGATGGTAAATATAACTGCTTAATATACAAACTATGTAAACTATTAGCATTTATTTAGAACTTTAAGTTACCAGTCATTTTAATGTGGTTAGTCATGCACCCAGAATTTCTAAGCTTATAAACTTAGTTTTGTTTCTTGTAGAGGAGGTGGGAACTAACACTGAAAAAAAAAAAAACTGACTGGGTATTGAGTTTCTAGACATTTTTTTCTTTTTTCCAGTGTCTTGCAAATTAATGGAAGAAAAAAATTTTATATTCTGTCCATTTGAAAGAATACAAGATCCCTAGATTGGATTTTAGGTAAATATCTGCTCAGTAGTGGCAAATGCTTGTATTTAAGTTAATGAGCTATTTATTCAGTTTGAGTTATGTAAGGGAGAAGTGTAACAGCTTAACACATCCTTAGTGCTTAACCACCTGTAAATCTACAAACATTAAAGTTAACATTGTCTCTATGGCTGCCCTAGTTCTGTCCCTCCATCCAACACTGTTTCAGTTTCACCCAGCTCAGATCACTACCTACAATAGCTACTTACTTGATCTCTCTTAACCAAACCTGAATATGTTATTTATATCAAGCTAGAAATCTTTTAAAGGTTTATAGCCCATAGGTCAAACTGTTTACCACAGGACACAAAATACCTCCCTACCTATGCTCTTGCTTACTAGCAACCTCACCATTAATGCTGTAGTGAAGAGACACCATCAGGATTATGTCACGCTTGCACCCTTTTGCTCTTTGTGCCCTCACCTCTTGGACCATCTTTGTTCCACCTTCATCTGACTTAATTCAGTTTAGGCCTTGCCTCCAGGAAACCTTTCCCGAATTCCAATTTGGTTAAGTACCCCTGCTCTAGATTTGCACAGGACTCTGAGCATTTCTCTAGTTGGCTAGGCAACAGTGTGATTGATATTCTTGGCCTTAGGCAGGTCTGGGTTTAATTTTACAATCTGCCCCTTACTATCTGGGTAACCTTAATCTCTCTAGGCTTCCATTTGTAATAATAATAATAGTACTTACTACATACAGGAGTCAGCGAGTTAATACATATAGATCACTTTGGCATAGTGCCTTGCACATCTTAAACATGTAACATTAACATTATAATTATTACAGTATTTTCTGCATTACTTTGACATTTTTTCTCCTCTTTTATTCATCTGTCTCCTACTAGATTGCCTTCTCTAAGGTAAGAATCTTCTCTTGCTCTTCTGTGGTGCCTCATATTGCACTGTCCTGTTTCATATTAGGAAGTCAGTAGAAGTTAGACATTTCCTGGATTTATCATCTTAAAATATAATAGGAAAATAATATGTTATTAATTAACATATTGTATTCATTCTCATGCAGAATGGCAGGATAATAAACTTCTCTTAGGGCGGGTAGGAGAATAGGCTGTTTTACCTTCCAGGGTAATCTGATGGAGTAGTCTTGGGTTTCTGTTAGCTGTTCATAAGTCCTGGAAGGGAAATAAAACATGATACTTTTACTAATCAATTGATCACTTTTGAACATTTAATTCAAAACAAAAAGCAAAATAAATTATTTTTAAATTTTCTTCACATTCAGGGATCTGAAGGTTTATGCTTTTTCCCAAAGTCAACAATGCTCGTTAATAAATTGACTTTCTTGAATATGACTTTGTATCTTGTCTTTAATAGTACCATGAGATGAGAATGGTGTTGAATAGCAATGAGTCTTGCCACTTCTGTAGGCATAAATCCAGGGTTTGAATTTAAAACCTGAGTTAAGTATACTAGTTTTGGATAAAGATTAACTATAAAATTCCATTATCCAAGATTCTAGGAGAATGAAATGTTATTAGGTAGTTTTAATAATACCATGCCTTTTCTTGTCATTTTTGCACTGCTTAATATTTCCTCTGTCTTCCATTTTCTTTGCAACAAGCATTCAGCATATAAACTGAAATGCACAACTTTATGATGCATACCTACAGCATTTTATTTTTCATAAAGTGATGAGTGATTAATTTTAAAGGATTTTCCATTTTTCTCTAATGTAATACCTAATTTATAGAAGTTTTAGTACCTTGAAGTTATTAGAAAAGATACTTATCAGAAAGTAGAGATATTTATCATCTTGTTATTCCAATTCCACATTTTTTCTTTTTTTTTCCTCAGGCATATGTCTTGACATTTCAGTTCAATCTCCCAGGTTAGTTCCTCTCTTCCCTTTCCTCTGCTCAAGACTTAAGAGTGAGTTCAGAAGGAGCCACAGACGGAAGAAGTGCTCCCTTGGAGAATTTAACCATACTGAATAATTTGAGTGAATGCTACATATTTTTAAAATAAGATAGATGCAAAACTGCAGGACATAAGATCAAGTGAAAATGAAAAGGAGCATCCCATTTCATACTCAGTAGGATGGCAGGAGGAAGTGAAGCATTTGCTCTTTATCTAATTATTCTCATTATAATTTCTCTGTGGTATTGAAATTCATCAGGGTATGTTAAAACAGGACCTTTGGAATTAAACTGTCATAATTTCCATACCCTCCTGGTGTTGCTGTTTACTTGGAGTATCACCTTGGCAAGTTAATACAGACTTTTTTATCATATGCCTGTTCACGGGATGGTTGTGTATAAAGTGTGTAACTACTACTTCTAGGTAGTGACTCTAAAGAATTCTTAAATATTAGATGTAAATTTTAAGGTTTCTGGGAAAGATCTTATTTTAAACCACTTTATCTAATTTATGTGTGTCTAGATATTTAAAAATGGCAAGGAAAAGTATACTTATTGAGTGTTGGCAGACAGAGAAAGAGTTGGGACTAACCACCTGTTTGCCCATATTCTCACACCTTTCATCAAAAGCATGGTGAGTATTTTTGTTTGTATGGCTGGTATAGTATCAACTCTTCTTGAAATCATGACTACACTACCCTCATTTCTCCCTGCCAAGGATCCTATCTGAAAAATACTGACTGGGTTGGGTGGTTTCAGAGTTTTGTTTAAATATGAAAGTGTATACCAAGGGCATTACTCTCCATTTCTGGGCAGACTTTTATGTATTCCTCACCTACTTTCTCTTATCAAAAACAGTGTAATCTTTCTCAAACTTGTTATGTCAGAAGTGTGGTGACTTTTACTGGATTATTTTTTCCTCTAAGACTCCTTCAGTGAAGGATATCTTATTTTTGACTCATCTGTTTTATCCTGTTTCTGAAGAGTAAATTTAATAGTATTCCTGATTAAAACATTTAAATGGTAGATATATCTTATTGGAGTAGTAAGTAAATCTCTACTAAATTTATGTCTGATTCATTTAGCCAGAGTAGTAGATCTTAAAACAAACTACTTAATATTGAAACTTTAAAAAATGTTCCATAAAACACTCAATTCCTTTTCTCTCCAAGGCAATAAAATCACAATATTCTAAAAATTGTTACACAAGTTGTGAAAATACATAACAAATAGCTTGTCATATAACATGTTCAATCAGTGGTATTCCTACCTTCCTCTTAGTAGAGTATGTTCTTCATCCATAGTGAATTACTTTTGATTTCAAGTTCTAAGATAAAAGCATTTTCCTAAGAGAGTAAATTATGTTATTGTCAAACTACTTTTCTAAAAATGATGGACCCAGCTGAAAACTTTATAGACTTACCTTTGTAAATATGCATGAAATTGCTACATTTTTATTTCCTGAATCACAGCTGAGTTGGCAGTTGTTTGCCCACTTTATTACTTTATTGAGAAACAGATGGAATCTAACAAAATGTTCCTATTCTTCTCTTTGGAAGCTTCAAGTGATCCTGGATTATAAAGTATATTTTAAATTCCGATTGGGATTATTAATAACATATTGATATTAGATTACTTACATTAAATATTTATTAGAGTATTTCTGTTTACTTTAAAGCCTTAGTCTATATTCTTTTTATGATTAATACAGATATTGAGAAATTCAATAAAAGTATGTGAACATATTCATGAATTCTACTTTGATTAATAATGAATACTACTTATGTAAATTCTGCATGCATTAAAGTAAAGGAGACTTGGTTTTATAGATAACCCAGTTTTATTGGCACTAATGCCATCTTACAGTAATACTATGGATCAAATTTTTAGATTATGTAGTAGTTTGCTGGCAAATGTTTAGCTGGCCTCTGGATGAGGGGAACTGATTTGTATATAGCATTTATCAACCTCTGTGTTGTAAGTACTCCTCCATTACCAAATTTAAACTATCAATGGTTTAAAAATGAGCTTGAAAATCCGTGAAAAAATTTTTTAAATGGTGGTTATGAGCAGTATTATCAGCCTACTTTACAATATTGGATTTAAGTAAATATCATCAAATCTCATATACACCATTTTTAAGAGCACACATTTCATATCATAATATTGCACCAGAAATTCTTTGCCTACTTCTTTATGCGTCCTTTCCTTTCTTTCATTAATTACTGTGCCAGCAACCTTCAGTCTACTGACTTTTAGAAAAGTGATCTCCAAACATTAAGCAAAGATACTACTTGTTAGGTGTATTATAGACAAACTGTTGAAAACCAACAATAAAGAGAAAAGTTTTCAGAGAAAGTGACCTATTGTATGTAGGGGAATGGCACTATACAAAAATGAATGACTTTTCATCAGAAAAAAGGGGAGACCAAAGACATTGGAATGACTAATGTCAAATTCTAAAAAGAAGTCAACCTGGAATAAGAACGTTGCAGTATAGATATTTTCATATAAACAAAAATGGACAGACTATGTTGCCAGAGGACCCACATTTAATATGTATATTTTTTTCTTGAAATGTATATCATAACTACGTCTATTTTGAGTTACAGTCTCTATGTAGTAACTCCTTATTGTGAAGTCTTTCTTCTCCTTATATTTATGTAGCCATGAGTTTTCTTAGACTTACTGATTAATGTGGTTAGTATTTTCTATCTTTTTATTTTGAACTTATTTTTCTTTATATTTAAAGTATTTTCTACATGACATATAGTTGTTTTTTTATCTGCTGTAGCAGTTGCTGCTTTTTTATTGTAGATGTTATTCCTTTTACATTTAGTGTAAATAAATATATGGTTCTATTTCAGTCTGCCATTTGCTATTTGTTTTCTGTTTGCCTCATCCATTTTTAAAAAATTTTTTGTTCTTTTCTGCCTTTTATGGACTAACAAAAATAATTAAATTTGTATATTTTATTTTAATATTTATATTAGCTTTGTAAGTATATCCCATCGCATTATTTTTAGTGGTTCCTTTGGATATTGCAGTGCACATCGTTAATGTATCACAATCTATTTTGAGTTATTATTCTAATCTAGATACAATATAGGAAACTCACCACAATATATTCCTATTATTTACTATACTCAGAGCCACTATTGACATATATTGTATCTTTTTACATAATAGCCTAATAATAATTACCATAATTCTTACCTTAAGTGGATACTTTCTTTAGCATTAGTGCTTCTTTGTGTTTCATGGATCTATAAGTTAATATTTTCAATCTAGTTTTTGACTGTTACTTCATGAAATATTTTTTTCTGCTCCTTTTCTCTCCTCATTCCTGTGTGTTTAAATTTCATGTATTGTAAATGATGTTGTCCTTCCTATCTGTAACACTTTGTAAAGTTTTCCTTGAGTCTTAATTCTCTGTGTATTTCAGATTGAGTAGTTTATTTTCAAATTCATTGATTCTTTATTCTGCCATTTTCAGTCTACTGTTAATGCCAGCCAAATTTTGATTTCAGTGTTATTTTTAATTTTAGAATTTCCATTTTGTACAGTTACAACTTCTCTGTTAGTATGCCCTATATATTTACAGCAAGGTTATTTTATTTTCCAGTTTTTTGAAGATATTTTCCTTCAATTTTTTCGACATTATTTATAATAGTTACTTTGGAATCTTGTTAGTCTGTTAGATTCAGCTTAGTCCTTTAGATAGTTAGAGTCAATTCTTGTTAACTGGTATATTTTTCTCTGAGTATGAGTCTTAATTTCTTATTATTTTCATCCATAGTAATTTTTGTCAAGTTTAAAAACTTGACATATTAAATGATAGATTATGTCAACACTGGATTTTGGTTGTATTCTGGAGACTTTTTGTTATTGGTCAAAATTTCTGCTATTTCTGCTTAGTATTGGCAAAATGCAGCTGCTATGATTTTATCCTGCCCCAATGGATCCTTGCAGTGCCTGTTTAGTTTGAAAATCAGCTGAGGACGTAGGCATATTTTATAATGAGATTATGGGGATTACCATTCCTTGCACTGGATCCTCACTTAAATTTCCAGGTGTTCTCTATATTTGGACTTTTCTGCCATCTGACACCTCGTGCCAATAAGGATTCAGTGTTCTTCTGCTTGAGATGAGAATGGGTTGGGAAATGCATTTAGTTTTTTAAAAATGTATAGGAAACTCACAGTCCCTATGTGGTGTCACTCTCTAAACTTTTAAGATTAGGCACTATTCTGGACATGTCCTTATTTTCATGAGACCCCTGGTGTCACCTTCACACATATTACAATTAGTCTGGGGATTTGAACAGAATTTTTACTTAGGTTTTTGATCTCAGTCCTGTTGTTTTCTTGCTTTTAAGATTTCTTCCTTAAATTTTCAATTATTCTTCTAATCACAAAATCTTCCCTGTTACCAGAAATTGGAAAGTCTGTGGTTTTCCCACAGTTGTAATCATTGATATGGATTGAGAAATCCACCCAGGCAAGAGACCTAACAGACCTTAATCAGTATCTGCCTAATATTAGAGTGTCGAAATACATGAGTCAAAAACTGGTGGAACTTCAGTGTTAAAAAATGAATCCACTATTGTAATTGAAGATTTCAGTACACTCCTTTGTCAGAAATGGACTGATACACAGGCAGAAAATAATAGGGACATAGTTGAATGTAACACCACCATCAATCAACTGGTAGGATGTATATAGACTACTTCACACAACAATGCCAGGATGCACATTCTTCCCAAGTTCATGTGGAATGTTCTCCAGCATAGACCACATTCTGGGCCATTAACAAAACTTACAAAATTTAAATGAATTGAAAATCATATAATGCTCTTAGACGATAGTGGATTTAAACTAGAAGTCAAAGCGAGAAAGATATCTGGAAAATTCCAAAACACTTGGAGAAAAATAACACACTACTTTCTAAATAAAACACAGGTCAAAAAAGAAGTATCAAGAAATTTAAAAAACATTTTGAGCTAAATGATCATGAAAATATAAGTCATCATAATTTGTGAGATACAGAAAAAAGCCATCCTTAGAGTAAAATGTATAACATTAAATGCATACATTAGAAAAGAAAAAAAAACTAAAATGAATCATCTAAACTTCTACCTTACAGAACGAGAAAAAAGAAGAACATATTAAATCCACTGTAAGCAGGAGAAAATAAACAGTAACAGAGCAGAAATCAGTGAAATTGTGAACAGGAAATCAACAAGAAAATTAACAAGACCAAAATCTTATTCTTTGAAAAGATCAATAAAATTGATAAACTATTAGCCAGCTAAGAAAACAAGAGAGAACACAAAATGTTAATATCAAAATGAAAGAAGAGACATCACTACTGATCCCATGAACATTAAGAGGATAATAAAGGAATACTATGAGCAACTCCATGCCCATAAATTCAATAACCTACATAAAAATGGACCAGTTCCTTTTATGACACAATTTGCCAAGACTCACCTAAGAAGAACACACAATCTGCCTAGGCCAATACCTATTAAAGAAATTGATCAACAATTAATAACCTTCTAAAACAGAAAGCACCAGTCCTAGATGGGTTCACTGGTGAATCTGCCAAACATTTGAAGAAAAAATTCTACCAATTTTCTACCATTTATTTCACAAGATAGCAACAGAAGGAATTATTCCTAACTTATTCTATAAGGCCAGCATTACTCTAATGACACAACTAACCAAAGACATTACAAGAAAAAAATGACAGACATATCTCTCATGAACATAGATGCAAAAAATCTCAATAAAATATTACCAGGCTAAATCTAGCAATGTATAAAAAGAATTTTACACCACAACCAAGTGAGATTTATGCCAGGTATAACGGCTGATTCAGTATTTCAAAAAAATAATGTAATCCATTACATTAATAAGCTAATGAAGAAAAATCAAGTGGCCAAATCATTAGATAAAGAAAAATCATTCGAGAAAATCCAATACCCATTCATGATAAAAAACAAGTAAATGAGGAATAGAGGGGAGTTTCCTCAACTTGGTAAAGCATATCCACCAAAAGACCTACAGGAAGCATCTCCTCTGTGAAGATAGTGCTACTGTAATGACAAGCTAAGCCACAAACTAGGAGAAAATTTTTGCAAAAGACAAATCTGATAAAATACACAAATAACTCTTAAAACCCAACAATAAGAAAACAACCCAGTTGAAAATTTGGCCAAAGATCTTAACAGATACCTCATCAAAGAAGAAATACAGATAGCAAATAAGCATATGAAAAGATGTTCCACATCTATATCATTAAGGGAATGAATATTAAAATAAGATACCACTGCATATCTATTAGTGTAGTAAAAATCCTGGTTCTGACAACACCAAATGCTGGTGAGGATGTAGAACAACAGGAACTTTCATTCTTTGCTGGTGAGAATGCAAAATGGTATGGTCACTTTGGAAGACAGTTTGGTAGTTTCTTACAAAACTAAATATCCTCTTACCATAAGATCCAGCAATCATGCTTCTTGGTATTTATCTAAGGAGTTGAAAATTTGTGTCCATACAGAAACCTGCACATGGATGTTTATAAACAGCTTTGTTCATAATTGCCAAAACTTGGTGGAGACCAAGATATCCTTCAGTAGGTAAATGGATAAATGCACTGTGGTACATCAGGCAATTAATTGACTTTCATTCAGCATGAAAAAGACATCTATCAAGCCATGAAAAGACATGGTGGAATATTAAATACATATTACTATGTGAAAGGAACCAATCTGAAAGGCTACATACTCTGATATGATTCCAGCTATATGACATTTTGGAAAAGGTAAAGCTGTGCAGATACTAACAGATAAGTAGCTGCCACGGATTGAGCTGGGCATGGGCAGCTGGGAGGGATGAATAGACAGAATGCAGGGATTTTTAAGAAAGTGAAAATCTGTAAGATCCTGTAAAGGTGGATACATGTCATTATACATGGTGTGCATAGCCATAGAATGTATAACACCAAAAGTTAATCCTAATGTAAACTATGGATTTGGGGTGGTAATGATAATGAATATAGGTCATCTTTTGTAACAGATGTATCATCCTAGTGGGGGATGTTGGTAACAGGGGTGGTTATGCTTGTGTGAGCGCAGGGCATATATGGGAAATCTCTATACCTTCTACTCAGTTTTGTTCAATCTAAAGAATGAAGTCTTTAAAGAATAAAATTTATAAAAATATATAACCAAAGTAATATAAGTATTCTATATTGGTTTGGAAATTTTGGAATCATTGTATCCACAGACTAGAGTAGACTTTGTCAAAAATGTAATGAACTTCCATCTTCCTCTGGCAGGTATCTTCATATTTCAAAATGTTGAGCAAGATATCTGACGGTGTTCCATGGTCTGTAAAATGTAGTTTTAAATATATGTTTTGAATTTGAAGAGTGGAATAATTAGTGATAAGGCAATATTATCGGAGGAAGTATTAATGCTGTTAAGAAGGAACAGCTTTCTAGTGTTAAAGTTTTGGGCCATTTGACATCAGAACTAAGAGTATGATTATATATAATTGGAAATATTCTCTCATTAAACTGTCTTAATACAGCACCAAGTTAATTCTCTGGGTTGAATGATTGAATGAATGAATTCACATCATGGGGTCAAATAAGGGAGTTAGAAAGAAAATTACTTAATTGTTGACATGAAAAATTTGAGGTTATAAAAAAAAGTGTTCCAGTGTCACTTAGTGGCTCTCTCTGCATGATAACATTTTTTAAATTAAGGTATGATTGATATACACTCTTAGGAAGGTTTCACATGAAAAAAGAATGTGGTTACTACATTACCCATATTATCAAGTCCCCACTCATGCCCCAATGCAGTCACTGTCCATCAGTGTAGTAAGATGCCACAGATCCACTATGTGCCTTCTCTGTGCTACACTGTTCTCCCTGTGATCCACCACACCATGTGTACTAAACATAATACCCCTCAATCCCCTTCTCCTTCCCTCCCCACCCACCCTCCCACACCCCTCCCATTTGGTAACCACTAGTTCGTTCTTGGAGTCTCTGAGTCTGCTGCTATTTTGTTCCTTCAGTTTTGCTTCGTTGTTATACTCCACAAATGAGGGAAATCATTTAGCATTTGTCTTTCTCTGCCTGGCTTATTTCACTGAGCATAATGTCCTCCAGCTCCATCCATGTTGTTGCAAATGGAAGGATTTGTTCTTTCTTATGGCCGAATAGTATTCCATTGTGAATATGTACCACATCTTCTTTATCCATTCATCTATGGATGGACACTTAGGTTGCTTCCATATCTGGGCTATTGTAAAAAGTGCTGCAATAAACATAGGGGTGCATATGTCTTTTTGAATCTGAGAAGTTGTATTCTTTGGGTAAATTTCAAGGAGTGGGATTCCTGGGTCAAATGGTATTTCTATTTTTAGTTTTTTGAGGCACCTCCATATTGCTTTCCACAATAGTTGAACTAGCTTACATTCCCACCAGCAGGGTAGGAGGGTTCCCCTTTCTCTGCATCCATGCCATTATTTGTTGTTCTTAGTCTTTTCGATGCTGGCCATCCTTACTGGTGTGAGGTGATATCTCATTGTGGTTTTAATTTGCATTTCCCTGTTGATTAGTGATGTGGAGCATCTTTTCATGTGTCTGTTGGCCATCTGAATTTCTTCTTTGGAGAACTGCCTCTTCATATCCTCTATGCATTTGTTAATCAGGTTATTTGCTTTTTGGATGTTGAGGTGTGTAAGTTCTTTATATATTTTGGATGTTAACCCCTTGTCGGATATATCATTTACAAATATATTCTCCCATACAAGGATGCCTTTTTGTTCTGTTGGTGGTCTCCTTTGCTGTACAGAAACTTTTTAGGTTGATGTAGTCCCATGAGTTCATTTTTGCTTTTGTTTCCCTTGCTTGAGGAGATCCGTTCAGGAAGAAGTTGCTCATGCTTATAATCAGGAGATGGTTGCCTATGTTGTCTTCTAAGAGTTTTATGGTTTCATGACTTACATTCAGGTCTTCGATCCATTTCAAGTTTACTTTTGTGTATGGGGTTAAACAATAATCCAATTTCATTCTCTTGCATGTGGCTGTCCAGTTTTGTCAATACCAGCTCTTGAAGAGGCTGTCATTTCCCCATTGTATATCTATGGCTCCTTTATCATATATTAATTGACCATATATGGTTGGGTTTATATCAGGGCTCTCTATTCTGTTCCATTGGTCTATGGATCTGCTCTTGTGCCAGTACAAAATTGTTTTGATTATTGCGTCTTTGTAGTAGTGCTTGAAGTTGGGAGTGTAATGCCCCAGCTTTATTCTTCCTTCTCAGGATTGCTTGGCTATTCGAGGTCTTTTGTTGTTCCATATGAATTTTAGAATGATTTTCTCTAGTTCGTTGAAGAATGCTGTTGGTATTTTGATAGGAATTGCATTGAATCTATAGATTGCTTTAGGGAGGAAGGCCATTTTGACAATATTAATTCTTCCTATCCGTGAGCATGGGATGAGTTTCATTTATTTGTATCTTCTTTAATTTCTCTTAAGAGTGTCTTGTAGTTTTCAAGGCATAGGTCTTTCACTCTTTGGTTAGGTTTATTCCTAGGTATTTTATTCTTTTTGATGCAACTGTTAATGGAATTGATTTCCTGATTTCTATTTCTGCTTGTTCATTGTTAGCATATAGGAAAGCCACAGATTTCTGTGTATGAATTTTGTATCCTGCAACTTTGCTGAATTCAGATATTACATCTAATATTTTTCGAGTGGATTCTTTAGGGTTTTTTGTGTATAATATCATGTCATCTGCAAACAGGGACAGTTTACCTTCTTCCTTGCCAGTTTGGATGCCTTTTATTTCTTTGTGTTGTCTGATTGCTGTGGCTAGGACCTCCAGTACTATGTTGAGTAGAAGTGGGAGGAGTGGGCATCCTTGTCTTGTACCCGATCTTAAAGGAATGTAGACTGTGGGCCTGTCATATATGGCCTTTATTATGTTGAGGTACTTGCCCTCGATACCCATTTTGTTCATAGTTTTTATCATGAATGGATGTTGAATTTTGTCAAATGCTTTTTCAGCATCTATGGAGATGATTATGTGGTTTTTGTCCTTCTTTTTGTTGATGTGGTGGATTATGTTGATGGATTTTCGAATGTTGTACCATTCTTTCATCCCTGGCATAAATCCTACTTGATCATGATGGATGATCTTTTTGATGTATATTTGAATTCAGTTTGCTAATATTTGTTGAGTATTTTTGCATCTATATTCATCAGGGACATTGGTCTGTAATTTTCTTTTTTTGTGCTGTCTTGGCCTGGTTTTGTTATGAGGGTGATGCTGGCCTCATAGAATGAGTTTGGAAATATTCCCTCTTCTTCTACACTTTGGAAAACTTTAAGGAGGATGGATACTAGGTCTTCACTAAATGTTTGATAAAATTCAGCAGTTAAGCCATCTCATCCAGGTGTTTTGTTCTTAGGTATGTTTTTGATTACCAGTTCAAGTTAGTTGCTGATAATTTGTCTCTTCAGATCTTCTGTTTCTTCCTTGGTTCACCTTAGAATGTTGCATTTTTCTAGAAAGTTGTCCATTTCTTCTAGGTTATCCAGTTTGTTAGCATACAGTTTTTCATAGTATTCTCTAATAATTCTTTGTATTTCTGTCGTGTCCATAGTGATTTTTCCCTTCTCATTTCTGATTCTGTTTATGTGTAGAGACTCTTTTTTTTCCTTAATAAGCCTGGCTTGAGAGTTAAGTATTTTGTTTATTTTCTTGAAGAACTAGCTCTTGCTTTCATTGATTCTTTCTGTTGTTTTATTCTTCTCAATTTTATTTATTTCTGCTCTAAAAAATTATTATGTTCCTCCTTCTATTGACTTGGGTCCTCATTTGTTCTTCTTTTTCTAGTTTCATTAATTGTGAGTTTAGACTGCTTATATGGGATTTTTCTTCTTTTCTGAGTTAGGCCTGTATTGCAATATACTTTCCTCTTAGCATGGCCTTGTCTGTGTCCCACAGATTTGTGGTTTTGAGTTATTGTTGTGATTTGTCTCCATATATTGATCTCTGTTTTTATTTGGTCATTGATCCATTGGTTATTTAGGAGCATGTTGTGAAGCCTCCATGTGTTTGTGGAATTTTTCATTTTCTTTGCATAATTTATTTCTAGTTTCATACCTTTGTTGTCTGAGAAATTGGTTGGTAAAATTTCAATCTTTTTTAATTTACCAAGGCTCTTTTTGTGACCTAGTATGTGATCTATTCTTGAAAATGTTCCATGTGCACTTGAGAAGAATGTGTATTCTGTTGCTTTTGGGTGGAGAGTTCTGTAGATGTCAGTTCCATATGTTCTAATGTGTTGTTCAGTGCCTCTGTGTCCTTACTTATTTTCTGTCTGGTTGATCTGTTCTTCAGAGTGAGTGGAGTGTTGAAGTCTCCTAGAATGAATGCATTCCATTCCATTTCCCCTTTTAATTCAGTTAGTATTTGTTTCACATATGTAGGTACTCCTGTGTTGGGAGCATAGATATTTATAATGGTTATATTTTCTTGTTGGATTAACCCTTTATCATTATGTAATGTCTTTCTTTGTCTCTTGTGACTTTCTTTGTTTTGAAGTCTATTTTTTCTTATACAAGTACTGCAACACCTGCTTTTTTCTCTGTGTTTTTTGAATGAAATATATTTTTCCATCCCTTCACTTTTAGTCTGTGTATGTCTTTGGGTTTAAAGTGAGGCTCTTGTAGGCAGCATATAGATAGGTCTTGTTTTTTAATCCATTCAGTGACTCTATGTCTTTTGATTGGTGTATTCAGTCCATTTACATTTACGGTGATTATCAATAAGTATGTATTATTGTCATTGCAGACTTTAGATTTGTGGTTACCAAAGTTTCAAGGTTATTTTCCTTACTAGCTAAGAGTCTAACTTAACTCACTTAATATGCTATTACAAATACAATCTAAGGGTTCTTCTCTTTTTCTCCTCCTTTTTCTTCCTCCTCAATTCTTTATATATTAGGTATCATATTCTGTACTCTTTGTCTATCCCTTCCTTAATTGACTTTGGGGATTATTAATTTAGTTTTGCATTCGCTTAGTAATGAACAGTTCTACTTTCTTTACTGTTGTTTCATTACCTCTGGTGACAGCTATTAAACCATAGGAACACTTCCATCTATAGCCGTACCTCCAAAATAGACTGCAGAGATGGTTTGTGGGAGGTAAACTCTCTCAGCTTTTACTTATCTGGGAATTTTTAAATCCCTCCTTCAAAATTAAATGATAATCTTGCCAGATAAAGTAATCTTTGTTCCAGTCCCTTCTGCTTCATTGCATTAAATACATCATGCCACTCCCTTCTGGCCTGTACGGTTTCTGCTGAGAAGTCTGATGTTAGCCTGATGGGCTTTCCTTTGTAAGTGATCTGATTTCTGTCCCTGTCTGCTTTTAATAGTCTGTACTTATCCTTGGTCTTTGCCATTTTAATTACTATATGTCTTGGTGTTGTCTTCCTTGGGTCCCTTGTGTTGGGAGATCTGTGCACCTCCATGGCCTGAGAGAGAGACTATCTCCTTCCCCAGATTGGGGACATTTTCAGCAATTACCTCTTCAAAGACACTTTCTATCCCTGTCTCTCTCTCTTCTTCTTCTGGTATCCCTATAATGTGAATATTGTTCCATTTGGGTTGGTCACACAGTTCTCTCAATATTCTTTAATTCTTAAAGATCCTTTTTTTCTCTCTGTACCTCAGCATCTTTGTATTCCTCTTCTCTAGTTTCTATTTCATTTATCGTCTCCTCCACCATATCCAATCTGCTTTTAAATCCCTCCATCGTGCTCTTCAACAATTGGATCGCCGACCAGAATTCATTCCTGAGTTCCTGAATATCTTTCCGTACCTCCATTAGCATGTTAATGATTTTTATTTTGAACTCCCTTTCAGGAAGTCATGCCGTCCATATCATCTTTCTCAGGGGTTATTTTAATTTTAGTCTTTACCAGGTTCGTTTGGTGTTTTGTATTTGTGTTTGGTGCCCTCTAGTGTCCAGAAGCTCTACTCTCTGTAGGTGCTCAGCCCCTGAGGCAATGTCGGGGATTTCAAGGGAGTGGACTTGGTGCCTGGAGGGAGGAAAGAGCTGTTTCTTGCTTCCTGGCCGCTATGCCTGTCGCCCTTGCCTGAACCAGTGGGCCGAGCACACAAGTATAAGCTTTTGTCCCAGAGCAGTTGGATATGGATCCCTGCTTTCCTCAAGTGGCTGGAATCTCAGTCGCTCCAGGAATTCTGCCTCTGTTAGCTTTCCAACCCCATAATCACTAGAGTGTCATGAAAGCAGCATTAAATGTAGGTTTGTACTCCCAGAGCAGATCTCCGGAGTTAGCTATTCAGCATTCCCAGGCCTCCACTCCCTCCCTGCTCTGTTTCTCTTCCTCCTGCCAGTGAGTTGGGGTGGGGGAGGGGCTTGGGTCCTTCCAGGCTACAGCTTTGGTACATTTCCCTGTTCCGTGTGGTCTGCTCTTTTCTCCAGGTGTATGCAGTCTGGCACAGTCCTCTTTCCTGTTGCTCTCTCAGGATTAGTTGTATTAATTATATTTTCATATTATGTGTGGTTTTAGGAGGAAGCCTCTGTCTCACCTCTCATGCCGCCATCTTTTGCATGATAACATTTTAAGGCAAAAGATTCATTGATGTCCTGAACTGAATATGGAGGCTATTTGATAAGATTTCATTGTGGACAGAAGATCCTGAGAAACATATTGTCTAATGATAAAAAAAAAAATTTGTTACTAAAAAGAAACGTTTAAATTCTATTGGGCATTAAATGAATTCAAGTAAATTACCTGTGTGGGAAGCCCAGCTGCTGCTGTCTCTGGTGTTTATCCAGGGGCATCTCTGCCCAGACATCTACATTACTCTGGTTCTCAAACTATCCCCAAGGCTTTTGATAGGTATTGCATGCTCCCTTGCTCTAATGATGTTCTGAAGTACTATATTTAAAGGTTGGTAAAATTTGTGTCTGCCATTTTGATAATATAATTAGTGCAAATTAAGAGAATCAAAATGTGAAGTTAAATTTTATCTAAGTCATAATTAGCTACAGCTAAAGTAATAATGGATTATAAAAATGACTTTAATATTGCTGAATATATTATAGCTAATACCTAAACTGGTATTAGACACACCATTGTGCTGAACCCTGTACCTAAGTAATTCATAAAATAGAATTATCTGCCAGAGTACTAGTATCAGCAGCTGAAAGCTGAAAGGACTTGGTGGTGTGATATATGGTTCTAGAGAAGCCCATTTGGACTCCTGAGATGATGAACCTCAGCAATTCCTTTCAGATATGAGCCTACCAGACATAATGTGGGAATCTTATCTTGTGTTTATCCATCATTGCTCTGAATCAGAGACATTTGACTTCTCCACCACCTCCCTGTGGGAATGGCAAATGGAAAACACTGTCCATACAGGAAGCATTTGTGGATATGTTTGGCTGTGCCCCATCGTAGGCAGACTGTGGCCTCATTTCCCCTCCTTTTTTTTTCAAGAAGCACTGTAACATGGTCATTAAATCAGACATGCTAACATCTCCACTCCATTACTTAGTAGCTCTGTGCCCTTAAAAAGTAGCCCTTTGGAGGCTATTTCTCATTGGTAGAACATTAACATAATTATACATACCCTATAGGATTCTTGTCATGATTAAACAAGGTTATGTACATAACATTTTTGGTTGGCAGCATTTGGTACAGAGTGAGTACTATATAAATGGTAGTTACTATCATTTTATATTTTCTTCTTCCCCCTCCTGCCAATAGTACCTAGAGGTATCTGTTATATTCTATCATGGCAATTATAAATACATGTAAGAGAATACTGATAGCTGATGCATGAAAAGTTTATCTAAAATGAATCTTTGGGCTTAAACAGATTCCTGGCCTACTCTAAAAGTTAAGAAAAAATAGATTTTACCTTTGAGGTAGTCGATACTGCTTATACTAAAATACTTTTTTAAGTACACACTTGCAAAATGTCCATTTTAATGTAGATTGACATTTTATTGATCCACTTATTTGATAAAAAACTGAAGAGGTAGATGATAAATTATCTCCTATTTAAAAAGTTGTCAAGAAGTTCTGGGTTCTATTGTGCTTTGCTATCTCAGGCAAAATACCTTTCTATGTTTTTGAAAGGAGCAATGTTTGGTATCTCCTCTGCCACAGAACTAGAACAAACTTCTAACAACAGTTCAGGTTGTTAAATTGTTTTAAAAACTTTGATAATTATGTCTAAGGCCTATTTGGTATGTTTTTCCCTCCAAGTGATTTTTGTCTAAAATGTGCTTTCAGTAATCACTTTCATGGCAACTAAAATGCTGTCACAGTGTTTCCAAGATGCTGTCAATGCGACTTTGTAGTAAATAACATTATATTGTCAATGCATGGCCGAGGAAGTGACATGATGTCCAGAATGCACTCAGTGTGGTTGTATCATAAATTCAATGGAAAATGCATATTTATGGAGACCTTCTTAGGATGTCAAAGGAGAGTAATGCAGATGTTATGTAACTGAATGAAAAGAAATCAAGGCAGAGAATCTTTGTTAAAGAGGATGTAAATTCTACTAAGGAAAGGGAATTTCGAATCATGGTAGTCAAAGCGCCTCCAGCTACTTTTTTTCTCTTGACAACTCAGAGAACTAGCCACACCCCAGCTGCCAAAACCTGATGTTCTGGATCTTGAGAGGGTCAATGGATGTGGATTTCAGACTCTATTATCCCTGAATTCCTGGTAGTGCTAGATAATTTCTACCTGTGTGAAGGAAATGAGGTATACTTAGCCTGCTTTAATTCCAAGGTCTGTCCTCTGTGAAGATTCTCTTCACTATTTATTATCTCTTCCAGAATGAGAAGAATGAAATTGAGATCTTGGAACTCTCAGGCCTGTCCTAGGTGGAGAAGAGAAAGGTGTATCTATGTTTATATAGGTAATGCCCATTTTCTTTCATTAGAAAATAATCATTTTGTTTTGGAATTTAAAGTATTAGTGCTACTAAGCAGATTAAGGAGCTATACCTTACCTGCTGCTGTCCTCCCTTCCCATCTGCAACCTCTCTTAACTTACCCTTAGGTCATAACTGCTAGAATTCTTTTCTTTCTCCTGATTTCTTCCTTGTCCACATTTTTATCTCCTTATCCATTTATGTGGATTACTTTGTGTTGTTATGATTGTCTATTCTCTTTCCTTAGGTTAAAGTGGTTAAGAGAATAGAAGGAAATGTATTCTATTTTTAAATGGAATCATTTTACATTTATCTATCAAACACTCCCTTTTATTCCCTACACACTGATACCAGACCTACTCTCATCGTATTGTAAATTGTCTGGTAGGAGATTCAAGAATGCAAACTAATAGATACAAGGCAGCAAGTGCTATGATAGACCTGGGCATTATGAGAGCAAAGATAGGGTAGGACTAATGGTACTCAAGGATTCTCTTTATTACCATCCACACTAGTCAAAGTTCTTTTAGCTGCAAAGGAAGATAGTTTTTTCCAAACAATCCGTGGAACTTCCATAACATACAGGGAAATAGAAGGGCACAAAGTGCATCTGTGTCTCTTAGAGCTAGGAACTGGAGAGCCATCAGTCTTGTAGGTTTATCCTTCACCACTCTCCATAAGACTTTATGGTGTCTCTCATCTCCACTTATCTGTCTCTGTATGGTCCTTTCTCCTATTTTAAAATCCTCCTCTGCTTTCTCTTCTTGCACAAGGTTTTATAAGGAATCATCCTTTATTCTACAATATTACCATTTAGCATCAGGGGCTAACACCACCAGTGGGCTTCCTTTGTATTTTTCAGGTGAAATTCCTCATGTACACAGAAAAAATGATTCTGATTTACTCAATATGTCTTTTTTGGGGTGGGGGCAAAACCATACAAGTCATAAATCTTTGGTAGTCTCTGCTTTGTTTTCACTGGAACCAGATTTTAAGTCATAAAAGAAGTTGAGTATGGCCGACAGCGTTACTACTACGTCTTACCCCATTCCCTTTCTTTCATCATTGGATGCTGTAAAGCTAATCCAATTTTCAATTTTTCTTGTAAAGTAGGATATCTTATAACTGTCTGAGATCAGCCCCTCAAAAAGTGGGGTGAAAAATATACATGTGTTATTAGTAGGAATGTAGACAGGGTAAGTTCAGTGGAGATTAGATCTGCAATGAAGGAACAAGGCAGGGGTTAACATTTGGGGTCACTAGGCAACTAGTGGAGGTGAGGAAAATCCTAGAAAAGTGAAAATAATTGCCAGGCCACCAAAAGGTTGAAGACATGTTCAAAAGGAAAAGAAAAACAGTAAAAATAAAATTTCCTTATAATTCTTTAAGAGAGAGCTAAGTCAAAATTTAATCCTTTTTATGGCCTAGCTTTGCCAGTCACATAGCATCACTTTTATCTTCTTCTGTTAGAGGAGTTACAAACACTACCTCTCAGAAGGAAATCTTGATGGAAGGAGTGTAAAAATCACATTATGAGAAGAACTTATAGTATCAGATTTATTGTTACATTCATTTAGGAGAGTAAAATCTACATCAGTGGAGAGGACTTGTGCATATTTTATATTTATGACTTGATGCTTTTGTAAGTAATATTTTTAAAAAATTTTGTCTTAGTATGTATAAGTATCGAAAAAGACTACTTAATTTATTTATTTTTGTACATTTTCAAGAGCAGTTTTAGAAAGGGGAACATAAACACAGCAATGAAATAAGTAGTAATTCAATGAGAATTTTGCAACTTAAAGAAGACATTCTGGTGAAGGTAGGGCTGAGCTGGGTAGATGCCTACTTGTCCTACTTACGTTGGGCTCTAGCTATTCATTTAAATTATTTGATGCTTATTTTGAAAATGAGAATGTAAAGCTGTTTGGTTTCTCCCTTCTCAGAGAGGCTATATAAATAATTTTGCACATATGCACTGGTTTTATTGCTACAAATGATAGAAAAATCATTTCAATTCCCTGTGTAAAACTTTCAGGAAAAGTCTTAATTACCTCATAAAGATATTATTAAGTATATCTAATTGAGCAATTTGGTTTTGGTTGAGTATAGTAAAAGAAAGACTTAAGTTTATCAAATATTCCTTCATTTTGGAAAGATATCAGATAGGTTCCCTAGGTTTTGGTGATGTTGGGTTGTAAGAACAACTTATTTTGGTAATTATGACATACTTTTAGATATTAACATTTCCAGTCTAATCTGTTTCAAAACATCAATCTCATGTCCAATCCAGTTTATGTACTCTGTACTCATCTCCCCTCTAGCTTTGGGCAAAGGATATTATTAGTGGTAAAGAGCAACGTTCTCATTGCTTTACTAGTATCTACTGTGATCATTGGACTGATGTCTAAATGTGGATCCTTCTGAGGGCATATGTGATTTCTATCTAGTTTCGCATAAGGAACTCTCCTCTGTATAGTATCAGTACAGACAGTGTGCACTACTTCTGTGTTTTAAAGACTTACAGTTTTTGCTTCCAGCTTTATTCACTTCAGTCTCTTACCACTAGTATGCTCCTAATCTAATAGGACACAATTTTAATATGGTTACCTCTAGGTAATCCAGCATTGCAATTTTCTGCATTGTTTACTTGCCCCACTGGAAATTAATGTATCCTTGTCAACCAAATGGTAAAAATTAAGAATAGTAAAACGATGCCTCCTTTCTCCATTATGGATGTTTTGGTTTGCCACTTGACTTCATACATCTCCAGGAAAGAGGAAAGCACCAGATTATTATTTTTATTTATGCTGTAGGAAGCATACATGAAATTATTCTTTCTTGTAGGGACCTCAACCCCTGTGAATGATTTTTCTTGTATCCTTATTTTGCCTAGTAAAGGAGGAAGTCCTTTACTCCTTACTTCATGTAGGTTGAAGGTGGGTGATGCAAGATGGTTGCAGGACTGTTTTAGTCACCTTTAAAAAGTCCTGATGTGAGTGTCTGGCAACTTCTTGTCATTCTTTTTATAAATTCTATATAAACTCACTGTGGTAGTATATATATTTTCAATAGTAGTAAAATTAAAATTGAACACCATGGTTTGAACTTCATGAATCTACTTAACACATGGATTTTTTTCAATAAATGCATTAGAATTTTTTTTGGAGATTTGCAACAATTTGAAAAAACAGTAGGCTGTTGTTAAGTTTTTAGGAGGTGAAAAATTATACAGTTTTTCCATTGTGCAGAGTGGTCAGCGCCCCTAGCTTGTGCATTGTTCAAGAGTCAACTGTAGTTGAAGGACATAACTATAGACGCAGTTAGACCACAATCTAGTTTCATAACCTATAGCTTGCCAAGTAATCAGTTTCTTCCTGTGTAAAGTGACCCTTTGTGTTCCTCCTAGTTTTTGCTACCGTGATTTTGAGTTTTATCAACAATTACTTTATTTTTGTAAGAAAATAAATTTTTGCAATGCATTTGAAAAAAGAATCTTAGCTCTCAATAGTGTCAGATCACCACTAGCTTAGCCTGGGCTGTGAAATTTTTTTATGCCAGCTTGTTATGTATTTTTCATCACAAGACCAGAACAATACCTGAGAACATAATGGGTACATAATGCATGCTTATTAAATGAAAAGAATGAATAAATAAATACAATTAATTTCCAATGGAATTCTGGGATTGTGCTATTTTTTTCTTTTCAGGTATTAAGCTTATACATGCATCATTGATATATTTTGGCAATAATTCAATATTATATAAACTTTACTAAATCAACTCCTCACCAAATGTGCACATATATGATATTTAGAACAATATATTTGTTTTTTACACTAATATATGCCAGTAGTAAAGTATGCATATATGTGTTAGTGATTATATGTGTTAGTGAATTTAATTTAGTCCTCCTAGAAGTATTTTTTTCTCTAAATATGCTCTTTTTATTTAATGTATGATGATTTTAGGAATCTTATCAAATGAAAGTGGTTGTGGCATTTGGTTTTGTTCTCCTTTGAGTGTTTCTAAATCCCTTCTATTTACTATCACTTTGCTAGACTGTGTAGCCTCTATCACTGCTTCCTGACACCTAAAGGATTATTTCTAGAAATAAGCTTCCAATGGAGAAATAGATATATGATGTTTCCAGAAAGAAATCCTCTGTGACCTACATAATTCAGTACTATCTTAGGATTTATAACAACTTTGTGGAGAAGAATCACTAACTTTAAATTGATTCTAATAATAAACATTCTGTTTTGATGAAGAAAATTCCACTTACTTTATGTTCTAAAAGGTAACATTAGACAAGCTATTTACTCCAAGGTATATAAAGGAGTCATTCAAAGTATTAGAGTCAGAAACAAATTCATTGACCCTGAATGTCAGCCTAAGGCATCTCCTAAAAACTACCATAAATCCCATTCATGTTTATTTTTATAGTTCATATTGGCAAAATTTTTCTAAAAGACAAAATAAAATGATTGAAGTTCAATTCAGTTGTCAGCTCCTAAGCTTGAGGCCAGAATCCCTTTAACCTTGAGAAGTGAGCCATCTTTGTACTTGTGTCAGACCACAGAGTTTATAACTATTTACTCCACCTTCTCTAAGGAGGCTAGTCTCTTCTCAGGAAGCAGATACTTGCCTAGTGAATGCCTCAGATTAGTAGCAGAGCTCAAGCCTTTGATGTGTCTTAGTTGTGAAGACTCCAGTCTTTCTAAACCTCTAGCAAAATCAGTTCTTCAAGGATTCCAGTGAAGACTATTAAACCTTGCCATTATTAATAAATCTTATTCTCCGTACTGTGTCTTTCTTGTCCTCAGTATTTAGCTATATTAAGAACTTTGTTTCTTCTCATATTTTGTTATTATCAGAAGGACTTTAGTGGACATTAACTTCATACATGATACAATTTTTTAAAATGACTCCATATATCCTGCTACAGCTTTAGACATTCATAGCAGCAGCTCTAAAGACACATCCCATATCAGGCACAGATGGCTTATTGATTTAGAGACTGGTCTCTGGGGGAAGAATGATATTTTCATGCCTAAAACATAGCACCTAGGAATTCCATGGTATTTTAGGTTAATATTCCTTCCCAAGAGATAATATGAGCTGACACTTGACAAACTGATTAAGAATTTAGAGACATGAGTGTTTTTCATGTTTGGAAAAGGAGGTGCAATAAAGGGATATATTTGTCCAACTAGGTACATAAAAATATTAAAATTTCTATTGAACTTTTATAAAGGCAGATTATTAATAGAAGAGTCCTGAAACTGACCCTGGTATGTATAGAAAAATAATTTGTGATAAAGCTATGTATTATGGGAAATTAAAATAAAGGATGAGTTACGTATTAATTGGAAATGGAAGGAGTAGAGCTTTTGTTAATAAATGGCATTGGGAAAATTGGAAAAATGTTTTTTAAAAAATTTTGTTATCATGAATCTATAATTACATGAAGAACATTATGTTTACTAGGCTCTCCCCTACCCCAAGTCCCCTGCACAAACCCCGTTACAGTCACTGTCCATCAGCATAGTAAGATGTAGAATCACTACTTGTCTTCTCTGTGTTGCAAAGCCCTCCCCTTTCCCCCACCCCCCACATTATACATGCTAATCATAATACCCCCTTTCTTCTTCTCTGCCCTTATCCCTCCCTACCCTCCCATTTTCCCCAGTCTCTTTCCCTTTGGTAACTGTTAGTCCATTCTTGGGTTGTGTGGTTCTGCTGCTGTTTTGTTCCTTCAGTTTTTCTTTTGTTCTTATACTCCACAGATAAGTGAAATCATTTGGTATTTGTCTTTCTCTGCTTGGCTTATTTTACTGAGCATAATACCCTCTAGCTCCATCCATGTTGTTGCAAATGGTAGGATTTGTTTTCTTCTTATGGCTGAATAATATTCCATTGTGTATATGTACCACATCTTCTTTATCCATTCATCTACTGATGGACACTTAGGTTGCTTCCATTTCTTGGCTATTGTAAATAGTGCTGTGATAAACATAGGGGTGCATCTGTCTTTTTCAAAATGGAGTGCTGCATCCTTAGGGTAAATTCCTAGAAGTGGAATTCCTGGGTCAAATGGTAAGTCTATTTTGAGCATTTTGAGGAACCTCCATACTGCTTTCCACAATGGTTGAACTAATTTACATTCCCACCAGCAGTGTAGGAGGGTTCCCCTTTCTCCACAACCTCGCCAACATTTGTTGTTGTTTGTCTTTTGGATGGTAGCCATCCTTACTTGTGTGAGGTGATATCTCATTGTGGTTTTAATTTGCATTTCTCTGATAACTAGCGATGTGGAGCATCTTTTCATGTGCCTGTTGGCCATCTGAATTTCTTCTTTGGAGTGGAAAAATGTTTTGACAAAATCCTCCCTCCTGCAAAATAGTGTATTCCAAGTAAATTAAAGCATAAATATAAGGCAACAAACAACAATGTTAGATGAATATTTTGTTTTTGGATAAGTATTTTTAAAATACGTAATCATTTGTTTCTATCTCAAGGGGAAAAAGATACCTAGTTGTAATTACATAAAAATTATAAAGCAGTGTGCTTCAGAAGTTGATATTTTTAATATATAAAGTTCATACAAATCTGTAGGATAAAAGTCCCTGAAGACCTATATAAAAACAATAAAGACAATGAATAGAAAAATTACAAAAATGAAATATGTATTACTAATAAATATATGCAAACTGAACCACAAAAGCAGTAAAAGATCAAACTGAAAAAATTAAAAGGGCAAATAGTGAGTCTTTAAAATGTACTGAATTAAAAATATTTAAAAATACAATAGTAGTGAAGTCATGGTAAGATAGTTTCATAGAGACTGCTAGTAGAAGTTTAAATTAGAGCATAAAGTTAATTTGAAAGAAATATGGAAATATGCACCAGTATTTAAAGTGCACACACTGTTTACTCAGTGAGTCTCTTCAAAACTATAGCCTAAAGAAATATGTTGAGGAAGATATCTACTGCAATATTATTTATAATGATGAATTTGCAGAAATAACTTAGGTAGTCAACATTTAGTGATGGTTAAAGTATGGTATTCCAAGGTAAAATAATAATATGAAGCTTTTAATATAAATATATATGAAGAATATCTTGAGATAGAGAATGTTCATGTTATAATGTTATATGAGAAAAGAAGGATATAGCATGCTATGTTGGGTGTCCATGGATATGTTTTGTGCACACATCTCAATGAACTCATAGAAATATAATTATTGTGTATACAAATTCTAATTTTTTCATATGTGTTGTTCAATTTCTTTCCAGAAAGAATATATTAATTTACTCTTATTGCAATACATATGAGTGTCATCTCATATGTATGTCTGTTTCCCTCAGTCAAAATCTTGAGTCTTTTTTCATGTTTGCCAGTACTTAGGTGAAAACTATTTTTAATTAAATTTAAATAAAGGTTTATATTTTCATAAATCTTTGTGCATGTATAAATTGCTTGTTTGTGACTTAAACATTCTTTATGGGTTTTATGTTACTCTTTTTGATTAATAAGAATATATGCTGAAAACACACCTGATCATGAGTTAGTCTACAGTTTTGTAAATTCAAGACAAGGCCCAGTAAAAGAAGGTTGATTTTTTTCTAATTGATTCAGCATATACTTTTAAAATTACTTCTCTAGACAGGGCACTCCAAGATGCTATTTGGATCATACATAAGAATATGTGATAGTTCTTAACTAAAACTGATTACAATCTATATAGAAAGATGGATGTAAACATAAAGTGCCAAGACTGTACAGTCATGCTGTTAATTTTGACTTTGAATATGAGGGATGGTTAAATCCTTAAGCTGAGCCTTAAAGACAGCAGAGTGAAGGTTACTACAAACTGAAGAGGACATAATGTGAGAGGAAAAACACATCTGTTTTGAGGCCAAGGAGTGTGATGTGTCTTCTGGAGAAACCTGGCTATTGAGCCCTACAATCTGTAAGGTTGTGTTCACCATGTAAAGTTTTCATTATTTGGATATGGGCTCTTAGGTGTCATGATTTAGATGCTCCATCACCTTAGTGTGCTTAGAACTAATCATTTTCAAGGAAGCTGACTTATTATTAAAGCTGAAAAAAACCTAATCAGAAAAACAAAATCAGGATTTCTATTTGCTCATTCATAATAAGAAATGCAAAATGGATTTGATATTTGTGTTGCTCAAATCAGTGTATTTACTGGCAGTAAGTGTGCTACATTGAATGGCTTGAATACTTTTGAATGAATGAAATACAGATATTAATCTTGAGATTCAGTGCTTGGTGACACTATGCTACAATAGGTATGTTCTTGCCAAGTTATGACCAATATTTACTTCTGTACAAAGCTATTTTTGGAAAACAGTTCACATCTGGGCTCTCTGGTAGAGACTAAATGGCAAAATGTAGGACACCAAGGGAACCTGCACCCTGATTAGTCCATAAGTGAACGGGGTATTACTTAATACACCAAGCCACAGGATTGGGAAAGCACAGTATTTCATCATCAAATTGGGATGTATAAGGTCATAGGGAGCATTCTGAAGGCTCAAGTAAGATTCAAAAGCAAGTAGCTGATATTCCCTATGAACCCCTTTTTGCTGTATTGCCATCTTTCTCTTACCTATTTCCATCTTACTTGGGCAATGATATTTTTAGAGTCTAATCATCAGGATTGGTAACCACACATGACATGTAATGAGTGCTGGGAAATGATTCTTTATGACATTTCTACATGTCTTGGGTCAGCTTTTTTTCTGGACTATATTTTCAATGTTTGCATAGCAAGAAATTTTGGAAAATAAAGACAAATATTCCTTCCAGGGCAGAGGGCAGATTTGATCCCTAACCTTGATTATAAAGCATATCTTCCTCAAAGGCAAAGATCAAGAAGGTTTTCTAGCAGCTCCTTGGAAACACTGGGTTTTCTAAGTTTGGAGTTCTCTAGCTGTGGCACAAATTTACTGTGTGTGCAGCTTCCAGCACGGTCACCCCCAAGTCACCCTAGTTGTATTTGGAGAGCCAGGGCAGTCAGTGAGAAAATTAAAGCTGATGCTCATGTGATGTGAGCCATGGTGTCCTTGCCTCTGACTCAGCAGTCTCATGTCTTCTGTTGTCATCAAAGTAAACATGAAACAGGTCTTCTGTTAGCTAAAAAGTAGGGAAAAACCTCAAACCCTTCAAAGTTACTGACAATATAGAGTGCCAACCCCAAGAGAACTGTAGTTTTCATCACTGATGGTTGGAATTTTTGTTGTTATTTTGTCTGTGAGGGAAGCAGGTTTATAGTGATGACATTAACTGGGCTTACAGCAAAGGAATCAGAGTAGATTGCAGGGAGGTTAAAAGCTAAATTTGGGGCTTCTTGAGCTTAAAATACCAGCGAAGTGTCCAGCTGTGAATGTTGGGAAAACAATTGGGAAACACCAGATGAAAGTGTGGAATACCTGAACTTATTTAAGAATTGTCTGCATCGAAAAGTAGGTAAAGCCCATGAGAGCAGATACGATCCTAAAATTATTTTTATAATCTTCTTTCTCCAGCATACACTTTGTCATACACATATCTCCAACCAAGGTGGACATATTAATGGATAACTTCACTGTTTAACTGTTCCATAATTATATTTTTCTTATAAAATTAGAGTTAACTGGTAGCCAGTATGTAACCAGTTGCCATAATGTCTTAATTCTACTACCATATCTTCTCTTGAATCTTTTTCTCTTGATTTGCATTGTTTTACTGTAGAATCAGAACCTTATTGCTTCTCATTTGGACAATTAAAAGAGCTTCTGATAACATCCTTGTCTTTGGTCTCAACTCTTGTCTTCCCTCTGAATTCAAGATATCCCATTCTTTTGTAAGATTAATGCTTTAGAATATAACTCTGAACATGTCATTGTTTCTATAAGCCTTTCAAATATTCTCTTTAGCTACTTCATAGAATCTAACTTAACTGGATAATTAATGTTTTCAAAGAATGTGATCCTCTTCTGTGATTTCCCTCTAGATTTCTGACTTTATTGTATTATACATTGTTAGTCTCTGAGACAGACTATATGAGAATTTATCTTCTGCATTCTGTTTATGATGCTAATCTAATTTTTATCTTTTGATTTTTTTGTTAACTTATTTTTAGTTGAAATATAGGTAACATACAATATTACATTAATTTTGAGTACAACATTGTGATTGGACAGTTATATCAGTCATGAAATGTTCACAATGATAAGTGTAGTTACCATCTGTCACCTTACAAATATATCATAATATTATTGACTCTATTCCCTATGCTGTACTTTTCATTTCCATGACTGATTTATTTTCTAACTGGAACTTTGTACCACTTAATCCCCTTCACCTGTTTCACCCATCCCCCCACACCCTTCCTGAACATAACCACCAGGTCTCTGTATTTGAGTTTGTTGCTGTTTTTGTTTGTTTTCCACATATAAGTGAGATCACGTGGTATTTGTCTTTCTCTGACTTGTTTCACTTAGCATAGTACCCTGTAGGTTCCTCAATGCAGTTGTGAATGGCAGGATTTCATTCTCTTTCATGGATTAGTAGTTATCTGTTGTACATGCACACCACTTCTTTATTCATCTATCGTTGGTCATTTAGATTATTTCAATATATTGATTATTATAAATAATGCTGTAATAAGCATGGGGATGAATATGTCTTTTTCAATTAGTGTTTTTGTTTTCTTTGGGTAAATACCCAGAAATGGAACTGCTGGATCATATCTAGTTATATTTTTAATTTTATGAGGAACCTCCATGCTTTTTTTCCATAGTGGCTGAACCAATTTACATTCCCACCAGTAATACATGAGGGTTCACTTTTTTCCATATATTTGTCAATATTGTTATTTCTTGTCCTTTTGATAGTAGCCATTCTGACAGGTGTGAGGTGATATCTCATTGTAGTTTTAATTTGTACTTTTATAATGATCAAGGATTTGGGGTTATTTATTAAGATTTATGTTTATTCCCTCCCATCTTGGGCTTCTAAAAGTTGAATCATTTTATTAAACTTCATATATATCAAGTGCCTTTTGTGGTATCTTGTGCCTGTTAGGCACATAGCAAAATTCACACAATGGATGAATAAATCTATACATTAATGGCTGCATATAACATTGAGACACTGAGTTACTCAATAATCATTAATGAATATTATTCATTAATCTATTGAATATGCCAGTTTTGATGTTTATAAGTCATATCTCAATTAATATACAGGTGTCTGCACATATATGAATATTTATGTCTGTTTTTGAAGTTCCTGGTTTCCTAATATACTCTAATCCTAAAATGGTGGCATCATTATTATGGAAGAGTCAATATCTTCATTTCCTAAACATATGGAAGTGATGGAGAAGTGATTCAATCTTTATTCTGAAGTAAATCAAGGAGAAAAGATGGATGAAAATAATGTATCAACTTATGTATTAGATGAGAATAAGCTGTGATAAAAAAATTTAGCAATCATGCATGATTTAGATGCATGAAATCTTGACAGAACACAAGTATTTCCAAGAATATCTCTGCATACTGTTTCTGAGGGGAGTCACACAATTTAATTTTCAGAGCTAAATGGATGAAATTGTCCAAAGTGTATATAAGATGCACCAGTGCTTCAGGATACTTTTGGCAAAGCAGTTCACGAAATGTTTCTCTATGCTTTAAGCCTCAAATTGATCATTATAATTCTAGGAGGAAATTTGGCTATACATTGAGCACAATGGATAAATCATGAAAATTCTTTTGATATAAAAAATGAACATTCAGCCATTTTGAAAAACTTTAGAGATTCTCAATTACATTATAGAAGAAGGGCTTAAATGTAGCAACTGCAATATTTTCTATGGGATATTATCACATATTTGCTCTTTCTTTAGGTCAGCGGATTCATTCTTATATTTTGAAAAGTCATTTTGTCTAGTTATTTACCTAATCAATATTGCTTCATTGTACTTCTCTGGCATAAGATCTAAAAATATCTTACACAAAATTTCCAATCAGTGCCAATAATTCCTTATTAAAAGATTCCTTAGAACATAAATTCTGGAAATGGTTATATAAAATTGTACCATAAATATTTACTCTCTGGATTGAAAAACAATGCCATTCTTACAGCGCAAAAGGACTTGAAGTTTTTGGCTATGTAATATTTCTATAAATTGGGTCAATAAATAAAAAAACTGTTGAACTACTACAGGTTTTCAGAGTCTTTAAATAAATAATGTGTAATGTTCAAGAAAACCATGCAAAGCAATGGTTACTCTCCTTGTTTTACAGATATAGAAACTGGTTCAAAGCATGAATAACTCATCCAAGGCACATGACTGACTATGAAGTATCCTAATCAGGCTTTGAACTGACATCTGTCAGTCTGTTTTGCTTTTAAACTTGAATATCGATTGTGTATAGCGATCATTGTGATGCTGGTGGTTCTGAAGAGAGAGTGCCTCTAACAGTAGGTGAATTTGAAAGTTTTATAGTTTTATTTAGGCATGGGTTGATATATATTTCAAACCAGGTGTTACAGAGAAATAGAAACAGTAGGATATAACTGTGCTCATTCCAACTGACACATAAAATCAACTATCACACCAGGATGCATAGATACCACTGACAAGTACCTGAAGTCATTTACTTTGAAAAAGTCTAATTTTTGATGGAATAAATAAGAGTAAAAAATAGATAATAAGTACATAAATAAATAGATAATGAGTAATAAAAGTAGATTATAGAAAAAGGTTAGTGATTTTTGGTTGAACTGATCTACAATAAGGTGGAAATGATTGTTAGATTAATTAAGAATGATTAAAATATCCAAGATAAATTTACCTTTTAAAATTATTTACCTTGTTAATCTAAATCAGTGTTCTGAAATGCTGAATTTATAGAATTTTCTCTCACTCTCATCTGTTTCATAGGAATACTGTTCTAACACCATCTATTCCTTGTTTGATATCTCTCTGTAGCACATACTTAATAATCCAAATTTATTTACCCATTTGGCTTCTGAATTGCATATGCTTGTTGATGCGAACCTTCAATAATTTTGAACTGATTTTCAGTCATTCCAAGAAAACGATTTAAACAGAGAGCTCTTTGAAGCAGTAGAAATTAATCCATTTTAGAGTTAGATTATTAAAACAATGTTAAACAATGAATTTGTCCTTTATAATAATATAGTTCAAAGCATAGTGTTTTATGGCATTAACTTTGCCCTCAAAAAACCTTTAAAACCCTACTACAGGTGGAAACTTTATTGACCATGAGGAATACACTTTCCAAAAAGGTTGGATAATTCCTATTTATCATGTCTTATAAGGAAAGAAAGGTGCTTAATATTTAATATGTTAAATGTATCATTTGGCTTGTCTAGTGCAAGGTTTATATCTATAAATATTGCTGAGGCATCTGGCTTATTTGTGACCAAGAGCACTTTTAATTAGTACATTGATTTTTTTGAAGATATTTTATAATCATAAAACACATTTAAGTTCATTCTTGGTAGGTGTGTTCATGTCATTTCGCCGCTGTCTCTTATTGGTCAGCATGCAATTGACCTGCAAGCAAGCAGAAAGGATAATCAGTGTTAAAGTTTCAGTGGTGATTTACACCACTTAAGAACTTGCCTTTTAATTTCATGCCTATGAAATGTAGCATAAAATTTATGACATGCCAGTTGTTTCAAAAGAGGTATTTAAAATATTTTTCCAAGTATCAGGTTTGTTTAACACCTGTGTCTCAGTTGGCTTTTAGTGGAGTCATTGATCTTGTGACATCTTACTATCTCATTTTTCTTACTGGAAATACAACTTAACTTCAGTTTTTAGCATTCATGTGTCTTTTAAAAGCAATGCTGAATTTTCCTTTAAAACAATGCAAAAGGATTTGAAAAAAGTAGGAGGTAGAGTAATGAGAACTTTGTGTCACTAAAAAGGAAGAAGGAGGGGCAAACTAAGGTATACAAACATAATTCTATGTTACGATTTAAAATACTTGCTTATGAAACACATGTTTATTAAACATGTTAGAAAAGATGTATTTAATGTAAAATAGAAAAATGAAAAAGGTCCATTTTTAATGTGATTCTTTGTAGAGCTGTTGTACAATAAAGAAAGCATGTGTGCACATAACTATATACAAGACTGGATTTGATCATTTACAGAAATTAGGTACAGAAATAGGCCATGAGAGTTCAGGGGAAAAAGAAGGGTCTTTTTTTGCGGCCTCATCTAGGAAAGACTTTGCAGTTACATTAAATATACATCTATCTTATGACCTAACCTTTCTACCCCTAGATATTTATCCAAGAGAAAATTGAAACTATGTCTTCACAAAACTGTATATGCTGCTGATTACAGCAGCTGCAATTATATTATCCAAATCTGACATCAATGCAAATTTCCATTAATAGTGAATGAGAGTACTGAATCTTAACATTTCAGTTAAGACCCTGTACCAGCCAGTACTGTATTGGGTGCTTATAAATTTCCTAAGGGGGTAGATCTCAAGTTAAGTGTTCTTGGGCACAATAAAACTAAAATAAAATGGATAAAATTTACCTTTTACTCACAGAAAATAAAGCAGTGTGAGGGTTACTAAGCACAGTAAAAGGAACAATCTTTTGGTAAACATGAATACATAGATGAATGTCAGAATCATTATGTTGAGTAAATAAACCCAGAAGCAAAGGGTTATATACTGCTTGATCATATTTATATAAAAATACAAAGCAATCTGTGTGACAAAAAGGCCAATGGTTGTTTCCCAGGGCAGGTGGTAGAGGGAAGGATGGAACATACTGGGGATGAAGGAGCTATTCTGTATCTCAATTTTGTTAGCAGTTCCTATAGTGCATGCGGCCGTCAAAATTCATTGAAATGTTTAACTAGGTGAATTACTTTGTAAATTTATTTCATTTACATTATAAATTACTCCTAATAAACTTGACAAAGGTTTAAAATAGATTTGAAATTTAAGAACAATTATACCCCATTTATTGTCATTCAACAATCATTACCTTGGTTTTTCAACATGGAAACAAGCAGATATCAGTTTACTAATAACAGTGTATCTTTGATATTTTATAGCTCTTTGGTAGATAATGAAAGAGGGATAATTTATGTATTTTCTATTCTAGTTTTTATTATGTTGCATATTATGTATTTGTAGCTTTTCACAGTGCCAACTATTAAATTGTAATAAGGGGTCAATAAATATGATCATTAATATGATTTTTTCATATGCTTAAGTTACAATTTTTTAATAGCATTCTCTAAAATATAAAATACTGATGTCATAAGAAATATGAGTACATCTACCACAAAAAAATAAGAGTGAAACCTAAATAGTAATTGTGTGAGAAAATTTTGTGTATATAGTTTATATATATTTTTAAATAATGTAAAAAATTTAAACTTTCAACACTGAATAGCAAAAATCACATAAGATATTAAGAGAAAGTGAACATTAAAATGGATCTGAATGTTAACTCCATTGATAGAAAATTTAAAAGAAATGGGGTAAATATTGATCACAGAGGACGTGATGGCTCAAAATGACTTTTCTAGTAAGACACAAAAATAAACTTCTGAAGAAACCATTACAGACATTTTAATAGAAAAAGGAAATTTAAACAAGAGAAAGTTTAGGTTTGGGGATAATTTGGAGGTAAAGAGAAGTATTTTCAACAAACTGGCAGACTCTCAGAATATAACTCTAATGACTTCTATGGTCAACTGATTTTCATAACTTTATAATTATTCTAGGATTGAAAAAGCAAGATGGGCTCTAACAAACTGAGGATCCTAACTGATTTTAGACAGGAAGTTAATCTCTTGATGTGAGATAATTAACCCCATGTGCTTGTAATGCTCAGTACATGTCCTTAATATTAAAGTTAAAGAAATTAATGGTGCATGTTGATGTAAGTTTCTAAATGATGAAGGAGTAATGTTGCAAGGGTGAAATACTTAACCTCATATTTACTCTATATTAAAAGTAACTATTTACTCTCAGAATGGAAATCTATAGGCTTATCTCTCTCAGCTCCCCTCTTTTTTTGTTTTGATTAATATAAAATACTTATTAAATAAAGAGCTCCCATTAAATTATTTCTCCTCTTCCAGATTATTACACTTTCCAGGAGATGGCACTATAGCACTTTGTTTTATAGTCCAGATAACAAATCTGTAAGCCAAAGGTTATTTTAATTATGCATTATTTAATATTTTAGTTGTTTCTTTTGGTCTGTGTTAAAAGTATGAAGCATTCTATCTCAAGGTTATAATATACAATTTTAATGATTACATAAAATTATTTTATTTTGAAATTAAAATGTTCTATTTTGCAATTAAATTTAAATCTAACCTTATGATAAACATAAAATATTTATGAACCAAAATATTATGGGTTATAGTGTTTAATAAATAATAATAAATGGGAACACGGCCATTATTGAATGGCAAATTCAATGTGAAGATCAAATTCAATATGATTTAGATTTATGATAACGTTAGGAATACTTTTAATTTCATCCACTGTTGTATGATTTTGGTACTTTTTGTAGGTAGACACATATTTCCATATGAAGAAATTTTGACCTTTCACATTAGTAAGGTATGAAATGAACCCTTTTACTAATTCAGTAGTAAAAAATTTTTTTGATATTTCAGTTTTAGTTTTTTATTTTTCTTATTGAATTATATTATTTGATCATATATAGGCATTTGTTTTTCAAAGTATCATGAAGGAAATTGGACACTAATTTATTACTGTAGCTCAGAGAAATATTAATTTAGCAAAGTTCTAGGTGGTGGTATGACAATAAAATAAACTGATCTTGAAAAGGTCAAAGTCTTACATGGGATAGGTGTGTGAACTTGTATTAACTTAATTTTTTTGTGATGCTGATAATTGAACAAGTGAAAGGCTTGTTCTTTTTATTTTTTATTTGTTTATTTATTTTTTTATTGAAGGGTAGTTGACACACAGTATTACATTAGTTTCAGGTGTACAACACAGTGATTCAACATTTATATACATGATAATTCTAGGTACCAGCTATCACCATACCAAGTTGTTACAATATGTTGACTATATTCCTTATGCTGTACATTACATCCCGGTTACTTATTTATTTTACAATTGGAAGTGTGTATATATATATTTTTTGTGAGGGCATCTCTCATATTTATTGATCAAATGGTTGTTAACAACAATAAAATTCTGTATAGGGGGGTCAATGCTCAATGCACAATCACTAATCCACCCCAAGCCCAACTTTCATCAGTCTCCAATCCTCTGAGGCATAACAAACAAGTTCTTACATGGAGAACAAATTCTTACATAGTGAATAAGTTACATGGTGAACAGTACAAGGGCAGTCATCACAGAAGCTTTTGGTTTTGCTCATGCATTATGAACTATAAACAGTTCAAATATGAATACTCATTTGATTTTTATACATGATTTATATGTGGATACCACATTTCTCTCTTTATTATTATTATTTTTAATAAAATGCTGAAGTGGTAGGTAGATACAAGATAAAGGTAGAAAACAAAGTTTAGTGTTGTAAGAGAGCAAATGTAGATGATCAGGTGTGTGCCTGTAGCCTATGTGTTAATCCAAGCTAGACAAGGGCCATAAAACATCCACGTATGCAGAAGATTTCTCTCAGAACAGAGGGGGTGAGGTTCTAAGCCTCACCTCTGTTGATCCCCCTTTTTCTCACCTGATGGCCCCCCTGCGACTGTGCCTGTCTTAGGTTGTTCCTCCCTTGAGGAATCTTACCCGTCTCTGGCTAACCAGTCATCTTCCGGGGCCATACAGGGAAATGTTAAGTTGGTAAGTGAGAGAGAAGCCTTATTATTTGAAAAGGTTAGCTTTTTACTTCTTTGCATATTTATGCCCTGTGGCTTCTATGCCCAGCATTTGTCTTGAGGTGTCTTTACCACTTGGAAGAACTATGATACTCGGTAAGTTTGATATGAGGCACGAATTCTATTTAAGGAAGGAAGAAGAAAAGCTATAGAAGTAGCAGGCAGAAGAAAACCTGGGAAGATTGATTATTTCTTTGACATATCTTCTTGTAGAGTAACTTCAGCATGTATAGATTTTAAACTACTAATTAAATTGCGCACACACATTAACATAATAGGAATACAGTTACATAACCAAAGCATACCTGTAATTACCAGCCATCTCCAGTGAAACCAAGAAAACCAGTTACGCACCTTAGGCATTTGTGAAAACTTATCTGTGATATGGTGGATATTGTCCAACTGAACTTGAACAGTCTGAGAGAAATCAGACAAATTAAAACAACCCATTCCTGGGGAATGTTCACATCCCTATGTTCTTTTAACAGTAAATAGTCTGTAGTTGAAAGATTTTGGAGCGCTACAATTTGCACTTCTCCTAATTCTTGATTGAGTTCCAACAGTATAGACCCAGTCAAATTTGTTGTTTTACTGTATGCACAGGCCAGCTTAGATACCTCCTTCATTCCCATGGCAAGTCCAGGAGCTGGTGGGATGAGTGCATCTACACCTGTAGCAGTGCGTGGATCTTTGTTGGGGTTTTTTGATGATCATCTTCTGGGATGAGTCTTCCAGAGAGTGCTGATGTTGGAAGTTCTTTTTCGTATCATATCTTAGTTCATTTACGGGGTAGCCAAACTAGGCTTTGATCCTCTGTATAAACACAAACAGACCCTTTGCCTACACTTTTATATGCCCTTTATATCATTGTGCAGAACTCAGTGGAGGTCACCACACAGGAACTTCTTTTTTTTTTTTTAACATAAATCTACACTTACATGATGAATATTATGTTTACCAGGCTCTCCCCTATACCAGGTCCCCCCTATATACCCCTTTATAGTCACTGTCCATCAGCGTAGCAAAATGTTGTAGAATCGCTACTTGTCTTCTCTGTGTTGTACAGCGCCCCCTTTCTCCCACCTCCCCATGCATGCTAATCTTAATACCCCCCTTTTTATCCCCCCTCCTTATCCCTCCCTACCCACCCATCCTCCCCAGTCCCTTTCCCTTTGGTACCTTTTAGTCCATTCTTGAGTTCTGTGATTCTGCTGCTGTTTGGTTCCTTCAGTTTTTCCTTTGTTCTTATACTCCACAGATGAGTGAAATCATTTGGTATTTCTCTTTCTCCACTTGGCTTGTTTCACTGAGCATAATACCCTCCAGCTCCATCCATGTTGCTGCAAATGGTAGGATTTGCCCTTTTCTTATGGCTGAGTAGTATTCCATTGTGTATATGTACCACATCTTCTTTATCCATTCATCTATTGATGGACATTTAGGTTGCTTCCAATTCTTGGCTATTGTAAATAGTGCTGCGATACACATAGGGGTGCATTGGTCTTTCTCAAACTTGATTGCTGCGTTCTTAGGGTAAATTCCTAGGAGTGCAATTCATGGGTCAAATGGTAAGTCTGTTTTGAGCATTTTGATGTACCTCCATACTGCTTTCCACAATGGTTGGACAAGTTTACATTCCCACCAGCAGTGTAGGAGGATTCCCCTTTCTCCATAGCCTCACCAACATTTGTTGTTGTTTGTCTTTTGGATGGCAGCCATCCTTACTGGTGTGAGGTGATACCTCATTGTAGTTTTAATTTGCATTTCTCTGATAATTAGTGATGTGGAGCATCTTTTCATGTGTCTGTTGGCCATCTGTATTTCTTTTTTGGAAAACCGTCTGTTCAGTTCCTCTGCCCATTTTTTAATTGGGTTATTTGTTTTTTTTTTATTTGAGGCATGTGAGCTCTTTATATATTCTGGACGTCAAACCTTTATCGGATGTGTCATTTTCAAATATATTCTCCCATACTGTAGGGTTCCTTTTTGTTCTATTGATGGTGTCTTTTGCTGTACAGAAGCTTTTCAGCTTAATATAGTCCCATTTGTTCATTTTTGCTGTTGTTTTCCTTGCCCAGGGAAATATGTTCAAGAAGAGGTCACTCATGTTTATGTCTAAGAGGTTTTTGCCTTTTTTTTTCCAAGCGTTTAATGGCTTCATGACTTACATTCAGGTCTTTGATCCATTTTGAGTTTACTTTTGTATATGGGGTTAGACAATGGTCCAGTTTCATTCTCCTACATGTAGCTATCCAGTTTTGCCAGCACCGTCTGTTGCAGAGACTGTCATTTCCCCATTGTATGTCCATGGTTCCTTTATCAAATATTAATTGACCATATATGTCTGGGTTAATGTCTGGATTGTATAGTCTGTTCCATTGGTCTGTGGCTCTGTTCTTGTGACAGTACCAAACTGTCTTGATTACTGTGGCTTTATAATAGAGCTTTAAGTTGGGGAGTGAGATCCCCCCTACTTTATTCTTCTTTCTCAGGATTGCTTTGGCTATTCGGAGTCTTTGGTGGTTCCATATGAATTTTTGAATTATTTGTTCCAGTTCATTGAAGAATGTTGCTGGTAGTTTCATAGGGATTGCATCAAATCTGTATATTGCTTTGGGCAGGATGGCCATTTTGACGATATTAATTCTTACTAGCCATGAGCATGGGATGCGTTTCAATCTGTCATTTTCCCCTTTAATTTCTCTTAAGAGTGATTTGTAGTTTTCAGAGCATAAGTCTTTCACTTCTTTGGTTAGGTTTATTCCTAGGTATTTTATTTTTTTTGATGCAATTATGAATGGAGTTGTTTTCCTGATTTCTCTTTCTGTTGGTTCATTGTTAGTGTATAGGAAAGCCACAGATTTCTGTGTGTTGATTTTGTATCCTGCAACTTTGCTGTATTCCGGTATCAGTTCTAGTAGTTTTGGGGTGGAGTCTTTAGGGGTTTTTATGTACAGTATCATGTCATCTGCAAATAGTGACAGTTTAACTTTTTCTTTACCAATCTGGATTCTTTGTATTTTTTTGTTTTGTCTGATTGCCGTGGCTAGGACCTCCAGTACTATGTTGAATAACAGTGGGGAGAGTGGGCATCCCTGTCTAGTTCCCGATCTCAGACGAAAAGCTTTCAGCTTCTCGCTGTTCAATATAATGTTGGCTGTGGGTTTTTCATAGATGGCCTTTATTATGTTGAGGTACTTGCACCCTATTCCCATTTTCCTGAGAGTTTTTATCATAAATGTATGTTGAACTTTGTCAAATGCTTTTTCTGCATCTATGGAGATGATCATGTGGATTTTGTCTTTCTTTTTGTTGATGTGGTGGATGATGTTGATAGACTTTAGAATATTGTACCATCCTTGTATCCCTGGGATGAATCCCACTTGGCCATGGTGTACGATCCTTTTGATGTATTTTTGAATCCGGTTTGCTAATATTTTGTTGAGTATTTTTGCATCTATGTTCATCAGGGATATTGGTCTGTAGTTTTCTTTTTTGGTGGGGTCTTTGCCTGGTTTTGGTATTAGGGTGATGTTAGCTTCATAGAATGAGTTTGGGAGTATCCCCTCCTCTTCTATTTTTTGGAAGACTTTAAGGAGAATGGGTATTATGTCTTCCCTGTGTGTCTGATAAAATTCCGAGGTAAATCCATCTGGCCCGGGGGTTTTGTTCTTTGGTAGTTTTTTGATTACCATTTCAATTTCGTTGCTTGTAATTGGTCTGTTTAGATTTTCTGTTTCTTTCTGGGTCAGTCTTGGAAGGTTGTATTTTTCTAGGAAGTTGTCCATTTCTCCAGGTTTCCCAGCTTGTTAGCATATAGGTTTTCATAGTACTCTCTAATAATTCTTTGTATTTCTGTGGGGTCCATTGTGATTTTTCCTTTCTCATTTATGATACTGTTGATTTCTGTTGACTCTGTTTTCCTCTTAATAAGTCTGGCTAGAGGCTTATCTATTTTGTTTATTTTCTCAAAGAAGCAGCTCTTGGTTTCATTGATTTTTCCTATTGTTTTATTCTTCTCAATTTTATTTATTTCTTCTCTGATCTTTACTATGTCCCTCCTTCTGATGACCTTAGGCCTCATTTGTTCTTCTTTTTCCAAATTCGATAATTGTGACATTAGACCATTCATTTGGGATTGTTCTTCCTTTTTTAAATATGCTTGGATTGCTATATACTTTCCTCTTAAGACTGCTTTTGCTGCGTCCCACAGAACTTGGGGCTTAGTGTTGTTGTCGTCATTTGTTTCCATATATTGCTGGATCTCCATTTTGATTTGGTCATTGATCCATTTATTATTTAGGAGCGTATTGTTAAGCCTCCATGTGTTTGTGAGCCTTTTTGCTTTCTTTGTACAGTTTATTTCTAGTTTTATGCCTTTGTTGTCTGAAAAGTTGGTTGGTAGGATTTCAATCTTTTGGAATTTACTGAGGCACTTTTTGTGGCCTAGTATGTGGTCTATTCTGGAGAATGTTCCATGTGCACTTGAGAAGAATGTATATCCTGTTGCTTTTGGATGTAGAGTTCTATAGCTGTCTATTAGGTCCATCTGCTCTACTGTGTTGTTCAGTGCTTCCGTGTCCTTACTTATTTTCTGCCCTGTGGATCTATCCTTTGGGGTGAGTGGTGTGTTGAAGTCTCCTAGAATGAATGCATTGCAGTCTATTTCCCTCTTTAGTTCTGTTAGTATTTGTTTCACATATGCTGGGGCTCCTGTGTTGGGTCCATATATATTTAGAATGGTTATATCCTCTTGTTGGACTGAGCCCTTTATCATTATGTAGTGTCCTTCTTTATCTCTTGTTACTTTCTTTGTTTTGAAGTCTATTTTGTCTGATATTAGTACTGCAACCCCTGCTTTCTTCTCACTGTTGTTTTCCTGAAATATGTTTTTCCATCCCTTGACTTTTAGTCTGTACATGTCTTTGGGTTTGAGGTGAGTTTCTTGTAAGCAGCATATAGATGGGTCTTGCTTTTTTATCCATTCTATTACTCTTTGTCTTTTGATTGGTGCATTCAGTCCATTAACATTTAGGGTGACTATTGAAAGATATGTACTTATTGCCATTACAGGCTTTAAATTCGTGGTTACCAAAGGTTCAAGGTTAGCCTCTTTAGTATCTTACTGCCTAACTTAGCTCGCTATTGAGCTGTTATATACACTGTCTGGAGATTCTTTTCTTCTCTCCCTTCTTATTCCTCCTCCTCGATTCTTCATATGTTGGGTGTTTTGTTCTGTGCTCTTTTTAGGAGTGCTCCCATCTAGAGCAGTCCCTGTAGGATGCCCTGTAGAGGTGGTTTGTGGGAGGCAAATTCCCTCAATTTTTGCTTGTCTGGGAATTGTTTAATCCCTTCTTCATATTTAAATGATATTCGTGCTGGATACAGTATCCTTGGTTCGAGGCCCTTCTGTTTCATTGCATTAAGTATATCATGCCATTCTCTTCTGGCCTGTAGGGTTTCTGTTGAGAAGTCTGATGATAGCCTGATGGGTTTTCCTTTGTAGGAAACCTTTTTTTTCTCTCTGGCTGCCTTTAATACTTTGTCCTTGTCTTTGATCTTTGCCATTTTAATTATTATGTGTCTTGGTGTTGCCCTCCTTGGATCCCTTGTCTTGTGAGTTCTGTGTGCCTCTGTTGTCTGAGAGGCCATTTCTTCCCCTAGTTTGGGGAAGTTTTCGGCAATTATTTCTTCAAAGACACTTTCTATCCCTTTTTCTCTCTCTGCGTCTTCTGGTATCCCTATGATGTGTATATTGTTCCTTTTCGTTTGGTCACTCAGCTCTCTTAAAATTCTTTCATTCCTGGAGATCCTTTTATCTCTCTCTGCATCAGCTTCTCTGCATTCCTGTTCTCTGTTTTCTAGTCCATTAATGGTCTCTTGCATCTCGTCCATTCTGTTTTGAAGCCCTTCCAGAGCTTGTTTTATTTCTGTATTCTCCTTCCTTAGTTCTTCCATATTTCTCTGAAAGTCCATCAGCATGGTTATGACTTTTGTTTTGAATTCTTTTTCAGGAAGACTGGCTAAATCTATCCCCCCAGGTTCCTTCTCAGGGGAAGATGTAGCAGACGCTGGAGCTGTCTGGGTTAGTCTTGTCTGGATCATATTTTTTTGCCTTTTCTTGTAGACAGGTGCTATTGACTGTCAGCTGGGAGAGCCACGGCTTTCCACTTGCTCTTGGCCTTTCTTTACTGGGACAACTGTGACCCCTAGTGGTTTGTGTTGGGTAATTGCGTGTAGGCTGGGTCTTTGTGTCTTGCCCGGCCGAAGTTTAAGAATTTTCCTTTCTGTACGTGTTTTGCCTTAGGCTGTTTCTCTGCTTTCGCAGCGCCCAGAGAGGTAATGGACGGGGGGGCTGTTTGGCTGTTTACCTCCGTGAGGGGTCTCAGAGATGTTGCCCAGGGGGTTAGTGTGGCCAGTTTTCCCTGTAATTTCCAGCCACTGTGCTGTGACCTGTGTTGTTTCCATCTAGCTGTTAAGTCCCTGTCCTTTTCAGACTTTCAAAAAGCACTCGCTTTTCTTTGTCACAGGGGCATCAGCTTTGGCACCCGCTCAGAGGTCTTGCTGCCCTATTTCCCTAGTTTCCAGCCCTCCACTCATGCACTGTGTCTTCCCTCTGGTGCAGGTGGCTGGGGCTGGGTGTTTAGCAGTCCTGGGCTCCCTCTCCCTCCCGCTGGTAGCTGGGGGGAGGTGTGCTTGGGTCCTGCCGGGCCGGGGCTTGTATCTTACCCCTTTCACCAGGCTCTGGGCTCTCGTGTGTGTGGATGTAGTCAGGCTGTTGTCCTGTGTCTTCTGGTCTCTCTTTTAGGATTAGTTGTATTTGTTGTATTTTCAAAAATATATATTTTTTTGTTAGGAGATTCCCACTGTCCTACTCATGCCGCCATGTTCGCTCCGCCCCGGCTTGTTCTTTTTAAATGGTATTTTCAGAAACCTTTAGGGGTCTCTAAAATAGTTATGGTAATCAGGAAGAATAACTGTTGAAACATACATTAAGAACCTTTGCCATAAATAAAAAAGTCCTACTCTGCAAAAAATAAGACTGCCAGAGCTGAATTCTGACCATTAATTACAACACAGGAAGGAGGTTTTTCCCAGCCTCACCCCCTCTGGTATTCCTGTCTCATCTAGGTGAGATAAAAAGAAAAATACAGTCAGTCGGAGGGGTCAAGTCTTCAAGAATATACTTCAGGAATGCTGATGAGCCATAAAAGGGAGAGAAAGCAATACCTTTGGACAAACCATTGTGAAGGTCACAACTTCAAAATACAAGACTAGTGAGACACTGAGATTTAATTGAATGGTTATAGAATATTTTTCTTCCTCCACAATTTACTACCATGCCAGCAGGGGTCCACAATGAAGGATTGCTTCTGGAAGAGCTGCAAGATGCAGAGTCTTTCTGAAGAGAGTACAAAGAGAAACCCAATGTCATGAGTGGAGAATACAGGAAATTGAAGCCTATGGAACCTGTAGCTACAACAAATATTAATCATAGTCCAACTTCCAGCTGGATTGATATAAGTTCTCACTTAATGAAAAAAGAAAAGAAAAGCTACTATGTGAAGTGATGAAACGTGATTGTGATAATCATTTCACAATGGATATGTATATTAAATCATCACATTGTATACCAAACAATTTTAGAAAAATATCTGTTTCCCTCAGTCCCTATTACCCATACTGCAGATTCAGCTTTCAACTAAAAGTCAGTCATGCCAAAATGCAAGAAATGAAAACAGCACTCCAAAGATACAAAGCAGTCACGGGAACCAGACATGAGTACCATGACACAGATGTTGATATTACCAGACAGGGAATTTAAAAGGTAATAATTAATATGTTTAGGGCTCTAGTGAAAAAACTACATGTAAAGCAGATGAGCAATCTCAGATGAAATATGGATATTCTTATGAAGAAGAATCAAAGTAAATACTAGAAACCAAAAACTCTGTAGCTAAATAACAACATCTTAGATGTACTCATCAATAACTAATAAAATAGTTATTGAATTTGAAGAAAGGTTAATAGAAACATTCCAAACTGAAATACAATGAAAATATAAATTATTGCTGGTAAACCTCACCTACAATGTTAAAATAAGTTTTGCAAGCAGAGTAAAATTAAACATAATTATTTGCTTATGTAATAATAGTAACAGTGAACTTAGTGATCTTGCATTTGGTTATATGAAAATGAATGACAGCAATATCATATGAAAAAGAAGAATTAGACATACCATGATAAAAGGTACCTGCATAAAAGATACATAAAGTATTTAGAGCAACAGAATGATACTTGAAATAGTAGATTAGTTAAAATATATATTGTAAAAAACTCTAGGGCAGCTAGTAAAAATTGTTAAAAAGAAGTGTTTTCAATCTAAGGGTATATGCTAATTTAATACAAAATATTCAGTTAAAACCAGAGAAGCCTATAAAAGAGGGGAAATAGAAATGAGAGACAACAGGAAAGTGACCTCAACAAGATGGCAGAATAGTTTTCTGCTGTCAACCCTCCACAAAATGTTAAATTTAACAACCACTCACAGACAAGAATACCTTTTTTGGGAATCTGGGAATCCAATACAGAAGTTCCAGCATACCATTGGAACAAAAAATCTGAGAATACATGTATTGAAGAGGGTAAGAACAGTTTCACTTTTACCATGTTCTTCACCCAAGGAGCCTAATTCTATGCCAAGAAAGAAACCATAAACCCATAATTTACTCATGAGGATGAGAGTGTAGTGAGTGAGTACCTGTCTTCTCCAGCTGTATGGGATGCTGCTCAAGAGGCCCACTTCTTTCTTGCTATAACCAGAATACAACTTAGGAGATAGGGAGACACTGGGAACAGAGGAGAGGGATGGAGTGGGAAATTACAGCAACCAGAGATCAGAATTCAGCAAAGGGTCAGAGATCCTACTAACTGTTTCTCAGACTCTATCCACAAGCCTGACCTTGAGCTGCTTGGGATGTCAGGCCTGTGGATTTCCCCAGCTGGCCCATCTCAACTCACCAGGCACCTGAACTATACCCTATAGCTGGCTTTGTGTGTGTTAGTGTGAACTTTTAGGTAGGTAGTATGAGCCTTTACAGAACTCATGAGCATATGCAGAAAGCTGACTGACTATGGGATTGGAGGGATGGTGCAAAAAAAAGTATTTCAAGGCGTCACCCTAGGACAACAAATGGAAGGCTCTCAGCACCTGATCTGGCTCTGCAGGATTGAGAGAAGACATACAACCTTAAAAATCTGCTTCCTGCTCCACCAAAGTGGGGATAAGAAGTATGGATTAGGTGTGTCCATAGGAAAGGTTTGAGAGAGCTTCAGGATCCATATCTGGGCTGACTGGTGATTTTCTCCTGAAGCCTGTCAGTAAAGTCTGGAGAACCAGACTCACTCCTTATTTGAAGTTGACATCAAAACAAGATTTCAAAGAACATGAAAAATCAAGGAAACATGATACTACAGAGGAACATAATAATTTTCCTGTAGACAACTTCAAAGAAATGGAGATCTATGAATTGTCTGGCAGTGAATTTAAAATACTTGGTTTTTGAAGAAGCTCAGAATGCTACAAGAGAAGACAGATAAGACAGCTCTGTATAACCAGGTGTGGGTAAAATTGTAGCATTTCCAGAATATCTTGCCTGGCTTTCGTATATCTGCATATCAATAGGCGTTCAGAGGTGGAAGGAAGTATGGCTTTAGTGCATTTGCACCTTTCCTGAGGGGTGGAGAAGTTCATCTCCATATCAATGGATAATTACCTGGGCAACAGAGGACTTATCTGTACCTGAGAGGTGAGGGGCAGGGCCATGGTGGTTGCTGCTTGAGCAATAAGAGAAGAAAGATGGCCTGGAACTGCAATTTGTGAGCAATAAATGGGTTTTAAACTTTATTTCTCTCTTTGACTGATTTTGGTCTTTAGAGCTATTTTGCCCCAGGATTTCCTTTCCCCAGACTGACAATTGGTGTAGTATTGGCAGGATTCCTCCAAACCTGAAATCTGTTATAATGGGTACGACCTTTGGGAGGCCACCCCTAGAAATGATGGGGAGAAGTGGCACTTGTGCCGAGGGACATGTGTCTACACTTGTGTGGTCGTGGAGGCGCCACAACCGCTGCTGGCCACGCCAACCCCAGCCTGTGGCCCAAGCCTAAGGCTCCTGCTTCTGCCACTGCTGCTGCTCTTGCTGCCGGCCAGAGCCTGGCCACAACCATGGAAAGGAGCAGAGGTCCGGGTCACCTTGACAGAGAAGCAACTGCCTGCTGTGTACCATGCCTTGCTGGCTACAGAGCCCATCACCAGAACAGCTCTGACCAAGGTAATAATCTCCTATCTAAACATGGGGTGGGTGCAAGACTGGACCCAAAGGCCACGGAGTGGCATAGCACAGACATCTACCATATATTATGTGACTGGCCACTTGCCTTTGGCAACCCCAGGGAATGATGAAGCAGACACATTGGCCCAGATGCGCTGGCTAGAAGGAAAGCCCTCCTCTGATGTGGCCCAATGGCTACATCAGTGTTTGTTGCACATGGGGCAAAAGACAATGTGGGCCCGTCGGTGGGGCTTGCCTTTCACCTTTGAAGAAGTCAGCCAAGCCCGGAAGGAGTGCCCTGCACATTGTGCAGATCAGCAAACCACCAAGAGGGGCCTAGAGCATCTCTCTGCAGCCTATGGTTGGTCGCCGGTTACTGAGAGTGATCGAGGTACACACTTTATTGGACATGTGTTGCAAGGATGGGTGCAGCAATTAGGAGTGAAATGGACGTGGCCCTGGACATTTCAACACATGGATCAGTGATGGCTGGCTCTCCTGGCACCTTCGGAAAAAGGCCTGGAAGCTGGCCTTCTGTGTATTCCTGCAGTAACAACAAATTGGTCCCCGACAATCATAGTTGTTTGCTTCTACGGTCTTTGTGTCCTGGATGCACCCCCTGGCTGCAGCTGCTGTGTGATGGCTGGAATGGATGAGTTTTGGACTTAATCTGCATGGGACTTTGAACCTAGCTGAATCCTCTGGTTTGAGAATTATGATTGTGTTGCTGTTGTTAAGAAAATATGTTTAAAGAGAAGCTTGACTTTGTCTAATGTTTGGTAAAAGTTTTGTGAGCAATCTAGCATGATTGTTAGGAATGAGTAAACAAGTGTAGAAACATATTTTGTGCTTAGTGAGAGATTGTGCTGTAAAGTACAGTTACTTGATCTGCATAGGCTGAATCCTCTGGCTTGAGGATTATCGAGATTTTATTGCTGTTGCTGTTGCATGTTACTAGATTGGTCGGAAGAGGGGGATCAGGTAAATTGTTAAGGCGAGATTTCTGGAAGGGTGGATTGTGGGTAAATATGTAGCATTTCCAGAATATCTTGCCTGGCTTTACTGCATATCAATAGACGTTCTGAGGTGGAAAGAAGTATGGCTTTAGTGCATTTGCATCTTTCCTCAGGGGTGGAGAAGTTCATCTCCATATGAGTGGGTAACTACCTGGGCAACAGAGGGCTTATCTGTACCTGAGAGGTGAGGGGCAGGACCATGGTGGTCTCTGCTTGAGCAATAAGAGAAGAAAGATGGCCTGGAACTGCAGTTTGTGAGCAATAAACGGATATTAAACTTTATTTCTCCCTTTGACTGATTTTGGTCTTTAGAGGTATTTTGCCCCAGGATTTCCTTTCCCCGGACTGATACCAGGAAAATAATACATTGTCAAAATAAGTTTAATAGAGAAATAGAAATCATAAAAAAGAAGTAAATGAGAATCTTGGAGCTGAAGAATGCAATGAATAAAATTACAAATGCAATCAAGAGCCTCATTAGGAGACTTGATCAAATAAAAGAAATAATCTGTGGACTTGAAGACAAATCATTTCAAATTATTTAATCAGAGGGGAAAAAAAACCCAGAAGAAGTGAAGAAAGCCTGTTGGAGTTATGTGATAACATTGGAGAGCTACAATTGATATTCACATTCTTCACAGGGAGAACCTAATGAGAAGAATGAAAGGAGCAGGAAAGTTATTTAAAGAAACAATGGCTGAATACTTCCCACAGCTGGAATATATATGGAAATTCTAATAATGATTATCAGAGTCCCCAAACAGATTGAACCCAAAGGCTTCACCAAGATACATTATAATCAAGCTGTCAGAAGCCAAAGACAGAATTTTGAAAACAACAAAAGAAAAAAGGCTCTTCACATACAAGGGAACCTGCATAAGTCTGTCAGCAGATTTCTTAGCAGAAGCACTGCAAGTGTGAATATATAAACCATGTGCTATATTTAATGTGCTGAAAGAAAAAACAATAATAAAGAGTTATATATTCAGTGTGCTGAAAGAAAAAATAATTTATCATTCAGGAATGTTGTCCTTCGTCATGAGGGAGAGATAAAGACATTCCCAGATAAACCGAAGCTAAGGGAGTTCATCACTGCTTAACCTACTTTACAAGAAGTGATAAAAGGGGTTCTTCAAGATGATAAAGAAGGATGATAATTAGTAACATGAAAACAAAATTCACTGGTAAAGTAAAGTGTATAGTTAAATTCAGAATACTTTAATACTGTAATAATGGTATATGAAACACTTTATTATAAAGGTGAAAAGGCACACATTATTAAAAATAACTATAGCCACAATAATTTGTTCATGGACACACATAAAAAATGCCTAAGGTGTGATGACAAAAATCATAAAATATGGGAAGAAGTAGAAGTGTGGGAAATTTTGTGTATGAATGAAGCTAAGGTTGTTATTAGCCTAAAATAGCAAAGTTTTATGTAAGCCTCACTGTAATAACACATTAGAAACATGTAGTTGATATATAAAAGATAAAAGGAAAAGGATATAAGCGTAGCATTACATAAAATCATGAAATTGCAAGGAACATAAAGAGTGGTGGAGGAAAAGAAGAAAGGAACTACAAAAAAGAAAATTAGAAAAATGACAATATTACACCATTACCTATTAATAATTAAGTGTAAATTATTTAAATGCTCCAATAAAAAGGCATCAAATGGCTGGATGGATTAAAAAAAAGATTCAACTTTATGCTGCCTACAAGAGACCAATTTCAGCTTTACAGATAAACATCATTTTAAACTAAAGGGATGAAGAAAGGTACTACATACATATGGGAACCAAAAGACACCAGGAGTGGCTGTATTAGTAGAAGAATAAATGGATTTTAAGTCATAAACTATTTAAAGAACAGAGACAGTCATTATGTAATGACAAAGGTGTCAATTAATCAAGAGGATATGACAATGGCGACTATGTGTATACTCAACATCAGAGTACATAAATATATCAAGCAAAAATAAAACAGTGTCGCGCGCCCCGTCCTCGCTGGCAAGAACAGCACGCAACAACAGCAGGATTCTTCTGCAGAAAGCTTTAATCTTCAGCTCTTTGTGAAACAAATGTGTCGGGCAGGACCCAGACCAAACGAAGGGGCCAGCTTATATAGCTCTCATGCTCTGTGCTGATTGGTGCTGCTATACGTGCTTCATTAGCATGGCAATTTTTAGTAGATCTGATTGGTTCTTATGCTAAGGAGTGATTAGCATGTGGTTTTGTGACGTAGGGTATTTTGCAACTGGGAAGTATGGGATTTTCCAGTTGCCCCACGTTGAGCACCACCCTCTGGGTGCAGCTGCCAACATCTCCCCCTTTTTTGTTTAATAGAAACTCAGGACGGAACTTGTCAGCTGAGGCGGAGATAGAGGCCTGACCTCCAGCAAACATTTCTTGATGCCCCCTTTTTGGAGAGGGGTCTCTGGGCATCTACCCCTATGCAGTCAGGCGTGTCTCTCAGAGGGGTCCAAAACCTCTTGCAGTGCTTTGCCTCGCATCCTCTAGCAGACGTTGGGACCGCCTGGTACAAAGGGTCTTGGACCTTTTCTTTGACCCTCTTGCACCGCGAGTTTCTTAGGGAAAGCTGCAGGTAAGCAATAAGGTACCCGCGCCTGGTGCAATGCCACAAGGGCTCAGGGTGCAAGGGCTACCTCAAGCTAAAGCTGAGCTTCTTTATTGAGCATGTTGAGCCATACTTGGGGAGAGACGCCAATATCTACCGCCATTAAGGCTTGAGCAAGGATTACTTTATCTTGCCTATGTTGGGCACAGAGCCTGCATAACAACCAGAGTAGGAGCATGAGACCTCCAAGCATGAATATACTCATCCCAGCCATGCCTGCCCACTCTTTAACATGGGAGAGAGCTCTGTGGAACCAGGAAGAGAGTCCTTCTGCTACGGAGATATCTAGCCGGGTGGAGTTGATGTGGATTATTTCTCGCCGTAGCTCTTCCAATGCTCCATCAAAGTCTTGGGACCAGTTTCCTGAAAGATACTGGGACAGGCTTCGTGACAGATTAGCTGCTCGCGTAAAGTTTTTATATTGTATGCTAGTAATGCAGAGAGCGCGAAATTTTCGCTCACATCCCAATTGGGCTAACTGCCAGAGCACATCTAGTTGCTCTTCCACTAGATCTACTCGCTGATTGAGGACCATTATTCCTCCTTTCAGCTTGCCATCAAGCGTGGACTGATGGTCAAGGGCAGAGGATACTGATTCCGCAAGGTTATTGAGTTCTGTAGCTGTTTTGATAGAGGTGTCTAAAGCTATGCCAGCTGCGGTGGCTGCAACTGCGGTTATGGAGATTAGAAGCACTATAGCGGCTGTAGCACCGAAGTCGCGTTTCTCTCGAAACAGTGTCATGGTATTAGGTGCGTCTACTGGGACGGGGACCCAACGAGGAATACGGGCTATTAAGGCATCGGTAAAGTCAAGCGCATCCCAGCACTGAGACAGAAAACAGGAGGTATTGGAACAGGAGTTAAAACCATCATTGGACAAGATAAACAGGAATGGGGGGGAAAGGCATACTGGAGCTGGTGGGAAGGGGAGCCTGGGGGCTCCCTGCGTAGAATTGACCGGGGAACAGAAACGAGTGGTAGGGCTTGAGGATTTCACATCAGTATAGCACTGAGAGGTCATGTTGTAGCTGACGCCTTTTCCTCCAGCCAAAAGGGCGGATAGTGGGGACAGGTCTGTACAAGAGCCATTAATGCCACACAGCATCCATTTGTGAAAAGGATTCCTGTTCATAGGCTGGGAGTAATTGCTATCTTTTACCATTGCTGTTCCCCAACTTCTACCTTCGGTCATATCTGGGGAGATAGTGAACCTCTGGTGTGTGTCTGCCCAAGTCACTGTGGCTGACTGGCAGTCTGTCCAGGGCCATGGTTCTCCCTCATAATCACCTAAGCAGTGGGGAGCATATTTGGGTTGACGGAGGCTGGTGGTTGAGTTAAGGCCTCTGGGAGGGTCTACAAATGTTCCATTGATCCAGAGAACATTCTGGGGGATCGTTAGGTTCTCGGGCCCCCCAAGCACGATCCCCGTTATCGGATCACTGAACCAGCCATATTTTCTCTGCTTTAGGGAGATACAGTTGGTTAGATTCTTAGTGGTGAAACATAATGATCCGTCAGTTACAAAGGATTGGTTTTCCCCCAAAGGAGCTGTCATGGTGTCTTTTGCCAGGTATGGCAGATTTATGCTAGAGTTGGAAGTAAAAAAACGTGGAAAAACCGCTGCATTGAAGCGGACGGGCATGGGCTTAGGAAAGGCAGACAATATTCCCCATCTCAGTACTCCCTGAATAGGGGTTCCCAGCGACGAGAGCAGGATCAGTAGGCACAGAGAGGTCATCTCCTTTGTCCAGGACCTTCCTTGTCAGGCGCTCTGGGATCCAGAAGGGGTTTTCTTCACCCTGGGGGAAAACACATACAGCTCCCCTGGATCTTATTATAATTGGATCCGGGCCTTTCCATTTATTAGATAATACATCCTTCCATTTCACTAGTTCCTGTGGGTCTTTTGGCCACTGATTGTGGCGGTCTGCTGCCGTATGGCCTCTAGCATCCAGGTTCAAAAAATTTATAGTGAAAAGTGCTAGGGCTATTGCTGTTTTTGGTGTGGGGGGTACATCCTCAATTCCCCCTTTTTGTTTAAGTAAATAGGATTTGAGAGTGCGATTTGCACGCTCTATAATCCCTTGACTTTGTGGGTTGTAGGGAAGACCAGTGACATGTTTTATCCCCATGTGATGGCAAAATTGAGCAAATTTGGTAGAGGCATAGGCTGGACCATTGTCTGTTTTGAGAATTTGGGGTAACCCCCATGCTCTCCAAGCTTCAAGACAGTGCTGGATGACATGGGAAACTTTCTCTCCAGACAATGGGGAGGCAAAGATGACTCCCGAACACGTATCTATAGACACATGTACGTATTTCAGCTTCCCAAAGGAAGAAATATGTGTCACATCCATTTGCCAAATTTGCAAAGGCTTAATACCTCTGGGATTGATCCCAACATGAGGTGTGGGAAGAAAACTGCAGCAATGTTGGCAGCTAAGAACAATGTTCCTAGCTTCAGCTCTGGCTATGCCAAAGCGCTTGTGCAATGTTTCAGCAGTGACATGGAATTGTGAATGGAATTTTGAAGCTGTGGCGACAGGGTCTAGCAGAGGGAAAGCTACACTTCTAGTCGCAAGGTCTGCTAAGTGGTTGCCTTGGGTCATAGGCCCGGGAAGGCCTGAATGTGCTCTAATGTGGGTCATATATAAAGGAGAGCGTCTAAGGAGTAATTGTGATTGTATTTGTTTGAACAGGGTAGCTACCGAACTTGATGCTTTGATCAGTCCAGCTACTTCTAGGGAATTAACTGCATTAACAACATAACTAGAGTCTGACACAATATTTAAAGGTCCATGAAAGGTTTGTAGTACTTCCAAAACTATATGGCATTCTACTATCTGTGGAGTATTGGGTGTATAGTTTTTTGTCACAACTTCGCCATTATGGACATAGGCACCTGTACCTGTCTTGGATCCATCTGTGTAGACTGTTTCTCCATGTGGCAACGGGGTTTGGCTAGTGATCCGAGGGAACACTTTGGGATGAGTTTTGGCAAAATTGAGGAGGGGATGTTTTGGGAAATGGTTATCAAAGGTTCCTGAGAAGCTATAAGCAAGTATGGCCCAATCATCATTCATAGCGCATAATGTTTGTATCTGCTCCATATTGTAAGGGGTTATGATTGTTGCTGGAGCTTTCCCAAAATGTGTTAATGAGTTTTTTACTCCCCTCAGAGCGAGATTGGCTATGGCAGCTGGGTAATATTCTATAGTTCTAACTTGAGAGGCTTGGGGGTGGACCCAGATCAATGGGCCTTGTTGCCACAGGACAGCAGTTGGCAGTCCCGGAGTAGGAAGGATGCATAACTCAAAGGGTTCATTTAATTGTATCCTATTCAATTGTGCTGTCATAAGGGCTTGCTCTACTTTGTGGATAGCTTGTACTGCCTCAGGCGTAAGAGAGCGCGGAGATGTTAGTTGTGAGTCCCCCTCTAGGATTTTAAACAGTGGTTTCAAGTCAGTGGTAGGTATCTTTAAAAATGGCCGCAACCAATTAATGTCTCCTAGGAGTCTTTGGAAATCATTCAAGGTTCGCAGCTGATCATGTCTTATCTCAAGCTTTTGGGGGTAAATAACATCTGTGGAAATAGTGGTTCCTAGGAATTTGCTAATACTAGACTTTTGGACTTTCTCACTGGCTATATTCAGTCCCCATGATTCTAGGGATTTAGTGAGCTTTACATAGGCCTCTTCTACCTCTGCTGATTGTGGGGAGCAGAGAAGGATGTCATCCATATAGTGAATGATTTTCAGTTTGGGGTAGTTTTCGCGAATTGGTGCTAGCGCTTGCTGAACATACAGTTGACATATGGTGGGGCTATTTGCCATCCCTTGAGGGAGGACTTTCCACTGAAATCTGGCGTCTGGTTGCTCATGGTTAATAGCTGGCAGGGTGAAAGCAAACCTTTCTCTATCTTTGGTGTTTAGGTGTATGGAGAAGAAACAATCTTTGATGTCTATTATGATTACTTTCCATTCTTTGGGTAGAGCAGAGAGAAGTGGCAGTCCTCGCTGGACAGGTCCAAATAGCCTCATTTGAGCATTTACTGCTCTCAAGTCATGAAGCAATCTCCATGATCCTGACCTTTTTCTGATTATAAATATGGGCGTATTCCATGGAGATACAGAGGGTTCTAAATGTCCTAATTGGAGCTGTTCTTGTACTAAATGGTGAGCTGCTTCTAATTTCTCAGAGGATAGGGGCCACTGAGGAACCCATATGGCCTCCTCTGTAAGCCAAGGTATGGGCATGGCGTCTTCAATGGCCCCTACGAAAAACCCAGGCCATGACGGTCATTTTTTACTTTGGGAAGGATAGGCTCTGTGCGTCCCTGTTGGTGTTTCCCTAGTCCTTTACCAGGAATATATCCCATATCCATCATCATGCCTTGGGCAGGGGTGGAGTACTCATTAATGAGTTTAAGGCCTAGGCCTTGCATAACATCTCTCCCCCACAAATTGACTGGCAGTGGTAGCACATAAGGGGTAACTGTACCTTCTTGCCCTTCAGGCGCCTGCCATCTCAATGGTTTGGCACTAATGGTAGGACTAGACTCATATCCTAAACCTTGTAAAGAGTGTGAGGACTGTGTTGTAGGCCATTTGGAGGGCCACCAGGTTGCAGAGATAATACTTTTATCTGCTCCAGTATCTAGGATTCCTTCAAAACTTTTTCCTTCTATTTTGAGGGTTAATTTTGGTCTGTCTGCTAAATCTAATACTATGAAAGCTGAATTGTAGTTAGAGGAGCCGAAACTCCCTTCTCCTCTCTCAGTGGTGGCGGCTGGGTAATTGGCATGGAGACTGGGCAATACTAGGAGTTGGGCTATGCGGTCTCCCGGGGATATAGGGTAGATTCCTCTGGGGGCTGAACACATAATTTTTACTTGTCCTACGTAGTCTTGGTCTATAACTCCAGGGTGGACTACAAGGCCTTTTAAGGCAGCAGAAGAGCGCCCCAAGAGTAATCCAACTGTGTTTGGTGGCAAAGGGCCTTTGAAGTCTGAGGGAATAGGTTGAACTCCCATCTGCGGAGTTAACACTATTCTGGTGGTGGCACGGATATCCAATCCCGCGGAACCTGGAGTGGCTCTCCTTGGGGGGCATTGTTGCTCCCGAATGACACCTGTGTGCTGGTTGCCCCATATATTTGCGGGCCCTGACGGCGGGGGCCCCTCTGGGCGTTTTTTGGCAGCTCTAAGGGTTTCCCTTCTATGTCTTTAACAGATCGGCATTCATTGGCCCAATGTCTGCCTTTTTTGCACTTAGGGCATAATCCAGGGGTCTTTTGGGTTGTGTGCTCTAAAGTTGGACTTCTACATTCTCTCTTTATATGTCCTAATTTCCCACATTGAAAATATTTAATATTTTTATTAGTAATTCTGGCTTGTTTGTGGCTTTGTAATATAGCCGCGGCTAGGCCCGCATTGGTGAGTGGTCCCCCTATTTCTCTGCAGGCTTTTAGCCAAGCATGCATCCCCTTCTGTTTCCAGGGTGTTATCGCTTGCCTGCATTCTTTGGTACACTGTTCGAATACTAATTGCTCCACTAGGGGCATAGCTTGCTCTTGGTCCCCAAATACTCTACCCGCAGCCTCCATCATGCGAGCGACGAAATCTGAAAATGGCTCGCTCGGCCCTTGGATAATCTTTGTCAAATTGCCTGACACTTCCCCTTTGTTAGTGAGGGCTTTCCATGCCTTAGCAGCGCACGCGTTTATTTGTGCGTACACCTGTGCGGGGAAGGCGGTCTGGTTGGCCACCCACTGTCCCTGGCCTGTCAACATATCATACGACCACGCGGGTTGCCCTTCGGCAGCGTTTGCACGTGCCTGGGTCATGCTGATATCATGCCACAATGCTTTCCACTCTATATATTGTCCCATGCTAGTAAGGCATGCTTTAGTCACATACTGCCAATCTGTAGGTGTCATAGCTGTCTCTGTCAACCTTTCAATCTGTGCTAAGGTGTAGTTAGCACTGACTCCGTAAGCCCGAACGGATTCTGCTAAATCTTTAACTTGTTTATGGCTCAGGGGCTGGTGGGAGCGTACCCCGTTGTCCTCAAACACAGGGAACATTTGCTTAATTGCTTGTATGGTATCTGGGTGACAGAAAGTATGTGTACCGCTCACATAAGGTGGTGGAGCAGTGGGCGACGGAGAGCACCCTGCTTTCATTTTCTCTTTGGTCTGCCTTTCAGCCTTGCTAGTTCTCTCACTTCCGCATTTCACGGTCCTGGTCTCTCCCCCCTCTTCCGAGGATATGAGCTCCTCCTCTGACTCCCTGTCGGAGAGTTGAAGCTCTCTCAACTCTTCCCATGGGTACTTGCTACTTTCTCCGAGGCGGTCGTCACTTGCTCCTCGGGGCTCTTTCACTTTTGCCCTGGGCGGACTTTCCCCCTCACTCTGGGGTTTTTTAACTTTCATTTTAGCGGTCCTCTTTCGGCCGCGAGCTAGCTCTGTCTCCCGTTCCGTTTCTGACATGCTTTCTTGGATCTCTGTCAAAGCTCTCTGTCCTGCCTTTATCACCTTTTCACATTTTTCATCTTGTAGGCAAGCTCTAATCAGTTTCCATAGTGGTCTAGTGCCTCCTCTCAAGTGTCCCTCTTCTTCTTCTCTATCAAGATCTTTCCCTAACTTGTCCCAACTCGGGATGGAGAGGGACCCTGAACAGATAAACCAGGGAGCGACGCGGTCTACCTCCTTCACAAAAGATCCTAAGACTTTGCTGGAGACCTTCAAATTTCGCTCTTTGAGCGCTGTCTGCAGCGCTGTGACTAATGACGGCGCGTTTCCCATAGTGTCTCTTTATCTACCGAGAACCATCAGCCCCTACCCTTAAAAGCGCATCTCTCGGAACTTACCACTCCGGGTTTTCTTCAATCCTGCAGTTCTGAATCCTCTCCAGATGTCTGAAGGGTCCTCCCTGTGCCGGTGATGTTCTGGTTCCCGGGTTTCGGCACCACTTGTCGCGCGCCCCGTCCTCGCCGGCAAGAACAGCACGCAACAACAGCAGGATTCTTCTGCAGAAAGCTTTAATCTTCAGCTCTTTGTGAAACAAATGTGTCGGGCAGGACCTAGACTAAACGAAGGGGCCAGCTTATATAGCTCTCATGCTCTGTGCTGATTGGTGCTGCTATACGTGCTTCATTAGCATGGCAATTTTTAGTAGATCTGATTGGTTCTTATGCTAAGGAGTGATTAGCATGTGGTTTTGTGACGTAGGGTATTTTGCAACTGGGAAGTATGGGATTTTCCAGTTGCCCCACGTTGAGTGCCACCCTCTGGGTGCGGCTGCCAACAAAACAGATTTGAAGGGAGAAATAGATAATAATACAAAAAATAGAGGACTTTGATACCCCAAGAACTATCTCATTTAGACGGAAAATCAATCAATAAATATTAGATTTGAACTACACTTTAGACCAGATGGACCTAACAAACATACAATATACTCTATCCAACAAAAAGCAGAACATGATTCTTAAGCACACACAGAGCATTCTCTAGGATAGATCATCTGTTAGGTCACAAACAAGGCTTAGTAAATTTAGGAAGATTGGACTCATATCATACAAATATTTTTTCTGATGACAATGGTATGAAACTAGAAGTCAATAACAGGATAAATCTTGGAAAATTGTCAAATATGAAGACATTGAGTAACATGCTTTTAACCAAAGAAGACATCAAAAGGAAAATAAGTTTAGTCAAATTAAAATGGAAACACAACATAACAAAACTTATGACATGTAGCAAAAGCAGGTTTAAGAGCAAGATATATGAACAATACACACCTATATTAAGAAAAAAGATCTCAAATAAACAACCTAATGTATACCTCAAGAACTTGAAAAAAATAGGAATAATCTAAGCCAGAAGTTTACATAAAGAAGGAAATAACAAAAATCAGAGCAGAAATAAATGAAATATGGACTAAAAAACAATAGAAAAGATCAAAACTAAATTGTTTTCTCTTTTGTAAAATTGACAAACCTTAAGCTACAATAGCTAAGAAAGAAGACTCAAAATCAGAAATGAAAAAGGAGACATACAGCTGACAACACAAAAATACATAATGTGGTAAAAGACCACTATGAATAATTATTTAAAAATTGGATAACCCATAAAAAATGGACAAATTCCTAGAAATATACAACCTACCAAGACTGAATGATGAAGAAATAGGAAATCTGAACAGATCAATAAAGAGTAAAGAGATTGACTCATCAATCAAAATTCTCCCACCAAATAGAAGTCCAGGATCAGATGGACTTACAGGTACATTCTACCAAACATTCAGGAATTAATACCAACCCTTCTCAAGCGCTTCCAGAAAACTGAAGAGGAGGGCACACTTACAAACTCATTTACAAAGCCAGGATTACCCTGTTACCAAAGCTGGATGTGGTTGTTGTAAGAAAAGAAAATTACACATGAATGTCCTTGGTGAACATAGGTGCAAAATATTTAGCAAAATATTAACAAACCAAATTCAATATTATATTAAAAGGATCATACATCATGATTAATTCATATTTATCCCTGGGATGCAAGAATGGTTCATTATCCACAAGTCAAGAAATATGATGCAACACATTAACAAGATGAATGATAAAAATCATATAATCATCTCAATAGATGCAGAAAAATCATTTGATATAATTCAGCACCCTTTCATGAACAAAATACTCAACAAACAGGGTATAGAAGGATTGTACCTTAACATAATAGAGGCCATATTGGCAAGCCCACTTCTAATATCCTACTCAATAGTGAAAAACTGAAACCTTTTTCTCTAAGTTTAGGAATAAGACATGGATATCCACCCTCTCCACTTCAATGCAACATAGTAATGGAAATCCTAGCCAGAGCAATTATGTGAGGAAAAGAAAAGGCATCCAAATTGGAAAGGAAGGTGTTAAATTACTTCTTGTTTGCAGATGGTATGATTTTTTTGTATAGAAAACCCTAAAGAATTTAGCAAAAAACTGTTAGAACTAATCAACAAATTCAGTAAATTTGAGTCAGTTAAGTAAAATGACAAAATCTTGAGGGTTTTAAAAAAAATTTTGCTCATATTTCACCTTATACTGTGAATACTGATATGAATGATTTGAAAATTTATTACAGATTTTTAGAGGATACATTTATTGTTATTTGGGGCTTGATTTTTTTAAATCTTACAATTTCTTTAACATGTTTTTTCAAAGCAGACAAGTTGATTCTGAGTGTGTATGCTGTCTCATTTTTTGAATTTGAAATTAAAAAACCTTTACCAAATGTAAAAAATCCTTCTGTTTGAAGAATTTAAAATTGAAAAACTTTTACTAAACTAAAAAATCCTTTTCTTTAACGGTTTAAAAAATACTTTTGTTTGCAAAAGTAAGTTGCATTTCTGTACACTAATAATGAACTATCCAAAAGGAAATTAAGAAACAATTCCATTTATAATAGCATCAGAGAGCATAAAATACCTTAGAATAAACATAACAAAGGAAATGAAAGACATGTAAGTTGAAGGTAAAATATTGATGAAATTAAAAAAGACATGTAGTATATCCCATGTTCATGGATTGGAAGAATGAATATTGTTAAAATATCCATTCTACTTGCAGTAGAGATTCAATACAATCTCTAACAAAATTTCAATGGCATTTTGCTCAGAAGTAGAAAAAAATTATCCTAAATTCCAGTAAAATTATAAATTACCCTGAATAACAAAAACAATGTATAGCCAGAAGTATAAACCTGCAGACACACAATTCTTGATTTAAAATATATTTCAAGTCTGTACTAGTCAAAACAGTATAGTACTAGCATAAAAATAGACACATAAACTAATCGAATGTAATAATTAATGCAGAATAAATCCTAGCGTATATGGCCAACAATCTTTGAAAAAGGTGCCAATAATACACAAAGGAGAAAGGATATTCTCTTTAATAAATACTGTTGGGCAAAATGGATATCCATGCCAAAAACAATGAAATTATAACCTTATCTTACATCATACCCAAAACCAACTCAAAATGGGTTAAATACAGGACCTGAAATCATACAGTTCCTGAAAGGAAACATGGAAAAAAGCTCCTTTGATCTTGGCAATGATATTTTTTGTATTTGACACCAGAAGCTCCAGCAGCAAAAAACAAACAAGTGGGACTACATGAAATTAAAAAGCAATCCTACTTCTTCATACATATCTTAAAGAAATGAAGTATCATGAAGATGTATCTGCATTCCCATGTTTGTTTTAGCATTGCTCCCAGTACCAAGACATGGAAACAATCTAAGTCCCTGTCAATGGATGGTAGGTAAACAAAATGATACACAATCTAATTTCCTATCAATGGAAAATGGATAAAAAATAATAATATTAGAATACTACTCTGCCTTAAAAAAGAAGGAAATCCTACCATTTATTACAACATGGATAAATCTGGAGGTGATTATGTTAAGTGAAATATGCCAGACACAAAGACAAATGCATAATTTCACTTATATGTGAAATATAATAAGTTGAACTCCTGGTAACAGAGACTGTGAGCTAGGAGAAGTGGGGAGATGTTGGTCAAAGAGTACAAACTGAATTCTAAGATGAATAAATTCTACAGACCTGATGTACAGCGTGGTGACTATAGTTGATGCATTTTATACCTGAAACTTGCTAAGAGATTAGATCTCAACTGTCCTCCTCACACAATGTTGACTATGTGAGATGATGGACACACTAGGTAAATTGTGGTAATCATTTCACAATGTATATTTTGAATATAGAATTCAAAACAGCGTGTTTTGAATATATACCATATTAATTCATCAATCATGTCAATAAAAGTGGAGGGAAAATATCAAATGAATAAATAAAAACTTTTACCAATGTGTTAGATGTTTGTCTAAATATATCAATAATTATTTTAGTGTGAATGGTCTAGTTACAGCAATTTAATAAGAGTTGAATAAATAACTAGAGACAACTATATATTGCCTATAAGACATCTACTTTAAATATGATGACTCAAAGAAGTTAAAGTTAAGAGATGGAGAAATGAATAGCATAGTAACACTAATCAAAAAAGCTGGAGAAACTATGTTACTGTCAAAGCTGATTCAGAACAAATAAATTATCAGGGTAAAGAGGAATATGTAATTATAGAGGGATCAGTTCTCCAAGAAGACATACCAATTCGTAATTTGTATGCTACTAACAGCAGCAAATCAAGTACATGAGGCAAAAACAGAGAGAATTAAAATAAAAACAATTGAATGACTCTTATAAGAAACTTCAATATTCCTCTCCCAGTAACAGAGAGATACAACAAGTAGAAAAATCAGTAAGGCTATAGAGGACCTGAGCATATCTGTCAATCAACTTGATTTAATTGGCCTTTACAGACTACTTCAACCAACAATGTCAGGATACACAGTCTCTTGAAACTTACAAGAATATTCACCAAGGTAGAAAAAATTTGGAGCCAAATTTTAACATCTTAATAAATTAGAATAATAGAAATCATTCAAAGTATACTCTCAGATGACAGCTAAATTAACAAGGAATCAAATAACAAAATGAAAAACATACAGATTGGAAATAAAGAAGTAAAGAAAAAAACTGTCTTTATTTACAGATGACATGATTATTCATGTACAAAATGCCATAGAACCTACATGGAACTCTGAAGTAATAAGTATAGCAAGGTCACAGATCGAAGGTCAGTGTACAAAATTAAATTGTTGTTTCATATGTCAGCAGTGAACAATTAGAATTTGGAATTAAAAAATGTAGCAAGGATGTAATTAGCCTCAGCATAGGAACAACTAGTGTGCACATTTTTACACATTCTGGTAATACCTAGAGCATCCATTGGATGGCTGAAGCTACACTAAAGGGACACCCAATAATATCTTTTCTTTCTTCAAAGTCTTTGATAATTTTTTTGGCCAGTGTCCTTCTTTGTCAGCATAAATCATTTCTAAAGATTATTTTTGATTACAAAAGGCCAGTTTTGCTGGGTTTGATTATGCAATACCATTCTTCACTATTCATATAGTTCTTCCTGAGTTTGTTTTGCAAAGGTAGGAACATGAACAATTGATCAACTTCTAAGGCCACAGAATGAACTTCTGCCTAGAAGTTTTCTTAAGGAATCTTGTATGGAATTTAAAAAAAAAATTTTTATTTTGGTATCATTAATCTACAATTACATGAAGGACATTATGTTTACTAGGCTCCCTCCTTCACCAAGTCCCCCCCCGATCCCCGTTCACAGTCACTGTCCATCAACATAGTAAGATGCTGTAAAATCACTACTTGTCTTCTCTGTGTTGCACAGACCTCCTCGTGCCCCCCGTTACACTATACATGCTAATCGTAATACCAACTTTCTTTTTTTCCCTCCCTTATCCCTCCCTTCCCATCCGTCCTCCCCAGTCCCTTTCTCTTTGGTAACTGTTAGTCCATTCTTGGGTTCTGTGCTTCTGCTGCTGTTTTGTTCCTTCAGTTTTCTTTTGTTCTTATACTCCACATATGAGTGAAATCATTTGGTACTTGTCTTTCTCTGCCTGGCTTATTTCACTGAGCATAATACCCTCTAGCTCCACGATGTTGTTGCTAATGATAGGATCTGTTTTTTTCTTATGGCTGCATAATATTCCATTGTGTATATGTACCACCTCTTCTTTATCCATTCATCTACTGATGGACATTTAGGTTGCTTCCATATTTTGGTTATTGTAAATAGTGCAGCGATAAACATAGGGGTGCATCTGTCTTTTTCAAACCGGAGTGCTGCATTCTTAGGGTAAATTCCTAGAAGTGGAATTCCTGGATCAAATGGTATTTCTATTTTGAGCATTTTGAGGAACCTCCATACTCCTTTCCACAATGGTTGAACTAATTTACATTCCCACCAGCAGTGTAGGAGGGTTCCCCTTTCTCCACAACCTCGCCAACATTTGTTGTTGTTTGTCTTTTGGATGGTAGCCATCCTTACTGGTGTGAAGTGATATCTCATTGTGGTATTAATTTGCATTTCTCTGATGACAAGTGATGTGGAGCATTGTTTCATGTGCCTGTTGGCCATCTGAATTTCTTCATTAGAGAACTGTCTATTCAACTCCTCTGCCCATTTCTTAATTGGATTATTTGCTTTTTGTTTGTTGAGGTGGATGAGCTCTTTATATATTTTGGATGTCAACCCTTTATCGGATCTGTCATTTACGAATATTTTCTCCCATACTGTAGGATACCTTTTTGTCCTATTGATGGTGTCCTTTGCTGTACAGAAGCTTTTCAGCTTGATACAGTCCCATTTGTTCATTTTTGCATTTGTTTCCCTTGCCCAGGGAGATATGTTCAAGAAGAGGTCACTCATGTTTATGTCTAAGAGATTTTTGCCTATGTTTGTTTCTAAGAGTTTTATGGTTTCGTGACTTACATTCAAGTCTTTGATCCATTTCGAATTTACTTTTGTGTATGGGGTTAGACAGTGATCCAGTTTCATTCTCTTACATGTAGCTCTCCAGTTTTGCCAGCACCATCTGTTGAAGAGACTTGTCATTTCCCCATTGTATGTTCATGGACCCTTTATCGAATATTAGTTGATCATATATGTTTGGGTTAATGTTTGGAGTCTCTATTCTGTTCCATTGGTCTGTGGCTCTGTTCTTCTGCCAGTACCAAATTGTCTTGATTACCGTGGCTTTGTAGTAGAGCTTGAAGTTGGGGAGTGAGATCCCCCCCACTTTATAATTCCTTCTCAGGATTGCTTTAGCTATTCGGGGTCTTTGGTGTTTCCATATGAATTTTTGAACTATTTGGTCCAGTTCATTGAAGAAAGCTGTTTGTAATTTGATAGGGATTGCATCGAATCTGTATATTGCTTTGGGCAGGATGGCCATTTTGATGATATTAATTCTTCCTAGCCAGGAGCATGGGATGCGTTTCAATCTGTCAGTGACCTCTTTAATTTCTCTTAAGAGTGTCTTATAGTTTTCAGGGTATAGGTCTTTCACTTCCTTGGTTAGGTTTACTCCTAGTTATTTTATTCTTTTTGATGCTATTGTGAATGGAATTGTATTCCTGATTTCTCTTTCTATTAGTTCATTGTTAGTGTATAGGAAAGCCACAGATTTCTGTGTGTGAATTTTGTATCCTGCAACTTTGCTGAATTCCGATATTAGCTCTAGTAGTTTCAGAGTGGAGTCTTTAGGGTTTTTTATGTACAATATCATGTCATCTGCAAATAGTGACAGTTTAACTTCTTCTTTACCAATCTGGATTCCTTGTATTTCTTTGTTTTGTCTAATTGCTGTGGCTAGGACCTCCAGTACTATGTTGAATAACAGTGGGGATAGTGGGCATCCCTGTCTTGTTCCCGATCGCAGAGGAAAAGCTTTCATCTTCTCGCTGTTCAGTATGATGTTGGCTGTGGGTTTATCATATATGGCCTTTATTATGTTGAGGTACTTGCCCTCTATACCCATTTTGTTGAGAGTTTTTATCATGAATGCATGTTGAATTTTATCGAATGCTTTTTCAGCATCTATGGAGATGATCATGTGGTTTTTGTCTTTCTTTTTGTTGATGTGGTGGATGATGTTGATGGATTTTCGAATGTTGTACCATCCTTACATCCCTGGGATGAATCCCACTTGCTCATAGTGTACGATCGTTTTGATGTATTTTTGAATTCGGTTTGCTAATATTTTGTTGAGTATTTTGCATCTACGTTCATCAGGGATATTGGTCTGTAATTTTCTTTTTTGGTGGGGTCTTTGCCTGGTTTTGGTATTAGGGTGATGTTGGCTTCATAGAAAGGGTTTGGGAGTATTCCCTCCTCTTCTGTTTTTTGGAAAACTTTAAGGAGAATGGGTATTATGTCTTCTCTGTATGTCTGATAAAATTCTGAGGTAAATCCATCTGGCCTGGAGGTTTTGTTCTTTGGTAGTTTTTTGATTACCGCTTCAATTTCTGTGCTGGTAATTGGTCTGTTTAGATTTTCTGTTTCTTTCTGGGTCAATCTTGGAAGGTTGTATTTTTCTAGGAAGTTGTCCATTTCTCCTAGGTTTCCCAGCTTGTTAGCATATAGGTTTTCATAGTACTCTCTAATAATTCCTTGTATTTCTGTGGGTTCCGTCGTGACTTTTCCTTTCTCGTTTCTGATTCTGTTGATTTATGTTGACTCTCTTTTCCTCTTAATAAGTCTGGCTAGAGGCTTATCTATTTTATTTTCTCGAAGAACCAGCTCTTGGTTTCATTGATTTTTGCTATTGTTTTTTTCTTCTCAATTTTATTTATTTCTTCTCTGATCTTTATTATGTCCCTCCTTCTGCTGAACTTAGGCCTCATTTGTTCCTCTTTTTCCAATTTTGATAATTGTGACATTAGACCATTCATTTGTGGTTGTTCTTCCTTCTTTAAATATGCCTGGATTGCTATATACTTTCCTCTTAAGACTCCTTTTGCTGTATACCACAGCAGTTGGGGCTTTGTGTTGTTGTTGTAACTTGTTTCCATATATTGCTCTATCTCCATTTTGATTTGGTTATTGATCCATTGATTATTTAGGAGCGTGTTGTTAAGCTTCCATGTTTTTGTGAGCCTTTTTGCTTTCTTTGTACAGTTTATTTCTAGTTTTATGCCTTTGTGGTCTGAAAAGTTGGTTCGTAGGATTTCAATCTTTTCAAATTTTTGAGGCTCTTTTTGTGGCCTAGGATGTGGTCTATTCTGGAGAATGTTCTATGTGCACTTGAGAAGAATGTGTATCCTGTTGCTTTTGGATGTAGAGTTCTGTAGATGTCTATTAGGTCCATCTGTTCTAGTGTGTTTTTCAGTGCCTCTGTGTCCTTACTTATTTTCTGTCTGGTGGATCTGTCCTTTGGAGTGAGTGGTGTGTTGATGTCTCCCAGAAGGAATGCATTGCATTCTATTTCCTCCTTTAATTCTGTTAGTATTTGTTTCACATATGTTGGTGCTCCTCTATTGGGTGCATATATATTTATAATGGTTATATCCTCTTGTTGGACTTAGCCCTTTATCATTATGTAATGTTCTTCTTTATCTTTTGTTACTTTCTTTATTTTGATGTCTATTTTGTCTGATACTAGTATTGCAACACCTGCTTTTTTCTCTCTGTTGTTTGCCTGAAATATGTTTTTCCATCCCTTGACTTTAAGTCTGTGCATGTCTTTGGGTTTGAGGTGAGTCTCTTGTAAGCAGCATATGGATGGGTCTTGGTTTTTTATCCATTCTATTACTCTGTGTCTTTTGATTGGTGCATTCAGTCCATTTACATTTAGGGTGATTATTGAAAGGTATGTACTTATTGCCATTGCAGGCTTTAAGTTTGTGTTTACCAAAGGTTCAAGGTTAGCTTCTTTACTATCTTACTGTCTAACTTAACTCACTTATTGAGCTATTATAAACATGGTCTGATGATTCCTTATTTCTCTCCCTTCTTATTCCTCCTCCTCCCTTCTTGATATGTTGGATGTTTTGTTCTGTGCTCTTTTTAGGAGTGCTCTCAACTAGAGCAGTCCCTGTAAGATGCCCTGTAGAGGTGATTTGTGGGAGGCAAAATCCGTTAACTTTTGCTTGTCTGGGAATTGTTTGATCCTTCCTTCATATTTAAATGATAATCATGCTGGATACAGTATCCTTGGTTTGAGGCCCTTCAGTTTCATTGCATTAAGTATATCTTGCCATTCTCTTCTGGCCTGTAAGGTTTTTGTTGAGAAGTCTGATGATAGCCTGATGGGTTTTCCTTTGTAGGTGACCTTTTTTTTCTCTCTGGCTGCCTTTAATACTGTGTCCTTGTCTTTGATCTTTGCCATTTTAATTATTATGTGTCTTGGTGTTGCCCTCCTTGGATCCCTTGTCATAGGAGTTCTGTGTACCTATGTGGTCTGAGAGGCTATTTCCTCTCCTAGTTTGGGAAAGTTTTCAGCAATTATTTCTTCAAAGACACTTTCTATCCCTTTTTCTCTCTCTTCTTCTTCTGGTACCCCTATAATGCAGATATTGTTCCATTTTGTTTGGTCACTCAGTTCTCTGAAAATTCTTTCATTCGTGGAGATCCTTTTATCTCTCTCTTCATCAGCTTCTCTGCATTCCTGTTCTCTGTTTTCTAGTCCATTAATGGTCTCTTGCATCTTGTCCATTCTGTTTTGAAGTCCTTCCAGAGCTTGTTTTATTTCTGTATTCTCCCTCCTTAGTTCTTACATATTTCTCTGAAAGTCCATCAGCATGGTTATGACTTGTTTTGAATTCTTTTTCAGGAAGACTGGGTAAATCTATCTCCCCAAGTTCCTTCTCAGTGGAAGATGTAGAAGATGTCGAAGCTGTGTGGGTTAGTCTTGTCTGTATCAAATATTTTTGCCTTTTCATGTTGATAAGTGCAATGGTGAGTTATTGACTTTCTTTCAGCTGGGAGAGCCACGGCTTTCCACTTGCTCCTGGCCTTTCTTTACTGGGACAACTGCGACCCCTAGTGGCTTGTGTTAGGCAATTGCGTGTAGACTGTGTCTCTGTATCTTGCCCGGCCGGTATGGAGGAAGCTCCCTTGCTGTGGGCGTGGCCAGCCTCAGGCCACTGCTCTGGTATGGCGGAGCCCCGGAGTAGTAATGAATGGGGGGCTGTTTGGCTGTTTACCTCCATGAAGGGTATCAGAGCAGTTTCCCAGGGGGTTAGTGTGCCCAGAGTTCCCTGGAATTTCCAGCTTCTGGACTGTGACCCGGGATGCTTCCTTCCAGCTGTTGCGTCCCTGTCCCTTTAAGACTTTCAAAAAGCACTCGCTCTTCTTTGTCACAGGGGCACGGGCTTTGGGATCTGCTCAAAGATCTTGCTGCCCTGTTTCCCTAGTTTCCAGCACCCCATGCATGCACTATGTCGGTTCTCTGGTGCGGATGGCTAGGGCTGGGTGTTTAGCAGTCCTGGGCTCCCTCTCCCTTCCCGCTCCGATTCCTCTCCTCCCGCCGGTAGCTGGGGTGAGTGGTGCTTGGGTCCCACCGGACCGGGGCTTGTATCTTACCCCTTTCACCAGGCACTGGGTTCTCGCAGGTGTGGATGTAGTCTGGCTGTTGTCCTGTGTCTTCTGGTCTCTCTTTTAGGATTAGTTGTATTTGTTGTATTTTCAAAAATATATATGTTTTCGGGAGGAGATTCCCACTGTCCTACTCACACCGCCATCTTGGCTCTGCCTCTCTTGTATGGACTTTTTAAAGTCTCTGTTTTTGCTCTGTAGTCAGATTACCAGGAAGCTCATTTGTGGGAACTCTCTACTGGATTTCAAGTGTAGTAGTTTTAAATATAGGTGAATTATGTTCTTTATGAGGGTCCAAAATTTGCTAAAACACCATCCTATTTGCAATTTACCTTCTTCACTACTGTTAAAGCTAGAATCTTGCAAGGCAACTACCAGGCCAGCTTTCCTGGAGGTCTTGGCTCCATAAAAGTTTTGTATGTCAGTTTTGTATCCTGAAACTCTATTGAATTCATTGTTTAATTCTAAGACATTTTTGGATGGAGTTTTATGGTTTTTCTCCCTATAGGGTCATGCCATCTGAAAATAGAATTTTCTTTCTAATTTGACTAATTTTTATTTCTTTTTTTTGCCTAATTGATCAAACTAGGACCTCAAGTATTATGTTGAGTAAGAGCAGTAGTAGTGAGAACACATGCCTTGTTCTTGATCTTGGAGGAAAATCTTCCAACCTTTCACCATTGAGTATGATGCTAGCTGTGTACTTGTCATATATAGTCTTTATTATATTGAGATATGTTCTGTCTGTATTCACTGTATTGAAAGTTTTTATCTTGAATGATTATTGAGTTTTGTCTAATGGTTATTACTTGTGTATTAAAATTATCATGTGACTTTTGTCGCTCATATTGTTAATGTGGTGTATCACATTTATTAGTTATGGTATTTTGAACTGTCCTTGCTTTGTGGTGATAAATATCACTTGATTGTGGTGTATGATACCTTTTAATGTATTAATGAATTTGGTTTGCTGGTATTTTGTTGAGAAATTTTTGCATCTGTACCCATCAGGAATATTGGTCTGTACTTTTCTTGTAATGTCTTTATCTGTCTTGGTATCTCTTTTTTATCACTGTATCATTTAAAGAACATTTTCCAATCATCTGACAGGACAACACATAATGTATAAATGGTATCTGCTATTTAGTTGTTTGTGCAATTGACACCTATTACTGTTAGATTTACCTGGCTTAATGGTTGATGAGTAATTTGAAAATACATCTTTTAATCTTTAGTAATGCTATTAGTATTTATTGAATTATGTTTTATGTTTTCTTAGGTAAATTTGTCTTCGTGACAGTATGAATGAGTTTTGCCATACAGAAATCCCCAAAGTCTGAAAATAATCACTGTAAGTAGAACCGAAAAGGAAGGTCTGAAAATAGCTTTCATCATTACTTTGAGTTACAACATTAACATTTAATATTCATTGCTTTGCTATTAAAATTTACTGTATTTAGCCTCTTCCCTGAAAAGAAAAAGAATAGTAATATTTTAATCAATATTAAATGATAATGACCTTTTCTGTAAAGTCTTTTGTCTTTTAATTAAGATCTAGATTAATATACAACTAAATCAAAATAAGTGACCCCAAAGTCTTTACAAAATGTTTTCTCTTGAATATATGTCCTGCATATTTTTTTGAAAACTAGACTACTTTTTCTTTTCAAAATAACAGATATGATATTGAATTTATTAAAAATGTGTAGTACTCAGAATATATAATTTAAATGGCTACCACAAGAAATACGTTTTCAGAAGGATGGTTTAAATGATAGGTAATTAATCTTGAAAAGGAAGAGTAATTAAGTAGTTTTTCTATGTCATAAATATGCTACCATTGTTTTGAAAGTAGCATGTTACTGCTACTTTTATAATTCTCAAAAAGTGAGTAAGGAAAATAAAATTATTATAGTTGGTATAACTTAATACTGAAATACCTGCTACCTAGAGCACCATAAAAATTAAAGTGTTTTCATTATGTAGAAACTTCAAACGTTCTGAAGAGAACAGTCCCATAGTGAGCAAAATATTTTAAAACCCTTTGTGCTTCTGAACTTACACATTATAACATTTGTAATATTATAAATGTTTAAAAAATTGTTTTAAAAATGAATTTGCATTTTCTATTGCATTTACTCTTAGGATATATATAATTCTAATTAATTTTCTATACCTAGCTTTCTTTTCATGTGAACATTGACCTGACTAAATTAATACATTTAATATGCTGTAGGTAGTTTAAAGTGCTTTACTCATAGATCTGGGAATTGGAAGGTCTTTAGGTCGGTATCTTATTCCAAAGTCTGCCTTTAGGCCAGGAGAGATCAAGCAACATTTTCAAACCAGAAGTGGCCAGAGAATAAGAGGTTCTCTTTATAGCAGAGCTCTATTTCTCAAACATTGTTTCAGAATTAAAGGTGAACATCATTTTAAGCCATATCATTAAAAGGACATTTTACTCTCTATGGCTTGATATAAGTAGGTTAGCTTGAGATAGATAGAGAATAATAATACTGATGTCCTATTATTATATGTCATTCTTGTTATTTCTTGTGTTTTGTGAAGCACATATATATGTTACCAAAATATATATGAATTGTTATGATTATAAAATTTACTTCATGCTTAAGAATAACTCATAAAAATCTACTTAGTGGAAAGAAAGGCAGTACATGTAGATGGTGACTGTATTTGCCAGCAATTCGTATGTATGTTTGTATTTGTGTGTAGTCAACTGTAAATTTTCCCAACACTTTAGTTTCTACTAGACTGTAAATTATCTGAGGGTAAAGAATGTATTGTTCCCATCTAAGTCCCTATCACTTTCCTTCAGACTGAACAGTCCCTGAATTACCTGCTTTATTTGCTGGTGTCTGAGGGAGATTAGCAATAGCAACTACATGTTAATAAAATTCAGGACAATTTTCAAACAAAATGTAATGCTTAATAAAGTTAAAAATGATCAACCTTAGAAAAGAAAAAAAGGAAATACTATTTTAACCCAAATAATTATCAAATACAAATAAAATTAGCAAATACAAATAAAATATGGCAAATCCAGAATTTTCAAGGATCTCATGCATAAAGAAAATTATCATACAATGGTAAGCATATACATTCTGACAATTTTCCTTAGAAAGATCCTTGGCATTCAAGAAGCTTAAATAATTTCATACCTATTGTCCCAGTATTTCCATGTAAGGAAGGAGTCTATAATAATGAAATAGTCAGAAACTAAAAAAAAAAAATACAAATACATTAATCATAGTATTACTTTAATAAAGCAATAAAATAACGCTAATGTTCAACCAAAGAGAAATGAGACTTTAAAATATGAGTAAACTCACTTTTTACATTTTACTTCCTTTCCTACACCTCAGGCATTTACTTTCACATTCGCATAAGCTAATCACATTTTAATAAATTATATTTCATTTAATAAATTGTAATTCACACACTGCAGTGGGGAAGTATTTATTTACATTCCATCACATCCCATGGTCTGAAGAACACTCTGTTATCCAGCAGATGTCCCCAAAAAAAATACATAGTTAAGAAATGCAGGAGGTAATATGTCTAAAAGGGGAGAAAAGCAGGTATGCATAGCAGCAGTATGGTTATTGGTACTAAAAATACAGTTAATTTTGAAAATCCTTCTGAATTTGAGGTCTACCAATAATATCCATTTGCTTAGAGACATGTAATTTTATTCCAATTTTATATGAAAAAACAAAGAATGTTAATAATGTCAAAGGGAAGTGATCTTTGAAGACTTAACTTTAATAAACAGATACAGAAAATTGATAACAAGTATTTTAAATGTAAATCGCTATTTCTAAGTACTTAAGCATAAAATACCTAACTGCTTCCTTCCTCCCCTTTCTCCAAGCCTATCAATCCTCTCAACAGAAGATAAGAGCTAGGAAGCTTTTGGGTCATCGCTATTTGAAGATGTGGGAGAAAAAGAGAATACAATTGTCAGTCAGGTCATACCAGAATTAATGCAGTTGGGGGGGAATGACATAGCCACATGGTGCCAGCTAAAGAAAAATAGGAATGCCATCCATTTATTGAGTACCTATTTTATACTAGGTACTATACAGATGATAGCACATTTAACCTTAACATACAAAAATCAAAGTTGAGGCCCATATACTTTAGTGATTTGACCAAAGTTATTGCATGTTACAAAGTTTACTCTTAAATACCATGTCCATCTGACTTAAAAGCTCTGAATTCTCCTACAGGGACATCTTTGGTGTCACAGAGCGGATGACAATGCTTATACAGTTAATATTGTAATAATTTTTCCTTCCTTATTAAGGAAAGGACTCAACTTTCTGTTCATGGGCTCATTGTGATAGTATCAATAAGAGATAGAATTATTTCCTGACTCCTCTGAAATGGCTAGGCTTCAGCTTTTTCAAGTTAGTTTGCTTTACTTTTTGTCTTATTTGAAACTAAATTATTTGTCAGATCTGGAATGTTCCCAGGATTGCCTTTGCTTGGTTCATCTAAGTTAATAAATCTATTAAAGTTTAGAAGTAACATTTAACTCAGGATAAAAGGAATTTCTGTGGAGCTGTATAAATATGGCAGAGAGGAGTTTATATGGAATTGTAAAATGATATTTAAATTTTTATCACTTTTATTGAGATACAATTTGCATACAATAAAATTAACCAATTTTGAATGTATATTTGAATGATTTTGGCAAATATATACTGTCAGGTATTTTTTTTATAATATCTGCCATGCCTGTGTTATATATATACACAGACATATGCGTATTTGTACACACGTAAACATATACACATACACACATACATTCACACCTGTTTATCAGGTATGTTAAGCTAAAATTTATCTCCTACTATGCTTTCTCTATGTGAGTAATATATGAATCAAGATTTTTATATTTAGCTTACACATTTCACTTACATTATTGTTAACTCATAAACTTCTGGAACAACTGTGGACCATGCCAATTTAAATTTCTGATAAAAGATTGTGGCAGATAAAATGTATTGCTGTGGACAAAAGAGTAGTAGGTTACAACTGCAGTATATTAATGTTCAAAAAAGAATTGCCATTGAATATAAAATTATGAGAATCTTATTGAAACAACATATAAATGTACCTCCTTAATTTAAGTTCTTAAACTTTAACTTCCATCAGAACCACGTGAAGGCTTGTAAAAACAGTTTGGTGAGTCCTATCCCCTGAGTTTTTCATACAGCACTTCCCAGGTGGGCTTGAAGTTTCTGGTCTTAGAGCTACACCTTCAGAGTCACTCCATTAGAAGCATGCTTCTGTTTGAGGCAGAAAGCAATGTCAAAAAAGTATTTCTGATATATAAAAAAAGGTTTTGTTAATCAAGTTTCTGTCATTTAAAAAAACTGGAATGAATAGTAATAGTTATTTAGCTAAAATAATGAAAAATAAGTTAATATGATTGTGTGAAAGAAAGACCACAAAGCTCCAAAATAGTCTATAGCACTTAAGGATAATCGTTCCATTAAAATAACTTCTTAATAAAGATGCATTAGCCACAGAAACAATAGCTGTAACATTCAAAGGCAATTAGGAATAATTCATACCTGTGCATTATTTGTACAACTTCTCTGGAGGAAGCTGTTCTCTTTGAAGGAGCCTTTGAGGACACATTTTGTTTACTTTGTTTCTACTCCTGCTGTCTCCTAATATGTACATTTATACATTCTAGATTTTTATGTCAATTTTATGAAAAATATTATCATATCTTATTTAGTTTTTGAACTTCTTTCTTTAAAAGATTATATACAAGATTAATTGGCATAGGATCTCATCTCTTAATTTTATCCAAGTATGCTTGCAATGGATGTCTCTAAATACATAATTGAAGAAGAAATTAATTTTCCTTTTGGGTATATTTTTCATAACCAGAAATTAATAAAAGCTAGGGTTCAATTTTAATTATATGGAAATTATTTGGAATGAAATCTATAAAGTGATGCAAAGGTATTGCTATACAAGAGTGGCTTTCCCATTTAAGAATGAACCTACTATTCTCTTTCATTCCTTGATATCAAACCCTTCATCTGAGGAATACTAAACCCCTCTTCGCTGGCTGTCCTATTGCACTTTCTGCTATTCAGTAACATTTTAGACATGATGATTTACAAATTCAAGTAATTCACACCATATCTGTACAGAATATCAAGCGTACTCTACTTTCCTTTCACACATAAAATGTTCCCTTTATTCCACTCTTCACTTAAAAATAAGCTACTGGTTAGTGAAGGATTATTTGCAGTTCTAAATGCTCCAAGAATCAATTCTTCATGATTCCCAGCATGTTTCATTCTCATCTTCAAACTCTTCATAAAGATTATTTTCTTTAAAATGTATTTGGAATCTGGTCTATTAAATTTTATAGGTTTTCTATTTCCCTCTTTCTAAAAATATCTTCACTACTTCATGTATATTGCCCTTAACAAGAGTATTAATTTCTCAAAGTCACATATTATGTCATTTGTGATATTTGTGTCTTCTCTAGTTCTTGGCATTGCCAAAATTAATAGTCATCCAAAAAACTCATATTAAATTAATTTAGGAGTTAGCCTGTTCATGTAAAATGGCAGCTGAACTAGAATCACTTGGTTGGGAAAAGTTAAAATACAGTTATTTGAAATGAAAGTGTTCCTCTGTGTGTTGAAAGGGAATAAAGGAAAATAGATTTAAGCAATGATATGAAACATGAGTGATAGGAAAAAGAACGATCAAATCTCTGGAAGTCAGACTTTTAAAGTTTTTAGAAGTTCCTGTGTAAGTTTTTTTAAAAAAGGGGGTATTTTACTTCCTCAAATTATTTCCATGTGTTTCTCTCTTAGGGGAGGGGTATTTATTAGTGGTCTCTCTAGGTCTGTCGTATTCCTATATGCTTTAAATCAGTTGCAGGAAATGTTATTATCCTTGTAAAAAATTGAAGGAAGCTATATTTAAAGTGGCCAAGATAGCTTTCTGTGTATTGGATTTTATCTCTAAAAGTACTATACACTCTACTTTTAGTATCAAATATATGATTTGCATAACAATGCAAAGAAGGCTAGCAGCACAGCCTGTCAGTTACTGTGACATCAATCTGTTCTTTATCCTTTAATCATAATTGACTTAAAACTACTAATTAAAAAAATAATAATTGCTAATGATAGATGAATGTTCAATAATAAAGACTATTTCCTATTTGATTAGAATAAGGAGACACAAGTATTTGAATCATCATGAAAATCTTTTAGAGATTTAATGGCTTTCTGCCCTTGCTTGAAACTGTTACAGTGCTTTCTCAGTTGAATATTATGACACATGATACTTTATCAGATTACTCAGCATTCATTGAACACCTGAATCAAGGGCAGTTCAGTTTTATGCAGGTAAGCATGTGCAACCAGAATCTATCTCAGAAAATTATACAGGCATACCTTGTTTTATGCACTTCACTTTATTGTGCTTTACAGTTACTGTGATTTTTACAAGCTGAAGATTTGTGGCAACCTGTGTTAATCAAGTCTATTTGTGCCATTTTTCCAATAGCATTTGCTCACTTCATGTTTCTGTGTTACATTTTGGTGATTCTTTCAGTATTTCAAACTTTTTCATTATTATATGTTTGTTATAGTGATATGTGATGAGTGGCCTTTGATGTTACTATTGTGATTGTTTTGGTGTGCCATGAACTGCACCCATATAAGATGGCAAACTTCATTGCTAAATGTTTTATGTATTCTGACTGCTCCACCAACTGGTCATTCCCCTTTCTCTCCCTCACTCCTCAGGCCTCTGTATTCCTTGAGACACAACAATATTCAAATTAGGTTAATCAAAAACCGTACAATGGCTTCTAGTGCTCAAGTGAAAGGAAGAGATGCACATATTTCTCATTTTAAATTGAAAGCTAAACGCGATTAAGCATAGTGAGCGAGGCATGTTAAAAGCCAAGAGAAGCTGAAAGCTAGGCCTCTTAGTAACAGTTAGCCAAGTTGTGAATGCAAAGAGGATGTTTCTGAAAGTAATTAAAAGTGCTACTCCAGTGAACACATGAATGATAAACTGCAACAGCCTTATTGATGATATGGAGGAAGTGTTATTGGGTCTGGATGGAAGATCAAACCAGCCACACCCTATGCCCAAGCCTAATCTGTGAGAGGTGAAGAAGCTGCAGAAGAGTTTGAAGTTAGCAGAGGTTGACTGATGAAGTTTAAGGAAAGAAGCTGTTTCCATAACATAGAAGTGCGAGTTGAAGTAGGAAGTGCTAATGTAGAAGTTGCAGCCTGTTATCCAGCAAAACTATCTAAGATTCACTAGTGAAGTGGCTACACTAAACAGCGTATTTATAATATAGATGCAATAATGTTGTATTTGAAGAAGATGCCTTTTACGACTTTCCGAGCTAGAGAAGAGAAGTCAATGCCTGGCTTCAAAGCTTCAAAGAACAGGCTGACTCTCTTTTAGGGGCTAGTGCATCTGGTGCCTTTACGTTGAATCCAATGTTTACTAAATTCTGAAAATCCCAGGGCCCTTAAGAATTAGGGTACATCTACTCTGTGCTCAATAAGTGGAACAACAAAGCCTGGATGTCAGCACATCTGTTTGCAGCATGGTTTGCTGAGTGTTTTATGCCCACTGTTGAGACCTACTGCTCAGAAAAAAGATTCCTTTCAAAATTTTACTGTTCATTGACAATGCACCTGGTCACTGAAGAGATGTGATGGAGATGTACAGTGAGATTAATGTTTTCATACCTGAGAGCACAACATCCATTCCATGATCCATGGATCAAGGATTAATGTTGACTTTCAAATCTTATTAAAGAAATACATTTCATAAGACAATAGCTGCTGTAGTAATTTCTCTGATAGATCTTGGTGAAGTAAACTGAAAACCTTCTGGAAAATATGGACCATTCTAGATGCCATTAAACGTATTCATGATTCATGGAAAGGGGTCAAAATATCAACATTAATACCTGTTTTGAAGAAGTTGATTCCCTCATGGATAACTGTGAGGGGTTGAAGACTTCTGTGGAGGAAGTAACTGCAGATGTGGTGGAAATAGCAAGAGATCTAGAATTAGAAGTGGAGCTGAAGGTGTGACCAAATTGCTGCAATCTCATGATAAAACTTTAATGGATGAGGAGTGGCTTCTTGTGGATGAGAAAATAATGTAATGTCTTCAGATGAACACTACTCCTGTGCAGGATGCTCTGAGGATTGTTGAACTGACAGCAAAGGATTTAGAATATTATATACACTTAATTGTTAAAATGGTGGCAGGGTTTGAGAAGATCAAGTCCAATTTTGGAAGAAGTTCTTTGGGTAAAACACTGTCAAACAGCATCACATGCTACAGAGAAATTGTTCATAAAATGAAGAGTCAATTGATGTGGCAAAATTCATTGTTTTATTGAAGCTCATTGTTTTTGTCGTTGTCTTATTTAAGAAATAGGCATAGCTACCCCAACCTTGAGCAACTGCCACCTTGATCAATCAGAAGCCATCAACAAGAACCTCCACCAGCAAAAATGATTGATTCACTGAAAGCTCAGATGATGATTAGCATTTTTAGCAGTAAAATGTTTTTAAATTAAGATAGGTACCTTTTTTAGAAATAATGCTATTGCACATTTAGTACACTACAGTATACTGTAAACATATTTTTTATACACACTGGGAAACTAAAATTCACTTTATTGTGATATTTTCTTTACTGCCTTGGTGTGGAAGTGAACCTGCCATGTCTCCAAAGTACGCCTATGTTATGACATTCACATTGTAAGTAGGAGCCCGCAAATGGAACTGAAACAGAATGTCAGGGCTGGAGTAATCCTGTTTGACCATGTGCAAGGTGATGAGTGGAGAGAAAATAATTATTGATAGGGAATCAGTACATAGAAGATATTTGGAGAGTAGGTGTGGCCTGAAAGAGCTATGTAAAGAATAGATATTTTAATTATTTATGTATCTTGTATCCCCCATAGAAACTACAAAATTATATGCCTTTAATGGCTACTTAAACCGTTTTTGCATGAATTTATTAATTTTCCATTGGGACCTCATGTTTTCTATTCATTTTCTGGAGAGCTATTGGCTTAAGAAATTCATGTACATTTTTAGGGAGAGAGAGATTTACTTATATTTTGATGAAATTATTATGTTTTACAGTATCTTCTATACTTTTACTATGTATAATACATACCTATAACTAGTTATAATTATTGTATATAATACATGAGTAATATAACACATATGAGATATATACACCCACAGATGATTTACTCAGTCTTTAAACCCTATCTCACCTACTGTGTGTGGTCCCTTTTAAAACTTCAGTTTAATGCCTTTGCTTGAGGTTTTTTGTTTTCAAGTATATGAATTAATAGACAAATTATTCCTGAGTTTTCATAGTCATTCATTTATTGTTCTGATATACAGATTGGAAGTATTATACCCACAAATTGTAACTGATTTTTAAACTACTGGTTACAGAATATTATTATAAACTGCCTTCGTTCTCTAATGGTAAATCTTGTTAGCATTAACAAAAATAATGTTTTCAAAGATAATTTATGGATCTAGCATCATATAATTAATAGCATAAGTGACACAGATGGAAGAATTCACTTATTAAAGCTAGGAGTAGGTGGTTGGTAGTAGAGCAAACTTGACATTGAAACCTTATTTTAGAACTGCTATCTAGAAGACTTTACCTGGATTTTTATGTTTTGGGTTCAGTAACTGTTCTAGACATCTCTTAATCACATCTGTCAAATGATGTTGAAGAAAAATGACTCTCATAAGTGACAGCATGACTTAAGTCACTAAGAACTTCATTCACTTAGACTTGAAAATTGTCATGTATTGATATTCAGTTGTCTTCTTTTCACCTCAGAGAATATAGAATGCCTGTGGGGTGTGTGCATGTGTGTATGTGCAGATAGTCTTCATGCTGATTTACACTGTTGTGTATGTAAGTACATTCATCTGTGTAGATGATCTTGCAGGTGATGTTTCTATTGCTGATCCCCATGATTGTGATCATATACAATTTAAATATAATGATATAAGACTGGCTGTTCTTTCCAAGCTCTGTTTCCAGAGAGGAGGAAAATATCAATCACTCACCCATTCTGGATATTTTAAGTACAATTTTGAGAACCCAGATCTATCAACAAAAAAGACATCCTTTTCTAAACCATATGTCAGCTTCATATCAAAGGCAAAATTTTTTCAGGAAAAATAACATTTCAATGTATTTTTGTATTTAATTATACATATATGCAAATATATACATATAAGTATATGTTTTTATACATGTATGCTAAAGTTTTGACAATAAATTCTGTTTTAAAAATCTTTAAATATGTATTACTCAGTATGGATTACGCCATGCTAATGTAACAAATTAAACATCACATATCAGTGACTTAAACCATTAAAAGTTTTTCTTTTCTTTACTCAAGAAAATTTAATGCAATTTAGGAGGAGATTAGGTCCACAGTCCCCCAGGACCCTGTTGAAAGTGACTCCAGTGCCTTGAGTCTGAGCAATTTGGAACATTAGTCAGTTGGAGGATCTTTTGCTGGTTTGGCCTAGAAGAGCATTCCATTGTCAGAACTAGTTACATGGGTCTCAACTAACTGCCAAATGTGAGGAAAACTGGATTTTTTTTTTCCCCAAGAAAGAACATGGAATATTTTTTGAATTCACTAACTCTCTGATGCTATATCCTGATTCTGGCTTTTGCAAGGTTGTAAGTCCTGGTCCCAAGAAAGGGATTGAAATTTACCCGGCAAATCTGCAAGGGTTCCATAGGATGCTGCCAAAGCCCTTGGAGTTCTTGTGCCTAGAGACTTGCAAGAGAGAAGAGGGATCACAATACTGGCAAAGGCAATTGACTCTGGTTAGTAAGAGAAGTCAGGCTGTTGTTACAAAATAGAGATAGTGAACACATGTGAAACCTCAGTGATATTTTTTAGGTTCCTCCTGGTACTCCCTTCTTCCAAGGAACTATTAATGGTCACATGCAACAGCTGCAGGCTGAGAACTTTATGATCATGAAATGTCCAGAACCCCCAGGGTTGAAGGTTTTATTTAACCACCAAGTAAGCCACTAAGACCTACCTAGGTGATAGTTGAGGGGCATAAGGATTCAGAATACTGTTAAAGAAAAAAATATTCTCACATTTATTAAAGTGGTAAGGCAAATTTATATTCAAGACTATTGCCATAGGGGAGACAAATCAATCTCAACTCCAAATACAGCAAAGACAGCTTCTCTAATGAGAAGAGTGAGGGGGTCAATGGTTGGAAAATTACTCAAAGGAATTATCAAGGGTAGGGAGATTCTTGCTAAATTAACAAGAGGATTCTTGTGGTAGGCAGCTCAATGATTTAGACATAAAAGGTGGGGGATGAGTTGCTTGATCAGAGATTGAGATTGAGCAGATAGATACCAAGGGTGACTTAGCAGGATTCTTGCTAATGCTAGACTTGGAAAGGATAGAAACAGAAGCCCAATGTTGAGGGTCCTTCAAAAAGGGTGGTCAGAGATGTTTAACTAAAACCTGGTCAAACAGAGAGTCTTTTGTCAGTAAACAGTGAGATAGAGAGCAGATGAACACCATTTGCAGTACTGAAATACACTGCAGTGATGGCAGGGTTACTCTCACTAACCTCCTTTTTCTGACATTCCTCTTAAGAAGTGAGGCCCATGAGATCAGTCCTTCCCATACCTCTGTGGATAATCTGTGTGGTGCCAAGGACGGGCTCTGGCAATCAGGAAAATGTGTCCTTCAGATCTTTTAATACATGGAACACAATGTCTGAGGGCCTTAGCTGTTCTGCTCTGAAATCCATCACTGATTTCTGCTGATACTTTACTTCCCTAAATCTTAGTGGAACAAAATTTTAAGGAGCTTTAAGCCATGTGTTTTTTAACCTGTTCTCCAAAAATAGTTTGAATTATATCAACATAATACAATGTACATTAAACATGGTTTGTAAAGTTTTCTTGCAATATATGTACCTAATCATCGCTAATAGTAACAGCAGAAAAAAGAAACTGGATAATTCATGAATTTAATTTTCTTGGCCTTTCATTGCTAAAGTTTATATTATAGAAATAGAGTCTATCTTATTATTGTCCAACAGTCAACAGATGATATTTGCAATTTTCATGTATACTTGAATTCCCCCAAATTTATATCTCCCAGGAATTTGGTTTATCACATACATAAACACATTCATTAATAGTCTTTGTAAAAGTCTTTTGTATACTTTAATTATTAAAATATCCACAGAAACACATGATGATTTAAAAAACTTTCCTTCTATGAATATTGACCTCAATTTTGTCAATAATATTGTCATGAATATTTATCACAATGATTAAAAGAAATCCTCTTCATATGGGAGTTCTTAGACATAGCAATATACACTTCAGGGAAGGTAAGAGATTTAGAATCTTTTGTTCTAAATAACATTTAAAAGTTTTCCCAACCTGAGATATGCTTCATACTTTTAGTAAAAAATAATCTGTAATCCTTTCTAGTTTATTAATATATTTGACAGTTAATATTCTATAATATTATATTAAAAAGTATTAGATCCTTCTGGGAAATTTTGAGACTTTCCAATTATAAATCAAGATTTTGTTTTGCTTGAATTAAATTCCACTAGTATGTTGAAAATAAAATTCAAAAAGATAATAAGCTTTTACTTTAAAAAATTGATTATGCTAATGTGGATGAGTACTAGTAATGGACCTTTTGGTATACTTGTAATTAGATTTTAATCATATGGAGTCATTTTGCTTGCTTTCCAAATCCTCTAATAGAATGTTTTTTCCTTAGAGTGTAGTCTTTATATTATACTTCCTTCAAAATGAATAAATCTCATAATTAAATGAATTTAATAGTGAGCTCTGATTGAATATATTAAACTGAAACATAATTTTAATACTTAGGTAACTAAGATATGTACATTTCAAATATTGGTACTAAAAACAGATCTGTATTTACATACTGTAGAATAGTCTAGTGGCACATTCACCTTTTGGATCTCAAGGAAGTTAGGGGAAGGTCCACCTTTTGCCTTTTATACAGTCTTCAAAGACTTGTCCAAAAATATGCACCTCTACTATCTTGGATCACTGAAAATAAGAAATTCCAATTCAAAAAGAGACAATGATGGGATCTATCTGTGTGTCTATGTGTCTATATTCATTGTCATCATCTGTCCTTTCATCCATCTATCCATCCAGTCATCTATGCATCTTCTATTCTTACAGGGCTTATCAGTCTTGGTCTGATCAAGAAAGAGGAAGCACACAATATTTTACAGACAGATGTTAATATAGAGGATTATTAAGCAGTGATGAGAGAGGGATGATTAGGTTGGAAAGGGAACTAGAAGACACCCCAGGGCTGAAGGAGAGGATCCAAGAAAGGACAAATTCAGAAGGAGGGGTCAGTCCTTACTGAAGAAGCTACAGTTGCAGCCTGCTGGGTTACAGGTAAGATTACTAGGTAGTTTGAGTCATTGCTACTGCACAGTAGCTAGGCAAGGCTAGAACAGTCCTTTGGGACATGCAGATCAACTGAGGTTGGTAGTAGGCATTTGAATGGAATCCAGTTGCTGCTGCAGGTACTGCCAGAACTAAGAGCTGGAAAAGCCTACCTGTATGGTAGTAACCTGATGTCCTTGCATGCATGGCTGGGGCAGGCTGATGGGTAGGACAGATTTTGGGTGGCTGCCTCCCGTTGGAATGTTTTGTGATTAAAATAAATGATTGCAGTTCAGTTTTCAAGTATCTCCTGGAAAGTTACATTTTTAAGAGGAAAAATATATTTTTAAACAGTATAAATCTATTGACATTTTTATTTGTGTCTAAAATAGACTAATATTGGGTATAGTTGCTTGGATTGAAAATATGAAATTATCTTTGAAGTCACCTTAAACCTAACTAATATGGCTTACATATAGTATTGACTAAGTTAATATGAGCCTGTAAATTGTTGTCACAGTTGACAAACATCCATTGACCGAATTTAAGGTAGACTCAATTGAGCCCTCTTTTTATTTCAGCCTTGGACTTGTCTTTGGCATGCATAGTTCAGTTGCTGCAAGAATCTTGTAAGTCAGTGTAGAAAGAATCCTTCACCCTGAATATCTTATCACCCTTGATATCTGATCAAATTCCTTATCCCTGACTCTTGATATCTGATCATCCTGGCCTGCTATCAGCAAGAATTTTAAGTCAGTTTAGCAAGAATCCCTCTACCCTGATGTCTCCTTTTCGTAATTTTCCGTCTATTGACCTCACACTCTACTCCTTGGCTGTAAATCCTGACTTTTGTTTTCATCACTGAACTCTCTCTTCATTATTGTGATATCTTGACACCTCATAATAGTCATGAATAAAATCTTCCTTACCACTTTAACAACCTTCTGAATATTCTTTTCTTTAACATAGTTCAGATATGTCTACTCCATTAACAAAATACTCATTTCAGTCAGTTAATCTTCAGTATTCATCACATGGTAAGATATTGGTTTGAAATTTGCTATCCATCTCATAAATTTCAACTGAAATATAAGAATATTGGGTAAACTGAGGACATAATTAAATATAGTCTATCTTCATCTACTATTAGGAATAGATTACAATAATTTAGTAAAGCTATACCAAATAATCCATGTTGAAAGGGTAGTTTTAGTCATCATTTATTTTATGTAGAAAACACATGATAAAAATTTTCCTGGTAAAAATAATAGTTACCATCTCTGATTAAAGAACAAATCACTCTTAAATAAGATTACCTTACAAGTCTGGAATTTTACTTTTAGATTAACTTTAGTATCAGATTAAAATCTGTTAGATTAATGTCAGTCAATGACATAATTTGCAATGTCATAGGAACTTTGGAATGTTGAATGACAAAGACATGACTGTGAGGCATATTACCATCATGTGTATATTTGTGTGCATTTTAAAGTTAATTTTAATATACTTTCTATTTTCATTTTGGACTTAACCAAAATGTAGTAAAGATAGTACAGATCTCATATACCCCTTAGCAAATTTCCCTTATTAATTCTTCTATTATGATAGGAAATTTGTCATAATTCATGAATCATGTACCAGTATACATTATTATTAACTAAAGTCCATATTTTTTTGAGATTTCCTTTTATTTTATCTAATATTTTGTTACTGTTTAAGAATCCCTTCCAGGATACTATGTTGCATTAATTCATCATGCTTCCTTGGTTAGTTTTGCTGGAAGAGTTTCTCAGACTTTCTTGTTTTTTATAAATTTGAGAGTTTTGAGGAGTACTGATCTGGTATTTTGTAGAATCTTCCTCAGTTGAGTTGTTCTGATGTTTTCCTCATCTTTAGAATGGTATTACAGGTTTTGAGATGGAAGACAACTACGTTAAAGTGACATTTTCAACAAATCATATAAAGTGTACCTATTATCTACACAACATCTCTTTTGGTTTAATCTTCAGTACTCAACTGAGGTAGTGTTTGTCAGGTTTATTTACTATAAAGGTTTCCTTCCCCTCCCTGCACACCATTATTCCGTACTTCTTGTAAGGAAGTAGGTGTACACCACCCACACTTGAAGAGTGAAGCGTCACGTTCTGACTCCTTTAGGGTGGAATACCTGCATATATTATCTGTTACTTATTTTAGGATAAATTTGGGCTATCTTCCTTCCTCCCTCTCTTCCTCCCTCTCTCTTGCCCTCTCTCCTTCCTTTTCTCTCTTTTTTCTTCCTTCATCCATATGGGCTCATAGATATTTATTTTATACTTTGGGTTACAATCTAATATACTTACTTTTTCCTCAAATTATTTCAGCTTTAGCCTGTGGAAGATTCTTTCATCTGGCTCCTTTGTCTCTTTAACACAGACATGTTACTATGTTTTTTTTTAAGTACTGCCTTACTTTCTGGCATTATGAGATGTTCTTGCCTCATCTTGTACACTTCCTACCCCAATCCTAGAATCCGCTATTTCTCCAAGGACCCTGATTTCATTTACTGGAGAATGGTATGAGACCAGGATATGGGTACTAAATGTGTTCCTTGTTACTGTGGTGACTTGTTTCTAGGGCCTTCCAGCTGACAGATGAAGGCAATTCATATGTGTTTAATAACTTTAGTATATATGGTTCCCATCCTGTGATGGTTCAACTTACATTTTTTGACTTTACTATGGTTTGAAATGATAGCCATTCAATAGAACTGTACTTCAGATTTTGAGTTTTGATTTTCTCCTGGTGAGTGGTAATGCAGACTATTTTATGTAGTGTCAGTGGGCAGTGGTACTGAGCAGCAGCTGCCAGTCAGACACACAAACATGAGGGTAAATACCTGATACATTTACAACCATTCCATACCTATACAACCATTCTGTTTTTCACTTTCAGTGGAGTATTCAATAAATTGCATGAGATATTTGACACTTTATTATACAATAGGGATTATGTTATATGATTTTGAGCACATTTAAGGTAGGCTAGGCTAAACTTTGATTTTTTGAAGATAAGGTATATTAAATGCATTTTCAGTTTACAATGGACTTACTGGGATGTAACCCAATCATAAGTTGAAGAAGACCTGTATACACATATGTAGACATATTTCTCTTTGTATTTATCTGTACCTATATTAAGCTAAACATAGTTTATATTAATGTATCCACCTGTAATCTATTACCATATGGATGATTTTAGCCTCTTCCCCTTGCTTATCTGTAGTATCCCACTCAAATAATGAGAACTGAGATCCTACCATCTCCTACCAATTTACTTAAATGTTCAATTCTAGTATGTGTATGGAAATACAAGAATTTTTAACTCCTAACCCAGGAAACAACTTTATCAGTTTCAGTATAGTATGTATGCATAGTTCTTTTGCCTTTAGTCTAACACACTCCACTCATTTTCAGAATCAGGTGGCTCAATAGTTTCCCCTTATTTTCTTCAACGAGATTCTTTCATACTTTGACAATACAGCTGGATTCTTTTGTGGCAGCCTGCATTCTATTTTAGAATTTCCTGGTCTTCTGAGTTTTTAAAAATTTGCATATGTTAAGGTTCAGTTATTTGTGGTGTAATATATATATACCTTTGCAATATCATTTAGAATAGTCTCACTGCCCTGCCAAAAAAATTCCCCTGTGCTTCATCTGTTCAACCCTTACCCCTCTTCTGAACTGTTAGTAACCACAGAGCTATTTATTGTGTCCTTGTAAGTTTTGCTTCTTCCAGAATATAATGTAGTTGGAATTATGCAGTATGTGGACTTTCAGAATGACTTCTTTCTGTCATTTAGAAATATTCAGATGAAATTCATCTCTTTCTTTCTGTTCCTTGATAACTCATCTTTTAAATCCTGAATAATTTCTCATGGCATAGGTACAACTATTGGTTTATTTCTTCATCTATTGAACAGGATCTTGGTTCATTTGAGTTTTTGACAATTACAAATAAAGATACTATAAACATTCATGGGCAGGTTTTATGTGGATATAAATTTTCAAATCAGTTGGGTAAATATCTAGGTTTGTCTAAGAACCTGATACAAGTACATTTAAAAAATATGACTAAAATGAACGGGAGAGTCTCATGATAGATACATCAAGCAATTTACTGCTAAGTCATAACTTGGCATCATGATTGATGTGTCATGTAGAAATAATAGTGGTGAAGAAAAATCTGGATCATTTTATGTTCTTGGCATGCTCCTGAAACTTCAAAATATCATTGCATTAGTATTTTCCTTCAAAACTAATTCATAATGGTTTGTAGAAAATATAATACATATTAAAGGTTTGGTTAGAATAAAAGTGTATTATTTAGAATAAAGCCACAAGTGAATTATTATCTGAATGAAATTAATATATAATGCTAAGGCAAAATAAAAAATTTTGAAACATTCAATTTGTAAAAGAAAGCTTGACATAAAGGACAGTATTTTTTTCAGGGTGTCTATCTAATTAAGTTATTCTGTTCTTTATTAAGATATTAAATAAAATTCTTCATTTCTATTTCTGTTGGTACTAATAAGTGTTATTTTCAGAGAAGACTTTCATGTAGAGAGGACTTAAGGTGAAAAACTACACTTACATGACAAGGAGTTGCCTTGACCATGGTAGAATGACTACCGTGATCAAACTGTTCAAGTATACTAGAGTAGGATTTCTTGAGAGTGCAATGCATTCTAGGCCCAGGAAACTCATCTCAGCTGTGTTATATTGAGTTTTATTGAACTGGCAATTACCTTGTGTAGCTTATCCAATGGAAACATTTTTCTAGTATTGTATAAATACATCAATGAGAGGATACAGGTGGAAAATGATTTGATAGAACAACATTCTCAGTTAGTTTTAAATGTCTTCATATTTAAAGATATAAACTGGTAAAGCATAGCTTGCTAAAGTTCAAGTTAGCAAACCAAATATAAATGAGGATACAATTCTACAGGTATTTTTCTGAAATTGTAAATTGTAATTGATACAGGGATCTAAATTTTCCACATAAATATAATTTGTCCTTTGTGACAAAACATTGTTGGGAATTTCACTATTATAATTGAAATTTATTTAAAGTGAATTATGCATCTATATGTCCCCTTAAACAGTAGAAAATTTTATTGATGATTCTGTCTCTCCATTATAAACATTAGTTACTCAACAGGCCTATGAAACAAGGATGCCCATAGCAATCAATCCCTTGGACTCTGCAGCCATCAGTAATGTGCTCTCATTTTATGGTTTTCCCATATTTGTCATTTTCTTTTTTACTTTCATTCTCTTCTGCTACATTTTTCTGGTTTCAGAATTTTGTCTAGTTGTAATCTGCTGCTTTTCTTCACATGTAATTGTCCAGTGAGTGTACTTCAGCTTTTCACACATTGGTTTGGAGGCTGCATTCTAGGTAGTTAATCTGAAAAAGGTATAAATATGAAAAACAGAGTAAGGAAGTCATTGTAGTCTACCCATTATGAAACTCCTAAGTGACATCTTACAATCAAGTTTTCAATCTTTCAGTTATAAATGTCGGTATCAGTTTTAATGACTATATCAACCCTTGGTAAGCCAGGAGGCTTGAGTTCAGTTCTTTTGTTCTTTTTCAAGATAAATGCATACTTTCAAATATTTTGGAAAATTACCACTTTTTATAGGAATTTTTGCAACTTTTGCAAAACTTCACTGCTTCATTTTTGGAAGAAATTTCATTTGGGAAGTTTATCACTCATTTTATTATTCTGCTAGTATTTAATGCTGACCGATCCTTGAACTCTGAGTATGGCCAGCGCAGCTAGCTGGTGTATTAAAAGTTTTTTAAAATGACATTTATGTTCTCTAAATGGTGCTATTGATTTAACTGGATCATTTATTAAGCTGTACATTAAGTCTCACATAACCAGAATCAACATGCTGCACTTGGTTTCTGAGTTTAGATTGCCACCAAACAGATAATTTTTCCTTAAAGACAGCTGATGCTTGCAGAATAAAGTTGTGTTCCAAATGTGTAAAAAATAATTTGTACAGTACCATATAAAATATGAAGGCAAACCATAAGCCATCACCATTTTATCTTCCAAGTGAAGTCCTGACAAGATTCGGTTCAAGCATGACCTCTTTAATAACTTTTCCTCCATTTTTTTGAAAGAGTCTGTCACCCTAGTCCCATAGCTACTTCTTTTAGTTTTTACATACATATTTTAATTGTCTTGTTTCCTCCATACTGTATTTTACTTTTGCTTGTCTGTCTTCGTCTTATACCTTCTAAGATCCTCACAGCCAGTGTCTTTCACCTTTGTATTATTTCCAGTACTGGTCTAATGCCTGTCTCACAGTGAGCCCTCATAGTAAACATTTTTTGCCTGAACTAAACTTCAGGTAATCATATTTCTTTATGTTTTATCAAGCCTTTCTCTTGCCTCTCAAAAAGCTGCCATTAGAGAAAGATGAAAAATACACATATAAGGTAATATAGTATAAATAGACTATATACAAGAGATGCAGATTTCATAGATAAAAATTAGTGTAGATAATGTGTAGTATCACTGCAGAATTCAGAGAATACGATATACATTTATTTGCTTTTTTCATGTCCCATCAAAAAATATTCTAAGTGCATGATTCCATTTATATGCAGAATCTGAAAACAAAACAACACAAAATTAACACAACAGCATTAGCCTCAGACACTGAGAAGTGACTGGTGGTTACCATGTGGGAGGGTTTAGGGTAGGTGGATGGGAAGAGTGAAGGGGATAAAGGGGCACAAAAATCCCAGTCATAGTGTAAGTTGGTCGCGGGAATGGAAGGGTGGCATGGAGAATTTAGCCAGTGGTTCTGTAACATTTTTCCTTGTTGACAGATAGTAATTGCATTAGTTGGGGTGAGGATTTAATAATGTGTGTAACTATTGAACCACTCTGTTGTATACTTGAAACCAATATAATATTGTATATCAACTATACTTCAATAAAAAAATATTATAAGTGCAAAATGAGATAGACTGGCCAGGGGCTCAATTGCTATTGAAATCAATGAAAATCTAACATTCCAGTAAATCTGCCTCATTTTGCAAAATGAGTATAAAGCCAAAGCTATTTTATTGTTACAGAAGCTATGAAATATGACAACACATTTTTAAAGAATAGAAACAAATTATGTTATCTTGCTTGGAGGAATATATAATGTAAGGCTAATAAAGCAATATATAAGTAACATTTAGGACATTTTGCATTTCAAAAATTCTGCTTTCTTCTTATTTAATAGTAAGCCCTCAGGACTCATTTTGAGCATAACTTCTGTGAACACATGGACCTAAGAAATGGGCAGTAGACATATCCTTTATCCCAGCACTGAAAATTGTTACATAGTGGTGAATGAAACATTTTAATGTTTATTAATTATATTTCCCTTGGCATAAATTATCTTTTCATGCCATTTATTCATTTTGCTATTGAATCAGTGCTTTTTTACCAGCTTACATAATATGAACCTTTGCAATTTGGCTGTAAATATATATATTTCTGGGCTTTATTTTTATTTTTAATGTTAATATGCTATTTTCTTCATGTTTCTGCATATATTTATTGACATTTTCCATCAGATTTTGTGGCGCTTTAAGACTCTTTGACAATAATTTTGTTATATTGTTTAATATTTTGTGAATCACTTGCTCTAGCATGGTCCTTGGATTAAATACTGGAAGTTTCATTCTCTTAATTGTTGCAACATTAACATATTTTTATCTTCTAATTATAATTTAAAATGAGAAAAAATGCCTAAGTACTTGTATAAAGGTGAAAAAAACCTTAAGAGTCCACGAAATGTAATGTTGGCAAGTATAATAGCCCCCTTTTAATGTGTGCCTCACCCATCATGACCCCCTGCCATGATTGACACTGCCTCATCCCACTTCCCACGCTGACTGCTCTTGTCAGTCAGGTTTGTATCAAATGATCTTACATACTTGCAAAGATTGGACGGGGATCTTTTCTTGAACATAAATTATGCAACTAGTTTGGCTGTGTATTGACCATCTTTCAAGGGCATTGAAAAAGATAAAGGATAGATCAGGAATGCTAAAAGATACAAGCAAGCAATACAGGGAATGGTCACAATGTAATTCTTGATAATTTGGGGTTTTCCAATTTCATATTCTTGTCTCTCTTAGGTTAGGTCTTTTGGCCTGGGTACTGTGCATAACCTCTTGTCATTATAAAAATTCTATTTATACAATGATTCTTACAGAAAAAGGGTTTGACAGAGACATCAGGATGGCCCAGATTGTGGTTATAGCCTCCAAAAAAAAACTAACACTGTAGATTTTTTGTAAATGGCTTTCAATTTCATTAAAAATTTTTTTGTGTGTTCTTCCCTCAGAAATTTGTTGTTGAACTATGTGTGTGGGAGTGGTTTCCATTTTGAGTTAGCATTTCTGGAGATAATAACTGAAGTCAGAGTGTAAGAAAATGTAATATAGATATAAATTTTAGGGACTAGTGGGCATTTTTGGGGGTCATAAATTATATCTGTTTCCTACGTGAAAACACAAGTCACTGGCCTTAACAGCAGACAGTTCAACTAATGGATGAATGCAGAAAAGACTGCGATTCACAAGCTGTTTTCTGCATGTAATAAATGTTCAATATACATTTGCTGCATGAATTACTAAATGTATGAGTTCAAGTAATAGATGTGGGTAGAATAGAGAGGGAAATTGGTTTGACTCTTGAATAAAGAAAATCGATGGTATTTGTATAAGTGTAGGTAATAAACTCCATTTATTAAACTGCTTGAACTATCCAGTATATTTGCTCCAATTATGTTTCCTTTAGATCCAATTATTTCTTCTACATCTGTCTTTTACATCTATATATCAGTACTTCTACATAGGTATTTTATTTTATTTGACTAAAAATTCACTAATGTAAGAAATAACTAATTGTTTATTTTGGCTAAATATCAGTGACTTTTCTAATTTTTGAATGTTATAGCATACAATTATATAATTTATGGATTTACGTATTGATATTACCATTTATAACTTTACTGTTAAATCATCTTAATGATTAGTTAAATATGCTGACCCAGAAACTTGAGGATATAATGAAAAGTCTAATGCTTGTGACTGTATTTCCTAAATTAGATTCGTCATTGGATTTAAAGGCTTCAAATAACTTATTATTTGAAGTGTAAACCATGAACAGGAGAGAATCCTGATTGGATGTCTGTTGAGTTCCTTACTGTTTACAAAAAGTTAACATAGTACTAGGAATGACTTTTCCTAGGCTTCCTTTTGGAAGAAAGGATTTGATTACTTTGTGAGACCATAATATGAGTTAGCCATGATTAAGGGGTTTAAATTTCAAATATCAAATCAATAGCCATTGCTTATGTTGTAGAAGAATGTCAATGTTACAATTACAATTTCTTAAGTGAAAATTTTCTTGATATCCTTATAGGTACTTTTTACAATAAAGATATCCAAAATGTGCCCCTTTGACTTACCCAATTCTGGTGTATATAATGGTTTGAGAATAGTCCCAAGCCAGTGAGACTGATTTACAATTTATCATGGATATTAAATTAGCAGCATTTATTTCAAGTGTTAGTCATGGAAATTGAGACAGCACTCTTTCCACAAGATCAGAAGAAGAAATAGAGCACATGTTTCAAAGAATTTTCGTGTGTACAGACCTATCGATTAATTCAGGAAGGAAAGTGGTCTTCTACATCCCTAATTAGGGACTCAAGAATGTGGAGTAAGGAGTCTGTACTTGGGGGAATTACTAGCATTGCATCTCTACAGCATTGTTGTTACTAAGGAACAGTCACAGATGCCAGATCATTGGCCAACAGGCCATCATGAGGCATTATATTAAAGTCAGTCTGAGGAGGTATTATGACCACAGTTTAGGAAAGTTGCCTCAAGAGAATAGAATTTCTTGTGGTATTCAGAGTCTGTTGTGCCGATTTAGAGCAGAGTTAATTCAGAGTAATTCTGTGCCAGTAAAGCAATTTTGACAGTTTACTTATTTATAAACTTACAAGCATTTACAGTATATGTCTTATGTAAATAAGCTGTAAATAATGTTTCTGAAGGCCTGCATATTTACTTTTACTTTTTACTTTTAGTCTCTATTACAAAAGTTCAATGTAAACAAAAAATAACATCCTATAGCACTTGTTTTGACTGTTTAATGAAATTATATTTTTCTATTTTAAACTCTTTAATAGTTCCCTTTGTTAAAAAAACTCACTCATATTAAAACAAAACACTTTTCTTTTAGTAAAATCATGATTATTAAAATGCTCTAGAATTATTTTTAAAGACAAGAATTTAAGATACCTATTAAAAATATTACACAAATTTCCTTGCAAACTCTTAGTTATATATTCTATTTGTCTGTTTCTTATTTCAAGAAGGAAACCCTTAATCCTTCATATAGATCACATTACAAACAGGGTCCTAGAATATGTCAAATATCATAAGTAAATGTGCAGAGTATACAGTACAGTTTATAATAGTTGACATTAAGAGGCTTTTCCTAAAGAGAAATTAAGAGATGTGAACAAGACATGTCATTTACTATATCACCAAATAAAGCACACGTTATTCATGACTGAAAACTTTCTGGAAGAAATAAAATGCAAAACAGAACTTGGTATATAGTTGGAAAGTCAAAAGTAATTTCAAACAACATAAATGTTAATTATTTATGTAATGAGAATTTAGGGTAAGAGTGGAAGAATCCATAAAGACTGAGTAAAAGTGACATTTCCTTTTTGTATCTTTAAATGAACAAACATGATTTTGTAGCCAAAGTTACAAGAATATTTAGGCATTTAATCAAATATTAAAATCTGTATTGGCTCATAATGATATGCCTTACATTCCACACATGTTTCAATAAGTAATAATGTCTTTATGCTGGATATAACTAAAGTACATTAATGACAAAGAGCTTTTATTGTAGTATGTAGGGCAAATAACTTTATTAACATTCAGGTATCTAGGGTGAGGGTAGGGATTTCTTTGTTCTTCTAGTTGTACCTCAGTCTTAGGCAAGCCTCATGCCCCTGGAAGTTTGAGGTGAGGCTTTTCAGTAACCAAACTCTGCTTCAATTGGAGCAAAGTATTACCTTATGTTTTTGGTATAATTTACATGGGAATTTTTTTTTTTCCATGAGAATATGCTTTTTCTTCTCAGCAGTAGGTGGCTCTAATGGTATATAACGAAGATATTTTCCTGCCTCTTCTCCAGGAAGAGATGACTTGTTTTTTGCTTTGTTTTTGTTATTATTTTCCATTTCAAAAGCCAGAATGGACTTTCACCTTTTGTTAGAGCAACTGGTTTTCTGATGCTTTCTCCAAGTGGCTTAAAGCTTTTGTTGTATAGAGAAGAAGGATCTAGGAGGGCTTCCTGCTTTTTCATATCTGCAGTCACTTTCCTCCTACATGTCTGAACTGTGACTGAGGTGGCTGTTCTTCTCCTCCCCTCCCCTCCCCTCCTCTTTCTCCTCCCCTCCCTTCCTCTTTCTCCTCCCCTCCTGTCCTCTCATTTCCTCCCCTCCCCTTTTCCCTCTTCTCCCCTCCCCTCCCCTCCTTTCCTATCCTCCCCTCCCCTCCTGTCCTCTTTTTCCTCTCCTCTCCTTTCTTCTTTTACCAAAAAACTCAAAATCGAGATCCCTGGAGAAGTTCCTTCAAGAGGGAGCGGACTCCTTGCTGTGGTTCTGCCTCCCAGAAGTTCTGTACTTTCACAGTAGCTGACCTTGCCATTTAGCAATCCACTGAATTTTTTCATCTGAATATTCTCACTTGCATTCATGGCAATCCCATGTCACGGTACTCATGTCTTCCCACTCCCGGGAGTCACTGTGTTTCCTTAGCTTTGAGTTTCAGTTCAGTTGCCTAACTGTGACTCGACTCTGTTGAGTTCAAGAAAGTTATTTCCTTGATTACTCATCTTTGTGGTATTAGTTAGGAGTGACACTCCTTCTTGCTTTTATATCCTAAATGGAAGCTAGAAGTCCATCTATTCATTATTAATTTTAACTAAAATTACAATTATCAAAAGGCCCAATTATATTTATTCTGCTAATAATGATGAAATTTGTGCCTTCCATACAAGGGAGGCGGCAGAGTGGCTGCAAGGGATTGCCCTAGAGACCGAACCAATAGGTTCTTCAAGCTCTGTGTCCTGATGTGTGAATTTGAACGAATTACTCATGCTTCTCTTTTCATTTTTCTCATCTATAAATAGAATAATAATAGAAATGTTCTTAGGGTTACATAGACTAATGGGCTTAGAATCCTTCACTGTCACATGATCAGTGTTTCATAAACACAAGCTAATGGGACGGTAGAGGTGTGGCTTCTTATACAAGTAAATCCATTCCAGTTAAAAACCTTGATTTCTCTTTTTTCTCTCTTCATAGGCTCATTCTCAGTTAGTAGATATTATGTGACAGATTATTGTGCTATTATATCTATTTTCAGAGGAATTTTAAAGACTAACATTCTTGAAATCTCTCCTTCATTCTTAATTAAATAGAAAAACATGTTTTCTGAGAAATAAAAAATGGGGCACATTCTTTACATAAATTTTCAAGATGAATTTATTGTACTTCATGGAGTCAAAATTGAAATTTTTAAGATGAAGATAGTTGACTTGTAATTTCATAGGGTACAAATTAACATCTTTAAGGGCACTTAGAATCTTTTATGTCTGTTTATTTTCTGAGCGTATAATATTTACACTAGAGTTCTGAAGCAGAATTCAATTTTATTTTTGCTATCAATGTTACATTTATTTTAAATAATTACAGTTTGGTTGCTAATTAAAATTCTATGTAGCTCTGTCATTTTATTTGATGTCATAGTTGTATTATCATTAACTCTCCATGGATAATAGTATTTGTAATAGATTTTATTTTTCTTTTGTATAGATCACTCAATTTATAATTTATTGTGAATACATAGTTTTTTGAAAAGGAAAAGTGAAGCAAGGGAAGAAGAGTTTAACAGTGAATCTCAACAGAATCTTATTAATACTGATGACTGCATTTTACATGCATGGCATATCTTGTATAACTTAGAAAATTTGGGCCATCAATACATAGGGTACCCTGGTGAGGCAAATTTTAAGGTTTCTTACCTAGGATGTATAGTTAAAATGACTTATCTAAGCACACCTAATTTTGGGCAGTGGTGGAAATATAATTAAGAAGGTTTTTGGTTAATTTAAACTTAAAATATATGTACATGTATCAGTTTTACTTTATGCACTGCAGTTTAAGCTAATCTTTAAGAAAAGACTCTCATAAGTATGTGATCAGTAGAGAATAATCTTTAAGTATGTAACTTATGAACTAGAATTTGAATGTGAAATAGATTTACTCAAAATGCCTGGGTATAGCTAATGCAGATCTTTATCAAAATGGTCCTATTTAAAAAGAACAAACACAAAAATTGGAAAGTATTTTAGCAGTTGTCTGCTCCAAATTCCTCTAACTGCAAAGATTTCATCCAGCGCTCATCTGACATTATCCTATGCCCAGACACTACAGGCTGTCAGCTTACTGCCTGAAAGGTACTCTGCATCCTGCTCCACATTTCTATTCTCTACAATTCCAACCATTGGTGAAGGGCACATGAGAGCACCTGAGTGCAAGTCTACTCTGCCTTCTGTATGATATTCATTCACTCATCCATTTATTCACCCATACTTAGCTAATGGCCAGAATTTTGTATCTGGTCCTGAATGTGGAAATGGATATCAAAAATCTCTGACTCTAATAAGTGAGCAAGTCATTCAGCCAGTATGATCAATGCTACGAAGGATGCATCTGGAGTTGTAGAAGCTAATGAAGGTACTCCTAACTCTGACCAGTGAGGCTGGATGTCAAGAAAGTCTTCAGAGAGGAAAAGGCCTCTGCCTAGAGCAGCTGTTTTTGATGCAGACAGGAGTATGAAGGCCTTAAACAAAAGGGGAGAATGAGTTTCAAAGAGGGCTGTAATTTGCACATAGACTGAAGTGATTGGAAGTGACATTCAAATGTTTAAAGAAGGTAGTTGTTGCATCAATCCATTTTCTCTTTTCCAGACCTATCCTTCTTTTCTTTATTATATGGTTTGTTTTCCACAATACCTTTATTAACCTCCTCTGTGGCAGTTTAACAAAAAGGGCAGTGTTTAATGGGCCAAAATCATCTGCATATCCCTAGTGCCTTCAGTATTTCTTTGCAAAGAGTACTGTTAAAGCTATTTTAAATACCATAACTGGATGATGCTATTGAGCTAACATGCTAAAACTAATATGCCATAAAGTATAAATATCCTACCACATTTTTGTTTTCTTATTATGTAGATACTGTTCTCATAATTTAGTGGTGTTTTTAATGGGGATCCAAGAGTGTAAACTATTGTTGGTGGAGTGAAAAATTTTTAAAATCTGGATGAATAACATGTAAATTCAGTTTAGCATTTTACAAGAATCCCCTAATGTCATTCTGTAGGAACAAGGTTAAGCAGAAATTTAGCAGCATGCATCCATTGATTTACTGTATTTCTCACCTGGTACACACCAACCATCTGGAAAGAAGAGGAGAACTCTGAACTCTATGAATTTATTCTGTTTTCCTTTATTTCTTTCATGGTGAAGCATAATGACTTAAAAGAAATAGGAGGTAGATAAGAAAAGAGAGTGAAGTGGGATGAAAGTATACATGCTCTAGTGATAAGCAACTTCCAAGTAGCTGAGTAGCTGCTTGGAACTTATGCCAGCATTAGTCATAGGTAATTTAACTTTATACTTGATCATACTGGGAGGTATAAGAAGGTATAGAGTCATTGAATCTGGGGGTTCACAGTAAACCCAAAATTGACCATCAGCTCCTGACTGTTCAAGATCATATCTGTGTGCCTCTTCAATAGCAAAGTCTGAGTAGACCTTTGGGTAAACTTTTTACATATATAAGAAATATTATCTCTGCTTATAAAACAGAGAATGCTCACATTACCCTTTATAAGAAAAAAATCATTTGGACAGCATGATTCTCAAAGCACATGTTTTCTTTGTCCCATATTTGCTAATTAATTTTGCACTTGTAGTTTGCCCTGATAGTAAAGAGCAAGAGCCTACCTGCTTCCTGGATTCAAACTTCAGGTTTACTACTTAGTGTCTGTGAGAACATGCCTTGAACATATTGTTTAACATTCTGGGTCTCAGTTGTAGATACAATAAGAATAATAGTGTCCAACTTACTGAATTGTTGCCATGTGATCAGGTACATAAAAGAGCAAAAACTTTACTTGGCACATAACAGAGTTTCAGTAAATTGAAGCTACTACTTTATATTGACTTGCTTAACTATTTCATTTCTGCATGGGTTCTTCCCTGTCTGGCCAGGTTCATGGCCATGAGAAAGGACAATGGTGGTCATATGAGTCCACCACAAGGGTACATGGAGTTCTTACTTTTTATGGGCTGGTTTGGAACCTTGATTTGTTAAATCAGCAGAAACAAAAAGAAATGATTGGTTGAATGATTGATTGGCTACCTGCCTTGTGGAATCCCACTTGTCTATATTTGCTTTTGCTGTCTATGCTTTTGGTGTCATAGCCAAGAAATCATTTCCAAGACCAATGTCCAGAAACTTTTCCCCTGTGTCTTCTTTCAGGAGTCTTACAATTTCAGGTCTTACTTTTAAGTCTTTAACCCTCTTTGAGTTGATTTGTGCATATGGTGTAAGAAGAGGGTCCACTATCATTACTTTGCACTTGGATATCCAGTTATCCCAGCACCATTTATTTTAAGACTATCATTTCCCCATCATGTATGCTTGGCAGACTAATTGAAAACCAGTTGACTGTACACTTGTGATTTTATTCTGGGATCCATTTTTTGTTCCATTGGCATGTATGTGTGTGTATATATATATATATATACATATATATATATATATATATATAAATAAAATATGTCACATTCTTGATTGATTGTCTAGCATTGTAGCATGTTTTAAAATCAGGTAGTGTGTTGCCTCCATTTTGTTTTTCTTCTCAATATTGTTTTGGGTATCTGGGGTCTTATGTCCATATCCTTAAGGGCAGACATCTACATAAATTATTTTGAATAATTATTTTATCCCCAATTATTTGTTTGTCTATTATCCCCTACTTATTTATATATTCAGTCTTTTATTTATATCAGTATTAACTCATGGATATTTATAATTTCAGTTACAATCCAATACTGCTTTATTTATTTGGTTGCTCAAATTGTTCCAGTTTGGCTATTGGCAAAGGGACACAGTGCCTGTGTACCTGAGATATATCCTCATCATTGAGAGATGTTGTGTGTGTGTGTGTGTGTGTGTGTGTGTACTTCTTTAATTCTGGACCTATAAGAAGCTCTGGAAACTCCAGGCTCATCTTTTATATTTCCTGACCTGGTCCTATAACTAGCTATTTATTCATGGATCCCTGGTTACTGTATTGGGGAATAGCATTAGAGACTCAGATCTGGGCATTAAATATACTTATCATCCCTTGTCAATGTATTCTAACATACCACAATGTATACAAATTTCTTAATTTAATAGTTATTACACTCATAAATATTAAACATAGATATAAACTGAATATATATTCTTACATTGAAATTTCTCTACAATAATATGAATTAAAATGTTTCAAAAATCAACATTCAGTAACTTGCTCTCTAATATTGCCATAGCTCACACATATTACCAAGAAATATAAATATATAAAATAGATGTAGTAATGTTAACATTATAAGTAACAAATTTAGTGAGAAAAATCTTATACCATTAAAATAGAAAATGAAATAGTTTAAAATATTTTATTTCAACATTTAAAATTTCTATTTCATGTATATTTTATAATGTACAAAATTTATTATAACCATACCTATGTTAAAACTATAAATAACTGTTCAGATATTAACCTTCCATGTTAATTTTTAACCATTAAGATTCATGGTAAATGATTTTTGTGATCCTTGTTACCTTACCTCTTCCTCTGGGGCTACTGCTGCTTCAGTATAGACTGAATAGAAGTGTTTCAAAACTTAATAAGCATAAGAATCAACTGGGATTGTTGTTAAAAATGCAGATTCTGAATTAGTATGTTTATGTTTTTTATTGCAGTGTAATAATTACTACAAACATGATGGCTCAAAACAACACATGTTTATTATTTCACAGTTTGTGGATCAGGATTGTGAATTATTTGACTCCTCTTCCCAGTGTCTCAGCAGGCTGCAATCAAGGTGTTGCCAGGGGCTGCTATCTCATAAAACTTGGGGTCCTTGTGGTTTAGAACAAGAAACTGAGCTCGTAAACACCTCCCACCATTTCCTGCCCCATTAGCCTCCTCACAAAGCAGTTTGTTTTTTTTAAGGCAAGCGGGGTCATCTCTGTTTCTTCAACTCAGATTGACATCTCAAGTTATATGGGTTTACTTCCTCAGTGAAAACTGAGCCACAAACTTAGGATTTTTTCACTTTGATACTTCCGTTATACTTTAATAAGCTTTTTTAAAAATTCAAGATGTTATGTTAAGTAATGTGATTATGAATTCTAAAAGGGAATATAGCTGAAGAATAATGAGATTTTCTAAGATACAATTCCAACTCTGTAATCGAAAACAATTTCAATGAAAAAAAGTCATCCAAAGAAATTACTGATGCTATATTACAAGTTCAGATTGTGAAAAAAATGCTCAAACTTAAGAAAGAGGGATATATAAATGTTCAAATACTGAACATTATGAATCTTTAAGAATAGCCTCAGGAAGTCCCATGCATAAATAGGGAATTTTGAAAAACAGTGGAAACAACAAAGTGTATTTGAATCCATGCACATAGTAATGAACAAAGAAAGGAAGTGATAATATAATCTGATTTATTAGATAGAGTAAGGGCAGACATGTATGATTTCTGTATTTCTTTTCTTTTATGCTAAATGTGTCACTATTTAAATATTAAAGTAAAGCATGTACATGGTAAAACAGGGAAGAAAAAATGAATGCAAATTACAGAATGCTCTGTTTTATATAGGAGACTAGTGTTGGATGTTCAGTGAGACGATGAATGTTGATAAGGAACACTTAAGCATTTATATTTACATGATGTTCATTGGATTGTCTTTGAAGATGTTTGAACTCAGAGCTGAAGAATAAGCAAAAGTTAGTGAACTACTTGAAAGAAGTTAAGAAGAGTGAGTGTGGATGGGAGTGGGTTTAGAACTGGGCCTTCCAGGGAGAGGAAACAGTACATGCAAAGACCTTGACTAAAGGTGGCATGCATGTGTATATGTGAAGTTCAGTATGCCTGAACTTTGAAGGTCATAAAAAAATCTAATGATAGACAGAAATCAAAAGAATTTATAGGAGGATTATATATAAAAGCTTACATTTTGATTCTCAAAATAAATGATGTGTTTGTGAAATGGGTGGAAATCTAGACACAAACTGGAGATTTTTGCTTGGCTACAAGTTTTATAGAAACAATGTGTGATGTGCCTGGTGAAATCAAGCAAATGAACAGATATACACATGCTGCTTTTAAACTATCAATATTTGGCCACAGTTACAGCAGAATAATGTCCAGATACATGAACATATTCTCTGACAGTAACTCTTTGTCATTCTACAGAGATAGAAGATTGACAAACTAATATTCTCTAAGCATGTTTCCCTAGAGTTGGAAGGTCCATGTGAGGGACAAGTTAAGGAAATGGTGAAGGTGTGGCCTAAAGAAGAAAGGATACACCAGAGGCATTACTGTACCTCAGAATATCTGTAAAACTTTCATTTGCAAGAAAGAGTTGATGTATTTTGTATGTTTTCAGAATGTAGAGCTAGGAAAAATGGGCAGGCACATTTCACTCCAAATAACAAAGGACTTTCTGAGAATAATAGCTTTTTAATAAAGGAATCCTCTCCACCATATGCTCCCTGCCACGGACTCATTTTAGTGGAGACTGATGCACATTTCCTATCCATGCTGTACAGTGCATTTTTTCATTGATATAGAGTTTGGACTACATGACCCTTCTTTCTCTCAAAGACTGTGATTTGTGTTGCTTGTACTGTCTTTCTCTTTATTGTGCTCGACTGCTAGGAGAGGAAAAACACGAGGAGGTTTTAAAATGAATTGTCCAGATGGCCATTTCTGATACTCAGTCAGAAAACTGGCTGACTATGGTTGTTGATTTAGTTTTTGTTCAGATAAAAATCTTGATTTTAATTCAGTTAGGGTTATCTATGCTGGAGGCCCCCAAGTACGAGGCAACATTTTCACAACATGAATCACAGAGAAGATAGTAAGTACTCTGTGAACTGAACACCCACTATCCTGCTTGACAGTGTAGTCATCACTAGAAACCATTTCTAATAATATTTGGCATGCATTTATTGTATTATTATATACATTCCGAATAGCTTGAAACAGCACTCTATTTAGTATTTTAACATTTTTTGATATGGTGATCATATGAAAAATTGTTTGTCTTCATAATAATTTTCTTATTACTGAAGGGTCTGTTCTCACACATGACATTGGGCATTTAGTGTTTTTCTATAACCTGGTGCCCTGATAATTTTTTTCTGTTATGGAAATAAATACACATACAAGCACATATTCACATACACATACACACAATCACATAATCCCTCATATATATATATATATATATATATATACATGCTTCCTTCTTATGTGATTACTTAAGGTTCAGTTCTTGACTCTATCTCTTCATTAGAAATATCTTAAATTTTAATTATTCAAACTAATATACTAAAGTAACAAACATTTGAGTAATATTCAAGTGTATTTTTGAAACTGTATTTCTGTTTAGTCATGGACCTAATGACTGACTTTGGCAGAAACATCTGATAGGCTGTCTTGGTCTTGGACATGATGCCATGGATTAGGGGGGATACACACTGAAAGCAATGTATGACATATTGGTGGTACATTGCAGTGATGATTAACTATAATTACTAAAGTACTTATAATAATAAAATTTTATACTTTATTTGGAATTTTAGTTTTGTGTTCTTGAGTTTAATTTTACTTTTGTGTTCTTATGACAATATTAAATTGCCTGTAATTTACTTTAAGATGTTGTGGCCTGGGTAAGAAATATTTTTGTGTGTATTGGTTGGTTCTAACCTACCACAGCCACCATAAACAATTAATCTCTGAACTCTCCTCTTTAAGAGGGCACATCCCACAAGGTGCATGTAAATTTTTTTATTTAGGATACCATAAGGCAGAATAAGATACTCTAAATATTTCTGTTAATATAATACTCAGTCAACACCTGAGGATGTGTTAGTGTAAGGATCATATAAATGGTTTCTTTAATTGGTTAATTGAGTGTTCATGGTATGTGAAATGCCAGATATACTGTACAGGAATCCCTACCCTTGCAAGAACTGGGTTTTAAGTATGTTATCCAGCCCTATAACCTACACCATTTGGATTGATGCCTTGAATTTATTATTCCCAACTGGTTTTGTGTCCAGAAACTGACTCAGAGGATCCTTTGTCACATGAATCTGTGTAAATCCTCTTTTGAATTTTACCTCTAGAATATGGCTGTACCTGCCTTGACTTAATTTTTCATATAAGATGCTATTATAGCATCCAAAGAACAAAGAACTGTGACTTCCGTGAGATTATATTAGGGATATCAATGTATTTTGGATCTGTGAGAATTACAAGTGTAACATTATACCTGATAAGTTGTCAGTGGGGAAGCCTATATCTGTTACGTACCTCAATAGAAAGGACTGATAATTACAAAAAGATGCCTAATAAATGTGAATCGTCAAATTAGGTTAGGTTAATAGGCAATAGACAGTAGTATCACAAAAGGGTTTCTCAATGTAGATTGTTCTGGATATCATTAGAAAGATGATAATACAACACATATGCGATACTTCCTTTCTCAGTATCCATGTCCATCATTAAAAGTCAGTTTTTAAAACAAAACACAGTAAGTCTGAGAATGTAACTTAGATATTTTTGATATAAAAACTTCTAAGTTCCTGAATAAACCTTTCTCATTTAGTTCTTCTGCCATTACATACCTGGCATGTTGAATAAGGCACTTTGCTTTAGGAGGAAAACAAAACAAAGCAAAGCAACAGCGAAAAAGAATCTACCACTCCAGAATCAAACCAAACAAAAACAAAAAGAAAAAATCCAAATCTGTGAACTGTCACAACTTGATGTAACAATAGTAGTATTTTTTAAAACTAACTTCCAGTTGTAAAATAAATGATTTTTATTTTATCTTGATCAAGTGTATAAATAATGCTCAGTTAGGACAATTATTTTCGATATTTTATATTCTACAGCTCACAACTATTTGTGGTTGACATGGTGAAACTCAGCAAAGATTCACCTTCCAGGAAGGATTTTTTTTGCCCTGGCTGTTGGGAGCACTGCCAGTAGATATCCTTCAGCTGTCAGCCACATTTAGTACTTGTCTCAAGTGCAGAGAGCTACTTTTCTCAAAATGATGCCGTTTCTTATGCAGCCCATCTTCCATGACACTTAGGGGAGTTTACAAAGGCTTGGCCACTTCATACTAACCCAGGACAACTCTGATGAGCCATATTTGCTCCAGACCTTCCCATAGAGCCAGAAGAGACAATTACCAGCTAGCATTGTACTTCCATTTCTCTACCTCCTCAGATCTGCTCTTTTCTCTTTCATATTGCTATTGATCCCAAGGGCATTCCATTATAGACATTCTACATATTGAATTTCTACTCAAATTCTGCTTTCTGGAGAATCCAACCCAGGACATTATTCTTTTGTTTTTCATCAAGTGTCTTAGTTTATTTATTTTTTGTTGTTGGTTTATTATTAATTGAGTCATTGGTTGATGTAGAGCTGGCATAAAATATTATACTGGTTTCAGGTTGTACAACATAGTTATTTGACATTTTATTACATTAAGAAATACTCACCATGGTAACTATAAAGAGCATCTGTCACCATACAAGTTATTATAAGATTATTGACTATATTCCCTATGCTGCATTTTACAACCCTGTGACTTACTTATTTTATAACTGGAAGATTGTACCTCTTAAACTCCTTCAACTATTTTGCCTATTCCCCATTCTCTTCCCCTCTGGCAACCACCAGTTTGTTCTCCATACTTATGAGTCTGTTTCTAGTATTTTTTTGTTTGTTCACTTATTATTTTTTTGTATATTTCACATATAAGTTAAATCAAATAGTATTTGTCTTTCTGTATGTGACTTATTTCACTTAGCATAATTCCCTCTAGGTATATCCACATTACTACAAATGGCAAGATGTCATTTCTTATGTGTGGCTGAGTAGTATTCCATTGTATATGCACTGTATATACACTGTATATCCACATCTTCTTTATCCATTCATCTATTGATGGACATTTAGGTTGCATAATTCCCTCTAGGTATATCCACATTACTACAAATGGCAAGATGCCATTTCTTATGTGTGGCTGAGTAGTATTCCATTGTATATGCACTGTATATACACTGTATATCCACATCTTCTTTATCCATTCATCTATTGATGGACATTTAGGTTGCATCTATATCTTAGCTATTGTAAATAATGTTGCAGTGAAAATAGGGATGCATACATTTTCTTAAATTAGTTTTTTACTTTCTTCAGGGAAATACTCAGAAATGGCACCGCTAGATTTTTTTTTCTTTTTTAGACTCTCCCCTTCACTAAGTACCTCCACACAAACCCCATTACAGTCACTGTCCATCAGCATAGTAAGATGCTGTAGGCTCACTGCTTGTCTTCTCTGTGTTGCAAAGCCCTCCCTATGCCCCCCCACATTATATATGCTAATCATAAGGCCCCCTTTTTTTCCCTGCCCTTACCCCTCCCTTCCCACCTCTCCTGCCCAGTCCCTTTCCCTTTAGTAACCGTTAGTCCATTCTTGGGTTCTGTGATTCTGCTGCTCTTTTGTTACTTCAGTTTTTCTTTATTCTTATACTCCACATATGAGTGAAATAATTTGGTACTTGTCTTTCTCCACCTGGCTTATTTCACTGAGCATAATACCCTCTAGCTCCATCCATGTTGTTGCAAATGGTAGGATTTGTTTTCTTCTTACGGCTGAATAATATTCCATTGTGTATATGTACCACATCTTCTTTATCCATTCATCTACTGATGGACACTTAGGTTGCTTCCATTTGTTGGCTATTGTAAATAATGCTATGATAACATAGGGGTGCATCTGTCTTTTTCAAACTGGAGTGCTGCATTCTTAGGGTAAATTCCTTGAAGTGGAATTCCTGGGTCAAATGGTATTTCTATTTTGAGCATTTTGAGGAACCTCCATACTGCTTTCCACAATGGTTGAATTAACTGGCATTCCCACCAGCAGTGTAGGAGGGTTCCCCTTTCTTGGCAACCTCACCAACATTTGTTGTTGTTTGTCTTTTGGCTGCTAGCGATCCTTACTGGTGTGAGGTGATATCTCATTGTGGTTTTAATTTGCATTTCTCTGATGACAAGCAATGTGGAGCATCTTTTCATGTGTCTGTTGGCCATCTGAATTTCTTCTTTGGAGAAGTGTCTGTTCAGTTCCTCTGCCCATTTTTTAATTGGATTGTTCACTTTTTGTTTCTTGATGTGTGTGAGCTCTTTATATATTTTGGAAGTCAAGCCTTTATCGGATCTGTCATTTACAAATATATTCTCCCATACTGTAGGGTTCCTTTTTGTTTTATTGATGGTGTCCTTTGCTGTACAGAAGCTTTTCAGCTTGATATAGTCTCATTTGTTCATTTTTGGATTTGTTTCCCTTGCCCAGGGAGATATGTTCATGAAGAAGTTGCTCATGTTTATGTCCAAGAGATTGTTGCCTATGTTTTTTTCTAAGAGTTTTATGGTTTCATGACTTACATTCAGGTCTTTGATCCATTTTGAATTTACTTTTGTGTATGGGGTTATATGGTGATCCAGTTTCATTCTCTTACATGTAGCTGTTCAGTTTTACCAGCACCATCTTTTGAAGATACTGTCATTTCCCCATTGTATGTCCATGGCTCCTTTATCATATATTAATTGACCATATATGTTTGGGTTAATGTCTGGAGTCTCTAATCTGTCCCACTGGTCTGTGGCTCTGTTCTTGTGCCAGTATCAAACTGTCTTGATTACTGTGGATTTGTAGTAGAGCTTGAAGTTGGGGAGTGAGATCCCCCCAACTTTATTCTTCCTTCTCAGGATTGCTCTGGCTATTTGGGGTCTTTGATGGTTCCATATGAATTTTTGAACTATTTGTTCCAGTTCATTGAAGAATGCTATTGGTAATTTTTTAGGGATTGCATCGAATCTGTATATTGCTTTGGGCAGGATGGCCATTTTGACGTATTAATTCTTCCTAGCCAGGAGCATAGGATGAGTTTCCATTTGTTAGTGACCTCTTTAATTTCTCTTAAGAGTGTCTTGTAGTTTTCAGGGTATAGGTCTTTCACTTCCTTGGTTAGTTTTATTCCTAGGTATTTTATTCTTTTTGATGCTATTGTGAATAGAATTGTTTTCCTGATTTCTCTTTCTATTAGTTCATTGATAGTGTATAGGAAAGCCACAGATTTCTGTGTGTTAATTTTTGTATCCTGCAACTTTGCTGTATTTAATATCAGTTCTAGTGTTTTGGAGTGGAGTCTTTAGTGTTTTTTATGTAAAATATCATGTCATTGGCAAATAGTGACAATTTAACTTCTTGTTTACCAGTCTGGATTCCTTGTATTTCTTTGTTTTGTCTAATTGCATGGCTAGGATCTCCAGTACTCTGCCCACTCCAGTGGGGAGAGTGGGCATCCCTGTCTTGTTCCCGATCTCAGAGGAAAAGCCTTCCTCTTTCACTGTTCAGTATGATGTTGGCTGTGGGCTTATCATATATGGCCTTTATTATGTTGAGGTACCTGCCCTCTCTACCTAGTTTGTTGAGAGTTTTTATCATGAATGGATGTTGAGTTTTGTTGAATGCTTTTTCAGCATCTATGGAGATGATCATGTGATTTTTGTCCTTCTTTTCCTTCTTTTTGTTTATGTGGTGGATGATGTTGTTGGATTTTCGAATGTACCATCCTTGCATCCCTGGGATGAATACCACTTAGTCATGGTGTAATCGTTTTGATGTATTTTTGAATTCGGTTTGCTAATATTTTGTTGAGTATTTTTGCATCTACATTCATCAGGGACATTGGTCTGTACTTTTTTTTTTTGGTGTGGTCTTTGCCTGGTTTTGGTATTAGTGTTGTACTGGCTTCATAGAATGAGTTTGGGAGTATTCCCTCCTCTTCTATTTTTGGGAAACTTTAAGGAGAATGGGTATTATATCTTCTCTGTATGTCTGATAAAATTCCGAAGTAAATCCATCTGGCCCAGGGTTTTTATTCTTTGGTAGTTTTTTGATTACCGCTTCAATTTATTTGCTGGTAATTGGTTTGTTTAGGTTTGGTGTTTCTTCCTTGGTGAGTCTTGGAAGATTATATTTTACTAGGAAGTTGTCCATTTCTTCTAGGTTTTCCAGTTTCTTAGCATATTGGTCTTCATAGTAGTCTCTACTAATTCTTTGTATGTCTGTTGCATCCGTCATGATGTTTTCTTTCTCGTTTCTGATTCTGTTGATGTGTGCTGATTCTCTTTTTCTCTTAATAATTCTGGCTAGAGGCTTATCTATTTTGTTTATTTTCTCAAAGAACCAGCTCTTGGTTTCAATGATTTTTTCTGTTGTTTTATTCTTCTCAATTTTGTTTATTTCTTCTCTGATCATTATTATGTCCCTCCTTCTACTGACTTTAGGCCTCACTTGTTCTTCTTTTTCCAATTTTGATAATTGTGATGTTAGACTATGCATTTGGGTTTGTTCTTCCTTCTTTAAATATGCCTGGATTGCTATATACTTTCTTCTTATGATTGCTTTCGCTGCATCCCACAGAAGTTGGAGCTTTGTGTTGTTGTTATTTACCTCCATATATTGCTGAATCTCCATTTTAATTTGGTCATTGATCCACTGACTATTTAGAAGTGTGTTGTTAAGCCTCCATGTGTTTGTGAGCCTTTTTGCTTTCTTTGAACAGTTTATTTCTAGTTTAATGCCTTTGTGGTCTGAAAAGTTGGTTGGTAGGGTTTCAATCTTTTGGAATTTACTGAGGCTCTTTTTGTGGCCTAGTATGTGGTCTATTATGGAGAATGTTCCATGTGCACTTGAGAAGATTGTGTATCCTGTTACTTTTGGATGTAGAGTTCTATAGATGACTATTAGGTCCATCTGTTCTAGTGTGTTATTCAGTGCCTCTGGGTCCTTACTTATTTTCTCTCTGGTGAATCTGTCCTTTGGAATGAATGCTGTGTTGAAGTCTCCTAAAATGAATGCATTGCCTTGTATTTCCTCCTTATTTCTGTTGTTATGTGTTTCACATATGCTGGTGCTCCTGTGTTGGGTGCATATATATTTATAATGGTTATATCCTCTTGTTGAACTGAGTGCTTTATCATTGTGTAATGTCCTTCTTTATCTCTTATAACTTTCTTTGTTTTGAAGTCTATTTTGTCTGATACAAGTACTGCAACACCTGCTTTTTTCTCCCTATTTTTTGCATGAAATATCTTTTTCCATCCCTTGACTTTTAGTCTGTGCATGTCTTTGGGTTTGAGGTGAGTCTCTTCTAAGCAGCATATAGATGGGTCTTGTTTTTTTGTCCATTCAGTGATTCTATGTCTTTTGATTGGTGCATTCAGTCCATTTACATTTAGGGTGATTATTAATAGGTATGTACTTATTGCCATTTCAGGCTTTAGATTCATGGTTACCAAAGGTTCCAAGTTACTTTCCTTACTATCTAAGAGTCTAACTTACCTCACTTAGTATGCTGTTACAAACACAATCTAAAGGTTCTTTTCTATTTCTCCTCCTTTTTCTTCCTCCTTCATTCTTTATATATTAGGTATCATATTGTACTTTTTGTCTATCCCTTGATTGATTTTGGGGATAGTCAATTTAATTTTGCATTTGCCTCACAATCAGCTGCTCCACCCTCCCTATCGTGGTTTTACTACCTCTGGTGACAGCTATCCAACCCTAGGAACACTTCCATCTATAGCCATCCCTCCAAAATAGACTGCAGAGATGGTTTGTGGGAGGTAAAATCTCTCAGCTTTTGCTTATCTGGAAATTGTTTAATCCCTCCTTCAAATTTATATGATAATCTTGCTGGATAAAGTAATCTTGGTTCCATACCCTTCAGCTTCATGGCATTAAACACATCATGGCACTCCCTTCTGGCCTGTAAGTTTTCTGCTGAGAAGTCTGATGTTAGCCTGATGGCCTTTCCTTTGTATGTGATCTAATTTCTGTCTCTGGCTGCTTTTTATAATCTGTCCTTATACTTGATCTTTCCCATTTTAATTACTATGTGTCTTGGTGTTGTCCTTGGGTCCCTTATGTTGGGAGATCTGTGAACCTCCATGGCCTGAGAGACTATCTCCTTCCCCAGATTGGGGAACTTTTCAGCAACTAACTCCTCAAAGACACTTTCTATCCCTTTCTCTCTCTCTCTTCTTCTGGTACCCCTATAATGCGAATATTGTTCCGCTTGGATTGGTCACACAGTTCTCTCAATATTCTTTCATTCTTAGAGATCCTTTTTTCTCTCTGTGCCTTAGCTTCTTTGTATTCCTCTTCTCTAGTTTCTATTTCATTTATTGTCTCCTCCACCGTATCCAACCTGCTTTTAATACCCTCCATCATGTTCTTTAATGATTGGATCTCTGACCTGAATTCATTCCTGGGTTCTTGGATGTCTTTCCATACCTCCATTAGGATGTTGATGATTTTTATTTTGAACTACCTTTCAGGAAGAGTCACGAGGTCCATATCATTTAAATCTTTCTCAGGAGTTGTATTAATAATTTTACTCTGTACAAGATTCCTTTGGCATTTCATGTTTGTATATGGTGCCCTCTAGTGTCCAGTAGTCCTATTCTGGAGCTGCTCAGCCCCTGAAGCAATGTCAGGGGTAGCACGGGAGCGGTACTGGTGCCTTGGTGGTGAAAAAAGCTGTTCCTTTCCTCCTGGCTGCTGTGCCTGTCTCCACTGCCTGAACCAGTGGGCTGGTCACACAGGTATAAGTTTTTGTCCCAGAGCAGCCAGATATGGATCCCTGCTTTCCACAAGCGGCCAGGATCGCAGTCTCCCCAGGAACTCTGCCTGTGTTAAATTTCCAACCCGATAGTTATGCGAGTCTCATGAAAGCACCATGAAATATAGGTTTGTGTGCCCAAAGCAGATCTCCGTAGCTAGGTATTCAGCAGTCCCAAGCCTTCCATTCCCTCCCTGCTTGGTTTCTCTTCCTCCTGCTGGTGAGCTGGTGTGGGGGAGGGGCTCAGGTCCCGCGGAGCCACAGCTCTGGTACGTTACCCCGTTCAGTGAGGTCTGCTCTTTTCTCCAGGTGTATGCAGTCTGGCACCGTCCTCTTTCCTGTTGCTCTCTCAGGATTAGTTGCACCATTTAAATTTTCTAATTGTATCCAGTTTTAGGAGGAAGCCTCTGTCTCTCCTCTCATGCCGCCATCTTTAATCTCCTTCTCAGCACCGCTGGATTTTATGGTAGTTCTATTTTTAATTTTTTGAGGATCTTCCTATGGAAGGAATTGAAAGCATACTGTTTTCCATAGTGTTTGCACCAGTTTACATTTCCACTAACAGTGCATAAGGGTTCTGTACTGATTGAAATATTGGGATATTGACTCCTCCTAGTCAACTTTGCACTGTGCATTTTTCCTTCAGTAAATATGTATTCTGTAAGGGGACATTTTATCCATTTCATTGATGCTTCTCCTTTACAATAGGTAGAGTTTCACTGTTAGAAATGGAATTTTATCAAAAAATACTATTTCTTTACTCTGTGTTTATTAATGCTGTGCTGAGAATCTACTTGAAACACGTGCTGGTTTCTGAAGAGTCAGTTAATAGACTATTGAAAAAGGATTTAAAATATTTTTTCAGTTTTGTATAAAAGATATAAACTTGTTTTGTTAGTAAGAGATTATGTGACCCAGTTTACTTTCTCCAATACAGAAAAAATTATAGAAAAATTTGGATTTTAAACTGATGCCTTTTCTATTACATAGAGTGTAGCTGAAACACAAGTGAGAATACAGTGTAATACATACACATATAAGACCTCTATTAGGTTACATTAACATAAAGGATTGGGTATTGTATTATAATGAATAATGACTTCATAAGACTCCTGATAAATGCCTTTTGTTTGTTAACTGCCTTTCAATGAGGAAATCCTACTTAAGGTCTGACCAAAAAATTTGTGGCTTCAGTTTTATTTTCTTTTGTTCCTTCCTCTATAAAAAGTAATGAAAATATGTCAGTGAAATTTTTGTCATTCTTTACATATCTGTAGAAAGTCATTAAGTTTCTTCTTAGTCTTTTTATCTCAAAGCTTACCAGCTGTAAATCTTTTCAATTTTTCTCACGAGTCTTTCTCTTTCAATTCCCTTGAAATTTTTGTGAATCCCTTGAGTTTAATGTAATATATGCTACAAAATGAGAAAGAGTCTTTATACTGATGGTGTGGAGTGCTGTTAATATCTTCTGGAAACTGTCTTGACAGACAAGCCTCTTCTTTTCTAGAAGAGCAACAACTGATTCATTCAGATTTGAAACAAATATGATTCTTCTTGATGGTAAACTTAGATTAGTTAAAATCTTCCCCCACATTTTGCCTTTTTGTAGCTTAATACTGATTATAAAATTTGTTTTATTCAATTTTTTAATTGAACAATAGTCAATATACAATACTATATTGGTTTTGGATGAACAAATTAGTGATTGGTCAATTCCAATATTACTAAATGCTCACATCATAAGTTTAGTTACCATCTGTCAGCACACAAAAATATTACAGTATTATGAGCTATATTCCATATGTTATACTCCATCCTTATGACTAAATTACTTTGTAATTTGAAGGTTGTACTCTTTATCTCCATTCCCTGTTTTCCCCATATTAACCAATCATCTGTTCTCTGTGTTTAAGTGTCTAGTTATGTTTTTTTGTTCTCTGATTTGTTTCTTTGAGTCCACATATAGATGAATGTGATATTCATCTTCCTCAAGCTTGCTTCACTTAGCATAATACCCTCTAGGTCCATCCATATTGTCACAAATGACAAGATTTCTTTCTTTTTTATGGCTGAATAACATTCTATTTTATATATGTACTACATCATCTTTATCCATTCATCTGTTGATAGATACTTCAGTTGCTTTCATATCTTGGCTACTGTAAATAAAACTTCAGTAAAGTTAAGTCTGCATATATCATTTTGAATTAATGATTTTGTTTTCTTTGGGTAGACTTCCAGAAGTGGAATTGCTTGGTCATATGATATTTCTATTTTTAGTTTTTTGAGAAATCTCCATACTGCTTTCTATGGTGGCTGCACCAATTTGCAATCCCACCAGCAGTGTATGAGGGTTCTCTTTTCTGAATACCCTTGCCAATGCTTGTTGATTCTAGCCATTCTGACTAGTGTGATGTGATATCTCATTGTGGTTTTGATTTGTATTTCGCTGATGATTAATGATGTTGAGGATATTTTCATAGATCTGTTGGACATCTGTATGTCTTCTTTGGAAAAAAATGTCTGCTTAGGTCCTCTGCCCATTTTTTAATCATATTATTATTATTATTATTATTATTATTTGGGGTATTGAGTTGTGACTACTTTGTATATTTGGATATTAGCTCCTTATCAGATATATCATTTACAAATATATATTCTCTCACATAGTAGGTTACCTTTTTGTTTTGTTGATGGTTTACTTTGCTGTACAGAAGCCTTTTAGTTTGATGTAGTCCCACTTGTTTATTTTTGCTTTTGTTTCCTTTGCCTGGGAAAATATATCCAGAAGAAATTTCTAATGTTGGTGTTTAAGAGTTTACTGCCTATGTTCTCTTCTAATAGTTTTTTAGTTGCATGTCTTATATTTAGGTTTTTATTCCATTTTGAGTTTATTTTTGTGTATGGTGTAAGACAGTGATCTAGTTTCATTCTTTTTTGCATGTAGCTATCCAGTTTTCCCAACATCATTTATTGAAGGAACTATCTTTTTCTCATTTTATATTCTTGCCTCTTTGATCATATATTAATTGACCTTATAAGTGTTGGTTTATTTGTGGACTCACTAACCTGTTCCATGGGCCTATGTATCTGTTTTAATGCCAGTGCCATACTGTTTTGATTCTGTGGCTTTGTAGTATAGTTTGAATTCAGGGAGCATGATAAATACAGTTTTGTTTTTCTTTCTCAAGGTTACTTTGATTCTTTGGGGTCTTTTGTGGTTCCATACACATTTTAGGATTCTTTGCTATAGTTCATTGAAAAATGCCATTGGGCATTGTGATAGGGATTGCACTGAATCTGTAGATTGCTTTGGGCAGTATGTCCATTTTAATAATATTAATTATTCCTACATGAGCATGGAATAGTATTCCATTTATTGGGTTATCTTCAATTTCTTTTGTCAGTGTTGTATCATTTTCAGAGTATAGGTATTTCATTTCCTTGGTTAGATTTATTCCTGTGTATTTTATTCTTTTTGATGCAATTTCCAACAGGCTTGTTTTCTTAATTTCTCTGCAAATTCATTATTTTTGTATAGAAATGCAATTGATTTCTGTACATTGATTTTGTATCCTGCAACTTTAGTGAATTTATTTTTTAATTCCTATAGTTTTTATTATGATATCATTATGGTTTTTTATGTATAGTATAATGTGATCTGCAAATATTGACAAATACTTCTTCCTTACCAATTTGAATGCCTTTTATTTTTTTTCTTGTCTGATTGCTGTGGCTAGAATTTCTAGGACTATGTTGAATTAAAGTGCTGTGGGTGGACATCCTTGATTTGTTCCTGATCTTTGACAGAAGTGTTCAACTTTTCATCATTAAGTATGGTATTAGCTTATCACATATGGCCTTTATTATGTTGAGGTACATACCCTCTATGCCCATTTTATTTTGAGTTTTTATCATGAATGGATGGTGAACTTTGTCAAATGCCTTTTCAACATTTAATGAGATGATCATGTGGTTTTATCTTTACTTTTGTTGATGTTGTGTAAAAGATATGTTTTAATGTATGCTTACTTTTTCTTGTTACATGTTTTTAAATGTTTGAATAATCCTAATTTTAACAAGTAAAACAATGCAATGATACATAGTTTCCTCTAAAGCAAGCCTACTACTGGACCTAATTAATGTTAATGGCATATTGCATATCCATCTTCAATTTTCTCCACTTTCTTACATGCTTATATAGAAATGCACAGTTATTATTTTAAATAAAAAATACTAATGCTAAGCACACTTCACAATTTTTACTTGTGCTTCTCACCAAAAAAAATTTTAAATATAAATATGACTTATTTTATATTTGTAAAACATTCCATGGTATGGATTCATTCAATATTTCCCTTGTTTATGGGCACTTAGGTAGTGTCCAGTTTTTTTTGTTTAGTATTTTAAACATGATTTAAATAATGACCCTTGAATTTATCCTCAAACATGCTGCTTTTACATCCAAAGGATATATTCTTCTTTAAATGAGATTGCTATGTCAAATATTAGGTGTGTCTTAGAGTTTCTCATAGTCTTATACCAGTCATTTTGTATAAATTTATAATCAAATAAAACCTGTGACTGTTCTTTAAGTATTTTTTTCCTTTACATATAGTTGACTTTGAAATCAAAGTTAACTTATTCAATTAAATGTTAAATTCCTTTATTTGAATGTTTAATCATTCCAGAATGCCCAGACATTTGAGGACAGTTGTTCCATTGATTAACAAATGTGTTGCACTCTCTCTCTGTCTTTTATGTAGTTTCTGTAGTCACTCAGTTTCAAAATGTAGTAAAGATTTCCAGAGTTACTGAGGTATTAGTTCCACACAAAACTGAATGCCCCAACGCATCCTCCAAAACTATACAGAACAAGGATAAACAAAAGCATAGAAATCCAGTGCACTCCATATAACTAGAAGACAGAAAACTCTACAAATTTCAAATTATGTGCAGTAGAAAAATAGCATTTAGAGATTAAATATATCCTAATTTTCACACTGGCACTTTGTGTGAAATATAGTCTAGAAAGAATAAATTTGTGGAAAAGAGGAAAGATGGAGGTGAAGATTCTAACTTTGAAATAAAAATATTCCAGAAGGAAGAAAAAGTGAGTGATGAATTTGTTTCTTACATCAGATTTACTGTGTTAATCTGAAACAACCAAAATATATATGTGGAAGTGTTTTTTTAGTAGTACAGAGCAGTGATCTCTGAGAGAGGATAAGCAGAGTACATTTACAATTGGTACAGCTCACTAAGTACAGAGAGTTCCCAGGCTGTAGAACAGGAAGGGAAATGGAGACAGTTGTCTTAAATTAAGTAGACAGAGTTGAAAGACACAGAAAGCCAAAGCAACTAGAGTTCTCATGGCAGAATTCTTAAGAGGAGAAAGGCAGAGGGAGGGAGACAGATATATAGATGGAGGGGAGATGGAGAAAGGGAGAAAGGGGGATCTGTGGAGGGCCCCTCTTGAGACTTTAACTTAGTACTCATCAGTAAATACATATGGGAAACATAACCATGATGAGGAAAACTTATTCAAAAGGAGCAAAGGAATAGAAATCTCTGGAGTCATGCAGGGTCAGAAATCATTTATATTTCTAACAGACAAATCAAAATCATGGTTCATGGGATATTGAGTAACACATACTGATGTTCTTTGCATCAGTATTGTGGCAAAATTGGCCCTAATGACCTCTCTGTCCACTTAGAATAAAACTTAAAATCAAACTGTTTCTCAGTAACTTAATTATATTCCAGAACAAAGCATGGGGATATTTTAGGAAAATAAAAATAACCTACAGACAATGAGGTAAAGTTCACAATATCTGGTATCTATAAGAGATTATAAAGCATGAAAAAAGCTGGAAAATATGATCCATATGAGGAGGAAAAAGCATTCAATAGGAGATGACACATGAATGACAGTTATTGCTATATTATGTATATTCATGAGGCTAGAGGAAAGATTAAGCATACTAAGCAAATATAGATATCATAACAACCCAAAGTCCTAGTGATAAGAAGTACAGTATCTTAACATAAATTCAATAGCTGAGATTCATATGAGGTTAGACACTTTAGAAGAAGAGATTAGTGAACTTGAAGACATAGCAAGAAAAGCTATCTAAATTGAAACTCAGAGATAAAAAGCTTAAAGAAAAAATAAACAGTATTAGTGAGTTTTTAGATAAACCCAAGTGGCCACATATATGTGTAATTTGAGGACTCATGGTGAGGAGGTAAAAAAGAGAAATAAAAACATTAGAAATGTGAGAAAAATAATTATTAGCTGAAATTGTCCAGTTGGATAAACTCTGTAAACCAATAGAGATCCAAATAATTCAACAAACCCTAAAAAGAAGTACAGCCACATATGGACTTGAATAAATGAAAGGTACATCATAGTAAAGTGGCTTTAATGTAATGATATTGAGAGATCTTAAAAATACCGATAAAACTGAGAAATGAAAGAAAGACAGCTCGTTTGCTAATTTCTCATTTGAAAAAACATGTTCAGAGAAGAGAGAATCGTCTTCCAAGTGTTGAAATAGAGAAATAATCAACTCAGTAAAAATATGTATCAAAAATGAAGGGGAAATGAAGATCTTTTCAGACATGTAAAAGCTGAAAAAATTCATCACTGACAACTTTGTCCTATAAGAAATATTAAAGGAAGTCCTTCAGACAAAGGAAAATAACATAAGGTAGAAGTTTGAATTTACATGAGGGGAGAAAGAGAACCAGAAACAATAAATATATGAGTAAAAATAAAGTACATTAGCTTAAAAAGATCTTTTAAAGATTTAATTCAGTGTTTAAAGTAAAGGCAATAAAAATATATTTTGGGGTTTATAACATGAGCAGAGTTACAATGTATGATAACTTCACAGAGGCTGGAAGGGAAAAATGGAAGTGTACTGTGGTAAGATTCTTATATAATATGGAAATAGGTCTAATATTTCTTGGTGGTAGACTTAGGTAAAAATTATTCAGTTAATTCAAAAGTGTAAGACAAAAGGAAATGGAACAAAGAGAAAAAGGGATGTATAAACTACAAATGACAATGACAGACATAAATCCTATCTAATAAGTAATCATATTAAATTTAAATGATCAAACTATAGCAACTAAAATTCAGAGGTTGCCTATTTATTTTTTGAAAGAGCAAGATCCAAATATATGATGCTTATAGGAAACCAATGATTAAAATTAAGATGCAAATAGATTGAAAGAAACAAAAGTATGGTGAACATACATCATGTTAACTAACACCAATCAAAATAAATGTGAAGTGTTTTTACTCATATCAGATAAAGTAAATTTCAGAACAACAACAACAAAATCTTATCAAGGATAGAGGACATAACCATTATAACCATTTGCAAACTCTTACAGTAAAGCCCCAATATACACAACAACAAAAAACACTTAAAAGCAAAGAAAAATAGATGAAACCCCAATAAAAATTAGAAGTTATATTACTTCTCTCTCAACGACAGAACAATAGACAAATTAATGATTAATGTATAAAATGCTTGAACAGCCATACAAATTTCAGTATATTTTAAAGGATTAATTTCACAGAAAGCATATTATCTGACCACAATAGAATTCAATCAGAAATTAGTAAAAAAAAAAGGATAAATCTGGAAAATCCCCTTCTATGTTTTAGAATTAAAAAACGAAAGGCAAATTAAACCCAAAAAGGAGAAAATAAAGATAAGAGGAGAAATCAATGAGATAGAAAAAGAAAATCAATAAAGAATTCAGTAAATTAAAATTAAATGAAACAAAAGACATATATATATATATATATATATATACATATATATTAAAAGGTCAGAAGTAAAATTCTTATTGCCTACAGATAGTATGTTAATCTATGTTGGATATGTTATGAACTCTACTAGAAATCATCTAACTTTAGCAAGGTTGCAAAATATGAGGTAATTAAATAAAAATTACTTATATGTGTATAACCAATGAATAAATATTGAAATTAAAATATTCAGAATACCATCAAAATATTCAATACTTTGTATCTTACAAATGATGTGTAACACCTTCACAGTGAAATGTAGTGTTACTGAGAAAAGATTAAAGGATACACTGTATTATTAATTTGAATATTTATTGTTAAGATGTTAATTTTCATTAAATTGTTCTATAGACTCAAATGAATTCCAATTAAAATTCCAAAAATGTGGATTTTTTGGCAGAAATTTGCAAGCGGATTCTAAATTCACATTCAAATGCAAATGATCTGTAATAGCCAAACGAACTTTAAAAATGAACAAAGGAGTACTATGAAAAGAAAACTTACTGAAAGCTGCAGTGATCAGGAATGTTTTTTGCACAAGATAGAAATATGGACGAAGAGAGCAATAGAGAATCTGGAAATAGACTTAGTCCTTTGTGAGATCTAGACCTTTATGGACTGATAAAGGCAATTCAGTGTAGAGAAAGGATAATTGTTTTTAAACAAATGGTCTTGAAATGATTGCCTTTCTGTGTCATTGGCTAAGCTTTTCAAGACATCTTTGACGGTTTCACCATACCTACATGATTTAATTAGGTAGCTTGGTCCTCAGACCACTGTTTCTATCCATACTAATCGCCTAATTTCTTCCAGTGTCATGGCTTTACGTCTCACCCATCCATGATGTTGACTGTCAAATGTATGCATCTTTTCTGGAATGTAATCTTATCTCTAGACAGAAATACCTACTCAGCATCTCCAGTTTGATGACTAAAAACATAAATTAATGTTACAAATCCAAAATCAAATTGCCTGATCATTCCCCTAAAATACACTCCGCAGTTATCTGTTATAATCCTGGTTAATATTGCAAATTTATGTTCATTAGAATGTACAGTCTATAAGGGCATATTTTAATTATGTTGTTGGTATAGGTCAACATCTGGAAAGCATATAACAACAGTATTGAATAAATAATTTGCCTCAATAGAAGTTTTTGAGATGAATGTTCATCCTGTTCTTACTGATTTGAAGAAAAATTTATCTCATAGAAGTCAGAAGTAATATAAGCAATAATGTAGGTCTGAATTTTCTCTGAAATTAATTTATATTATAACATACTTTTTACATATGTTATTACAGAATTGCTCCATGTAATAAATGCCTCAATATCCATTTATGATTTAATGATTACTATAGTTGTAATATAATTAAAGTTAAGTATATAAAGCCCTTAAGTTGTTTTTTAGATTTCACCTGTGCAAACAGATTTGAATGAAGTGCCCTTTTTTAACACTGGAGAAATAATTGCTCATGTTTATTTGGGCTTAAATAAGAATTTTAAAAGGAATGTTTCTTTATTTCCTAAAAATCAGCATTTTTTGTTGATAGTAAAACCTAATATTTTATTTTTCGTTTGATTATTAATATTCACTTTTTAATAATAAGATTATCTTTCCTTGAATTTTTCGGTTTCCTCAAATGTCATGCAGATAATATCAAACTATCTTGGAAATAAAACTTTATTTTAAAAATTATTTTAGAAAATATCTGTGATTCTTTACAGGTTTAGGCATATTTGACTTATTATATCATATATAGAAAAGATTCATAGATATTCTATACCAGAAAACAATTTTTGAAAATCTCTTGACTAAGTGAAAATTTAACTTCTCTATGGAATACAATGGAATGTTTAATTAAATACAGGTAAATCAAAGAACCAGAACATCAAATTTTAGTTTTGTCGTTTTAACTACATATTCTTAGGATAAGACATCTGTTGAAAACCTAAAATTAAATCTCTGGTTATTAGGTAGCAATAACTCTAGCTGAGGGACAAATGATTTGAGAAATTGATTGTATGATATCTTAAGTTGAAACTATAATTATTTTGGGAGTTTGAGTGAGATAGTGAAGATGCTCTCTTCCAAATTTAATGAATTCACGCATCAGGTTAGAAGACAATTTTTTTTTTCTTCTTAAAGTTGGCTCTGGAAATAGAGATAACTTATTAAAGAAACTAAACTCAGAATCTATATTTTTTGTAGTTTTTTGAGTGAAAGAAAAAAAGATGAAATAAAGCTCTCTCTATTGTTTTAATGTAATTGCCTGAATGGAATAAGAAACTGAAATTTTTAAAAATCATTGTTTAAAAACCTAAATTATAAGCCATGGCAAAGTTTTTAATTAACTAAAAAGATAGGCATTCAGTTTATGGATTGTGTGGGGTTTTTCCTTCCTTATGTCATTTTGCTCCTGTCATTGCCATTTTTTGAGGGTATAGAGAGAGGAGTTGGCCTATTAAATGTTTAATAGTGAATTGTCTTTAGGTTTTAACTCATTTTCTTAACAGGTTATAGTTCTGATATATAACAGCCTGGATTTTCTTGATTAAAATTATATCACATTTTTTAAACCAAAATTACTCTACATTTCTAGATATTCTTCTTTAGATAAATATCTATGGAGAAAGAGGCATATGTTTCATTGATATGATTTTTATGTGATCACACTTTTTAGTAATCCTCTAATTTATATTTAATTTTATAATATTGAGAACATTCTTACACATCAGATAGATTTATGGTTTCCTGTGTTTTATGTTTTCTGTGTTGCATATTAAATACAATTAAGTGGTAGTGATAAGGTGAATTATAATGAACAATCTTAGAGACCAGGAATTAGATACAGTAACTATTTCATATTTGATTTTTATAACCAAAAATTAAAAGCTATCCAAGTATCCCTATGTATTTATATTTTTCTACAAATTACACTCTAGTCCCTACACTGGCATTTTTCCTGGGAGACTTTTCATTTCTGTGGTGTTTTTTCCCCTTTTAGGCACTTTCCAAATTGGCTCTGCACTCTGCTTTGAAATAGCCAAGGACTTCTAGGGATGTTGAACTACGCATGTGGCTACACAAAATACCTAAGTAATTAGAAATATTGGCATACTTGAATCTTACCGTTGTCCTTGTGACATTCCTTCACTGATCGTCTCTCATTTTGTACAATGAGATACAAAACGTTGCTTCACTCTGCATGTAAAGGTAAGACTTTCAGTCTTCTTTCATTTATGATGATAGTGTGTATACTCATGACAATTATGAAAAAACCTGTATAACTCAAACTGTGCTGATTCTTATGATCACTGTGTCATAATCTTTATAGGTGTTAGAGGTATAAGGATCATCTTCAGGTGAGGAAATTGTAGCTTTCAGACATTAAGAAATGTGGACATAAAGATGATTACATCATTCTCTCCAGTGCTGGATGTTCTCATACCTGAGAGCTTCATGACAGCATTGTCAGATGTCACCATTACCCACATGATCAATCAACTACACACATTATTTTAAAAATTGAAGTATCGTTGATATATAATCTTATATTGGTTTCAAATATATGACACAGTGGTTCAGCAGTTACCTGTATTATTAAATCCTCACCCCCACTAGTGCGGTTACTATGCCACACTCATTTTTATACTTAAGAAAGCATACTGTAGTCAAAACAGGTGCCTGTATTCTCAAAGCAAATCCATATTTTGGTTGAATTCAGTTATTTTCTGATACCAGTTTTATCTCAGTAAAAAAAATCTTCACAAAACTAAGAAGTTCCTTTATTTTAGATGCACTCTCATCTTGTGTTTTTCAAACTTGTTGATGTGATTTTACATGGTTTCAAGTCAAATCTTCAGTTATTTGTCTAAAATAAATTAATGCTGGAGGAAGTAGATTTCACATATGCCTAACATACCTTGTAACTTCTGAAAGAAAAAGTTTAATTACTTTCATTAACTTTTAAAATCAGAATCTAAACATTTATGGGTCATAGTTTGTGAATTGAAAAGGTTTTTATATTTTATTTTGGTATCATTAATCTACAATTACAGAAAGAACATTATGTTTACTAGGTTCCCCCCTTCACCAGGTCCCCCCCACATACCCCTTCACAGTCATTGTCCATCAACATAGTAAGATGCTGTAAAATCACTACTCGTCTTCTCTGTGTTGCACAGCCCTCCCCATGGCCCCCCCGCACTGTACATGCTAATCATAATGCCCCCTTTTTTTTACCCGCCCTTATCCCTCCCTTCCCACCCATCCTCCCCAGTCCCTTTCCCTTTGTTAACTATTAGTCCATTCTTGTGTTCTGTGATTCTGCTGCTCTTTTGTTCCTTCAGTTTTCCTTTGTTCTTATACTCCACATATGAGTGAAATCATTTGGTACTTGTCTTTCTCCGCCTGGCTTATTTCACTGAGCATAATACCCTCTAGCTCCATCCATGTTGTTGCGAATGGTAGGATCTGTTTTTTTCTTATGGCTGAGTAATATTCCATTGTGTATATGTACCACATCTTCTTTATCCATTCATCTACTGATGGATATTTATGTTGCTTCCATATCTTGGCTATTATAAATAGTGCAGTGATAAACATAGGGGTGCATCTGTCTTTTTCAAACTGGAGTGCTGCATTCTTGGGGTAAATTCCTAGAAGTGGAATTCCTGGGTAAAATGGTATTTCTATTTTGAGCATTTTGAGGAACCTCCATACTGCTTTCCACAATGGTTGAACTAATTTACATCCCAATCAGCAGTGTAGGAGGGTTCCCCTTTCTCCACAACCTCACCAACATTTGTTGTTGTTTGTCTTTTGGATGGTAGCCGTCCTTACTGATGTGAGATGATATCTCATTGTGGTTTTAACATGCATTTCTCTGATGACAAGCGATGTGGAGCATCTTTTCATGTGCCTGTTGACCTCTGGATTTCTTCTTTAGAGAACTGTCTATTCAGCTCCTCTGCCCATTTTTTAATTGGATTATTTGCTTTTTGTTTGTTGAGGTGTGTGAGCTCTTTATATATTTTGAAAGTCAATCCTTTATCGGATCTGTCATTTATGAATATATTCTCCCATACTGTAGGATACCTTTTTGTTCTATTGATGGTGTCCTTTGCTGTACAGAAGCTTTTTAGCTTGATATAGACCCACTTGTTCATTTTTGCGTTTGTTTTCCTTGCTCGGGGAGATATGTTCAAGAAGAGGTCACTCATGTTTATGTCTAAGAGATTTTTGCCTATGTTTTTTCCTAAGAGTTTTATGGTTTCATGACTTACATTCAAGTCTTTTATCCATTTTGAATTTACTTTTGTGTATGGGGTTATATGGTGATCCAGTTTCATTCTCTTACATGTAGCTGTCCAGTTTTGCCAGCACCATCTGCTGAAGAGACTGTCATTTCCCCATTGTATGTCCATGGCTCTTTTATCGTATATTAATTGACCATATATGTTTGGGTTAATGTCTGGAGTCTCTATTCTGTTCCATTGGTCTGTGGCTCTGTTCTTGTGCCAGTACCAAATTCTCCTGATTACTGTGGCTTTGTAGTAGAGCTTGAAGTTGGGGAGCGAGATCCCCCCACTTTATTCTTCTTTCTCAGGATTGCTTTGGCTATTCAGGGTCTTTGGCGGTTCCATATGAATTTTTGAACTATTTGTTCCAGTTCATTGAAGAATGCTGTTGGTAATTTGATAGGGATAGCATCGAATCTGTACATTGCTTTGGGCAGGATGGCCATTTTGATGATATTAATTCTTCCTAGTCAGGAACATGGGATGAGTTTCCATTTGTTAGTGACCTCTTTAATTTCTCTTAAGAGTGTCATGTAGTTTTCAGGGTATAGATCTTTCACTTCCTTGGTTAGTTTTATTCCTAGGTATTTTATTCTTTTTGATGCTATTGTGAATAGAATTGTTTTCCTGATTTCTCTTTCTATTAGTTCACTGTTAGTGTATAGGAAAGCTACAGATTTCTGTGTTTTAATTTTGTATACTGCAACTTTGCTGAATTCCGATATTAGTTCTAGTAGTTTTGCAGTGGAGTCTTCAGGGTTTTTTATGTACAATATCATGTCATCTGCAAATAGTGACAATCTTCTTTAACAATCTAGATTTCTTATATTTCTTTGTTTTGTCTAATTGCCGTGGCTAGGAACACCAGTACTATGTTGAATAACAGTGGGGATAGTGCGTACCCCCATCTTGTTCCCGATCTCAGAGGAAAAGCTTTCAGCCTCTCGCTGTTCAGTATGATGTTAGCTGTGGGTTTATCATATACGGCCTTTATTATGCTGAGGTACTTGCCCTCTATACCCATTTCGTTGAGAGTTTTTATCATGAACGGATGTTGAATTTTGTCAAATGCTTTTTCAGCATCTATGGAGATGATCATGTGGTTTTTGTCCTTGTTTTTGTTGATGTGGTGGATGATATTGATGGATTTTCGAATGTTGTACCATCCTTGCATCCCTGGGATGAATCCCACTTGGTCATCGTGTATGATACTCTTCATGTAGTTTTGAATTCAGTTTGCTAATATTTTGTTGAGTATTTTTGCATCTACGTTCATCAGGGATATTGGTCTGTAGTTTTCTTTTTTTGTGGGGTCTTTGACTGGTTTTGGTATTAGGGTGATGTTGTCTTCATAGAATGAGTTTGGGAGTATTCCTTCCTCTTCTACTTTTTGGAAAACTTTAAGGAGAATGTGTATTATGTCTTCTCTGTATGTCTGTTAAAATTCTGAGGTAAATCCATCTGACCTCGGGTTTTTCTTCTTGGGTAGTTTTTTGATTACCAGTTCAATTTCGTTGCTGGTAATTGGTCTGTTTAGATTTTCTGTTTCTTTCTGGGTCAGTCTTGGAAGGTTGTATTTTTCTAGGAAGTTGTCCATTTCTCCTAGGTTTTCCAGCTTCTTAGCATATAGGTTTTCATAGTATTCTCTAATAATTCTTTGTATTTCTGTGGGGTCCGTCGTGATTTTTCCTTTCTCGTTTCTGATTCTGTTGATTTGTGTTGACTCTCTTTTTGTCTTAATAAGTCTGGCTAGAGGCTTATCTATTTTGTTTATTTTCTTGAAGAACCAACTCTTGGTTTCATTGATTTTTGCTATTGTCTTATTCTTCTCAATTTTATTTATTTCTTCTCTGATCTTTATTATGTCCCTCTGTCTGCTGACCTTAGGCCTCATTTGTTCTTCTTTTTCCAATTTCGATAATTGTGACATTAGACTATTCATTTGAGATTGTTCTTCCTTTTTTAAATATGCCTGGATTGCTATATACTTCCTCTTAAGACTGTTTTTGCTGCGTCCCACAGTAGTTTGGGTTTGTGTTGTTGTTGTCATTTGTTTCCATATATTGCTGGATCTCCATTTTGATTTGGTCATTGATCCATTGATTATTTAGGAGCGTGTTGTTAAGCTTCCATGTGTTTGTGAATCTTTTTGCTTTTTTTGTGCAATTTATTTCTAGTTTTTTACCTTTGTGGTCTGAAAAGTCGGTTTGTATGATTTCAATCTTTTATAATTTACTGAGGGCCTTTTTGTGGCCTAGTATGTGGTCTATTCTGCAGAATGTGTCATGTGCACTTGAGAAGAATGTGTATCCTGTTGCTTTTGGATGTAGAGTTCTATAGATGTTTATTAGGTCCATCTGTTCTAGTGTGTTGTTCAGTGCCTCTGTGTCCTTACTTATTTTCTGTCTGCTGGATCTGTCCTTTGGAGTGAGTGGTGTGTTGGTGTCTCCCAGAATGAATGCATTGCATTCTATTTCCTCCTTTAATTCTGTTAGTATTTGTTTCCCATATGTTGGTGCTCCTGTATTGGGTGCATATATATTTATAATGGTTATATCCTCTTGTTGGACTGAGCCCTTTATCATTATGTAATGTCCTTCTTTATCTTTTGTTACTTTCTTTATTTTGAAGTCTATTTTGTCTGATACTAGTATTGCAACACCTGCTTTTTTCTCTCTCTTGTTTGCATGAGATATCTTTTTCCATCCCTTGACTTTAAGTCTGTGCATGTCTTTGGGTTTGAGGTGAGCCTCTTGTAAGCAGCATATAGATGTGTCTTGCTCTTTTATCCATTCTGTTACTCTGTGTCTTTTGATTGGTGTATTCAGTCCATTTACATTTAGGGTGATTATTGAAAGATATGTACTTATTGCCATTGCAGGCTTTAGATTCATGGTTACCAAAGGTTCAAGGTCAGCTTGTTTACTACCTTACTGTCTGACTTAACTCGCTTATTGAGCTGTTTCTGATTGATGATTATTTCTTTCCCTTCTTTTTCCTCCTCCTCCATTCTTCATATGTTGGGTGTTTTGTTCTGTGTTCTTTTTAGGAGTGCTCCCATCTAGAGCAGTCCCTCTAAGATACCCTGTAGAGGTGGTTTGTGGGAGGCAAATTCCCTCAACTTTTGCTTCTCTGGGAATTGTTTAATCTCTCCTTCATGTTTAAATGATAATCGTGATGGATACAGTATCCTTGTTTCAAGACCCTTTTGTTTCATTGCATTAAATATATCATGCCCTTCTCTTCTGGCCTGTAGTGTTTCTGCTGAGAAGTCTGATGATAACCTGATGGATTTTCCTTTGTAGGTGACCTTTTTCCTCTCTCTGGCTGCATTTAATACTCTGTTCTTGTCCTTGATCTTTGCTGTTTTGATTATTATGTCTTTGTGTTGTCCTCTTTGGGTCCTGTCTATCAGGAGTTCTGTGTGCCTCTGTAATCTGAGCAACTATTTCCTCCCCCAGTTTGGGGAAGTTCTCAGCAATTATTTCTTCAAAGACATTTACTATCCCTTTTTCTTTCTCTTCTTCCTCTGGTACCCCTATAATGCAGATATTGTTCCTTTTGGATTGGTCACACAGTTCTCTTAATATTGTTTCATTCCTGGAGATCCTTTTATCTCTCTCTGCATCAGCTTCTATGCATTCCTGTTCTCTGGTTTCTATTCCATCAATGGCCTGTTGCATGTTATCCATTCTGCTTATAAATCCTTCCAGAGTTTGTTTAACTTCTGTAATCTTCCTACAGACGTCTGTAATCTCCCTCTGGACTTCATCCCTTAGCTTTTGCATATTTCTCTGCAGCTCTGTCAGCATGTTTATGATTTTTATTTTGAATTCTTTTTCAGGGAGACTGGTTAGGTCTGCCTCTGCAGATCCTTTCTCAGGTGTTGTTTGAACTATCTTGGACTGGACTAAATTTTTTTGCCTTTTCATGATGATAGCAGTGGCTGTATGCAGGTTGTGGGTGTGTCAGCTGGGAGGAGAAAGTCCTTTCCTGCTTGCTGGATGCCTTGCCCTTCTCTGCTGCCTGTGACAGTTACCCGCACTCCTGGAGCAGCCACTGGGTTATTCCCCTAAGCTGCTGTGGGCGGGGTCTCCGTCAGAGCAGCACGGAGCCCTGTGGGGAGTGGCAGGCACACTAGGTGTGCTCCTCCATGCTAGCAGCACCCCTTCTGGGTAGCTATGTGGCAGCAGTGGCCTGTGGATCTGGCCCAGGCGGCTGTGGGTTGGGCTGGGATTCCGATCTGCTCCTGGGAGTGCGCCTGCTCCCTCTGGCTCCACTGCAGGTGCAAGTGGGACTCTTCCGTGCAGGCCTCTACCGGGCTCCTCTGGCTTCACTGCCGCTGGTGCACGTGAGCCGCTGCAGGTTGTTCGGTTGCACCGCTGCGGGTAGCACAAGCCTCTCCTGAGGTGCACAGATCTGCTCCCGGTCCCTTCTGGTGCTGCTATCCCCAGCACTCGCTTCCACTCTCCCGCTACTGGGCCGGTGTGTTGGGGTCCACGCCAGTTGGAGGAATGACTAGCAGGCTGCTTAGTGCTGTGAGGGGCTTCAGAGCTACACTGCCTCCCCGGGGTTTAGGGCGCCTAAGTTTCCCCAGTATTCCCAGCTGCCGGGACAACTTCGTCCAGCTATGGGGTCCCTGTCTCTTTAAGACTTGCAGAAAGCACTCGCTTTTCTTTTGTCTCAGGGGCACTGGTTGCGGGGACCTGCCACAGGATTTGCTTTTCTGTTTCTCTAATATCCAGCACCCTGTGCACCTTGTGTCTGCATTCCGGGTGCGGATTTCTAGAGCTGGTTGTTTAGCAATCCTGTGCTTTCACTCCCTTCCCGTTCCAACTCCTTTCTTCCCGCTGGGTTTTGGGGTGGAGTAGTGTTTGGTTCCCACCTGGCCGCAGCTTGTATCTTACCCCCTTCATGTGATGTTGAGTTCTCACAGATGTAGATGTATCCTGGCTATTGTAGTGCATCCACTGGTGTCTCTTTTAGGAATAGTTATATTTATTGTATTTTCATAAATATATATGTTTTGGGGAGGAGATTTCCTCTGAACTACTCATGCCGCCATCTTCCCGTGATCCCACTGAAAAAGTTTTTAAGCCTTAATTTAGATTTTAAAACCTAAAATATATTTTGGAAGTAATTCTAATTGAACATAGTGATGAATTGAATATGTTTTGAAAGATATAAAACATTTCTGTTTTATGTTGACTATACTTTTTCTTCAATAATTTTTCCTTTTATGCTTTCTGAAATGTTGATAAAATTTTTCTGTATGTCCTTTCCATCACTCTAATGATTTGGAAGCTATAGATGCTGTTGCACCCCTTATTTAGATAGTTTTCCTTAAATACTTACTTGATTTTTTATTACTTTTATGGAGGTATTAACAATATATGATTCTCTTAGTAAAGTGTGCTATTAGATAAGTTTGACATACCAAGAAACTATCACTGTGATCAGATAACCTACTTATTTTATTGAGAAGTTTTTTAAGCTCCTCCTTGAACCTCTTTTTTTTTTAATATATATTTGGCATCCATATATCTTCTTTGGTGGAGTATCTGTTCAAAACCTCTTTTTTAAAAAAGATAGGGTCATTCATTTTATTATTGAGATTAGAGAGCTCTTTTATTTTGAATACAAGTTCCCTATCAAGTATATAATTTGGAAACTTTATCACAGTCTGTGGCTTGTCTTTTCATTTTCTTAATGGTGTCTTTCAAAGAGCAGTAGTCTTTAATTTTGATGAAGTCAGTTTTATCAGTTTTCTTTGATGGATTGCACTTTTTTGTCATATCTAAGAATTCTATGCTTAACTGAAAATTGCAAATATTTTCTTCAATATTTTCTTTTAGGCATCTTATAGTTTAAATTCTACCTTTAGGTCTGGGATCTATTTTCATTTTATTTTTGTGTTGATGAGAAGTTCTATGCCCTCATTCCCTACCCTGCCCCCTGCCAAGGAAGAGGGGGCATGCATGAACAGTTTGTTCTAGTGCCATTTGTTGAAAGAGTATTTATAGTCTGATTTGTTTTTGAATCTTCTACAAATACATATGCATCTCTATTCTGTTCTGTTAATCTGTTTGTCTCTCATTATATCAACATTACAATGTGCTGCTTTACTGTAGCTTTTTAATAAATCTTGGTATCAGATGGTACTAGTTCTCTCATATTCTTACACCTAGTTGTTCTGTCTATTCCTTATGCTTGAAGAGCTTTCTGTAACATTTCTTGAAGTACAAGGCTTCTATTAATTTATCATATCAGTGTTTGTTTTCTAAAACTGCCATCATGAATTCTTCATTTTCGAGTGATATTTTCACTGTGTTTAGAATTCAGGATTGACAGACATTTTTAAAGCACTGTAATGATCTCAACTCATTGTATCATGGCTTTCATATTTTATGGCAAGAGAAGTCTGATAGAATTTTTGTCAAATTTCCTGTGTATATAATGTGTCTTTTTCTCTGATTGTCTTCAAGATGTTAGATTTATCTTTGGTGTTGAAAGTTTCGATATTATGTGTCTAGGGTTTTCAATTTTTGAGGGTGTTATCTTGATTGGGGTCTCTGATATTCTTGGTTCTATAGTTTAAAGTATTTGATTATTTTTGAAAAGTTATCAGTAATTATGTGCTTTGATGTTTCTTCTGCCCTGTTTTGTCTCTTCTTTCATTGAGAACAATTATACATATATTAAGCTATTTGATATTGTCTCCCACAACTCTCAGATTCTGTTTTTTTGTTTTTGTTTATGCATTTTTTTAGCTTTTTCTTTTTTGCCTCTTTCTTTAAATTTGGGTGATTTCTACTCTACTGCCCTCAAATCCACAGATTCTTCCTTTGTCTCAAGTAGTACCTTGAATCCTTTAGAAACACTCTTCTTTTTTTATTGCATTGCTTTTTCCCCTGGCCTTTTGATTATATTATTATAGTTTTAATTTCCCATTTGTGATTCCATCTGTTCATACTGTACATTGTATATCTTTTCTACTAGTGTCTTTATGTTAGTTATAACTATTTAAATCTGCCATCTGGTGGTTCTAACAACTTGGCCATATCTGCTGGTATGGTTGCCTGATCTTCCTCTTCTGCTTTGCTCAACACAAGTCTCTAGCCATTTGTCATGCTTTGGACATGCAATTTAAGCAAATTGGTTGACCTCCAATCTTAACTCTCAGACATTTTTAAGAGAAGTTATTAGTTTTTAGATTATCCAGCTTTTTCTTACTGTTTCACTGGAAGCAGTGATACTTGCCATTCACTTCATTTTAAGTGGAAGCCAGGGTTCTGTGCCAGGCTTTTGATATTATTTTGCCTCTATCTTTCAAACTCCACTGCAACAGTACCAATTCAGTTTCATCCCAGTGTCACCCCAAATGTTCAGGAATCTACTTTAAGTTTAATGTATGAGGATCCCACTTAATCCAAATGAAAAGTAAGAAACTATATCACTAACAATTTTAATTTCAGTAAGACTCAAAACTGATTCCCAACTTCGTGTTGTATTCTGTTCTTTGGTATCTGATTTTACTTGTTCCATCATCACAATACAAATCCATTTAAAAGGAAGTTATATAAATTGTATGATATTTAAAGACCCAACTTCAGCCAGTATTTTTCTTTTTTTTCCTATAACCACACCTAAAAGTACTATATTCAAGATTCAGAAAACCATTTAAGGAAGAAACCCATCCCAGTGACCTTCAATGTATTAGGACAAGCAAATGCTTATCAGTTTCCTTGTTCAAGAAAACAAATTAATAATTTCTCATGTCATTAGGTAGTTTGCCTAGTTCTGTTTTGAGCATGAGCTGTCTCATTATGTGTAAGCTTTATGTCATTAAAACTGAGCCTGAAGATAGTGTTAACATTCAGGTCTTTTGAACAATGTCTGAAGATAGAAGAATGGATGCAAAAGTCATTTAAAATTCACCACCACCTTTAATTAGACTAGTTTAACCTTGCAGGCTCAACAAATGAGTCTAGCTAGATCAAGTGAGTTTTTGTTAGTGTTTCTAACATGATCGTAGCTATTAATTGAAGGGCTGTACACAGACTGAGAATCGATGAGGCATGTGATATGGATGCACTTGTGGCTCCAGAGAAGCTATGACCTCTTTAATGATGAGGAAGTGCATAAAGGTTATAGGGGAATTTTTTCTAGTTTCCTGGAGGAATTTATTATAAATTTGCTTAGGCTTTTCCTTGGCTTAATAGTCAGTTATAGCTTTGAGAGCTAAATTATCTGATATAAGCAGAAGTTAAATTCACATTAGAGCAAACATTCACTGTGAGCCTGTGCTGCTTTGCATTTTGATTATTATGCTTATTTTCTCTGATTAAAAATGATGCCTATGTTGAAGTTGAATGGAAAGGAAATCTAATAGTAAGGGCACAATATAAGGCAAACATTAGAACTTCTGTTCTATAGACGAAGATTACTCTTCCTCAGCAGCATCTAGAAACATGCTGATTTATTGCTACTTCCTAAAAGAAATCAGAAATGTTTAAAACATGCTAACTTAATCACATAATGTTAAGTGTTTCTGCATTGGTGCTTACAAAAGTACTGCAAAGTCACAGCAGGAAGAGATATTAAGGCACATTCAATATTCTTCTCTGTTTGGAATTACTTTATAAAGACACAGCTCTTATTTCAGACTTCCATCAAGGATTGCAAAGTGTATTCCTGATAATGAAACTTTCTGTGTCCTTGCAAAAATTAGAATTTAGAGTAAAATCTCCTTAATTCAGATTTCAGTGTTTCAGAATTTGAAGAAATTTAGACAAGCATTATTAGAGTGATGCTTGAACTCATACTATCTTATACAGAGAGTGATGGTTACACAAATGCATATTCTAATAGTGATTAAACTACTTAAGAAGACACTTTAAACACTCTTGGTTTCTTCAGAAAATCAGATTTAGTTCAATTAATCCAATACATTTACAGATTATTGTTATCCATTAATTACAGCAGACTCTTAAATATATAGGTCATGCTTTTTTAACCCAATTTTGAAGACAATTGGTAATTTAGTGCAATCAGATTACATTTTTTTCCTTTAAATTATACTATATTTTACCCTTCCTAAGATAAAGACTTTTCTTTCAAATTGGTCATGATAACTGAGGTTTGATTTGATTAATTTTCATGTTAAATATGGGAAGCTTTGTTGGAGTACATGATTCTCAACTGCTGTGTCTGAGCCCAACAGCTAATTGCATGCAAACTTATTAGAGTAATTTAGTTTTTGTATAGTCCTTTAAACTTTTTTTGTGGTGTCCCTTGCAATGGCTTTGCTATCTTATTTTATACATTTCTATGAGTGAGATTTCCACTGTCTTCATCATAATGGATCCAAACAGTAAATACAGAGGTGATGGAAGACAGTGATTTACCATGCTTTATGTTTCTGGAATGGCATTCAGTTACATTGACATTTCTGGCCTCTCCTCGTAGTCAGTTATGTAATTGGAGAGTATGGCTAATATTGTCTGTACTTTCTCCCTCTCATTTATAATAGTAGAACATAAAATTTACCTCAGACATTGATGTGCCTAACTATAAGAGTAAATTTTCTTTGTTATCAATGAGATGGGAAGAATTGAGTGGTGTTTTAGGAGGTCTCCTTAAAATGAAAGAACGGCTGTCTTTTTTTCAAACTCTTTTCCTTTTGCTTCTCTTTGCTGCTGGCTGAGTGCAGATGAGACAGTGGTCCTGCTGTTGCTGTGAATCATATTTAGGATGGTCATGACTTGTTCAGGATGGCAGAAAAGCAAGGTGTAAACAGAGTTATCACTCTCATGGAACACTTACCTGCAAGCTGCTGTCTTGTTTAGCCATTGTTATTTTGTATTTTTCTGTGACAAGCAGCCAAACATAAACTAAATGACACTATAACTTTGAGAGAAGTTGCAGAGCATGCTTGGCTCAGCCTTGCCTTTCTCTGTCCCTGATATGTAGATTGGTTTGCCTTCAGGATGGCTCCATTCAGGACAGATTGCTCAAGGGTAGTTGGCAGATGTCAGCTGGATTGGTACCAGGAGTAAGTCAAATTATTCATCACAGGACTAGAATACTCATTTGGCTGTAGATCTAAAAGCAGCTTCTAAAAATAGCCCCATTATTAATAGCCCCATTTTAATAAAGTTCATATTTTTATCCACATCTTCCTAACTTATCAGCTCTGTTGTTACTGAGAGGCCATTGAGATTCACTGAAAATAACCATAACTCCTTACAGTGAACGTTCATCAACTGGCTCTTCAGGAAAAATAAACTTGATTCTTAGTGTTTGCCAATTTTGGTGGTTGCGATACTTCTCTCATGGCCAATCTCAAACTATAAATGTGACATCACTGAGCGAAGTCACGCAGATAAGTGCAGTTGCAGACCATTATGTAGTATTTCTGCCGTATAGATACAAGAGATGTAAATAATTTCAAGAAACTGTATGAGTAATGTGGTAAAAATAATCAGGAAGCTGAGTTTTTAGTATGGTTTATATACATATTTACTGTAATTATGTTTATATAATTTAATTTTAATTAACAGTACTTTGTTTCCACATTTCAATTTATTTTATGCTGGTCAAAAGCTAATTAATTAATCCTGTGCACAGGCAAGATGTATAGGAATTCTTGTATCTTTTCTATATGAGCAAAGTGGAATGAGTTTCTATACATCTTTCTTGAAGTGTAATGTTTCCAGTATTCAGTCATTACTCATAACTTCCTAGGATAATTTCACATATTAGTTCCCTGAATATGAGGTTTCAGATACAAATAAGAATAAGATTTCAAGTATTTGTTTGTGGTTATTAAAATGCTTGGTTTATTAAGTTATATTGATTTACACTTCAGTTTTCAGTAAACAGGTACTATTGTTTCAATTATTTTTCTATATCCATTCTTTATATTTTTTTCAAAGTTCCAAGAAGTTGATCACCAAGGAAGTGGGGTTTTTGCTCCTTTGATGAAGGAAGTGTTTCTGTACACCATCATTTAATATTATTTAGTTATAGTGAGTCTCAATTTTCTTATATATAAAACATGCAAATACTCATATACTGAAGTTACCTTGTGAGGATTAATGACATGACAAAACGTGAAGCAGCTGGGGTGATTACTGATACCCACCAACTTCTCTCTCTATTTTACCATTCTTACCATTGCTTGACCCTTAAAATGCCAAATTTGCAGGCCAGATGTAAAAGTTGGGTTAGATTTCAGGAAATAAGAGAAGATTAAGAAGTTATACATATGTAGTGACACTTTGGAGTTGTATACAAGGAGATCTAAATGTTAGAAGGATGAGAGATTTGGGCATTAGGTCATAACAGAAGAAGGTAAATGACAAAAAAGTAAAGTCATCGATTTGTAGACTCAAAGTCTAGAAATGCATGAAAGGATCAAGAGGTCAGTTGTGTCTGGTGTCGAAGGGTGTAAGCGGTGGAACAAGAGTTCTGAAGTGTTAAATTAGGATGGTTAGCTCTGCCACTTTTAGTCAATAAAGAAACAAAAACAATTTATGTCTGATTCTTACATCTAAGACAACATTTTTAAATAACTGACACAAATATAAAACAGGAGAAATCTAACTTATTGCGAGTGAGAGCATAGAAAAACAGTTACCATAAAAATTTGAAAGTTGCTGTTTCAAACTGTACTCTTGAATCCTTGACTAACCATATGACTTTTCAGCTAGTATTTAAGACTTTGTTATAATAGTTGTCTGAATTCATTTATTGTAAGTGTTCCTTTCAAGGCCCTAGATCAAGGTGTGTGAATAATACATAAACACTTGAGCTGATTTTGTTATGTCTTACAATATCTGATCATGTTTGAGTGAGCAATATCAGTACCAGGAGGGAAATACATTTGATATTTATTCATTTTAGTTTACATGAACTATTGCCCTATAAATAATTGATTTTTTCAAAATGGAAAACATTATCAAGGAATTAAGCAGATGCTCAGAGGATGTATTCATTCTCCTGGCAGCTGGCTGCCGTTGCCAGGGTGTCATTCAAAGCTGCCAGCTTACCTCTCATTGTTGACAGTTGCTATATTGCCAGGGACCCGGTTTTCAATGATGCCGCTTAAGTCCAGGCTAAAACCTGTGAAACTAAAAAATGGTTGAGATTCTTATTACAGAGTAGTATAAGGGCGCCTTTACCAGGGGGGTCTCTCCTTGTCAGTCTGTAGGCAGAACATGGTGGCTGTGGCTGCCTTATAGAAGAAACAAAGCATAGAAAGCATCACACACACAAAATACAACTTTCAGATTTGAGGTTATCTTTGTAAACTGATCTCTTCAGCAGCACTTGTTTAATAAGAAACAAATGGCCACTCCTAGTTCTTCTAATCTTCCTGTCCCTACATTATTACTAAATTCAGTGGCTGGTACAGAAATGTCTTCTGCTTATTAGAGTCTAGTGTTAAGTTTAACGATCAGATGTTATTCCCTTTCTTCTATTTGTATATCTAGAGGTAGCATCTTTTCCATAGCAATTTACATAAGTTTCATATGAAAGCAGAGAAGACCAGGATGATCACTGATTAGCCCTTAGGTAAGAAAAAAAAAGATACTGTAGTGAAATTTAAGGTTTTGATTGCCTAAGAATAGGTAAATATGCTACATAAAATTAAGTACTTAGTTCAAATGTCAACACTCCCTGCACCTTGGGCCACTCACCTAAAACTCATTTTCCTGTTTCTTCTTTGGGGAAAATAAATGAATGAATGAATGAATGAATAAATAAATAAATAAAAGCAAAACCAGATATACAGTGAAAAAGCACAAAAAAGAACAAGGTACTGTTCTTTTATCTAGACTTTTTCCATTTTTCTCCCAGGCTCCTCTTAAATCAAGAGACAAATTATCATAAAACAAAGTTATCATCGTGATTAATAAATAGAACTATTTCTCCATTTTGCTGTGTTCTTTAGTGAGCTGGTGGTAGTACATCTGCCGTAGTAAAAAAGAACAAAAGATCTGACAGTGAGGCCAGGGCCTCAGACATGATCCTGTGTCTCCTCATATTATCTCTCAGAGCCCATGAAAGATTTTATGCCTAAAGATGCTGATACCAGTTGAAATTTCAGTGTGTCATAAAGATGTAGCCTGCTTTCAGATGAGGATAATTGTGTTCTGGCTATCTATTTCTGTGCTCTGTAAACATTTACTCCAAAACTTAGGGCTTCAAACAACTACCATGTTTTAGTTCCTTTTAACTTTGTGGGTCAAGAGTTTAGAGCCTAGCTCAGCTGGATGATGCTTTTCCTCTACATGATACATATTGAGGACACTTCATAAGATTCAGCCAGTAGATGGGATGGTGTGGAGTATTCTACGTGGCTTCACACACTTATGTTGCTCCTTGCCTGAGAGTGGCTGGATGGCTGGACATGGCTGGGATTGCTCAACAGAGCGCATAGATGACATAGCCTCTCATGCATGGCTCATACATGGCTAGCTCAGCACAGCCAGACACTTTGGGAACCTCAGGGATCCCAGAGTCTCATGAATCAAGAAGTAGAAGTGGCCTATCTCTTGGGTTCTGGGCCTAAGTGTCCACCTGCTCTTTTCTATGAGTTAAGTAGTCAGGAAGACTTCATAGAATGAAAACTAGATCTCATCTTTCAATAGGAGGAAAATCAAAGAATTTGTGGCCACTTTTGTCTGTCACATTAGGTATTTAGGGGCATTTGTATATGATACCATGCCTCAGAAATGACCAGGCCCATTTGAAGTCTCTACCAAAGGATTCTGTACAAGAAGGAACAATAGTGGTCACTGTCTGAGTATTCTCAAGCTGCTTAACATTTCAATTAAGATTGTAAGATTAATGGTTCATATGTAACATTTCTTGTTTCTTAAACCATTCCATTTATAAATACTCCTTACAATCTCCGATAAACAGATTCTACTTTTGGTTTTATATACATGGCTATTCATTTAAACTCTGTTGATCTCAGATTATCTCATTTTTTAGTCTTCTCTAAAGACATTAAAGCATAAATTAAATGATTTTCCCTAGTCAATTGAATTGTTCTGTTTTCCAAGGTCAGTAGTTTTCAATTTTGTGTGCATTAGAATCATGTGGAGGAGGACTTGTTCTAACACACACTAAAAGTTTCTTGTGTGTCCCAAGAACAAGCATTTCCAGTACGTTTCCAAATGTCACTGATGCCACAGTCCAGACACCATAACCTGCACTAGTTACTATTTAAACTCTGATTGTCCTGTCCTGGATATTCTGCTTAGTACTTAGCTACAACCTCTATTCCTTCAGATAAATCTCTTGCATTGGCTCTGGAAGGTACGGCCTTATAAGGAATATTAGAGTTGAAATATAAAAGAAACTTTAAAAAACTATCCTGAGGGATTGAAAGATTTGACTCACCATTAAATAAAATTTGTATCATGTTATTACTATTGTACATATTCTTATATATCTTGAATAATGATATAATAATAATGATTTTTTAAATGCAAATAAATTAATGATGACATTTTTCAAACAGTTCTATACTAACTTTTCTGAGGATTCATGTCAATCTAGGTTGCTTGTAATATCATTTTGCACTTTGAGGGCACTTTCACTTTCTTGTTTATTATTTTATTTCTGTACCTACATACCCAATATGCCTTCTTAGTCATTTTCATTGTCCTGATATTTTAACTTAGTGAAAATGCCAATGTGGCTATCCTTTTGCCAGTAGCACACTCTCTTGACTATTGCAGCTTTTTATTAATTTTTGAAATTGGGAAATAATGAGTCTTCCCATATTTTTTCATCATTGTCAGAATTGTTTGGCTATTATAATTTCTCGAATTTCCATTGCTTGGAATTTTAGGATCAGATTATCAGTGTCGACAAAGAAAACATTTGAGAATTTTATAATGATTATTTTAAATCTGGAGATTAATTTTAGGATTATTACTGTCTTAACTATATTGTTTTCCAATCCATAAACATGGGCTATCTTCCTATTTATTGAGGTCTTTAATTTTTTTCAGCAGTATCTTGTAGATTTCGAGTAAAAGTTTTGCCTTTGTTTTATTGAATTTGTTTCTAAATATATTATTTTTTAAGCTATTGTAAATATATTTTCTTAATTTCATTCTGAGATTGTTCATTTACAGTACAGAAATGGAATTGATTTTTGTATGGTAATCTAATATCTTGTAACCTTATGGAGCTCCTTTATTGGTTCTAATAACTTGTTAGTGGATCCTTGAGGATTTTCTGTATACATCATGCTACCGGCAAGCAGAGATAGTTTTACTGCTTCCTTTCTAATCTAGATACTTTCATTTTATTTTTTTGCCTAATTTTCCTGGCTAGTCTCTCCAGCACAATGTTGAATAGAAATACTGGAAACAGACATCCTCTTCTTATTTTTGATCATAGACAAAAACATTTTTTAGTCTGTCTCCACTAAATATGATGCTAGTTGCCTTTAATCAAGTTAGAGAATCTCCCTTCTATTGTGAATTTATTGAGCCTTTTCATAAAAAAAAGGTTACTGGATTTTGTCAAATACTTCTGCTGTATCTTTTGAGATTATCATGTGGGTTTACTTTTATCTACTGACACAGGCTTTATAGTAGTTGATTTTCTGATGTTAAACCAGACATGCTCCTGGGATAAATACTTGGCCATATTGTATAATCATTTTTATATGTTGTAGTACTTGGTTTACTAGTATTTTTTTGATGTTTACATTTATATTCATAAGAGATATTATTTGTAGTTTTCTTGTAATGTCTGTCTGGTTTTGGTATTATGATGTTACTGTCCTCATAGCATAAGATGAGAAATATTCTCTGATATTTTATTTTTTAGAAGAGTTTATGAGGAGTGGTATTCTTCTCTAACTGTTGGTAGAATTTATCTTCTGGGCCTGGACTTTTTGTTGTGGAAATAATGTAATTACGAATTCTCTCTATTTACTTTTGTTGACACATACAGATTTTCTATTTCTTGTTGTGCAAAATTTCTTGTTGTACAAAAATATTCATATTTTGGTAGTTTGCATCTTTGTTAGAATTTGTCCATTTTGTCTGAGTTACCTAATTTGTTGGCACACATTCTCTTATAGTGATTTTTATTTCTGTTAGATTGGCAGTAATGTCTCCTTCATTCCTGATTTTAGTGATTTTAGTAATTTTTCTCTCTTTTTCTTGATTGATATAGCAAAAGGTTTATAAATGTTGCCTGTTCTTTCAAAAAATAAATTTTCAGTTGTGCTCAATTCCTCTATATTTTTTCCTATTCTCTCTTTCATTTATTTCCAACTTAGCCCTTGTTATATTTTTCATTCTTACTGATTTGGGTTTATTTTTCTCTTTTTTTCCCAGTGCACTGAAGTGAAAGGTTATGTTATTGATTTGAAAATTTTCTTCTTGTTTTTAATAAAAGCATTTACAGCTATATGTTTCTCTGTGAGTACTGTTTTTGTAACATCCCATGTTTTCATATATTGTGTTTTTGTTTTTATCTATCTGTAATTTCCTTGTGCTTTTATCTTTGACCTGTTGTCTATTTAGGAGTATGCTACCATTGTTTAATTTCCAAAATCTGTTTCTGTTATTTTTTTCTAATTTCATTCCATTGTGGTTGGAGATCATGCTTTATATTCTTTCAATATTTAAAAAAAATCTTGAGGTTTATTTTATACCTAGCATATGCTCTGTCCTGGAAAATGTTCCACATAAACTTGAAAGTAATATTTATTCTGCTGCTTTTGGGTGATGTGTTCCATACATTAGTTCTAGTAGGTTTATATGTTGTTCTTTTATTTACTTGTTAATTTTCTGCCTAATTGTTCCATCAGTTACTAAAGGGGATATTGAAATCTTCAACTCTGATTGTTACATTGTCTATTTCTCCCTTTAATTCAGTCAATTTGTTTCATATATTTCGGGAATCTTTTGCTAGGCCCATTTATGTTTTGTAAGCGTCATTTCTTTCTGATGGATTGGCTCGTTTTAATTATAAAAAGACCTTCTTGAAATGCCTTTTTAATGTGTTACGTCACATTTGGCCTTCTAATGGATAATCACCATGTTCCTGTACAATTATTGGTTTCTCAACTCTGATCTTAGTCTTTCAAGTCAGTGTTGGGAAAGATTCCTAGCTGTAAGTAGAAAATCAATTTGTAACATATATTAAAATTACCCTTCCCTTACTTAAACAAGAGTCATAAACAAAGAATAATATAATTTGTATAATGGTTAAATGAAGTAGTAGTATGTGTGTGAAGTCAGACCATACAGATGAATGTATAGTTAATCTAGGTTTTAAGATTACTTATGACAAAAGATTATAATTGATATAAACTTTGAAGAATAAAAATCAAGAATTCCTCAAGGGGATGGAGTAAGTAGGAGTTTATAGAAGAAAATAGTGTATGTAATGGTGTAGAAGTGAACATTTGCTAAGCATGATTAGGTATCAGGAAGGAGAATAACTTGACTGAAGTCAGGTATTAATGTGGGAAAACAGCAAGACATAAGGAGACAGGATGGGGACTCATTTTAGAGAAGTTACTCATTGCCACAGACATTTATCGCCTCTAACTTTGTTCCTGGTGTGAATCTGGCAGGAGAGGAAGCTATTGCTCAGATCAAGTTGAGAGGTATTGGGAATGTTTATTTCAAGTATGACATGTCCCATTTTTAAAAATGAACTGATCCTTTGTATTAGAAATGTTTTTATAATCTCTGAATGTACCAGGTAACAAACAAACAAGCCAACTCATCTTTTGAAATGGAGTCAGGTCAATAACATCTAATTATTTATATAAGCAGTGAATAAGAAAGTTGGGACAAATTAGCCATTTATATTTCTGGTTGTTGAAATCAGGGCAATAGTAAGAAGTTGGAAGTTCCAGGTGAGGGACTGAATTGAGGAAAGGTGACACTAATGCTATCTGTTTTTTGTTTTTTCCCATTTCTTTTGTCAGTTACCACTTTCAGCTTACTAGAATTTACATTACTGTTATTTTACAAAAAAGAAGGTAGAAGGATGAGAAGATGGACATACAAGGAATTACATGTAGAAATTAAGGGAGGGAAAATGACAAGTTGAGTGTGTGGGAGCATGATGTTAAACCACGGGAGAGAAGTTTATGGCGAGGAGTGAAGGGGTAAAAGGAGAGTCAGGATGGCAGAACACGTCAGTGAGACACAAAGCATTTGGTCATTCATTCTCAAACTGTATGAAGCTGGCATTCTGGGTAAAACTCTTACCCGTCCTCCAATGTTGGACTAATAGGCCATTGACTCCCCCTAAGGATCTGAGGGTATTTTATTTTGTGAGAAAATCTAATTCTGTATTAACAGACCTAAACCATTTTTATCCTTTATGTTAAAAACACTCATCTGTGTATTTATAATTAAGTGAATTGAGTTTACATTTTAATACATGTAATTAACATAGGAAGGTGAATTGTTTGAAAAATATACAAAAGGCCACATAGAATCATATGGAAGTTTCTTTATTTCAAAATTTTTATCATATCCTTTGAGCTTCAAGATTAAAACAGCTATTTTGTTAAAGTTGGAAGAATTAACTCTTTGTGAATGTTAACATATGGGGTGCTTCTATGTAGAATACTAAATTTTAACTTCTTTATCATTAATTAGTTATTCTACAAATATTTACTATATGCTAACTCTGTGTCATATATAATTGAGATACTGGGGATTCAGCAATGGAAAAAACAAAGCCTCTGCTCTTACCTTACTTTTGACAGAGTGAACTTATAGTAAATAAAATAAGCTTACCTTTTTTAGAGAAAGAGGAGTAAATAAATGCATGTGCAGTTAAATGTCTAACAGTAAGTGGTAGGATGATTATAAGCAGGGAGTACATGGAGTGTCTTTTAGTAAGGTAGACAAGAGGGTATCTCATTGAGGAGGTGCAATTTGATCATGACCTGAGAGTTTTGAAGGAACCAGCAGTGTGAAGACTTAGGACAGAAACTTCCTAGGAGAGAGGACAGCAAGAGCAAAGCAGTTCAAGGGAACTGGAAGGAGATCAGTGTTGCTAGAGTAGAATGGTCAGTGGGAAGAGTGGGAAGACATGGAACAGAGACTTGGGCAGGGTTTGTACCAGGAAATCTCAGGCTCTGTTTAAGAATTTTCTTGAAGATTCCCTATAATATTTTACATTTAATAAATGAGTACATTTTTTATGGACTGAATGCTTGGGTTCCTCCCAAAATTCATATGTTGAAGCCTTAATTGCTAATGTGATGGTATTTGGAGATGGGCCTTTGAAAGGTACTTAGGTTTCAGATGAAGTCATGACAGTGGGATCCCCACAGTGGTACTGGGGTCTTGATAAGAACAGGAGGAGATACAAGAGCTTTCTCTTTCTCAGCCATGTGGAAGACACAGAGAAGGTGCCCATCAACAAGTCAGAAAAGGGCTCTCAGCAGGAACTAAATCTGCTGGCACTTTGATCTTGGCTTCCCAGCCTGCAGAACTGTGACAAACAAATGTCTTTTGTTTTAGCTACACATTCTGTGTATTTTGTTAGAGCAGTACGAGCTGAATGTACACTGTAGAGGAATTTATTGATTTGCTGGTCATACAGCAAATGAGTAAGGGATCCATGGCTCTTTGACTCTAATCCTTTTCTTTTCACCAGTGGTGAACATTGTCTGCTTAAGAATGTATTTCTAAATGTTCAGAATAAAACCCAAGGCAACAGAGAGCTTCTGTCTTCAACAACTACATTGCAGGAATAACCTAATTATTACTAAAGCAATTTTAGGTTGTGTTTAGGATTCATCTTATGCATAGATACATCATCAAATATGAAAGACAAAGGGAAATAATTTCTGACAAACTTTTTTCTTACCCAGAATTTTAACCTAAATACCAAAATTAAAGACTCATTATCATCCTAGTTAAGCAACATGCAAATAAAATAGTTTCACAATGAATCAGTCAGTCAAACGCATTGAAGAGAAGAAATGCACTGAACGTTTTGTGAATGTTCTGCTTCAAATTATCAGTGTAATATAATTGGGAAACATGACAAATCTATGTGAAAAGATAGTGGCACAAAAATATGTGAAATGTGTTAATAAGTTGTAATGGTGAAAATAAATTGAAGAAGGTCAGAGAAGATTTTACACATCAGTTAGGACACGGGCTATCTTTTCATGATTAGCTACAGTCAGAGAAGAAAGAGTTCTAAGGACTGAGTGATATGTAAAGACAGAGAAATGTAGGAGTCTTCAAAGGAAATCTGTGTCCCTCAAGAGACAGGCACAGCTGAGTTTAGAGATGAATTATGTAGAAGAAGGAATGAGAGAGAAGGTTGGCCAGATAAGAGAAACCATTTTATGGTTGAATGCCCTGCTATGACAAATAGCATGGAGGATATTTAAAATATATGTTAAACATGAAATGACCCTATTAAAGTAACAGTTGAAAAGAATTTAATCCAATATTGGAGTTGAGGATGGTAAATTCTTAAAAATTAAATATGAGTGAAAGATTGTGACTTTAAAAATCCAGCTCAGGAGATGAAGAATATGACAATTACTGGACATCTAATTATATATTTTTTAAGAAAACAAAACAGAAAATAATCACATTTGTCAAATCCTAGTATTTCACATGATGGAAGTTCATATTCCCATTAGGAACTGATTTATTATTTAGTTATATATAGTTCATACATTAGAGAATCCTAACACATGCCTGTGAGTGTATATATGTGTGGGTGTGTGTATCATATGTGTGTGTGCATGTGTTTGCATGTTTGCATGTGCATGGATGTATCTGTTGGAGGAAGTAGGCAATAGTATTTTCTAGAACTGTTATAAAGGGACATTGAGGCAACTGCTTATAGAAATATTGAACTAATTCTGCAAATGGCTTCAAAGTTTCTAGAACATCTTAGTTGAAGTCTCCTAACAGATGATTATTTTAAGTCATTATTGAGTTACACAGAAAGACAATTTAGTATCATTATGTATTTGTACACACATTAACCAAAAGATCACATAATTTCCCTGAAAGGAAGCAAACTGCTATGATATTTATTCATTTGAGTGAGTTGTTATTGTATATGTGGTTAAAAATAGCCTGGGACATTTCAGCATTTGTTATAGAAATTGTGGGAGAACCAGTGATAATGATGCAATTACTGTGTGTCAACTGTTTGGTTATTACATATCATTTACAGCAACTTTTTAATTAAAAAGCTCTCTGAATATTCTGGCATTCATCTGCAGTGTGTGAATGAACAGGAGAGCTAATTGTGATAAAATATCTCAGATCAGGCATTAGAAAGTACATTTTTAACTAGATCTCCATGTGCTTTTGAAAATTATGGCTTACAAAATTAAGATTGGTGCTGTTATCTTCCAGATCAGTAAGGAGGCAACATCTCTGCCTACACTCTTTGTCCCTGGTTGTAGGTTTGATTATAAAGAAAACAAAACATGAGAACCTTGTTTGAAAAATTCCATTAAATGGAAATATATATGTTATACATATTCTTTCTGAAAAGTATTATGAACCCTAAGTATAAAAAGATTGTGTTGTAACCAGGAACTAAGCTTCCAGATCTGTCCAGACTATACTGTGTAGATGGTATTTCTGCAGGCTCCAGGTCTCTTGTGAAAAACTTTGGAAGCTGAGATAAGCTGTTTGCAGAAATACTGCATCTGGTATTTTCACTTGGAAGACTGGGACATTAAGTTTTAAAAAAAATTATGTGAAATATAAAAGGACAACAAGAAACAACACACAAACTATCTGAAGGGAAATTAGGAGATCAAGATTGCGTTAATCGATGTGTAGTAAGTGGAAGGGCTGCTGGTAGCTGGGAGAGCACCAGGGCTCCTGTGGTAGGAAGCAGAGAGAAGATGCCACAGTGGCCTCTCCAGAGGAGCCAACAGAGTACTTGGATGAAGGAGACTGGCATAACCTGAGGTGGGAAGCCTGAATCGTATGTTTACCAAAGTAGAGACGGTGTGTAGGGGTTGATATCACGATCTTTGAGGAATAGTATATAAATATGGGATCATACAAACAGGCCATATTTTTAAGTAGCCTTCTATTTCCATGAGATATTGGGAGAAGAAAATACTTCCATACTGAAAAACCCATGTTTGCCTACCTTTATTTACTAGGTTAGAAGTAAATAATTAAATAAAAATAAAACACTATTGGTCATAAGACTGGAACCCCGCCTTGTCTCTTTGCCATGAGAACATCTTTAAAATAATTGTCTCAGTTAAAAAAAAAATCCCTTCAAAAGTAAGTATTCAAAAAGGTTATGAAATATGTTTTTAAAAAAAGGAAAAGAAAAAATGATCATTAGTTACAAACACTCCAGAAAAGTTCTTCCATGGAATAAACAAAAATTGTGAGCACATTTTTCATTATTAACTAAAGAAAATGTTAGATTATGTTCAGAAGAAAATATACAGTATTAAATATACATATAATAAAAAAGAAAAAAATCTACTCTTGAAAAGACACAATTATAGTTACTGAGAAACTTGAGCAGTGGTTGCTGAGGGTTAAGGGGGAGGTATGGAGGGTATGATTAAAATGACAGCATAAGAGAGTTTACTTGGAAGAGGGGAAGTTATGAAACTGTTCCTAATTATATCACTGGTTACCCTGATCTATATGGGTGATAAAATTCATAGGAAAAAGTGAATTTTAGTTCATGATAATTTTTAAAATAAGGGAAAAACTAAGACTCAGATACCTGAATATGTATATCACTTATTTATTCACCTTTTCAAAATTATCACTTACATTTTGTTTTTCATGTTAAATCCAAATCTTTTGATTTCTTTAGCTACCGTTTCAATAAGCAGGGTATCTTTTTGACCCTGTGTTGGCAAACTAAATTGCAATTAAATTTAAAATATCTGAAATATAGGTGACTAGACTGATATGTTTCAGTGATTTTTAGCTAAAATTGTTTTTAAGTTAGAAAAACAATTTATTACATCTGAAATATTCAAACCATCACTTTGCCTCTGAATGTCTAGCTTAAGTATATCTGTGTATATAGATATACTGTGTATATAGATATAGGAAAAGTGGATTTTGAAAATTATTTTCAATAGCATAACAAAGAATTCTGAAATACCTGCTATTTAAGAACTTAATAAAGCTTTAAGAATTTATGGAGTTACCCATATCTGTTTTGAAATATGCTAGAATTTTTTCAAACACTAATGCTTGTTGACTTGATTATTTTTTTCCTATTATTTGCCCGAAAGAATATCCCATTTGCTTATGTTTTCATGATAAGCTCTAAAATACTGCTACTTGTATCCTGCTAAATTATTAAAAATATCTTTTTAAGTGAAATACATTTAAATTTAAGTACTTAGTATTAAAACTTTAGATATTTTAAGTTAAATATGTGAAATCCAGACTTTTGCTTGAATTAATAAATAATTTTGAATTCTTTGGGCCATACTACTTATAAAATAATCATCTTTTATTATAGTTTCAAAACAGTTTTATCATCTAGTACACTTGTTGCTGTGTTTGTAGCAGGTCACTTAGAAAAAGCTTTTCTCCAATCATAACTGCTTGTATTTCAAGTTCTTTATAGTGTTCTATATATTTTTTTCTTTTTAGATTACTATAGAAATAATATACACTTGTACATAAACATGTCAATTATAAATAGATATATGGTGATCTTAAATAGTATAAGCCTTCAGATTCTTACTTTGGTACTAAGAAAATAAAATTTGACTCTCAAGCATACATTTCTAGTTCCACTCTTACCCCTGATATCCAGATAAATATATTCAATTGTTTACTCAACATTGCCACTTAGAGTGCAAATGAGCGTTTCTTCTTTTTTTTTTTTTAATAGTGGATTTTGTTTGTCAGAACATTTTAAGTTCACAGCAAAATTGATTGGCAAGTAGGGAGAGTTCCCATATACCCTCTGCCCCCAACATACAGCCTCCCCCACTGTCAGCATCTGGCACCAGAATGGTTCATTTGTTCAAACTGATGAGCTTACATTAACCCTTCACTATTATCCAAAGCCCATACTTTACATTAGGGCTCACTCATGGTGTTGTATATTCAGTGAGTTTTGACAGATGTATAGTGATACATATTCACTATTGTAATATCACACAGAATGGTTTAACTTCCTTTAAAAGTCCTTTGTTGGAGACAACCTTTCAAGGCAGGGGTTGAGTTTAAAAATTCAACTTCCTTGAAATATACATTCTCTTTTCTCTGGTGGTGCAAGTTACTACCTGCTTAGCTCAACCGCATCCTCTCTGCCCACTCCTCATTTCTCAATCCTTCTTAGATCTCTCAGTTTCTCTTTCCTAGGATTCCTAGCTCAGGGATTAAAGCATTGGTCTCCCAACTGAACATTTGTAACTGTTTTTCATTTTTCCCTGCCTCTGACCATCCATTGTTGTCCATCTCAGTAAACTGCTTCACCATCCACCAAATTGCTCATGCCCCAAACCCTGATGTCATCTTTCTTTCGTTAGTTATACTCCATCTATAGCATATGCTACCTGCTCTGCTTTAAAATGACCCCAAATCTGAGTAAGCCTCACGGTGCTCCCTCCTACCACTCCTAGAGACAGCCACTATAGTCTCTTGGCAGTAGCTTCCTTTCAGATCTTTCTTATTTTCCCCTGACTCCCTAAAAGCCATAGAAATATAAACTATTTATGGTGACAGGTTCTACATGATCTGCCCCTGGTATTGATGCCACTTCATTAACTATTGAACCCATCTCACTTGGCCTTTCTGCCATTTTTTAAATCACTAAAATAATTTCTGCAACAGGGCCTTCTAACATACTAATTCTTCCCTTGAAATGCTGTTTCCTTTGTGTGAAACAGTTTCCCTGTATATTTGCATTTCATGTAGGACTTTTACTCAAATACCATTTCCTCAGAGAAGCCTTCACAGATACCGTTTCTAAAAAGCATATCCATCAATCTGCCTGCCTGCTTTATTTTTCTCCATGGTAATTAACACTGACAGAGCTTTTATGTAGGTTTACTTTTTACTTCATTGAATGTTTCCCCCACTGCAAGAAAGCTCCAGAAGGACAGGAGATTTGTTTCTCAATTTGTCTATAGCACTTAGAACATAGGAGCTTCCCCAAGTACTTTTGCTAAACAAAGGTATGTTGCTAGAGGGGAAAGTCAGTGTGAGTACCAACAGTCAGTTTGGTAAGCCAGAGATTAGACTCATTTCCCTACCTGCTAGGCCATGGTCCTTTCTCTGGACATCTTTTATCTTTACTCCAGTAGCTGGATTCTTGTGGGACTAAGTTCCAGTGACTGTCTGTGCATGGCTGAAAGGACAGTGGTAACATTCTTTACAAAGTGACTGAATTTAGACTTTTACTAATTTAGCCTAGCATTTCCCCCAGTTAGTCTGAGAAAGCTATTATACTTGCATCTGTTTATTTTAGTGGAATAAAATGAAAGATTTGTGAAATGATACACTATACCATAAACCATAAGGAGAAGATGTCTTAAAATAAAGATTTTGGCCAACTTTCAAATACTGAAGTGATAATTTTACTTATGTATGTGTGTGTGTATATATATACATATATGTATATAATTATTTTCAGTAATTTCTGATTTGAATACTGTAAAATCCAAGCATTAATAAAATATTATTCTATTAAAAGGCAATATCCTAAAATGGAATGTATTAGTTTGTGTCCAAATTTAGCTGCTTTAGAAAGTGTAAATAAATCAATAGTGACTAAAAATTGAACTCTCCAAAATCAAAAGCTATGCCTTATTTTCCCAGTATAGCATGGTACTTGAAACTTAAAAGAAATTCAAATAAATGTTTATTGAGTGGATGAATTTCAAATTCTGTACAAAAGTTTAGACTTGTTTTTCTTACATAGTAGCATTATGAGTTCAATAAAAGCAATTCTGATCACTCTTAAATGCCACTTGTCCTTATCTAATAGCTATCTAGAAGACTGCATTTTTTTCCTGCAGGTGCTCATTAATTCTGAGCCCTAAGCATTTGGGTTCAAATTAGAAGTCACTAGACAGGGATGATGAATAAGATAAGTATAAAAACTCAATGTCACATTTGTGAGTTTCTTCTCTTTTTTGCTACTCCTGCCAAATGGATCATGAGTTCATCTTAACAAAATATTTTTATTCCTCTATTGGAATCCACAGTGGTAGGACTGACCTTCCATGGAGGGTTGTAGGAATAGTGACATATGTATATGTGTGTGTGTGTGTGTGTGTGTGTGTGTGTGTGAAGATACTTATTATAAGGAATTGACTCACACAGTTATGGAGACTGAGAACCCCCATGATCTGCCATCTGCAAGCTGGAGAATTAGGAAAAACAGTGATATAATTCAGTCCCAGGGGAGCTGATGATGCAGTAGTCTCTAGTCTGGGTCTGACTGCCTAAATGCTAGAGTACCAGGAGCAGGAGAATATCCATGTAGTAGCACAGACAATCAGGCAGGAAGAACAAGTTCTTCTTTCTCTGCTAGTTTTTTTCTACTTAGCCCCTCAATGGACTGTGGAGGGCAAATCACCTTACTGAGTCCACCAGTTTGAATACTAACTTCCTCCAGAAACATTATCACACCCTGGTATAATGTTTGACCAAATGATGGAGTCAAGATGACACATAAAATGAACCATTACAAAAGGACTTTGGCTTTTACTTTGAGTAAAATGGGAAGTGAATAGAGGGTTTTATGCAGAAAAGTGACATGATCTTAGGCCTGCAATAAAAGTAACACTGCTGGATAGAGAATAGGCTACATAGGGTATATGGAGGCAGCAAGAAACCAGCTAGATAGCTATTGCAATCATGCAGACAAGACATGATCATTATGCCCTATTTGATCAGGATGTCTACTATTGATGCATTATTGCACAGAATTAGCTGGAGTTCTATTTATCATTTCTCATGTATATGTACTATTAATTAGGTCTATAGATGTTTTTCTAAGATTTTTTTATTTGTAAAGTTATGCTGTCCTCATATTCTGAATTGGACAGATCTCCTTCACCTTTCCTTTTTACTAATTATTTTTATTATTTGTACTCTCTTACGAAAATGGGATTAAATGTATTTTGAAAGTGCTAAAAATCAGCTAAAATATCATCTTGTCATGGCATTTGTTTATGCAAGGTAGATTATAACTACCTTTTTATAAGCTTTTTTATAACTTTTATATGTACTTTTTTATATGGACTTTTATAACTACTTTTTATGAAATACCATTTCTTCAATATATATTTTTTTCATAATTTTTAGTTCATTCTTATGAATATTTGGCATTTTATGTTTTTCAAGAAATTTAGTAATTCCATTTTTAAAATAACTGTCTTTAGCTATTCAGCTTTTTTTCATCACTATTGTGTTTGTACCTTCTCCCCCACCACCCCTTTTTTTCTTTATGAAACTTGCTAGAGATTTGCTAAAATTATGCATCCTTTCAAAGTACCATCGTTTGTTTTCCTGATTGGTTTTATTCTTTCTTTACTTTGTATACTTCTCTGTATTCAATCATTTTATTCTCTCATATTTCTTTGATGTTCCTCCATTCTATTATTCTAGTTGTTGGGTTGAATGTCTAACTCATTCCCTTCCCGTTTATTTTTTGATGATGTATTCAATGTATTCAGGCACTGTTTTTTTTTTTTTAATAAATATTCAAAGCTCAATTTCACCTCTAAGCTCTGTATTAACCATTTGTATTAATTTTGCCGTGCAATTTATTGTGTGTGTAAGTATTTCATACATTTTTCTGTTGTGTGCATACTTACGTTGGGTTGCTAATATTTGTTTTGTTAATTTTTAGACTGATGTCATATTATTTGGTTATGGATTTCTACCTGCATTGTGTTATTTTCCTACTTTGGGGATTCCTCTCATTAAGGTGTTAATACCTGCATACCTGTATCTCATTTCACTTTGTTGTTCATTCTTTATGTTTTCCTGACATTGTTCAGGGTGAATTTCTTGACCTGCTTTCCTTGCTCTCTAATTTGCTCTAAGGCTGTATCCATTGTGCTATTAAACTTCTCTACTGAATAATTATTTCAGTTTTTATGTTTTTCTTATCCAATGACTTCACTTGGTCACTTCTATGAGTAATTGTTTTTGCTTCATTTATCCTGTGTCTTTTGTTATATTGTTAAATTTACTTTTATGCTTATTTAATTTCTAATTATTTTTGGTTCAGCAGTCCTGCTTATTTTGCCATAGGTTGTGTCAAAGCAAAAATTGTCCTGTCCTTTGTTAAGCAAGAAAGGAAGACTTTATTCAAAGCTATTATAATAGGAGAGGTAGACCAAACAGTCAACTCAACTCAACTGAAAGAATAGATGGTAGAGAATTTAAGAGCTGTGATAAGGGGGAGATCTTAGGCCTTTGTGTTTAATTGGCTTTCCCTAAGAAAAAATAAAGTTTCTGGTATCTTTTTGACAAGATGGTTTTGGAATTTGGAACTAGGCACCCTCTGAAGTTAAGCTCTTACCCTCCATCAGAAGCTAGACAATAGAGGTATTATCATCCTTGATAATTACATTTCAAAGAGATAGTCCCCAAGTCCTTAAAGAAAACATTCTTGGGTTGTAAAACTGGCAAGAGGCCTTTAAAAAGATTTATGTATTTCAAAGGGGAAGAGAAAGGAGTTACAATAAAAAGTTTTCTAAAGTAACTGCTCTAAGAAAAGGGAGGTCAGGACCTAGAGTAAGGAAGAAACCTGTCTATAGTTAGTATTAGCTGAAGGGAAGGTTAAGGTGTGTCAGTCAGTTGCTCAGTTAGTTTCTCTTTCATGTTGGTCATGATCCTCAAATGTTGTGGTATTCATCCCACGGAAAGCACTTTTACTTGGAAATAGCAGCTGCTTTGTGTGACATGTGAATTTTTAGGAGGGATGAAATCCCAGGGTCTAGTTTGTGAATACTCTGCTGACTATGAGTGGGGATCTAGTATGAAAATGAAGGAAAGCTGCAGTGGGTGAGGCTATGGACTACTTTCCACATCTTTATCCTCAGAGGTCTCTCCCTCTTATCTTCATCTGTGGGAATTGCTCTTTCTCTAAGTGGTACCCCTCCCTAGCAGAAATAATCTAATCCATGGAGATGGGCGACACATGGAGTGAAGGGTCTGAAGAGGGTGTGGTCAGAGCCCATTCACACTCCTGTTCATTATCCTCTTTTCCACCTACTAGCTCTGGTTCTGCCTTGATGCTGCTGCATTACAGTTAGCAAGGGACAGGCACACTATTTCTCTTCCTCATACCAAGTAGGGCAGGCAATGCTCCATCTAGGGCAATATAGTGGAGACTCAAAGGAATGTGAGAAAAGTTGATTCCACACTGTTGTCTATCCAGGAATCCAGACCCATCACTCTGAGGCTGTTCTCTCCCCCACAAAATGGACCCAAATTCTTCTGTTCCCACAGGTAGTCCTCCCAGCATTTATGTTCTGATCCAACTATTGATGTGTTCCTTCTGTATCTTGAAAGGTGGATTCAATGGTATGATTTCAAAAGTATGGTTTTCAGAGAAAGTCTCTGGGGTGCTATGAGTCTGGGGATTTAAGGATTTACTGCAAGGAATGGGAAGAAATGGGGGGCCACACTGACACTATCAAGAACTTGATATTTATATCTATGTAGAGGCTAATTTTTGACAGATACAGTTATACTGTCTGATCTCAAATAATAAATATTTTCAGCCTAGATTTCTATTTGTTAAAATTGTTACTTAAATTATATATTACTTATAGGCAAAGAATAAAGCATGAGATTGCATTTATAATTGAAAGTGAAGCTGTTGCTAACATGTTAATAATTTATTTCAGTATTAGAGTTTTATTTCTGATCCTGTTATGTGCATAGAATTCTTTTACCAGCTTGTTATTTTTAATTTCCAAATTTTGTGAACTCTGTCTGACCCCTTTCCTTATTTTCACTTTAAATCTATGTAAAGTATAAAAACAAAAAGATCAGTCTTTTCCAAGCAGTAAACTATACACTGTTCTTATTTCTTTGAGCATTATGGAGTTCTAGTTGTCTGAAAGGCACAGTATTCAAAGATATTCTTTGAGTTTACATTCATTCTGTATATTAAACTTCTCTTTCCATTAAAGATGGAATGTCTAGTGCCTAAAAGAGAGTAGAAAATAAAGAATTTTGTTCATTGTAAATTCAAGGATTTTTGTGAAAATTGAGTATTTCTTGATAGAAAGCACTACAGTTTTACTCTGTCATATGCCAAACATTATTTCTGTGGTCAGTGAAAGTTAGTTTTCGTGGAAGGAGAGAATTGACTTATTTGCCTTAATGAAGTCAGTAAGTCATGGAGATCAGTGTAAGTAATACTGTGTAATGCAGTTGTATTTAGGTCTTAAATGCTTTTGAGACTGATTTCCAAATTAGAGGAATGGAAAATCTGTTGAACATTCCATTTTCATATTAAAGTTTCCTCTTCCCATAGAAAGGTTCTTCATGTAGACAGCAATATTATAATAGGCTAAAAATGTAGTATTGAAAGAAATCCAATATTATAGAATAAAGCATAAAATGGAGTTCTGTAAGGAGTTAGTGATGGAGTGTTAATGCATAAGTCCTACTAAGTTACCAGAATTCTCTGTAGGGCAGCTGCTTTTCAGAAGACTGAAGTAGTGCCCTCTGTCCTCCATTAGTTTATTCTTCTTTATAGTTTAGAGGGGTATTTTATCATGATATGGAAAATTATTAAATCATTACAATAGAGTAAAAGACCTTTACAAGAATCTGTTTGCACAGAAGAATAAATTTCACTGAATTCATTTTTGAATATGTACAATAATTTTCAGATCATTAGTTTCACTGTTGTTGCAGTTCCACAGTGAATTTGTGGAATTCATGGGGAGCAATTTTACAAATTTTTAGCTAGTAAAGTTTATAAACTTAAGTATAGTAAGATGCATCTACACAGGACTTCATCATAGGTCATTTATACACATTACATTTAAAATAATTTGAGTACAGTAATTAAAAATGGTTTGTGAACTTCAATGGAAGAGATGTAGTATCATAAATATTGCATCATGGCCAGCTGTTATTTCCCTGTATAATAATTCATCTTTTCTTTACAATATAGATTCTTTTTTTTATTAAGGTATCATTGATATACACTCTTATGAAGGTTTCACAAGAAAAACAATGCGGTTATTACATTCACCCTTACTATTGAGTCCCTCCCCATACCCTATCAGTCACTGTCCATCAGTGTAGTAAGATGCCACAGAGTCCCTATTTGTCTTCTCTGAGCTACACTGTCTTCCCCATGACCCCACACACACCATGTGCACCAATCATGACCCCCCAATTCTCTTCTCCCTTCCTCCCCACCCACCCTCACCCACCCCTCCCCTTTGGTAACCACTAATCCCTTCTTGGAGTCTGTGAGTCTGCTATTTTATTCCTTCAGTTTTGCTTCATTGTTATACTCCACAAATGAGGGAAATCATTTGGTATTTGTCTTTGTCTGCCTGACTTACGTCACTGAGCATAATACCCTCTAGCTCCATGCAAATGGTAGGATTTGTTTCTTTCTTATGGCTGAGTAGTATTCCATTGTGTATATGTACCACCTCTTCTTTATCCATTCATCTACTGATGGACAACTTAGGTTGCTTCCATATCTTGGCTATTGTAAATAGTGCTGCAATAAACATAGGGATGCATATGTCTTTTTGAATATGATAAGTTGTTTTCTTTGGTAATCTAGGAGTGGAGTTCCCAGGTCAAATGGTATTTCTAATTTTAGTTTTTGAGGAAACTCCATATTGCTTTCCACAATGGTTGATCTCGTTTACATTCCCATCAGCAGTATAGGAGGGTTCCCCTTGCTCCACATACTCACCAACATCCAGCATTTTTTGTTCCTAGTCTTTTCTATGTTGGGAATCCTAACCGGTATGAGGTGATATCTCATTGTGGTTCTAATTTGCAGTTCCCTGATAATTAGTGATGTGGAGCATCTTTTCATGTGCCTGTTGGACAACTGAATTTCTTCTTTGGAGAAGTGTTTGTTCTTATCCTCTGCCCATTTTTTAATAAGATTATTTGTTTTTTGGGTGTTGAGGCATGTGAGTTCTTTATCTGTTTTGGATGTTAACCCCTTGTCGGATATGTCATTTACAAATATATTCTCCCAAACTATAGGATGCCACAATATAGATTCTTAATGGAAAAAAATTAGTCATTTTACTAAAGGCAGTGTTATGTTAATGTAAGAGCATTAGACAATGGTCTACAGTTAGCCTAAGACCTCCCACATCTCTAAGACCAAAGACTAGCATGGGACATGATTAGCCCTGTTTTTCATCAGTGAGACTATGCACATTTATGCCGATTGTCTGTAATTGTAACACAGCAATAAATATAGAAGACTGTAGAAAGCATATGTTTGATTTTAATGTGGATGTGTTTTGGGAGAAAACAAAAAAATCTACTGAAAGTAAAAAATAAAATAAAAAGAGAGTCAATTAAATTTAATATCCTACTAAGGATTGTAGTTCAATTGCTTATTATCCAGATACCTGAGCTTTTTGGGGAAAAAAAAATGTGAAGCCAAAACAATATTATAAGTTTCTTGGTTGAGATCGCTTTTATTGCACTGTTAATGTTAGATGGGATGGCAATATCTTTCAAGGGATTTTATTTGAATGAAGTGCCCGCTGGTTGATGCTTTTATCTCATAGGCACAGTACTAGTGTGTTCTCCAATTGCCTACTCTCTAATTGCAAAATGTTCTGTGAAGCAAAGCTTGGACTCTCTTCATCTCACTCTCATTTATTTTTTTAAGGTTTTTTAAATAGGGAAAATCAGTAAATGTGGATGATGCTTCTGAGAATGACCTTCTCATTGATAAAATGATGCTTCTAATTTCACACATTGCCAGTTTTAGTGAGGAGATAACACTTTTTGGTTTGATTGTTCCCTCCCTCCTTATTATTTAGGATTCATTTAGCTTGCCTCTCTTTTAACAAAGGAAATGCAAGAGCAAAAGTTAAACAAAATAATATTAAAATAAAAACAAAACTTGCAGGTCTAATCAATGCAAATTCTGTTCCTGCAGAAGCAATTTAGCTACCTTGTCTTGACTATTTTTTTTTCAAAATAAAATTGGCAGTGCCTTCTGAGTGAGGGCACCATGCCACAGAAACAGATGGACAGGAAAGTGGGTAGCTTGGAGACCTTGTTTATTTGTCGGATTTGTTTATAAAGGGTGTTGTTCACAGCCAGGATGGTGAATGTTGTTCTCTCAAAGTTTCTCTGCCTTTGGGAAGACTATTCCTTTTTTGTATATAAAATATTTATATTATATATATTTTTCATGGTCTGATCCTAGAAGACAGACTAAGTGAATTACTTTTCTAGTAGTATTTTATTACAATGAATTATTGGGTGGCTATCTCCTATAAGGAACCAAATCTTTTTACAAAAATAATCTTTGAAAAAGGTAAAGGTAGGCTTTCAGTAAATTAAGGCTAATTAAGAGTGAAATATATGTTGTAATATCTTACTATCTTATAAAAGCAAAGTGTAATCTGTTTGCTTAATAGGACATCATTAATTCTCTGGAATTCTTTCTTGGTTATCTGTGAAAAGAAAAAGTAAGATTGGTTTCCAGTTTCATCCTTTTACATGTGGCTATTTAGTTTCACCACCACCATTTAGTGAGGAGACCATCCTTTCCCAATTATATGTTCTTGTATCTTTTCAAATAAAATAATTGGCTATATATGCATGAGCTTACTTCTTTTCAAAAAACCAACCCTTAATTTCATTGATCTTTTCTACCATCTTTCTGTCTGTATATTTCACTTATTTTTGCTCTGATCTTTGTTCTTTCTTTCCTTCTGTTAACTTTTGTCTTAGTTATTTCTCCTTTTTTTAGTTCCTTGAGGTATAAAGATGGGGTGTTTATTTAAGATCCTCATTTTTTAAATGTAGTTGTTAATATAAATGACCCATTTAGAACTGCTTGTGCTGCATTTCATAGATTTTGGTAAGTTGCCTATTTTTATTTGTCTCAGAATATTTTAAAATTTCTTTGATTTCTTTTTTGACCCATTTCTTGTTTAGGAGTATGCTGTTTAATCTTCATATATTTGTGAATTTCCCGGTTTTCTTACTGATTTCTAATTTCAGACAACTGTGGTCCCAAAAGATGCTTAATGTGATTTCATTCTTAAATTTATTATGATTTGTTTTGTGAACTAACATATGGTCTATTCTGGGAAATGTTGTATGTGCACTTGAGAATAATGTGTAGTCTGCTACTGTTGGATGGAATGTTCTGTATATGTTTATTCGAACCATTTGGTCTAACATGTAGCTTAGGTCCAATATTGCCTTATTAATTTTTCTGTCTGGATAATCTGTCATTGAAAGTGTTATATTGAAGTCCTCTGTTATTGTATTTGCTGTCTATTTCTTCCTTCAGATCTGTTAACATTTGCTTTAAATATTTAGATGCTTTGGTGCATACAGATTTATAATTGTTATATCCTCTTGACTTCTTTATTGACTCCTTTATCATTATATAATGACTTTTTTTTTGCCTTTGTGACAGTCTTTGGCTTCAACTGTTGGCTTTCAGACATAGGTATTTTGGGAACCCATCTCTTCTGTGGGAGTCTTAAATGGGAGGACATTAGATGTGACATCTAAACCCTGCACTCCTTAAGGGAGAAACTAGGAGTTGGGTATTCCTTCCTAATTGTGTAACATTATGTTGGGGTTGGCCTTTATGGCCACCCTACCCATTTCTATTTGGATAAATGTATAGGATTTGCTCAACTAGTTTTGGATCTCTTTCAGAAGGAATTGCTCTGTGTATAGTTTTACATTTGGTGCATCCATGAGAGAAAGAGAGCTCAGGAGCCTCCTTTGTCTCCATCCTGGTTTTCTCTGAATTGATATAAATTTAAAAGCAAATAAAACCTTTCAGAGAAACTAATTTAAAAAGCAATTTACCTTATTATTCTGTTATTGATTAGCCAACTCTATGCACCAAAATATTGACAGCCATGGGCATTGCTTAAGGTAAAAAAAAACCTTATCTGCTTGCTTTAGGAGAGATCATTTCTACTTATTTGTAGAGGAAAAAATAAATTATACTAGCTGGAATTTTTATCAGAATGATTTGTAAATTATCCTTGTTTTTTACAGATATGAAAAAACCTTATTTTAGCATGAACAACTGCTAAATCGTTCTTCACTGCGTGAGCAATAGGTGCAGATGTTGTTACTGATTGATGGTGTATGGCTGTATTTCTGGTGGTTTCCATGGGGCAACTACACAACTATTGCTGTTGCCAGGACAAGGATACTACATTGTGATAAAGAGATATGGTCCTCTTAGGATAGTGCTGCTTGGCTGTCATTTCTACTTTATGTAGATCTTTTCTTGCACTGCTCTCCTTTCTATTTCTCCCACTCCCTGCCATAATACTACTCTTAATGCATGAACTAGAGATATTTGAAAATGAAGATTTTTCTCTTTTTCTCTTTTATCTAGCATTTCAGATTAGGTTTACTCTTTTTGATTGTCAAATGCAATAGGAAGGAGTTCTCCCACCTGGGGAAAGTTCCCTATAAATCCAGTGAGACTGAAGGAAAGCCAAGGGAAAGGGCAAGTTGGGGAAAGGACTTTTATTTCTCATGGCTCAGGTTCCCTCTCCTGCAGTGCTTTCTGGCTGCATTAGCAAGCCAGGTCCCTCAGTCCCTGTAGCCACAAGATGAGCCCCCTACCCCACCCCTTCCTCTGGGAGAACTCTGTGGGCAGGTCCCTGGTGACTAGCGGGCCCCAGACCAATTAGGTACTGGAAATGGAGGGGAGGAGATAATGACCATTACTCTCCACCCCTTACCCTGGGTTGAACCCGCAGTAGTAAACACCCCATTGATAGCAAACAGGCCTTGTTTGCGTATCACTATCAGGGCTAGGCGAGAGGGTCTGGTTGAAAATTCCCATTTACCCCACATCTTTCATACATATCTAGGACTGCTTCTTGTTCTTCCAATTTAGTGACTCTTGCTAGTTTATTTTGGGCATACTTTTGGGCTTTTGGAATTATTATATAAGAAATCAACTTGAGGAAAAGATAGAAAAGTAAAGAACTTGGACCAAGAAGACAATAACATATGCTTGAACGACTTGTGTTGTTTTGTTTTGCTTTAAGTATACTTTGATTTGAATCCATTTTGACTTTTACCTGTGGGAAAATTTGGGCTGGTTGCTTAACTTTATGTGCTCAGGGTTTTTGATCTGTGAAATGAAGAAAGGCATGAAAAGTGTTCAACGTAGTATCTTGCATGTATTAGGTATATAATAAGTGCTAGTTCTGTTTCAGTTTGTGCAAATTTCCAATGTAGTCTATACCTCTCAAGGGCAGGAAGCAGCACTTGCTCTTTGTTGAATCTTTCATCATTGCACAAATATGTGTTATTGTACAGGGCTTTATTGTGTGTACTCTTAGGTGTACCTAGAGAAATGTTTGCTAAATGAATGAACATAAAGACATTCTATTCATGGTGTTTTTTGTTTTTTGTTTCCCAGACATCTAAGCATCAGAGCATTGATAATATTAATTGATAAAATTAATTCAATTAAGAAAAGAGAAAAGGCAAAAAATAGTCTCTGTTTCTCTGACCCTGACACTGTGGTTTCCTTTAATCAACTGACTTAAGTGATTTGAACTTAATTTCTATATTTATTAATATTAAGGGATGAATTATTTAACTGTATTATACTATTTTAAGAATGATAATTCAGACAATCTACAGAAGATTATTGAGTACATATTAGGTGTGTAATACTGAATTAAGTGTCAGATCCTTTTAATTTATATTCTGGAGATGGAGAAACTTTACACAAAGAAATTAGGGTTAAGAGAAAGCAAGAACAGGTCTACTGATGTAAATGCCAGTCTTGGGACCACAAAATTGCTCATCTGTTATTATCTATGTGCCCTTGAGGAAGTCTGCTAATATTTTGAACTTCCTTTTCTCATATCCACACAGAATAATAACCACTCTGTAATTTATGGCAGTTTTAAATTTAAAGAAGAAATGAGACAGTAAAGTGATACCACTTTGAAAACTGCTAAGTACTGTACAAGCAGATGTTTTGTATAGGCCAGAAACACAGTGTTACTTAGAGGAGGGGAAGAACAAGCATGAGATGGAACACTCAGAAGTGTGAAACTTGGGAAAGAAAAGGGAGGATTAAGCCTATGTTCCATGCTCTTCTAGAAGGTCACGCTGGGAGCAAAAGTGCTTGTCTCCATGCCAGGTGGAGGGGATAGGGGTCTGGAGATGACCCCAAGGTACAGCTTCCTCTGCTGTGTGAAGAAGGTAGCCCAAAATGGACTGGACTCAACTTTTCTCCACATGAGAGAGAGATTTGGGCTGCTGAGAGAATTACCTCAAGAAATTCTGAGGCATAGTTATGATGACAGCTTAGGAAAGGAAGAAACTATCTATATTTTGATGGAACATTGGGTAAAAATACACATTTCATACTGTTAATTAGAAGCTGAAGAAATAGAAGTGAATTCAGCGTATAGCATCAAGGTTTATAGCAGAAGCAGCAGTTGCTTCATCTGTGGGGATCCCTCTAGGTCACTGGGATTCTAGCTGGTGTCCCAGTGAGCTCTTCCAACCCTGTGGGTTAATCATTTAATTTTAACCTGATCCCTGGAGCCTGGATCATTGCATTTGATCAAGCAGCCGTCACTTGGCAGCCATCACTTGAATTTGTTGCCTGCTGGGCTCTTTCCAATGTTGTTTATTTTCTGTGTTATAGGCTTGGTTTGCTGGCATACTCATTGCTTGACATACTCTCTGTTTTTGATGTCCTTGCCTCAAATGAGGATATCTATAAATTTGGCTGACAACATTTTCAGTTTAGAGATTAAGAATCTGTGAAAGAGGAGGAGACAGGTAATTGTCATCCCTGGGTAGCAAACGAGCATTTTTAGGCAAAGCTAACAGTTCCTTTGGCACCATGTAGAGATACTGAGAAAAGCTGGCCAGATAATAATGTAAGTCACTGCACCTGAGTAGTTAAACATTTGATGCCCTGTAAAGTGATTTTAGTTCTCAAAAATGCTAGTTTGGATCTGCAGCTATTTCTTATAAACTTATAAAACTTCTTTTCTTCTCTTCTTTCTTTCTTTTCTTTTCTTTTATCTTCCTTCCTCCCTTCATCTGTCCCTCCTTCCATTTTTCTTCCCTTATTTGCTTTCTTCCTATTCCTGCATGTATGTGTGTGAAAGAAACAGTAAAAAGTGTGACCTGACGCATATGAAACTTGCTTTTATCTAAAAACCCATGAAGAAAACAGGAGTATGCATGTGAAGAAAATACTGTGTTTTATTTTATTGTGTAAAAATGCTTCACATGAGATCAGATCTCCCCTTAACAGATTTTTTAGTGTACAGTACAGTATTATTATTTATAGGTACAATGTTGTACAGTAAACTCTATAACTTATTTATGTGTGTAACTGAAGTTTTATATCCACTGATAGTCATATACCCTCCCCCTGTCCCCAGCCCTTGGCACCCAATATTCTATTCTTTGCTTCTATGAGTTTAACTTTTTAGATACCTGATATAAGTGAAATCATGCAGTATTTGTCATTCTGTGACTGACTTATTTTCACCTAGGATAATGTCCTCATGTTTCACCCATGTTTTTACATATTGCAAGGTTTTCTTCTTTTTATAAGACTGAATGATATTCCATTGTATGTATATACCACAGTAAAAAAATCCATTCATCCATCAATGAAAATTTAAGTTCTCCCCTCATCTTGGCAATTGTGAATATTGCCACAGTGAATTTAGGAAGGCTAATATATCTTAACATATCTCTTCAAGATCCTGATTTCAGTTCCTTTGGGTAAACACTCAGAAGTTGGATTGGTAGATCATTTAGTGGTTGCATTTTTAAATTTTTGAGGAAAAAAGTATTATGGAAAAAGACTTTCCTATAGTGGCTACACCCAGCATTCCTATCAGTAGTGTACAAGGTCCTAATTTCTCCACAATCTCACTGACACTTACTTGTCTTGTTTCTTTGATAATAACCGTCTCAGCAAATGTGAGGAGATATCTCATTGTGGCTTTGATTTCCATGGTGATTATTGATGTTGAGCATGTTTCATATACTTCTTGGCCATTTGTATATCTTCTTTGAAGGAATGTTTATTCAAGTCTGATGCCCACTTTCTAATTGGGCTATTAATACTTTGCTATTAGGTTGTAGGATTTCCGTATATATTTGAGACATTAACCCCTTAGCAGATATATGGTTCACATTTGGAAGTGTTTTAGTTTGATGTCCTACTTGTCTATTTTTTTGCTTTTATTACCTGTGCTTTCCACGTCATGTCTTTGAAATCCGTGTCTAATATGCCATTGTAAAGAAAATTTTGCCTTGTTTTTTTCCTCTAGGAGTTTTACATTTTCACATCTTGCATTGAAATCTTTCATCTATTTTAAGTTGTTTTTTGTGTATGGTATAAGATAAGGACCCATTATCATTATTTTGCATGTCGATATCCAGATTTCCCAGCACCATTTGTTAAAGAGATTATCCATTCCTTATGTGTGTGCTCAGCACCTTTTCGAAGTTTAGTTGATTGTATATTCATAAACTCATATCAGGGTCTGTATTCTGTTACATTGGTCTATATGAATCTGTATGCCAATATCATACAGGTTTTTAAAAAATCAACTTTATTAAAGTATGATTTGTATACAGTAAACTATGTTTACTTAAAGGGTTTAATTCAATATGTTTTGACATATGTATCACACTTACGAAATCTCCACCACAATCAAGATATAAAACATTTCCATCACCAAAGGTTTTTCATGTCTTCTTACAGTTCTTCTCTCTATCCTGGACCCACAGAACCACTGATTTGCTTTCTGTCACTATAGATTAGTTTGAACTTTCTAATGGAACCATTTTGAGATCCATCTGTGTAATATATATATTTGTAGTCCATTCATTTTTATTGATCAATAGTGTTCTATTGTATGGATGTGCAATATTTTGCTTATCCACTCACCTGCTGATGATCATTTTGACTGTTTCCAGTTTAGACCTATTATTAATGAAGCTGCTCAGAACATTTACGTAGACATATGTTTGCATCATACTGTTTCAATTACTGTAGCTTTATAATATATTTTGAAATTACAAAGTGTAATGCCCCTGGCTGTGTTCTTAAGATTGTTTTACTTACTCAAGATTTTTTGTGGCTCCATATGAATTTTAGAATTCCATTTTATATATATATATATATATATATATATATATATATATATATATACACACACACACACACACACACACATATTTGTTATATATTATATATATATATATATATATATAATGTCTTTGGATTTTGATTGAAATTGCAATGACTCTGTAGATTACTTTGGGTAATATAGATATTTTAACAATACTTGATTCAAATCCACCAACACTGTATGTCTTTCTATTTGTGCCTTCTTTAATTTCTTTTATAAATGTTTTATAGTTTTCAGTGCTCAATTATTTTACCCCCTTAGGATAGTTAATTCCTAAGTATTTTATTATTTTTTATACTATTGTAAATGGAATTATTGTCCTAATTTTGATTTCATATAATTCATTTTTAATGCTTAGAAATGCAACTGATTTTTGTATATTGATTTTGTATCCTGCATCTTCACTGAGTTCATTTATTAATTGGTGGAGTCTTCATATATATAAGATCATGTTTGCAAACAGGGACGACTTTATGTTAATTTTAACCTTAATTCTTCCTTTCTGATCTGGGTGCCTTTATTATTGTCTCCCCTAACTTCTCTGGCTAGGACTCCCAGTATTATGTTGATTAGAAATGGTGAAAATGGGCATCCTTCCCGTTTTCATGATCTTAATGGAAAAGCTTTCAGTATTTCACTGTTGAATATGAGGTTAGCTGTGGGCTTTTATTATGTGGCCTTTATTATGTTCAGGTAATTTCCATCTATTCCTAATCTGTAGAGAGTTTTATAATTAAAAACTTGCATTGAATTTTATTAAACATATTTTCTGTATCTACTGAGTTGATCATATGATTTTTATCCTCCATTCTGTTAATGTAGTGTTTCATACTCATTGGTTTTCATATGTTGAATTATTCCTGCATCCCAAGGGTAAATCTCGCTTGGTTAAGTGTAAGCATGATCTTTTTATTTGGCTCTTTAATGCATTTGCTAGTATTTTGTTGAGGAATTTTGCACTTTGGTTCATCAGGGATATTGGCCTCCAGTTTTCCTTTCTTGTAATGTGTTTGTCTGCCATTAGCGTCATAAAATGATTTTGTAGATGTTCTCCACTCTTCAGTTTTTTGGAAGAGTTTGAGAAGGATTGGTATTAATTATTCTTTAAATGTTTGGTAAAATTCACTATTGACACCATCTAGTTATGGTACTTTCTATTCTTTTTTATTGAGATATTATTGATTTATATCATTATATTAGTTTCAGGTGTACAATATATTTCAGTGTTTGTGTACATTGTGAAATGGCCATCACAGTAAGTCTGGTTAACATCCATCACCACACATAGTTACACATTTTGTTTTCTTAGGAAGGGAACTTTGCTCTCTCAGCAACTTTCAAATATGCAATATTACTAACTATAGTCACCAGGCTGTTCTTACATCCCATGACTTATTTATTTTATAATTGGAAGTTTGTGCTTTTTGACCACTTCACCCATTTTGCCCATTGCCCAACCCCATCTTTGGTAACCATCAGTATGTTCTCTGTATCCATGAGTTTGGGATTTTTGTTTTTGTTTTTTAGATTCTACATCTAAGTGATACCATACTGGGATTTTCTTTGTTGGGAGGTTTTTGATTACTGAGTTAATCTCCATCCTAGTTTTAGGACTGTTCAGACTCCCTATTTCTCCCTGATTAAGTTTTAGCAGGCTCTATGTTTCTGGGAATTTATCAGTTTGCAAAGAAAAATATTTATGCATGAAAATCATTAATACTTTTTGTGAGTTAATTGGAGAGACACTATAGCATAGTGGTTAAAGGTACAAACTTTTGAGTGAGACTTAATGGATATGAATTCTGGCTCTATAACCACTAGCTGTGTGACCTTGTCATTTTATGTAACCATTTTGGATTCTCTTTTCTTCATCTGTTATGGCTCTAATAGTACCTCCAAACTCAAAAGAGTTGGGAGAATTAAAGTAGCTACTATATGTGAACCTCTTGAAAACATGACTGGCATAAAGAAATCAAGCATTATGTATACTCAATATTAATAAAATATCTACAATTTTAGTTGTATATAGTATTCTGGTACTTTTATCATCTCAAATATAGTCAAAAAGTATCATTTTTAAAATAGTCAAGAACATCTTCCTAGAAAGACTGTCAGTGATATTGCTTCAGAAAAAGATCTGAAGATCTAGGATTCATTAAAACCACCTTTGTCAAGCAGTGTGTACATTTTACTTATTAGTCTCTGTTAATGTATTTGATGATATTGTTGTTGAGGCAAATGTTCCCACAAGTACAGAATATTCCTAGTTGTCTTTATTATGAAGGAAAGCATCACATCCTTCATTTTCATTTAAGTTTTTCTTTGTAAGTTTATGCTCTTTAGATTATTTTTGAAAAGTCATCTTTACTGGTATTGGATTGTTTTCTATACATAATTATGTAAATTAGGCATAGATGAGGTAAAATTTTAAAATAGTACTTTTCAAAATTTCATCTAAAATGTTGCTAATGTGATTTATACATCCAGGGAGCTGGAATTTTTACAATAACTACCCTAAAAATCTAAGGAGTTTTTGAGGATTTTATTTTAATTTAAAAAAATTTGATATATTCATTTTGCTTTTGCATATAAATATTTGGACTACATGGTTAAATTATTTTACACTTGCCTCCAAAATTTAGGGGTAGAATCAACACTCTAGGATGATGAGCTGTATTTATTTTATAGCTTTGACCACACTTAGCCTAAGGTCACATGTTCCCAATGAAAGGAATATATAATGGGTAAATTGTCTTTAGCTTTCTTGTCTTTCCCCTCTTTCTTTAGTTTACTGTGATTCCCTGGCACTCTGGTGTCCTGCTCTTGCTTGCTCATTCTCTCAATAATCCATTTTCCATACATGGAATTTCTGTTTTTTCTAATGATCAGAATAGTGATGACTTAAAGGGAAAGAACTCTAATCAGCTAGTGAACCTGAAAGATTTTACAACTAAGGCCCATTAGAACTACTGAACCTCTAAGTGGTATTTATATTCTCAAAGATATGCTGTAATCTAAAGCCAGCCATTTATGTAAGTTTCACTCTATTAAAGTTTTCATCTTGTCTATTTTAATCCTCTTAAGAGTGTGATAACCATGATTCAGCTGGGGAAACAGTATACAATGTCCTTGCCCCGTGTGCACTCATCCTACAGGAGCCCCTGTTCGGTCTGCTCTAGTCCTACCTATACACCTCCCTCCTCTACACTGATATTAAGTGAAATAAGTTTAAGAAGATCCACCACAGAGACGTAATTAGACATATGTCCAGTTTTGTTTAGAAATCAGTTTCTAATTTCATTTCATTGAGTTCATTTCCTGCACAAATGAAACGGATATACAAGCAAGGAATTCTCTTAAGATTAGCTCCCCGGACAAATTTTACAGCTATATAAAGAGTCTTGTAGGAAAGAAAAAAAATAACGCAATTAAAATTCAAAGAAGTCTAATGATTCCCTTCCTGTAATCTTTTCCAAAAAATTAATAGGAGCTTTTGACATATAAGTAGGTACCCTTGGTTGTGAAGATCTTTCAGGCTCAGAAATATTCAAAGTAGAGGGAAGTAATTCTGCCCACTGGAGGAAAGTGCTTATCATTATTATTGTTTTGCTAATTATCATGATTTCAAGAAAGTACCCAATAGTATCTTCCCTGAAATTTTCTTAAGTGTTCAACTTAGAATTGAATGTACAGTTACAAAATACATTATTCAACATGTTCCAAAGAGTGGTAACCATCGCTTGTCCATTGAGTTAGAAATATGATTTCCCAAATCACCCTAAACAAAATCAGCTGGTCTCAGAGCACCTTTCCTGCTGCTACTGAGGTCTTTTAATCCATTCAGAAATTGTTTAAATGGGAGCAATTCTAATTTGTATCACTATCTTTATTGCTCCAGTAGTGAACTATTCATTTTCTTTTCCTCCTCCTCCTCCTAATCTTTTTCTTTTTTTAAAAAAATTTATAAAAGAGTCTGCATTGTCTGAAGAAAAAAGGTTTTTATTTATTTATATTTATATTTGAATATATTTTATTACACCAATTTTTAAAAATTAGATCAGTGTTCAAAATCTAAGTACCCTTAGGTAGGGTTAACGATGTATAAAAGAAATGTTTTATTTTCAACTGAAATATCATACTATTTTATTGTAGGAATGGCTAAAACATATTTTTAAGAAAGTTGAGTGGGGATCCTGCACCTAGACAAATGATTTCAAAGTCATTTTATCTGAGTTATGATAAATATCTGGCACAGACACTGGTATATGCCAGGTCACTGGTAAACCTAGTCATGAACTTTTCTTTTTTTTATTAATGTATCATTGATGTATAATCACATGAGCAACATTGTGGTTACTACTTTCCCCCCATTATCAAGTCCCCACCACATACCCCATTATAGTCACTGTACATCAGCATAGTAAGATGCTACAGAGTCACTACTTGTCTTCTCTGTGTTATACCGCATCCCCGTTCTCCCCACCCCCACATTATGTGTGCTAATCATAATGCCCTTAATCCCCTTATCCCTCCCTTCCCACCCTTCCTCCCCAGTCCCTTTCCCTTTGGTAACTGTTAGTCCATTCTTGGGTTCTGTGAGTCTGCTGCTGTTTTGTTCCTTCAGTTTTTCTTTGTTCTTATACTCCACAGATGAGTGAAATCATTTGATACTTGTCTTTCTCTGCCTGGCTTATTTCACTGAGCATAATATCCTCCAGCTCCATCCATGTTGTTGCAAATGGTAGGATTTGTTTTCTTCTTATGGCTGAATAATATTCCATTGTGTAAATGTACCACATCTTCTTTATCCATTCATCTACTGATGGACACTTAGGTTGCTTCCATTTCTTGGCCATTGTAAATAGTGCTGTGATAAACATAGGGGTGCATCTGTCTTTTTCAAACTGGGCTGCTGCATTCTTAAAGTGAATTCCTAGCAGTGAAATTCCTGGGTCATATGGTATTTGTATTTTGAGTTTTTTGAGGAACCTCTATACTGCCTTCCACAATGGTTGAACTAATTTTACATTCCCACCAGCAGGGTAGGAGGGTTCCCCTTTCTCCACATCCTTGCCAGCATTTGTTGTTGTTTGTCTTTTGGATGTTGGCCATCCTAACTGGTGTGCAGTGATATCTCATTGTGGTTTTAATTTGCATTTCTCTAATGATTAGTGATGTGGAACATCTTTCCATGTGCCTGTTGGCCATCTGAATTTCTTTTCTGGAGAAGTATCTGTTCAGATCCTCTGCCCATTTTTTAATTGGGTTATTTGCTTTATGGTTGTCGAGGTGCATGTGCTCTTTATATATTTTTTATGTCAACCTCTTATCAGATATATAATTTATCAATATATTTTCCCATACTATAGGATGCCTTTTTGTTTTACTGTTGGTTCCTTTGCTGTACAGAAGCTTTTTAGTTTGGTATAGTTCCACTTGTTCATTTTTTATTTTGTTTCCCTTGCCCAGTGAGATATGTTCATGAAAAAGTTGCTCATGTTTATATTCAAGAGAGTTTTGCCTATGTTTCCTTCTAAGAGCTGTATGGTTTCATGACTTACATTCAGGTCTTTGATCCATTTTAAGTTTACTTTTGTATATGAAATTAGACAGTAATCCCCTTTCATTCTCTTGCATGTAGCTGTCCAGTTTTGCCAACACCAGTTGTTGAAGAGGCTGTCATTTTCCATTGTATATCCATGGCTCCTTTATTGTATATTAATTGATCATATATGCTTCAGTTTATATCTGGGCTCTCTAGTCTATTCCATTTGTGTATGGGTCTATTTTTGTGCCAGTACCAAATTGTCTTGATTACTGTGGCTTTGTAGTAGAGCTTGAAGTTGGGGAACATAATCCTCCCTGTTTTATCCTTCCTTCTCAGGTTTTCCATGGCTCTTTGGGGGTCTTAGTAATGAGCTTTAAAAACACTAATTGAACATGTTTGAAAACAAGTGTTTAATCTTATATTACTCAGGTTTAGGTAACTTAGGGAACAAGGAAGGAGGAAGAAAATAGGCTTCCTCAAGATGAAGAGTTGAATTTTAAATTGTTCTCTAACAATCAAAATATTGCAATTGTTTAGTTTCATAAAATATCAGAACCATTGTTTGTGTGGCTTTCTATTTTTCAACTGCATAAAATCTTTAGCAATACAAAAATAGTAATACTCTTTGAATGCTTTTTAATTATATTATTATATCTGTTGCATAGATTTTTCAAGGGTATATTGTTCTAGTAAGTTCTATGTACTAATTCCCTATACATAATTAAACATAATGAATATTCAGTTTTGGTTTTCTCTTTGTAATAGTTGTTTAAAAGCAAAGAGTTGATTTGAATTACCTGAATTGAATTCATCAAATTTTAGTAGTCTTCAGCAGACTCACAGACTCCAAGAAGGGACCAGCGCTTACCAAAGGAAAGGGGTTGGGAAGGGTGGGTGGGGAGGGATGGAGAAGGGGATTAAGGGGCATTATGATTAGCACACGTAATGTAGCTGGGTCACACAGAAGACAGTATAGCAAGGAGAAGACAAGTAGTGACTCTGTTGCATCTTACAATGCTGATGTACAGTGACTGCAATGTGGTGTGGGGAGGGACTTGATAATATGTGTGCATGTTGTAACCACAATGTTGCTCATGTGAAACCTTCATTTCTTCATAAGTTTGTATATCAATGATACCTTAATAAAGAAAAAGGAAAGGAGCAAAAAATCCAAAAACATACAAAACATTTTTTTAATCTTTAAATTCTCTAAGGGAATGATAATTTTTAAATTTATAAAAAACTTTTTTTGTGTTTTTCTTTTTTGTGGATTTATTTCATTCAGCCTTTGTATCTTGACATATTAGCAAGAATTTAGACACCATCAATTCATTTTTTTATCAGCCTTCCTATATTGACTCTTCACATGAGCAAGAACTGCAACACCAAAATTCCATAATTTCTTTCCTATAAGCCACATTTTCCTTATATAGGCAAATTAACAATGTTTAAAAATAAAAGCATCTTAATCGAAAAAAGGATCTTTTCATGCTAAGTAGATTTTATTTCCTCACATTAGGCTTTAGGAACTAAAACAAACACATCAGTGATTTTGTTATTCTCTCCCAAACAAGAAAGCAATGAGCAATTACCATTGCAAGTAGCTTTAAAAGTTTTTATTTTTTAACAAGCATAAAATGAGAGGCTTCATTTCTAATGAATTATATAATACATTTCTTGTATAAAGAATTTTTTTTCAAAATTCAAAATGATTATGATTTAAAAACTGTTCTCATTAATAGTTCTAAAATTTTTTGAATCTTGCTTTTCTGAAATTATGTCCTATGTATAAAAAATTTTAGATATGTATTCGTCTATATGTATATTTAAAATGAACACTATGCATGCAATGAGAACATATATGCCACCACATATATATTTTCATATTAAAATCATATATATCATTGTTATTTATTGTCCCCGAATTATATTAAACTCGATCTCAAATACAAACTATATTTCAGATATATATACATGGGAACATAGGTATTCACATAAAGATTCTTATACCTTTTCAAATACATATATTTCAAATAGTATACAGATATATATATACATCTCTTGCTATATATTTCTGTATCTTTATCTCTTTATATCTATATCTGTACATGCATATGTACAAGTTCTCCTAAATCCAGGTGTTCTTTGGAATTCCATGTAATTTATTTTCCATGATAAATTAAGCTTACATCATCATTCTGCTTCTGAGTTATTTCTGTTAAATATGGGTGCTTGGTCAGAGTAATTTTTAAATGCTATTAAGGATATTAAATCTACAAATTATTTTTTGAGAGCTAGATGAAAACCATTTTGTTAAAAGTATTAATTCAAGAAAGAAAGAGAAAAGAAAATGACCATGTTTACATTTAAAAAATATCCTAAACTAAAGTTTAGGGTGATACCTTTTCATTATAAACAATGATCTGAATATTTACACCTATCCAACACTATCTCATAATAACTTTTTTCCTCTTGCCTCAAACTTCTTTTAGATATATATAAGTTTATTCATTTTTTATAGCTTTATTGAGATATAATTGACATATAACATTGTGTAAGTTTAAGGTGTGCAATGAAGGTGTACAATATTATGCAGGTGTTAAATTTATTATTATATCAAATTACCTTTCTAAAATTAAATGATTAAATAAAAAACCTGGTGGTGAAATCTTAAATACTGATATATATGTATATATACATTTTCTTATGTTTCAACCTGCAGAAGTATTTCTGCTAGTCAGATAAAAGAGAAATTCCCTTAAACTAACACAAAGAACTCAAAAAAATTATATGTTTACTGATGTTCAAGGGGAGCTTTCCTTTATCTCTAACACTGGATAATTTATTATTCTCTCATAGCTAGAAAGGGATACATTCATGCCGGAGAGTCGATGGAGAAAGTCGGACACTGTAAAGAAGGTGAAGGTAGGACCAGCCTGCTGATTACTCTCAGGCACATTGTGCCTAGAGCCCACACAATTATCAGGGACCTGCACAAATGTTTTTAATTTATATTAAAATCACACAAAAATATTTTGAAGGAAAATATGATATATATATATATGTATAGATATATATATATCATACTGATATGTTCATATTTATACCAAAGCAGTCATAATATATTATTTTTATTTTCATTATGGAGGAAGTGGTACTTGAATGTGTAGCTCCACCTTGAGTAAAGCCCAGGCAGTAGAGTATAATCAGAGATGTGAATAAATAGGGGTTAGATGATACAGGGAGGGATTACTGTCTCAGAACTGCTTTTCTGTAGAGCAGATAAAATAAATGCCAGGTTTATATGCCACAAAGTTCTCATAGACCTTTATAAATCAATAATGGTGGCCGAATGAATACTCATGTGGGGAGTCACCTCCTCCTGAGTGAGCTGGTGACTTGTTTCTGTGCAATAGGATTACCTTGGAGGGTGGCTCTGCCCTTCCTTAGTTCTCACATAAAAATGCTAACCACACAAAGCAACAGCACAATTTTTCTGTGTCATCTATTCTGCGGGTTATAAGAAATTTCATGCAACTGTTTTTGGAAGATGCTTTGCTTTAGAGGCTATTTTTGGTGATTTCCCACAGAAAACTAATTATCTAGGTGCTTTTGCACATCAAGTCTTCTTCTTATAAAGCCATATTTTCACACAAAAGTGGAATTGTTGAAAAATCAAATGAAGCATTTGTTTTACTCTCTAAGTGAGATTACAACAAAAAAAGGATGAACAAAGAGGAAAGAGGGAAAATTTGGGATAAAAAATTATTTCTAGTAGGAGATACTTTTACTTTTTCTCTAGATTCTGTGTCTTAAATGGTAATTTAATAGAAATATCTACTCAGTATCATAATTGAGCAAACGTTATGAGGAACCGCCTGCTCTATAACATTAAACCCTGTATTAGGTAATTTTTGAAGATTTACTGTGCTGGTTAATTTTATGTGTGAACTTGGTTAGGCTGTAGTACCTAGTGTTTTTGCCAGTTGTTAGTGCAAACACAGATATGTGTGTGTGTGTGTGTGTGTGTGTGTGTGTGTATTATGTAAACATAATACATATATGTTGTTGTGAAGGTATTTTTAAAGATGTTATTAACATTTAGAATAAATTGACTTCAAGTAAAGCACATTGCCCTCCATAATGTAGGTGGGCCCCAATCAATCAGTCAAAGCTCTTAAGACTTTTAAGAAAAACAGCTTTACTGAGGTGATTGACATACAAAATCTTACATACTGATACATACAGTTTGAAAAGTTCTGACCTGTATACACAAACCAAATTCTCACTACAATCAATATAGGGAACACATCCACTACCCACAATTTCTAATTGGTACCGTTTCTCTGGAGAACCCTACGCCCTAGAACAAACAGAATAAAGATGACTGAGCTAGGCCCATTGTGAGTCAAAGTTGAGGTCTGCAAGGCCAGGAGTTGGTTTTGGTGGTCCAGATCCACAGCCTGATCATCAGCACCTGGTTATCAAAACATGCCATGGAACCTTTTTAAATGTTAAGCAATGAATTATTGATCCTACTCTTCAGTTTTCTCAGGACCTCCAGAGTGAAGCCACTATGATTATATACTGTATAGCTGGTAAATGATTCAATTGTAAATGCCTTGAGACCAGGGACAGTGTTTATATTCCTTTTTTTCACTCTTAATAACAAGCAGTCTCTGCCTATAATTGCTGCTCAGTAACTCTATTCTTAAGTATCTTTAGTACATACTGGCCTCTGATTCTGTGTACACTATCTTCAAGGCTAAATGCTGTGGTGGTAGCTCTCTTAGGCTCTGACACATTTGAAAGTAGCTTTATTATATACCAAATTCCATTCAATGGTTCTCCTTTTAAATAGCTCACTGCAATTTTCAATTTCTCTTGTTAACAGATAAAAGCATGTCTGCAAAATGAATTTGTGTAGTTTCTTATAAGCATCCAAAGGATTAAAAGCATTCTGCTTAAAAAAAAAAAATCACAGTGCTTTTCCACTGACTGTCCTCTATTTCCTGGGCAAAGGATCAGAAAATCTAGTATTTTAATAAATAGCCTTGCAGTGAGAGAGGTAAAGTGACCTAAGTAGACTTAGCTATTGCCCTCAAATTTGCAAGACTGTGTATTTTTTTAAATGATGAGATGTTCCTTTTGGTTTATCTTTGCATTTGGACTGCAAGCTTTCTTATTTGTCTTTTAAATTGAATGTTTGGAGTCAATTTTGTGTGAAGCTCTGAGAACTGCAGGCCTGCAGAGCTGGAAAAAAGAACATTACCTATCTCTATTTAAAAACACACTGATGGCTATCGTTAGGGAATTAAAAAGAGTCTTGGCTTGCTGCCCATGTTTCCTCTCATTCTGTGCTGCTCTTTCCATTTCCTTTCATTCTTCTAATTTTCTATTGTGTTTGCTGCGACTTTTCTCTTGACCGTGTCATACTTTGTGTTTGGTGTTTTTCTTGCTCTGCTTATCTATTCCTTATTCTGTTCCTTTCTCTGCACCCCTTTCTTCTCCCCACTCAAGGCCTTTTAAAGACCAGGCACACAAGACTGAAAAATTACCTTTTCTTTTTTTGAAAACTTCAGTCCACGACAAACTTCCTGTTGGCCCCACAGCTGATCCACAGATACTCTTCAGATGCCAAATAACAGATAATACTTTTGTAGAAGAGCGGGGCCCCTCAGTCTCTGAATATATCAACTTCCCACAAACCACTTAGCTTTGGGGACAAGCTGCTCTAGGGGTGAGTTTGTGGGGGAAGACATTGCACTCTCTCACCTTAAACCCTGGGAAAGACATGGAAGGATCTTTCTGGTAGAATATTAGAAGAAGAAATGAGAAAGGAATCTGGCATCATCAATCACCTATCCTTGACATTTGTTGATTATGGGAAGAAATTACTGCAATCGAATAAATGTTTGTACTTAAACATTTAAATCTTTCTTCAGCTGATAAGATGTATTTTTATAGTTCATACCAGAAAAGAGTGACTGTTCAGAACATCTTTGATCCCAGAATTTCTCTTTAATGTAAATTCTTTTCCTTATTTTCTCTCCCTCTCTCTGTTTCTTCCCCATATACTTTCTTCTATGCTACTTCACTATGAATAGCTATTGAGTAACTTAAACAAGTTTTTTTGTTAGTTTTCTTTTCTCTTTTTTAAATCCTTCTGAGAGAGGTAAAATAACATTATTCCAGAGTGAGCTCTGGATCTGGGAATGGGAATGAAAATTTTAACACTCTCAGGTATTGTTCATGAAAATTCCTACCAGTGCTTCATTTTACTATCAATTCATATGTGCAGGTAGAGTTGTATTATACGGAATACTGTACTTCAAAAAAAAAGCAACTTCCTGAGTTCTTTGTTATTTTGAAAGAAAATTTCCTCATCTGGTATAGGGAAAGAAGCAGTCTGTGTTCACAATATTTATTGAACAGATGGTGTTTAACTGAAAAGGCTTGAATAGGTGTACTAGGTATATTCAAGGCTATGTTCTGAGCTAAAGGTACCATCTACTTTCTCTAATATTTTTAAAACAGCACTTCTGTTTATAGTTGTATCATTTTTATTCCTGTCTCTTCATTCCTCTTTCCTTCTCTATTTCTTTGTTTTAATTCATGGTTCAGGTTTTCCTATTTTTTCAACTACCTTTTATTGAAAGTCTCTTTGGATAGGCATTATGCTAAATTTTCAGGATCCAGAAATGAATAATGTATCTTTCTTCCAATAGTTTGCAGTAGACAAGTAGGAAAAAAGTGATAATGCATAATAAGTATACTAAAAGCTACAAGAACAAAAAACAGTGATTATTAGTAAAGTTACTAATATTACAATGTACTAATATCTGCTTCCATTTATAGATAGGCTGCTATATATTTGGCAGAATATTAGCATGAATTACTGCATTGTGTTTTTGTGTTTGGGGGCATCTTATTTATTTATTTATATTTATTAAGGCATCATTGATATACAATCTTATGAAGGTTTCACATGAGCAATGGGACATTTTCCTTTATATTTTTTAAAGAAAAAATGGAACCTTTTAGCAAACACAATACATATTTATTAAAAGCACATCAGCAATACTAACAAATTAAAAGTAGAATCAAAGTCATACAGAATACTGTGGCCCAGAAATATTATTAACATTATGTGAATGTTATCTGAGATTATCTATCTATGCACTATGTGGATAGATGAAAATAATGTTTGAATAGAATAAAATATTTGCTACCTTTAGTTTTTTAATAGTAAAAATATCAATATTGATTTAGAGAAGTAAAAATAAAAAAAACTTAACCGAAGAAATGCTGAGAAATGGACCAATGCATGCTCTGTTTTTATTGAAGGTTATGGAAAACATTATGGATTTATTTTAGTAATATTTGAATTACAAGTTCACTTCTGGGCAGAACTGAAGGTCACTATATCAAAATGGTAAGAACTAACAGTTTATTACTTCCTCCCACATTCACCCAGATATATTTATTGTATTTTGTAGTTTATTAATTAAAATTACATTGTCATGCTAACATTAATTGTTTTGTATTAGCTATACAAATCTGTTGTTATTTTCCATGGTTTAGGTGCATGACATTTACTTTTGTTCTATAACAGTAACTTCCACAGGCACTTAGATTTGGTTCTTTATTTTAAATATATCAAAAGGATAACATCTGCTCTTTAAGCATACCATTTGCATTTTTACTGTCTAATTTTTTAATCATTATTTGGCAAGACTTCATTATAAAATCATTTTTTTAAGTGATTCTAGATACTGTGTTCTCTGTTGCTCACCTAGAAACCTCAACCTCTTGATTATTTTTAACTTAAATACACATTTGGGCATGGGCATAATATTCTTAGATATTTTTTTCATTCACATGTCTGTATGTATGGCCTTGCTGTCTTCCACAATTTAATTTTGTTATGGAAAAATCAGAACAGTCTGATTCTCTTTTATCATACTTGAGGTACAATAACTTAATCATAGATTTCAATTGTATCAGTTTTTTCTGGAATGCATTATACTTTTGTCATCTAAAATTATAGCTTTTCTTACATGTTAGGGACATTTTTCTGCATTGTAACATTGAATACATTTCAGATATTATTTGTTGGACTTTTTTTTTTTTTTTTTATTTTAGATAATTATTTTTTATTGAAGGGTAGTTGACACACAGTATTACATTACATTAGTTTCAGGTGTACAACACAGTGATTCAACATTTATATACATGATAATTCTAGGTACCAGCTATCACCATACCAAGTTGTTACAATATTTTGACTATATTCCTTATGCTATACATTACATCCCGCTTACTTATTTATTTTACAATTGGAAGTGTGTACTTTTTTTTGGTTGTTGTTGTTAGGGCATCTCTCATATTTATTGATCAAATGGTTGTTAACAACAATAAAATTCTGTATAGGGGAGTCAATGCTCAATGCACAATCATTAATCCACCCCAAGCCTAATTTTCGTCAGTCTCCAATCTTCTGAAGCATAACGAACAAGTTCTTACATGGAGAACAAATTCTTACATAGTGAATAAGTTACATGGTGAACAGTACAAGGGCAGCCATCACAGAAACTTTTGGTTTTGCTCATGCATTATGAACTATAAACAGTCAGTTCAAATATGAATACACATTTGATTTTTATACTTGATTTATATGTGGATACCACATTTCTCTCTTTATTATTTTTAATAAAATGCTGAAGTGGTAGGTAGATACAACATAAAGGTAGAAAACATAGTTTAGTGTTGTAAGAGAGCAAATGTAGATGATCAGGTGTGTGCCTGTAGACTATGTGTTAATCCAAGCTAGACAAGGGCAATAAAACATCCACATATGCAGAAGATTTCTCTCAGAACAGGGAGGGTGAGGTTCTAAGCCTCACCTCTGTTGATCCCCAATTTCTCACCTGATGACCCCCCTGCGACTGTGCCTGTCTTAGGTTGTTCCTCCCTTGAGGAATCTTACCCGTCTCTGGCTAACCAGTCATCTTCCGGGGCCATACAGGGAAATGTTAAGTTGGTAAGTGAGAGAGAAGCCTTATTGTTTGAAATGGTTAGCTTTTTATTTCTTTGCATATTTATGCCCTGTGGCTTCTATGCCCAGCATTTGTCTTGAGGTATCTTTACCACTTGGAGGAGTTATGATACTCGGTAAATTTGATATGAGGCACGAATTCTATTTAAGAATTCGTTGTAATTAGGAAGGAAGAAGAAAAGCTATAGAAGTAGCAGGCGGGAGAAAACATGGGAAGATTGATTATTTCTTTGACATATCTTCTTGTAGAGTAACTTCAGCATGTATAGATTTTAAGCTACTACTTAAATTGCGCACACACATTAACATAATAGGAGTATAGTTACATAACCAAAGCATACCTGTAATTACCAGCCATCTCCAGTGAAACCAAGAAAACCAGTTAGGCACCCTAGGCATTTGTGAAAACTTATCAATGATATGATGGTTATTATCTAACTGAATTTGAATAGTTTGAGAAAAATCAGACAAATTAAAACAACCCATTCCTGGGCACTGTTCACATCCCATATGTTCTTTTAACAGTAAATAGTCTGTAGTTGTAAGATTTTGGAGCGCTACAATTTGCACTTCTCCTAATTCTTGGTTGAGTTCCAACAGTATAGATCCAGTCAAATTTGTTGTTTTACTGTATGCACAGGCCAGCTTAGATATCTCCTTCATTCCCATGGCAAGTCCAGGAGCTGGTGGGATGAGTGCATCTACAGCTGTAGCAGTGCGTGGATCTTTGTTGGGGTTTTTTGATGATCATCTTCTGTCATGAGTCTTCCCGAGAGTGCTGATGTTGGAAGTTCTCTTTCATATCGTATCTTAGTTCATTTTCGGGGTAGCCAAATTAGGCTTTGATCCTCTGTATAAACACAAACAGACCCTTTGCCTACACTTTTATATGTCCTTTATATCATTGTGTAGAACTCATTAGAGGTCACCACATAGGAACTGCATTTTTTTTTTTAATCATTAATCTACACTTACATGACGAATACTTTGTTTACTAGGCTCTCCCCTATACCAGGTCCCCCCTATATACTCCTTTACAGTCACTGTCCATCAGCATAGCAACCTGTTGTAGAATCACTACTTGTCTTCTCTGTGTTGTACAGCCCTCCCCTTTCTCCCACCCCGCTATGGATGCTAATCTTAATACCCCCCTACTTCTCCCCCCCTTATCCCTCCCTACCCACCCATCCTCCCCAGTCCCTTTCCCTTTGGTACCTGTTAGTCCATTCTTGAGTTCTGTGATTCTGCTGCTGTTTTGTTCCTTCAGTTTTTCCTTTGTTCTTATATTCCACAGATGAGTGAAATCATTTGGTATATCTCTTTCTCTGCTTGGCTTGTTTCACTGAGCAAAATACCCTCCAGCTCCATCCATATTGCTGCAAATGGTTGGATTTGCCCTTTTCTTATGGCTGAGTAGTATTCCATTGTGTATATGTACCACATCTTCTTTATCCATTCATCTATCGATGGACATTTAGGTTGCTTCCAATTCTTGGCTATTGTAAATAGTGCTGCGATAAACATAGGGGTGCACTGATCTTTCTCATAGTTGATTGCTGCATTCTTAGGGTAAATTCCTAGGAGTGCAATTCCTGGGTCAAATGGTAAGTCTGTTTTGAGCATTTTGATGTACCTCCATACTGCTTTCCACAATGGTTGAACAAGTTTACATTCCCACCAGCAGTGTAGGAGGGTTCCCCTTTCTCCACAACCTCGCCAACATTTGTTGTTGTTTGTCTTTTGGATGGCAGCCATCCTTACTGGTGTGAGGTGATACCTCATTGTAGTTTTAATTTGCATTTCTCTGATAATTAGAGATGTGGAGCATCTTTTCATGTGTCTGTTGGCCATCTGTATTTCTTTTTTGGAGAACTGTCTGTTCAGTTCCTTTGCCCATTTTTTAATTGGGTTATTTGTTTTTTGTTTGTTGAGGCGTGTGAGCTCTTTATATATTCTGGACGTCAAGCCTTTATCGGATGTGTCATTTTCAAAGATATTTTCCCATACTGTAGGGTTCCTTTTTGTTCTATTGATGGTGTCTTTTGCTGTACAGAAGCTTTTCAGCTTAATATAGTCCCACTTGTTCATTTTTGCTGTTGTTTTCCTTGCCCGGGGAGATATGTTCAAGAAGAGGTCACTCATGTTTATGTCTGAGAGGTTTGTGCCTATGTTTTCTTCCAAGAGTTTAATGGTTTCATGACTTACATTCAGGTCTTTGATCCATTTTGAGTTTACTTTTGTATATGGGGTTAGACGATGGTCCAGTTTTATTCTCCTACATGTAGCTGTCCAGTTTTGCCAGCACCATCTGTTGAAGAGACTGTCATTTCGCCATTGTATGTCCATGGCTCCTTTATCAAATATTAATTGACCATATATGTCTGAGTTAATGTCTGGATTGTCTAGTCTGTTCCATTGGTCTGTGGCTCTGTTCTTGTGCCAGTACCAAATTGTCTTGATTACTATGGCTTTATAATAGAGCTTGAAGTTGGGGAGTGAGATCCCCCCTACTTTATTCTTCTTTCTCAAGATTGCTTTGGCTATTCGGGGTCTTTGGTGGTTCCATATGAATTTTTGAATTATTTGTTCCAGTTCATTGAAGAATGTTGCTGGTAGTTTCATAGGGATTGCATCAAATCTGTATATTGCTTTGGGCAGGATGGCCATTTTGACGATATTAATTCTTCCTAGCCATGAGCATGGGATGCGTTTCCATCTGTTAGTGTCCCCTTTAATTTCTTTTAAGAGTGACTTGTAGTTTTCAGAATATAAGTCTTTCACTTCTTTGGTTAGGTTTATTCCTAGGTATTTTATTTTTTTTGATGCAATTGTGAATGGAGTTGTTTTCCTGATTTCTCTTTCTGTTGGTTCATTGTTGGTATATAGGAAAGCCACAGATTTCTGTGTGTTGATTTTGTATCCTGCAACTTTGCTGTATTCCGATATCAGTTCTAGTAGTTCTGGGGTGGAGTCTTTAGGGTTTTTTATGTACAGTATCATGTCATCTGCATATAGTGACAGTTTGACTTCTTCTTTGCCAATCTGGATTCCTTGTATTTTTTTGTTTTGTCTGATTGCCGTGGCTAGGACCTCTAGTACAATGTTAAATAACAGTGGGGAGAGTGGGCATCCCTGTCTAGTTCCTGATCTCAGCGGAAATGGTTTCAGCTTCTCGCTATTCAATATAATGTTGGCTGTGGGTTTTTCATAGATGGCCTTTATTATGTTGAGGTACTTGCCCTCTATTCCCATTTTGCTGAGAGTTTTTATCATGAATGGATGTTGAACTTTGTCAAATGCTTTTTCAGCATCTATGGAGATGATCATGTGGTTTTTGTCTTTCTTTTTGTTGATGTGGTGGATGATATTGATGGACTTTCGAATGTTGTGCCATCCTTGCATCCCTGGGATGAATCCCACTTGGTCATGGTGTACGATGGTTTTGATGTATTTTTGAATTCGGTTTGCTAAAATTTTGTTGAGTATTTTTGCGTCTACGTTCATCAGGGATATTGGTCTGTAGTTTTCTTTTTTGGTGGTGTCTTTGCCTGGTTTTGGTATTAGGGTGATGTTAGCTTCATAGAATGAGTTTGGGAGTATCACCTCCTCTTCTATTTCTTGGAAAACTTTAAGGAGAATGGGTATTATGTCTTCCCTGTATGTCTGATAAAATTCCGAGGTAAATCCATCTGGCCCGGGGGTTTTGTTCTTTGGTAGTTTTTTGATTACTGCTTCAATTTCGTTGCTGGTAATTGTTCTGTTTAGATTTTCTGTTTCTTTTTGGGTCAGTCTTGGAAGGTTGTATTTTTCTAGGAAGTTGTCCATTTCTCCTAGGTTTCCCAGCTTGTTAGCATATAGGTTTTCATAGTAGTCTCTAATAATTCTTTGTATTTCTGCGGGATCTGTTGTGATTTTTCCTTTCTCATTTCTGATACTGTTGATTTGTGTTGACTCTCTTTTCCTCTTAATAAGTCTGGCTAGAGGCTTATCTATTTTGTTTATTTTCTCGAAGAACCAGCTCTTGGTTTCATTGATTTTTGCTATTGTTTTATTCTTCTCAATTTTATTTATTTCTTCTCTGATCTTTATTATGTCCCTCCTTCTGCTGAACTTAGGCCTCATTTGTTCTTCTTTTTCCAATTTTGATAGTTGTGACATTAGACCGTTCATTTGGGATTGCTCTTCCTTTTTTAAATATGCTTGGAGTGCTATATACTTTCCTCTTAAGACTGCTTTTGCTGCATCCCACAGAAGTTGGGGCTTAGTGTTGTTGTTGTCATTTGTTTCCATATATTGCTGGATCTCCATTTTGATTTGGTCATTGATCCATTGATTATTTAGGAGCGTGTTGTTTAGCCTCCATGTGTTTGTGAGCCTTTTTGCTTTCTTTGAACAGTTTATTTCTAGTTTAATGCCTTTGTGGTCTGAAAAGTTGGTTGGTAGGATTTCAATCTTTTGGAATTTACTGAGGCTCTTTTTGTGTCCTAGTATGTGGTCTATTCTGGAGAATGTTCCATGTGCACTTGAGAAGAACGTGTATCTTGTTGCTTTTGGATGTAGAGTTCTGTAGATGTCTATTAGGTCCATCTGTTCTAGTGTGTTGTTCAGTGCCTCTGTGTCCTTACTTATTTTCTGTCTGGTGGATCTGTCCTTTGGAGTGAGTGGTGTGTTGAACTCTCCTAGAATGAATGCATTGCATTCTATTTCCTCCTTTAGTTCTGTTAATATTTGTTTCAGGTATGTTGGTGCTCCTGTATTGGGTGCATATATATTTATAATGGTTATATCCTCTTGATGGACTGAGCCCTTTATCATTATGTAATGTCCTTCTTTGTCTTTTGTTACTTTCTTTATTTTGAAGTCTGTTTTGTCTGATACCAGAATTGCAACACCTGCTTTCTTCTCTCTGTTGTTTGCTTGAAATATCTTTTTCCATCCCTTCACTTTAAGTCTGTGCGCGTCTTTGGGTTTGAGGTGAGTCTCTTGTAAGCAGCATATGGATGGATCTTGCTTTTTTATCCATTCTATTACTCTGTGTCTTTTGATTGGTGCATTCAGTCCATTTACATTTAGGGTGATTATTGAAAGGTATGAATTTATTGCCATTGCAGGCTTTAAGTTTTTGGTTACCAAAGGTTTAGGGTTAGCTTCTTTACTGTCTTACTGTCTAACTTAACTCGCTTGTTGAGCTATTATAAACACAATCTGATGATTCTTTATTTCTCTCCCTTCTTATTCTTCCTCCTCCCTTCTTCATATGTTGGGTGTTTTGTTGTGTGCTCTTTTTAGGAGTGCTCCCATCTAGAGCAGTCCCTGTAGGATGCCCTGTAGAGGTGGTTTGTGGGAGGCAAATTCCCTCAACTTTTGCTTGTCTGGGAATTGTTTAATCCCTCCTTCATATTTAAATGATATTCGTGCTGGATACAGTAGTCTTGGTTCGAGGCCCTTCTGTTTCATTGCATTAAGTATATCATGCCATTCTCTTCTGGCTTGTAGGGTTTCTGTTGAGAAGTCTGATGATAGCCTGATGGGTTTTCCTTTGTAGGTAACCTTTTTTTTCTCTCTGGCTGCTTGTAATACTTTGTCCTTGTCTTTGATCTTTGCCATTTTAATTATTATGTGTCTTGGTGTTGCCCTCCTTGGATCCCTTGTCATGGGAGTTCTGTGTACCTCTGTGGTCTGAGAGGCCATTTCTTCCCCTAGTTTGGGGAAATTTTCAGCAATTATTTCTTCAAGGACATTTTCTATCCCCTTTTCTCTCTCTACTTCTTCTGGAATGCCTATGATTCTTATATTATTCCTTTTATATTGATCACTCAGCTCTCTTAAAATTCTTTCATTCCTGGAGATCCTTTCATCTCTCTCTGCATCAGCTTCTCTGCGTTCCTGTTCTCTGTTTTCTAGTCCATTAATGGTCTCTTGCATCTCGTCCATTCTGTTTTGAAGTCCTTCCATAGCTTGTTTTATTTCTGAATTCTCCTTCCTTAGTTCTTGCATATTTCTCTGCAAGTCCATCAGCATGGTTATGACTTTTGTTTTGAATTCTTTTTCAGGTAGACTGGCTAAATCTATCTCCCCAGATTCCTTCTCAGGGGAAGATGTAGCAGATGCTGAAGCTGTCTGGGTTAGTCTTGTCTGGATCTTATTTTTTTGCCTTTTCATGTTGACAGGTGCTATTGACTGTCAGCTGGGAGGGCCAAAATTTTCACTTACTACTGGCCTTTCTTTACTGGGGCAACTGCGACCCCTAGTGGCTTGTGTTGGGTAATTGCGTGTAGAGTGGGTCTTTGTGTCTTGCCTGGCCGGGAGGGAGAAATTTCCCTTTCTGTGGGCGGAATTTGTCTCAGGCTGCTTCTCTGCTTTCGCAGCGCCCGGTGGGGTGATGGATGGGGGGGCTGCTTGACTGTTTGCCTCCGTGAGGGGTCTCAGAGCTGTTGCCCAGGGGGTTAGTGCACCCGGTTTTCCCTGTAATTTCCAGCTGCTGTACTGTGACCTGGGTTGTTTCCGTCAAGCTGTTAAGTCCCTGTCCCTTTAAGACTTTCAAAAAGCCCCCGCTTTTCTTTGTCACAGGGGCATCAGCTTCAGCACCCGCTCAGAGGTCTTACTCCCTGTTCCCCCAGTATCCAGGGCCCCCTGGGCATGTACTGTGTCTGCGCTCTGGCCCGGATGGCTGGGGCTGGGTGTTCGGCAGTCCTGGGCTCCGTCTCCCTCCCGCTCTGCCTATTGTTCTCCCGCCGGGAGCTGGGGGGAGGGGCGCTCGGGTCCCGCCGGGCCGGGGCTTGTATCTTACCCCTTTCACCAGTCGCTGGGTTCTCGCTGGTGTAGCTGCAGTCTGGCCACTGTCCTGCGTCTTCTGGTCTCTCTTTTAGGGCTAGTTGTGTTTGTTGTATTTTCAAAAGTATATATGTTTTTGGGAGGAGATTCCCACTGTCCTACTCACGCCGCCATGTTGGCTCCGCCTCTCTATTTGTTGGACTTTTTATCTCCAACCTGATAGATATCCATTTGGTTCATATCTACTTGTGCTCTGTGAGTTCTGTAATATTCTTTCATGTATTTTTTCCTGCTCATTTAGTACAGTTAATTCAGTACTTCCCTTTCTGTCAACAGTTTAATTTCTAGCAGTGTCTATTCTCTTTGTTTTATTTTATTTTATTATTTTATTGAATTGTATTGTATTTATTTTATTTTAATTTATCCTGCTCAGTTGTTTACAGGTATGATTTTGATCCTCAGTTTGCTGTTTTCTTCAGCCCTCATGGGGGTAGATAACATGGTCATTTTATAACCAAAGGAACTGGCCCTAGGTAGAGAAGTAACATTTTTAAAGACCAGAGATTGTAACAGTAGAGTTGGGATTCAAACTCAGATTTGCATGACACTTTTTTATATCCTAAACTTTTTTCAATTATCACTCTGCAGTCAGTTAACTGGTAACAATTGTTTCTTGTTTTGAAATCAAATAGAGGCTGCAGTTTTACTTACCCATTATTACTTATACCAATGTTTTTATTCCATAATATTTTCAAAGAAAATAGTTATTTAGAACATTAGAACAAAAAAAATAGGATGTTTACTTTGTTGCTTATTAAGTATGTTTTGACATAAAAACAAAAGGTAGCTGAGAGAAATATTTTAATGGGTAGATTGATTCAGTGATATTTGATAGATGGGTAGAGGTTTCAATAATTGCAATGAATTTTAAACAGCAATAATGTGAGAGAATACAACACACGCTATTTAGTTTTCCTTATGTGCAGTCTTGCTTAAAGATTGTACCAACTATCTTTTGCATTTTTATAAATAAGATAAAGATTTGTGGTCCACAGTCAAAGATGCTTAGATTTCTGCCCCCAACAAAAACAGGAAATTAAAGCTATATAAAATAGGAATGTTTCCAAAATTATTACTCCTATGCTCATTGTGGGAGACTGAGTTTCCAGAAAGGAAATGGAATGTCCATTTGAAAATTAGGGGCTGAAATCTAGAGACCAATGAAAAAGACTGAAAAATGAGGGATTCTAGAAAGGGTTAATGTGACTTTTCATTTGCCAACTATACATTCCCTTTTGGTTGGTGAGACTAATGGTCTTAGGAAATTTGACTTGAGAAAAATCAGTCAAGTTGACTAGGGCAGGCCTCATCAACTCCTCTTTATATCAGGACACAGATTAGAAAAGAAGTGTTTGGCTTGGTAAAATAGACAAAAATTCTTAATCTGGAGTTTTAGGAAATAAAAACATATCTAATTTTATACAGTCTTTTTTGTCTAACACCTTTAAGAACTATAGTATGTATTTGTAGGAAATGTAATAGAACAAGGTTCATAGGAGCAGAACTGGACTCCACACAAAAAGCTTCTGCAGCAGCCGTATGTGTGTGTGTTTGTGTGACGTATACATACGTGTGTGTGTGTGTGTAAATAAGGAACAAAAGGACATTTGAGATTCTGGTAGTGGACCAAATTCTCCTTGGACAACACTGAAATATTTCATATTGTAGGACTCAAACACTGAAATAATGCCCTCTTCGCACTAACCAGAAGCCAGTTTACTCAAATGTAAAGGAAACACCGAAGTCCATAGATTCTAATAATTGTGTCTATTTATTCTCAGTTCTATTGTTTTAATTCAAATTTTACTAAAATTTGTTTTGGAAAAACCAAGAAGATGCCAGATTTTGGTTATGTCTTGGTCATTCTTTGTATTTCTAGGAGGTACTCGTTTAATACATTTGGAGGCTTTCAAAATGCTTTAACATCTTTTTCATCCAGAATTTATCTAGTGCCATCAACTTCTTAGAACAAAGAGAATAACCTAGAATTAAGTGTAAATATTTTTGAGCAACCTTTAAGAAGCTACATTAGATCCTCAGAACTGGTATTACCCAGAATATGTATGCCGTTTTCTTTCTTTCTTTCTGATCTGCAAACTTCTAGAATTAACTTTTGTTTTACAAACATCTTAGATTAATACTCTAAATTAATATTTGATTGGACCAAATGCTCTGCTGATTTAAACCTTCTGTCTCCATTGACAGATGTCCAACATCTCCCTACAAGTCTACATCTTATACTCCAGTAGCTTCAGTGAGATATTTGTTGCTCAGTAGTCACTTTAACTCATTTACAGTTTTGCTAAGAAATAGGGCCCATTCTGACAGTGACCAGTAAGTGTCCTCTTTCCTTTCCTTCAATACCACAAAGAAATATTCAGGATTTCATCCTATTTCATCTCAGTTTCTTTGGGGAGGATAGAGACTGGTTTAATAGTTATTGTGTTAAGTAACGCAATGAAGACATGTTATTAATGTTTTGATAGTATTTATTCATTTGGAGCTCTAGGTAAAGTTTTTCTGTCTAAAGATAAAACAAGTTGATAAAAGTAGCTAGTGCCTGAATCTTTTGATTTAAATATTTACATTGAACTTCTGTAAGTGTGCTTTATCTGGCTTTCAGATAAAAGCATTTCTCATGCAAAATAGCAAAAGACAGACCATGAATATATTCAATATTTTCATCACTTTTAGAATTTAAATTATATCTGTTTTATTCACTGGAGACAGAAAACAAAATATCTTCAAATGATCACTAAACCTAATTTTAACTTATAGTTCCAAACTGCTTTTCTTCAATTAAAAGCAAAATGACTTTTATCTTTTTCTTTATAGCTTTTGGGCAATGAAATTCATTAAAAGCATGTACACAGTGTTCTTTGATTATCTTTGTGCTGAATGTTCAGAAGTCAAAAAACAGCATGTGTTTGCACATACATGGGCAGGTGATAGCTTGGTGATATGCTTTGTGCTAATTTGAACTGAATAGGTCTGAAAATGTTTCAGTGAAACTTTAGATATTGAGTCTCTTTGAAATCTGGGAAAGTATTGCAAACAACTGGAATTTCAAGCCAAACTTTGAATTAATTTCCAACTTCACCAATTCATAACTTGGTGAACATGAGCAAGTTACTTAAATTCCCCAAATTAAAAATTTATCATTATATTCTAGGGAGAGTGTCCATACCAAATATTCAATATGCATGTCACATATAGCACTGTCTCTAAATGTTGTGTTAATGTGTATGTTTCTTATGTTCACAACTAAAACCTCCTGCTTTCTCAATCATTTTTGGATTAAAGCATAGTTTTTTTCATGTTTTTTCATGAAATTAATATACCTACTTTGTATTTTAGAGAATTTCAGGTCTATAGAAAAATTGAGTAGAAAGTACAGGATCCCTGTTAATGTAGTGATAAAGTTTGACAGGAGGGGAAGCAATGTATAATCCTATGATTAGGTCACGGTTTTTTATGTAGCTTGTGTCCCAAGTCCAGGGAATTGTGGTATTTCTTGATAATATAATGCTGGTGCTTTTCAAAACTCTAGTGAAATATCATAATCAAATTCCTTTTTTCAGCTACTGTTTTAAGGGAATTGAAGGATAACTGACCTCCCTATGAATACATGGAATTTTCATTTTTTAATGCTATTTTGTGTATATTTCTAATTTAACCTCTATTTGTGTCATAGATGTGCTGTGAAGTTTCAGAAAATAGTAAATTGTCCAATTTAGAAAGTGCTTTACCTAAAATTTTCTAGACTATTAAAGATTTATTGGTATTCCAAATTTTGTTATCCCTTGATTATTCTTGAAATCTCTAGAAAGCATTTCTGTAATCTATTCTGGGTGTTTTGAAATGCTTTAGTGTTTTCTTAATCAAAAGTTTTTAAGTACCCTAGACTTCTCATAACAAAGAGAAAAATCTAAGTGGAGATGTTTTGGATAACTTTGAAGAAGCTAAAACAGAAACTTCCAAATTCATATAAAATGTTTATTTACAAATTAATCATCAGAGCCCTTGGACATATATACATTCCACAGAGTCCCATGAATTTGATTATCTGACTTATTCGCAACCTGTAGCAATTAATCATTTAGTAATAATGACAGTTCAGCTGAGGAGAAAGTAGTAGTGGTTTATTACCATGAAAACAATTTTTACAGGAACATGGTATTTGCACACTAGCAAGCTGCTTCATTGGCCAAAATTGGCATATTACAGAAAAGAAAATAATTATGAACATTACACAAGTTTTAGGAAAAATGTGTGTGTGTGTGTGTGTGTGTGTGTAGATGGATGTCATTTTGCATGCAAAACATTTCAGAAATAGTGTTTAAACTGTGTTTAGGCCCTAGCGAATTTAACTTTGAGACATTTGGGTTACTAAGAGTTGATTGATGATGAGTTATTGTATAAAACATGTAACTTGTTCTGCTCAGATTATGATGTTCAGCAAAATTAGATTTTCACCAGAATTACAACAGAAAGTCATACAAAAGGAGAGAAAACTGTCTAAAAGAAGAACACTATTTCTTTTCTAGTAAAATGGTATATATAAATGATAATTCTTATTTTTTATTTTGACTTTCTTTTGATTTGGTTTTATTTTTAATCCTCAAATTTCTTTGAAAAGAAATTGTTCACTGGTAGTCTTGCCTTTATATATAGAGCTGCAGTCTCAGTATTTTTAAAACTTCTACTCCCTAATGCTAAGCGGATTTAAAGTGCTCCTTTTTTAAGCCAAACTTTGGTAACCTTTTTTGTTATGAATAAAAAAAAACTTTTTTGAAAGAATTCTTGTTTTTGGCTATGCTTTAAAAAAATGTACATTGTCCCTACAATATAAATTTATAAATTCAGTGTTGATTTGAAATGAAACAACCATATCAATAATGAAACAACCATATCAATAATCAATTAAATATAAATGGTCTGTGAACTCTAACTAAAAGATAGACATTGTCAAACTGAATTAAAAAGTAAGAATCAACCAAGTGCTGCCTACAAGAAATGCAGTGTAATTATTAAGAAATTAAAATGTTAAAAGTGAAGAAAGGACATGAAGCATGCTACTTTACATTTTGATTTGTGGCTATGTTGATCTCAAAGTACAGTTTGAAACAAAGAATGCTACTAAGAATGTAGGTCGTTTCATAATGATGAAGTGGTTAATTCCTAAAGAGTACACAATGACCTTAACCTTTATATACCCCATAATAGAGGTTTAAACTATGTGAAGCAAAAGTTTTAAAAATTCAGGGAAAAACAGACAAACCCAAAATTAATTTCAATTGTTTGAAACTCTTCACTCAATAATTTATGGAACAGACCAAAAATAAAACAAAAAACAAAACCTGTAAATAGAGAAGATTTGAACACGGCTACCATCAAATTCACCTAATCAATGTTCATGGAACACAACACCCAGCATTAGCCAGATTCATGTTTTTCTAGTGTACAAGGATAGACTATATTCTGAACCACAAAAGAGTTCTGAATTAAAAAGAAATTAAAATCATGCACGATATGTTCTTTGACAACTGTGGAATTAAATTGGAAATCAGTAACTGACAGATCTATGGAAAATGCCCAGATCACAGACACTATAGTATACTTTTAAATAATCTTTGGGCCAAATATAAGTCAGAAAGGAAATCAGAAAGTATTGCAAACTGAACAAAAATGAAATCACAACATACCACAGTGTTTGGGATCATCCTTATGCAGTACTTAGGGAGAAATTCCTTTCTCTAAGTGCCTATGAAAACAAGAAAGGTCTGAAATCAAAGACTTCAACTTAAACCTTAAGATATTAGGGAGAGGAAGGACATTAAACTAAAAATTTTTAGAAGCAAGACAATAATAAAGACCAGAGCAGAAATCAGTGAAATTGAAGGAGAAAATACAATATAAAAAATCAGTGAAACCAAAAGCTGCTTTGTTGAGATCAATAAAATTGATAAGCTTCTAGCCAGATTGATGATAAAAAAAAGTGAAAATACAAAATACCACTATCAAGAATAAGAGAAATGACATCAATACAAATGCTACAATTACTTAAAGGATAAAAGGGAATGTTATAAAATTTTCATGCCAATAAGTTTGACAACTTTGATGAAATAGCCAAAATTCTGGAAATAAACAATTTATCAAAACTAACTCAAGAAAAAAATATATAAACTGATGTAACTAGAAAATTCTGGCACAAAATACCTTTGAAACCAGAATCAGTCAAAGGGAGAAGTAAAGTGGGATAAACCTGTTTATTGCTTAGAAGCAGTTGTCCACTTCTGCTCTTGCATGTCTCTCGTGACCCGGCTGCATAAGAACGGACCTCACCCAACCTCTTTGGTCCAGATATGCCCTTGATGGCCCTTGTAATTACCTACTGATATGGAGATGGCTACTTCTCTCCACACCTTGGAAACACCTGTTGGTATGGAGATGCACAAAGGCCAGGCGAGAGATTCTGGAAATACTGCAATTTTACCCACTACTGAAGTGTCTTTTTTCTCTTAAAAAAGTTGTACATATAACTTGAAATCTTCCCACAAAGAAAAGCTGAAGAGATATGGCTTCACTGGTGAACATTACTTAACTTTTAAGGAAAAAATTCCCATTTTTACACAAACATTTCCCAGAATTGAAGAGTATGGGACATTCTCCAATTTATTCTGTGAGACCAGGATTAAGCTAATCCTGAAATAAAACAGGCATTGCAAGAAAACTATAAACCAAAATATCTCATGAACATAGATGCAGAAATTCTGAACAAAATTTCAGTAAATAACATCAAATTGTTTAAACAAAAAGTATGAGAACTCAAGACTGGATGATATTTATCCATAAAATTAAGGTTGGAAAATCAATACTGTGTGATTTGTTATATTAACAAATGTCATGAACAAATTTAGGTTATGAAATATTTTTGTACTTTCATTATGGTGGTGATTGTATGACTGTATAACTTTGTCAAAGCTCATATAACTATATCCCTAAAAAGGGTGACTTTTACTCTAAGTAAACTGAATCTCAGTAAGTTTGATGAAAAACAGTTATTTTTGTGAACTTGAAATTTGTAATGTACTGAAGAAGATTTTGACCACAAAATAAATAATGATGGATGACAATTATTCAAACATTATTTGTATTGAGGTACAAAGCTGAACATAGTGTCTCCTGCTGTAGATCTTGTCCGTATGGTAAAGGTACAGTATTGGCACTGAAACCTAATGTCCATCTGGATAGAGATACATTTACTTGTATGAGGTAAACTTTTAAAATCAACCATCTGTTTGTATGCCATTTTGGTAAAAATATGTAAATAAAGTAAACCAACATACACACAAAAAGAATGATCACAGAAATAATGTGACATTTAATTCACATAGTCAGAAACCTTTTGAAAACATATATTGAGAACTGTCAAATGTGTACTGTTTTACTATCTTGAAAATATAAATACTCCTGATTATTTGTGTAATAGTAGTTAATGTGTGTGTGTATTGATCATGAAGTCCAAACATTTCTTATTTTCACTTGTATTCTCTTTGCCTGACAATTCATTACTGAGTCCAAACTAGCTATTTACTGTTTTATTTAAAAATATTAATCACTTTTGATGTTGGTGGTGTTCTCCATACCAGTGGGTGGAGGAGTAGGTGAGTAACTACTTTGTGTAACTTCTTGGGAATTGGTAGTCCATCATTGCATGTTACTTCCTCAGGCAGAAATGTGAGGTCATAGCTCAGGCCTTGATGTCACACACACCAAGGTTTAAATCCCAGGTTTTCCTTTTGTCTACTGTGTGACCTCAGTCACTAAATTTGTGCCTCCATTTTCTTATCTGTGAAGAAGCAATAATATTATTGGCTCGTTGGTTGTTATGAGGATTATATGAGGTCAGATGAGGTGTAACAGAATTATCACTTACTGTTATGAATAAAATTTATGTTATTTGGTTATTATCTTAAAAAAATACATGTTTCTCACATGAGCATGAAGAGTGAAGAATGATGAATAGAATCCTCTGGGCATGTGGAATTGGCTTTGAAAACTTTTTAATTTTGTCCCTTGTTGGGTAGGTTTAATATGCTGCTACATGACTGTTCCCTGTATCTTGTCTGAACTGTCTTGCAGTTTAGAGTGGAATGAGGTGGAACACTTGAGAAATAGAATCCTTTCAAGGTTTGTTATGAAAAAATTTCTGTACTTGTTGGCATTTCATATTTTGCTTACAAGTAGACAAAAAGAATGATAGTGTTAGATTGGCTACTAAGAGCTTCTGTTACTGAGGTGGATAGAGTTCTCTTTCTTTTGGATAAAATATTTCATTGTGAATTTTATTTCAGATGAAATTAAAAGACTTTCTTTGAAAAATATCGATAGGTTGAATTATTATAACCCAGTGTTCCACATGATAGTCTCAGATAATTGAGTGTATTTCCTATTTGAAAACAGCTTTTTCTCTGAAATTAGATCAACAAACTAATTTTTTAAACCTCTTTCCTGTTATGATATAATATTAGAGCATGTGACTCTGAATCTTTTAAGAATATGGCTTCATAGGATACTTCTTTTTATTTTTTCAATTAAAAAAATTATATATTTAAGGTATGCAACATGATTTGATTTACATGCATAGTGAAATTATTGTAGTCAAGCTAATGAACATATTTTATCACATTGTTATCATTACATGTTTGTGGTTAGAGCATCTGAAATCTAGTCTCTTAGCAAATTTCTGGTATTTGATACAGTATTAACTATTGTCATTCTGTACCTTAAATCTATAGAATCATTCATCATACGTAACTGCAACTCGGTACTTTTTAACCAGCATCTCCCATTTTTGGCCCCTGCTCCTGGTAGTCACCTTTTTGCTCTTTCTGTGTATTTGATCCTTTTAATTATACATGTAACTGAGCTTATATAGTTTTATTTTTTCCTGTTTCTGGCTATTTCACTTAGCATAATGACCTCCAGGGTCATCCATGCTATTACAAATGGCAGGATTCTTTCTTTTTTAAGACTAAATAACATAACATCATGTATATTTATCATATATATATATATACATGCACATATGTTTGTATGTGTAATATATATATATGTATGTGTGTGTGTGTGTGTGTGTATATATATATACATATATATATGTAATCACAATTTCTTTACCCATTTTTATCCATCAATGGACTCTTATGTTGTTGCCATCTATTGGTTATTGTGAATAATGCTGAAATGAACATGGGAGTGCAAATATCTTTTTGATGTCCAGATGGTTGAGAACAGACTATGATTCTCTAAATCCAGTGGTTGTTCTGTAGGAATATGTGATGCCACTGGACAAATATTTATGTATAAATTTAACTTTTTAAATGATATTAAATAGTTAAGTTAATCTGATATGCATTTAAATGAATGTAAGAATTATTGTGCACAATGTAAATAAATATAAAGAGTAAGCCTGTCACCCAAATGGTATAACCTTTACTGAGGTGAGGCTGACCCCACCCTTCAACGTACAATATACACACACACGTACACACACAAATTAGCTTTTTTCTAGACCTGTACGCTTAATTATCTTAACTCTTGAGATAGTCTGGATTTCCAGTTGCAAAGGTGAAATTTTATTTTCTACATATTTGTGAATATCTATAAGAAGAAATCTAGAAAACTGTAATCTTAAGGTTATTTTGGTGCTTCAGTCACTGAATTAAACAATTGTATTATTGTCTTATAAGGAATGGTTTGAGGTTACCTAGTCTATCAAATGCATTAAATCAAATGGATATAAAACACTATAAATTTGTGAATAATAATTAAAAGAATCTATTTCAATTTTAAGAATTTCCTTAGGCCTACCCTAATAAATTGCCATGAACTTGGGGGATTCACACACAAATATTTATTCTTTCAAATTTCTGGAACCATCAATTCAAAATAAGGTGTTGTCGGGGTCACGCTCATTCTGAAGGCTCAAGGGGAAACTATTCTCTGAGGTCTGTCCTTTCTGGTGGCTTCAGGGTTCCTTGCCTTGTAGTAACATAACTTTAATCTCTGCTTCCTCCTTCACCTGGCTTTTTTCTCTGTCTCTCCTCTTCTCTTAAAAGAATATTTTTCAGTCTCTGGTGGGCCCACCTTAGTCTCAGATTATCTCATTTTGAGATAATTAACTTAATTTTATCTGCAAAGTTGTTTTTCCAAATAAGGTCATATGCACAGGTTCCAGGGTATGTATCTTTTGATGGGGGTCACCATTCAGCCTACTACACTTATTTAATTGTTCTATCTTCTTCACTTTCAAAAGAGAATTACCTAAATTTTTCATATCTTATTTATTTTTGCACCCAGACTCAAACTAGTTGTATTCAAAGTGTTCTAATCTTATTATGTAAGTTTGATATGAATCTTAGTACAGATAAATCTGGAATTGCCTCATGTAGCATCAGTGCACCTACTGATTCTCACAGGAATTAAGGGCATGACTGGGTGCTGGGTGTTTTTGTGTGACATGCCAAGTACAAAAATGCATTAGATTTAGTGATTTGGACTTTATTGATAATTGACGAAGTTGGCCAAATCAGGTCCCCAGTAGTTGTGAACCGAATTTTAAAATCAAAACAATTTTAACTTAAAAAAAGTAGTTGAAAAACATCAAGGAGATAACTGGGCATTAGTCATAAGAGAATAGGATTTCAGTTCCTCACTGAAAGAAATCACATCTCTTCTCCTATCGAGTCTACACATGAGTCTCTGGGTTTTTCAATTTATGAAATAAATGAATAAACTCATTTATGTTTTGTGGTCAGATTTTTTTAAATGTTAGAGACCCTGAAAGTCATTGAAATACTTCTGGAAAACTTGTTTTATTTTCAGATTACATATTGGTGAGCTATAGGGATACTTATTTAAAAAAATTCTGCCACAATAAAAAGAAAAGATATCCCACAATAAATGTGCCAAATATAAGTGTCTGGAATATAATGAAGTGTTTTGTGGAAGTATTTTTGGGGACAAGATTTTAATGAAAATCAACTGTCAGAGAAGAAATGCTTCTTAGCTTTCACTAGTTTGAAGGTAATATCCCAGATTCAATAAGTTTGAAAAGTGTGTAGTTGTTTAATATGGTATTAGAAATAGCTAATTTATAATATATGTAGTAATATTTTAAATAGTAACAATATTTAGATGTTGTTAACTAGTATAATGAATAGAATATGCCTGGGGCAGATGACCTGGGTTTAAATATGGCTCATGTCTAATATCATGATTTTGGACAAGTTTGATATTAAGCCTGAATTTCAGTTAATAATCTAAAAATTGGAGTAAAACACTATGTTCCTTGGGAACATTAAATTAAATAAGATAGTAGAGATAAAACCATTTAATGGTGCTTGGATTATAGAAGACTAATAATAAACTTCACAAAGTTAGAATTTTAATATATACATATTGCATATTAAAATTTGTGTCAGTTTTAATTTATCTGACTGATTGTATCAAAATACATTTGCTAACATGTAAATTAGTGGTTAAATTGCATATTTATTCACCTTTTATTTTAGCTTAACATTAAAATATTCCAAATAGGAGTTTAGAGTATTTGATTAAACTTCTGAGATAAGACCATCGCAAGAGCAAAGTTCTTTCATTTTCTATGTCAAGGGAGAGTCTGAGTTAGGAACTTCCCATCACAGACAGTGCTGTAGTGTATGCTGTTCATGAAGAGGAAAACAACATTTCTGCTGTGGATTTGAAAAACTTGAGTTTGTCATGAAAGGGGCAAAATGTGAGGAAACTTCCACCTGTCTTGTTATGGCTAGCCTACTTGAGAGAATAGGTATTTATAAAAATATTTTACTGCTCTTGATCTGATCAGAGACTGTGATTTTTTTTTAAATATAAAATGTGGAATATATTCTAGTTTACCCTGAATACTAATAGCATATAGGATTAGGGCAATACTTTTAGCCATTGAGATAAATGACTTTGGTTCTGTTAGTTATTCACCTCTGTTCCCATGGGTGTCCGTAAATGGTGTGACCTATTCTGGAAGGAAAGTCACTGTACCATGTTTCCTAACTTAACATAAAACAATTTTGCCTAAAATAATTATCTCAAAATTTATTGATATTATAATGGTAATAGTTGCAGTTGTAAATGATTTAAAAGGAAACTACATGACTCTGCCCTTAAGAAGCTTAAAATTTACTGGGGGGACAGCCCAAGAAATTGCTAGAACTCATTATTTAAATTATCTTAAATGTATTAGGTAATCAGTATTCTTGGCCTTCAGAGTAAGTACAGACTAATGTGAATTGCCATTATCCTTAAAAAATTGTTGTGAAGGTTGGCAAAGGTTGACTGTAGTTGAATATTGAAGAATGGGTAGAGTTTATATAGATGATGGGAAAAAAGAAGGTCAGCTGAAGTCCTTGTGAGAGCCATCATGTTGATGGCCTGTTCTGAGTTATGTGATGGGAACACTGGCTAACGCAGACTTCCCTTAGGAAGAGACAGATGTAAATACAGACAGAGATGTGTATGTATAACTCTGCAGGCAATGGGTGTTGATTGCAGGATTTAGAAATATTAAATAAGTTGATAAAATAAATGTTAAGGAGGTAGTTGTAATGCCATAGCTTGAATTAGAAGGATACAAGCTTTACAACATAGAAGACCTTTGCAGTTCTCCAGGTTTGGGATGGTAAGAATCCAAACTAGGAAAATGGAAGTAGAAATACAACATTGTATTTCACACAGAATAACCTTTGGAGGTAGATAAAATAGATACTCATTAAGTAGATTAAAAACAAAACAAATGAACAAAATATCAAGGTACTGAGAATTGATTTAAATGTAGTCAAGAATGAGAATCCAGATATCCTGGGTCCAAGTACTAGATGTTTTCTAGGACATAATAAAAATGAGTCAATAAAAATTAGGTCGACAGGGATAACTTAATTTTGGTTAAATAAACCAATTGCTATTTTAATTTGCCACCTTTAATACTACCTCTCTGTCTTTACCCATCTATTGATTATATTTTCATCTTAATCAATAAGAAAACTTTATCAAATATGATGCTGAGCCTTAGATAATGCTGAAGATAATTGAAATTTCTTAAGCTCAGAAATACTAATATATCTTCTTGAAAGGGTGATTGTAATGAATGATTATGAAGTAACTACAATACTATATAAAATACATTAATGTGGCATACAATAATATTTGTAAAAATACAGGACAGTCAATATGGGTTTCTTTCATGTTTGTTATAATTTTCTCTATTACCTCCTTGACTTGTTTTTTTTTTTTTTGTAGATAATTATTTTTTATTGAAGGATGATTGACACACAATATTACATTAGTTTCAGGTGTACAACACAGTGATTCAACATTTATATACATGATAATTCTAGCTACCAGATATCACCATACAAAGTTGTTACAATATTTTGACTATATTCCTTATGCTATATATTACATCCCGGTTACTTATTTATTTTACAATTGGAAGTGTGTACTTTTTTTTTTTTTTTTTTTAGAGAGCATCTCTCATATTTATTGATCAAATGGTTGTCAACAACAATAAAATTCTGTATAGGGGAGTCAATGCTCAATGCACAATCATTAATCCACCCCAAGCCTAATTTTCGTCAGTCTCCAATCTTCTGAGGCATAATGAACAAGTTCTTACATGGAGAACAAATTCTTACACAGTGAATAAGGTACATGGTGAATAGTACAAGGGCAGTCATCACAGAAACTTTCAATCTTGCTCATGCATTATGAACTATAAACAGTTCAAATGTGAATATTCGTTTGATTTTTATACTTGATTTATATGTGGATACCACATTTCTCTCTTTATTATTATTATTTTTAATAAAATGCTGAAGTGGTAGGTAGATACAAGATAAAGGTGGAAAACATAGTTTAGTGTTGTAAGAGAGCAAATGGAGATGATCAGGTGTGTGCCTGTAGACTATGTGTTAATCCAAGCTAGACAAGGGCAATAAGACATCCACGGATGCAAAAGATTTCTCTCAGAACAGAGGGGGTGAGGTTCTAAGCCTCACATCTGTTGATCCCCAATTTCTCACCTGATGGCCCCCTGAGACTGTGCCTGTCTTAGGTTGTTCCTCCTTTGAGGAATCTTACCCGTCTCTGGCTAACCAGTCATCTTCCGGGGTCATACAGGGAAATGTAAAGTTGGTAAGTGAGAGAGAAGCCTTATTGTTTGAAAAGGTTAGCTTCTTACTTCTTTGCATATTTATGCCCTGTGGCTTCTATGCTCTGCATTTGTTTTGAGGTATCTTTACCACTTGGAAGAATTATGATACTCGGTAAATTCAATATGAGGCACGAATTCTATTTAAGGGTTTTTAATTAGGAAGGAAGAAGAAAAGCTATAGAAGTAGCAGGCAGCAGAAAACATGGGAAGATTGATTATTTATTTGACATATCTTCTTGTAGAGTAACTTCAGCATGTATAGGTTTTAAACTACTAATTAAATTGTGCACACACATTAACATAATAGGAGTGCAGTTACATAACCAAAGCATATCTGTAATTACCAGCCATCTCCAGTGAAACCAAGAAAACCAGTTAGGCACCTCAGGCATTTGTGAAAACTTATCAATGATATGATGGTTATTATCTAACTGAATTTGAATAGTTTGAGAAAAATCAGACAAATTAAAACAACCCATTCCTGGGCACTGTTCACATCCCATATGTTCTTTTAACAGTAAATAGTCTGTAGTTGTAAGATTTTGGAGCGCTACAATTTGCACTTCTCCTAATTCTTGGTTGAGTTCCAACAGTATAGATCCAGTCAAATTTGTTGTTTTACTGTATGCACAGGCCAGCTTAGATATCTCCTTCATTCCCATGGCAAGTCCAGGAGCTGGTGGGATGAGTGCATCTACAGCTGTAGCAGTGCGTGGATCTTTGTTGGGGTTTTTTGATGATCATCTTCTGTCATGAGTCTTCCCGAGAGTGCTGATGTTGGAAGTTCTCTTTCATATCGTATCTTAGTTCATTTTCGGGGTAGCCAAATTAGGCTTTGATCCTCTGTATAAACACAAACAGACCCTTTGCCTACACTTTTATATGCCCTTTATACCATTGTGTAGAACTCATTGGAGGTCACCACACAGGAACTGCTTTTTTTTGTTTGTTTGTTATCATTAATCTACACTTACATGACGAATATTATGTCTACTAGGCTCTCCCCTATACCAGGTCCCCCCTATAAACCCCTTTACAGTCACTGTCCATCAGCATAGCAAAATGTTGTAGAATCACTACTTGTCTTCTCTGTGTTGTACAGCCCTCCCCTTTCTCCCCCCCATGCATGCTAATCTTAATACCCCCCTATTATTCCCCCCCCCTTATCCCTCCCTACCCATCCATCCTCCCCAGTCCCTTTCCCTTTGGTACCTATTAGTTCATTCTTGAGTTCTGTGATTCTGCTGCTGTTTTGTTCCTTCAGTTTTTCCTTTGTTCTTATACTCCACAGATGAGTGAAATCATTTGGTATTTCTCTTTCTCCGCTTGGCTTGTTTCACTGAGCATAATACCCTCCAGCTCCATCCATACTGGTGCAAATGGTTGGATTTGCCCTCTTCTTATGGCTGAGTAGTATTCCATTGTGTATATGTACCACATCTTCTTTATCCATTCATCTACCGATGGACATTTAGGTTGTTTCCAATTCTTGGCTATTGTAAATAGTGCTGCGATAAACACAGGGATGCATTGGTCTTTCTCAAACTTGGTTGCTGCATTCTTAGGGTAATTTCCTAGGAGTGCAATTCCTGGATCAAATGGTATGTCTGTTTTGAGCATTTTGATGAACCTCCATACTGCTTTCCACAATGGTTGAACTAATTTACTTTCCCACCAGCAGTGTAGGAGGGTTCCCCTTTCTCCACAGCCTCACCAACATTTGTTGTTGTTTGTCTTTTGGATGGCAGCCATCCTTACTGGTGTGAGGTGATACCTCATTGTAGTTTTAATTTGCATTTCTCTGATAATTAGCGATGTGGAGCATCTTTTCATGTGTCTGTTGGCCATCTGTATTTCTTTTTTGGAGAACTGTCTGTTCAGTTCCTCTGCCCATTTTTTAATTGGGTTGACTTGTTTTTTATTAAGGTATCAACTATATACAATTTTATACTCAGGTTTCACATGAGAAACATTGTGGTTACTACATTCTCCCCTATTATCAAGTCCCCAATACATACCCCAAAACAGTCACTGTCCATCAGCATAGTAAGATGGTATAGAGTCATGACTTCTCTTCTCTGTGCTACACTGCCTTCCCAATGCCCCCCAATATTATGTATGCTAATCATAATACCTCTTAATCCCATATCCCTCCCTTCCCACCCACCATCCCCAGCATCTTTTCCTTTGGTAACTGCTAGTGCATTCTTGGGTTCTGTAAGTCTGCTGCTGTTTTGTTCCTTCAGATTTTGCATTGTTACACTCCACAGGTGAGCAAAGTCATGTGGTACTTGTCTTTCTCCACCTGGCTTATTTCACTGAGCGTAATACCCTCTAAGTCCATCCATGTTGTTACAAATGGTACGATTTGTTTTCTTCTTTTGACTGAATAATATTCTATTCTGTATATATACCACATCTTCTTTATCTATTAATTTACAGATGGACATTTAGGTTGCTTCAATGCCTTGACTGTTGTAAATAGTGCTGTGATAAACATAGGGTTGCATATGTCCTTTTGAATCTGGGTATTGTTTTCTTTGGGTAAATTCCTAAGAGTGTAATTCCTGGGTCAAATGGTATTTCTATTTTTAGGTTTTTGAGGAACCTCCATATTGCTTTCCACAGTGGTTGAACTAATTTACATCCCTACCAGCAGTATAGGAGGGTTCCCCTTTCTCCGCATCCTCACCAGCATTTGTTGTTCCTAGTCTTTTCAATGTTGGCCTTCCTAACTGGTGTGAGGTGATATCTCACTGTGGTTTTAATTTGCATTTCCCTGATAATCAGCGATTTGGAGCATCTTTTCATGTCCCTGTTGGCCATCTGAATTTCTTCTTTAGAGAAGTGTCTGTTCAGATTCTCTACCCATTTTTTGAGTCAGGTTATTTGCTTTTTGGGTGTTGAGGCATGTGAGCTCTTTATATATTTTGCATGTTAATTCCTTATTGGATATGTCATTTATCAATATATTCTCCCATACTGTAGGATGCCTTTTTGTTCTATTGATGTTATCCTTTGCTGTACAAAAGCTTTTTAGTTTGATATGGTCCCAGTTGTTTATTTTCCTTTGGTTTTCCTTACACAGGGAGATATGTTCATGAAGAAGTTGCTCATGTTTGTATTCAAGAGAGTTTTGCCTGTGTTTTTTTCTAAGAGTTTTTTTTTTATTTTTGAGAGGGCATCTCTCATATTTATTGATCAAATGGTTGTTAACAACAATAAAATTCTGTATAGGGGACACAATGCACAATCATTAATCAACTCCAAGCCTAATTCTCAACAGTCTCCAATCTTCTGAAGCATAACGAACAAGTCCTTACATGGTGAACAAGTTCTTACATGGTGAACAGTGCAAGGGCAGTCATATCACAGAAACTTTCAGTTTTGATCATGCATCATGAACTATAAACAATCAAGTCAGATATGATTATTCGTTTGATTTTTATACTTGATTTATATGTGAATCCCACATTTATCCCTTATTATTATTATTATTTTTTTAATAAAATGCCGAAGTGGTAAGTACATGCAAGATAAAGGTAGAAAACATAATTTAGTGCTGAAAGAGCACAAATGTAGATGATCAGGTCTGTGCCTGTAGACTAAGTATTAATCCAAGCTAGACAAGGGCAACAAAACATCCACAGATGCAGAAGATTTCTCTCAAAACAGGGAGGGTGGGGTTCTAAGCCTCCCCTCTGTTGATCCCTAATTTCTCACCTGATGGCCCCCCTGCGACTGTGCCTGTCTTAGGTTGTTCCTCCCTTGAGGAATCTTACCCGTCTCTGGCTAACCAGTCATCTTCCGGGGCCATACAGGGAAATGTAAAGTTGGTAAGTGAGAGAGAAGCAATATACTTTGAAAAGGTTAGCTTTTCACTTCTTTGCAGATTTATGCCCTGTGGCTTCTATTCCCAGCATTTATCTTGAGGTATCTTTACCACTTAGAAGAATTATGATACTCGGTAATTTTCGATATGAGGCATGAATTTTACTAAAGGGTTTTAATTAGGAAGGAAGAAGAAAAGCTATAGAAGTAGCAGACAGAAGAAAACATGGGAAGATTGATTATTTCTTTGACATATCTTCTTGTAGAGTTACATAAGCATGTATAGGTTTTAACAAACTACTAATTAAATTGCGTACACACATTAACAGAATAGGAATACAGATACATAACAAAAGCAGACCTACAATTACCAGCCATATCCAGTGAAACCAAGAAAACCAGTTAGGTACTCTAGGCATTTGTGAAAACTTATCAATGATATGATGGATATTGTCTAACTGAACTTGAATAGTTTGAGAAAAATCAGACAATTTAAAACAACACATTCCTGGGAACCGTTCACATCCCATATGTTCTTTTAACAGTAGATAGTCTATAGTCGCACAATTTTGGAGCACTGCACCTTGCACTTCTCCTAATTCTTGGTTGAGTTCCGACAGTATAGATCCAGTCAAATTTATTATTTTACTGTATGTACAGGTCAGCTTAGATATCTCCTTCTTCATTCCAATGGCAATTCCAGGAACCGTTGGGATGAATGCAGCCACAACTGCAACATCGCCAGGATCTTTGCTGAAGTTTTTTGATGGTCATCTTCTGGAATGACTCTTCCAGAGGATGTTGATGTTGGAGGTTCTTCATATCGTATCTTAATTCATTTTCTGGGTAGCCAAATTAGGCTTTGATCCTCTGTATAAACACAAACAAACCCTTTGCCCACACTTTTATATGACCTTTATACCGTTGTGAAGAACCTATTGGAGATCACCACACAGGAACTGCTTTTTTTTTTTAAGAGAAAGGAATATTATCAGAAAAATTTACTTCCATAGCTGATCATCCGACACCCTTTAAAAGATGAAAATTAAGGATATGTAAAGCAAGCGTGAATCGTTGATTTGCATTTAGTTTTATCCTATCAAGGAGTAATCCCCCTTTTCTTTCTTTCTTTTTTCTTGTTATCATTAATCTACAACTACATGAAGAATATGTTTATTAGGCTCTCCCCTACACCAAGTCCCCCCCCCACAAACCCCACCACAGTCACTGTCTATCAGCACAGCAAAATGCTGCAGAATCACCACTTGTCTTCTCTGTGTTGCACAGCCCTCCCCTTTCTCGCACCCCCCACATTACACATGCTAATCATAATACCCTCCTTCTTACCCCCCCTTATCTCTCCCTTCCCACCCATCCTCCCCAGTCCCTTTCCCTTTGGTAACTGTTAGTCTATTCGTGGGTTCTGTGATTCTGCTGCTGTTTTGTTCTTTCAGTTTTTCCTTTGTTCTTATACTCCACAGATGAGTGGAATCATTTGGTATTTGTCTTTCTCTGCTTGGCTTATTTCACTAAGCATAATACCTCCTAGCTCCATCCATGATGTTGCAAATGGTTGGTTTTGTTTTCTTCTTATGGCTGAATAATATTCCATTGTGTATATGTACCACATCTCCTTTATCCATTCACCTATGGATGGACATTTAGGTTGCTTCTAATTCTTGGCTATTGTAAATAGTGCTATGATGAACATAGGGGTGCATCTGTCTTTTTCAAACTGAAGTGCTACATTCTTAGGGTAAATTCCTACGAGTGGAATTTCATGGTCAAATCGTAAGTCTATTTTGAGCATTTTGAGGAACCTCCATACTGATTTCCACAGTGGTTGAACTAATTTACTTTCCCACCAGCAGTGTAGGAGGGTTCCCCTTTCTCCACAACTTCGCCAACATTTGTTGTTGTTTGTCTTTTTGATGGTAGCCATCCTTACTGGTGTGCGGTGATAACTCATTGTGGTTTAAATTTGCATTTCTCTGATGACTAGCAATGTGGAGCATCTTTTCATGTGTCTGTTGGCCATTTGAATTTCTTTTTTGGAGAACTGTCTGTTCAGTTCCTCTGCCCATTTTTTAACTGGATTATTTGTTTTTTGTTTGTTGAGGTGGGTGAGCTCTTTATATATTTTGGATGTCAAGCCTTTATCGGATCTGACATTTATAAATATATTCTCCCGTACTGTAGGGTACCTTTTTGTTCTATTGATGGTGTCTTTTGCTGTACAGAAGCTTTTCAGCTTGATATAGTCCCACTTGTTCATTTTTGCTTTTGTTTTTCCTTGCCCGGGGAGATATGTTCAAGAAGAGGTCACTCATGTTTATGTCTAAGAGATCCTTGCCTATGTTTTTTTCTAAAGAGTTTTATGGTTTCATGACTTAACATTCAGGTCCCTGATCCATTTCAAATTTACTTTTGTGTATGAGGTTAGACAATGGTCCAGTTTCATTCTCTTACATGTAGCTGTCCAGTTTTGCCAGCACCCTCTGTTGAAGAGACTGTCATTTCCCCATTGTATGTCCATGGCTCCTTTATCAAATATTAATTGACCATATATGTTTGGGTTAATGTCTGGAGTCTCTAATCTGTTCCACTGGTCTTTAGCTCTGTTCTTGTGCCAGTACCAAATTATCTTGATTACTATGGCTTTGTAGTAGAGCTTGAAGCTGGGGAATGAGATACTCCCTACTTCATTCTTCCTTCTCAGGATTGCTTTGGTTATTCGGGGTCTTTCGTGTTTCCATATAAATTTTTGAACTATTTGTTCCAGTTCGTTGAAGAATGTTGTTGGTGATTTGATAGGGATTGCATCAAATCTGTATATTTCTTTGGGCAGGATGGCCATTTTGACGATATTAATTCTTCCTAGCCACGATCATGGGATGAGTTTCCTTTTGTTAGTGTACCCTTTAATTTCTCTTAAGAGTGTCTTGTAGTTTTCAGGGTCTTTCACTTCTTTGGTTAGGTTTATTCCTAGGTATTTTATTCTTTTTTATGCAATTGTGAATGGAGTTGTTTTCCTGATTACACTTTCTTTTGGTTCATTGTTAGTGTATAGGAAAGCCACAGATTTCTGTGTGTTAATTTTGTATCCTGCAACTTTGCTGTATTCCAATATCAGTTCTAGTAGTTTTGGAGTGGAGTCTTTAGGGTTTTTTACGTACAATATCATGTCATCTGCAAATAGTGACAGTTTAACTTCTTCTTTACCAACCTGGATTCCTTGTATTTCTTTGTTTTGTCTGATTGCCGTGGCTAGGACCTCCAGTACTATGTTGAATAACAGTGGGGATAGTGGTCATCCCTGTCTTGTTCCCGATCACAGAGGAAAAGCTTTCAGCTTCTTGCTGTTCTGTATGATGTTGGCTGTGGGTTTATCATATATGGCCTTTATTATGTAGAGGTACTTGCCCTCTATACCCATTTTGTTGAGAGTTTTTATCATGAATGGATGTTGAATTTTATCCAAAGCTTTTCATCATCTATGTAGATGATCATCTGGTTTTTTTCTTTCTTTTTGTTGATGTGGTGGATGATGTTGATGGATTTTCGAATGTTGTACCATCCTTGCATCCCGGGGATGAATCCCACTTGGTCATTTTGTACGATCCTTTTGATGTATTTTTGAATTCGGTTTGCTAATATTTTATTGAGTATTTTTACATCTACATTCATTAGGTATATTGGTCTGTAATTTTGTTTTTTGGTGGGGTCTTTGCCTGGTTTCTGTATTAGGGTGATTTTGGCTTCATAGAATGAGTTTGGGAGTATTCCCTCCTCTTCTGTTTTTTCAAAAACTTTAAGGAGAATGGGTATTATGTCTTCTCTGTATGTGTGATAAAATACCAAGGTAAATCCATCTGGCCCAGGGGTTTTGTTCTTGGGTACTTTTTTGATTACCATTTCAATTTCTTTGCTCGTAATTGTTTTTTTTAACTTTTGTGTTTCTTCCTTGGTGAGTCTTGAAAGGTTTTATTTTTCTAGGAAGTTGTCCATTTCTTCTGTTTTCCAGCTTGTTAGCATATAGGTTTTCATAGTAGTCTTTAATAATTCTTTGTATTTCTGTGGAGTCTGTCATGATTTTTCCATTGTCATTTCTGATTCTGTTGATTTGTGTTGATTCTCTTTTTCTCTTAATAAGTTTGGCTAGCAGCTTATCTATTTTGTTTATTTTCTCAAAGAACCAGCTCTTGGTTTAATTGATTTTTTCTATTGTTTTATTCTTCTCAATTTTGTTTATTTCTTCTCTGATCTTTATTATGTTCCTCCTTCTGCTGACTTTAGGCCTCATTTGTTCTTCTCTTTACAGTTTTGATAATTGTGATGTTAGATTATTCATTTGGGATTGTTCTTCCTTCTTTAAGTGTGCCTGGATTGCTATATACTTTCCTCTTAAGACTGCTTTCACTGCATCCCACAGAAGTTGAGGTTTTGTGTTTTTGTTGTTGTTTGTTTCCATATATTCCTTGATCTCTATTTTAATTTGTTCGTTGATCCATTGATTATTTAGGAGCATATTGTTAAGCCTCCATGTGTTTGTGAGCCTTTTTGATTCCTTTGTAGAATTTATTTCTAGTTTTATTCCTTTGTTGTCTAAAAAGTTGGTTGGTAGAATTTCAATCTTTTGGAATTTACTGAGGCTCTTTTTGTGACCTAGTATGTGGTCTATTCTGGAGAATGTTCCATGTGCACTTGAGAAGATTGTGTATCCTGTTGCTTTTGGATGTAGAGTTCTATAGATGTCTATTAGGTCCATCTGTTCTACTATGTTGTTCAGTGCCTCCATGTTCTTACTTATTTTCTGTCCAGTGGACCTATCCTTTGGGGTGACTGGTGTGTTGTAGTCTCCTAAAATGAATGCCTTACATTCTATTTCCCCCTTTATTTCTGTTAGTATTTGTTTCACATATTATGTTGCTCCTGTGTTGGGTGCACATATATTTAGAATGGTTGTATCCTGTTGTTGGACTGAGCCCTTTATCATTATGTAGTGTCTTTCTTTATCTCTTGTTACTTTCTTTGTTTTGAAGTCTATCTTGTCTGATACCAGTATTGCACCCCCTGCTTTCTTCTCTCTGTTGTTTGCATGAAATATGTTTTTCCATCCCTTGACTTTTAGTCTGTACATGTCTTTGGGTTTGAGGTGAGTTTCTTGTAAGCAGCATATAGGTGGGTCTTGCTTTTTTATCCATTCTATTACTCTGTGTCTTTTGATTGGTGCATTCAGTCCATTTCCATTTAGGGTGACTACTGAAAGATATGTACTTATTGCCATTGCAGGCTTTAGATTCGTGGTTACCAAGTTTCAAGGTTAGCTTCTTTAGTATCTTTCTGCCTAACTTAACTCTTTTATTGTGCTGTTATATTCACTGTCTGGAGATTCTTTTCTTCTCTCCCTTCTTATTCCTCCTCCTCCAATCTTTATATGTTGGTCGTTTTATTCTGTGCTCTTTCGTATTTCCTTTTACTGATTTTAGTTGGTAGTTTATTTTACATTTTGCCTTTGGTTAGTATTTGCTTGGTCTGCTTTCTTGGCTGTGATTTTATTTTCTCTGGTGACATCTGTTTAGTCTTACGATTGCTCCTGTCTAGAATAGTCCCTCTAGAATACCCTGTTGAGGTGGTTTCTGGGGGGCAAATTCCCTCAACTTTTGCTTGTCTGGGAATTGTTTAATCTCTCCTTCATATTTAAATGATAATCGTGCTGGATACAGTATCCTTGTTTCAAAGCCCTTCTGTTTCATTGCATTAAGTATATCATGCCATTCTTTTCTGGTCTGTAAGGTTTCTGTTGAGAAGTCTGATTATAGCCTGATGGGTTTTCCTTTATAGGTGACCTTTTTCTCTCCTGCTGCCTTTAATACTGTCCTTGTCCTTGATCTTTGCCATTTTAATTATTATATTTCTTGGTTTTGTCCTCCTTGGGTCCTTTCTGTTGGGAGTTCTGTATATTTCCTTGATCTGTTCACTTATTTCCTCCACCAGTTTGGGGAAGTTTTCAGCAATTATTTCTTCAAAGACACTTTCTATCCCTTTTTCTCTCTCTTCTTCTTCTGGTACCCCTATAATGCAAATATTGTTCCTTTTGGATTGGTCACACAGTTCTCTTAATATTGTTTCATTCCTGGAGATCCTTTCATCTCTCTCTGTGTCAGCTTCTATGCATTCCTGTTCTCTGGTTTCTATTCCATCAATGGCCTCTTGCATCTTATCCATTCTGCTTTTAAATCCTTCTAGAGTTTGTTTTACTTCTGTAATCTCCTTACAGACGTCTGTAATCTCCCTCCGGATGTCTGTAATATCTCTCCAGACTTCATCCCTTAGCTCTTGTAAATTTCTCTGCATCTCTATCAGCATGTTTATGATTTTTATTTTGAATTATTTTTCAGGAAGACTAGGTAGGTCTGTCTCCTTCTCAGGTGTTGACTCTGTAATCTTTGTCTTTCTCAAATTTTGCCTTTTCATGGCGATAGAGATAGTTTGCAGTGATGGCACGGGTGATGGCTGGAAGAACTTCCCTTCTTGTTGGTTTGTGGTCTTCTTCTCCTGGGAGAACAGCAACCTCTAGTGGCTTGTGCTGTGCAGCTGTGTGCAGATGGAGCTTCTGATTCTTACCCAGCCGCTATGGAGTTTATCTGTGCTGTTGCTGTGGGCAAGGCCTGCCTTGGGCCGCTCCTCCGATATGGTGGAGCCGTGTTGGAGGGCGAATGGCTGGGAGGCTGTTTATCTCTATGTGGGGTCTCTGAGCTGCCCTGCTATCCAGGGGTTTATGGTGCCTGGAGTTCCCTGCTTCTGGATTAAGTGTCCCAGGATGCTTCTGTCCGGCTGTTGGGTCCCTGTCCCTTTAAGACTTTCAAAAAGCACTCGCTTTTCTTTGTCCCTGGGGCGCCAGCTGATGGGGTCCGCTCACAGCTCTTAACTGTACTGTTTCCCTAGTACCCAGCACCCCACACATGCACTGTGTCTGTGCTCTGGTGCGGTTGACTAGGGCTGGCTATGTAGCAGTCCTGGGCTCCCTCTCCCTCCCCGCTCCAAATCCTCTCCTCCCACTGGGAGCTTGAGTGAGGGGCGCTTGGGTCCCACTGGGCTGCAGCTTGTATCTTACCCCCTTCACGAAGCACTGGGTTCTTGCAGGTATGGATGTAGTCTGGCTGTTTTCCTGTGTCTTCTGGTCTCTCTTTTAGGAAGAGTTGTCTTTGTTGTATTTTCAAAAATATATGTGGTTTGGTAGGAGATTTCTGCTGCTCTACTCACGCTGCCATCTTGGCTCTGACTTCTTCTAAGAGTTTTATGATTTCATGACTTACATTCAAGTCCTTTAACCATTTTGAATTGACTTTTTTGTATGGATCTAGACAATAACCCAGTTTTATTCTCTTACATTTACCTGTCCAGTTTTGCCAACACCAGTTGTTGAAGAGGCTGTCATTTCCCCATTGTATGTGTTTGCTCCTTAATCATTTATTAATTGGCCATGTATGTGTGTGTTTATATCTGGATTCTCTATTCAGTTGACCTATGGTTCTATTCTTGTGCCAATACCAAATTGTGTTGATTACGGTGGCTTTGTAGTAGAATTTAAAGTTGGGGAGCATAATTTGCCCCACTTTATTCTTTATTCTCAGGATTGTTTTGGCTATTCGGGGTCTTTTGTGGTTCCATATAAATTTTAGAACTATTTGTTCTAGTTCATTGAAGAGTGCTGTTCCTGTTTTGAAAGGATTGCATTGAATTTGTAAATTGCTTTGGGCTAGGGTGGCCATTTTGTCAATATTAATTCTTCCTACCCATAAGCACAGAATGTATTTCCATTTATTGGTGTCTTCTTTAATTTCTCTCAAGAGTTTCATGTAGTTTTCAAGGTATAGGTCTTTCACTTCCTTTGTTAGGCTTATTCCTAGGTATTTTATTCTTTTTGATGCAATTTTGAATGAAATTCTTCTCCTGGTTTCTCTTTCTACTAGTTTATTGTTAGTATATAGGAATGCAACTAGTATATAGAAAAACAATAGGATTTCTGTGTATTAACTTTGTATCCTGCAACTTTGCTGAATTCAGATTTAAGATCTAGAAGTTTCAGAGTGGATTCTTTAGGGTTTTTATGTACAATATCATGTCATCTGCAAACAGGGAGAATTTTACTTCTTCTTTGCCAATCTGGATGCCTTTTGTTTCCTTGTGTTGTCTGATTGTCATGGTGAGTATCTCCAGAACTATGTTGAAAAAAGTCAGGAGAGTGGCCATCTTTGTCTTGTTCCTTATCTTAGAGGAAAAGCTTTCAATTTTTTGCTGCTAAGTATGATGTTGGCTATGGGTTTGCCATTTTTGGTCTTTATTATTTTGAGGTACTTGCCTTCTATACCCATTTTGTTGAGTTTTATCATGAATAGATATTGAATTTTGTCAAATGATTTTTCAGCATCTATGGAGATGATCATGTAATTTTTGTGTTTTTTTTGTAATATAGTGGATGATATTGATGGATTTTTGAATGTTGTACTATCCTAGCATCCCTGGCATAAATCCCACTTGATCATGATGGATGGTTTTTTTGATGTTTGCTAATATTTTTTGCATTTATGTTCATCAGGATTATCGGTTTGTCATTTTTCTTGTATGTGTTGTCTTTGCCTGGTTTTGGTTTAGAGTGATGCTGGCCTCATAGAATGAATTTGGGAGTATTCGCACCACCTGTACTTTTTGGAAAACTAAGAAAATAGGTATTATGTCTTCTCTAAATGTCTAATAAAATTCAGCGGTGAAGCCATTTTAGTCAGGGGTTTGGTTCTTGGGTAGTTTTTTGATAACCAATTTAATTTCATTGCTGTTAATTTGTCTGTTCAGATTTTATGTTTCTTGTTGGCTCCGTCTTGGAAGTTTGCATTTTTCTACAAAGTTGTCCATATCTTCTAGGTTATCCAGTTTGTTAGCATATAATTTTACATTGTATTCTCTAATAATTCTTTGTATTTCTGTGGCGTCCATCGTGATTTTTCATTTCTCATTTCTGACTCTGTTTATGTATGTAGACTCTCTTTTTTTCTTGATAAGTCTGGCTTGGGGTATATTTATTTTGTTTATTTTCTCAAAAAGAACCAGATCTTGGTTTCATTTATTCTTTCTGTTGTTTTATTCTTCTCAATTTTATTTATTTCTTCTATGATCTTTATTATATCCCTCCTTCTACTGACTTTGGGCCTCATTTGTTCTTCTTCTTCTAATTTTGTTAATTGTAAATTTAGTCTGTTCATTTCGGATTATTCTTCTTTCTTGACATAGGCCTGCATTGCTGTATACTTTCCTCTTTGAACTGCCTTTACTGAGTCTCACAGAATTTGGGGCATTGAGCTGTTGTTTTCATTTGTCTTCATCTATTGCTTGATCTCTGTTTTTCTTGATCATGTATCCATTGATTATTTAGCCTCCATGAGTGTGTGGGCCTTTTTGCTTTCTTTGCACCATTTATTTCTAGTTTCATATCTTTGTAATCTGAGAAGTTGGTTGGTATGATTTCCATCTTTTTGAGTTTACTGATGGTCCTTTCATGGCCTACTATGTTATCTATTCTGGAAAATGTTCCATGTGCACTTGAGAAGAATGGGTATCTTGTTGCTTTTGGATGAAGTGTTCTGTAGATGTCTGTTAGGTCTATCTGTTCTAATAGATTGTTCAGTGCCTCTGTCTCTTTATGTATTTTATGTCTGGTTGAGCTGTCCTTTGGAGTGAGTGGTGTGTTGAAGTCTCTTAAAATGAATGCATTGCATTCTCTTTCCCCCTTTAATTCTGTTAGTATTTGTTTCATATATATATGTAGGTGATCCTGTGTTGGGTGCATAGATATTTATAATGGTTATATCCTCTTGTTGGACTGACCCCTTTATCATTATATAATGTCCTTCTTTGTCTCTTGAGACTTTCTTTGTTTTGAAATCTATTTTGTCTGATACAAGTACTGCAACTCCTGCTTTTTTCTCCCTATTAGTTGCATGAAATATCTTTTTCCATCCCTTCACTTTTAGTCTATGTATATTTTTGGGTTTGAAGTGAGTCTCTTGTAGGCAGCATATAGATGGGTCTTGCTATTTTATCCATTCTGTACATCTGTATCTTTTGATTGGTTCATTTTGTCCATTTACATTTAGGGTGATTATTGATAGAAATTTCACCAGCCAGTCTACTTCTGGGAAAAGAGAACAGAAAATCTACATCATGGAAAAGGGCAAAGTTATAAAGCTGCAACCCAGCAGGACCCGAACACTTGAATTCATGGTTGCCAAAGGTTTAAGGGCAGTTTCTTTAGTATCTAACAGTCTAACTTAACTTGCTTGTTATGCTTTTTTTTAACACCATCTAAAGATTCTTTTTTTTCTCCCTTATTTTATTTCCTCCTCCAGTCATTATATGTTAGGTGTCATATTCTGTACTCTTTGTGTATCCCTTGACTGACTTTGTGGGTAGCTGATTTAAGTTTGCATTTGGTTAGCAATTAATTGGTCTACTTCCTTTACTGTGGTTTTGTTTTCTCTGGTGACAGCTATTTAGCCTTAGGAGCACTTCCATCTAGAGCAGTCCCTTTAAAGTATACTGTAGAGATTGTGGGAGGTAAATTTCCTCAACTTTTGCTTATGTGGAAATTGTTTAATCCCTCCTTCAAATTAAATGATAATCTTGCTGCATAGAGTATTCTAGGTTCAAGTCCCTTCTTTTTCATTGCATTGAATATATCATGCATATATTCTGCATTTAAGGTTCCTTCTGGCCTGTAAGTTTCCTGCTGAGAAGTCTGATGATAGCCTGATGGGTTTTCCTTTGTATCTGATCTCTATTCTCTCTCTGGCTGCTTTTAATTCTCTGTCCTTATCCTTGATCTTTGCCATTTTAACTATTATATGTCTTACTGTTATCTTCCTTTTGTCCTGCTTCCCAGCCTCCATCAGTGCTTCCATGCCTCCACTGTCAGTGTCAGTGAGCCATGGGTAAGAAGTAGCCTCATTGTTAAGGTCCAAAGCTGCCATTGGTCGGGCTGCCATCCCACTCGCTTGGAGCAATGGCGGGGGTCACAGGCGAGCAGTGCTGGTGCCTCCCGGAGGTACAGAGCCCTTTCCTGCTTCCCAGTTTCAATGCCTGCCTCTGGTTGCAGGGCCTGTTAGTCATGCGTGCCAGGAGCAGTCTCTGTGTTAAGCCACTGTATTTCCTGTAGGCAGGGCTGCCCTCTGGCTGGCCTGGCACGATGGCAGTGGCTGCATGTTTCTACACAGTTGTCAGAGGGAAGGAAGGAGCAGCACGCTGCTTATTGCAGTGCGTGTTTGTGTGTGTGGTGGTGGTGGGGACTTGGGCTGCATTGCCAGCCAGGGGAATGGAGCTCCTGAAGCTCCTGAATGTTCCCAACCTGCTGGGGTGAGTGTGCTGGGACGATTTTGTCCATCTGTGCCTTCTCCTGAGTAGCAACCTCTTTGTAATCCTTGCTCATTTAGCAGCCCTCTCACTGTTGGAAAGTCTTTCAAAGCACCCACCTTTCTTTTGTCCCAGAGCAGCTGGTTGTGGGAATCTTTTGTCCATTATTGGCTTGAATCTGTCTCTGACTTTGCTTTTTAACCATCCGATCTCCAGAGCACCATGCAATGTGGGTTTATGCTCCTGGAGTAAATCTGTAGGGCTGGCTATTTAGCAGTCCTGTGCTTCTACTCCCTCCCCAGTCTGTTTCTCTTCCTCCTGCTCATGAGCTGGGGTGGGGGAAGTGTTTGGGTCCTGCTGGGTTGCAGCTTTGTTACTTTACCCTTTTCCATAATGTAGATTTTCTATTCTCTTTTCCCAGATGTAGACTGTCTGGTGCAATCTTTCTTCTGGTCACTCTTTTAGAAATAGTTTTATTTTCTGTATTTTGGTATTATATCTGGTTTTTGGAAGAGATTTCTGCCTCACTTCTTATGCTGCTATCATTTTTCCCCAAAATACTACCAGATTATGTTCACTTCCTTGACTTTTCACTTGCCCTTCCTTGGCCTAGAATATCCTTCCTGATCAACCCTTCAGGTTGCCTCAGCATAGCTAATTCTTATTAATCCTTAAAACTGAGTAAGACTTTGCTTGTATTAAGAACAGTTTTCTGATCCCCTTAAAATGAATTAGGGTCCCATTCTCCCTCCCTGTAGTACTATGTCACACATCTTTATTTTTTTCCTTTTGTAGCACTTACCATAGTTACAGACTAAAAGCTCTAAACTCTGTAAGGTCAGGACTTGTGTATACCTTTTCTACCACTCTTTTCTCAGTACCTAATGCAGAACCTCTACCCAATAACTATGGAATAAGGATTTGTTGAATGACAAAAGCATTAAAGGAATCAAGATAAGTTCTCTTTTCCTGGCAATCAACACATTCTTCTCAAAGTGTTCATGGCACACACCTCCACTGTGTCTGCATGTGTTTACTGGCCTTTTCCTCTGTATCCCACATCACTTTGATCCATTTAATTTATATTAATAATTACAGTATTTGGTATTTCCTCTCTTTGCATTATGCTTACAGGGTACCTTCTGTGGCTGGAAAATCAGCCTTTTCTCTTGAGAAGAGTGCAGAAAACTGTGCCTAATCAGCTGTGTGATGATGAGTTTCCTTGAGTCGTTCTTTTGTTCTTCTCTCTTTGTTTCTCTTCCTCTCTCTTTCATTTTTATTTTGTAGCAGATAATGGATATAAATTATGGAATCTGCCATCCTCCCCTATTTTATCTCAGCAATATGCAACCACTTGTGTCTGTTCAAACACAGTGAACCTGTAACACTCCTACTTTCTGCCAGTTAATCAGTGTGTGTTTGCAAACACTTTGACAATTCAGCCAATTGTCAAACTTTCTTTGGCTTTCACTTTCATCTGGGATATCTGTGTTTCCTTCCACATGTGCATACTTCCCAGTCTGCCAGGAAAATATGGGGAGCTTGCCATTGGCTTTCTGGCTCTCTCTTTCAAGAATTCTCATGTTTAATTTTTTTTTTTTTTTTTTGAGGGAACACTGAATGCTCTCTTTGGTTGAAAGATCAGGCTAGGAGATCTTTTTCTCAATTGTTTCTGACTCAGTTCACTGTGTTTACTGACAGTGTCTCCAGTGGTTTACCTCTCTTTCTTAAAACCAAGTCCACCCTCTTTAGCAATGATGTTGCTAATTCCCCATCCTTCTCTGCATGGGTAAAAGTCAGTTCTCACCAACTGAGTTGGGAGGATGGTGACTTAGCAAAAAAGGCCACGTTTTCACTGTTATTATAAAAGTTGCATCAGTTATAATGAATAATGTTCTTCAATCTTTTCCTCTGATTGTCTGCTAAAGCCCAAGAAATGGTTGTTAATGACAGTTTTTAGGGAGAGTATCAGTCAGCCTCTCCATACTACCATAGCCAGATGTTTATATTAACATCTATGTCCCATGTCTTTTATTAAGAGAAGATTTACTTGTTTGTTTATTTTTAAAGACTTGAATAAGGTCAAAGTGTTTCTTGATAAAGGGGTAAGTATCTCGGTCAGCACAAAAATGAAGCCTGAGGTAAACCTGCTTGCTGTCTTGATTTTTTTCTAAAGGCAAGTCAATGTATGTTGAGAAAAAATGGTATCTCCATAAGCATCCTGATCATGTGGAAACAATACATAAATAGGAATGAGTTGGGGCTAGGAGGCTAGGCTTCTGTTAGCTATGATGTTTTTGGGGGTCTGAGTAGCTCAATTAATCTCTGAGCTTCAATATCCTTCTCTCTAATACAGGGTTTGGACTGTCTGGTTCAGCAGTTGCCCTAGAATCCATTTTAATAATAGAGTTCCTTGGTCTCCTCTTTGAATTCCTGATTCACTGGGAGAGGAGGTGAAGTGGGAATATTTATTTTTAAAAATCATCTCTGTAGATTCTTGTGTAGCCAGGATTTGAAGGCAATGCTCTCCCCCACACTCCCTGCCAGAGGTTCTTGAGTCTTCCTCTGGCATGTATCAAGTATCCTATATGGATATTCTTCCTTTAGACATATACGACCCATCTATGTGGTGTTTTCTTGGTGTATTGTATTTCCCTGAAATGAATAAAGCATGCCTTTTGATTCTTCCTTGGATTATGGTACCTGGTTCAGAAAGCAGATGTAATTTATGTAGGTGTTAGCAGCTCAGCAGAAAGAAGAGCATTTTCTTAGTGAGAATGCTGGCACAGCCCTCTCAGCATGGGTCAATACTGCACACGAGGCCAGAGAGGTCTGGTAAAATCCTTGCATCAGCTTTCATGTTATCTGTTTGCATTCCCTAAGAAAGGGTGTTTTTGCTTATGGTCTGCTGCAGACTTCTTTTTAAAATCCTAAACCTTAAGAGAAAAGTGAGAAAACATAACATAGTGTAAGATTTCTGGGAATATATAAAAATGTGTAATGCATTAGATTGTCAGTAAAAGAAACATGTGCTGACATGTACAGGCACTCAGATTAAATCCATGAGTGATGACAGAAGACAACAGATTAAAAGAGTTTGGAGACTCCCACTCTTGCATCCTACTGTTTTTGTATCACTGGAAGTCTTGGTGGCACACATCTACAGTTACTGTAAAGCACTGATTATGTTCTTGTAGCTTAGTGCAATAGAAAGTCAGGCTTGAGTGAAGGTAGTAAAGGATGTAATTGGTAAAAATGCTTAGATCACATTTAAAAACCATGGGCCAAACAATTTTCTTAATTATAATAATTTAATGTTCATACAGCTTTTACATTTTTTAAATGATATTTTTTTGCAGTCAGTTGCCTTTGTGTGCTTCACACATTTATAAGTTTTGCAGAACAAGAGTTAGTGGCCTCCTTTGAAGCACAGAAAACTTAGAAAAGTGGTTTGCACAAAGTCATAGAGAAATGGATGATCTGCAAGGACTACTTAGTTTGAAGCAATTGTGATCTCATTCACAAAAGTAGAAACTCTTGAAATATATGTGAGTTGATGGTCTCAAAAAATAAACAATTCAGGGGTTACAATTTATCATAAAATGCCAAATGATCTTGAAAACAACTCAGTACTCTAAATCAGTAGCAAGTGTGCATGCTTTTTCCATCCATCACCCAGTGATATTAGAGATGACAGTTTATTTGATGAAGGCAATGACATCTTATGCATTTTGTTATGAGATTTGCTACTGGATTTTATTAGCATTCTCTTTAATGAAAATTTTGTCACTATTTTGTTAAGCACGTTTTATTAATCTACACATTAAAAATGGATTTATGCAATTATTGGGAGTGTTGACTTTCACTCTTCTTCTCAGTAAGCAATATATACTTTTTACTAAGAAGCAATCTCAGTAAGACATAGCTGCCCTGATGCTGCTTCCTGACAAATCCACAGACACACTTAGCCTGAAAATCAATCCTACCTTGTTCATTTCTCATCATATCAGAACAAATAAGAGACACAGAAGTGTTGTGTATCTTTGGGATTACAGATTATGATTGAAAATGTGCTGAAAATATACCCCAAAGTCTCAAATATAAGTAAATCATCATATCTGATAGCAATTTCCTGCCATTCTGTGTTCTTTAATTCAAGGGTTTTATCCTGAATGAGTGCATACTTCTACTCTGGTAAATGAACATTAAGAGATACACTTTGGGTAAAAAGAAGCAATAATGAAACAGGATTGATTATTTGAGCCAATATTTTAGGCAAATTAGAATGTACAAATGAAACAATTGGGTTGGAATTATATATTGCTATCATGATATAAGTGGATATATATTTCTTTTTCCTCTGAAAATCAATTCATCTAAAGAATGGCTCCAATTTATGCTTCTCTCAGATCTGATGGGTCTAATCTCCTGGCCCAGAGTTCTTGCTTTCCCCAGTTTGGGAATCTAGCTTCCAGACAGCTGCTATGAACTAGTTCTATCCCCCTGCTCAGACAAGGTGCACTAGGGTTAGGTATTGCCTCTGTTAGAAACCATTTAGAAAGCCTGGGCCTGAGTCATATAGCTGATTCACTTTTAGCATTTTTGTATGTCTGGCCTCTTGCTATCCTTCCACTGGTCCCTTTCCTCCTGTGTCCCTTTTGGCTGTTGACTGATGCCTTGCCCTTTCAAACCCCCATGTTGTACTCTTTGGAACATGTATCCCCACACTCCCTGACTGTGTACCACATGCTCTACCAGCTTGTCTCCCTGGAGATTGTCACAAGGTGATACAACTCCCTGAAGTAGAAATAGAGATGTTTTATATGCTAGCCTTCTTCGCAGTGATCCTGTAAACCTCACTTAGAAACCTCATGTACCCTGGGCCAGAAAGACTTATCCAACATGAAAAGAAACTTGGAAGCAGCTCTTGACATCACTACTTTGTGTGAGTCCTATAATTGCCTGTGACCTTGACATTATTTAGTGAAGCTTGATCTGGTTAAGATCTCTGATCCGTGTGAGTCTGATTAGACAATCTGATGTGTATTAGCTCAGGATTTCGGTCTCTACTGTGGGACTGCCTGGATTTGAATCCCTGTTGCCCCAGCTTTTACTTGTGGACTTTTAAGCAAGTTACCTAAGCAAGTTACCTAAACTCTCAATGATTAATTTTCCTACCCATAAAATGGAGATTAGGAATAATTTATATTTTGAAATAATACATGTAAAATATAGAACAGTGTCTAACACACAGTAAACTTGAACTTAATGTTAGATATTTTACTAAGATTCAAAAGCAGGGACACCATAATAACAAACATTTATTATGTACTTACTGTATACCAGGTACTGATTCAGGTGCTTCAAAATAATTGTTTTCTTCTTATTTTTACAATCAACCTTATTAGTGATGAAAACTCCCACAAATGTGGAGAAGGAGACTGATTTTCAGTTTGTTCTTCTAAAGTATATGTACAAGACATGTTACCCCCTCCCACCCCACAATTGAATGTCTCCAGACCCTTAATACTCAAAATGCTATCTGCAGCATTGACATCACCTGGGAGCTTGTTAGAAATTTAGACTCTGACTGTATCAAAGATCTACTGATTCAGAATCTGCATTTTAATAAGATCCCTGGAGTGATTTGTATGCCAGTTAAAATTTGAGAACTCCATTTTAGTTTTAAATGTTTCTTTCCCATGTCATTTTTGTCAAGTGTATCTGCCATGATTTCTAAATAAACATTTTTAATTGCTACAGATTTTCACTGAACTTTGTGATTTAATCTTCAGCTATAACCTGGGCATCATTCATTCATGTTCAACATCAGCTCTAAAGAAGGTGGGGTGTAAGACAGAAAGTTAATGTGAAGCTTTAAGAAAAAGGAAAAGTTCGTTAGCTGACCTGAGTTTCTGTCCTAGTATTTCTATCTAAACTGCATTAAGAAGTGAAGATGCAGTCACATGAAATTTAAGTTCATAAATAGTTTAAAATAGAAATAAATCTTAACATTTCCAATGTCTGCATTTTTCTCACTTGTGTCTCTGTAAAATGAGATCAGATATGAAACATAACTACTTGGTGATTATCCAGAACCACTGATTTTAGGCAAAGTAATTTAGCTCAGATTTTGATTTAGTGTCTATCTTCCTCTATCCTATGATTTGTGAGTTTGAAAAAATGTTATTATATATTTTTTATGGATCAGGTCTGATTAGAAAAAATTATGCCTCTTATAGTTTCCCTATTGATTAGAATACCTGGAATACCAATAACATTTTTGTTTCATAAAAATCCTAAACTTACATGTACACTAAATCAATTACTGAAATAATGATGACCATATTGTAGCAATACATTTTTACTTAGTCTGACTTATTTCACTTAGTATAATATTCTCAGGGTGCCTCTATCTTGTCAAAAATGGCAAGACTTCATTCTTTTTTATGACTAAGTACTATTCTCTAAGTCAGAGAAAGAGAAATGCTGTAAGATTACAATTATATGTGAAGTCTAAACAAAACAAAACAAAACTCATAGATACAGAGAATTGACTGGTAGTTTTCCTGGGAGTGATGTGGAGAAGTAAAATAGGTGAAAAGGGATGGAAAGGGGCAAACTTCCAAAAATGTATAAAGTCATGGGGACATAATGTACAGTATGGTGACTATAGCCAATAATATTGTTTTACAAATTTGAAAGTTGTTAAGAAAGGAAATCTTAAATGTTCTCATAAGAAAAAAAATTTGTAGGGTAAGAGAAAGTGACTAGACTTTTGTGATCATTTTGAAGTATATACAAATGTTGAATCATTATGTTGTACACCTGAAACTAACATGTTGTATGTCAATTATACTACAATAAAAAATAGTGTAATCCTGGGACGTATTAAAACAGTAAATTATGGTGGGGCTATGGGTTGGGGACCCTCTTGGATAATCCTCACCTTATCCAAACAATAGCCAGTCATTGATCTTAATTCTCCATCAGTCCTGGGACATTGAAAACATAGAATAGCTTTGAAGCTGTAGAAATAAATGAAAAGAAACCAAAAGAGGAGAGAAACTATTTTTTTCAGAGGTTGCTATATAGCATGGGTGTTAGCAACCATTGCTTGCATTTGTCAGAGACTTGAAGACAGGAAGGTAGGGAGAGATTTACAGGAAAAAATATATGGAAGACCTCCGGTATGCTCTGAGTGGGAGTTTTTAGCATATGGCATTTGGAGGAGGGCAAACTAATATCACAACATTTTATAGGATTGATTTGGGAGTATATCTATTTGCTTTCTCTAGCTGATTCTGAGTTGTAAGCGGAGGCAAAAATGAGGGACACTGGCAGTCATTGACTCAATCGTTATGTTCTGGGCCAGTGACTGCAGAGGTTATGGTTTGGCTTCCTGGACTGGTTGCTATAGATGTTTTAGGTCAGAGTTATGTTTCCCTATGTCATCTGGCCATTTTCTGTATATTCAGTCTTTTAGGACAGAATCCAAATTGGTGACATGAAAGAACTGAAAATATCAAACGTGCTGTAATTATGCCTTTTTAAAAGAAACCTAATGGTCTTATCTGGTTTTAGACCAATGCTCTCAAATATTTAGTTATTTAAAAAAATATGCATTTGTACTGAGTTGCTGGAGAAATAAGGCAGCCCCTATTACTGAGGTGATATGACAGCCATTGTTTTCTGTATCTTTTGGACCTCAGAATAAAACCGCAATGGGGATTTTAGAGAGGAACTTTTTCTTAATGTATAAATGGTTCCATTTTTTGTCATGAGTGCAACCTTGAAAGTACTAAAACAACAGTTGAATGGAACAGAATGATTGGTCAGCACTAAAGTAAGCTCTAGTCTGATCTGTGGGACTAACTAGAGAAGTGAAGAAGTGAAATCATTTTAACCAGCATTTGAGCATTTATACTTCTCCAAGCAGTATTATGGGCTGGTGAATATTTAAAAGATCCAGGTCAGTCTTCATGGAAATTGGTGTGATGGATATACATTCAGTTAATTTTATCCAGATGCAAAAATACTAGTTAGTATACCAGTGTCTTTTAGGAATGGATTATGGAAGTGTTGGGGAGGAAGAAATTTCCTGTCTCTCAAGGTTCTTCTATCTGGTTTAACAGTCATAATGTGAGACAGATTAACAGGAGAAAAAAAAAAACAGAGTTTAATTATATACATACACACATGGAAACCATAGATAGACATGGGCTCCAAAGACAGTCTGGGAGAATGAGGTATATATGTCATCCTGAACCAAGGAAAAGGGGCTAGGGGCCTGAGATTTCAAAGGAAAAGGAAAACAATTCATAGGAATATGAAAAGAGTAAATGTTTGATAAAACAAAATTCTTAATGGCCCACAAAGAACCAATGAAGGAGCACAGAGAGGAATTTTAACAGACTTACCACATCCCTCCTCATCTACCACACCTAGTTTACATTACAACTGTCTATGGTGATTGCTCTCCTCTGGGAACAGTTCTTCGATCTATATCCTTTTTACACAATTTTGAGCTGTGGGTCAAAGTATTTTCCTTGGTCTATTGGGGCTTGATGGTATTCAGTTCCAAATAATCTGCAAGCGAGGTGACACATTTTGGGATGGCCTGCCCTCAGTCCCTACATAAGCTAACAGTACATTTTAATAGTTAATGGGTCATCATGCTACTTTTAACGGATAATAAATTTATGCTTTTTATTCACAATGTATGTCTTGTTTACCTGCTCTTAGGAATGCCAGATACAAGTACGCCATCAGAACATGTATACCTTATCAAAATGGCTAACTTCCATTTTTAATTCATTTAATTTCATGTTTTAATATATCAGTTAAAAATTACAGCACTGCTTTATGTATAATCAATTACCAATGAAAAAATTCATAGTTAATTAATCTTTAATAATATTAAGGTTTTGGTAAGTAAATGTATATAGCACCAGAAAGTGGACTATTTAGTGTATATATTTATAGTGAAACTCAGTAAAGAGCATAACCATTTTCATTGGATTTTTGAAAGTTCTTCTGAGGTTCTACAGTTTTTCTCTACCCCACTGTGGGATTCTGAATTAATAGTTCAATAGTATTTTCCAAGTTTTCCTTGGCTGCAAATTTATATATGTTATAATGTATGGTCATATAAGTAGTTAATGAGATAGGCCAAGATAAATACAATTGTTTGCAGATTGTGCAAACTTAAAGAAGATTTATATGTTGAAGAAGAATACAGTTAATACAGTTGTGTTGGGAAAAAATTCAGTTTGGAGATGCAGGGAAGTCAGAATGAAAGGTGAGGTAGGAATTCATCAAAGTGAAAATAGCTGGGAATGGCAGCTACCTTGCAGGTAGCAGAGAGCAAGGAAAAATGGAGGGAGGAAAGAGAAGCTCATTAGACTCCTGCTAAGCATAGGGCAAATCCCTTGCTAACTCCTAAAGCCAGGATTACCTTATGTCCAGTGTCCGCTTGAATCTACATGGTGTGGGAATTAAGTCCCTTCCACTCCAGTATGTGGGGGAACTGCAGAGCACTGGATGGAGTGAGAGAATGTTCTGAGAACTTCCCAAAGGCAAAGAAAGGATTTTTTCAAGCAGGCTACTAGAGAGCACTATTGGATTGTACAGCTGCAGTCCTGTGCAGGTCACCCAGGTGATGGGAATTTATAAGCCCACATACGAGCTCTCAGGAGCCCCTCCCAAGTTATCTGGAGTAGAACAGAGACACACACTCAAATAAAGGGGAATGTAGACAACCTCAGAAAGGAGGCCCACTTAAGAGGTTATATATAGCCTTTTGGGTAAGGGTCAGCAAAAAGCATGTATACAGGTGATTTATGATTCCTTTGAAGTTTTATCTTAAGAATAGGGTTATTTAGGTGACTGTATTGGTCTGGATCTCATCATTCTTTAGCCACATAAGTTTATTTACACTTTGGAGATGGTTAGAAATTTACTTAGTTGTTGGGTTTGAAGAAGAGGAAGAAGAGCATTTAGATTAAGTTAAAGAATAAGCTTGTAGAAAGCAATATGGAGGTTCCTCAAAAACAAAAAATAGAAATACCATTCAACCTAAGGAATTGCACTCCTAGGAATATACCCAAAGAAAACAAGTTCTCAGATTCAAAAAGACGTATGCACCCCTACGTTTATAGAAGCATTATTTACAAAATACGGAAGCGACCTAAGTGTCCATCAGTAGATGAATGGATAAAGAAGAGGTGGTACATATGCACAATGGAATACTATTCAGTCATAAGAAAGAAAGAAATCCTACCATTTGCAACAGCATGGGTGGAGCTAGAGGGTATTATGCTCAGTGAAATAAGTCGTGAAATAAGTCAAGCAGAGAAAGACAAATACCAAATTATTTCCCTCATTTGTGGAGTATAACAATGAAGCAAAACTGAAGGAACAAAATAGCAGCAGACTCACAGACTCCAAGAAGGGACTAGTGGTTACCAAAGAGGAGAGGTGGGGGAGGGTGAAGGGGATTGAGGGGTATTATGATTAGTTCATATGGTATGGGGGATCTCACGAGGAAGACAGTGTAGCACAGAGAAGGCAAGTAGTGACTCTGTGGCACCTTACTACACTGATGGACAGTGTCCGCAATGGGGTATGGGAAGGTACTCGATAATAAGGGTGAATGTAGTAACCACATTGTTTTTCTTGTGAAACCTTCATAAGAGTGTATATCAATGATACTTTAATAATAAATAAAAATAAATAAGCTGGGCCTTTTTTGCAGCTAAGTAGATTTTACAGTGGCCAGACCCTTGTCCCATTTCCCTGCCCCACCTCATGAGGTAGGGCAGAGAAATCCTTAACTGACTTTTCTTTATCTGGGGAATTGTTTTTCATCTGGGGAATATCTGGACATTCCAAATCACTCGTGGCCCTTGAAACTTCAACTAATTAACTCTGTGAGTCATTTATGGCTCTCTGATTGGATCTGGTTAACTCTTTTGAGTCCCTTTTAGTGGGCTTTACTGGCTTTATTCTCTCTCTACCCAGCTCATGTGTGTTTTCCTGCGTAATAATTGAACTGGAAAAAAATAGGAGACAGATGTTTCATGCTATTGAAAGAGTTTTGTGCTATTGTGTTAGGCTGGTATATATTTATGCTGTCTCAATATATGCAGAGCTTGCCTTTACTTTTAATATATTTTTGTTAATGTTTCATTTTAATAAATAATTTGAGAGCCAGCAGTTGAGGATGAGCTCTTCCCTAATCCTAAACAAATTTAGTACGCCTCAACCACCCCTGCGCACACCTCTGGAAACCCCCACATAGTGTTTCTTCTCCAGAGACACCTCCGCTGCCTTGCTCTCATCTCAGTCTCTCATCTTCTAGTTCCCTTACTTCCCCTCTTACTCCTTTGACTACTTAAGCTCTGTGTCTCCACCCACCTTCAAATCTGACAAAGGCCGTGCAAATACCATGTCTGTAAAACAAAACAGAAAGCATTTTAGAGACATCTGGCCCTCTGTTTCTAAAGACTAGCTTTGGAGTTTCAACTTCAAACTCCCTACCCCCAAATAACCCTACCCAATTGATATTTCTCCACCCAAAACAATGCAATACTTTTCTCTGAGTGAATTTTCTTACTGGTTTCTAAGGGTACTCATTTTTATTTGAATCTATGTATCTGCTACAAACCTCCTTTCCCCCAGTTTTTACCATTGGATGTCCACTTAAAACTTATGTTTCAAAGATCCCATCAAAGTAAACATACTTGCTTGGTCATAATCAGAGATGTCAATATATTTTCTCATTTCTACAAAGAAAATTATAGAGATTTATGCATATATCAAAGATAAAATTAAAATAATACAAAATCAACTTTATTCTTAAGTGATTGAAACATGTATCATTTGAACTTTTTGCAGAAAATGAACCATATAAAATATCCTCATGGTGTGAGTGTGTAGCACTCTTGAAGCAACTTTCATTATATATCCTATGAGAGAAAAACAGACTGCCCCCAAGAGATTAATTCTGTTTACCTTTAAACTTGATTTAAAAAAAAAGTCTGGAAGATTGAGAGAAATACACTCAAGTGGCTACAAAAGTATTTAGAAATGCTGCTGAAAAGAAATATAAATAAAACATAAATGTTTTCTGTGTACAAAATACACTTCTTTAAAGCACATATATTTTCAATGATTTGATCTTTCTATTGACTCGAAAACAAAACTAGTTTGTATATCTTGAGAATTATACAATTAGTTGAAAAAACTAGTTTAAATAATTAACAGGTATACACTTCATCAGAAATAATGTTACTGTTAGATGAAAATAAATAATGAACATTTAAAATAAAATAATTTGCATGTCCTTGATATGGGAACTGTCCATTTATGTTTGATCTACTCGTGACAAAGAGCCACCTGCATTTTAAGTGCTATTCCAAAGCAGTAAACCCTGAGTAATTATACTAAAATCCACTGCCTTCCCATGAATCTTTACATCAGCACCATCCAATAGGAATATAATGCAAGATACAAATATGAACCACATAGGTAATTTCAAATTTTCTAGTAACCACATTAAAACAGTAAAATAAAACAGATACTCATTTTATAATAATAAACTTTAAGTCAGTATGTCAAATATTCTTTTACCAAGTGTTCAACATACAATTAATGAGACATTTTCCATACCTATTTTTTTCTTCAAAGTTCTTACTAAGTTTGTACTTTATACTTATAGTCCATCTGAAATCAGACTGTTTTTCAAATGTTCAATAGCAATAAGTTTCTAGTGGCCTCCATATCAAACCACATATCTCTTTTATTTACCCCAAATTTTAAACTGCTACTAATAAAACACTTGATTAAAAATTCACAAGTTTGGCCCTGCACAAATACATAAATATGGAGAAATGAATTCATGTAACTATAGGAAAATTAAAGATCAGTCTTGCTAAAGTAAATAGTGGATGCCATTTTTAGAAAAAATTAATAGATGTATTTTACTTTTATTTCCAATTTATAACATTTAATTTTTGCTTGATGCCACTGTGGTTCTACAATAAGATGATTTTCTTTCAGATGATAATTTAATTTGTTTTAACAAGTGTTCTTGAAGTATAGTAGATTTTTGGAATTTCCATGAATAAAAATTGCTATCATTCTAAAACAAACTTCAGAACCATGTATAAGAGAGACAGGCTTACTAATAAGTAGAGAAAATAATAGAGAATATACATTTTGCAGTTGCAGGGTAATCCTTTATTTAGGAAGCATCAACAATCTTAGATGAAAGTTGGCAAAAAGGAAGTGAACAATCTAAGGAGTACTTAGAGTAACCCATAAATCTGTGTATTAAAGCTGTTTGCTTGATTAATTTGGTTATGGCATGTCTACCTGTTACGTTTAGTGACATACTAACTTCTGTAGACTAATTGATCCCTGATAACATTTTTTGTTATTTTTTTGCTATTTTACATTTCTAGTCCTTTGGATCCTACCTAATCCTTACTATCAGTATCCAGTTTGTATATGGCTGTTGTTAGAGAATAGATTGGGTAGATATGCCTAGCATTTCTGTGTATATGTAGACTACATCACTAAGCTATCTTGTCCAAAATCATGAGGTCAAAACATTTGGTGCTTTAAATAATACTGGTTTGAGATTCAAGAAATTCAATGAATAGTAATTTAGTATAAATGTCAACACTTGATGGTAAGGCATGTATATATATCTCAACAGCAAATGTAAAGGTTAGAAAACTACTGAAATAAATAGTATGTGGTCAAGAAAAGAGTGTTCATGGAAGTGCATGAAGCTGTGCATTAAAATGTTCTAACACTCTTTAATCAAAGACTATTATTTTACAATTAAAATGACTGATAGGTTTATGTCTATTTTGCAGAACTAGTAAGAGAAACAACCTGTTATATGTACTGTGACTTGCCCCTTTCAAATCTGATTATCTAGGTGTTGGCCACACAAGATACAGTACTTATTTTTATCAGGTGGTATTTTCATGATTTATTTATTTTTCTTAATGTATCACTCAACCTAATAAAAATATCAATGGTTACTATTCCTTCAGGGTTGAGACAACAGTTATATGTAAATTCAAACGTGAGATATAAGTCACAGTTCTTCAAATGCTTATTTTAGTATTTTCCCTGGGTGTCTCTGTTACATGTCTTTTACTTTGAGCATCTCTATGATTTCAGTTATTTCTAAAACCCTAAAATTGAAAAGTATGTTTTATTGATCTCTGTCTACTCTTTCACCTTCATATCTTGATCCTTTCTTGATCCTAACAATGAACAAATTCTCATTCCCTGTGTACATCTGACTGTTTCTCCCTTTTGTGCCCTTGCACATGGCCATGGGATGGCTTTCCCTGCTCTCTTAACCTGACTCCTAATCAACCATGAGGATTTTCTTCAGTGTCATCACACACTGCAAGAAATTTTCCCTGATGTCCAATTTGAGTTAGACACTCCACTCCCCTTACAGCTCTTAAGGTAAGAATGCTTAGTAGCCTGAATAACATTTCTCCATCAGGCTCTGAATTCCTTGAAGACATGAGCTGTGGCTTAGCTGTATATACAGTATCAGGGCGGTGACCACATCACATTAACTATTTATTGAAGAAATAAGTGAATGAATGGGTCGATGAATGTTGAACAAATGGAAGCACACATGGCATGTTTTGCTTGCTTTGACTTCCTCTCATCACCTCTCTATATAAGCAATATTGAGATTTAAATGCAATAGTAAGGAAGACCCATGTCATTTGGTCTTAATTTGAAAATTCATTCCAACTTAATAATTATTACAGAACTGTTTTTTCTTTTCTGATAACCCCCTGCATATGATTTTGCTTACATTCAAGAATAAAAAAAGCAAAACATTGTTAATATGAGATTCATCAGGTTTTTTATTTATTTATTTTTTTGTCATGCTATAGTACTTGGATGAAGCTGAGCTCATTTTCAGCTATCAGATGTTATTAGGGTAAAATATTTAGATTTACTATTATTGATCATAATTGCTTTAGAATAAACATACCAATTTGCTAAGAAGACTTTTGGTTAGTTTGTATATGTGCATGTTTATACATAGTCTAAAGCTAGAATAGTTGCTTTTAACATCATTAGTTTTCTCACAGTGCCATTAGTTGAAGAAACATTCCAAGAAACACTAAAGCTGTCTCTGTAATCATTGTGTTGAGTGATTCTCAGAGCTGCACATTTGTTTGAAGAATAACTAATGATGCTGGACTTCTTCCAGACATCATACACATTTGAAATATTTATTTTTATTCTGTCAGGAGATAAACACATGTCTACTTTCTTAAAGAAAAGCTGTATTAGTTCACCTCATGAATAGATGTAATAAACTCTCCACAATAAAGCAGTGTTGATTATTGCTTTGCACAGTTGTAGCAGCCTCATTAGTTTCACTACATAGCTTGAAATGGTTTCATGCCAAATTAAAAATGTAGGTCATTCAAAGGACTAATGGTGCTAGCTCAGCATGAAGTGATTTCAAACTCACCCATATCCAAGTCTTTCTATTGCAAACCACTTGTCACAATGGTTATAATTTTACATGTCATTTTTATGAAATAATACATATTTAGAAACACATGCATAACATGTCCACCATATTATGGAATTTTTAAGGCAGCAATTGTTAGTGCCTAATAAAGTACTCAGGTTTTTTCCTTTAATTTCATGAGGTAATTTTTATAATTTCATGTTTTCCAAAAATGCAGTCTGTAGAACACTAATTATATTATTTCTTGGTATGTGTTCTTTGAAGAAGAAACAAATGATCAAGTAAGTTTAGCAAACTATGAGTAAAACTCTTTCATATGGGTCTCATTACTGTAGAACGTCTCAAAGTCTGTTGGATGCATTGATAACAATCTCACTAAAGCACAAATGATAAAACATTTCAAGCTTCTCATTCCTCAGTTTACTTATCTTTTCAGCATTATTTAGCATTATTGACTGATCATGTTATTTTATTTAATTCAAATTAATTTAATTATTGAAGATCAATACAATTTCATGTTTTAAATGTCAAAAAGTATAAAAATATATAAAATATTGAGTTTATTTATGCTTTTCATACTCTGTCCCTTTCTCCGATTCAGGTATTTATTGTCATTAAATACTGTCTTTTTGTATATTGACAAACACACACATGTATAAGCATGTATATATGCAGATATGCATATATATTTTTTAATATAGAGATTAATACATCATTCACAGTATTTAATACCTTCATTTTTAACTTTTCAGAATATATTCAAGTTCTTTCCATGTTAACATGCAGATTTCTTTGGTTCTTTTTTAGAGATCAATAATATTCTGTTCTTTGGATGTAACAATTTAATGACTCTATCCTATATCTGTAAGACATTTAAGTTGTTTTCAGTATATTACTACTATAAAAATGCAGCACACTTATTCATACTTTATTTCACACAAGTGTAATATATATTAGATTGATTTTTCCCAAAGCAGAATTGCTTAGTGCAAAAGTATTGTATTTGTAATTTTGATAGACAGTACAAAATTGCCGCCATAGGGGCTTTGTCTGGCATTAGTGAGAGATTGCCTATTTCTACAAAGACTAGCCAAGATGAACTATCAATTTAAAAATATATATTTTTCCAGTCTTTTTTCTGATTAAAACCCCTCTTCCTCATTATGTATTCCTGTTTCAAAGTGCTTATGGATGCTTATGTTAATATTTAATATATGATTTTTGTACTGAAAGCTTTAAGTGACATTTCTTTGTAGCTCTATTTTGTTATGCAGTTATGCCCACATGTTAGTATTAGTTTATATTTGCTTCATAAAATTTGAACAATGCAATTATAAATTAAAATCTGAAATAACTTAAATAGCATTACAATGACATATGTTAAAGATTCTGAAAATGCTTGAATCTGGTTCTTTTCTGAAAGGCAGCTCTTTGTATAATTTCCATATTACCTATGTGGAAATCAAGTGATTAAATTGCATATTTCTTTAGGAGCATTTTAGTAAATTATGTTTTTGTAAATATTTTATCCATGGTGGCATTAATATATTAGAGAATAATCGATCAAATTATTTTTATTTCATTTTTTCCATGGTTATTTCCTGTCCCTTAATATTTTAAGCATTTGTACCTTCTTTTTTCAATGTAGATTCTAATTTATCTGTTAAAATATTTTCAAGATTACATTATTAGAAATATTTATTAAATATATTTTTTAAATCTTTCTTGCTGGTTTTGCTTTTATTAATATGTTCTGTCCCTTCTTTTCATGATACTCTTAAAATAACTTTGTGGGATGAATGTTTTAACAATTCATTATTCCTTATTTTTAGTCAACAAAAGCTTTGTTAGCTATGAATTTTCCTATCAAAATTGATTTACCTGCATTATATAAATTCCAATATAAAATATTTCCTTTAGTCTTATTTTACAGATAACCTGTGTTTTATTTGCATTTTATTTGTTCCAAGAATTTTTAAAGATTAGTTGTTGAATTTTAAGGTGAGAGGACCCTTTCATTTTCTGATATTATTGTTAATGTAGTAATGTATTGGGGTCAAAAAATGCAGTATCTATTTCCATTTTTCATTTTATTTATTGAGTTTTTGCTAATAATATTTCAATCTTTGTGTGATATAGAAATTGTCTGTAGTTCATATGCTTCTCTAAAATATCAGCAGGTTAAAGAAAATCCTTTTCTGCTACATAGGCTGTAGGCATGTGGGAAATATATGGTCCATATTCTTTGAGAATTTTCATATTATGGTAGTTACTTTAGAACTAGGCCTTTAAAGTATATATGTTGTGTAATATTTAAAAAATCAACTAATATTGTCATTAGCATGAAGAAATGGAAAAATATTTATTGTCACTATGGCCTTGATAACAGAAATGTTGAAATTAGTCAGTTAACCTAATTTTTATCTATAATGATATGCTGCATGACTGAAAATATTTCATGTGGCTTCTCTGCCTGAAAGTAGAAGATAACTTTGTGCTACTTGCTATCTGAGGCCAGTGGGAGTCCCTTCAAAAAAGATACATAATTTTCTTTATATGTATGTGCATTAAATCAGATTTCAGAATATGCCTCTGTTAGAAAAGGTGGTTCCAGCAGTATTTCCTTAGTATTAATTTACACTGAATCTAAACATTTCTTTGTGATTTGGTTGAGTAATTTACACTACATTTACTTAATACTGTCTACTTAAAGTAGTACTACTTATATATGAATTGCAGTTCAAAAAGAAAACAAAGTGCATGCATTTTTAAAAATATTTTGCTTAGCTTATGTAGCACATAGACCGAAACATGGCAAACCACATCTTCACTTCTGCTATAGAGTTGGGTAGCAATCTGTGCTTTTGGTACTCTGGCGAGTAGTTTTATAATGCTTTTATTTATGTGATTCAGAGTTTTTCTCCTGTTGGTTTATTTCAATCCACTTTAATTTACTAACACTAATCTTACTCTTCTAATTATAAATGTAACTTGTTTTTTAAGGAATATAAAATTAAAAAGAATGGTGAGATGGATACATGTGTAATTATTGGGAATATGGTGCATGCTTGTTAGTTCTTTGCCTAAATTTTATTAAACATACTCCAAAGTCTAGAAACCTAGAGATGTATTTGTCATCTCTTTTTCATGATTGATGTTCAGTTCCTGTAACTTTTATTTCAGTTTCCAAAAATGGCAGTAGAATAAGTGTCTCATATATTACTACTTGTATTTGTCAGTGGAAACATTCAAAATGACTTCCTGCTTGAACAAACTGTAACAGACCTTTGCTTTTTGAATAGACTGTCGATAATTTTACAGTTTATGGCTTCCACTTTAAACATCTGCACAGATGAATGTCTCTAAAACATTCTCTTGAGTTGGGAATTGCCAAACAGGGCCTGTTGGAAAGAACATCCTTTTCATACCAAATCTTTGTAAAATTGTTATTTACATGCAACAGCTGGTACTGTAGAACAAAAATGAATCAGTCAGATATTCATTTCATTGAGCATATTAGAGAAAGTGCACCCACCTTGCCACAGGCACCACTTCTTTGGGAATGATAGCATTTTTGCACCTCTAATATAAATAATGCATAGCACTTTTGGAGAAAAGCTTGTTGTAGTAGATGATTGTAATTAACACTCAGAAGAGCTTAGATTTGATCATAGTTCTGCTGTGTATGAATTACTTTCTGCCCTTTTTAAAATTTGCTTCCATGAGTGTCATTTCCCAAAATTCAAAACAGAGTTAATGTTATTTGGGTTGCCTGACTTCTAGGCTCTATGTCCTTTTACTTGAAACACAAGTCAGCCTGAGTAATATTCCTTATTGACTATGTGAGGTAAAATATTCAGTCTAGAGATGCTGAACAATTTAATTTCAAATGCACATTTATCTAGATTAATTAAATTAATTATATTTCACAATGTGTAAATCTAGTTCACAGAGGGTAAGGTCATATGAAAAAACATGTATTTTACACATATACTTTGGAAAAGACAACAGCATATAGAAGGTATATATGTGAATTCCAGAGCCAAATGCCTGAACTAAAATACTGCTGTTCTAGTAAATATTTTTGATGACATTGGGGAGATAATTAGCTATTTTGTGCCTCAGTTTCCTCATCTGTAAAACAGATAATCATGTCACCCACCTTATAGGGTTATGAAAGATGATTAAATGAGTATGAAACTGCCTGACATACAGCAAGCTCTCTATTATAATAATACTTACTATTACTTAGCTGTGAATATATAAATCTGTGAAGCAGTTTACTCGGTAGTTAGGTGTGATGTGTTTTTTAAGATATGGCTGGTCTGTTTAGAAATAGATTGTAGTGTAAAAAATTTAGAACAAGGGAGAGTCTAAAATGATATGTCCAAGAAAATGATCTGTTACTCCATTTAATTATCTATTTATTATGCCTAGGACACAAACTCACATAAGACTCACAAAGCTAATTGATTTATTTATTTCTTCCTCCATTCAGATCTGTTTAAATGGAAGAAATGTAGTATATTATAGTCAGATAAACTAGTTTTGTTGTTCTAACTCCTCTGGCTACAGTATTATGGTTACATGTCTAAACCTGTCTGAGTCTCAGTCTCCACATTTGTAAATTGGGTCTGTTTTGGGAAATTAATGAGACAGTTAATTTTTTCTTGAAAAGGCCCTTAAGACATAAACCTTAGTGAAAAACAAAAAACAAAACACTAACAGTGAAGAGGAAGAGAAGGAAAAAGAGGAGAGAAAAGAGAATAATAATAATAATTACTAGTATTACCATTATTATTATTCAACATAGCAATTGTTTGGAGGTCAAAGTTTATTTCTTAAGAGTGTCAACCATTGAATCAGAAGTGTCCCTGGCACATAGTAGGTGCTCAGTACTGGCTAAGTGACTGAAGAATTATATGCATGGGAAAGATCTTTGTGATATTGCAGAACAAAAGAAGAATGTAAGAACATGATGTATCTCTCTATGTGTATGAGGCTTTTCTGAATCTGTCCTTGTTTTCTGATACATTTTAGCCATATATTAGAAAGTAAGTTAAGCAGAATACTGTAAACTGACCGATTCCTAATTAGCAAAATTTTGAGAGTTTAAATATTTTGATCTAACAAATGAAGTATTTTGATCCCTTCAGAAGCGCTACCTTGGTTCCAGATGCAATGTATGCAATTCTGTCAGAACTCAAGTGTGGATGCTCATTGATGGTGCTACATTAAATTTTCCAGTAAAACTTTCTTCACTTATAATAATGGAACTATCTTTTAAATAGATAAACTCAAATTTTGAACCATAGTTTTTTGATGTTTTAACTCTTTAATTTGCAGATAAATTATCTACCTGTTTGTCTAACTCATTTGATTGTATTGTAACCATTTTGTCAAACACCAATGCCAACTTGAAGCTAAGTTTTTACAATGTGAAGGCTATCTTTTCTTTTTACATATTTTTTTTCCATGGGGAATGTATAAAAATGTATAACACATAGCAAACAACTTAATTATCATAGAGTTGATAGCCATGCAACTCTAATAATTGAATTATTCCAACACTCCGATATCTGCCTTAATTTAACTGGGTTCCTCATAGGTTTTCATATTTTATGAAGTCATCTCACCATTTTATTTCCCTAGGAGACTATTGTAAAGAGATGGTGTAAGGATAGCTGAAGAGATCAAAGAGCAAATGCTGGACGTGATGAAAGAAGTCATGGGTCCTTTGAGTAGTCCTATGCAGAACAACAGTATAAAGAGCAACAAAGAAATAAATAGAAAACCTCAAATTCTACCTGACACCAAACCCAAAATTAATATAATCAGAATCAGTTACCCAAATTTGAACGACGAAACAAGCCTCTAGATGATAGCTCCATGATTTAGGCTAAGAAAAGATGTTTTATGAATGATATAAGAAGTACTGACCATATGATAAAAGACTGATAAATTAAATGTCATTAAAATTAAGTACTTCTGTTCATCAAGAGAAAATTATTAAGAGAGAAAAGGCAAAATATAATAAGGAATAAGATATATTAGCACCACACATATTCAACAAAGTACTCATATCCTGAATAAAAAAAAAGGTTCAAATTAACCATAAGATAATAGTATAATTTTAAAATGGGGAAATAGTAGCATCCTTTGAAAATTTCAAAAATTCCAAAAGAGAGTAAAAACATCTTTAGCTGAGTATATTTCCCAGAAGAGGATCATGCATTTAATAGCAGGGAAAGGATTATCAGATGCATTATTTAAAGAATGTCAACTGCCCAGCCGATTTTTCTGAGAACATCCAGCCTGCACAGTGAGGAAGAGGGAATTACTTAGATAAGACTCTATCACTGTGTGTGGAATGGTGGCAACTGCTTCTGTTTGGAGTGAAAGCTTTTACAGTAATAAAACAAATTTAATGGAGTAGTTCACTCTTTTTCAATCATGCTGTTAAAGTTTACTATTGAAATACTTGCTCTAGGGAATTACCATTCATTCAGTTTATTTGCAGCTTCTGTCCTGTGTAACAGCAGGACTATTTTTTTTCTCCACAAGGATGAAATTGCAACAGCACAGTGAATCTCAAATAACAAAAGCAATTGTATTTTAAAAAACAGTGTTTTAAGACTTCCTACCACAAATAACCAATTTAAAACAGATTTAAGACAGTGATTAATTTTATTTACTTAATCCATCCTAAGGGATCCTGAAGGTAAATAGTGAAGCTGTGTAAGAAACAAACTGCGTAAAAATGTCTAGCATCCCAGAAATATCCCACATTTGCTGTCTTTTATGACTCTTATCTACTCATTGATAATCAAAAAAAAAAGAAGCTCATTATTCCCTTTTTCTATTTACTGGTGTTTTGTAACTAACAGAACTTTCAAGTAATGGCTTTCAACTTTGAAATCATTATTCTTTTCCCAAACTCACAAACAGGAAAGAGTCACTGACTGTCATTGACATGTCTTTTAATAAACCTAGAACTTTTTTGAGTTGATTCACATGGGGATTATTCCCTTCATGTTCCTGCCTCTTCTGTGTCTTTCATCTTCCCCTTTGTTCCCCTTCCTGTGACTTTCTCTCCTGTTATTAAAATGCTAACCCTTTAACTAAAACCTTAATTGAAATTGACAGGGACCCAGCAGAAAAATGACCAAAATACTTCAGTTGCTACTTCAAAGATTAGGAGGTAAATGATTAATAAGTGAATGAAAAGATACCCAAATTGTGTAGTTTTTAATATTTATCTTTATTAATTTCATTCAAAATGTTCAAATAGGGTTTTGCTTTTGTTTTTATAAATGATGGATTAGTTATTATTTACATCATAATGGTTTAGCTCCCTTTCCCCAGTGTTTACCCCTGGACTAGTACAATGAAAATCAGGTGGAAAATGTTCTTAAATAAGTGGCCAGGCCTTTATAGACGAGGGATGAATAAAAATGGATTTTCTCTGTCTATATACAGAAAAAGTGGTAGCTGCCTCCTCCTGAAGAGAGAGAGAAAACCTTTACTCTTTGAAAATCGGATGGAAAGGATTCCGGGTTCTCACTTTAACCTTTTCAAATGTAAATGTATCTCTTTAAGGGTCAGATGAGCTCTGGTGTCTCCAGATTTGGGGATCTAAAATTATCTCTGTGACCTTGGACCTCATTCTCCCTTGAAATGTTAACATATTACAACAAAGAATTCTCTGAAGTTCCCTTACTATTCTACAGTTGTGAATTTTCCCATTGCATATTTTTAGCCCACCAACCTATGTTTCAGTGCAGTTTATTTAGAACTTCTCATTCTGCAGAAACACAAAAGTATGTTTCCATGTTCCACAACTTTATTAGTCATTATGGAAATTCAAGTTAATATTACAACGTGATCAATGTGATAACACTATATACCCAACTGAGAGAGAGAGAGAGAGAGAGAGAGAGAGAGAAAATGAGAAGAAGAATGAAGAATGAAGAAGGAAATCATAAGGTTAAGTGGAGAGTGATTGTGAATGAGTTTTTTGGGGGGAGAGGTGATGAAATGTTCTAAATTAGACAGTGGCGATGGTTTCACAACAATGTAAATATACTAAAAACTGCTGAGCTGTATGAATTTGAACAGGAGAAATTTTATGGCTTGTGTATTATGTTGCAGTAAAGCTTATTATAAGTATTTTAAAAATCTGTTATTTTAAAAATAGCACATTGATGTACAGAATATATCTTTCACACTTAGGATTTAGAAATAAGTTCATTTAGAAAAGGAGAGTCATCTGGATGGATGTGTGTGTGTGTGTGTGTGTGTGTGCATGTAAAGTTGCTAAGAATTAACTCTTCGAGTAAGAATTGTAATAATGATAATTTAATTTTAATTTTTAAATGAAATATAGTTCATATATAGTATTATATTGCTTTCAGATATGCAACATACTTATTTGACAGTTATCTGCATTATTAGATGTTCACCCCAACTAGTGCAGTTACTATTTGTCAAGAAAGATATTATAGAATTATTGACTGTATTCTCTATGCTGTACTGTCATCCCTGTGACTAATTTATATTACGATTGATATTTTTCTTTATCCCTTTCACCTATTTCACCCACCCACCCCAGCCCTCCCCCATAGTAACCACCAGTCTCTCTTAGTGTTTATGAGTCACTATGATAATGATTAATTTTTAATGCTTATTTTTTCAAATCCATTGTGCTTTTAAAAAATACCCTTATACCCTTTTATTTAGATACTTAGATTTTTAAAACTTCAAATTTGTAACAAAAACTGGCAATCAGGAAAATACCAACAAATTGTAGGTGAGATGAAATGAGATCAGAAAAATAGATAAGGGAATGTTGACTGAAATCCAATGTGTAAGAGTAAAAATGAAAATTGAAGCTTCATCAGAATGTCCATTTTCCTTGCTAAGAAAGTACAGTCATCTTTGAAACTAATGTAAAAAAAATGTCTCAATCATATTTCTAATTGGAGAAGACTTGTAAACTAAACAACACAGTGGCAAATATTTATCATAAAATCACCAAGCACCAGTAAAATCTTTTGTTTCTGGCATCATAAACTATAGATTTATTAGAACTGCTTTAAAAATCAGTTTGTACTTTTAACTCAGCTATATTATGAAGCATGCAAAGTCATAATTATACAAAATTAATTTTCTGCAATGAATGTGCTATAATTTTGTAATCAGAAAAATATTACTTTACATTATTATAGGCTTATTTTGTATAATCTAAGACAAAAAAAGAATTTCTATACAGCAAAAGAACTAGAAGGAAACATGCAAAGATCTTTTAAGGTTAATATTTTATTTGCACATAAAATATATACAATTTGTAAACATTCAGACCAATTAATTTTTGTAAAATGAGATCACCTGTGTAATTATATTAATCTGAAATTGAATTTTTTCATATGATGTGGCCAGAGTGTCAATGTATATTTTTTTATATGTAGGTATTCAGTTGATCTTGCCAGGATGGTTAGTGGGTGATTTGGGCATTTCTTCTTGCCCTAGACTCTCCTTCTGGTCCAAGGGAGGTCTACTAAGAGTGGTCCAGATGCTAAGTCCACGGCTTTTCAGACCTGAAATGTAGATGTTGGATGGGTAATGTGTGTAATGAGAGGTGATGGCAGCAGTCTAACAAGTGTCTGGGTGGTTGTAAAGCTTCCTGACTGCATTGGAGAAGCCTTTTGTATCCTGAGTACAGAAATTATCAAACCTTTATGAGAACAGCTGGAATGCAAAATCTGAGAATAGGACCCTGGACGTTATCCCAGTGGATTGTTTTGATGTGCTCCCTTGCCTTCTGGGTTGAGGCATCCTGAAGTAGTTTCTGTATCTATTTCTGTTCTTCTAGGAGTAACCAAACTTTATATAGACCTGGTGTTGGGTTCCAGTCCTGCTCTCCAGTCCATGTATTGGAAATAGCATATTTCTTCCATTAAGTTATGGTAGAGCCTTAGTTATAAATCAAATGATCACTTTTTAAGTGGATATGTGGCTGGAGTCTATTATGTTCCATCAGTCCATTTCTCTGGTGTGCCAAATCATGCTGTCTCCATTATAGCTCTGGTAGAATAAATCCTCTGACTTTTTTTTCTTCAAGCTGGGCTTAATCTTAACCTGGATATTCTATTTTGCATTTCATACACATTTTAGAATCAGCTTATCTAATTTCATAAAACATCTTCTGGGTGTTTGGGGCTTCACTGACTCAGTAGATTCATTTGTGTTGACAAATATTTTCTGTCAGCACTGTTGATGTCTTCCTGGCTTACATGGTTTCCTATTAAGGAACTCTCCCCATTGTGAAATTCACTTTCTTTATATGTTTTAATCTGGAATTTGTAGACCCTTTTAAATTTGTGGGTTAATCTTTTTCATCAGTTTTTATCAGGGATATTTATAGTCGTTATCTTCTTCAATATTACTCTTCTGGGTCCTTTTCAGACTCATCTCCTTCTGGAACTCCAGTTACCCACATGTTAATCCATTTTACTGTAATTATTTTTTTTGTGCTTCAGTTTGAATGTTTTCCATTGAACTGACAATCTGATTTTTTTTTACTGACCTTTTAGTATTCTGTCTTCAGTTGTTAATTTTATTTATTGAGTGCTTAATTTCAGCTTTTGAATTTGTAATTCTCCATTAACCATTTGATTGTTTTTAAGAATATTATTTTCTAGTGAAACATTCTGTCTTTGATGTTTTTTTCTATACTTTATCCACTGTTTTGTTGAACATGTTAATACTGGTAATTTAAAGGAGCATATGTCTGTTGTCTATTTGTTCTCTTTTCTCTTATGTTTCTCTTACATATACATGCCTCTGGACATACCTAGAAATTTTTACTTGAATCCTGTATATTTTGTTTAAAGTTTAAAAATCTTCCATTCTGCAGATTTTACTATATTCTTTGCCAGGCAGACACATGAGGGATCAGTCATGTTTATCTAAATAGAGAATTTGTAAGTTCTATCAACTTTTGTTTGCTCCGGATTCTGGTGTATAACCCTATAGTATTTCTGGTGAGTCCTGAATTATAATTGTTTTTTCTTTAGCACAGTGGCATTGCTGAATACTGTGATCTGATTATTGGAATATATATGCAATTTTTGTATAATTTCTTAAATTACATGGCTTTCCTTAAGAGGGAAAATCACAGTGTGTCAGGCTCAATTCCTCACATTTTGCTTCCAAGAAGTTAGTATCTTGCCCTTTCAAGTGTCCACATTTTTCTGCCCAGTCCCATGCGACCACCAGAAGCTCTCATCAGCAGCATCCCATGATCTAACAAAACCTAGATTCAAAACCTCTTGCCCTGTGCCCAGGATATTGTGATTGTTGACTGTAAACTAACACTTCTGCATTTCCCCCCAACCCCACTCTGGATTCTTGGGTCTCCAAGTGCAGGTGCTTCAGCATGTTTCTGAAGCTGACCAAAAAAAAAGAAATTATTTTTCTAGTATTTCATATGTTTTTGCAGCTTTCATTATTTTTCTAGTATTTCATATGTTTTTGCAGCTTTCAAGTTGTTTTCATTAGAAACATTGGTCTTCACACTATTTGCATAGTGCATAAAATACTCTGTCATATTTATAAACAAATGTAACACCAAGATATTTTTAAGTTTTTCTCTTTTAGAGTTGAAGGGAACTGACTTCTTGTTATATTCCAAATATGTCTATAGTCATTATTTAATTTTATGTATAAAAATCAATTAAAAGTAGTTGAGAGAGAAGGAGTGAATTAAGTGAATAATTTTTTATTCTTGATTTCCTTCTAGCCCTTGATATGGAGGAGAATTGCATGAGAGTTAAAATACATGAGTCAGGATTCACACATTCAAAAAATATTAATAGAACATTTCCATGGACAAATAGTCATGAACCCTGGAACTTTGAGAGTTTATTCATCTAGCACAAGGCAACGTTATATTGTAATTACATCATATAATGTTATATTAAGTATATCATATTATACAAATATATGGTATAGATACAGTAAAAATTTTAAGAAACAACAATAAGATAGCTCGGGCTGATTTAATGTACCTTTTAATGAATTTGTATTTTATTTACATTGTAATTATGTATTTGTCCTTCAACTGATGGTTTTGGTTGCCATTATTATGCCCCATATGTACAATTGTGATAAAATACACAATGACCAGCTGCCCCTTCTGTTCTGACACTCTTGTGAGTCGTTTGACAAATCATGATTTTAGACTGTGCCAGGGAGCCCGTCTCTGTCTCCAGAAGTGCCACTCCTTACCCTTGTGGGTACCCTGCATTTTCCTTCAGAGCCATGCTGCTTTTTACGTTCTTCCAGCTCCGTCTGTGGCTGCTTCTCCCTGCCACTGACATTTATGCCACATTGCTTCATATTATGCTCTGTGCATCCCTAAAGAATTATTCCTGCTTGCCTCTTTTAAAATTCTCCTTTTTTAGGTCATTGTCCTTTTTCAGATTTAGCATTCAGGTAAGATTCTTTGGAGAATAAAAAACCCAGCATGGGTGAGTTATGATGAGCAGTTTCTCCCTCCACAGTGACTCACTGGAGACTTTATTTTCTGTCCTCAAATGTACCTTGTGTGAGATAAAACTCTTCCTCAGAATATATGAAAAGAAACATTGAGCCACAAAGTCAGATACAAAAAAAATAAATATTTCTAAGTAAATAAGTTATAAGTTCTTTATAGTAAAATATTCACAACCCTGATCATAACCTTCTCTAAAGAAATGTCAAAATAAGTATATCTTGGATTTAATATGCACTTCTTCATGTGCTCAGTAAGCATCCACAAAACATTTTCCCATCCAAAACTTATCTAGTTCATCCCATCCAGTTGATTAAATTCTTGCTAAGATAGTTTAAATTACAGCACATAAACATAAAATAGAAATCATATTTGTTGACTGCAGTATTCTTATGCTCACCTGAATTTGTCCAGATAGGTCAGATTTACTTAGTTTAGGAGCCTCCATGTAGTGTTACAGAGAGGAAAGGGATGTGGCATATTTGGGACAATTGGAGAAGTTCAAGAAAAATAGTCTTTCAATACATGGTCTCTCCCTGTCAATTTCGATGGGTAGAATTTTAGCACCTTTCAACCCTACATCCATTATGTTCTGCAAATGCTGGGCCCTGCTTTAGATGTGGACCTGAGAAATTATCTAATCACTCCATTTTTTTTTCTTATCTCAATGCTCATAGTCCGTGTTTTTGTTTTTGTTTGTTTTTGATTTTTTGTTCTTCCTCCTGTGTTCCCCTTGCCACATTCAGCATCATTCAGTAAGGAAGGGACACGCGGTGGTCCTATATTTAATGTGTTAGTTAAGGAACCTACATACTGGATAACCTACAGTTATCCATAGCTAATGAATCGGTTTACATTCCCACCAGAATTACAAGGGTCCTACTTTGTCCACATACCCACTTCTGGATATATGTTCAAAATAATTGAAAGAATCTCAGAGAGATATTTGCATTCCCATATTTTTTGAAGCATTTTTCACAATAGCCAATATATGGAAACAACCCAAGTTTTTGTCAACAGATGAATGAGTAAAGAAAATGTGGTATAGCTATATAATGGCATACTACTCAACCTTAAAAAAAAAGAAATTCTGCCATTTGCAGTAACATGGATGAAACTTGAGGACATTATGCTAAGTGAAATAAATAGTAACAGAAAAATAAACACTGTGTTATTCCACTTTATGAAGTATTTAAATTAGTCAAATTCATAGAGCAGAAAATACAATAGATGTTACCAGGGATGGGGAAATGGGGAGTTGCTGTTCAATGGGTATAAAGTTTAAGTTTTGCTAGATGAGTTAAGCTCTAGAAATCTTCTGTACAACATGGTACCTATACTTAAAAATATGGCATTGTGTACTTTAAAATTTGTTAAGTATTCTTACCACAAGAAAAAACAAAGGGGCACAAAGAAATTTTGAGATGTGTCAGATATATTACCTTCATTGTGGTGATGATATCATCAATGTTTGCATATGTCCAAACTCATCAAAATGTATATATTAAATATGGTCAATATATTAAATATCAACCATATCTCAATAAAGCTGTTCAAAAAAGAAAAAAGTAAGGAAGAGACACACTAAACCCTCTTTGAGAGAAAATAAACGTGATGGATTCTCTATTCTGTCACCCTTGATGTATTATTATATTTTCAAAACTTTGTAGACAATAATAGTTCTTGGGTTTTATAGATTAATCATTACATGCCCTAAATAGTATGGAATTTAGTGGGTTCTGAGGAGTATGTCTTGAGAGTTAAAGCATATTGACTGCATAAGCTTCCTAAATATTTAGGTCTTCAGATAGTCATTGTGATGTCGCTCGCTAAAGTAGGGTGAAAGGTGGGGCAGAAGCAGTCACGTGATACTCTTCATCTCACTCTTCTCTAATGGGGTTCATCTCTTTAGTTAAGCATTCATAGGAAGTTTTAGATAATATAAATTAATAATTTAAAAGATGTGCTTCCAATAGTATTTGTTAACACACTGTCCCCTTGAGATGCCCCTCTAAAACTGTATTTGGAAATGTAAACATTTTAGGAATTCTACATAACATAATCTCCTTATAAAGGAAAGAATATACTTCAGTTTATCGTATTCTCTACTGAAGAATTTTCCTTACTTTTCTGTAACTCATTGTTTTCCAAACTTGCTTGACCACACCTAAATCTATTTTGTGACATAACCCTTCTTAACATTCTTATATTCTTCCTTAGATTTGGTTTTCTCCTAACATAACACTTACTAACATATCAAGGTATTAGTGTTTCCACAAATACCTAAAAGTAATTATTGCACAAAAATATATGTGTAACAGATTAACACAATGTCCTCTGACTCTTGTCTCCCCTGTTTATCTTTTATACTATTTTCAGAACTGTTTTCTAAAACATATTTTAGTCTTCTGGAAAATAAGATAAGTATTACACTGTTTTGTCTATATACTCAACTTTAAAATATATGTGTATATTAAGTATTCATGTATGCTATGATAATGAGTGCTATAGTCTATATTAGTATACCTTTTCATGCATAAATTCCCTAGTTGTCTCTTAACCTTTTAGGCTATGTTATTTTAATCTCTATGTCATTTTACTTTTTTTTCCCACCAATATCATACTAATCTCTCATAGTTGCATAATATTAAAGTGTATTTTATATGAATGTAACCTCCCTTAAAAGCCTTGTAGAAACTTAAATTTTATCCTGTTCTTTCATCTGTGTTCCCTGAACTCATGAGTTGTATCTCTATTATAGAATGTATTTAAATCCAAGTAAATCTGTGGTTTGTTTATAGTGTTTGTGTCTCTCAAGTTTACTGCATTGTTTTGTACATATGATATATGCAGTAGTTGACAACTACTTTGACAGTCCATGTTTTCAGTGAAACATGATGAGAGTCCATGTTTTCAATGAAATTTTCCTAATTATTTTCCTCTCTGGTATTTTTAGTGTTCATTATATGAAACACATTTTTGGATACTTTGTTTCTTCTACATAAGTAGTTAAAGTACTTACAGGCAACTAATTCAAGTGAGAAATATTTTTAAATACCATGCAGTGCCTGTAAGGCAAAACAAATAGCTGACTTACCAAACACTTCTTAGGTGGAAAGCATTTCTAGTTTTTGTTTTTTTTTTAAGATTTCTTTACACTTGTGTAAACATTTCCACAGGAATCTTTAGAACATTTTTGGAGAGGTAATAGTAATAGACAGGACTACACAGGGAGTCTGGGACTCTAGAGTCTAGTTTCATTCAGTAGTATTTGCATAATTAAACTTGATAGAGCAGCAAAGGAAGCAAATACCTTTTCCTTGAAGTGAAGACTTGTGTACTGGTAGAATTCTGATATGTAAAGCTCCTGCCTCATGGCCCACAGAAAATAGGAAATTATGCCCTGTGAATGTCCAATCAAACTAAATGTCTAGAAAAATAACCTTTCTGTTATATCCCATTTTTTGAGTGAATAGTCAAACAGGAAGACTAAAAGGCTCACGTGTTTTGGAATTTTATGCTCAAGATGTCTTTTCTCAAACACAGATAATTAAAATCTAAGGTAAATAATTGAAATATTTGTGGAACTTTTGAACATATGTGTCATTATTATATTTATTACACACATTTCTTCAAATTTCCCCATGTTTCCTCAGTTCTATTCCTTCAATTCATATAATCAGAGCTCTCTTACATTTAGATTTCCTAACATATGCACTCTTTCATTTCCTAGTATATGCACATTGATGATCTATTTTGCATATGGGGTCTGAATTATTTAGAGAACATCAGTGATTTTCATATTTCTTTGAACTTGGGAAGTAATTTTCTGTCCTGTTACAGAGAGAAGGAACATGTTTTGATGAAATACTGGTTAACTTTTCTGTGCTATCCAAAGCACCTAATTTTATAAGAAAATTTTTAAAAAAGCATTTAAAATATTTTAGAGTCAGAAATACTACTGAGTTAAATGAAATAATTATTCATTTCTGCTAAGTCTTCATTTTTATACTATGTCAAGAGTGGTGTAAATAAGCTGAAAGGGACTTTGCCTTTTAAACCAGGTATAGAGCTCTCCTATATGCACCACAGCTGCCATGTGGTGTTTGTTTCTAGTTTCCATGTATCTAAATAATATGCAGCCATCCTGAAAAGTGATGTTTTTCAGTACTGGCAGGTGATTCAACTGTTAACCTGTATTTTATATATGATTGAGAGCTCCAGAAAGCCACTTTTTAAGTTGACATATATATCCATGTAAAGAGACATCTTCATAAAGACCATCTGAGCATGTCTTTGTTTACCATTCAGAGATGAGGAATTTAGAGACTTTATGTCTAATTAGTTGGATACAAACAACACTCACCAGATGCACTGTTTTATTGCCTCTTTCTTATTTTCTGGCTTCCTCTTTTCCTTGATGACCTATGTGTTTTACCCTCCAGTCCAGGTTTATGGAAGTATTTGTCTTTTGTGTGTCTGTGTGAAGACAGAGAACATAGCTTTCCTCTGCTTCCTATTTGTTATACCTTACCCTCTTCCTGTGTTATGTTCTATCAGAGAGTCACAAGAAACTGCTCTGAAATACCACGAGTAACTATGGAAATGGTAGGGAAAGATAGAAAAGTATGCATTAATTCTCAAATAATTCCAGAGATTTGCATGTCATTTATACTCAAATCTCATTAGCTATTAGAGTGAAATGCAACTCTACTTTGTGACAATAAGGAGAAGTAGAAATGCTATAGATCAGTACTAAGAACTATTAGAAAAATTAGGTTAACCCAGTTGTAGCCTACAGTTTATCTTTAATTTTTAATGAGAACACTAAGTGAAATTGTTTGATTCTAAAGAAAGCCTTGATCTACAAAAATGAAGTATTAAAGCTGTGATTCAACTTACTACAAAAAAGTAACTCACATTATATCCTGTGTGCTTTCTGCTGTTTGTCACAATTATCTGGCTACAGGTGGTAGAAAGAAATGTGCATAAACCACATTATTTTGAGTTGAGAAGGGATATCAGGATGGGTTATTTATCCTTTCCCTTTCTTTGAGATTGGTATTGGGCTGAATAATAGATGTCAGTATAATTATTCTTTATTTCCCATGAATCATTCTCACTAGCAGATATGGACCCTAGAAATATAAGTGATTTTTGCTTTTACTGGAAAATTTGAAGTTGTATATCTCATTTTTCAAGGAATAATTTGGGCACAGGTACCTTTACTGAGTACAGGAGGCAGATTCCAAATGAGAGTTTTTTGTAGTTTAGTTATCTGCATGGTGTAGTATGGGTAATTCCATAATATGAAAGCCATATAAAAGAGATATTCAACTAATAGTGTTTTCTTCTTTTCTCTCTACTATCTATCTGCTTTCCTAAACTCTCCAGTGCCTCTAGCGTATATATTTGCTGCCTGTATACCACAACAACTGAAAGAATCCAGACAAAATATATGTGTATGATGCCATTTATATAAAGTTTAGAACAGGCAACACCATGGTCTGTGGTTTTAGGATAGTAGTTACCAACATGTGGGGTTAGGACCAGGATGGGTGTTAGGAATGTTCTATATGTTGATATGATTAGTGTTTTCACAGATACATATCCTGTGCCTTTATTTCTACCTCTCTTTCTATCTTGCTTACTCATATACATATTCATAAACATTCATATGTCTGTAAATACTTAGGGATATATACTTATTATTTGTGTATTTTACTGGTTGTATGTTTTCCCACAATTTTAAAATGAAGAAAAGTCACATAGCACAGTACAAGTGAACAGTTTTGGTAGCCCAGAGTTGTTAAAAATTTTCTTTGCATAAAAAATTAAGCAAAAACCCAAACAAACAAAAATTCTTAGATATTTGGTTTCAGTCTTCCAAAAAAACATTTCAATGTTGATTCGTTTTGTTTCATGTCCTTTTACAAATGTAATTATGTGCAGAGAGTAACTTTAGTCATTGTGCAAATGTGAGAACATATATTATAAAAAGTGAATTTGGATAGTTTAGTGCTCCCATGGGAAAAGGTATAAAAGATGAGTTGCTGAATATGTGAATTAATCATATGGATTATACAGCCTTTTCATCTTCTGAAACTATGCAATAATAATGACACTGAGACAAGAAATATACATCCAAATGTATTTAGTAAAAGGGTTTTAAGAGTCATGTGAAGAATTGTATCAAGCTCTTTTTGAATTATATTTAATTTCAGTTTTCTTAGCCCCAAACATGAAACATAAGAGCATCACCAATAATAAATACAGTTCTTAGAAATCAGAGGGTGTGGCCAAGTGCAGTATAACTCATTGGATAGTGCTAAAAACAGTTCTGAAAGAAAGAATGTTTTTCTGTCCTCAGTGCTGTCCTTCTGTCTCAAGGGGTCACTTTGCAACAAATTCCTATATTCAGATGAAGTCAGAAATGTTCTTGGGTGCTGATTTACAAACCTTTACTGACACTTGACCTGTAATGTTTCCCTTTAGGAAAAGGTAGCATAAAACCTACGCTTGGTTTTCTGGAACTCCTTATGCAGCAATCTAGTTTAAAGGATTGACTCAGAGTAGTCGAAATACATATATTTCACATAGTGTTGGAAAGCTTTCTATACAAGTCCACTGACAAGTTTTGCTGAGGATTCCTTTATAGTAAAGATGGTGAAAGGGTCTGGAACCCAGGCCTGAAATTTTGAAATCAAAAAAGTTGTTTTGAAATCAATAAAGTTAACTCTAAGAAAGCTGTATAGTATGTAACCTTTCCTTCTGAATTGCTCTTATAAGACTAAAACATAGAAATAAAACTGTATCAGGAATAATTGTTAACTTGACAGGCTTAAACTACTCTTAAGTATAGGTCTTACTGTCAAAACAAATTCTTTGCATACATTATCATTAAAACATCTTAGGGGATATTATTATAAAATAAATTTAATATTTTACTTTTCTGGACTTTATTTTACAAAGAAAATCAACCCTTATTCTTGTAGGAGTTTACAGTGAGGAAAACACTGTAACAGTTTCTTCCTTTTTTTTCTTTTTTGTTTTAAAATCTAGTTTTCCTGCTAGAGGCAGAGCTGTTTCTAGAGGAAGGCATTAAATCATGCTGCTTGCTCTGCCCCATTATTTTATACATTTCAAGATGGAACTGGAAATACCTTCAGAAATTTACATGGTAGCATTAAATAACTTCAAACTCATGGTGTTACTTCAAGGATTAAGTAAGTGTTCTTGTGCAGGTTGTCCTTAATAGTCAAGCAGAGCACACTGAAGATATTAAAAGAGTGGGAAGGGACTAATGCTACAGTTTTCAGTAGTGGAAAGTTCTGGTAATGACAAACATTCTAATAACTTGCTTTTTATGGCATATTTCTTTTTCTGGGAGTTGCATTGATTAAAATTATTTTTGGCCTCTAAAACTGAACAGAAAGATATCAGTGATAGACTATAGTTAAATGAAAAATAAGACAAAGAGGTCCTATCCAAGCCCATAAAATGTGGGATTACACAATATTAGATCTACCACAGCCAGCCAGTAGCATATGAACAAAATTAAAATCAGCAGTCTGATATTTCAGGCTGGGAAACATTCATTTACTACTTATGAATGATCCCCTAATGGACAGCTTCAGGACATGATGGGATGTATTTTCATATAATGTTATTGACACAAACTAACTTTCTTGCCTGGTTTAGTTTTCATAAGGAATGATACTGATGGGAAGAGAGAATTTTAGAGGAAAAGGTTACTTTATGCAGAGACATTCTGAAAGACACCATTACAAACTAGCACCTTCTTTCGGAATGTTCTGCATATTCACTGAGTTGTCATATGTAAACTGGAATCATCTTCTGACTACAAACTGAAATGTAGATGGCTGAGAGATTACAAAATGATGCTGGCACTTAATTCTGTAATCCTTTTCTCAGTGTACAAATCAGTACTGCAAGTGTAAGTTCTGAAAGTCAGCGTTCCTCCTAGAGGGGTGAACAAGAGCAATTTAGTGTACATGGAATTTTAAAGCCAGCTTGTTTGTACTGACAGGGTAGAACATTCTAATGGAGGCCCTGAGGGAAAGACTTTAACACTGCCTAAATGGCAATAAGAGTTATCTATAGTCTAATTTCCTTTAAAGGCCATTTTGAGTATCTGAAAGTTAAATTCCAACTGTGTTTCCCTTTGCAGACTTTAACATTGCTAAAGTGCCATCCTCTGAGAAAGAGGCCAGTCTGGAAGATTGTTCTTTTTTTTTTTTGGCATTTACTTGAAACTTACTGATATCCATGCTTTGGTTTATATTCACATATCAAACATTTCATGTGGCCTTTGTAAACTCCAGTAAGATTAAAATTAACATGTAAATGCATATGTTTGTTGAGCAACACCATGAATATTTACTAATAATCGTTAAGTCTCTAATTATGGCTATTTGCATTTTATAAGTTAGACACTTAAATTGAAAACATAGAGAAAATATTATCACAGCAAAATGTCCCATATAGTTAGGTGTGTTTTACATATACATTTATGAATAAATGAAACAACATATGTAAATTTATTGTAGAGTAGCCATTTTATTTTGAATTTCCAATATCTTAATGGGATTTTTAAGATGAGATTTTTGGCACTTATATACTATGAAATTTCCACTATTCAGAATTTGTAATACTTTTATTCAGACTCTGCTGATCATAAAATATAATTAATAAAGTGAAACATGCAGAAAGATGTAACAATCCTATGCAGTGCATGAAATATAATAATATTTTCAGGACTTAACACAAAATTTGTCTGCATATAAGCCCTGAATATTACAAGTGATCATTTTTGTTCACTGTATGAAAACCAAGTAAATATTCTCTAACACTTGGCTAATAATGACTGTTTGCTATAGGTTCTGGAAAGAAAGAAAATTAAATTAAATAAATTGATTTGAATTGCCTAGAATTACTAAGACTTTGTTTTATATAAGAAACTATTAATAATTGGGCTCAAATTCTATGCTTTTAGGCAATTCAAGGAGATAATATTTACTCTTTTTTATTTGACCATAAAATAAAGGAAAAAAGAATGACTGGAATGTAGAATATCTCTTACTGATCATACAGGGGAAGTTCTTATGCCTTTATCCCTGTATGATAGGCATGTTCTAATAAAAGTAGGCATTGAATGCAGACATTTAATATTCTGTTAGAATCACATTCAATAAGCTCCATCCACTAATTCTGTTATTATATCTGCAAATTGTTTTAAACATATATGTTTTTGGAAAGTGCAATAGTAGGAAAACACACCTTCCTCCCCACCTCCAACAAATTTTCCCCTTCTTAATCTACTACTTTGCTGCATATATTTGATCATGTGCACCAATAGTTCTCAACCTTAGAGGAAAAGCAGAATTGCATCAGATTTTTAAAAAGCTATTAAAACCTGATTCCACCCAAGATATTTTGATTAAATTAGGAGAAGACCTGCCCTAGACATTGGTATTAACATTTTTTAAAAACAGAAGATCAAACAAAACAAAACTATGTTGACTCTGAAGTGTGGCCAGGTTTGAAATTCACTAGTATATAGGACTGAATTTGAGTATAATAATTATTCTGCTATTTAGCCTTCTAAATGAACTCATATTAAGTATGACTTGTGTTTACACAGAAAATATTATTTATTCATCTTCATTAAATAAAAAGAAAATTAAAAAGTTAAAAAAATATTTGCAATAACCAAGATATGGTAACACCTTAAGAGTCCATGAATGGATGAATGTATTAAAAATACACCTTATATATGGTCAAGTGGTATGTATGGTGTGTGTATAGGAATATTATTCAGCCATAAAAAAAAAGGAAATTTTTCCATATGTAACAATAGGGATGAAACTTGATACTGCGGTAAGTAAAGTAAGTCAGACATCGAAAGACAAATACTATATGATTTCCCTTATATGTGGAATCTATAACTGAACTCATAGAAACAGAGAGTAGGTTAATGGTTTCTGTGGGGTGAGGGAAATGGGTGAAAGTAGTCAAAGGGTACAAACTCCCAGTTACAAGATCTGGGAACGTAGTGAACAAATCTTGAGTAAAGTTAGCATTACTGTATTGCATATTTGAAAGTTGCTAAAACAGTAGATCTTAAATATTCTTTAAAAAAAATGCAACTGTGTGAGGTAATAGATGTGCTAACTTTATTGTGGTGATCATTTCATAATATATACATTTATCCAGTCATGTTATATACCTCAGATTTACACAGTGTTACATCTTGATTATATCTCAAGATGGAAAATGTTTATTGTTTATTTTTTTAAAAGAGTTAAATCTTGATAAGATATAAAAGGTTGATTTACTTGCTTATTTCAACTTGGATACCAGAATCTTGAATTCTATTGTGGCAATTTTATGTTTAATTTGGTGGCTTTATTTTTAACTTGAGTTTACTAAATCTGAAAAACAATGTTTTTTTAAAGACAGCCTATACTCAGAACTTATAACTATATTGGACAATTAAATATGCATTGAACAATAAGTTTTAGTTTCCTTATCACTGAAGATCTAGCAAATAAATAAATGTAGTTACAATGTCTCTTAAAATATTACTATAAAAATAAAAAATAAAAAATAAAAAAAAATAATAGGAGTTACCAGAATATAGTGCCCACTATGTATTAAAATCTGTTTTTAATCCAGTAAATAATTAACTCTTTTAATATACAGGGTGGTCTATGATTTGGGCATAATTATTATTCCTATTTTTCAGAGAAATAAATGAAATCTAGTGAGGCTGAGTTACTTGCATGCATTTACACAGTTGTTAAGTGGTTGAGCTTGGATTAGAAGACCACCAGTCTGGATTCAGGGGCCTTGTTTTCATTCTTCACATTGTTATGTCTTAAATTTATTATTTATTCTAAATGTATTTGGATAGTTTAATAATTGTGTGTTGCAGACAAGGAACCTGAGATTCAGGGATAATAAGTAACTTTGCTAAAATGAGCAGCTAAATGGCTGAGTTGAGACAATGTATAAGTGAGTCTAAATTTTATCACACTTCTTGCACACCAGAGTTTATTATATATATATCCTTATAAATGCATATTAAGTATTTCATAATTTAAATATATTTTCTAAATGTAACAATTTCTTGATGATAAAATTATTTCTGATATGATTCTTTCATTAAAATATGCATTTTTCCCCTTTAGTCTTATATTTATTTGGGAAATGCATTGAGAACTAGTTTTGGTGACTTAAAAATTGGCATGAAATCAAAGATTCTTTTAAAAGTGGAACTGAAGTTAAATGTTCTGAAGTCCAAGGTTCCTGAAGTCACCACTTCATTATATATTAATTTTGGCTAGGTGAAATTATTAAGACTTAAAAAGTAAAAGCCAAGATATTTTTCTAGATTCAGTTTGTCATAGGTAGAATTTTCTTAGTTGCCAACATGATAATACATGTAGAATTAGAAACATGTTTGCTTTGATTTTGTGTCACTTTGTTTTCAAAGATAAAAGCTATGTTACCTGTGGAATTAATTTTCCTTGGTGTAACAACTAATGTATGATAAATAATAAATGTCCTCTGAGAATGTATTTCCTGAAAAACGAATACAGGCTCTTCTGCATTGCACACTGCTTTTAAAATGTTGTTTCCCTTAAGTATTACAGTAGGGCTTAATACAAATACTTATCGGCTCCATATTTATAAATGTGAAGTTAAACTGTAGTATATCCATATATTTCAACATACAGATATTCATATATAGATCTACCTGATGTATATTAAACTATTATATTGATGATTCTTACATAATTTATCATTATAAATGAACTCATACTAAATGCATCTTGTGTTGAAGAGCAGAGGATATTTTTACTTATTTCCATATTCACTTAAGAACTCAAAATAAAGAATAAAGAGAAGTTATATTGAAATCTGGGATCATACTTGACCTATCATCTCCTTCATGTGCGTATCACATAGATGTCATGGACTGTTGGTTCTACATTCTTTATGTTTCTTGAATCTTAACAATTTGTACATTTTTGCATGGGTTCAGGCTACCTCATCACCCATTACCTGGATTATAGTAGTAACCTGCAAGTAAATGCCTGCCTCAAGGAGAACCCTTTGAAGCCATTTCTCAATGAATCAGAAAGTGATTTTTTGTCAAATTTAATGGTCATGATCTTCCCTCAGTTGACACTTTTGGTTTATCTCCTTTGTCTTAAAGATAAAATTATAACTCTTTAAAATAGTATTGCTGACTATGCCAGTGCCTGTCAACTTGGGTTGAATTTACTCTTCTGGGATGTGTTTGGAAAAGAAGGGTCTTTTTTGGATGTCACAATATCTTGGAGGTGATAATGGCTTTTAGTATGTAGAAGTCAAGGATGTCAAGATTCTCATCAACAGTACAATTAAAAAAGGTTCCCGTTTCCACAACACTTACTTATTATGGCTATTCAAACAGGTGTGGGTGACAACTCCTGGTTTTGATTTGCATTTCCCCGATGATTAGTAACATTGAGCATCCTTTCACACACTTGCTGACCATATGTATGTCTTCTTTAGAAAAATGTCTGTTGAAATTCTTTGCTCATTTATTGGTTTATTCTTTGTTGTTCTTGTTTTACTACTGAATTGTAGAAATTCCTTCTATTATTTTGGATATTGACTTCCAATAAGATAGATGGTTCACAGATGTTTTCTCCGTTTCTGTAGTTCTTTTTTGTCTATTTTTGCTTTTGTTTTCTGTGTTTTTGTGTGCAGCTGCTGTGGAAAACAGTATGAATATTCCTCAAAAAATTAAAAATAGAAACCACATGATCCAGCATTCCCACTTACAAGTTTTTATCCAAAAGAATTGTAACCAGGATCTTGAAGAGAGATTTGCACCCCCATGTCATTGCCACTTTAATCACAATAGCCGAGCAATAGAAACAGCCTCAATGCCCATCAGCTGAGAAATTGAAAACGAAAATGTGATGTGAGATGAAAATGCACACAATGAAATATTACTCAGTCTTTAAAAAGAAAGAAATTTTTCCATATGCTATGACATGGATGAATGAGGGGACATTATGCTAAGTGAAATTAGCCACTCACAGATGGCTATTCACTGTGATTACACAAAGTATCTAAAATACTCAGACATGTAGAAGCAGATGTAGAAAGGTGGTTTCTACGGAGTGGGGGAAGGGGAAATAGGGAGTTGCTATTCAATGGGTATTCAAAGTGAGTAAGTTCTAGAGATCTGTTGTTCAATATTAAAGCTTGTAGTTAGCAATACTATATATTAAAAAATGTATTAAAAGGATAGAGCTCATGTTCTATATTTTTTACCACATTAAGAAGGCAAGGATGTTAAATATGTAGGAGAGTCACATACATTGCAAAACTATCCATCTGAATATCAACGATAACATTGGGAAACACTCTGTGGCAGCAAATGAAATATAAAGGAGCAGGCATAAGATATAGAAGTAGATTCTTTACAACTAATTAATGTAATGTGATGAAATCATAGTTCATTTTCTTATATGCTCCATTTCCAGTGCTGGCACAACATCTAGGTAATACTAAGGTTGTAATTTTTATTATTATCCCATCTGAGTGATTTGTGGGTATTTGAAAGTGTAAAAAAATATGTGAAGCATAAGGAAAAGTCTAGAGAATCATTTGAAAAATATTCTGTCTACCTGTAAATACAGCTCTGTGCTTTGAGTATATGAGAGGACCATGCTAAAGGTCAGTGATGTAGAGAAGAAATCATATTCCAGCTTTTAAAGGATTGATGCACTGAACAGAGTAGAGAGAGTAAAAGACTGGATATCAAAGAAAAGAGAGGAAATAGAAACAGGGAAGAGGATATATCCTAAAATTTTGGCAAGGTCAACCCCTGTGCTTCAGTTTGAAGGACAGGTCATATCAATGTCTCAGAAAGGTTAGTTAGCAGTATATGCACAATTTTAAAAAATTGATTTGATTTATTGATTGCTTTGCACAGAGAAAATTTCCAAAAAATTTGTCAAACTGACTTTCATTGGTGAGGCTAAATAAATTTTATGATGGTAAAAGCTTGAGTATAAAGTGAAATTTAAAGCAGAAACTCATTCAAGGAATTTGTTTGTAGGAATAAATTGAAAAAAATGGGTAGTGACTTAAAGTGAGAAGGTATGAGGTGATATATTTTTCTTTTCTAAGGTTTGGGTTTGAAGTTGTATATCTTCAGTTACCAAATATTTATGAAGGCCTTAGCTGTTCCAGACCCCATGCAGGGCTGTTTATCACAGCACATTTGTAATGGAGAAGCACATGCATACATAGAAACATACACGTTAGGGTTCCACAGAATTGTCTTCTCTTTATCTTTCAATTATAGAAAGCATCATGTTGGAAGCTATCTGCTATAGCTCTGTGAATATTACACTTTTGACAATATAGTGTACTCCCAGAAATTTTGCTACTTTCTAACAATAGTATTTCCAGGACTGATAGAAAAGAAAAATATACTGCTTCATTTTATGTCCTCTGCTTTGTCATTTATGTGCCCCCTCTAGTCCTAACATATAAGTCAAATAATTTTAGTTTGGATAAATGAGAATAAGATGGAGGACTAAACCTGTAAACATGATTTTTTAGTTCTTGCGTCTATACCTCCAATCCTAATCATTTTCCAGACTTTTATTTGCATTGTTCTGTGAGACCCTCTGTGGAACACACCTATTATACACTCATAAATGATATAAAATAATTACAATGAAAAATTTAATAAATATTCATTTGTTCATGCCCTGTGTCAAGTTCTGTGTATTCAAAGTTAGTCCCCGCTGTCATGGAGCTTATAGTTGGATCACTAAAGAAAGAACCATACAATAGTGATATCCAGTTCATAAAGCCTTACTAAATTCCTACGAATGGAATAATATCTCTTACAATTTGTAACTCTTCATGTGTACCTCTATTAAAATATTTAATGATCTAACTTGCTGTTAATGTATTTATAATTCAGTTCTCCCTTGAAGACTGTCTACTATTGAATGGTTATACATGCACACACAAAACATTGATAAATGTTATGTGAAATTCAAAAAAATTAATATATTTAATTGTATGAAATAAACTACTTTTTTATTTCTAATCACTAAAAGACTGATGAGCCTGGCTCTCTGAAATATTTTAAACTCTAATAAAAGCAGCCTCATAGGTATTCAAGGCAATAGATTTGTAGTTCATTGTTGTATGCTGTTTTTATAATTTTTTATTTTTTATTAAATACAAAGGGACAGATATAAAGACCTTAATTTAATAATACCTACATCTTACATTGGGCTAATCATAAACAAGTAAGAGGCTTCTGAATTCTGGTAGCATTAGTCATCAGGAAAAACATCTGTACAATCTTGAACAAAGTACTATGTGAGTGACTTATATTTAAGGATCAGACTCACAGTGGTCAATTTCACCCATTAGGCAGTTACTATCAAACAATATATTTTTACTGTTGCGGAATCTAATGATAGAACCTTGCCACTTAAAAATAGCCCTTCCCAGAGGGTGTAGACATATTCTTTAATAATTCAGCTCTGTCCTACAGATATGTCTTAGAATATGTATTGCGTTGTAGTATGCCATGTGTACTGAAAGGAGGTTTGAATAGCTTTTTTATCATTCTCAAGCAGAAATTTTCAGTTTCAGCAGTATAGTCACAGGAATATGGAGTCATTTTGATTATGCAGATTTAACATTCTAAATGTAGTTCTTCCTATTTTCTCAGTGTTGACAGGGGTTCCAAAATTGGAAAATAAAGCAATGGGTTTCAAGGAATTCCACATTACAAAAGTGAGATGGGGTCCATCCATCCATTAAGGACAATAAAGAAAGTTAACAAAATTGGTTCTATAGGGATTAGCTAATCACCACTTTCAGTTTATAGAAAAAGATTGAAGAGGCCCTGGGAGTGTCTTTTAAACTAATTGTTAATGTGCTAGATTCTTTGCCAACAGGTGAAGAAATGATGGTTTCTCCCTTCCCATTTCAGAAAGGTGCTTCAAAGGAAATACTCAAAGTTTGACATGTATACCCTGGAATTGGAGGAACAGGGGGATTCATGTTTGTCTTAAACATGAATGGCTAAAAGGCTAGAAGCTTTAGCTTGTCCTACTTCTGTCTGCAGGTTGGGCAAAAGAAACTGTCTGAATGTTGCCTTTTATTCCTTGGGCAAGGTACATGTTGCTAGGGGCTAATCCCTGAAGAGGAGAGACAGAGAAACAACAGTGGCTCATTGTAAGAGGATCTCATCCAAGAGGATATCAAAGGTTTCCCAATGAAATGGTGCGTATCTGGAAGTCAAAGGCTAAGAAAAGAATCTTAAGTGGCTAGAGTGGAGGGCCCAGAGGCATTATCTGCTCCAAAGCAAGTATGTTCAGATATTTTCAGCTGGGACAGCAGAAGAATCTCCAAAAGTCGAGTGTCAGCTGGGGCATAGACACCAGATATGAACACAAGCCTGGATCCCTTGACTCAGATTCCCTCCCCAACCTCGCGACTGTCCCTCACCCAGGCACTGGAGGAAGAAACAACAGTGAGTAAGGAAGAATAATGAGAAGAGACAAGAAGTCAGCCAACTCTCTTGCTGCAATTTCCAAAGCAAGTGTCCTAGCTATGTGAAGAGGAAAGACTTAAATTGGAAAAGAACTGGAAATTTTAACATTATTCTGGATCCCATTAATTACTGAAATGTGTCTTTATATGAATTAAAAGACTGGAAAGGTTACAGAAACATTTCTGTTATTTTAATCCAGGGGCAGGAAAAGAGAAATCTGGGGAGACCGCTAAGTGGTCAGTGGTAGAGAAGATAAAAAGGGGGGTTGTATTTGCATCCTGCATCCACCTGAGTCCAGCTTATGTACTAAAATGTTACACAACTGAGGACGTCCTAGTGATCACTCTTTCAAGAGATATAATTTACAGTAGTTAAAATTGGAATGCTCATAATCATAGATATCTTACTTTTCTTGGACATCGTAAGTCTTTAAAAAAATAGATAAAAGAATTGGACATATTTGGCTAAACCACATATTTTTCAAAAATACATAGGTGAAAAAGGCCATGAATTTACCTCAAAGTAAATTCTGAAATTTGTAAATCAAATAGCTCGTTGAAAATTCCTTGATATGTTTTTTCAATATATATGAAAATACAGAAGTTGACAAAAATATTTATTGATTCCTTTACTGAATTATAATGTCATTAAAATTATGCCCTATAATACACAAGGACATGCAAAAACTAAGCACAATACACAATATATTGTTAAGCAAAAAAATCTGCAAACCAACTCTATTAAGGTTCACTCAGGAAAGGGAGCAATGGAGTAATGGAATAAAAAAGTATAAATATGAAGCACTACTAAGTGGCAAGAAGGGATTGACTACAAAGAACCTGAAAGAACACAGAAGTATTGCCAGCAGCCACTATCCTTAGGGCTGAGGCATAGCTCCAAGGAAGGAACAAATCTGGAAGCTCCCTTTCTCCCAGCGGACAACAGGTTCTCATCGCGTAAGGTGCCACTCTGGTCCTGTATAGAAAAAGTGCCACAGGCCCACACTGGCTGGCAGACTGCTCAGAATGGTGGTGGTGCTGGATCCGCCGGTAAATACCACTGGCTGCCTCCTATGCAGCTGGTATATGGAAGAACACGGAAGCACTTCACTACCAAGAACAGTCCCTTTCTCCTCCAGTGTCCCTCTGGCGCCATCTACTGACAAGGTTTAAATATTGTGCCAGCTGACTAAGGAGAGGTGTTTGCAGAGCTCAGAAAGGTAATGAAACATGGATTTGGAGCTGCAAGGCAATAAAGTGATAAGTGGCATGACAACTTTATTATGGCAAATGTATAAAATCTGAAAGCATTACATAAGGATGGATGGATAGAGATAAAATATGTTTGCATATGGGAAACTAAGAATATTGTTATAAATGATGTATTATTTATTCAGACAGTAGGACAGTATAAATATATTTTTTTATTTTGACAATTTTTAAAACAGCACAGGGACTAGCATATCAGTTAGGTTTCCTCTGAAATAAAATTTAATAATATGCACATCATTAAGAAAAAATACACTGGACTGTTATATTTAAGTGAGAAAATAAAATTCTTTCAGACTGTATCAGTAATCTCCAAATCTGATTCACTAAATTAATGATAATTCATATAACCTACTCGTTATTTTTTCTACCAAAATTGCTTTCTCTGAAACACTGGGTCCGTAAACTTAGATCCAGTGTAATTAGTTTTCTGAAAATACCTCTCTTTTAAACAGATGCTGTTAGATTCTAAAAGTATCTTAGAATGTGAGGATTTTTACATTATTTCTCTCTCTAGCTATATCCTATTAATTTAGGGGTTCTCAAAGTGTGGTCCTGGGACCAGCAACATCAGCATCGGCTGGGAACTTTGTAGAAAGCCAGTGCTCAGGCCCTACCTCATATCTTTAATAAAAAATTCTGACCATTAGGCCCAGTCATCTTTAATTCTAGATGATCTCTAGGTAATTCTGGTGCATGCTAATGTTTGAGGAACACTGATAAGTTTTGCTAATGTAAGTTTTACTTACAATAGCTCCAGACATATAGAATAATTAGTGAACATCTCTTTTTTAGAGGTTTATTGAATAAGTTTATTCTGAGGTCTACTTCTTGTGCTAGAGTTTTCCGTGCATTTCTATCATGTTGGTTACCGGGAACAGATTGTGAATATTTCTATCTGGGAATTAATATGCATGCAAAATAACAAAAGGCTTTTTGACCTCCCTTTTTCTAAAAGAATTGTACAGTTTAAATATTTGGTGCATTTTAAGTTTTGTCAGTTGGAGCATTAAAGCAAGTATCAGAATCAAATAATTAATCTAATACTGTGATGTGTTAAAATTGAGCATTCAAATTTGAATGTGAATTTAAATTTTTGTTTTTCTGCAAAAAAAAGTCCTTATCACTTTCAGAGATTTCTCTATATCCCAGAAGTGTCATCGTACTGAATAACATTTATTTTTATTTGATAATCAAATAGAGTAGAGTAATAGCACCAAGTGATTTGAAGGAGATATTCCTGAAATTGATTCTGTATTCTAGACTGCTCTTGTTTTTCCAACATTGAATTTTAATTTACTTTTGCTTTTTGTACTTTTCACAGGGAAAAAATACTAGCTTCCAGGTAATGTTGCTGTTTACTTATATATACATCTCAAGCATTATATTCAAAGCAGATCTAATGTCATACTAACACATTTAAGAATTTTCATATCCATATAGTATCTGCAAGCAAAATATTACTCTCCCTAGGTACATTTCTTCCATGTTCAGGATTGTGAGCAGGGAAACACACCAAGTTAACCCCCAAATCTAAGATGATGTGTCTTTGGTTGCTGTAATTTCCATCAAATATTACCTGCCTAGAGTCTGCACTGGGCATCCTCCACATAAGCCCAGGAGACCACTGCACTCTGCCTTGTGTCAGCTTCTCAGAAAGAAGACTCAAATCTCATTCACATGTCCACAGACACTAACTTCAGATACCACTGTAGCTACCATGGGCTTACATAATTACAAACTGAATATTTCATTTTCTATTATTTTTGTTTCCTGTCATTACTTATAATAGGAGGAATATTTATGCATGGTATCTGCTTCGGAGTGAGCCTTTTGAATAGAATTACCAATACTAAGGTGCTGAATTCTTAACGCATTCTCAGTAAATAGACGTATACCTTCTCTTGTCTATTGGATATGAAGAAAGGTAATTGTGTTTAGATATTCATTACATTTATGCAACTGTTTCTTGTTTTAGCCAGTGAGGCCAAAAGTCAGATTTCCATGGCAAGCTTTCTCTCTTTGTATTTTGTAAGCATTTATGGGACTATTATTCTTCCAATGACACAGGCTTTGAAGAATCTATCAGAAACTTACTGAATGGTTCTAACTTATCTGTAGACAGGTAAAGACAGAACACATTTAAGAATGATTTACACATTAGTTGGATGAATTCCTGCCTACTGTTCTTAGCACAAGGGCTTGATTTTTTTTCTTCCATCCAGTTTTCATTTCACTTCACTATCTGAATTCCAAAATTATATTCTCCTCCAAAGGTATATATTTCTGCTTTTATTCCAAAGTGTGTTTCCCTTTTGTATATATTACTGTATGCCAGAACTACAAAATATCTATTTTTCTGAATTCTGTACTAAATTGCATTTTTAAAAAATATTATATTTTTATTGAGAATTTCATATACTTTTTTTTGAGCTCACTGACTGTGATTGACAAATACAAAGGTGCATTTATTTAGGTTGCACAAAGTAATTTTATTAGGGTGTACATCATGATGATTTAATATCTGCATATATTGTGAGATGATTACCACAATCAAGGTAATTAACATATCCATCACCTTATATAGTTACTTTTTGTTGTTGAGATTTCAAGTACGCAATGCAATATAATTAACTATAATCACTTTATTATGTATTAGATCTTCAGAACTTATAATAAAAAGTTTTACCTTAGACCAACATCTCCCCGTTTTCCCCACCGCTTAACTCCTGGTGACCACATTCTGTATGCTTCTATGAATTCAGCCTGTTTGATGCCACAAGTATGTGAGATCATACAGAGTTTGTCTTACTTTTTCTGGCTTATTTCATTTATTAAACTATGTCCTCCATGTGCATCCATTTTCTCATTATTGGCAGAATTTCCATTTTTTTATGACTGAATAATATTCTTATATGTATGCATACATGTATGTATGCACACATTTTCTTCTCATGTACTCTCTTGATATCTTTCTCATGCTGCGATATTTGCAAAGTTATAAATGACTATGTAAGTTGAGTATGGAACTGAAGAACATAATCTTGCTTCAGCTAATTGCAATAGCATATTTACGCCTGTACCAAGAGAGTATCAAAAGAAAATTCAAAGTTTTACTTAATATAAAATTGTATTGAGCAAGAAACAAACTATTTAAACCTGAAACTGGTATGATGTTCGGAGGTACAATATTTCAGGATGGCTTATAAAGTGAAAAATGAGGATGTTGTTTAAACTTTACAATGGCTAGTTATAACAATGGATGTTTCCAGATTTCAAGGAATTAGCCAAAAGTGATTATCTTATACCATTTTAGGAAGTTTTGTTTATGATTACCAGAGGTATTTAGAAGAAGTGGCTTAAGCTAAATTTCGCTTATGTTCTTGAAATAAGCCAGACTAAGTTTTGCTTACGTGGCTTAAATGGATTTGTCTACTCAAGAGATCTTATTTTAACAAGAGATTCTTCTCTTTTTCAAGTCATGGCTAAGTAAACCTTGGTACCTTAAAATTTTCTGAACTCAGTGGTTATGTAGGTTCCCATCTACAGCTTGTGAACTTTCTTAATAGGATCCCAACTTCAAAAGGCATAATCAGTAAGTTCTAAGATGTATGGGTAGGATCACAAAAGACTAGTATTCTCAATATTTATCACCTTGTCACCTTATTAAGAAAACCAATCAAGCAATTATTTCAGTATCCCAATGAAGGCTTTATTTCATTCTATGGCTCTCTTTATTTTTACTTAATAACATATGTACCATGTGCCAGGATCTATGGTCAGTGTTTTAGAAGTGTTTTCTTCCTTAATAACTCAATTATTAAATATCTTATCAAAGAGAAAAATGAGGAACAGAGACACTGAATAATTTGCCCAAGGTCACATAGCAAGCAAGGGGTAGAGATGGGATTTGAATCTTGACTATAAAATTTTGGAGCTCATACTATTTTTTAAACAGCTTCATTAAGGTATAATTGATATTACAACACTGCAAATGTTTAATGTATATAAGTTGATGAGTTTGGACATATGTAAACACCTATGATACTATCATCAATCAAGTAATAAACATATCTATACATACAAAAGTATATCCTCCACTCCACTTTTTCTGGTTAGAACACTTAACGTGAGGTCAAACTTTAACACAGTTTTTAGTCCACAGTACCTTGCTAACTCTAGGCACTTTATAATACAGCAGATCTCTAGAACTTGCTCATCTTGCATAATGAAACTCAACACCCAGTGAGAAACAACTCTCATTTCTCCTTCCCCTACATGCTGGCAACCACCATTCTGTTATCTCCTTTTATGAGTTTGACTATTTTAAATACCTCATATAAGTGGAATCATACAATGTGTGTCTTTCTGAGGCTGTCTTATTTCACTTGGCATGATGTACTGCACATTCATCCATGTTGTCAATAATGGTTAGATTTCCTTCTTTTTGAAAGCTGAATAATATTCTGTTGACTATACTATCCTTCTGAGAATGAAGCAAAAGAGGTAAACTTTTCCAAGAGTAAGATTATCATCCCCTCTGGCAGAACTAGAGTCAATTGACAGCAATTTTTGTCACATGAGCTGCTGCCATGAAATTCTTCCATAGAAAAGCCAGATTTGTATGGGATGTCAGCATGCCTGGTGTCAACATTTATGTTTTTGTGGGGGTTTTTTTGTTTATATTTTACTATCCCAGTCTTCAGCTTCATTGTAATTTTGACTTCTCCCTTCTGTGTGTCCAGGTTCCCTTTAGTGAAATGTGCCACTGATTTCCTGCTCCTTTATGCCTGTTTCCCTAACAGTACATTTTTGAGTCAAATATCTTTCATCTGCAAATTATGGTATTTAAAACTGGGATTTTAAGTATGGATATCCACAGCTATTTGTACAGTGAGGTTTATTTGAGTTTGGACAGGGAGGACATTTTGAGATGTTACATGGGTTTCTATGGAGATGAGCAGAGGAATACAAACATCTACACTGGCTTTAAGTGGCATAGTTACCTATAACTTCCTTTTAAAAGGTGCTTTTGTTATTAAAAGTGGAGAACTGATTAATTTAACATCAATACATTGATATACTATGTATCTACGCAAACGAATAAAGAAGTTCTTTATGTATTAATAAGATTTACAATAAGTATTTTTATGTAAAAAAAGAACGGTGCACAAATTTACCTATAGGATGATACCATATATGTTTTACTATGTCCTGTGAGGGATATAAAAGTCTCCATGAATGTCAGCACACCATAACAACAGTAGTTATCTATTGAGATAACAACAGCACTGCTGAGCAGAGCTTGGAGAAAGACTTTACTGTATGCTTTTACAAAATATTTTTTGTTTGACTTGTGAATTTTTTTTAGAAATTTGAAGTAAAATTTTAAAGATATATTAAGAAGAACAGTTCCAAAGCAGCTCAGTAAAAACAATGCAAAGAGAAGGGTTTGCTTTTTGAGGTACAGATTACTACAAAATAATAGCAATAAAACGAGCATGATACTGGGCAGAAAAATAAAACAAGTATAACTTAATACAAATATTTAATCCAGAAATAGATCATGTGCATTTAATCCAGAAATAGATCATGGGCAGCTGGACAAACTTTTACAAAATGAACATACCTGTTACTTCCATACTTACCAAGATATAGAACGCTGTTAGCGACCAAAAAGCCTATTTATACCTCCTATTCATCATTTATCATAAGGTAACTGCTATTTTGACTTCTATCACTGGAGATTAGTTTTACCTGTTTTTGAACTTTCCATAAGTGGAATCATATGTTTTTGCCCCATTGTGTATCATTTCTTTCACTTGAAGTTATGTTTATTTGTAAATGTAGTTTGGACTTCCTCAGTGCTATGGAGCATTTAATTGTATGGCTGCTGATCCTACTGCTGATAGACATTTGAATGATACCAGTTTTCAGCTTTTGCAAATAATGCTGATGAATTTTTTTAACACACCTCTTTCAATCTGTTTCTGATGGGCTTAATTGCCTTAGAGAACAATTATTTGTTCATGGGATTTGCATATGTTCAGCTTTAGTAAATACCACTAATGTTATGAACTGATTGTACAATTTACATTTTCACCAACCCCTGAAATTTTATCATAGCTTGCATTTCCCTGGTTATCATTGTTGATTACTTTATTTTGTAACTGAATCACTTTGTCTTGGATGTGTCTTTCAATACAGCAATGTGAATTTTTCATATTTTATGAGTTATTTAAAGATACATTAATTCATGTTATATTTTATGCTTAATGTTGTCATAGGTTTTTAAGAAGCCTTTATTAGCAAAATGTATATGCTTTGTTTTAATTGTTATGTACTTTGATGAGTTTTAAGTATTGCTTTTGTTTGTACTTTATTTTTCTATTAAACAACGTAAGTTAATATGTAGTAAATTTATCTTATTTTAGAAACTACCAATAATTCCATTTTATGAACAATAAGAAGACTCTTTTTTAGTCCTCTCTCCTTCCTCTGCTCTAGTACTGTTTTAATTAATAATACTGTTAGTATTATTAATTTTCGACTGTAAGCATTCATCTCTTTGTGATGTGAATATGCATAGAGTCCCATTACTTGATTTGGATTTTTTAAATGATCTTCTGTACTTACAGTTACTATAAATGAGCAAGTCAGTCTTCTTACCTTCAGTTTTCCTCTTAGCGATTATTAGTATCTATAATCTCTGTTCTTGGAGCAGATGAATCCTTTAAATTACTAAATTTATGTTAATCTCAATTGTTTTTTATTGAAGTGTAGTTGATATACATTATTATATTTTCAGGTCCACAGTAGTTCAACAGTCACCCACATTACTGGCTCCTCACCCCCACTAGCACAGGCACTATCCCTGCAATATTGGTCACCTCACAAAATGCTATGGAAACATCCTTTGAGTTCTTTCACATTGCAAAGTATAGCATCAAGTCTTCACACTTTATGTAAGTTTGGGGAAGTTTGGTTAAATATACAATCATTGGGTCACACTTCTGTAGTTCAAGTATTTTGTACCTGTTGCTCCACTGTTTTCTGATATTGAATATGGAAATTTCTTAAACCATCTTGATTTTTTTTCCTTTGATAAGGGTTTTGAAACTTTCTTGATCAAACAAAGGAGTTTTCTCTTTTTTCTTTTTTTTTGAAGTCCATTATATTTCCTAGATAATTTCTCAATGTAGGTTATTTTGGATCAATTTCCCCTGGTTCATAGAATCCCCTTTAATATGTAGATTCAGTCTTTACTATTTTTGGGAATTTTCTTCAATTATATTTGTGTTTTTCCTCTGTACCATCATTTTAGTTTCTTTTTTGAAGCCTTCAGTTATGTATGCTGTCTTAGATTGGGTAAAGCTATTTTGAGATTAGTATGCAAGATATTTGCTAGAAAGAGATCTTGGGATAAATGCCTGAGAAAATTAGGGGAAAGAAGCATGATGGATGAGAGGAAAAAATTTATCTTCAGTGCAGTTCCCAGATAGGACTTAGCAAAGTCAGTGAGGCTGGAGGTGATTGCGTCTTGTCATCTGTTCAGAGTTGTGGGGTGGAGCAGGTAAGCTGGGTATTTATTCCTTCTCGCTGCTGAGTCATTGGAGGCTACGCATCAAAGGAAGCAAAACCTAAAGTGACATTTTCTTCAGCCAATGCAGTCTCTAAAGACGTCTAAGAGTGTGACACCATTTTCGGAGCACTCCCAACAGGGGAATCAGCCATTCATTTCTGAAGGGAGATTTGGGTGGCACATAACAACATCCACCAAAGATCATTCGTTGAAGTGCTTAGATTGATTACTTTGTATGCAATGTGGACTAAGTCTCAGGAATTCCTTGGAAAATCTTAGGAGAGAATGTTTAATGGAATAAAGTATAGCTCTCAGTACTGTGGTTGGGCTTGGGCCAGACTTGCTATTCTTAGTTTCTCCCTCCTACTCCATATTCTAGTTTTCCCTCACCCTCACTAGCAGTTCTGATCAGTGGCTTATTTGGTGGCACTACTCAGACTTTCAAACCCCTTGTCAGACTGAGAATGTTGCACTTGAACATTTTACCAACAAAATTGTGCCCAAACATATCACCTGGGTGCCAAACATAGTCCTCCAGGGCTCCATTGTGTACAGAAACTCCTGCTTCCTCTTGATAATTAGAGACAAGTGTCCCTGCCAGGATGAGGTTTCCTCTTGTCTGCTTCTCCCTTAGCATGAAATGTCTGAAGTGCCCAGGTGGTAGCCAAAGCTTACAGTTGAATTCTTCCTCTGATGAGAGTATGTCCCTTTGGAAGACCAGACTTCTTAGCGCATAGGAGCTAGAACTGTGGCATGAGGGAGCACTGATTCACTGTTTGTGTTACTGATGGCAACCCATTCATCTTACAAACCTTTTTTTATTACCAGACATGTGCAGTCTATTTACATATATAAAGATCTTTGATGTAAGTGCTGGATGATGGCACTCTGTTCATGGAAGATACACCTCCATGTTGCCACTGCAGCTTTGCGTTCAACGATCTCTATCAGTACTTTATGTGGCTGGCAGCTTTTGGATTATATGGTAAGTGATACAAGTGAATTTCATGGAGATTGGAACACTCCTCTTCTTTTTCTGTAAACTATGTCTGTTCATTTGAAGTTATATCATAAAGCATCCCATATCCATGGATTAAATTATCTTTAAGTCCTCTAGTAGTGCTGGCTGAGGCCCTATAAACATGAAAGGAAAATCTCATAAGCAGAATATGTGTATTTTCCTGACAAAGTAATTTGCTTTACTTTCTGGGGTGAAAGAACTTCAGTATAGTCAGCGTTCTACCATTTGGCCTGACAGTTCCTCAAGGAATGGTGTGATTTTGGGAATCACAATTAATTTCTGTTGCTGGCAAGATGGACTTCTGCTAGCAGCAGTTTGGAAATATGGTAAGTTGCTCCATGTATAGCTTCTATCCTTGCCATTATGACTGCTTCATTCATGCACCCATTGTGTTAACACTGGGGTGGTTGAGGTCAATTGGCTGAGCAGTTTTGTCTGCAGGTCACTTTGTATCTGTTTTGTGCTGGTTTCATCTGATGAGTGTTACTGGGCAATCCGAACACCACTTTGTGTTTCACTCCCGTATGCCCATCACATGCCTCATTTCCAGTCTTCCTGATCCTAGATCTTTTTTTTTAATTAAGGTATCATTGATACAGACTCTTATGAAGGTTTCACAAGAAAAACAATGTGGTTATTACATTCACCCTTATTATCGAGGATCCCCCATACCCCATTGCAATCACTGTCTATCAGTGTAGTAAGATACCAAGAGTCCCAATTTGTCTTCTCTGAGCTACACTGTCTTCCCTGTTACCCCACACACACCATGTGCACCAATCATGATACCCCACAATCCTCTTCTCCCTCCCTTCCTATTCGTCCTCCCCCACCCCTTCCCTTTGGTAACCACTAGTCCCTTCTTGGAGTTTGTGAGCCTGCTGCTATTTTGTTCCTTCAGTTTTGCTTCATTGTTATACTCCACAAATGAGGGATATCATTTGGTATTTGTCTTTCTTCGCCTGGATTATTTCACTGAGCATAATACCCTCTAGCTCCATCCATGTTGTTGCAAATGGTAGGATTTGCTTCTTTCTTATGGCTAAATAGTATTCCATTGTATATATGTACCACATCTTGTTTATCCATTCATCTACTGATGGACACTTAGGTTGCTTCCATATGTGGGCTATTATAAATAGTGCTGCAATAAACATAGAGATGCATATGACTTTTTGAATATGATAAGTTGTTTTCTCTGCATAAATTCCTAAGAGTGAAATTCCCAGGTCAAATGGTATTTCAATTTTAATTTTTTGAGGAACCTCCATATTGCTTTCCACAGTGGCTGAACTAATTTACATCCGCACCAGCTGTGTAGGAGGGTTTCCCTTTCTCCGCATCCTCACCAGCATTTGTTGTTCCTAGTCTTTTCAATGTTGGCCTTCCTAACTGGTGTGAGGTGATATCTCATTGGGGTTTTAATTTGCATTCTCCTGATAATTAGCAATGTGGAGCATCTTTTCATGTGCCTGTTGGCCATCTGAATTTCTTCTTTGGAGAAGTGTCTGTTCATATCCTCTGCCCATTTTTTAATTGGGTTATTTGCCTTTTGGGTATTGATGCTTGTGTGTTCTTTATATATTTTGTATGTCAACCCTTATTGGATATGTCATTTATGAATATATTCTCACATACTGTAGGATGCCTTTTTGTTCTGCTATGGTGTCCTTTGCTGTACAGAAGCTTTTTAGCATGATGTAGTCCCATTTGTTCACTTTTTATTTTGTTTCCCTTGCCCAAGGAGATGCATTCAGGAAAAAGTTGCTCATGTTTGTATCTAAGAGATTTTTGTCTGTGTTTTCTTCAAAGAGTTTTATGGTTTCATGACTTACATTCAGGTCTTTGATCCACTTTGAATTTACTTTTGTGTATGGGGTTAGACAATAATTCAGTTTCATTTTCTTGCATGTAGCTGTCCCGTTTTGCCAACACCAGCTGTTAAAGAGGCTGTCATTTCCCCAATATATATCCATGGCTCCTTTATCATATATTTATTGACCACATATATGTTTGGTTTCATATCTGGGCTCTCTAGTCTGTTCTCTTGGTCTATGGGTCTGTTCTTCTGCCAGTACCAAATTGTCTTGATTACTGTGGCTTTGTAGTAGAGCTTTAAGTCAGGGAGAGTAATACCCCCCCAACTTTATTCTTCCTTCTCAGGATTGCTTTGGCTATTTGTGGTCTTCTGTGGTTTTAGAACTATTTGCTCTAGTTTGTTGAAGAATGCTGCTGGTATTTTGATAGGGATTGCATTGAATTTGTAGAGTGCTTTAGGCAGGATGGCCATTTTTACAAATATTAATTCTTGCTATCCATGAGCATGGGATGTGTTCCCATTTATTGGTATCTTCTTTAATTTCTCTCATGAGTGTCTTGTAGTTTTCAGAATATAGGTCTTTCACTTCCTTGGTTAGGTTCATTCCTAGGTATTTCATTATTTTTTATGTAATTGTGAATGGAATTGTTTTCCTGATTTCTCTTTCTGTTAGTTCATCATTAGTGTATAGGAATGCAACTGATTTTTGTGTATTATTGTTGTATCCTGCAACTTTGCTGAATTCAGATATTAGAACTAGTAGTTTTGGAGTGGATTCTTTATGTACAATATCATGTCATCTGATCCTCATCCTAGATTTTTCATTTTTCCTCTTTGCAGGTCTTTGACTACTAGCCAATCAATTAACTAATGTTCATAATTAAAATATAATAAAAGCCTCAATCATTCCTTCCATTCAGAGTAGGTAATCATCAGGTACACTGTACAAATCTCTACCCACTGAAACAATTTTCTTTACCACTGTCTTTGAATGCCACTCCTGAGTGGGGCTTTAGTGCAGCTTCACTGTGGTAACTCATTCATGAGTGAAGCAGCGATTTACCCTTCTCTATCATCTGGTCCTAAGGGATGTCTTCACGGGGCCATGACTGCACTGAAGGAGGTCCTCTGTACAGTACTGGTGGACATCACGGGCATCTGGGCTGCCTGCTCAGGCATCTTGCTTATGTTCTTCAGTCCTATTCCTGTTTGATCCTAGATGGTCATTACCACCTTATGATGGAGTATTGTTGGGCCTGCCCAATTTTATGATTTGATGAATCTAAGGAAACCAAATTCATGATGAGGCAACAGATTTAGACAGGAGGAAAAATGTTACTAGACAGTCCCAATGAAAGGAATATTATCTAGTGGAGAGCTCTAGAACTGGAAGAACTTTTCAAAATGTCTGTATCTTTATGTGTTTACTTTTATCAGTCACTAGATAAAGGTTTCTTCTGGAATAACCATGGTTTTCAGGAAATCAGTTATTTTTCACCAGAGGCAATCTCCAAAGGGACTGATGGCTGAGTATTAGCAATTTCAGTAGCTGGGACAGTGAATCCTTCATTCACAGAAGATGTGGGAAGCTCATCATTACAAATGTGTGTCCTTACAAATATGTGGGATTTCTTTTCTCTGTGCATACACACACACACACACACACACACACAATATGGCAACATTTTTCTGATAGGTTTTCTTTGTCAGATAATTCATTTCACTAACATTTTATTCTTTTTCCTTGTGGCATGATTTTGCAGGTACTGTGCAAACACTTTTTAAAATTTCTTATTGAATCAGTTAGCTTTTCCTGGTCCAGGTGTTTGCTAGGTTTGTTTTGCTGTTAGGTATGGTTATTTCAACATTTCTGGATAGCTTACTCTCATAATACAAACATCTTCTCTTTCTTCACTAACCACCAACACAGGCTCCTTCCTACAAATATGTCTTGTTTGTTAATTTTAGTGCACTATTACTGACTCTCTCTCTCTGAAATAAACTAGGATGGAATGACTTCTACCAACATTCAACTCAATCTGTTTCCTTACAGCTTGATGCTTTTTGCTTTTAGCCTGTATTTTTTCCTCAGTAAGTATATTTTGTGATCTGCTGCAGCTGAATTCAACACCTGGAATCATTCTTAAATTTCTTTCCACTTCCATATATGAATACTCTAAATAAACATCATTGCTTTTGAAAGTCCTTATCAATATTATAGTGTATTAAAAATGTGTTTTGAGTTTTTGTTTTTCTTTACAACTTTTGAGTGATTTCTGAGAGAAGAAAAGGAATATGTTAATTTTCCCTCTGTATAAACTCTGGAAGCTGAGCAATACACATATTAGAATAAGCTCCTTAAAAGTCTTTCTACAAATGTAATTGAACTTGCAGTAGATTTTTAAAATATGTTGGGAAAAATTGGCAACCTTACCCTAGTAAATAGTCTGATGTGTTAATCTGGCATCTCTCCTGGTGTTTCATTATATAATTTAAAAGAATCATATTTAATACCTCAAAGTGTATATAACTATTATGAGTGGTATGTTGCTTTCTATTATATTTTCTAGTTGATTATTGCTGATAGATGGTAATGCTATTGAACTTTGTAGCTGAACTTGTATCTTGCAACCTTGTTGAACTCTTATTTTTTATGCTATTGATACTCTTGATTTTTCTATGTAGTTTAATTTTTCTCAGAATCATGCCTTGCTTCTTTCTTCTTCTGAGATTATATTGAACAATTCTAGTTCATCTTGCTCACATTGGACAACAGTAGGCATCCTAGTGTTTTCCTGATTTTTAAAGGGATTACATGTATGTTTATGTTGTTTCCTATATGATATTGGTGTATGACCTATATTAGGTAAGGATAATTCTCACTAATTACTTTATTAAACATTTTGAGATGTTGAACATTACCCAATGCTTTTCTACATTAATTTGCAATTTGCCTCTTAATTAATTAGCGGTAAGACATTTTATCAAATGTTTCTCTCACTTTTGAATTCCTGACATAAAACTTACATATACATCGTAAAAATAAAATGTAGACTCAATTAGATTATGTCATCATTTAGAATTGTGCCATTTTGGTCAAAAATTACTTTTATTGTACCATCTTTACTAATTTTATAATTAAGTTCAAGTAAGTAAGGCATTTCTCTCATGTTCTCTTTTTCTGGTAAAACTTGTCTATGATAGAAGTCCTTGAGACTTTGGAAGAATGTTCATATACAGCAATCTGGTAAAGGTGTAAAGACTGTTTGTGTCCGTATCTGGGTTTCTGGGGCTTTAGGGGCCAGTGAGAGGTTGCTAATTAGCATTTCAGTTGCTATCGTGCTTGTTTATGTGTACTTTGCCTATTTGACATTTCATTCTTCTCCAGAAGAATGTATGCATTTCATCTAGGTTTGCAAATATATTGCATATAATTGTGTGTATGCACACATATATGTATATATGCACATATAAAAATGTACATATGTTCATTTGTATGTATATTTTATATATATATATACACACACACCATATTTTGTCTAATTTTATTCTAAATTTTATTTTGTTTATTTTTTCCTTTATATGATACTGATTTCTGCAAGAGCTATATTTGTGTTATCCCTTTTCTTCAAAGAAACATTTTTAGCTCTGTTTGAACTTATTAATCATGTTAGTCAAATTTCCTACACTGGGAAAGTTTACTGAGATTTATCCTGTTATTTGACAGATTTGTCAGTCTCTCCTTGGCTTCTTTCTTTTATGCCTGGCATACATGGTGTGTGAGAGGGAACTAGCAATCCAATATCTTTTCAAGAGTTAGTATCTTTTTAGGAGCCAATGCCAGGAAAGATGTCTGAGGTATTTGTGGAAACAGGTAGGATAGCTGTAAACCTGGAGGGTGCTTATGTGTTAAGGGTGTGTGATTAGCTGCTTCTGAAAGACACGAAACACATGAGGTCTTATTTGAAGCTTAATCTTTTCAGTTCATAAAAAGTCTGGAGGAGTAGCTTTCATTTGCTGGTGTGGTTTTAATGGCTAAGTTTTGTCCGAGCTGTGGGCTGCCATCTTCCATTACCTTCATATGGGGTGTTTAGCACTTATATTTAACCCCCAGTTAGAACCTACTTTGTGCCTGGTTTGTTTGGTTTTGTGTTTTTACAGTTAATCCTCACCAAAAAAATCTGTGAGGCAGGTCTTATTATTTCTCCCTCAAACAACTCTGTAGGACATAAAAATCATTACCAAATATTTCTAGCAAACTTTATTTTGTTTCTCACTGGCCAACACTGAGACACAACTTACTCCTTTTCTAGGGATTAGACTTGTCTTCAATGAAATCAAATTATCTCCGCCAATATCAGAAAACAAGTTACGGTGCTATTACCAGATAAAAACGAAGGGGTAGAAATTATCGTCTCTAATATAAAATCTTTGTGGGAGAATTAAAATGATGGCAGGATTAAAAATTCATAGTAGTACATAGGGGTAAAATATATAAATGGCTTTGAAGCCACTTAATTGATATCATTGCTATCATCTGGTTTTATGGAAACAATAAGCAAATGGATTGGTTCAATAATCTTGTTTTCCTTGTTTTAAATACAGACTGAAAGGTTTTCATAATAAATAAGAACAACAGAGAAAATCACTTTGAACTATTAAACTTTTGTTATATTGAACTCTGTAATCTTTGAAAATATTCATGATAATTTATAGGGCATAAAGAAAAAATAAGTTGTACTAAAATAGTACAGTGGAGTACAAATAACAAACGCATTTCTTGACCATCAGAAGAATTATTTTTGACAGGAGAAAAGTAAAATTGATCACAAAAGGTTTTTCACTGATATTTTAGAATTGTTGGAGAAAAATTCTAAGAAAAACTTTAAATTGCCTACTGTGGAATATGAGAATTAACAAAACTGAAAGTATAATGTAAAATTGTCTGCAGAAAACAACTAAGATAATTTAGCAAACATCCATGTGTTCAGGTATCTTACACAAATGCAGGCAGGCACTTGTAGTTGTATTAAATTTGAACTTTAAACAAAAAGAAATATAAGCTCATAGTTATTTAAGCTGTTGCAGGATGAGATGTAAGAATGAATAGCAATTGTGGCAAAACTTGAACTGTGCAATGAAAGAAATTTTGTTAGCTAAGTGAGGTGGAATATATTGTATAACAATGGAAATCCACAGCATTCTGGATTGTTCTGTGATTTTGCTCATGTGTTTTCACACATAAATTCACCACATTTCCTTTATGTTTTTAAAGTACACCCTAAAAATAAAACCTTCTTATCTGAGGTTTCTTCCTAATATATACAACTTGGAAATGATTTCTATTTCTTCTGATTATTATCCCTTAGTAATTTATTTGTATGTTTTAACGAAAGGACACACACAGGCACATGACACAATTTTCTCTCCTGTTAGAGACTCTGATCTCCCTGAAGACAGAATTTTATTCTGGATCCCCTGTATCCTAAAATACTTCCTCTGATGCTGTTTTGTATATAAAGCAGATAATGCATTGTCTTTTTGTTGATAAAATGGAGATAAACCTTAATGGCAGCAAAACTATTTTTTAAAAAGCAAAAGCAAGCACACAGAAAAAAAGAGCTTCCAAAATGATCAGTTAATAGATGGATGGCTGCTTGGAGAACAGCTCCTGTCACCAAGCTTCAGGCACCCTGTGGCTTAAAGAAAAATATCCAGAATTTGCTTTTCAAGTCTACTTAGAGAATTTTTGAAAGAACTTTGAGATGAGAAGATGAATTCCATGAAAATATTCTGTATCATTTCCACCTTTTAAAGTGATATGATCCCTTCATTTTCAGAGGTTAAATTGTGTATCCAGCATTGATAAAAATCAGTCAGATTCAAATTCCTTCTGCAGATTTGTGATCTCCATAAAGATTCTGTTAAATAAGTTGAAATTGGAAGAAACATGTACCACACACCATGGGATTGCTAAAATATTCAATGTTATTCCTGAAATTTATGTGTATTGGTGTGCTTCAGAATCAGCTAGCAATCTATGAAAATACAAATGTTCAGAATCTACCATCTGACATTTTAAATATTTGGGATGTGGGATAAGAGAAAAGTCAATGTTTTTATCAAGTCTCTAAGCTGATTTTCACACACAGTGAAGTTTTACGATCACTGTACATATCAGTGATTATATATATGCATATCATTGATATATATACACACATGTATATCAATGATTATAAATAAATATATGCATATATATTTTCTTTTTTTTTTACCAAGTCACATTGCTATAGGGGAAATGTGAAAGGATGAGAACTAAATATTAATATGTGGCTATTGTTTACCACAAAACCAAGTTTCAGTGCAGTAGATTCCTAGAGCTGTGCAGATGACAAATGACTTTTTAACTGATAAGAGAAAACTTTAACATTTATAGAAATAAATGGATCTTCAAGTAAAAACAGATAAATTCAGTAATTAAAGAATTTCCGGTTTGCTGGGGGATTTTAAGACCATGTTTTAACAACCTTCAAGATTTCAAACCTACCAACAGAAGACATTTCCTTGAATTCACCAGAAACAGTTATTGGGCAATATTGTACACAATATGAATACTAGTCAGTATCCATTAATAATAAAAGAAACATTTGAATGATAGCATTTAGATGGCTCAGTGAAATGTTTCATAGATAGGCTATTGAAGTTATACTTAGTTGGCAATTACAATGTTGGAGAATTAAAATGATCTGAGACTGGATTCTTAGGTAAAAATTACTGTTTTTAGTATTTTAGAGTTTAGTATTTTAGAATCCTCATTCCTGTGGACAGTGGACTAAGATTATTCAGTTCTTCTATTTTGGATGGAATAGGTCGATAAATATGTAAACTTCAGTGTTGAGAGGAACAATTTGTAACAACAGAAAAATGTTTTGTGCCAGTCCTGGGATACCAGGTGCTCAGGCATTTTGTCTTGGATTTCCCAAGACTCTAACTACAAAAGTTTGTTAGCAACAGCCCATCAGAATATGCACATTTATCATTCAGTCATTTCAGAAGTGGAATGCTGTCTAGTGGAGGGAATCACATGAGGAGTCACCGTTGTGCTCAGTGGTGAATACAGGTAGCCAGGAGTGATTTGTTCATGTGGGGTGTGGCTGTATGTCTCCACTGGTCTAGCCCACTTGGTGGTAGGTTCTTCTATTAGTGAATTGTATTCCTTATCAAGTTGCTGTATACTTACAGGTATCACCTCCATCAACCATTAGTTCATGAGGGCAGGCTTAGCACTTTTTTAGTAAACCAGTCCTTTTCTTAATGTGATTTTCTTAGGCTTGTCTCAGTTTATGAGACTTAGGTTCAAGGGAAGTTTTACAGAATGGAAATGTCATTCTTAGGAATTTTGACTCTTCCTTTGATAAGATAAACTTTTCCTGTAGAACTGATGAATAGGTTGAGAGCTGCTGCCAAAATATATTTCAGTAGCATTTAGAAGTCTTCACATCCAAAAATAAAGTGAGATATGATGTTCAAAAATTCTCACTATAAATATAGTTCAACCTTGAACAATGTGGGTGTTAGGAATGCTGAACCCCTCCACACTGGAAAATCTGTATATAACTTCTTACTCCCCAAAAACTTAGTTACTAATATCTTACATTTGACTGGAAACCTTACTGATAATATAAACCATTGATTAACACATATTTGGTACATTATATACTTATAATAAAGTACGCTAGAAAAGAGAAACTGTTCTTTCAAATTGTTGCATATCTCCAAAAAATTTTTCCAATATATTTAAAATTTTTATTTTAAATTTATACAGTGGACCCATGCAGTTCAAACCCATGTTGTTCAAGGGTCAACTATTCATTAATCAGTTGTGATCTTGGTTGCTGATAGTTTTAATTCTATTACATGAAAGACTAGGTAGGCCAAATGAAAAACTTATTTTGTCACTTACTAGATTACTTCCAGGGCTTCTTGTTGCAGAGGATTCTACTCAAATGTGTCTGCTTACCTGGGTACATCATAGAGAATTAGCCAAGGGTAGATGTTGATTGTGTCATCTCTGATATACAAAGATGGCAATCAGTTGTTGGATCTACTTTTGTTGTAGCTATGGATAAGGTTATGGTCTGTTTTCTTTAATAGATAATGAAATTTTCTTTAGACACAATAATCACCTGGGGAGTGTGGCCTGAGATTTTATCCTAGGTCCTGGCTTGCCATTTATTTTCTCACCTGTGATTGGACTATACCTCATCAAAGACAATTTACTTGATGCAAGCTACTATCAGAAGACCATCAATACAAAGAAATATTTGTACCATACTTGGAAGTCCCTATTATAATTGGATTTGTCTGACTCACTGGTAACGACAATAGAACAGAAATATGCCCATATTTCAATAGCTCAGGTATATTGCATTCCTTACTAGGTGAAAACAACGTGGTATTTTACTTCCTCATGGAAAAATGTGAAAAAGGAAATAGCATTATTAGAGGACACATACCAAGTACTAATAATGTAGTCACTATTAAAATAATCAGGCATTACTGATGCAGTAAAGTTTACATCTGCAGTTAGGCCACCATAATGAGCAGTGAAGCATTAAGCTACTGGCTTTTTTCATCAACTGGGAAGGATTGTTAAACTGGACAATAAAATAGCATATATTTTGCCTCCATAAAGTCTGTTATAACAAAAATGATTTCATATAAATACAAGTATGTATTTTCAGTTGCACAATCCTAGAAAGATTCTATTGTATTCATGGATGTGAGTATGTGTGTCACATTGGTAGAAGAAGGGAGACTTTGCAAAATATTGAAAAGAGATTGGTATTATATTTCATTTTATATCCTTAGCTTGATAGAACAGGTTATTAATCATCTCTAATATTTACACCTTGTGAAGTATTATAATATCCTATATCTTTAGTGATTAACAGTGGCATAATTCATAGTAGGCATGACATTGAACTAAATGAAAGGTTATTACTGTATCTTTATCAAATTCAGTATAATAATATTTTCAAAACTAAAAATATATCAAATATAACATTCAGATGTTATATGTAACATTATATAAAGAAGAAAATATAATTTCTTCAACCTAAGTCACCGATTATTATTTTGTTTTCTAGCTAGATTTCACTTACTTATATATATAAAATCATATTTCATATGCAGTTTTAAATTTTATTTTTTAAAGTGTAAAAGTTTTGAACGTCTTTCCATGTCACAACTTATTCTTACACACACATATAGCTATTTAGGCTTACATTTTATAGGTGTATTACAATTTCAAAAGAATTTGCAATTTCTGGGTTTATAGGTCGTTTTCAATTTTATCACTAAAATCAAGAAGCCTGCAAATAAAGCATATACATTTTTATACCAATTGTCTTCTCATGATATATTTCTAAATATAAAGTAGAGTCATCAAATTATATAAAAATGTTTATCATTTTGCTAATGTGTCATTCAAATACCAGCTGACTCCAAAAAACATCATTCATGAGTACTACAATATAAATGATTGCTAATTATCCATAATTTGTGTAAGCTTTACTTTTTCTCCTTACATTGAAAAGAAAAGGCAAGGATATTGTATTTTGAGTTATTTAGTGTACCTAGACTATCTTGATAGAACCTTAAACTATGGTCATATTTTCTTTTTGGCTGCATTAGCTGTTGTGTTTAATTGGATTCTTATAAAAATTCAGGGCTTAATGAATAAATGAACCATGAAATAATGTTCCCCAAAGGATGGGCCATTTATATCATGATTCATCATATAACTTAAGTCTTAGAGAAAAGGATAATACTATCCTAGAATTGCATATATGACAGGTTGATTTATCTTTGTGTTCTTTGTATTTTGATGCACAAGCTTTTTAATGGCAATTCATTCATTAATTTGACAAGATATAACTCCTATGTGCATGACACCATGGTGGTACTGGAGGCATATATAAATGAATAAAATAGAGACTCTGCCCTCAAGAAGTTTAAAAACTAGTAGGGGAGAGACATGAAAATAAATAACCATGATACAGGCTGAAACGCTAAGTGCCCCAGAGAAGTATGAAGGCAGACTCCAGGATAATGCTGATGGTTGCAATTACTTCTATCTAAAGAAACCAGTTAGGTTGACATTGGTGAGGACTTTAAGTGTGCAGTGGAGTTTTACTCTTCTTTACAAAGATCATTATTTTTGCAACTCTAAAAATAACAAAAGTAGTATGAAAGTTCCATAGATGTTAAGTAACATTAACTAAAAAACTAATGTATTTCCTAAAATGTCAATGCTGTAATAAATCTCAAAAATCATCTAATTCTATGTATTTTCAAGATATAAGTAAAATATCTGGAACATTGAGGCATGTTTACTACAAAATCTCAGCTATCCATAACCATGTATAATTCTATGAGAGCTCTAACCTTAAAGGCTTACTGAGGGGTTGGAAGGAGGCTTTTGTGAAAGGGTTAAGATCTGTTGATATGGGTCAATCTAGAAGAAATTGTGGCTTGCTAATAAAAATCAATATCCTCATCAAATTAAATTATTCTCCTAGAGAATTCCATCACCCATGAACACAGCACTCTATAATTAGTATTTAACTCAAAATGCATTTACTAAGAAAGCAGATCTTAAGCTCTCATAACAAGAAAAAAAGTGTAGCTATATATGGTGATGGATAATAACTATGCTTATGATGATCATTTTGAAGTATATACAAATAAGAAATTATGTTGTAAACCTGAAACTAATGTTATTTGTTGATTATACCTCAATTTTTTTAAAAAAGCATTTCTTAAGATTGATTTTTTAATTGGAGAATATTTTCAATTGAGAATCAGAAGATTGGGATTTAGCCTTCATTCTATAAACAGTGTAAACTATTAGTAGTATGACCGTAGCAAAGACTGTAGCAAATGACCTTTCTTGACATAGTTTTCCTTGCTGGTTAGAACAGAAGATATTCTGTGATCTTCAAGTCCCTTTTAACTGTGTCCACAGTTTTCTTTATCAAATCCTAAGTGGAATATAAATTTTATAGTTGATTTTACCAGAAAGAAAGGTCAAGGATTTGGCTATTGGAACTGCTCATGCTTATTTGTCATAGATCAACTATTAATTGCCTTGTGAGAGTGCATTGTATTGTAAGAATCTTTCCTCCTCCCAGAGATAACTGCATTCAACAAGTTAATTTTTTTTGTCTTCCATTTCTATTTGATGCATCATTAAAATTCAAACCTGGATTCACCTATTACTGTAAATTATTTTTTAAAGTTATAATTATATGCTTTGTCTTTTAAATACAGCTACATAATTACTATAGAGACTTGTTCTGTGTTGAATGCAGGTGGGATGTAATATAAAATGTACCTTTTCTGAACAAAGGGGAAAAAAGTGCAAATCACAGCTGTAATTACTAGGTACAGGTGCACGGAAAAGAAAAAGGTTTTCTAGTCACTACTATATTCATTCATCTTATTTTGAGTAGGTAAGTATAGTTTTTTTAATTTGTAAAAAGTTGTCACTTAAATTTGATAAGCCCTTGATTGCTTGAATAATATCACACACTTCTACTTTTGTATGTAATGACCTAATTTGAGGTTGCTTTCTAGAAACTGTTGAGGTTTTTTTGTTTATTTTGTTGTTGTTTTTACATCCATGATATATTATTCTTTACAAAATGTCAGCTCAATGCTGAAATCTTATCTGGAACATGAGAAATGGGTGGCTGTGTCTGGAGGTCTAACACTCTCATCTCTGCAGCTTTCTAAGGACCCTGCAAGAGAATCAAAGTATCAGAAGTCATACAAAGGTTGCTCCTGGCAGTGTGTATCATACTGCAGGTGCATCACTGGTGAAATCAAAATTTTTTATCAACCATACACATACAGCCAGTGGTGACAAGAGAGTTCAACACCTGTCCATCAACACCCCAATTTCTCCCTGTTAGGTGGGTGCCTGCCAGTTCATGAGACTCTGGTACCTTACTAAAAATAGACCTTTTTATTTTTTTAAAATATTTTCTTGGACGTTCATTCAATTTCAAAAAGAATTTTTGGCCAAACTTTCTCATTTTAATTGTCTTCCTTACTTGAAAAAACTTTTTTCTGATAAAATTGCACTGATACACTTATTTAAAACATTTAAAATTATATACTATGTGTATACTTTTTCACTGTAAGTAGAATATCCTTCATTTTAAGATTTATCTCTTCAATAGTGTACTATGTAGGTGTTCAAGTACACTATGTTGTGTTCTTCAGCAATGTTTTATTACAATTAGAATTTTAGTTAGAAATAATCCATATGGGGTTTTAATGTGTTTTTTTCTCTCCGAATGCTGTTTATAAGCTCAGACATGAATATAATATGTATTTGTTAATTGAAACAGTCAATTTTTGTTTTTTAAAAATACATAGATTTTACTTACATCAGTCCTAAATATTATAATTAAATATATAATTTACATTTATATTTTCATTTGAAAATTCTCAATCAATGCCCAAAGACAGAAAATACTTGTTCAACTAATTATATTTTTATTCAATGAGATGGTTACTTTGTTGCATGCAATAACAGACCATGAGCAAAACATTTTATAATTCTCTGGATGAGAGGAAGAAGGAAAGATTTTTTAAAAAATCTCCTAATGATATACTTGAATTTTTTTTTTTTGCTTTTCTGGGAACTATCATGTCCCATGACTGAGACTCTGAAGACAGAGATGACATTCATAAGTGTTTGATTGATTATTCTTGCTTGTGTATATAATCTATTTTGTAAGATGTTACCTTAAAAGACCTAATTTGATCAGGCTGTTTTGCAGTCTACTACTTATTAAGCTTTTGAAACTACTTTGCCTATATAATTTGTGCAGTAAACAAAAATTTGGCTCATTGGCTCATATGTGGTCTGCCTTGCCACACATCTGTTCATAATCAATACCATGAATTACCTACAAATTACTTAGAGCAAAATAGGAAGATCCTGCTTGGTATGTCTATATAAAATACAAGTAAGTTTTGTTTGTCTGAGTGATGTCACCAAGATGCAACCATAAGTTATTCTTGACTTCACTCCCCATCACAAGAACAACTAATATTATTTAAGAACAAGGCACCATAAAGAGAATCCTAAGACACAGAGATGAGACTGAACTACCCCACTGAACCACAGAGACCAAGACAGGTGGCATTAGAAGAATAAGAGAAGCAGCTACACATTGACCACATTACCCCCACCTCAGGACAATGCAGAGTCCCCCCTGGGCCTCTGGTTCCTTCAGTGGGTAAAGAGAACCAGGGGGGAAACAATACCACACCCCCAGTATTGTGGTTCACTTTGCAGGAGCCACTGCTCTGATCTTGCACCACAGGGATTGCAGGGGAATCAGTGGGGCTCACCCACTGGGAAAATGACCATAATGGAGAAGGGATGGAGAAGTGCTTACAATAAATAGCTCATGGATCTTGGCAGACCAGGTTCATACATATATTTCCCAAGTAGTAATCCCAGCCAGAGGCTTTGCTCATGTACAGTACCAATTGGGGATGTACTGTGACCAGGGAACTCAGAGGGATGCAGATCTGCCTAATTCAGGACCTCAAATGAGTTTTCCTGCCAGAGAGCAGTTTGCCTATGCATGGGAGAGAAGCTGATCACATCCCCACTCACTGTGCAGAATATCTTCTGGCACCATTGGACCAGTAGGGCTGGTACTCCTGGACTCATTTCCGACCTAAGGACATACATAGACTGAAAGTGAAGGGATGGAAAAAGGTATTTCATGCAAATAAAAGGGAGGAAAAAAGCAGGAATAGCAGTACTTATATCAGACAGAATAGACTTCAATTAACAAGTGAAAAAGAAGGACATTACATAAAAGTAAAGGGATCAGTTAACAAGAAGATATAACAATTTTAAATATCTATGCACCTGATGTAGAAATACCTAAATTTATAAAACAATTACTAACAGACCTAAAGTGGGACTATATGGCAACACAATCATATTAGGGGCATTTTAACATGACACTTACATCAATGGAAAGATCATCCAAACAGAAAATAAGAAAATGGAGGCATTGAATGACACATTAGACCTGATGGACTTAACAGACATATGCAGAATGTTCTACCCAAAAGCAGAAGGGTACACGTTTTTCTCAAGTGCACGTTGAATGTTCTCCAAAATAGATGTCCCATATTAGGACATAAAAAGAGACTCAATAAATGAAAAAAAAAGATGGAAATTGTCTCAAGCATCTTTTCAGATAACAATGTTACAAAACTAGAAATAAATTACCTGAAAACTACAGCAAAAACCCCACAAACACATGGATCCTAAACAAAATGCTTGTAAATAATGGATCATAACCAATGAAAGAAGACAAACAATACATGAAGGCAAATGAAAACAGAAACACAACAGTTCAAAATATGTGGGGTGCAGCAAAAGTGGTTCTAGAAAGGGAAATACATAGCAATACAGGCCAACCCCAAGAAATGAGAACAGTCCAAAATAAAGAGTCAAACTCACAACTAAAGAAACTACAAAAAGAAGAACAAATGAAAACCAAAGATAGAAGAGGGACATAATAAAGATCAGAGCAGAAATAAATAAAGTAGAGAAGAATAAAACAATAGAAAAAAATTAGTGAAACCAAAAGCTGATCCTTTGAGAAGATGAACAATATAACAAATTCCTAGCCAGACTTATCAAGAAAGAAGTGAGGACACAAATAAAATCAGAAACAAAAAAGTTACAACTGATGCATACAGATGACTAAGAGGAGCATGAAAAGATGCTCCTCATCAGTAATTATCAGGAAAATGTAAATCAAATCCACAATGAAATATCACCTCACACCAGTCAGATTGGCCACTATCTAAAAGATACAAAATAACAAGTGTTGGGTATGTAGATAAAAGGGAATCCTTTTACACTGTAGGTGGGAATGTAAGTTGGTACAGCAGCTATGGAAAGCAGTATGAAAGGTCCTCAAAAATCTAAAAACAGAAATACCATACAAATCAGTAATTCTATTTCTATGTATTTATCCTATGGAAAAAATATTTTATCCTAAAAGATATATGCACTAATATGTTTATCGCTGCATTATTTACAGTAGCCAGGATATGAAAGTAGTCAAAGTGTCCATCAATAGATGAATGGATAAAAAAGATGTGGTACATATACGTAACAGAATATTATTAAGCTATAAAAAGAGAAAGAAGAAGATGGCGGCGTGAGTAGAGCAGTGGAAATCTCCTCCCAAACCACATCTATTTATGAAAATATAACAAAGACAACTCTTCCTAGAAAAGAGACCAGAGGACACAGGACAACATGCAGACTACATCCACACCTGTGAGAACACAGCGCCTCGCGAAGTGGGTAATATACAAGCTCCGGCCCGGCGGGAACCGAGCGCCCCTCCCCCCAGCTCCCAGAGGGAGGAGAGGAGTCTGAGCGGGGAGGGAGAGGGAGCCCAGGACTGCCGAACACCCAGCCCCAGCCATCTGGACCAAAGTGCATACACAGTGCATGTGTAGGGTCCTGGATACTATGGTAACAGGGCAGCAAGACCGGTGAGCGGGTCCCTGAGGCCGGCGCTGGAGAACAAAGAAAAGCAAGCTGCTTTTTTTTTTTTTTCTTTTGGTGAGTGCTTTTTGGAAGTCTTAAAGGGACAGGGACCCCAATACTAGGGAAATAGGGCAGCAAGACCGGTGAATGGGTGCCTGAGGCCGGTGCCTGACGACAAGAAAAGTGAGCGGCTTTTTAAAATTTATTCATTTATTTATTTATTTATTTATTTTGTGAGTGCTTTTTGGAAGTCTTAAAGGGACAGGGTGGGACACTTAGTCCAGAGGCAGGGAATCTGGGGATCTCTGGGCACTCTAACCCCCTGGGCAGCAGGGAGCACGGAGGCCCCTCACAGAGATAAATAGCCTCCTGGCCGCTCCCACTCCAACCAGGTTCCACCATTTTGGAGCAGAGGCCCGAGACAGGCCACGCCCACAGCAACAGTGGAGATAAACTCCATAGCAGCCGGGCAGGAATCAGAAGTCCTGTCTGCGCGCAGCTGCCCAGCACAAGCCACTAGGGGTCGCTGTTCTCCCAGGAGAGGAGGGCCACAAAACAACAAGAAGGGAAGTTCTTCCAACCGTCACTCGTCCCAGCTCTGCAAACTATTTCTATCACCATGAAAAGTCAAAATTACAGGCAAACCAAGATCACAGAGACAACACCAGAGAAGGAGACAGACCTAACCAGTCTTCCTGACAAAGAATTCAAAATAAAAATCATAAACATTCTGATGGAGATGCAGAGAAATATGCAAGAGCAATGGGATGAAGTCTGGAGGGAGATCACAGATGCCAGGAAGGAGATTACAGAACTGAAACAAACTCTGGAAGGATTTCTAAGCAGAATGGAAAAGATGCAAGAGGCCACTGATGGAATAGAAACCAGAGAACAGGAATGCATAGAAGCTGACATAGAGAGAGATAAAAGGATCTCCAGGAATGAAACAATATTAAGAGAACTGTGTGACCAATCCAAAAGGAACAATATCCGTATTATAGGGGTACCAGAAGAAGAAGAGAGAGAAAAAGGGATAGAAAGTGTCTGAAGAAATAATTGCTGAAAACTTCCCCAAAACGGGGGAGGATATAATCGAACAGACCACGGAAATACACAGAACTCATAAAAGAAAACACCTAAGGAGGACAACACCAATACACATAATAATTAAAATGACAAAGATCAAGGACAAAGAAAGAGTTTTAAAGGCACATAGAGAGAAAAAGGTCATCTATAAAGGAAAACCCATTAGGTTAACATCAGATGTCTCGAAAGAAACCCTACAGGCTAGAAGAAAATGGCATGATATATTTAATGCAATAAAACAGAAGGGCCTTGAACCAAGGATACTGTATCCAGCACGATTATCATTTAAATATGATGGAGGGATTAAACAATTCCCAGACGAGCAAAAGCTGAGGGAATTTGCCTCACACAAACCACCTCTACAGGGCATCTCACAGGGACTGCTCTAGATGGGAGCACTCCTAAAAAGAGCACAGAAAAAAACACCCAACATATAAAGAATGGAGGAGGAGGAATAAGAAGGGAGAGAAGAAAAGAATCTCTAGATAGTGTATATAAGAGCTCAATAAGCGAGCTAAGTTAGGCATTAAGATACTAAACAGGCTAACCTCGAACGTTTGGTAACCACGAATTTAAAGCCTGTAATGGCAATAAGTACATATCTTTCAATAGTCTTCCTAAATGTAAATGGACTGAATGCACCAATCAAAAGACACAGAGTAATAGAATGGATAAAAAAGCAAGACCCATCTATATGCTGCTTACAAGAAACTCACCTCAAACCCAAAGACATGCACAGACTAAAAGTCAAGGGGCGGAAAAACATATTTCAGGCAAACAACAGCGAGAAGAAAACAAGGGTTGCAGTACTAATATCAGACAAAATAAACTTCAAAACAAAGAAAGTAACAAGAGATAAAGAAGGACACTACATAACAATAAAGGGCTCAGTCCAACAAGAGGATATAACCATTATAAATATATATGCACCCAACACAGGAGCACCAGCATATGTGAAACAAATACTAACAGAACTAAAGGGGGAAATAGACTGCAATGCAGTCATTTTAGGAAACTTCTACACAACACTCACCCCAAAGGATAGATCCACCGGGCAGAAAATAAGTAAGGACATGGAGGCACTGAACAACACAGTAGAACAGATGGACCAAATAGACATCTACAGAACTCTACATCCAAAAGCAACAGGATACACATTTTTCTCAAGTGCACATGGGACATTCTCCAGAATAGACCACATACTAGCCCACAAAAAGAGCGTCAGTAAACTCCAAAATATTGAAATTCTACCAAACAATTTTTCAGACCACAAAGATATAAAACTAGAAATAAATTATACAAACAAAACAAAAAGGCTCACAAACACATGGAGGCTTAACAACATGCACCTAAATAATCAATGGATCAACGAACAAATTAAAATAGAAATCAAGGAATATATAGAAACAAATGACAACAACAACACAAAGCCCCAACTTCTGTGGGACACAGTGAAAGCAGTCTTAAGAGGAAAGTATATAGCAATCCAGGCACACTGAAAGAAGGAAGAACAATCCCAAATGAATAGTCTAACATCACAATTACCAAAACTGTAAAAAGAAGAACAAATGAGGTCTAAAGTCAGCAGAGGGAGGGACATAATAAAGATCAGAGAAGAAATAAAGAAAATTGAGAAGAATAAAATAATAGCAAAAGTCAATGAAACCAAGAGGTGGTTCTCTGAGAAAATAAACAAAATAGATAATCCTCTAGCCAAACTTATGAAGAGAAAAGGAGAATGAACACAAATAAACAGAATCAGAAATGAGAACAGAAAAATCACGACAGACTCCACAGAAATACAAACAATTATTAAAGACTACTATGAAAACCTATATGCCAACAAGCTGGAAAACCTAGAAGAAATGGACAACTTCCTAGAAAAATACAACCTTCCAAGACTGACCAAGGAAGAAACACAAAAGTTAAACAAACCAATTATGAGCAAAGAAATTGAAATGGTAATCAAAAACTACCCAAGAACAAAACCTCCAGGCCGGACGGATTTACCTCGAAATTTTATCAGACACACAGAGAAGACATAATACACATTCTCCTTAAAGTTTTCCAAAAAATAGAAGAGGAGGGAATACTCCCAAACTCATTCTATGAAGCCAACATCACCTTAATACCAAAACCAGGAAAGACCCCACCAAAAAACAAAATTACAGACCAATATCCCTGAAGAATGTAGATGCAAAAATACTCAAGAAAATATTAGCAAAAGGAATTCAAAAATATATCAAATGGGTGATACCCCATGACCAAGTGGGATTCATCCCAGGGATGCAAGGATGGTACAACATTTGAAAATCCATCAACATCCACCACATCAACAAAAAGAAAGACCAAAACCACATGATCATCTCCATAGATGCTGAAAAAGCATTTGACAAAATTCAACATCCATTCACGATAAAAACTCTCAGCAAAATGGAAATAGAGGGCAAGTACCTCAACATAATAAAGGCCATATATGATAAACCCACAGCCAACATTATACTGAACAGCGAGAAGCTGAAAGCTTTTCCTCTGAGATCAGAAACAAGACAGGGATGTCCACTTTCTCCACTGTTATTTAACATAGTACTGGAGGTCCTAGCCACAGCAACAGACAAAACAAAGAAATACAAGGAATCCAGATAGGTAAAGAAGAAGTTAAACTGTCACTATTTGCAGATGACATGATATTGTACATAAAATCCCTAAAGACTCCACTCCAAAACTACTAGAACTGATATTGGAATACAGCAAAGTTGCAGGATACAAAATTAACACACAGAAATCTGTAGCTTTCCTATACACTAACAATGAACCAATACAAAGAGAAATCAGGAAAACAACTCCATTCACAATTGCATCGAAAAGAATAAAATACCTAGCAATAAACCTAACCAAAGAAGTGAAAGACCTATACCTGAAAACTACAAGTCACTCTTAAGAGAAATTAAAGGGGAAACTAGCAAATGGAAACTCATCCCATGCTCGTGGCTAGGAAGAATTAGTATCGTCAAAATGTCCATCCTGCCCAAAGCAATATACAGATTTGATGCAATCCCTAACATATTACCAGCAACATTCTTCAACGAACTGGAACAAATAATTCAAAAATTCATATGGAAACACCAAAGACCCCGAATAGCCAAAGCAATCCTGAGAAAGAAGAACAATGTACTGGGGATCTCACTCCCCAACTTCAAGCTGTACTACAAAGCCATAGTAATCAAGACAATTTGGTACTGGCACAAGAACAGAGCCACAGACCAATGGAACAGACTAGAGAATCCAGACATTAACCCAAACATATACGGTCAATTAATATTTGATAAAGGAGCCATGGACATACAATGGCGAAATGACAGTCTCTTCAACAGATGGTGCTGGAAAAACTGGACAGCTACATGTAAGAGAATTAAACTGGACCATTGTCTAACCCCATACACAAAAGTAAACTCAAAATGGATCAAAGACCTGAATGTAAGTCATGAAACCATAAAACTCGTAGAAAAACACATAGGCTAAAACCTCTAAGACATAAACATGAGTGACCTCTTCTTGGACATATCTCCGTGGGCAAGGAAAACAACAGCAAAAATGAACAAGTGGGACTATATTAAGCTGAAAAGCTTCTGTACCGCAAGACACCATCAATAGAACAAGAAGGTACCCTACAGTATGGGAGAATATATTTGAAAATGACAGATCCGATAAAGGCTTGACGTCCAGAATATATAAAGAGCTCACACACCTCAACAAACAAAAAACAAATAATCCAATTAAAAAATGGGCAGAGGAACTGAACAGACAGTTCTCCAAAAAAAAATATGGATGGCCAACAGACACATGAAGAGATGCTCCACATTGTTAATTATCAGAGAAATGCAAATTAAAACCACAATGAGTTATCACCTCACACCAGTAAGGATGGCTGCCATCCAAAAGACAAACAACAACAAATGTTGGTGAGGTTGTGGAGAAAGGGAAACCCTCCTACACTGCTGGTGGGAATGTAAATTAGTTCAACCATTGTGGAAAGCAGTATGGAGGTTCCTCAAAATGTTCAAAATAGACTTACAATTTGACCCAGGAATACCACTCCTAGTAATTTGCCCTAAGAACGCAGCACTCCAGTTTGAAAAAGACAGATGCACCCCTATGTTTATCGCAGCACTATTTACAATAGCCAAGAATTGGAAGCAACCTAAATGTCCATCGATAGATGAATGGATAAAGAAGAAGTGGTACATATACACAATGGAATACTCAGTCATAAGAAGAAAACAAATCCTACCATTTGCAACAACATGGATGGAGCTAGAGGGTATTATGCTCAGTGAAATAAGCCAAGGGGATAAAGAGAAATACCAAATGATTTCACTCATCTGTGGAGTATAAGAACAAAGGAAAAACTGAAGGAACAAAACAACGGCAGAATCACAGAACCCAAGAATGGACTAACAGGTACCAAAGGGAAAGGGACGGGGGAGAATGGGTGGGTAGGGAGGGATAAGGGGGGGAAGAAGAAAGGGGGTATTTTATTAGCATGCATTATGGGGGTGGTGGGAGAAAGGGGAGGACTGTACAACACAGAGTAGGCAAGTAGTGATTCTACAACATTTTGCTATGCTGATGGGCAGTGACTGTAAAGGGGTTTGTGGGGGGGACCTGGTATAGGGGAGAGCCTAGTAAACATAATATTCTTCATGTAATTGCAGATTAATGATAACAAAGAAAAAAAGGAAAGAAATGGGGGATTACTCCCTGATATGATAAAACTAACTGTAAATCAACGATTAAACCGTGCTTTAAATATCCTTAATTTTGATCATTTAAAGAGTGTCAGATGATCAGCTATGGAAGTACATTTTTCTGATAATATTCCTTTCTCTTAAAATAAAAAAAAAAGCAGTTCCTGTGTGGTGATCTCCAATAAGTTCTTCACAATGATATAAAGGGCATATCAAAGTGTGGACAAAGGTTTGTTTGTGTTTATACAGAGGATCAAAGCCTAATTTGGCTACCCAGAAAACAAATTAAGATACGATATGAAGAAGAACTTCCAACATCAACTTTCTCTGGAAGAGTCACCCCAGAAGATGAACATCAAAAAACTTCAACAAAGATCCTGGTGCTGTTGAAGTTGTAGCTGCATTCATCCCACCGGTTCCTGGACTTGCGATTGGAATGAAGAAGGAGATATCTATGCTGGCCTGTGCATACAGTAAAACAACAAATTTGACTGGATCTACACTGTTGGAACTCAACCAAGAATTAGGAGAAGTGCAAGTTGCAGTGCTCCAAAATCGTGCGACTATAGACTATCTACTGTTAAAAGAACATATGAGATGTGAACAGTTCCCAGGAATGTCTTGTTTTTATTTGTCTGATTTTTCTCAAACTATTCAAATTCAGTTAGACAATATCCATCATATCATTGATAAGTTTTCACAAGTGCCTAGGGTGCCTAACTGGTTTTCTTGGTTTCATTGGAGATGGCTGGTAATTGTAGTTCTGCTTTGGTTATGTCGCTGTATTCCTATTATGTTAATGTGTGTATGCAATTTAATTAGTAGTTTAAAACCTATACATGCTTATGTTACTCTACATGAAGATATGTCAAAGAAATAACCAATCTTCCCATGTTTTCTTCCATCTGCTACTGCTATAGCTTTTCTTCTTCCTTCCTAATTACAATCCTTAAGTAGAATTCGTGCCTCATAACGAAATTACCGAGTATCATAATTCTTCCAAGTGGTAAAGATACCTCAAGGCAAATGCTGGGCATAAAAGCCACAGAGCATAAATCTGCAAAGAAGTAAAAAGCTAACCTTTTCATACAATATCACTTCTCTCTCACTTACCAACTTTACATTTACCTGTATGGCCCCGGAAGATGACTGGTTAGCCAGAGACGGGTAAGATTCCTCAAGGGAGGAACAACCTAAGACAGGCACAGTCGCAGGGGGGCCATCAGGTGAGAAATTGGGGATCAACAGAGGTGAGGCTTAGAACCTCACCCCCCCTGTTCTGAGAGAAATCTTCTGCATCTGTGCATGTTTTGTTGCCCTTGTGTAGCTTGGATTAGTACTTAGTCTATAGGCACACACCTGATCATCTACATTTGCCCTCTTACAGCACTAAACTATGTTTTCTGCGTTTATCTTGCATCTACCTACCACTTCAGCATTTTATTAAAAATAATAATAATAATAATAATAAGGGAGAAATGTGGGATTCACATATAAATCAAGTATAAAAATCAAACGAATATTCATATTTGACCTGATTGTTTATAGTTCATAATGCGTGATCAAAAGCGAAAGTTTCTGTGATGACTTCCCTTGCACTGTTCACCATGTAAGAACTTGTTTGTTATGCTTCAGAAGATTGTAGACTGTTGAGAACTAGGCTTGGGGTTGATTAATGATTGTGCATTGAGTCCCCTATACAGAATTTTATTGTTGTTAACAAACATTTGATCAATAAATATGAGAGCTGCCCTCTCAAAAATTAAAAAATTAAGAAATTAAAAAAATAAAAGTAAAAAGAGAAATAAATCCTGCCATTTCCAACATCATGGATTGACTTAGAGAGTATGATGCTAAGTGAAATGTCAGTCAGATAAAGACTAATACCATATGGTTTTGCCTATATATGGAATCTAAAACCAAAATAAAATGAACAAAACAAGCCGTAGACTCATAGATACTGAGAAGTGACTGATAGTTACAATAGGAGTGGGTGGGATGGGTTGGTGAAACAGGTGAAGGGGTAAAGAGGAACAAAACCTCAATCATAACATAAATTAGTTACAGTGATGAAAGTACAACATATAAAATATTGTCAGTATTTTTGTAACATCTTTTAATGCTGTAGATGGTAACTACGCTAGTTGGTCTGAGCATTTAAAAATGTATATGCTATTGAATGACTATGTTGTGTACTTAAAGCCAATATTAATACTGTATAGTATCTATACTTCATTATAAAACAAATTAACAAGCAAACAAATCCTAGAGTTGAAAAATACAGTAACTGAATTGAAAAATTCAAAGAGAGTTTCAAAAGTAGATTTTACCATACAAAAGAAAGAATCAGCAACCTGGAGGACAGGACATTGGAAATTACACAATCAGAGAAATGAAAAGAATGAAAATAAGTGAAGAAAGCCTATAGGAATTATAATACAGAATGAAAAGAAGCAATATTTGAATCATGGGAATTACAAAAGTGGAAGAAAAAGATGAAAGGGGCAGAAAGTGTATTTAAAGCAATCATGCCTAAAAACTTCCAGAATCTGAGGAAGGAACTGGACCCCCAGATCCATGAAGCCTAACAGATTCCAAATAGGTTGAACCCAAATAGGACTACACAGAGATACATTATAATTACATTGTCAAAAATCAAAGACAATTTTAAGAGCAGCAAGAGAAAGAGAGAAGCTGCACAAGGAAGCCCCCTAAGACTAGTCTGCAGATTTCTCAGCTGGTATTTCCATGCCAAGAAAGAATAGTATGATGTGTTCAAATTATTTAAAGAAAATAACTGTCAACCTAAAATTCTATGCCTGGCAAAGCTGTCCTTCTAAAACGAAGGAGGGATAATGACTTTCCTGCTAATGTAATGATGTTAGTCATACAGTGATATAGGACTATTATTTCTAAATAAAACTGTGGAAAAATATTTGTATGATGTAACTCCTATGTTGGAAGACATCAGAGAGGAGAAAGTAAATGTTAATATAAAACTAAAATATAAACACTAAAATGCAGACCGTATTATGGTAAACAGGCAGTTCCTGATATGCTACTTATATAGCTTCTTTACCAACTTAGTAATTGGCTTCTGACCTAGAGTTTAGTTCCACCACCCCCAAACTAAAGAAACATTTCAGGAAAAAGACCAACAAGAACAAAAACCTTCCTCATCTCTCAGCAGAATTCGTTAGGTATTATTAATTATCTACAATAGGCCTGCTGAATTCTGTGAAATATATGTTCTGAATTAAATGTGCAAAATCCTAAAACATTCAGGTTAGTGCTTGTATGGTCTGGATTATTAACTGACAATTCTGAGAACTTAAAAGACTTGAGCGATTCTTAAAATATAGATATTGTTAATAGTGATTTGACATGTTGAAGATTGCAATGCCCAGCATCAATGCTAATTTAGTTAGATAATTACAGATATAATGTGTTTAATTGAGATGCATAGATAATGTTGGCTAAATATAGCAATCTTCAGGATGAAGAGTGAGTCATTTGGTTGTTGAAAATGTGGCCTTCCTAATAAAAACAGAAACTATTCAATCATTTTTATCTAGAATTAATTTGTGCAACAGTTTCCACTAGGCATAATTTTCTGTTTCCAATTGTTCAGCAAATTAATAATGCTTCTTTTTCATATATAATTATTAGTGGTTAGGGTTGACATTCATCATATTTAAGTCGTTATTATTATAACTTTCATTAGAGATGTCACATTTAGCATCTTGAATTAATTTATGAATCATGCATACATACTCTCTACATATGATAATTAAGACATAGGTTTTAGAAGAGAGATGACTGAACGACTGTGCTACTTTGTGTATTTCATTTAAAATGGTATCTGAGCAAATTTGGATGTAATTAAATCAAAGTAATTTTTTGGTATATTTATTTATATATTTGCATTATCTCTTCAATGACTTGTTTATAAATTTTACAACATTTCAGGCTATATTCAAAATTTGATTCTCTTCACTGACAGATTGTTTACCAAATTCAAACATACTAGTTAGCCACACAGTTTTTCTACAACATACCCCATATCTTACTAATTTACTATATGAGAAGTTTATCACTTTTTTTCTTATGAATCAATATTGAATTACTGTTACTGTGTACACTTTCAGACACAATTAAGTAATTGTGCTAGGCTTATCCTCTCACTGTGAACAATTATAAAACTGCACAAAATATAAAGTTTGGCATTGCACAATAGGAAACAGATCTTGGTCTTAAATTGTGTACATGTATATATATGTAATAGGTCTTAGATTATTGAGAGAAGAGAAACACATGTTCTTGGGCTTTTCATCCTATGGAATTTTCTGACTACAGAGCAGGGGTATAGAGGCTAAGTGGAAAAGAGCTGTTTAGCTCAGTTGAGCAGGTGGAAATAGAGAAATATTTGAGTGCTGAATTCATTGGAATTTGTGGATGAGTATACTGGAAACAAGACCCACACAGAGAGAGGTTCCTAAAATTTGTATGATGTTCCTTTTAAAATTTTGGCTGAAAGTTGATTGTGTATAAACATAGACACTGTGAGACAAACTGTAACAGCTGTTGCAGGGCCAAGTGCTAAATAAATAAACTACAAATAGTACAGTATTGGAAACTCTGGACTTCCAACCTATTCAGAGCAGAGACCTCTTTGAGATATTCAGCATTCACTTGATAGGAATAAAAGCTGTTTTGTGTCTCAAAGGAGAGTTGGTGAGGCTTTAGTATAAAGGGTTGGGTAGTATAGATTTTAGGATTTCATGGCCATATATCCTCTAGCTACTACTCAACTTTACCATCTTACTATAAAGAAACCTACAGACAATACATTAAACAGACATGCGTGTTTTAAAAAATATCTTAAAAACATAACAAAACATACAAACAAAAACACCATAGGCTGAATTTGGCCTATTGGCTATAATTTACCAAATTCTGTCCTAGAGTATGTGCTATATCCTAGGACTGAGGACAAATCCTAAACAGAATTCCTTAGCAAAGGATAAAACCAAGCCTGACATGATCGATTGCTAATTCACTGTCTGAGAGGTCACTATTTATCAAAGGTGAAAAAGTAGACTAGCATGCAGGCTTTCCATTTTCTTTCTTCTCCCCACACACTGTCTAGTAGTTTCTCTTATCTACATTATAAATTGCCTGGCCGGTTACATACATGCGTGTGTGCATGCACACACACACACACACACACACATACATATATTTACAGACTATATATACATGAATGTTCATTTATCTACACATGTCTCTGCATATAGAAACATGGATATTCATGGCCTATATATGTGCGTATATGTGTATATATGTATACATATGCATATGCACAGATCGGTTTATCTAGTTGTGCATATTTAATGGTATTTGATAAAGTTCTGGACCTGCATGGATGGACTCATTTTTACAGATGATCTAACATAGTCTGTTTAAATCCTTCCTCTCTAGGTAATGCTGAGCATAGAATCGCATGCTAACACATACAGTATGACTATCCTGCTTTACTTTTCTATAATCTTGATTAAATTTTCCATTAACTTAATATTTATTTCCAAAGGCCATAGAACCTTTTTGTTTGCTTCTCATACAGGCAAATACTCAGTTTTCTTACTCTATTTTTTCCAAATATGCAGTCATTCTGTAGACGTAGCTAATGGGTAATTTCACAATTAATTGTTGGAATTATGTAGTCATCAAAGTATAGTGTGTCTTGTTAAATATCTTTATATATTTTAGCATAGGTTGAAATTATTTTAGGATATCATAGAAAAGATGTTGGGAAGTTGTTTAACTGTCGGAAGATACTCAAGTCATTGGTTATGTATCAAATTTCTGCTCTGGAACTAGTACCATCTTTAGTATCAAAAATGTAAAAAAAAGTTCCTTGTTCCTCAGTAGGTGCATTATATATGAAAAATCAAGATGTAAACAGATCAGTATAAGTCAGTGTGTACTAATTCAGAAAAAAGCTATAATTTTTTTGAAAAGAATGAATGCTTTCGCAGGAGAGAAAATCTTACGTGCAATGAAGTCTGAGTCTGACTTGTTTCAGGCTGTAGTAAGGATAGTCTTCTAGTGATTTTATAGTTTCCTTAAGGTCTTTTTGTGATGAACTACATAAGAAAATCTCTATAGTCTTATTTTTCTAATAATTTACTATTGTTCTTATGATTTCGGTTAGGGAAAATTATTTCATTTTATAATTGGAAATAAGACTTAAAATGATAATATTCTTGGGAGATGAAATACAGTAACATATCCAAATTGGAATATAAATGACTGACAACTGATCATTTCTTGAGGTCAGATTTTGATAGCTTAGAAGGCTATAGGTACAAGCAGGGGGGATAGAATATGAGATTGGGGACCAAACACTGGAATTACTTTTCTTTCATTATCTTGCTTGGGGCTAGCCTGAGAAGGATCATAATTTGGCATACAGTTTTGTCTCTCAGTGTCTTGGAGTTAGCTGGAGCACACTAGTAAATATTAAACCATAAAAAAAATGTATCTTTTAATCACAAAAGGAACACTAAAATATGTATAGGGAAAATATGTTGCATATTTAGACCATGTTTCAGCAAAATAAATTGTTAACACAAAGAAAAGAGAGTGGCTGCAGTTTATTCCTTTGTAGGCTGAGGAACTATACATGGAAACCATATTTGGGAGATAATATAAAAATATGCAGTAAAATCCCAATGAATCCTAAAGAGGAAGAAGAAAAAACAACTGTTACAGCAAACCCTTGAAAAATGTGCATTTTTCATCATTTTGCTCATTCCTTTCTATGTTTTCAGTCTAACATGGTATTTCTCATGTGATGGACTTAATTGGGGAAATTCAATAAAATAATAAAATGAAGGTAAAAGGCATCATTATGTACTGAACCATCGATTCATACAGAATATTACAGAAATTAGAATACCCAGACTGTCTTAGTCTTAGAAAATTCATGTATTTTAGTGACAAGAGACAGAAAAGTGGACTAACAGTGAAAATATAGTGGGAATGTGCATAGTCACTTTTACTGACTGTTCACATGTTTGAAATATTTTTCTTTTGTTTAATGGAACATGTCTTATATCTTATTGTCCCACTGTAATTTGAATTATGTTTTGTTTGTATCTCAGAAGGGAAAACTGTCACTGAGAGATTCCTTAGTACAACCAAAACTTCACTACTTTTTTCTAATCCAAATAAACTTAATATCTTTTAAAGCTTCCTCATCAATTCTTGCATATTTATTAAAATGTTTCCTTCTTTGTTCCCCCTCTTTTCTGAATCCTCTCTGTTCTGATCCTTGATCTCTCCTAAGAGAGACACCAAATTAAACTTAAAATGATATTCATGAAACAACCACTGCTACAAGTTTTGCAAAGATATGTAAATGTAGTGCACTTTCTTCTGGTTACCAACACCTCGTGAATTCATAACTGAATAGAAACCGGATCTTGTGTCTCAAGCTGTAGTGGCATTTGGGAACATCTGTCACAAAATGGGTACATATGATGAGAGGAGTGCCTTTCCAAGCAGAAGATGAAACTTTAATACAAATACCATTATAATCAAAGGAGAGATAAAACAACCTGAGGAACTGAGGGGAGTGAGTTTTCAGCATTAGAGCCTCACATTTCTCTTACTTACCTGGCCGGGCCTGTGCCATTAGGACTTACTGAAGCTCTCACACCATGTATTTTCTGGTCATAAGCTGATGGCAATATGTATTTCAAAGTTACTGCCTTTACCTTTCTGACAAGTTATTAGCAATATTAAACTATTATGTAGCTTCCTGGCATAGATTTCGATTCAATGTAAGAGTGAGAACCTATTTCACTCCCAAAGTCCAGTTATTATTTGATAACATAAATATTGAAATTTTCATTATAGATCATAGAGTCTAAAACTCTAGTATAGAGAGATAAATGGACTTGAGAACTTTACTGAGAAACTTACTCTTCCATAAACATAGACATACCTTTTCTAATCTACTGAGACACCAACATGATTTGGGTGTTTCTTTTGGTCATAAATTATAGAGATTACATATATATATATATATATATATATATACATATGTAATAGTATGTGTATGTATGTGTGTGTGCATAACATCTAACCAGTTGTGCTAAGAATGTTTTAAATTGTCTGTTTCATTTGTTCATTAAGTCATTTATTCTCTTGCATTCCTTAACCTATATCCTGTTTCCTTCCACTCTACAGGTAACTATTTTAATGCATTTATCTGTTTATTTGTATTTGTATGTTTTCTAGAAATGTGTGTGCTCTTCTTTAGTGTGTACATATTTTAATTTTTATGAATTATATTGTGCTGTACCTCCCATTATCATTTTTATTCCCCTGTAGTTTTTGAACTTAGCATTGTTTTCAAGTGGTATCAATGTTGCTATGTCTACTGCTTAGCCTTTCCTTTTGAATGCTGTGTAGCACACCATGGTAGTTTGCATCAATGACATTCAACTGTGCGGTAGATGCTAAAAACTCAGACTGTCTCCAAGTGCCTACACCCACCCCAACCCAAGTAATTGTTGTGCAATATACTTACAAGTAGTATTTCTGATCCCTAAGGAATAAGATTATGCATTTTCACTTTGTAACTCTATGTTGCTGTCCAAAATGTTTGCACAAATAGCAACTTTTATCAGCAATGCACAAGAATTCCTATATCCTCACATTTTACCAATACTTAATAGTAGATAGCTGCCTAATAATCTTCAGTATGATGTAAAGAAATTTATCTTATTGCTTTCATTTAAGTTCCTTTGATTCTCACCGTATGATTGTTAGCCTTTTGAGTCTCTATTTCTTTAAGCTGCCTCACCATGTCCTATGTTCCACTGTGGTTGTTTTGCTTATAGTTTTGTTGGAAATCTTAATATATTCTAGAAATGAATTTAGATTTTGTGAATATCTTCTTCCATTTTTTCACCTTCCTGGTTAATTTTGTTTCCTTTTTCAATAAAATTTATTCATTTTTGAATTAATCAGATCCATCATTTTATGTATCTTATAGTTTTGGTTTTGAAGTTTTATTATAAGGTCCTTTATTGTACACCCTATGAAAATATTTTATTTTTTCTTTATAAACTTTGTAGTTTTTCTCCTTAAATACAGGTCTTAATTCATAAGTTATTTCTGTGTTCTGTATTCTGGGAGATTTATCCCTCCTGCCCCAAACCACACTCTTGTTACTTTGGTTTTATAGAATACAGTATATTTTTAATTAATTTAACCCACTCTCCAATAATAATTCAGAAATCTTTGTATCTTAACAAAATCAAGTACATTTTAATTTTATTAATTTCATTAATATTTCATGATCTTAAAACTCACCCCTGTAAATTTAGCATTTTCTCTCATAAAAGCTGATTTTGCAAAGGTCTTTGGAGACGGAGACTAAAGTATCTTAGTTGAAATCTTATTAATTCATGAAATGATACTAATTTAAAAAGAAAAAAGCAAACTTTTTTCATTTTAAACTCTTCACGAGAATTTCATAGCCTCTTTGTCTGAATCTCTCAAAAATCTGATCATACTTAATTTGTGTCTAAAGACCACTATCAACAAAACACATTTTAGCTTTTTATATAAAAATAATTAAAAAGAAAGTCTATTATGTCTTAACAAAACCATTTCAATAATTTAATCTTTTTTTTTTTCTATATGGCATGGGATGATTGGCTAAATTCTTTACTTTTCTAATGGGTGTATTAGATTCCGTATATTAAAATAAAATTAAATTAAATACTTGAATCGAAAGTCAGTATTGTTCTTCTCAGTCATCATGTTAGTCTTTGAGTTTAATAATAACTTTAACATTCCACTGATTGTGATACAATAATTCATTTTAATTTTACATTCTACTGTTTTAAGTTATTGCTTGCAGAATATTGTCTTAGGTTAAGATCTGGCTAGGATATATTTGTCTCTAAGTTATTCTTTCTCTCTTGGATAATTTTACTTATAATTGTGCCTCACATTTCTTTTTAAAATTCTACCCATTGAAAAAGGCAGGGAAAAGTAGAAACTAACAGTCAAAATGAAGTGCAGTGATTAAAGATGTAGGACTGTGGCATCCTAGGAAGCAAGCAATGAAAGTGTGTGATAGATGAGGGAATTGTCAGGTGTGTTAAGTGTTGCCGATTATCAGTCTGTCTGTGTAGCATCATCATCATCATCATCATCATCGTCTATCCTGTCATTTGATATGTGAGCACTGATCATTGAGTCATACATATCCTATTGCTTCTGTAACATAGGCCAGAAAACTTACTGGTTTAAAACAACAGGAATTTATTCCCTTATGGTTCTGGAAATTAGCAGTCTGAAATCAGTTTCACTGAATTAAATCAAGGTGTCTGCAGACCTTGTAGATGCTCCATCTAGAGACTTCAGGGGAGAATCTGTTTCCTTCTTGCCTTTTCCAGCTTCTGGAGGCCACTTGGATTGCTTGGCTTGTCACCCCTTCCTCTATCTTCAAAACATGCAGTGTACCTTCTTCTTCTCTCTCTGGCCACTGCTTCCACCCTTACATTTTCTCTCTCTGACCCGGACATTCCTGCTTCCCTCTCATAAGGACCTTTGTGACTACAAGGACATTCCAGGACAGTCTCCCTATCTCAAGACCTTCAACACAATCACATCTATAAAGTTCCTTTTACCATGTAAGGGAAAATATTTCTGGATTCAAGGACTTAATGAATGAACATCTTTGGGGGCCCTTATCCAGCCTACCATGTGTCATATAATCTGGAAGTCACTGGTGATCTAATGAAAGATTGGGATGGAGAGTGATAGAGAAAGGTGCCTGGTTGGAGAGAAGATTGAGAGATAAAGAGAGGGCAGATTGAGAGAGAAAGTAAGAATTGTAGCCATTGAATATAGAAAACTATTACAAGGAATTTTGCGGAAAATGGAAGACAAAGAAGTAAGAGTATTCATTGGCAGAAGTGGCACCAACGATTGTTTTTCTTTTTATATTTAAGATGTGAAAAAGTAGAAGCATCTTTTGTTGACAGGTATGGGCAACAGGGAGTTAAATACTGATGTAGAAGAGAAAGGAAAGTTTCTGGAAGGATTCCCTTAAGTATGGATTGCTCAGTTCTCTCAGTGAGGTAAGATATGAGTATTGTTGAATGTTAAGGTGACAGGAGAAGTCTTTAAAGAGAAGGTATGAAATATTTTTCTAGCAGACTGGAATAGTTAATAAAATAGAAAAGTATATTATAATTTATCAGCCACAAAAGTTTCTTTTGAGTTTCATGGTTATAAATGTAAACTAGGTTTATTTAAAAGAGTGCCAGATTTTGCTCCAGCCATATACAACTGCCCTTTGGTAGGAGGGAGAAACAGTAAAGTTTTGTTTTTCTTTTTCACTGTGGTTGTGAATTGGCTAAATAAGAATTGTGACACTAGAAGGGGCGAGAGAATTAGTTATGTTTAGATGGGTGATTGTAAGCACTCACCATGAAATTATAACAGGGAAAGAATGGAGTGGATTTTTGGCACCACTGGCTTGAGTGATAATTGTAGAAGAGGTAAGAGAGAAGAAACTATATGGAAAGATGGTGTTAGAGTGGAATATATACAATTGATGTTATGGAGGCTATTATTGGTAATGACAATCAAGGTATAATAATTTACTATTATTATTATTTCCAATCAGATAGTGGTAAGAAGGGAGATACTCATGCAGAATGGGGATTGAAAATTTTGTGGGATTCTCTCTTAAACCCTGATGATAGAGGCAGAACAGTATGGAGAATATAAATCCTTTACCTCTGAAGATAGATCGAGGAGATCTACAAAAGTTGGGTTCTCAACCCAGTATTTGTATGTACTTTTGACCCACATAGAGGGAGAGTTGTACTAAGTAAGTTTACAGACTCTGATTTGAAATGTATTGGTGGAATTTCAACTTCTGGGGAGGATATGTGTTACTTGTGCAGACTCCCATTTAGCACTCCTGATGGGGTATGATAATTAATGCTGCTATGTTAAGTGATCTGGGACTCTACTCTCTTCTGCCATGAGTCTGAATTTTTAATGTATGTGAGTTATAGGAGAAAGGTATGGAAAAGCAGAGTTAAAATGGTGGAAGAAAAATCATCACGGTATAGTTGAAAGAATATGGGTTTTATTGTTCTATCTTTGGAAAGTCACTTTGTATGAAGAACATCTATTTCCTCATTTCTAAAGTAATAATAATATCTGACAAAGTTTTTGTAAGGATTTATTGTGAAAATGTGGTAAACCACTGTCATACATATACACAAGCCCTAATGTAAAGAACCATAATCATTTAATATTTGGTCCTTGTTACTATTTCTGTATTTACTTCTTTTTATTCTCTGTTGGTGAAAAATAGCTAGAAAGAATAGTTAAGAATCTTTACTACACAAATTCCAAATTAACAGGTTATTTTTCCTAGATTAAGCAAAGCAGTTATATAACTAACTTCACGTAGAGTCCTGACCAGGGTTGTAATACTAGGTTTTCTACCCATGTACCTTAAGAAAGTGTGCCTTCTAATCTTAAAATATAATTTAATGACTTGATCATCTGATCTATCCCACCTAAGATATTTTACTTAACATATTGCAGTATATATGTAGTATATTATATCCTACCTAAAATTTATTTTCACTCCAATTCCAAAGCACCACTTAAAATAATTAATGTATAAATCTAAAAACCTTAAATTCATATTGTAAAAAATAAAATATTTTACATAAGCCAAAGAAAATAATTTAGAGAAATTATTTGTATAATACAATATATAAAATAGTATAAATTCACATATCAATATAAGAAAATATACTTCATACATCAGTATAGGAAAATATATTTCAATATATCAATACAAGAAAATATATTTCATATATATTTCATATATATATTCATATATATTACATATATTTCATATTTCATATATCAATATAAGAAAATATATATCATATAAGAAAATATATTTCCTATATATATAGATATATAAATATCAATATAAGAACATATATAAAATATTACTAGCTGTGGAGAAAGTCATAAAATATGATAAATCAAGCAACTTTCACCCCCTTACCCATGAACAAAAGATTTTTAAAAACTGGGACTTGTTAGAAGTACATGAAAGGAGATGTATATGCTTGTGTATCTGTGTATGTATGTTTCAGATCACATATGGGTAAACATGGCATCATTGAACATGTCATTGGCTATAAACATTCATGGAGTGGGCTATGTACTAGACTCTCAGAGGGCAACTCATGAAGCACTATCTTTGAGAGTCTTAATACGTAGGCTGCTAAATTTTTGTAGTCATGCTGGAAGAGATGTTTTGTTGTAATTTCCATCATATTTGCTTTATAAAGAAATAATTGTTGGTGGGAGTCAATTGAACAATAGTTGCTTGTTTCACTTGAAATGTAAACCTATTTATGTGCACAATTGCAAATAATTCCTTCTGTTAAAAGAACCTACTAGATACATCGTCAATAGCACAATATGAGCCAAATATATTTATTCTTATGTTCAAGATTATTTAAATCCTAAGGGCAGCACAAGCACCATGCACATCTTCTATCAGGAGCATGTACTACTCCACATAGTCAACGCTAAATTAAAAGCTAGTGAAAAATATTATTACTAAGAATTCTCAAATTATTTATTCACTTTAAACAGTGTAGATAAATGCAGTAGCTTCTGTAAAGAATTTTAGTCAAGAAATCATTTAGTTTAAAAGTTTATATCATTATATAATCATTTAGACCACAGACATTTAGACAGGTTCCACTGACAAAGAATATCCAGATTTTTTTCTCTATTAAATAGATGAGTGAATAAAGTGTTTCTTGTTTTTTTGCCTACTCTTTCTTACTGTGTTTTAAAATAAATGATACATTTTCTACTAAGAAACAAAATGTAACTGAACTAGAGTGGATACTAACAACATATTTACTAAAGTTCGTTGATTTTTATCCTTTTATTTTATAAGAACTTAAAGAATAAGGTCTTATACAAATTTTATTTTTACTTAAGTCATTTTTAAGTTAAAAAGTGTTCATCATAACAACTAAATTTACCTAAAAATATTTGTTGTTATTGTTACTATTGTTCTTTTGGGGAGGACATAGTTATTGTTTCTGGAAAGTGTGGATTTATCTTAAGGGTGATATGAAAACACATTATTTTTTTAAACAACGCTGAGTGGTATGGACTAGTTTTCAAAAGTTCAGTTTGAAGTTTGTAGGCTAGATGAGAAATGGGAAGCATAGACAATGATTACAAGATAGTACTGATAGTACTCTTGAATGCAAGGAAGAACCAGAAATAGACACACATATATACATATACAGATATATATTCATGTCTATGTGTGTATGTACTAATTCATAACCTGTTTATATATTGTTAAAATGTAAATTAATTATTCAGTCATTCATGTATATGGCTGTTTAGGCCATGAAAGTAAGTTGACATTATTGATCAGCATTTTGCTGCCTGCATACAATACTTAATTATAGTGAATTAGCATCTCTTATGCAGTAAAATCTTAATGATCACATACATCCCACATACATACTGACAAATAGGTTTTTACAACTAATAAATCATAAATATTTAGAAAATTTTCTGAGGCTCTTTTTAATAAAATGTCATAATTATCAGATATTTAAAGGAGGCATAGAACAAATCTATTACTAACAAATCCTGCTATTTGGCCTTACTGAACATTGGAAATGTTCATCACTGTTCTTTTATGCAGCAGATATATGTCATTTTCTATTATTATTATTCATTTTAGTAATGGATAAACATTAGAATTTAATGAAAAAATACTAGATTTCCCAGATCTCAACAGTCTGAGATCATTATTTCTCAAATATAAAATAAGAACTTAAAAAAATTTCAAGTACATTTTTTCAAAAGGTCAGACTCCAGCCTTAGCTTTTAAAAATAATTTAATTGAAAAACTTTACTAATGGACTCCCTGGCTGACTGAACAACTGCTGGTTATATTACTGAACAGATGTTTTAGTCCCTAAGAGTTCTATCTATGTCAGGTAAGCTTATTATGAGTAATACCAATTCTCTGAACTCCTGTACCCATCGGTAATTACTTGCCTTCCTTGCTCCCAGTCGGTTCTCTAATCTGGAAAGCCAGAACTATCTGGCCACACATGCTACTACCTAGGCTTTCTTTCTACATTATTATTATACAAATGACCCCATATTTAGTCACACTGACCAGGTCCTTTGGTTTTCTTCCTTACCATCTCTTCACCATTTCACCATTTATTTTCCTGAATCTTGATCATATCACATGCTTCACCTTGGAATATATAAAATAGGCCTTCTTAGTTGCTGATAATATAAGATACTAAATTAGTAAGAGAGAGAGAATGGAAACTATAATATAAAAAGTGTGTGTGTGTGTGTGTGTGTGTGTGTGTGTGTGTGTGTGTGTGTGTGTGTGTGTGTGAGTGTGTGAATATTTGTGTGTCTGTTAGAGCTGAAGTTGAGTTATTCAGAGTCCAAATAGTTCTGAGATACTCCATGCATGGAGATAGGGAAACAAAGGGGACTATATAAATAAGAAAATAAAAAATCAAAGAATGCTCTTCACTATTTTTTTTCCTGATAGTTATCATCATATATTTGTACAGGGTTTCATAGCAGCAATCCTTTTGGACATCTGTCTGTAGAAGCCTACATACTTAAGATATGTCTTCTTGTTCCCTTGGATATTCTTGAGAGAGAGGGAAAATACTCTTCCGAGGTCATCTTCTGTCTAGTCCTGTAGGTTACATCTGGACTAGAATGCCCAGAGAGTCCTGCCATGATTTATCTTCCCTCCTTTAGTAGGTATTGTATTTCTCTTATGGCCATTTGTTGCAGAATATTTTATAGTATGAACTTGCAATATAATGAGTTATAAGAAATATATATTTGGTCATTCAGATGACCAAATACATATTTCCCAGGTATATTTGGTGTTTATCCACAGTTCCTGAAATACTTCAGACCTTAAAGGTGGAATGTGTGTCTAGTCATATTAATGACTTTTGGACCTCACCCAAGGGTGGGAGTTGGAGGTTGATAAATCAGTCAATGAACAATGATTAGTCAATTATTACTATGCATTGAAGCCCTCACACAAACCCTTGAGGGGAGCATATCACTCTCTGGAATCCTCCTTCTCTGGGCTGCCACACTTGGGGGAACGGAATGCTCTCATGTGCCTAATTAGCTCCACAAGAATAAAAGCTCCTTTATTTGGGACCTTTCCCTATGTATCTCTTCATCTGGCTTTTAACTTTTATCCTTATGGCATCCTTTATTGAACTGGTATATTTAAGTGTTTTCCTGAGTTCTGTGAGCCACTCTAGCAAATTAATCAAAACTAAGGGAGAGGTTGTTGGAACCTCCAATCTGTAGCTGGCTGGTCAGAAACACAGGGAACAGCCTGGAGCTTGTGCCTGGCATCTGGAGTTGGGGTTAGAAGGCAGTCTTGTAGGATGGAGCCCTTAACCTGGGGAATCCGGTGCTGTCTCTGGTCAGATGTCAGAATTGAACTGCGTTCTCATATACCCTGCTGGTGTTTCAGAATTGCTTAGTGTTGTGTGTGGGGAGACCCCCTCACAGACACATGAACACATGCATGCACACGCATTGGAATTGGGTCCCAGAACCCAAAATAAGTTATACTATTATATTACTGCTGTATACTACTCTTGTATATGAAGAAACATACACCTAATTATCAGAATGCTTATTTGAATAAGCTTTGTCTGTTTATACTATAGACAATGATATGATACAGGGTAGGCTCTTCTCTCAGACCTGCCACTCTTCCACTTTAAAGCATGGGGACTAAGTGAAAGGCTTCTCTAACACTGGTCAATTGTTTATATCCCTATAATAATTTTTTCCTTGTAATTACAAGTAATTACTTATGTTTATAAAAGTGTAATGCACATAAAGAAAATTACATGTTTCCTGCCTACAACTCAAAGGATTTTTCAGAAATGGAATACATTCATGTAATTAGTAATTGGCCTAAGGAATAGAAATTTAAGAAAACACTAAAGTTCCCCTTTTACCTTCCAGTCATTATCATCTCAAAAGTAAACATTATCCTAACTTCCAACTTCATGATTTTTTTGTACTTGATATTGATAGTCACATAATGTGGTGTTTGTATTTGACGTCTCTCATTCAAAAGTAAATCATAAGATTCATCTATATTATCATGTGTAATTGCATAGTTTATTCTCATTGCTGTATAGTATTCATTTGTGTGAATAAGGTCAATATATTTATCGTTCTTCAGTTGATGAGTATTTGGCTGATTTCTATGTTGAGGTCACTACAGATTGTGCTGCTTTAAACATAATAATATATATATTTTAAAATAGACTTTATTTTTTATCATAGCATGTATCTGTAGGTGACCCTATGTACACAGTTCTGCTGGGCCCATCTTCAGAGTGGAATTGCTGAGCTAGTGGATTTGCTTGCTTTTGGTAGATTCTGCGAGAGCTTTTCAAAGTGTTTGTGACAATTTATACCTCTCGAAAATCGTGCATGAGAACTCCAATTTTTACACAAACCCAACATTTGATTTTTTTGTTTTTCATTTCAATCATTCTGGTGGATAGGAAGTTGTATTTCATTGTGGCTTTCCATTTCTATTAAAGTATTTAATTAACTGAGGATATTTTCACATATTCATTATTTGTACATACTCATCAATGGACTGTCCATTAAACCTTTTTCATTTTTATTAAGTTGTCTTTTTTTAAGTAAGTCTTTTTTTTGAAAATGCACTATAAATATCTTCTCCCCTTTTCACTCTGTTAGTAGTTATAGAGATGTTCTTCATCTTAATATATTATTATAGTCCAAATTATCATCATTTTATAATTAGTGTTTCTTAGGTCCATTTACAAAGTCTTATCTGCTCTAAGGTCACAAGAATATTCTCCTATGTTTTTCCTTTGTTGTTTTACTTTATATTTAGTTCTCTATCTACCTGAAATATGCCTGTGTTTGCCTGTAAATTGTTTGATTGTCTGTATTTACAGTTATGTAACCTGCACAATGACGGTTTTGTTTATTTCTGGGTTTTCTTTCTTCCTTTACTTTTAAAAATATATTCATAGCCTTATTTCAAGTCAAGTAAAGGTTTCCAATATAATTTTGAATGTTGAGGTTATAAGCATCTTTATTTCATTCCTAATCTCAGAGGGACATATTTCAGTAATTTACCACTAGGTATGATGTTTGCTATAGGTATTTTACAGATAATATCTGTTTAGTAAATGCTATAGTTTACAAAGATTTTTTTAAAGTAAGAAACATTGGATTTTATCAAATGTGTATTATTCATCTGGTGGGGCAGTCATATGATTTTTATCTATTTTTACTTAATATATATATTAACTAGTGAGTGCTAAATGTGATTTGCCTATCTAGAATAAACCAATGGATATCCTTTTTATGTATTACTACAACTGATTGGCTAATCTATTTGTTTGGGTTGTTTGCTTGTTTATGAAAGATTGATCTATCATTTTCCTTTCTTGTAATTTTCTTGTCATCTAAAATAATGTTGACTGGCCATGTAAAATTAGGACCTATATTTCTTACTTTTGTACTTCAGGAAAAAGAAATGTGTAAGACTCATATTATTTCTTTCTTGCAGTTTGGAAGAATTCACCAGTGAAGTCACTTAAGGCTTGTTAATTCTTAATGGGGAGTTTATCAAGTAGATTCAATTTCTTTTATAGGTATAGGACTATTCTGTTATGTTTCTCAATGAATTTTCCCCTTCCAACCACTTCCTTAATTTTTTGAGAAAATATTTTGTTTTTTACTCTTTTTTGTAATATGGTGTCATGTTTATGTCTGTAGACTCTTTAGCTCTTCCCTCCTTTCATTGTTAATATTGATGTATGCTTTCTTTTTCCCTTGCTCTTCCTTGCCTAGACATTGATTCAATTTTATTAGAATTTTCAAACAAATCGCATTTTTATATTGCTGATTTATAATATTTTAATGTTTGTTTTTTCTTTCTTTATCTTCTGCTCTTGTCTTTATCCCTTCTTTCCTCTATTTCATTTGGGATTGATTTACTGTTCTTTTCCTAGCATATTTAGCTGAGAGCTTAGGTCAATGATTTTTTTAATTTTTATTCTTTTGCAATACATATGTATAAGTCTGGAGAAAGGAAATCTGGGGCAAAATACCTCTAAAAACCAAATCAGTCAAAGGGAAAATAAAGTTTAAAATCCATTTATTGCTTACAAAACTGCAGTCCAGCCCATCTCTCTCTCCTGCTCCAGCAGCCACAACACTGGCTCTCCACCTCACCTCTCAGGTACAGATAAGCCCTCTGTTGCCCAGGTAATTACCCATTGATATGGAGATGAACTTCTCCACCCCTGAGGAAAGATGCAAATGCACTAAAGCCTACTTGTTTATATGTCTGAACGCCTGTTGATATGCAGATGCACCAAAGCCAGGCATAAAATTCTGGAAATGTTTCAATTTTACCCACAGTCCACCCCTCCAGAAATCTCGCCTTACAATTTACTTGATCCCCCTCTTCTGACCAATCTAGTAACATGCAATAGCAACAGCAATAAAATCTTGATAATCCTCAAGCCAGAGGATTCAGCCTATGCAGATTAAGTAAATGTACTTTACAGCACCATCTCTCACTAAGTACAAAGTATGTTTCTACACTTGTTTACTCATTTGTAACAATCATGCTAGATTGTTCACAAAACTTTTACCGAACATTAGACAAAGTCAAGCCTCTCTTTAAACATTATTTTCTTGACAACAGCAACATAATCATAATTCTCAAGCCAGATTATTCAGCTAGGTTACTTTACAACACAGTCTCTCACTAAGCACAAAAATACGTTTCTACACTTGTTTACTCATTCCTAACAATCAGGCTAGATTGCTCACAAAACTTTTACCAAACATTAGACAAAGTCAAGCCTCCCTTTAAGCATTATTTTCTTAACAACAGCAACACAATCATAATTCTCAAGCCAGAGGATTCAGCTAGGTTCAAAGTCCCATGCAGATTAAGTCCAAAGCTCATCCATTCCAGCCATCACGTGGCAGCTGCAGCCAGGGGGCACATCCAGGACACAAAGACCATAGAAGCAAATAACCATGATTGTCAGGGGTCAATTTGCTGTTATTACAGTAATACACAGAAGGCCAGCTTCCAGGCTTTTCCCCAAGGTGCCAGAGAGCCAGCAACCACCGATCCATGTGTTGAAATGTCCAGACCACGTCCATTTTACTCCTAATTGCTGCACCCATCCTTGCAACACATGTCCAATAAAGTGGGTACCTTGATCGCTCTCAGTAACCGGCGACTGACCATAGGCTTCAGAGAGACACTTTCGGCCCCACTTGGTGGTTTGCTGATCTGCACAATGTGCAGGGCACTCCTTCTGGGCTTGGCTGATTTCTTCAAATGTGAAAGACAAGCCACATTGATGGGCCCACATTGTCTTTTGAGGTGTCTATGTCACGCCACTCAGTGGCCTTTGGGTCCAGTCTCGCACCCACCCTGTGATGGGATAGGAAGTTATTACCTTGGTCGGAGCTGTTTCAGTGATGGGCTCTGTAGCCAGCAAGGCGTGGTACACAGCAACCAGTTGCTTCAAGGTGACCTGGACCTCTGCTCCTTTCCATGGTTGTGGCCAGGCTCCGGTCGGCAGCTAGAGCAGCAGCAGTGGCAGAGGCAGTAGCCTTAGGCTCGGGCCACAGGCCGGGGTCAGCCTGGCCTACAGCAGTGGCGGTGCCTCCACGACCACACGAGTGTAGACACATGTCCCTCGGCGTGAGTGTCACTCTTCCCCATCATTTCTTGGGGCGGCCCTCCCAAAGGTTGCACCCATTATGACAGGTTTCAGGTTCACAGGAATCCTGCCGACTTTTGCCAGTTATAAGTCTGGGGAAAGGAAATCCCAGGGCAAAATACCTCTAAAATCCAAAATCAGTCAAAGGGAGAAATAAAGTTAAAACCTGTTTATTGCTCACAAACTGTAGGCCCAGGCCGTTATTCTTCTCTGCTCAAGCAGCCACAACACCGGCCCTCCCCCTCACCTCTCAGGTACAGATAAGCCCTCTTTTGCCCAGGTAATTACCCACTGATATGGAGATGATCTTCTCCACCCCTGAGGAAAGATACAAATGCACTAAAGCCTACTTGTTTATATGTCTGAACGCCTGTTGATATGCAGATGCACCAAAGCCAGGGGAGAAATTCTGGATATGTTTCAATTACCCACAATATATTAACATGTAGATTCTCTCTGGGCATTATGTTTGGTGTACACAGGAGTATTCATATGCAAAATTTCATTATAATCTGTGTATTTTTCCAATTTTTATTATAATTTCTTTCTTGTAGTGTTGCTTGTTTATGTATTTTTGTATCTCCAGGTAGTTGAGAGTTTTTCTCATCTTGTTTGTTTTTTAATATTAATTTTAAGCTTAATTACTCTCCAGTTAAAAAAAAATATTGTGATTTTTAAAAAATATATATTTTGGAAATATGTGTAATATCATTTGATACAACATACCAAATTTTTAAGTGGTCTAAATGCAAATGAACATGTATTTTCTATTTTTGGCTTTCACATATCACTTTCATGTTGATCAACTTTCTGTTTATAACAATTTTAATTGATGATACCCACATTTATTAGGCAAGCTAATGTCCATTCTTCCATTTGCATTGAATTTCATTAAAAACAGAATATCACTTACTCTGTTTTCAGTCAGTATACTGATAAAAATTTACTTTGAACACTTAGCTTCAAAACACTTCATTAAATTGACAGGAGAATATTCATATTTTTACATGTGAATTAATTGGGATACATGCTTTTGATTAATTTGGGATAATTGTGATGTATTTTTATAATTTTTGATACAATTTTGAGACTGTCCTATTTCAGCCTAATTAAGTCATCATCTCTCATGTATGTTGTTCACAATTCCCTTTGATAAGCAAGGGAAGTTCTCAGTTTCTTGTAGAGTCTTTGAAATGAGGGTGATGGATGAGAATAATTTGACAGATTCAGACTCCTTATGCTAATGATCTTGGCCAAAGAACCATCTAATCAAAGTGGAGATGGAGAGGAAGAAAGGAGATGTGAAATAAAGACCATGGCATCGCATCCTATATACATTGGTGATGCGGGTTTGTCCAGGGACAATGACTTGCCCAGCAGTGACCAGATTGTGCGAGATGAGAGACTGTCAATAAGTGGGTGCCTCTGGCTGTTCTTTGTTGTATGCCATATCCTGTTGTATCCCATTTTCTACTATAGGTCTCCTTATCATGTTATCTATTTGACTGCTTCTTTGCTCACAGTAATTTAAATACTGGCCTGACAGCTTTAGCCAACATTACTTATCAAAAATAAAAAGAGAACTTGCAGAGTAAATACTTTGAACCCTTGTCAGAGGGCCACTTGGTTGAGCTGGTTGAGTTGTGAATATGTTTAACTTCTATCTGGTCTCAATTGACAGGAAGAAATCTCTTATTGTTAGGACTCTCAGTGACTCATTCTGTCATTAACAGTCCTGAGTTATTTAGAAAAACAGCTCACAAACTTTTCCCTGGGATTTGAGGGTTCATTCAAAAGTTAAATGACTAGGGAAAGTAATAAGTTTTAAGAAAATGGATGTGGGAAGTGAAATTGTTCTATTATTTAACAAAATGTTTAAGTTATGGAAAAGACAAGTCTCTTTTTTTCATTTTCAACATGCTAGCATTGCTTTGGCCATAGGGACTTTATTTAAATTTTTGACCAAGATTTTTGCATAACAAATTGGTAACTGGTTAACTATCATCATTCTCTGTGACCAGGCACCAAAAACAGCCTGGAAGATTTGCTCACCTTCTGAAAGGAAAGGGAAGGTTATAAATGCTGCCCATATTGTCTGAGCACTCAAATTTAAGAGCAGAGTATTTAGAAAAAAATAGATACTGGGTAACCATGGAATGAAGAATACACTTTTGTTAAGAAAAATAAAAACTGAAATCTTCTTACTGTAACACAGAAAATCCTGAGTTTTGTGATAGTATTTGGCCACCTCCCTTTGGAGGCTCATTCCTCTTTCTCTTTCTCGTTACATGCTAGTTAGCTTTCTCAGATTCAAACTTAATGTAACTTTACCCCATGAATTAATTACCCTAATGGAGTCTGATATCATAGTTGAAGTTAATACATAGTTTGACAATGGATAGATATTAGTAAGCTTACATATAACACTTTCACTCAACCTTTTTTGCCCACCCTTATGCATATATTACTGCAGTGAATTCATACATTTAGTATTAGGGTGATTATTTAAATTTCGCCCAAATATACAGAAAGAGGATTCAAAAATATAAAATATGAATTTAAGACATTATAGAATGGCACTGGTTACTATATATGTAGTTTTAAGGTGGAACCTTTGACAATAATTTCGATTTATCAGCAGAGCTTAAAGTCCTCTATTTTTACAGTTGTTATCATGTATATATGCATTTATTATTGGGAAACTTTTACCTTCAAGTTTTCTGGCTTATTCAACTTTAACCTGGAGGCAAAGAATCAGAGGCCTAGAACAGGGAGGGTGAAATTCCTTGGTATTATAAATTCTGTACCAACAAAGCTGTTGTTTTATAACAGACTTTAGCTTTAGAGCATCTTTACAGATACATAAGAATTGAAAAGATACTTCCCATATAGGAAGATCCCATGTATACTAGCATATCATTTCTATGATTATGTTAATAATTAATAACAATCAATGTCCATTAGTGTGGTACCTTTGTTACAATTAATTAACCAACATCAATATGTTACTATTAACTAAGTTCCGTAGTTTGATTTCGATTTCCTTAGTTTTTACCTGTCCTTTTTCTATCCTAAGATATGGAATAATTTATTTATTTTAACACTTCCTTACTTTTTGTTACAGCAAGGTGTTCTAATCTCTTACTGTTTATTTGTTGTTCAAGTCCTAGACTGGCCTTTCTTCAAGAGCCCTGGTTCTTTTATTGGAGAGGCAGTCATACTAAAAACCACTATCTGCCACTAGGTTTACTCATCGCCACTTAGGTCCCCCCTCCTGGCAGAGCAAAGGTATATATATATGTGCATACAAACCTATGTATTTACATATCTATAAATATTTTTATATGTAACCATATGTATTATATTAAGCTAAACATGAATTCTTACTAATGTTTCCAACTAAATTCTATTAATACATGGATCATTCTAGCCTCTTTCCTTTGCTTATCTATAAATTTCTACTCCAACAGTAAGCAACCTGGCTCCCACCATCTCTGTTCCATTTATTTAATTGTTTCGAATAGAGTTTTAAGTAAGTCTAACATTCTCTGGTAATTTTAATTCAAACATCATGTAACTTTTTTTCCACTACTATATGTATTATTACATAGTATTTTTAGCCATTTTCCAGTCCTCATACTCTGCATCTTTTTTAAGTTCTAGGATTTAACATAATACATATTATTCAAGTCTTTCTTTTTTTGACATGATATTCTAAAATATTCTGTGTACACATTGAATACCATCAAGTGACCTCTTACAGTCAGTGTGTATTCAAATATCATAGATCTTGGAATGATGTTAAAATAATTATAGCAGCTCATATTTGTTGTATGTGATGTGTTGATGACATTTGTTCATGCAAGTCTCTGATTACTTATGTTGTACACTTCAGGTATGTTAATGACCATTTGAAATTCAACTAAAAATCTAATACATACATACATAATTCCTTTTAATATGCCTTCACATGAATTATGCTGAAAAGAGATAACTGACAAAATGACAGCATATTTTTCTTTGAGAAAATGATTCTTTTTATTCCCCACTTCGTGATATGATATACTTCCAGGAATGGATTATATTGAAAATAGGTCCTGATGATTAGAGAATACTTTAACAGAATTGTAAGTCTGTACATGTTGGGACATTTCTTATGTGAAGATGAAAAATCTAATCAATGTCATAAAATATGTGTTTAATATATTTTCCTAGTAGTAGGGAGGACTTCAGTTCCATTCATACTTCACTGACCAAGGGAGTGCAATATGCAGTGAGTAGGAGAAGCTCATTAACAGACTTGGTCTGTAATCAGACTAGAGAAAGCTCACCAGATCTTCCAGTTATCAAACCTAATCACCTAACTCCAATACTGAACTACATATTTCTATTGCAATGTATTACAGATCGTTTTATGCTTTACCAGTTTTGTGTATTTAATTTTTTAAGCCTTCTTATTTTCTGATGGCAGTTTAGTAACACTTCAGGATAATTCTAACAGTTTTCAGATGAATATAATTGAAAGATCTATGGCTAGTATATTTTTGTCACATTGATCCTTATTATTAGAATTGCTGTGATTTCTATAATGGTTTATTACCAGATCACCCTCTTATTTTTTGTAGTCAAAAGTATACCTGGCCAGTTCAAAGTGGAGCATGTTTCTTTGAGGATGGGTCTGTTTATTGGGTCTTTCTTTTTGAATAAACTGTCTCTAAAAGTTATATGGAACTTCCTCTGTTCTTTTGTACTAGTTTAAGTGTTATGCATAAATGAACATATTTAATTTTTACAAGAATTCTAGGCTCTATCATTTTATTGGTGAGGAGACTGTGGCACTGAAACTGTTACTCATCACTTTAAAATCACGAGCTAGTAGGTGTCACTTTACTAACCCCAGATATGAATTCTCTGCTTAACCATTATATTTTCTGTATCTTACCTGAAATAAGGCATCTATACTTATTTTTCATTTTCTTTAAAGAGAACTTGAAGAAACTGTGATGTAATTAAACAAACTGCAATGTAACGTGACTAGATACACCTAAATTTTTTTAAAATTAAAGCATCATTGATACACAATCTTATGAAGGTTTCACACGAGCAACATTGTGGTTACTGCATTCACCCATACTATCAATTACCACTACACATCCCATTGCAGTCACTATCCATCAGCATAGTAAGATGCTATAGTCACTACTTGTCTTCTCTATGCTATGCTGCCTTCCCCATGACCCCCCTACATTATGTGTGTTAGTCATAATGCCCTTTAATCCCCTTCTCCCTCCCTTCCCACCCACTCTCCCCACCCCCTTTCTCTTTGGTAACCACTAGTCTCAGAGTCTGTGAGTCTGCTGCTGTTTTGCTCCTTCAGTTTTGCTTTGTTGTTATACTCCAGAAATCAGTGAAATCATTTGGTACTTGTCTTTCTCCACCTGGCTTATTTCACTGAGCATAATACCCTCTAGGTCCATCCACATTATTGCAAATGGGAGGATTTATTTTCTTCTTATGGCTGAATAATATTCCATTGTAGATACACCTAGATTTTTAAGATGATTTTTCTCCAGTGGATAAAGTTGTATTGTCAGTACTAACTTAACAGCAAAATTTAGGCAGTTCACATAGTTTGTGCCTTTATAAAATGGTCAAATCACTTTGCAGAACAATTACCCTCTTCATGCTCAGAAGCTATGTAGTAATTCATTAGATTATGCTTATTAAAAAATATATATATATGTATATATATAACTTGAATAAAGTTTTGGTGAAAATCACAAGTGAATTTTCACAGACTTCACAGATGGGAGAAGAAAGATACTTCTTCCTGATTATGAGTTCTCATGTTGTGGGCCTCACAGAGCATGTTCTGACAGGGAATAAAAAGGATGGTTTAATCTAAATGGAAAACTTAAGCAATATATGGTTAAGAGAATTTCCACTGAGTGCATCTTTTATGTAATGTCATGTCCTCAAATACCATTTCTGTTTCATTTTGATTTTAAATAAACCCTTTTTTAAATATATTGATACTTGTGGAAAGGTTTGCAGAGATAGTACAAAGTCCCTGCACAGCTCTCACCTAGTTTCCCCTGTTATTACCAACTTACATTATTATGGCATAGTTATCATCAAAACTAAGAAACTGATATTGTTACTTTATTATTAACTACTCCTGGGTTTATTGGGATTTTAAGAACTTTCCATTAATGTCCTCTTTCATTTCTAGCATCTAACCCAGGGTAACGTGTGTTTATCTGTCATGTGCCCCCAGTCTTCTCTCATCTGTGACAATTTCTCGGTGTTTTTCTTTTTTTCTATTACTTGGACTGCCTCAAGGTATTGCCTGTCTAGATATTCTGTACAACGCCCCAAACCTGAGTTTGTCTAATTTTTTTTTTCATGGTTAGACAGGTGTTACAAATTTTTGGACAGAATACCACATAGGTGGTATCACCACATCGCACCACAGTGTCCACATGACGTATCCTGTCATGGTGACCCCATAACACTCCTGGTGACGTTAAGTTTCATCCTCTGGCTAGGGTATTGTTTGTTAGCCATCTGTTACTGTTTTCCCTTTTCTACCCTATGTTTTTGGAAGTTAATCACTAAGTCTAGCCAACCCACAGGATGAGAAGAGGGAGGAGGGAATTAAAATCTGCTTCCTTGGATGAGGCATATCTACATACGTTATTTAGAATCATTCTATGAGAAATACTTGACTCTTATTCACAATTAATTTACCAAAATATTCTTTAAAAAATCAAATGAATTTACTTGTAAACCATCATAGTAGCAGTCATTTCTGTTAACAGTTGCATTAGGTTTCTCAATTACCTGAATTAAAAATTAATCATTGTGAGAATTATTGCTTTTTATATATGTTAAGAATATCAAAAAATTATAACACAGTTGCCATTTAGCATTTTCTTGATCATTCATTTCAATTATTATATAAAAAGTCAGGGAAATGATAATTATGAAGCACATACTTTAAGACATACTCAGAGGGATATACATTTGTGTGCATGTGGCGTTATAATGAAAATGTGCATTTATACATGAGTTCTGCAAAACTTTTGTTTACGAGACCTAATATTCTCATGATAGGAAATAACTGCTCTACTTTACTTTCTGAAACTACCAAGGTGAAGTGTAGGTACTTTAAAGCTACTAGAAAGTTCAGTGCCTGTAAAACCATGAGGATTTCCTCCACACAAACATAACATCAAAACTCTCTTATACTCTGGATTTGTTCGATATTGCCCATGATTTTTGTTAAGGCACTGAATAAAGGATTATTTCCTTTAAAGATATTTAAACTCTATGATATTTTAAAGAGACATTTAAAAAGCTAAATGGATAAAAAACAACTGCCTCAGAGTCATGCCTGCAAGTTTACTAGTATATTTCTGATTCAGATTGCCTTTGAAACAGGGTTTTAAGAAAAGATTATAACTAGGTATAATTAATACTGTGGCTGACATGGTTCAAATTTTACTGTATTTTGATTAATTTATATACATATAGACACATTTTATATATATATATATAGATAGATAGGTAGATATATACACATACACACATAATGTGGTTGAAACCTGTATGAATTTCTACTCTGTTAAGTCTTTAGGATTTTTATTGGGAGTGGGAGTAAATGTTCTTATACATTTCCAGTTTTACCATATTTTCCCCTGGATAGCTTGCTAAAGAATAAAAACTTCCCTAAAGTTTCTGAAATTCACTGTGTAGGAAGATATTTGCCCACTGCCTTTATAAAAACAAAGCGTTTAACTAAGTTAATCCTCTTGTTTGACTTCTCTTAGAAGTGTGATCTATGTGTGGTGCTACCCAGTTATCTTGTTTTCTAAAATATTCACATATTAAAATATTTGTAAATATAAAGAGAAATGAAAATAACTACAGAAATACAATTTTAGCAAAGTAATAATTATGAATTTAGTTTTGAATGGACATAGTCCTCTAATTCTAGCATTTAAATGTAATGATCCATTGATTTAAATTTCTGACACAAGGGACTTAAACTGCGATTGACTTAAACATTCCATTTTTCAGTTGAGAAGTGCACCTGGAAATATTAAATTAATTATGTTGGTTCAGCCAAGCTCATATCTTAAAATAGTTTTGTTTAGAAGAGTTAACTTAGGTTTAGAATCCTAACTTTATTTCTGTGATGGCATTCATTTTTCAGCTCTAATATGTGAAACATTTAAAAAGAGTGCAGATTGACTGCACAAGCAATTTTGCAGAGTAATTTATGTGATGAGTCATGGAGTTACTGAACCAGTCAGGAATCATAAGACTCCTGCTAGGTTGAGAGAATCAAAAAAAGAAAAGAAAAAGGAAGCAAAGCAATGTGAGATAAACAGAGTAGATTTGTATGACATTCTTAAAAGCATCTGTTTGAGGATGTCCTGCTGGTAGGGGAAAAATTAAATTAGATTCAAATATAAGTATGACATATTTTAAAATTTGAACTGTCACTATGCTTGTCAGGCAGGCTTATGTTACTTGTATTCACAACAATTAAACTTTTTATAACTCAAGGGGAATCCAACAAAAGGTCCCTTCCTCCACCCCACTAATGCTGAGTACTTACAAGGAATTCTTAATCTGGAGAAGTTTTTTATTTTCGAGGATGTGAAGTTTTTCTTCCAATGCAAGGCTGTTTTGGTTTTGGTTTGGTTTTTTTTTCCTCTTCGTACCTTAGAATGCCAGATTTAAAATGACTTTTATAATCACTATTATTTTAACTTTGTCCACTTGCCAGCAGAAGAATAATAGAATAATACATTAATGGTAATAATAATATCAACAACAATACAGATGGCTAATAATGTACATCTGAAATGCTACATCACATTTATTTGAGAGGCAGAAGTGGATCATCTGGTAGTGGTAGATAATATGTAGGTAATAAACTTGACTTTGGTACTAGCGGCCGTATGAGTATACTACTTTTATTCCCACATCTCTAAATAAATAGACATCTAACATCACATTCTATCATTTAGCATCATTCAAATTCTGATTCAAAGAGAGCTCAAATACACTTTGCCTAATCCTTCCATTTTGCAGATGGACACACATGAAAAATATTAAATGACTTACCTTGACTCACCTAAGTATTCAGCAGTAGCTAAGTGGAAGAATCAGGGGTATTATGACACTTCCTCTTTACATATTTAGCTGGGTATAGATGTAAATATATAACTCTATTTATAAACTTTACAATAAGAATATTTGGTTTATGTCATAATATAAATGCCTTTGAATTAAGTTAAAAATACATCAGAGTTGGTGAAAATAGACTTCTAAAAGTCACTGTGTGCCAGTGTATATGGCTGCATTTTCACTATTTCAGGGAATTCCCTTAGCTTGATGTTTCACAGTTGGTCAAGCTCCATAAAGAAAGAAAAAAGACAAGCAAAAACATAGCATAATTGTATGTGTATGAACACAATAATTAGAACAGAAAAAATGATTATAAAGTAATTAGATGACATTATATTGTATTATTGCAATAACTGCTTCTGAACCAGCCTGATTTACTTGTCATTTATACCACATCAGAAGAGTAAAATTTAAATGTTCCAAGTAAACCTATTCATGTCAATACCATGGTTGCTGTTCCATAAAACTGACACTGGCAGTTTGCCATCTGACTGTCAGTTTTCCTTTGGAAAACTTAAACATTAAACTTAAAAACATTACGTCTTTTACTTAGAATTTTCCAATTTAATATTGTCTTTCTTTCCTACTAATGCATTTAATATAATTCTATAATTTTATTTTGGTTTCAAAAGAGAGACTAGAAGGGATATGTGCGTGTATGTGTGTGTATATAAAATACCTCAAGAATTATGAGTCAATTGATCGCTAATGTAGATGTTAATATTAGTGAGTGAGTAGATTATTTGATACTGGAGACTTATTTTTTAAAGGCAAAGTACCTGGTTCATATGAAAGTAACAAGATTATATTATAAAAAGGTATAAAATTATAAAATATAGGAAGCTTCCTACTAAGATTCAATAACACTTTTTTTTTTTAAGTTGGTAAGGTACTCAATGACAGATTTTCTCATTTCCTTCCTTGGCATTAGGGAGAACTTTTACTGTTCATTGAAACTCTGGCTTTGGCTGGACTCTGACACCATATGTGAAATTAATTAATGTAAATTATATTACCATTTTTAAAAAAACATGTATTCTCTTTTCCATCCTTCAAACAACTGAACATGCATGATTATAACAGAGGCATAGTTGAATACTGTGCTCTAGTAATGTGATCATTAGTAACTGAAAGATAATCCCTTAATAGATAAACACATTCTTAAATAAATTTTACTCACAATCTCAGAAATGCCTGAGTAAACAGATGGAGCTGGCATAGTGCCTTAAAAGTCAAGAAATTTAGACCAGGTAGAGCTAATGAGGTGGAAGGGAAAGAGTGCCCTAGAGCTGTGGATTGTCCTGAGAAAACCCTGTGGTTATACCTTCTCCTCAGTAGTGATCTGAGATTGTCAACAGAAAGTTTCCAGTTAAGCCTATTTTATGAAGGCAGATGATGGTAAGGAGAACCAGACACAGATTACGAAGGGGACTGTGCTGTTGACTCAACACCTGCAGTATTTATTTATCTTCCATGACTTTAAAACCTTCTCCTTATAAAGCCAGGATAATGAATTACAGTCAGATTCATGAAGTAGTTGATACTGTAGGTTATTTTTCTCGGTTTTCACATCCATAACTAGGAATCATCTATTTAGTAGGAATAAAACTGACAAAGTGAGAAAATTTACTTCAGAGAATAAAGTTTAGTATGGTTAATCTTCCCTGAATTGATGATTCACATCTGTTTGTACAGAAAAGTGAACATGTATAAGCCTGTATTCAAGAGACTAAGAATGATCTTCTATTAAGTATCAATTATTAATTTGAATTTATTATCTATTTCAGAGTCTACTTTAGCATGTGTTAAGGGTCACAAGTATGATGCCAATGCATATTCATGTACTTGAGAGGAACTTATCAACAACTCAGAATCCTTGACTTGTGGGTTCCCAATAAGTACTTTGTTCTAAATATAGTACAGCAAGTGTTACAGTTATCCATGGCACTGGTTAAATGCATTTGTTTTGTAGGACAATGCAGGTAGGAAATCCTTATAAATTTTCTGGGGATACTTTAGGGTAATGGGATTATCTGAAGCCCCCATCACTGAAGCCAGTCTCAAATTCTCAACCAATACTCATTTTCTCCCTCCACTGTGCATTAGAGATTTCCTTGTTCTAGTCTAACACTCTTCTGAGGCAGATGCCTTGTCTAGTTGAGTGCCACATACCCTAACCAATTAGGAGTCTGAGCCTCTGAGCTCTCCTCAGGCTCTGGCTGTGTCACTTGTCCATTTTTGGTCAAAACTGGTTTGAGGAATACCAGAGGAGTCCCCAGGGAAATACCTGAGCAAGATATTATGTCCCCCTTTCCCAGATGATATAAAAGCAGATCTATTTTTCCTGTGATCATAAACAGTCAGTCCTGTCAGGTATTTTTACTTATATTGTTAGTGTGCTCTGTAATTTTCTTTGATCATTCATGATAAAGATTTATAATGTTTATTCCCATTTCCTTAATATCTACTATTTTAAAGTACATATTTTTTGATGTACTAAATATGATTTATCTTGCTTTTCTTCTCGCTTCAAAATAAACCTGTCAGAATAGAAGACAGTATAATGGAAAAAGTAATGTATAATAGAAACAACATACAGTTTCTGAATTTGTGATAGCAATCAAATGTTGACATTATAATCAATATATTTTATATGTCTTTGTGCCAGACACTGTGCTGTGAGTAACATCACCAGATAGTAGGGTAATATGATGTGATGTTAAAGCTAAGAGCAAAAAGATTAGAAATACATGATGGAGCAGCAGATACTTATGCTTGAAGGCACTGGGAAAATCGGGGTGGAGAAGGTGATTTTTGTGTCGTTTAGATGTGAAAAATAATTATAGAGAAAGAACAAGCATAGCTAAACACAGAAGCAGTAAAGAAAATGGCTTCCTTGGGGGATGACAAGCAATTTTCTTATTAATATCTGACTGTAAGGACTATAAATTTTTTTTAATGAAAGAAAGTAGGTGTTTATGACAATAAACAGGGTTAGAGAGAACTGATGGCTTTTATCTTGATTATAAAGCTCTTTTGAAATTTAAGTAATGTGGGAACTTCCAAGTGTTAAAAATTACAAGGACATATAGAGTAGAAAATTCATTATAGACAACAGTAGAACAAGAGGTTCAAAGACTGAAAATTCAAGTAGAATGTGTTATAAGAAATTAATAATCTGTATTGTAATGTATCTGTATGTAAATATCTGTATATTTAGCATGTTTTCTTAGTGCACATGGGAGCCTGAAGCTTGTCTCATCCAGCCTTCTTACCTTTCTTTCACTTCTCTTCCTGTCAGTATAAAAATAATTTTGTTGAACATGGTTTAAAAAATCTCTGCTCCATTAAAAAAATTAAGTGCAAATATAAAGTATTACATTCTTTGTTAATCTAATTACATCAATCTAATTTATATCTAACTTGCATATAGCATTCAAACTCTTTCCAATAATGTTCCCTGTCTTTTAATTAAAATAGATGAAATTGGAGAATTTACATAAGGAATATAGAGTGTTTATTGAAAATAGCCTCACTACTTATTATGTTTCAACTTATGAAATATAAAATGAGGGGGGTTGACTAAATGATCGATATAGACTTCGATCTAAATAATATTAATCAACTCATTTTTGATATTATAAAACTAATAATTGAGTAAATTTGCAGAAATGCCAAAGTAATTTTTGAATCCTGTAATTCAATTGCATCAATTCACATGAAGTATTTTATTTGTTTTTCTTAATTAGCCAAATGTTACATAGCTCTCATTCAGTAAGTGGTGGGCTAATGGAAAAACATAATGAGCTACATTATATATTCAAATATTCATCCTTAATGATTTAATGGGCAAGTACATGTTTTCCAAAGTGCTAAAACAGAAAAAAATTATAAAGCTTTGGGTTTGACCTTGGTCTAAAAGGCTCCACCCGACTACCTTTTCACACCCAAGGCTGACATATGATTTTATTATCCAGTGGAAACCAGAAACATTTTTCTTTTCTTTTTTTAAGAGAGTAGTCTCAGCATAATATACAGAGTAAACCAACATCCATTATGGCCAACCAATGAGGTTTAAAGGGTAAAACTTTTTAAATAGGATTATAATAGACTATAATAATTATAAGACTCATTAAATAATGAGTCTTTCATAAGACTCATCTTTACATCTCAAGTAAATGTTGGCCTGTCACCTTTTCCCTATATACACTTTACTGAGTCAATATTCTCTCTTCCACAAGATAGAAAAAATATAATTCTCTTATAAATCACTCCTGTATGATCTGATCAAAAGTTGCACCTCAGCTTCTAATACCCTCATTCGTGTCCTTCTCTGCTGTGACCATGGCCCAGGTGGCTGCTCCCTGCCACTTGGGCTGAAGCACCTTTCGCACTTTCTGCAGGGACAAAGGGAATAGTAATATAAATAAATCATGCTTCAGTCTACGGACTTCTGCTTGTCTTGTCCACGCAACATTACTACACAGTGCCATGTGAGGGAGTCAGACAGAGGCTATTACAAGTCAAAGGAATTAAAACTTAATTGTGCAATAACTACATATGCAATAAATATGCCATGGTGCAAAAAATAAATGCATGTCTGTTTATTTCTTGAAACTCTGTTTAACCCGCTCCATGTGCCAATTCTCCAGACTGTGATGGAATTCATTTTCAGTCATAACATTGGACGAAGTGGGAAAAGCTTTCTCTTAGTAAAATCCTATTCAAGACTCCAGAGAGGAGATTTCCCTTTAGTCTATCACACAGATACCCAGTGATCTGCTCATTGATCGAGGCCTTGAAAATGTCTTCAGGCTTTCAGACCTTGAAAATGGATTCTCTGCTACCTTTTCCCCTGTTTTAAATTCAGATATGTTTACAGGGCTGGAAACCAGAGCGCCTGGAGCATAGCCACCATGAGGCAGCACCACACAGTCATCCCCAGGATATCGTGAAGGAGTTTGGTTCACAAAATATCAGCCCTCTTCCCCATTCCTGTTGGACATTACCTAGATACATTTCCTCCTGCTTCTGTAAATCCCAGCCTAAGTTTATCTTTTATTAGGATATTAATGTTTTATGTTAAGAACTTTCTTCTGGGGAATAAGGACACTTCTTCCTCCAGGGAAGAAGACTGAAGATAATCTCTTGTTCCTCCCATACTCAAGGAGCAAGGGTAACGAATCATAACTAATCTCTCAGTTATTATTCCACTACATATGATTTAGCCCCATTGTCTGGATTAGAGGAAGAGGAATGTAGGTTGTAGGTTGAATGGGACATCTTATATATTACACCATTCTCAGTGAACAAGGAATTACACAAGTGTAAAATTTTAAAAAGTGATATTTATTATGAAAGAAGGAAATAAAGAAGGATAGTGATACAATATAGTAAAATAAATACTGTTTTTGAAATCTCAGATGTGGAAGGTCAGATGAGACATTTTCTGAACACATACATTTGATGAGATGTTTTATATTTCTTAAGCTTATTCTATAAATGAGGATGCATTCATTTGCTAGAGCTGCAGCCGTGACACAATACCACAGACTGAAAATAGTTTACAGAACAGACATTTTCTCACAGTTCTGGAAACTTGAAGTCCAAGATGAAGTTTGAGAAGGACTGGTTTCTTCTGATATCTTCTTCCACTTATAAGGATACCAGACATACTGGATTAGGGTCCGCCCTAATGACCCTATTTTAAATTAATCACCTCTTTAAAAATTTACAAATGTAGTCACACTCTGCAGTTTAGAGCTTCAACTTCTGAATTTTAGGGTACCACATTTCAGCCCATAGCAGGGAAATGACATTTATCTCATATGATTTTGTGAAAATTAGATGTAATTAATATAAAGGTATAAAACAGCTTGGCATATAATGTGTATTTTAAAAAGTCAGGTTTATTATGGTCTTTTACATTATCATAGTCAATGCAAATGAAATACAATTCTACTGCACTTTTGTTTCCCACAATCAGTTCAAAGCAAATGAAAGGGCACACATCACTTGGGAAATGATTTCTCTGAACAAGAACCCCTGATTCCACATTAATAATTTAAAGAAATGGCTTCTTACTTAAGACCATAATGTATACTGAAAGGCGCCTCATGACAAACCTAGCTTACCCCTTGCTCTGAAATATAAACAAGCCTTATTTGTGGGAGAGGAGAAAAAGTTCTAAATTTCATTATGTCCATTTTACAATGATTTTTTTTCCTTTTAAGATTGGTTTAAACATTTTTTAAAGTACCTCATCAAATGTCACTAATATGTAATCCCATTTTCTTCTAGAAGTCTAATAATTTTAGCTCTTACATTTAGTTCAGTGACAAATGTTGAGTTTTTGTGTATGGTATAGGAGAGCCAAGTGTCATTATTTTCCAACTAATTCTCTCACACTATTAATGGAAAAGACTCTCTTTTCTGATTAAATTACTCTGACACCTTAACATATTTTTACATGTATTATTCCTGTATGCATTGTAAATATCATGAGATAATATAATTTTCAACAATTACATGGTTATAAATAATTAAATTAGAAATAATTAATAGAAGAAAAACAAAAGAAAGAAATACTCTTTGATTTTCTCAGATATTTATCTTTACAAAAATTTTATTTTCCGAAGACTGGAGTTTGTACCTGTCATTATATTTCCTCCATCCATACAAGGCTTCCTGCATTGTTTCCTGTATCTTTGTTTTCTTTATCTGAAAATATCTATAATAAACCTTTGTTTCTGAAGGACATTTAAACTGGATATAGAATTCTGTGTTGAGATTTCTTTTTAACACATTAATATTGTTCTCCTCTCTTCTGTGCTTCATGAATTTTGATCAAAAGTTACCAGTTAATAATAAGATTGTTGTCCCTTGTATGTAATATGCCTTTTTTTTTTTTTTTTGTCACTTTGAATGTTTGCTCTTCGTCTTTGGCTTTCAGCAGTTTGACTGCAATGTTACCAAGCTTGAGATTCTGTTTATTCTGAATGTTTGTTATTACCTTGGATATTTGTTACCAAATTGGGAAGTTTAGAGAACAATATCTTCAAATTGTTTTGCCCCATTTTCTCTCACTCTTTTCTTTGTGGTATTCCAGTGACACATATGTGTAATGACCACTTGTGTATACAATGTCTAATGATTTTTGCTATCATCTAACAGGGACCTGAGACTGTTCTTTGTTTTCATTTTTTTCTATCTGTTATCTACTTCAATACTTTCTATTAATCTATCTTCATATGCAATTTTTCTTTACTCTGTCATTTTAATTTGGCTATTAAATCACCTACCTTTAAAATTTTCTCAGTTGTAGAAATTTCCATTTTTAATGTTTCTAATTATCAGCTGAAATCCACTACCTCTCTGTTGAGATTATTATTTTTTAAACATGCTTTTTTTTTTCCTTCATTGGGGATAGCTATAATAGATGCTTTTAAATCCTGGTCAGTTAGTTGAAACATCTGGTTCATTCTATAATCACACTTTATAGATTGTCATGTTTCTTGAGAATAGATTTTTGGAATGTATCCCAGACATTATGAATATTAGGTTGGTGAGACTCTAAATCATTGTATTTCTTCAAAACTGTTGCTTTTTGTTTTAGAAGATAATTTTCTTGGATGAGTGTTCAGGATTCTTTCCAGGATTCCTTTCCAGGATTCTTCCAAGCCAGTATTTATGGTATTTAAACTTTTCTCTCCCTATGCAAGGGTCACTGTGTGTTTTTCCACATGTGTCTTCACTACATTTGTGTATGCCTCATGAATTGCTAGCTACAGGCTAAAACTGTGGTGGGGGGATTGACTTCTACAGCTCCCTGTGTTCTCTCTTTCACATACTTGTTCCCCAGGAGGCAGTTTGCTTTTGTTTGTTCACTTTCCAGTACCTACAGGTAGTTGCCTTATATTATGTTCCAGTTTATAATAGTTTTCCTGCAGGGGCTGTTCCTGTATGGTCATAATCCATCATAACCAAATGTAGAAGTTGCATAAATTTCTTGCTGTATATCTGAATTTGTAGTATAATAAACTATAGGACATTATATCAGCTACATAAATAACTAGGTATTAACAAGCAAATGGTGACTATGCTTCAGTAAGACTGAACAGAGAAAGAACTGTCATCCAGGTGTGCTATATTAGAGAAATATCTAGGTGAACTAAATTAGGTTAATAGAACAAATGTTGAGGCAAAAATTAAGGGGAATTTTCAGAGTAAACTTGAGAGGTCTTAATAGACTGAAACAAAAGCCACAATAGCATCTAAGACTTCTGTATGATTTTAAGGAGGAAAGTGCAGACTCGTCTACAGTCAGGTTTTCCGTGTAGTTTTCGGATGTTGGTGGTAGTGGTAGCAGTGGTGATGGCAGGCGTGACGATAGTGCTGACAGAGGTGGTGGTGGTGGTGACGGTGAGAATAGTAGTGTTGGTGGTGCTGACTGAGGTAGAGGTGGAGATAGAAAAGATTGTAATGAAGATGGTGTTGAAATCTGAGTGGAATTATTTAGAGAATAGATTAGAAAACAGTTTCCACAGAAGGCTGAATGCCACCTATTTTTAACATTCTAACATTCTATAAGAATCTAAGAGGTATGTGGACCTCAGCTTAAATTACCAAACTGTAATATTTAGTAGAGCCTCATTTAACCTATTTGAAATGTTTCCCAAGGCAAGAGTTGGTTGACTTCTCAAGAAAAAATCCATATTGCTCCCTAGACTATGTGTAGAATCTCTCCCTTGCTGTGCTCCCACAACATTTTCTTTCAATTTTTTAAGTAATTCTTACCATTCCATAACAAACTTACTTGCTTGTTTTTATGTTAATTATTTGAGAATGAGGTGTATGTATCATTCTCTGTATTATCTTTCATAATACTTTGAATTATGTTTTAAGGTATGGAACTGCAACCACTGTATAGAGTATGAAAAAATACTACATTTTTTTTCATTAAAATTAATTTTTCACTAAACTCCCATAATACTGATTGACTAGAAACATATAATGAAATATTTAATAGAGCGTCCTTTCTACCTATACCCACTTCCACTCAATGTTCTTTAAAGATCTGACCAGTGAAACAAAGATTGATGCCTCCACATTTGGTCCATAATTTTGCCTCTGAGAATCCTGTGATACTAGCACACATAAACGTTTGAAGTGTTTTGACATGAGATTCCTATGCTGTGCTGGGAAGCTGAGATGGGAAATGTGATGCCATAGGTTCAGCCCACCATTGAGACATGCATTTCCCTTTGCCACCTCGGCTACTTTTTCTTACTGAAGCATGCTATAGATAGAGGCAGGTATGACTGGTAATAATAGACCCATGGAGGTGTTTTCCCTTCCCACTATGGAGTTAACTCTAGTTCTTCTCCTTGCTTTAATTTTTTCCGTTGTCCCCATCTACTTTAGAACAACCCTACTGCAGGGTCTCAGGACTAAGTATAACAGCTATCCTAGGAGACTGTCCTTCAGGAACCTTATTTTCTTCTTTGCTTCTTATCTCCATTTCATTAAGACAGTATAAAATCTGGCTTCCCGATTGAAGTGGAGTATTTGGGGAAGTGTAAGGATTACTAATATCACCTTAATAAATCATCCTGCTGCATACTCAGTGAATTTGTGAAATCAATGACAATAAAATTAGATAGGAAGAAAAATTCTAATTCCATTTGAATTTGTATATCTAGGGAATCTAGTAGTTTTAGTATTTCTCATAGTTCTCTGTATTATCAATCATTTGTTATTTTTTATTAAACTTTTCCAGATCCCTTATACTTACTGTTACTTAAAACTAAGAGAATCTGAATTTATTGAGATTCAGCAGGAAATAGTGGGGATGGGAGTTCAGTGAGTCTCCCTACTTCAGACTGTGCTACTGAGGAATCTGGTGGAAAATTGGGCAGTAATACTTATTTAGAGAATTAAATCAGCCTTGGGCAGGTGGGAGAAAAAAGTAACTAAAAAGTGGACTTAGACTGGATTGAGAGTCTTTGGGGCTTTGAATTGAGGTATCCAAATTAGGAAAGTTATTATCTTACCTCATATTTCATATCTCACACCCTCTTTGCCTCAGTCAGATTTCTTATTAAAACTGCTTAATCCAACCCACAGGCTGATGTACTATTTTTATGGGTATTATCAGTTTATTATGATAAGTTCTTAACCAGAATGAAACAATTCCTCTATCCCCTATCTTATTTCAAAGAAAATAACATTAACTCAGCTCAGTCAGTTTGAAGAAAATGCCAATTTTTCCATCCGTTCTCTTCCTTTTTCTCCTGATAGTATTCAAAATAAATTAAATCCATGTGCTGATCTGCAGCTCACATCAAACTCTTTACAGGATTTAAATAACCTCAAATACATCCCTAGGGTTCATCCCAATTGAATTAATAGCCAGGTCCCTACCAAAAATATCCCTTGAAAGGCAGCACAGTCTTCCTTTGCAAAATGGTTTCTCTGACAAATTTCTGCCTAAATACTGCTACTAAGATTTAATGTGCATATAAAACACATAGCAATCTTGTTAAAATGCAGATTTTAGGCCAAAAGTCCCAAAGCTTCTGATTCAGTAGACTTGTAATGAGACTCATGACTGCATTTTTTTTTTAATAAGCCCTCAGGTGATTTTGATACAATTGCTTTGTAGATCCCACTCTCTGCCTTCTTTGATACCTTATAAGATCTTTGTTCTCTCCATCCCCAATCACAGTAAAAAGATAGAAAACATTTTTTCCTGATTTTCTTTTTTTTATTAACACTTTTTTTTCCTACTAAAAACAGACAGGTCTTAAGAACCTGCCTGTTATTTTCTATATCAATCCTGTCTCACATATTTTTTTTTTCAAAATTTAAATGTCAGAGATTTTTCTAAGCCAGTTAGGCTATAGTTATTCTGTTTTCTCCTAATTTTTTGAGCTACTACCTGAAATTTGTTATTTCTCTAATTAGAAAACTTAAAGAGTTGGGATAGATTCTAAATTCACTACAGTAGCTCACTGACAGTTAAGTGGAGCACATTTGCAAGCACTATCATTATAAATACCAATAGAAAATATGACTTCTTCCAAACACCAATATCAAGATAAGATGTGGAGTTTGATGGTATGCTAGATTCTCACTAGGTAAATAATTCCTTTACCATTATGACTCATTATACATTATAGTTCAATTCTTACCTCAGAATAACCAGAGGTTTCTAACACATAGAGAGGTATATCCTCACAAACTACTACTAAATTTTTGAAATCCAAGCTCCTATGTATTCACAATCCTAATTCTGTTCCCTTTTAATAGTTTCTGAATAAGAGCAATAGTAGATATTTTGGAAATCCTAAGTATTTGAAAATTAACACATTTCTAAATAATGCCTGGAACAAAGGGAGAGTTTCAGGGGAAATTTGGGGAAAAAAATGCGTCATATCAAAAGTTGTCACTAAAGATTTATTTAGAAATTTGTGGATTACATGTTTATATTAGATAAAGAAAAAAACAAATCTAAAACAGGTAACTTTAGCTTCATTCTTATAAAGAGTAATTAATGCAAAGTAAGCAGGAGAGAAACAATAAAGAATAAATAAAAGTCAGTACAATTGGTTAAAAAATAGAAAATAAAGGAAGCCAAAATTTGGTACTTTGAAAAGGTAAATAAAACTGAAACCTCTAGACAATCTGATACGGGGGGGAGGGGTAGAAAAAAAGAAAAGTCCTGTGTTACCATATCTGTAATGAGAAAGGTGAGATCACTACCAACTCCATAGATTCTTAATAAAATAGTAAAGAAAAGGAAATTCTATGAACTCAGTGTCCATGAAATTGACAGCTTAGATAAAAAGGACCAATCCCTTGAAAGATGGAACTATAAAGTCACTGAAGGGGAAATAGATTATTGCAATAATCTCACAACCATTAAGGCAATTGAATCTGTAGTTTAAACACTGAGTCCCACACACTCCCCCTCCAATCAAAGGAAATTATTGCAAGCCCAGATAATTTTACTGATTCATTCTACCAATTTTTTGAAAAAAACTAATGCATTCTGAACAGTGTATTCTAGAAAACAAAAGAAAAACAAAATACAAGAAAGAAATCCATAAACTTCCATCCTTCAAGAACTTAGATATAAAATCCTCATGGCAGTATCAAATCAGATGCAACAATATGTAAAATAGATATTAAATCACAACAAATGGAATTCATCCTAGGAATGAAATTCGTCTATCATTCAGACATAAATGGAATTCACCACTTATATAGGCTAAGTAAAAAAAAAAAAAAAAAAAAACCCTTATGATAATCTCAAAAGATCCGGTAATTATCTGACACAATTTGACAAGCATCCGTAATAAAAACCCTCAGGAAACTAGGTATAGAGGAGACTTCAGCAATCTAGTGAAGGACATCTTCAATAACACTACACTAATACCTTAGTGATAAAAGATAAAATGCTTTCTCTTTAATATGGGAATTTGGCAAGCATATCCTTTCTCAAAATTCCTATTAAATATTGTCCTGAAAATCCTAGCCAGGTAAATAAGACAAGAAAAATAAATAAAAGGCATACATATTGTCAAAGAATAAATAATTTTTGTATTCACAGATAATTTGATTGCCTACTAAAAAATGTTTATGTATTAACATCTACAAACAAGTTCCTGCAGTTCACAAATGAATTCACAAGGTTGCTAGATGAAAGATCAACATAGAAAAGTCAATTATATTCTTATATAGAGACATTTAAAAGTATGTTTATATTGTACATATATACATATATAATGCCTAATAATATCTACATATATATAATATATATAAACACATATATATCATAAATAGAAATATCACTGCAAATATGCTATTTATAGTATTACTAAATATTGAAATCTTTAGGTGTAATTCTAACATACCATGTGCAGAATCTGTATGCAGAAACTATAAAACATTGATTAAAACAATTAAAAATCTAAGTAAATGGAAAGATAAACAATGTTTATGGTTTAGAAGACTCAATATTTTGAAGATGTCAGTTGTCCTGGTCTTCTTTCCAGATTCAACAAAATCCCTTCACAATACTAGCAGGCTTTATTTGCAGAAATGACAATTCTGAAATGTATATGAAAAGGCAAAGGAACTAGAATAGCCTAAATAATGTGTAAAAGAAAGAACATAGTTATAGGATTCACATTATTCAATTTCAAGATATAAAGCTCCAATAATAAAGACTGTGTGGTATTAGCAAAAAGCAACAACATGTATAAATTGAGCTGCATAGAGACCTCAGAAATACATCCACACAGTATAATCAAATTTTGACAGTACTTTAATGGAGAAATGTTGTTTTCTCAAAAACAGAAGTTCCTCTATAAGTCAACTATAAAACTTCCCCCAAAGCTACATATGAGTTTGTCTACCTGACCTTGGATTTTCAGTGACTCGTTTTCAGATATAACACTAAAGTTACCATGCATTAAAAACAAAGCTTGTTTCCCTTTATCTGTCTTAAATGATTTTACTGCCATTAATATGGATGGATTACCCATGATAGTAGCAAAGACTTATGGCTGCTATATATCCAGTTTCTTCTTGCCTACTTACAGACTTTGGTTTCTCTATTCTTCCCACTCCCTTGTCAGATATTTTCCATGAGTCAAAAAACATGTTTTCTTCATCCTGCTATCATTTTAGGTACTGCATAATTTCTTTCCTGCCATTTAAAAAATATGTCCCTAAATGAATTGTCTATAACTACGATCTCTACTTTATCTTTTATTTCCCTACCTCTCACTCTCACTCTCTCCTCTCTCTATTTTATTTCTTTTAAAACTTATACTGTGAAAACTGTATAGAAACAAAAATGCATTTATGTATGTGTGAATTCATTTAGTAGTTATAACAGTTTTGTGGTAGTGTCTAGGGTTTTTGATATATAATCATATCCGCCTGAAACAGTTCATAAAAAATTAAGTATATATCAAGTGATAGATAAAATCTCTGATATTGTAGCTGCTTTATAGTTAAGGAACCTATGATGAGTTCATAGAGCAGTATTTCATGGTATATTTCAATTTCCTGAGTTTATTGTTTACCTTCAAAATTTCGTATAGTAGTATTATACTATTACAAATAATTGTATAAATATATGGAATATATATGTATGTATTCCACATATTTTCTATAGTTTTATTAAGAGCACCAAGAGATTATATTGTTATATTTACATGTCATAGTGATGTATTATTTTAATTAGGGGGAAGTAATTTTTCACATGATAGTGTTCTCTTTGGAAGTGAAAACATGAGTAGGTCTAATTTTGACTTGTCAGTGATTTCCCCATCTCTTCTGCTGCTTAATTATATTGGGTCATTTTCTTTTCTATTTTTTCTTTGGTGTTTTTCCACAAGTTAGTATCTCTAAAATATTATGTTATTGTACAGTTGCTGTTGGACTGGTAGCAGGAAGGTCTTAGTTGGCATTAGTTGTCATGTGTTTGGTCTAATAACATGCCCAAGGATAGTTTCTGATGAAAATGTCTGTCCAAATGACTAAAATTTTTCAGTAAAAATAAAATCAGGAATAAGAAAGTATATATAAAATTTAATTGGCTATTTTTTTTCATTTTGGGTATTTTGCAATAGTGCATTTTATAGTTAATGGTACCTTAGATTTAATGAAATATAAAGTATGTGTCTGTTGCATTGGAACAGAGCATTCCTAACAAAAGAACAGGCACTTGACTTTGTTTATTGTACTGATCGCAGCACTGTATACATAAATATAAACATTTACATATTTGTTAAAGAAATACCTAAATTTTAGAATATAATAGAAAAGAAGCTTAGAGAAGCCTAAGGAAGTATCAAATCATGAAAATACGCCTATAATGGTCACATAACTTTTGATAGGGCCTTTTGATATTTCAAAACTCACTTTGTCAGTTTATAAAATATATTTAAAGTAAACTCATATTCTGTCCACGGATAATTAAACAAAATAAACTAAAACAAAAAGATAAAGTCTTTTGTAACTATAATTAAGTCAGTGCTATTAATTCTCTTATATAAATAAAATAACATGTTTTGAGTCATGTTTTTGCCACGGAGGAATCTGTTTTTTAAAAAATTCTGCTGCTGGAAAATTTTTAGAGTTCTTCATCCCCTAATAGAACACTAAGTTATTCACTAAAATAAATAGAATGCTTATAAGTGGCAAAATGGTACTGCTTGTTACAACTTAAATATAAATCAATTCAAACTCTAATTTGATGTATTGGGGAATATGTATTTTAACAATATCAAAACAAGTTTTCCCCTAAATGTCCTTGAATATAAAACATTCCTGTTAAAAAATGCTGAAGAGAGTAAGCAGACTGTTAATTTTTAGTCTGTGCACCAAAAGAATTTGTGAAAACATATGATTTTTCATAAAATAAATAACAAATCTTATTTTGTCAATAAATGATCAAAGGCACTAAAAATGTGAATGTAAAATAAAAATCCTATAGCTTCTATTGCTTTTCTTATAGAACATTTAAAAGCAATTCTTGACATTTTTCAAGATAGAGCTTGGGAGTCTGTACCATCTTTCTACTGGTAACTTAACGGACTTAGATTCTAATCTTAGAAAAATTTAATTATGTGTATGTAGCACATGTTTAATTATAGAGCTGAAAGAGTAGATGAAATTGAGATACTAGGGCACTTCACTCACTTTTAAGTGTTATATTTAAACAATGTGAAAAAGCTACATTTTAGATATTTTAGTAAAATGATAAACTATATATGTTCAGTACATTCATCTGTTTTGCGTATTTTTAGGAAAATGTTGAAATATTAGTGTTTGTAAGTTTTCTGTTACTTGACCATTCATAATTAACATTATTGCTTTACTTATTTTTACATATCTATAGTAATGTGTCACAGCTTGTTAGCAGCTAACTATGTATATTAAAAAGCAGCTTATCTCTCTGTTGTTTTTACTGTTTTTTCTCTGTAATGGAAGTTTTATAAATAGTAACATTTAATTTTCTCCCATCTGCTCTGTATAGTCAGAATATACTAAAACCAAGTTGATTACTTCCTAAAATAATCACCCCTAATCTTTGACAGTACAAGTGTTTATTAGTGTACAAAGTAATGATCTACTAGGGAATGTCAAATAAATCTTGTTAATAGTCAGATTTATGGGGAGAGAGTTAACAAGAAAATCAGTCAGGGAGTAGAAATAGTGTTTGAGGTGTAGAAGAAAGTCTATAAATCACCCCTTGTCTTTGGAGATCAATAGTAAAACCAATGTTAAACTCTGCATGCAATTCTGACTGAACTAAGACCTGTCATTCACTATCTATAGTCAGTGATTTCATCTAATAAAATCTTGGAAAATTCTATGTTTCAACGATAAAAAATAGGGAGAAATGAAAAATTACCAAAAATTTTATTTGAAAATGATCTCACTTATGTGATTGTGGTTATCCATGTATGTACCTACTTGGCACATTTATTGTGTGGCTGCAGTTTCAAAGTCCCATTATTCACTGTTCATATATATATATATATGTATATATATATAGCCACAACAAACAACTTATGAACTAAACTAAAATATGAAGTATTTAATTCAGTAGAATCAGTGTAAATGCTAAGACACACAGCACCAAAATCTTTGTTATCTGAGTGTTTCCTCAAAATTATTGCTCTATACCTCATATATCTCAAGATATTTCCAACCATATTTATATGACTGTATGTATTGGGATGTTTCTTAATTTACTCTTCATTATCTTTTTAGCATAACTTTAAGATTAAATAAAGTATTTTAAATAGAAATAATTATTCAGAAAATACTGTCAAATACTGTCAAAACTAATATTCACTTTAGTAATTCCCTTAAAATATATCTTATTATAATCACAGTTTGCTTTTTGAATTTTGCCTTTTCACATAAGAGATAAAAAAATTAGGGAAAATTAAGACTCTTGTTAGAATTAACATATGTAGCCACATATATTGAATATAAAAATTTGATGTTGAAAATAATCACTTCCCTAATTATCAATTTATGTGATTTACTAAAAATTTTATAGTATGAATAATACACTGTTTGTGTGTGTGTGTGTATGTACAAAATCTTAAACTGAATCACTAAATTTAAGGGTGGCTAATTAAGATTATAAGTATTATTTCTGTTATAATTCAATATTATTGTCATATTACCTTAATTTTACAAGTGTTTTTGATTGGAAAACTCATGGTGTTTTCATATATACTTTTAGCAGTGGTGTGACAAAACAATTGCTCTTACATGATGATGTCTAAATACTCAGCAAGCTAACATTTTTTATATAACTATCAAGTCTCCAAGACTGTGGTCTGTTGGTCCACTTTACAGAGAATTGATCGTATTGTCTCCACTATGTGACCTGTGTATCCCTCTATCTGATTCAAAAAGAGACGTTATGTAATGTTCTCATCTGCATATGGGAGAAACAGAAATAGAAATTTCTTTTTCATTGTATTGGTGGTCAGAAAGAGGTTTGCCTATAAATATAGATAGGTTCAATAAGTTGAATGGCTTTGCTTGCTTATAAATGTCTGTTTTTCTTTTTTTACCTTGAAACTGATTCATTGTGAAATTTCCTTTCATCATGATGTAGTCACCTAAACTCAAGGGCATGGGAACATATAAATCCTATTCACCCCACCTCTAACATTCAAAAGAAGATTGATACACACCCAAGTGAATATGGCGTTCACCCAGTGGACCATTGGTTGGGTCAGTTCATTATATACATAGACAATTTGCTTAGGATAGTCTAAACAATCATAAATTGGAATGTATACATTTTAGTGTTTTAAATTTGTATGCAATAAACCCATAGTAATTGGATTACTAGGACAAAGCTTGTGAGCATTTTTAAGGCTCATGATTTATATTGTCATACTGTTTTCCAAATAGGATATATCAATTTACAGTTATTTCTACATGTCCTTTAAGTCTTACTATCTATTAATCTGAAAGGTCTGCTTATATATTAACTAAAACATCATTGTTTTAATTTACATTTTTTTATTACTGTTGGAGGTGAACATTTTCCCTTACATTTATTTACAACTTCTTGTATGAAGTGAACTTTTCACTTAATATTCCTAATTACTCTCTGGGATTCTAATGTTTTCCCATAAATTGCATGAGTTATTTATATACAGTATTCAATAACCAAGTATGTTTTGCTTACTATTCATATTTTCACTTCATTTTGTCTTAATCATGGTATATTCTATGATACACTAAGGCTTTATAATTTATGCAATAGTCTTAACAGCCTTTTTGTGATTGTTTGTTGCTTCCAGTTTGAATAACTTTTTCACACCACAATCTAACAAATATCTATTCAATTTTCAGATAACTTCTATACTTTAATTTTACACTTATGTCTTTAATCTATTCACTTAGCCTATAAACTTGTCCATTATTTTCATTTTCAATGTAAGTAAATCTGGGTTCATTTCCAATAATATGACAGATTATATGGATTAAGATAGAAGTTTCCAGTTAAAACCACCTAAAATTGCTAGGCAAAACCTACGAAATGTTTTAAGTATAAAGTTTAAATGGAATGAGAATTGTAGAAATACCAAAAGTTAAAAAAACAATGAAACACACAGGAAAGTATTGATGTATTCAACTACATTAAATTAGGGGCCTCTAATCATAAAAAATAAATAAATAAATAAATAACAAAAATGTGGGGAAAAATATTAAAAACTTGGAAAAAATATTTAAAACATGTGACAAATGTAAATATATAAGACATATCTACAAATAAGTGAAAGACGAAATGACAGTGAAAGAAAGGTAATGGATATCTTGTAAACATTTGAAAATATGTTAATCCTAATTAAAAATTATGAGTATACCATTTAAGATCACAATGATATGTAATTCTAAATCTACATCATATGACACTTTCCCCAAATTCATGTTCTCAATGTCAATCTTTACAGAGTTTCAAGCAGTATTTACAACTTTCTACTCCAAATCTATTGTTGGGTGTCTGTGTTCATTCAAACTTGCTCTTTCTTTTTTTTCCTGTCATGTTTCCCTTCTCATTTGTTGGTGACTTTATTCTGCTTTACTTACCCTTTATTCTTCTGTTGCTCAGTCCAGAAGTTTTGGAATCTTCCTTGATTTCTCTCTCTCTCCCTCATTCTGTCAGGAGCATCCCATAGGCTCTACTTAAACATTATATCCAAGGACTGAGAACTTCTCACAATCTTCTCTGCTACCACCTAGATAGTTCCACACTTAGATTCCAATAGTTCCCCTGCTCTTCTCTTTCTTCGCAATAGCCTATGCTCAATGCAGAAGCCAAAGTAATCTTTTGGAAAGATAGATTGTATCATGTTACTTCCCTACTCAAAACATTCCCGAAACTCCCCATTTCTCTCAAAGTAGAAGCCGAAATCCTTTCAGTGCCTTACAATACCCTGGGACGTTTGGGTCATCTGCATCTTCATCTGCCACTTTGACTGCAGATTCACTGCACCCCAGCTATCCCAGGTATCACTACCTCTGTGCTGGTAAGAGCATGTGTGTGTAATTGTCAGCATTTATTTGTAAATGCACCGGGCTCTCTCCTACCCATGGAGCTTTCACACTGGTAGTTCTGTCTGCCTGGAATACTTTTGTAAATATCTGTCTGGCTAACTTTCTTCTCCTTCAAAGCATTGTTCAAATGTAGTTTACCTTCACCAACGTTTTCAAAATTGTAATACACCCTTCCAGCATCATTCTATTCTTTTAATTTAAAAATAACATTTTTTTCACTTAATAAACTAATAATTTTCTTATTTATATCTCCTATTTATGCTTGGTTTATCTTAATTATAATTTTAAGCCCCATGCAATATGGAATTCTTTAATTTAGTTTTTCTTTTTTTCTTTTTCCAATGCGTCAGACAAAACTGGCTAATAAATAGTTCAGTTAGATCAATAGGGTCGATCTGAGGGGAAAACAACTATGTCATCAGCTGCAGGAATCCTCTTCTATATATTCCTGGATGTATGTCAAACTCCTTCAACTGTGTCCGGCACACCAGTTTCCCATTTTTGACTATATGAATGAATTGCTGAAATAAACTTACGATGCAAACAAGGTACCTGCCACTGAAAAAGAATAAAAACGTGCACTACTGTTCCTGCCAGATGAAAAGCAATGATCTAGGGGTTTCTGTTTATTAGAACAGAGAAAATTAATTCGCCAAAACTAAAACTGTTCACTAAGTACCAGGCTCTATAACTTTTCTAGAAAGGGGACTACATCTGGAATAGTCACATCACAAGATATCAGCACCTGGTTAATCATCCCTTTTTATGTTACTTATTACATTACTTAGGCTGCATAGCATTGTTAAAGACTGAGTATTTTATATTTGAATGCTACAATTTAGAAAATATTTAATATTTAGTTAGTTAATATACAGGTCAGGAGCTAGGCATGGAAAATTAAGTCTTGACAATGATTTCTCTCAATATGACACGACAAGTATAAGCAACAAGGGAAAAACAAGTGTGATTATATCAAACTGAAAATCTCTGCACAGTGGAAGTAACAATCAACAAAACGAAAAGGCAATCTACAGAATGGGAGAAAATATTTGTAAGCCATATACTTGATAAGGGCATGATATACAAAATATATAAAGAATCATACAAATCAATAACAGCAGCAACTAAACAATCCAGTTTATCGATGGCCAGAGGAACAGAATATGTGTGTTTCCAAAGAAGACATACTTGTGGCAAACAGGTACATGAAAACATGCTCAACATCACTAATCATCAGGGAAATGCAAATCAGAACCACAGTGAGATGTTCCCTCACACCTGAGAGAATAACTGTCATCAAAAAGACAACACAGGGATAGGGAGCCAAGATGGCGGTGTGAGTAGGACAGTGGGAATCTCCTCCCAAAAACAAATACAACTATCCCTAAAAGAGAGACCAGAAGACACAGGACAACAGCCAGACTACATCCACACCTGCAAGAACCCATCGCCTGGTAAAAGCGGTAAGATACGAGCCCCGGCTCGGCGGGACCCGAGCGCCCCTCACCCCAGCTCCCGGCGGGAGGAGAGGAGTCGGAGCGGGGAGGGAGAGGGAGCACAGGACTGCTAAGCACCCAGCCCTACCCAGTCACACCAGAGCGAACACACAGTGCATGCGTGGAGTGCTGAAAATTAGGGAAACAGGACAGCAAGACCTTTGAGCAGGTCCCGAAGTCGGCGCCCCTGTGACAAAGAAAAGCGAGTGCTTTTTGAAAGTCTTAAAGGGACAGGGACCCCACAGCTGGACGGAAGCTACCCGGGTCACAGTCCAGCAGCTGGAAATTCCACGGAACCCCAGGTGCACTAACCCCCTGGGCAACAGCTTTGAGACACCTCATGGAGGTAAACAGCCAAACAGCCCCCCATCCATTACCCCTCAGGGCCTGGCCATAGCAGAGCATCAGCCTGAGGCTGGCCACGCCCACAGCAAGGGAGCTTCCTCCATACCCGCAGGACAAGATACAGAGACCCAGTCTACACGCAATTGCCCAATAAAAGCCACTAGGGGTCGCAGTTGTCCCAGTAAAGAAAGGCCAGGAGCTAGTGGAAAGCCTTGGACCTCCCAGCTGACAGAAAGTAAATAGCTCACCAATGCACCTATCAACATGAAAAGGCAAAAAAATTTGATCAAGACAAGACTAACTCACACAGCTTTGACATCTGCTGCATCTTCCCCTGAGAAGGAACCTGGGGAGATAGATTTAACCAGTCTTCCTGAGAAAGAATTCAAAACAAAAGTCATAACCATGCTGATGGACTTGCAGAGAAATATTTAAGAACTAAGGAGGGAGAATACAGAAATAAAACAAGCTCTGGAAGGACTTCAAAACAGAATGGACGAGATGCAAGAGACCATTAATGGACTAGAAAACAGAGAACAGGAACGCAGAGAAGCTGATGCAGAGAGAGATAAAAGGATCTCCAGGAATGAAAGAATTCTAAGAGAACTGAGTGACCAATTAAATGGAACAATATCTGCACTATAGGGGTACCAGAAGAAGAAGAAGAGAGAAAAAGAGATAGAAAGTGTCTATAAAGAAATAATTGCTGAAAACTTCCCCAAACTAAGGGAGGAAATGGCCTCTCAGACCACAGAGGTACACAGAACTCCCATGACAAGGGATCCAAGGAGGGCAACACCAAGACACATAATAATTAAAATGGCAAAGATCAAAGACAAGGACAAGGTATTAAAGGCAGCCAGAGAGAAAAAAAAAAGGTCACCTATAAAGGAAAACCCATCAGCCTATCATGGGACTTCTCAACAGAAACCCTACAGGCCAGAAGAGAATGGCATGATATACTTAATGCAATGAAACAGAAGGGCCGCGAACCAAGAGTATTGTATCCACCACGATTATCATATACATATGAAGGAGGGATTAAACAATTCCCAAACAAGCAAAAGTTGAGGGAATTTGCCTCCCACAAACCACCTCTACAGGGCATCCTACAGGGACTGCTCTAGATGGGAGCACTCGTAAAAAGAGCACAGAACAAAACACCCAACATATGAAGAAGGGAGGAGGAGTAATAAGAAGGGAGAGAAATAAAGAACCACCAGACTGTGTTTATAATAGCTCAATAAGCGAGTTAAGTTAGACAGTAAGATAGTAAAGAAGCTTACCTTGAACCTTTGGTAACCACAAACTTAAAGCCGGCAATGGCAATAAGTACATACCTTTCAATAGTCACCCTAAATGTAAATGAATTGAATGCACCAATCAAAAGACACAGAGTAATAGAATGGATAAAAAACCAAGACTCATCCATATGCTGCTTACAAGAGACTCACCTCAAACCCAAAGACATGCACAGACTTAGAGTCAATGGATGGAAAAAGATATTTCATGCAAACAACAGAGAGAAAAAAGCAGGTGTTGCAATACTAGTATCAGAAAAAGTAGACTTCAAAATAAAGAAAGTAACAAAAGATAAAGAAGGACACTACATAAAGATAAAGGGCTCAGTCCAACAAGAGGATATAACCATTATAAATATATATGCACCCAATACAGGAGCACCAACATATGTGAAACAAATACTAACAGAACTAAAGGAGGAAATAGAATGCAATGCATTCATTCTAGGAGACTTCAACACACCACTCACCCCAAAGGATAGATCCACCAGACAGAAAATAAGTAAGGACACAGAGGCACTGAACAACACACTAGAACAGATGGACCTAATAGACATCTACAGAACTCTACATCCAAAAGCAACAGGATACACATTCTTCTCAAGTGCACATGGAACATTCTCCAGAATAGACCACATACTAGGCCACAAAAAGAGCCTCAGTAAATTCCAAAAGATTGAAATCCTACCAACCAACTTTTCAGACCACAAAGGCATAAAACTAGAAATAAACTGTACAAGAAAGCAAAAAGGCTCACAAACACATGGAGGCTTAACAACACGCTCCTAAATTATCAATGGATCACTGACCAAATCAAAATGGAGATCCAGCAATATATGGAAACAAACAACAACAGCAACACAAAGCCCCAACTACTGTGGGATAGAGCAAAAGCAGTCTTAAGAGGAAAGGATATAGCAATCCAGGCATATTTAAAGAAGGAAGAACAATCCCAAATGAAAGGTTTAATGTCACAATTATTGAAATTGGAAAAAGAAGAACAAATGAGGCCTAAGTTCAGCAGAAGGAGGTACATAATAAAGATCAGAGAAGAAATAAATAAAATTGAGAAGAATAAAACAATAGCAAAAATCAATGAAACCAAGAGCTGGTTCTTTGAGAAAATAAACAAAATTGATAAGCCTCTAGCCAGACTTACTAAGAGGAAAAGAGAGTCAACACACATCAACAGAATCAGAAACAAGAAAGGAAAAATCACGACGGACCCCACAGAAATACAAAGAATTATTAGAGAGTACTATGAAAACCTATATGCTAACAAGCTGGGAAACCTAGGAGAAATGGACAACTTCCTAGAAAAATACAACCTTCCAAGACTCACCAAGGAAGAAACACAAAATCTAAACAGAACAATTACCAGCAAAGAAATTGAAGCGATAATCAAAAAATTACCCAAGAAAAAAACCCCTGGGCCAGATGGATTTACCTCGGAATTTTACCATACATACAGAGAAAATATAATACCCATTCTCCTTAAAGTTTTCCAAAAAATAGAAGAGGAGGGAATACTCCCAAACTCATTCTATGAAGCCAACATCACTCTAATATCAAAACCAGGCAAAGACCCCACCAAAAAAGAAAACTACAGACCAATATCCTTGATGAACGTAGATGCAAAAATACTCAACAAAATATTAGCAAACCGAATTCAAAAATACATCAAAAGGATTGTACACCATGACCAAGTGGGATTCATCCCAGGGATGCAAGGATGGTACAACATCCAAAAATCCATCAACATCAGCCACCACATCAACAAAAAGAAAGACAAAAACCACATGATCATCTCCATAGATGCTGAAAAAGCATTCGATGAAATTCAACATCCATTCATGATAAAAACTCTCAACAAAATGAGTATAGAGGGCAAGTACCTCAACATAATAAAGGCCATATATGATTAACCCACAGCCAACATCATACTGAATAGCGAGAAGCTGAAAGCTTTTCCTCTGCCATCGGGAACAAGACAGGGCTGCCCACTCTCCCCACTGTTATTCAACATAGTACTGGAGGTCCTAGCCATGGAAATTAGACAAAACAAAGAAATACAAGGAATCCAGATTGGTAAAGAAGAAGTTACACTGTCACTATTTGCAGATGACATGTTATTGTACATAAAAAACCCTAAAGACTCCACTCAGAAACTACTAGAGCTAATATCGGAATTCAGCAAATTTGCAGAATACAAAATTATCACACAGAAATCTGTGGCTTTCCTATACACTAACAATAAACTAATAGTAAGAGAAATCAAGAAGACAATTCCATTCACAATAGCATCAAAAAGAATAAAATACCAAGGAATAAACCTAACCCAGGAAGTGAAAGACCTATACCCTGAAAACTACAAGTCACTCTTAAGAGACATTAAAGGGGACACTAACAAATGGAAACTCATCCCATGCTCGTGGCTAGGAAGAGTTAATATCGTCAAAATGGCCATTCTGCCCAAAGCAATATACAGATTTGATGCAATCCCTATCAAACTACCAGCAACATTCTTCAATGAACTGGAAGAAATAATTCAAAAATTCATATGGAAACACCAAAGACCCCGAATAGCCAAAGCAATCCTGAGAAAGAAGAATAAAGTAGGGGGGATCTCAGTCCCCAATTTCAAGCTCTACTATAAAGCCATAGTAATCAAGACAATTTGGTACTGGCACAAGAACAGAGCCACAGACCAATGGAACAGAATAGAGACTCCAAACATTAACCCAAACATATATGGTCAACTAATATTCGATAAAGGGACCATGGACTTACAATGGGGAAATAACAGTCTCTTCAACAGATGGTGCTGGCAAAACAGGACAGCTACATGTAAGAGAACGAAACTGGATCACTGTCTAACCCCATACACAAAAGTAAATTCGAAATGGATAAAAGACTTGAATGTAAGTCATGAAACCATAAAACTCTTAGAAAGAAACATAGGCAAAAATCTCTTAGACATAAACATGAGTGACCTCTTCTTGAACATATCTCCCTGGACAAGGGAAACAAAAGCAAAAATGAACAAATGGGACTATATCAAGTTGAAAATCTTCTGTACAGCAAAGGACACCATCAATAGAACAAAAAGGTATCCTACAGAATGGGAGAATATATTCATAAATGACAGATCCAATAAAGGGTTGACATCCAAAATATATAAAGAGCTCACACACCTCAACAAACAAAAAGTAAATAATCCACTTAAAAAATGGGCAGAGGAGTTGAATAGACAGTTCTCTAAAGAAGAAATTCAGATGGCCAACAGACACATGAAAAGATGCTCCACTTTGCTTGTCATCAGAGAAATGCAAATTAAAGCCACAATGAGATATCATCTCACACCAGTAAGGATGGCTACCATCGAAAAGGCAAACAACAACAAATGTTGGCGAGGTTGTGGAGAAAGGGGAACCCTCCTACACTGCTGGTTGGGATGTAAATTAGTTCAACCATTGTGGAAAGCAGTACGGAGGTTCCTCAAAATGCTCAAAATAGAAATATCATTTGACCCAGGAATTCCACTTCCAGGAATTTACACCAAGAATGCAGCACTCCAGCTTGAAAAAGACAGATGCACCCCTATGTTTATCGCTGCACTATTTACAATAGCCAAGATATGGAAGCAACCTAAATGTCCATCAGTAGATGAATGGATAAAGAAGAGGTGGTACATATACACAATGGAATATTACGCAGCCTTAAGCAAAAACAAATCCTACCATTTGCAACAACATGGATGGATCTAGAGGTTATTATGCTCAGTGAAATAAGACAGGCGGAGAAAGACAAGTACCAAATGATTTCACTCATATGTGGAGTATAAGAACAAAAGAAAACTGAAAGAACCAAACAGCAGCAGAAGCACAGAACCCAAGAATGGACTATAGTTACCAAAGGGAAAGGGACTAGGGAGGACGGGTGGGAAGGGAGGGATAAGGGAGGGAAGAAAAGAAAGGGGGCATTACGATTAGCATGTATAGTGTTGGGAGGGGGCATGGGGAGGGCTGTACAACACAGAGAAGACAAGTAGTGATTTTACAGCATCTTACTATTTTGATGGACAGTGAGTGTGAACGGGCATGTTGGGGGGACTTGGTGAAGGGGGGAGCCTAGTAAACATAATGTCCTTCATGTAATTGTAGATTAATGATACCAAAGTAGAAAATAAAATAAATAAAAAAATTTAAAAAAAGACAACACACTACAAGTATTGGCAAGGATATGGAGAAAGGGACCCATGTGTACTCTTAGGAAGACTTAGGAAAAAACAATAATTTTCCATTGGTACAGCACCATGGAAAACAGTAAGGAAATAATTTTTAAAATTAAAAATTAAAAACTAAAACAGATTTAAAACTGAATTGCCAAATGATCCATCAGTCCACTTCTGGATATGTATCTAAAGGCAATGAAAACAGGGAGGTCAAAGAAATGCCTGAACTCCCATGTTTATGACAGTATTATTCACAACAACCAAGATATGGAAATAAATTAAGCATCTGTTGGTGGAATAGATAAATAAAATGTGGTGTGTGTATATATATCTATATCTATAGATGGATAGATAGATAGATAGATAGATAGATAGATAGATAGATAGATAGATAGATAGATAGATAAAGTGGAATATTATTCATTCATGAGAAAGAAGTAAACCTCATTTGTGACAGGTCTTAGATGGATATTGGTCTATGAGTGGTAGAGGATGCTATGCTAAGCGAAATAAGTCAGACAGAGAAACACAAATACTGTGTGACATCACTTACATGTAGAATATAAAAAATCGAAACTCACAGAAAAGTCAGTAGTTTGTATATGTATGAAACATAGCTTCTTCCTCCATTGCCTTTTTTTTTCTGAGCTGCTCCCTGTGTGCTTTTATATTTTTCTCCCTCCCTCCTGCTTCCTACACCTTGTCACCTTTGTTTTAAATAGACTTCCCTTTGGACCACAAAAAAACAGAAAGAAAAAATCTAATTAAATGTAATTAAGCAGTTACACAATGTTATATGTCAATTATGTCTCAATAAATTCGGTAGAGGAAAACAAATGAATAGATACAACCTTTCATCTGAAGAATTAGCAGTATCAGATATGGTGGTATTAACCACACTACTGATTTTCCAACTTCATTTTAGGCCAAGTTTATTTAGTAACATTCAGGAGTGGTTTGGATGGTGGCCTTGCCAAAGAAGGTCATGTGAGAATGGAGGCAGAAGTTGGAATGATGAGGCCACAAACCAAAGATACCCACAACCCCTGGAAGCAGTAAGAGGCATGGAACAGATATTCCCTTCGAGCCTCTGTCAGGCAGGCATTTCTGTCCAAATCTTCATTATGGACTCTGATCTCCAGCACCGTGAGAGAATACATTTCTGCCTCTTGAAGTCACCAAGCTTGTGGTTATTTGCTACAGCATCCCTAGGAAACCATACATATTTTTTAAAATCTCAGAGATTCTTTAACTAAAGTAGTCCATGGTCAATAGGCCATGATCAATAGACCAGTATTATGGCAATAGCTGCTCTATGTTGAAATGCCACTTTTGAACAAGGATATTTAAGACAGTAGTAATACAAATTGCTGAACCATAGTATAAAGCATATTTTCCACTATTTTGATTTCCTTTAAAGCATAAAATGAGGGAATGAAGAAAGCAGTTCGTTCTTCTCACCACCCCTTTAAGAAATTAAGTTTTTGTGGCTCAAACTGAGGCCCAGTTATTTTTGATTTTGTGTTTACTTCTTGATTACATGGTGAAGTTACCTGGGTTACAGTTAGTAGCTTTGTTGTAAGTGTGTTTTTCCTCACTGGTTTCCTTAAACACTCCCCAGACACTTATAAATAAGCTCTTTATTATACTGTCCTCAAATTACCCAGATTGAGTAAACCAGCTGCATCCTTCCTCTGCAACCTTATAAAGCCTACGTACTTAATATTCATCTCTCTGTAAAAAAATGGAAAATACTTTCCAACAAAATTATGTTCCTTACTTCATTACATTTATGTGTGTGTATATATGTGTGTATTTAAACATTAAAATGATACAAATTTATCTGGATAAAAACTAAACAGAGGTGATTATTTTTATAGCTATAGCTTTATGTTTCCAGCCACCTGTCTAGTCTCAGACACTGTACCATAACGAGAAATACCACCAAACTGGGTAGCTTAAACCATAGGAACTTCTTGTCTTACAGATCTGAAAGCTGGAAGTCTGAAATCAAGGTGCCAGCCAGTCTGACTGCAACTAAGGGCTGTGAAAAAGAATCTATTCCATGTTTCTCTTCTAGCTTTTGGTGGTTTACTAACAATCTTCAGCAGTCCTTAGCTTATAAATGTACCACCCTGATTTCTGCCTTCATCTTCACGTGTCATTCTTCCTTTGTGCATGTCTGGCTCTGTGTCCAAATTTCTCCTTTTTATAAGGACCCTGGTCATAATGAATTTAGGGTCCATTTTAATGATTTTATTTTAGCTTGATTAACTCTGTAATCCATTTCCTATTTCTAAACCTGTTTCCAATCTAAGGTCGCAATCTGACATACTATGGACTAGGAATTCAACATTTTCCTGAGAGTATGTTATAAGGACTTGGATATTTAACTATACTAATAAAATATTATAAACTATTAGTAAAATTTCACATTTCTTTATATGGAACAGTATATTTTTCAAATGACATAATCAGCTGTTTGCTTCAGACCATAAAGTATCTTCCAGAATTTTTAACATAAGTTTGTAAACAACTTGGCTGAATATTTCCTAATGATGAACATACAGAAATTAAATCTTAAATATAGAATTTAATAAATTAATTACATGTTATGTGAGCAATCAAATTATTACATAGCTTTTTGGGCCTTTTATAGAATGTGTGGTATATCTTAATTGAATATCTGAAATGTTTACATAGAAATATGGTACACCTTCACTCTTACCCTTTGTACTACTAACAGGAGTAGTTGTGAATACTGAAACTGCATAAGATATATTTTCGAGAAGCTTTTAGAATTAAATCTTTCAAATCAAGTATTTTATATCACATTGGGTTAGTTATTGGACATCAAAGTAGAGACTTTTATTATAAATGTAAAGAATAACTCATTTATATTTTGGTTATCATTTTTCTTTTGTGCAAATTAAAGTGGTAGAGTCTATCTGAATCTCAAGACTTTTATGATGCAGAACAAAGTAAAAATTCCTTAATAGAACAGCTACAAAAATCCTAGAGATAACATAATATCTAAGTGAGAAGCTAGAAATTTAACTCCTAAGATCAGGGACAAGGTGCAAGTACCCTTTCTCACCACTCCTATTTAGTATCATATTGGGAGTCCCGGGAAAATAAATGTGTAGATTGAAATGAAAAAAAAAATGTTTTTATTTACACACAATGTTTGCTTATATAGGAAATCCAAAAAATCTGATGAAAAAATTATTGGAACTAATAAGTGGGCATAGCAAAACCAAAGGATACAAGTTTAATATACAAATATACAAAGTACTAGTTTCCTATATAGCAGCATTTAACAGTTGGAATTTAAAATAAAAATTACATGTAGTAACATGCAATAAAATGGAATACTCAAATGTGAATCTAACAAAATAAGTACAGGGCTTATGTGGGAAACTAGAAAACAGTGATACAAATTCAAAGAAGTTATAAATGGAGATACAGTCCATAATCATGGATTGGATGACAGAGTATTATTTGGAAGAAAATTCTTCCTAACTTGATCTATACTTTCAATGCAATACCCATCAGAAACTATAAAAATCATTTTTTGTTATCAATAAACTTACTCTAAAGTTTATGTAGAGAGGCAAGAGACCTAGAATAGCCAAGAGAAACTAAAGCAGAAAAAAGCTGAAGTACTTAAACTACTTAGTTTCAAGGCCTACTCTAAGGTTATATGCACTGGTAAAAAAATTGGCAAAGACTATTGAAACAAATTAGAAAACCCAGACCTAAACTGCAATAATAGTCAACTTTTCTTCAACAAATGATTGAAGACAATTCAAGAAATGCTGGTAGCTTTTGTAATAAATCACTCTGGAACTATTGGACATTCATATTAAAAAATGATCTAGGCACAGGGTACTACAACTTACATTGAACACTAGGAAATAATGTTTGCAAGACATGTATTTGATAAAACTACATGTAATACACATTCTTAAATTAAAAATAACTAAAATTTGTCAAAAGATCTGGACACCTAAATAAAGAACATATACAGATGGTAAATAAACATATAATAAAGATTCTCAATGTCATTTGTCATTAGAGAATTGCAAATTAAAACAAAAATGATTCACTATTACCTACATATTAGAATGGCAAAAGCCAAAAATCTAATTATATTAACTGCTGGCAATTATGCAGAGGAATAAAATCCTATTCATAGCTGGTAGAAATTCAAAGTGGTACAACCACTTTGGAAAACAGTTTGGTAGTTTTTCCAAAATTAAACATAGTCTTACCATACAATCCAGTCATTATGCTCCTAGGTAATTGTCTGATTTAAAATCATCTCCATGCAAAAATCTGCACATGAATGTTATATAATAGCTTTATTCCTAATCACACTCACAAAAGTGAAAACAACAAAGATGTCCTCCAATAAGTGAATGTATATATAAATAAACTGTAGTACATCCATACAATAGTGCATGTAGCAAAACAAAGCACCTTGCTGCCAAGCAACAAAAGACAAGGATGAATCTTGAAGGCATAAAGTTGACAAGGCAAAAGTTCTGAAATGTCCTAAATTAAATGACACCAGGGCTGGTGAATGAGCGAGAGAGACAAGGGAAGGTCATCAGTCAATAGCCACAGACCATAGCTAACCAGAAACCCCATGTTCCTGGGTGAAGTCATTTCAACAGCATCTAGAAGGTCCCCAGGACCACCACATCCCTCTTGCAGGTGACCAGTGCCTGACCATCATCAATCAATCTACAAGTCTTCTCTACAGACTAATCACCTATCTCCCTGCATCCTGTTAGCCTGCCTGCCTTATCTGTAGTCAATATGAATTTAACAAACTTACTTTCCTTGAGACCCCTTGTAAACGTGCTCTGTTTTTTGTGCCTACTGGGCAGGTTATTTCTGTAAATTGGCCTTGCTGCCAGTGAAACAGAAACTTCTTGTCCCAGGATTCAGTACTTATCTGGCTGCATCTGTGAAGGCAACAAACGCTTTTATTTCAAAGATCCCCCGGTCTCTATAGAGTTTTTGATTTATCAGTGCTAAGTGAAAACAGCATATCCAAAATAATGATACAGTTTGCATGGCATTCTGGAAGAGGCAGACTATAGAGATGTAAAATCATCAACAATGATCAGAGGTTTGCGATTGGGGGAATACTGAATAGGAGAAACAAAAGAGATTTTATAGGGTGGTGAAACTGTTCTGTAGAATACCATAGTGCAAATACAAGTTATTAAGCATTTGTCAAATTCCATAGAAATTTGCAGCACAAACATTAAACCTTACTATATGCAAATTAAAAAATACATTGGGGAATCTCAGAGTGGATTGCAGTATGTGAAAAAAGACTCTAAAAGTATTACAAATATATGAGTGAATTGAGAAAAAAAAAGTGTTAACCTAAGTAACCTTGGAAATGAGTGGAGATTGTAACACCAAGGCAAAAAAAATGGTACATAGCATTGTATTCTAGTTGATAAAGTTGTATCCCATGGAGATGCAGGTTAATGATTATGAAACCACTATAAATGTATACAGGAATTAAACAATTACATAAATGGTGGCAGATGGCGACAGCCAAGTTTCTCACAGAGTGGGAGGTTAGAGATATGCAAATGGAGGAGGCTAGAATGATCCATGTGATAATGGATTAAAGTTGGAGATATCAGTAAAGACTAGTGTTCAGATTGATACAGATATTACATGGATATTTATAGATACATTTATAAACATGGGTTATGATACATCCATGAATGCATTCCTTTGCTCTATCAGTTTAGAGGGCCTAGAATGCACCCTTCTCTGCTAGGCTTTTAAAAATTATACTTAAAAGACTGCCCTCTGAAATGTTTCTTATATTTGGCAAAGTTTTTATTCACCCTGGCCTCTTTTTCCATGAATGGAGCCCCGTTATATGTGATGTAATAACAGACATGCTTACCTATTTCCACATAAAATTGTAACCCATATAGAGTGATCAAAAATGCTTGGTAACTAATCATATATAACTTCTAGAAATTAAGAAAAAATAATGAAAACAATGTGTTCATAAAGTGAAGTGGGAATGTCAGTGGATAGGCAAGAAAATACCAATATTTTTTAAAACACTTGTCTAATTCAACATTTAGAGTTATACTAGTCACCTAATAAAGGGGGAATATATTTAATTACTCCATTGATGATAATTCATTATTTAACATGAGGGTCAGTCTCAGGTGCTGACTTATTACCCCATCCTGCCTTGTCTTAAAGAAGAGAGTCTCCCATCTATTTCATTAGAGATTTTTTCAAAAAGTTGACAATATTACTGCTACTACTATATTATTATCAGTTCCTTTAAACATAATGTTCACCTATTAGCTGTAATAATTTTGCATCTTGAATTAGAATCTATAAATCTCACTGGGTAGTTTTCTCAAGAATCTATGTTCTTCTCTTGAATTCGTCATGAGGATTCTAATTAAACTGACTATTAGAGATAAGCACAAAATGATTTCTAAAAGGAATCCTAAATAAACAATTCCCCTGGAGCTACAGAGTGCAATTTCAAATTCTCTTTTTATATTAAAATACAAAAGAGAAGTATACAATAGTGTAGTATAGTGTAGTAAATTATCCACATTTTTTTATCCTTTTTATTAAGGACTTAAAAAGCAAATCAGTTTGAAAAAAAAAAACAATATCTATGCTTGTGTAACATAGACTGTTTCTTGGAGATAATATTTTGATTCAATTATGTCTGCAAGCACCATAATTTCTATTGATGAACATGGATTGACATAGTTGTTTAAGCCTATAATGAACTAAATGTTGTACAGAATACAATTTTCCTCTTCATTTACCTTAATTTATTCTAGTTGTAAATGCCATTGACTTCCATGATTATAGAATAAATCTCACTGTAGGATCAATTACTACAGTTTAGAGTAAAACTTGAGTTGTTTTATAATTATGTCCACTGGGTATTCCATTTTAATTTAAAATAGCTTTTGCAGAAATTATGAGGCCTTAATGAATGGTGAACAGGATAAAATTTGAGCCATTTAACATGTAATTATTAAAATTATTCTAAATGTTATTTTTCTTCACATTTGGTTAATTACATCATTTGACAAATCTATATACCTAAACAGATGCTTTCTAGACTTAATATATAATTTACCTATTTGATATTACAAAATTTGTTTCTAAAAATTAAAATGTTTTTGTATATCTGAATCTTAATGGTACTTTTCTTTTATGAGAAAAACTAAGAATAGCATTTAATAACTTTTGTTTTCATTAAATAAAATTAAAATGTCATACTATTCTAAATAAAGATGAAACCGTGAGTCTTTTTTAAAGAAAGAACATTAAATACTATTGTAAATGTTAACTTACAAATGTATACTTTCTTAAATCAGTGATTTTCAAACTTTTTGGTTTCCAAGTCCCTTTATCTTCTAAAAAAATATATTGTAGATCACATAGAACTGTGGTTTATAGATCTAATATCTATAAGTATTTACCATATTAGAAATTAAAACTGAGAATTTTTAAAGTAAAAGAATATGCATGCATATGTTTCATAGTTGTCAGAGAAGTGACCTAACCACCTTGTTGTATAACTTCTGGAAAACTCTAATCATTCATGAGAAAATGAAATTCAAAAGACCAAAATGTTATTGGGTTCCCAGCTCCACAACATGAAAAACTCTGCTTTACCTTAGTGTAAACAATCATTTCATTAGATTCTAATTTAACTTTGAATATGAATATTGTATTTCTTTTGGTTGAGATAGACTGTAATATATCTTATGAATAATCTATCTTATGATATTTGAAATTAAATTTTTTTTATAATAGCTCTCTTTGGCTGAGTAAGTGTAATTGAATGAAGATTATGGAAAACAGGTGATTAAGAAGGGGAGGAATGGCTTTTGTGTAAAAAGGTATGGTTTTAGCTTTCCCAGAAATTTTATCCCTCAAGCCCAGTTACTAAACAGGTATTTTAAATGCTACCTTGATTCTTAGATTCTCTATATAGCTCCGGAATTCCAGTTTATGTCTGCAGGGTCTTCTTAACAGATAGCATCTGTATAAAATTCTTTCTTTTTCATAAATAAACAAAGAAACCATCATATTTGAATGTGATTATTAATTTCCTACTTAAAATATATGTAATATAGTTACACTGGCTCACTGGAAAAACTGCAAATAGTTTTTGGGCTAGAGGAAAAGATTTAAAAAGTACATACATATATATTAGACAGATAAATAAACAGACAAAAATATGTAAAGATAGAAGAGAGTTGTCATTTTTACACTAACATAGAAGAAGAAAAATGGTTGGATTTAATGCATGTAAACAAATATTTCTTTTACTATTGAGATCTTAACTAATTGCTACGAGATTAAGAATAGAGTACACTAAATGCTTGACTGCTGCAGGAAAGTCAGAGTTGCCAAATTTACTGATAAGGATTAAAAAGAAAATGTGTTACAGAAAGGGAAATGCAGGAATTATGAGGACATTTAAAAGGGACCTAATGAATTAGTCTGGGTGACAGTTGGGCAGTGACAAGAAGTAATATTTCAGTTATAATCTGAGAGATGATTAAATACTGGCCAGTACACAGGCAGAAGAGTCTTCTTGGCAGAGGAAAGGCTGATATTAGAGGGCATTCACAAAACCCAAGGAGATTCACAATGTCTGGAATAAAGTGCATTTGGAGGGAGTGATACGAGATGAGGCTGCACAAGCGAGCATATACTGCATTCCAGAGGGGCGTCTGTATCTCCGTCTGTCTTCATCTCCATCTCCATCTCTATCTCTGTAGCAGAATGATGCAATACAGTTCTCCTTACATGAAAAAACAAATGCTATTTTAGTGTCAAGGAGGATATTATTAACAATAAATTTAAGACATCAAGTGGAAGCAAGAACTGTCTTGGCCAAACAAACTTATAAACCATGTGACATGATGCTGCTGTTGTCAGTGTTGTCATGATTATTATTATTTTTGTTATGTCCATAGTGTTAATTTCTTTTTTATTTTATTTTTTGGTGGGGGCGGTGATTGGACAGAATACTTACTAGGAAATTGTGAAATAAATATTAGCTGAGGGATTATAATGTAAAGACAATTAAATCCTTTGTAATTTTATCAATTTGTTATTTGTCCAGAAAGCTGGCCTTTCCATTTTAAGACTGCACAGACCAATCTAGTTTTTATTCATGGGATGCTAAAATGGTGTATATATCAAAGTTGTTTCCTTTGCTTCCAGTCATGGCATATACTTATTCACAAACCTACTTAATGCAGTATTTTATATCTGTAATTTCCCAGCTTGATTTTTAATCTAAACAGAAGTAGATAAGAATAAAATGGTAACACATGCTTTCCTTGGATTTGAATAAATGTCAAGTAGATCTCCTAAACAACTACCAGGGCATACTCCGTTGTAATAGCGATCATCATAGAGCCGTGAAATTGTGACTCTCTTGTTCCTAGTTTATATTTATTTCCACTGTAATACATTATTGGCTAGTTATTTATCAATCTTGAGCCTTGCCACTAGAAAAGTAATAAAAAACTTTAATCTTTTCATTAAAAAAGGTGATGGAAACATCTAACATGTAAATAAAAGGGATAAAATGAAGCAATTTAAAATACGGCACCCATGAAATGTTAGTATAAGTATGGAGTAAGGGCCTCAGAAAATTCTCTCCTTCATAAAAGCAAGGATAAAACTGATAAAATAAAATGTCAAAATCAACCTTTTTAGAACTCTGGAAATTAGTCAAAGCTTTGTAGCAATTTAGGGAGTATTATTTAAATGGAAAAAACAATTTTAAAAGGCTGTTTGGGTAAATAGATTCATAAGGCTTTAATTCACCTATTCCTGTGTCATTCTGTCCAGACCTACAGTAGACTTAACAACTAACAAGCCAGTCATGGTGAAGCCAATAGCCTGGCAGGCACCAGTGGAGACAAAATGGCTTTTTCAAAGCCTCAATCCTAAGTAACTGTTATTATTTGACCAATCTGGTGATTCTTTGTAAGGTCCCACTTGCAAACCTGTTCATATTTAACCTTATTTGAAGCTTCTCTAGGGGTATAGTAACTCTTCCTCCAGAGCCACTTGTCAAAAAAAATTGCAAGAGATTGATTAACTTTGGTTGGCCTGAGGTAAAAGATAAGAGTTGAAACAGTAGACAAACCAAAAAGGTCTTAAGATGTCCATAGTTTAATTGCAAAGTACCAACATGTTCCTGGGAAGGTATAAGGACACGCACTGGTATAGGTCTGTGTTTATACCTCTGAAAGACTTGAGACAGCCTTAAATTCTCACCTTGGTCTGACCTTGAAGCTCTTCTCAAGCAGGAAATAAAGACAGGTCAGAATTGTTACCTGACTGCCTGAGTGTTGAAGACATGCCCAACATACATGCAGAGAGCCCTTCATAAGAGATGATGAGATATATAGATGCCAGGCATTTAAGGAAATTACTGTGAAATTATCAACTACCACATGCTAACTGATCAGAGACTTCAGGGACCAAACCTGGCAAAGAATATAGACTTCATAGAATTAGCTGAGAAGAGGTATTAAACAAGCAAAGAATAATGACAGGCCCTGAAAAGGGTTAGAGATCCAGTATACAGAACTGCTACATTATTTTACTTAAAAATTTTTAAGTCTCAGCAAAAAAATTACGCAACTTGCAAAGAAGTTGAAAACCAGCAGTTTAGAGGAGATAATGTTTATTTTCTAAAGAAATAGAATATTAAAGAAACAAATTAGATTCTGCTTCTGACCATGAGGAATTAGTTAGTATTGAGTTTACTCTTTTTACTGCAAATGGTGAAAAACTGAAAAAATAAATAACACAACTGTTTATAGATAATAAATTAAAGGCAGTTACAGGGCTATTATTCCTGCAAGAAGAGTAAGTGAGGTGTACTCTATGATCACATCAGATATCTGCCTGGAAGTATTTTATGAAAAGAAGTTTAAGGAATAATATCCTTATCAGAGCACAGTGATCTCACCGAGTTAAGGTGACAGTAATCACAGGAAAAAATTAAGGTGTCTGGAATCTGAGGAGCAGAGGACTAGAGAGGAGGGAAAATGCTACACAAGTGTACATAAGGGCCCTGTTGATTCTGTAGCTTCACATAGAAAGAGTGAACTTCTTTAAGTCTGGGCAAAGAATGAGTCCTTAAGTAGCCACAATACTACCTCTAGAATAAGAAGGGGATTTAACAAGGTTGTGAGATAAACATTAATATAAAAAAGTATAATTTTATATACTAACAGTAAACAATTGAAAAGATATATTAAAATATTTACAGTATTATCAAACTGAATGCAATATGTACAGTAACTAGAACAATGAAAACCGTGGAACATTGCTGAGAAAGATTACAAATCCTGAAAAAGTTAAAAATATACCATGTCCATGGACTGGAATACTTAATATTGTTAACTATGCTTAGACTGTGTGATCTATAGAGTAAACATGCTCCCAATCAAATTGCCATTCACTAGTACTCTTTGTAGACAGTGAAGGCTTTATAAAGAGTTAGAGCTAGAGGTAAAGGCAGATATAAATAAATACATAGAGATATAAATTATATAAATATGTAAATACACATATATATAATATATATCAATGGTATAGAATAGTTTATCAAGAAGCAGATCAATTATTTGATCATAATACCACAATAAAGCTGAAAAAACGAGAAAGAAATAGACCCATGCCTGTCTGTCCAATGCATTCTTTTTAATGGTGCCAAGGTAATTAGGAAAAGAAAGTATTTTCAATTCATAGTGCTAAAACAAATGGATATCCACAGGGAAAACTAGGCTTCAATTATTATGTCACAACATACAAAGAAATTAAATTATTACTTTGCATGTGCAAATGTTAAATGAGACAAGTATACATACTGCTATATGGTTAAACTTACACTTCATGTATGACCCAGCAATTTTCTAGGTATTATGTTAGAGAAATGAAATGTGTGTCAACAAAAATATTTTCTTCATCAAATATATTAATAGTGAATTTTTTTTTTTTATTTTAATAATTATTTTTTATTGAAGGGTAGTTGACACACAGTATTACATTACATGAGTTTCAAGTGTACAACACAGTGGTAGAACATTTATATACATAATTCTAGGTTCCAGCTATCACCCTACCAAGCTGTTACAATATCTTGACTATATTCCTTATGCTATACATTACATCCCGGTTACTTATTTATTTTACCATTGGAAGTCTGTCCTTTGTTTGTTTGTTTTTTGTTTTTTTTTTGTGAGGGCATCTCTCATATTTATTGATCAAATGGTTGTTAACGACAATAAAATTCTGTATAGGGGAGTCAATGCTCAATGCACAATCATTATTCCACCCCAAGCCTAATTTTTGTCAGTCTCCAATCTTCTGAGGCATAACAAACAAGTTTTTACATGTAGAACAAATTCTTACATAATGAATAAGTTACATAGTGAACAGTACAAGGGCAGTCATCACAGAAACTTTCGGTTTTGCTCATGCATTATGAACTCTAAACAGTCAGTTCAAATATGAATACTCATTTGGTTTTTATACTTGATTTATATGTGGTAATAGTGAATTTATTAATAATATTCAAAATTGGAAATAATACAGATGTCTATTAACAGATGAATTCTGTGGTATATGTATATTAAAATACTACACAAAATGAAAAGGAAAAAAATTAAGTTAACTAGAGCAACTTAAATTAATCTCAAAACGTTACGCTGAGTGAAAAAAATACAAACACAGGATTTACATTAGTCAAAATGAATTTGACCTATACACTTCAATGAATTAATTTTATTTAATGTAAGTTATACTTCAAAGAATGTGATACAAGGTGTTTCAGGAAAAAAGAAATCCCATTATGTTATCAGAGAGCTAAAGTTAAAACTTCATATGGTTTCACAGAAATGTTTCACGGAAATACATTTAATTGAAGTGTTTAATATTTAAAACCAAAATGCAAATGAAAACACTACATGGGAAATCCTTCTTTAACAACTAATTTGATCAATTACTTTCAAATTTCATTTCCATGAAAAATAGTGTTTTTCTTTATTTAACAAAATATTCTTTTTAATTAGTAATGAAATTTGTGAAACCTTTTATACTTCGCTCACTTCCTTTAAATGCCAGGATGCAATGACTAAATATTCAACTACGGGAATGTTACACTAAACAGATGACATTTGATTCCTCCTCATTTTAAATATATCATTTTGTATACAATAACCATATTACATTTGTGACTTTATCTCAAACTTTATTACATTTCAAATAGACTGAAAAAAGTGCTCCAATTACAGTAGAATTACTTTAAAAAAGGAAAATGTCAGTCTCTAATAGTTTAATAAATAATGGAGTGATGTAGAAATGTTACTTAAGGACATCAGCCTTTTTATGGACAAAATATCTTATTCTTCAAATGTAGATAATCTAAAATAAATACTCTAAAACTAAACAACTGTATGCAGAAGAATGAAACTGTATCCCAGGCATTTCTTCGTTATCTTATCTCCATTGTACTTACTTCCTTATCTCTCCACTGAGATGACCAATTTCCGTTTAGTAATGACATCATTCAGCCCAGCCAGTACAGAAAACTCCCTTCTTTGCCTGTTAACTTAGAGTCATGGGGTGCCCAAAGTAGCATGGTAATAGTCTTTACAACAAAATGTTGGAAAATATCCCTATTTGATTCCAAGAGAGGGATAGCATTAGCCAGACAATCATGGGTCTGTTTTTTTTCAGCTTTATTGTGGTATTACTATCAAATAATTAATGTTTCTTGATAAACAAAGCTATACCATTGATACGGTATAACATTTATAAATATTATTAAATAGCATTTGACCAATTGTTATGCCTTTTTAGTATTTCTGGTTCAATGTTGAATAGAAGGGCTGAGGGCATTCTTTTCTTTTCTTTTTCTTTAACAGTATGAGAGTATTCAAAATTTTACCATTAACCATTATATTAACTCCAGGCTTAGTTAATTCCCTTTGAAATTCTGAGGGGTTTCTGTTCTAGTCTTCATTGATTAAGAGTTCTTGTATTCAATAATTTAAATTTTGTCAAATGCTATTTTTTATATCATTAATGTCAATTACTTGAACAACATTATGGTTACTAGACTCCTCATATTATCAAATCACCCCCACATACCCCATTACAGTCACTGTCCATCAGAGTAGTAAGATGCTATAGAATCATTACTTGTCTTCTCCATATATACTGCCTTCCCCATGCCCCCAACCCCCGACATTATGTGTGCTAATTGTAATGCCCCAGTTCCCCCTTATCCCTCCCTTCCCACCCATCCTTCCCAGTCCCTTTCCCTTTGGTAACTGTTAGTCCATTCTTGGTTTCTGTGAGTCTGCTGCTGTTTTGTTCCTTCAGTTATTTCTTTGATGTTATACTTCGCAGATGAGTGAAATCATTTGATACTTGTCTTTCTCTGCCTGGCTTATTTCACTGAGCATAAAACCCTCTAGCTCCATCCATGTTGTTGCAAATGGAAGGATTTGTTTTCTTCTTATGGCTGAATAATATTCCATTGTATATATGTACCACATCTTCTTTATCCATTCATCTACTGATGGACACTTAGGTTACTTCCATTTCTTGGCTATTGTAAATAGTTCTGTGATAAACACAGGAGTGCATATGTCTTTTTGAATCTGAGAAGTTGTATTCTTTTGGTAAATGTGGGATTCTGGGGTCATATGGTATTTGTATTTTTAGTTTTTTGAGGAATATCCATACTGCTTTCCACAATGGTTGAACTAGTTTACATTCCCACCAGCAGTGTAGGAGGATTCCCCTTTCTCCACATCCTCACCAACATTTGTTGTTGTTTGTCTTTTGGATGTTGGCCATCCTAACTAGTATGAGGTGATATCTCATTGTGGTTTTAATTTGCATTTCTCAGATGACAAGCGATGTGGAGCATCTTTTCATGTGCCTGTTGGCCACCTGCTGGATTAAAAAAGCTGAAGGGATCATGGTTTTCCTTGATATCCAAGAACAGATGTGCATGATGGCTGTCCGGGATGAAATGTAAATCTGGATAGCTGTATATTACACCTACACCTGCATCTTTTGTCCCCCCTGACCTATTCTGTTAGGTTTTGAAAAGTGCTGTCCACAATCACAGTGTCACCATCTGCTCTTTTAACGAAATGTACCGATTTTTGCTAAACCAAATTGTAATGTACTTTTTCTGTAATTTAAATCAAAAGGAGCACAGCTAGTGAATATGCCACTTTCATCTGTTTTTTTTCTTATAAAGATAACCTTGCCTTTCCACTTTTACCAGATTCTCTTATTTGCTTTGCTGAAGATTGTGAGACAGTCTGTTTCAGCGTTTGTTTCTCTCATCAATGAGACTTACATCTGTTGACCTTTGAAAACTCCTTATTTTTTTAAAAGAATCTGCAAGGAAAAGAAACCTACCAAAGTTACAAGATAATCATATTAGGTGCAAAACAAAGGGCTCCATAAAATGCCAACTGCTCATAGGGACAGCATACATATAACGTCTGCTTTCACCCTGAGACATGCTTAGAGGGAAGGAAACCAAAAAGGCATGTATAACTTACATTGTCATATCTGCCCAAAAACAGTGTTTCTTCCTTTCTATATAATTGATGTAGTAATAATAAAAATGATGATAATAATATCGATAATCAAATGTTCCTGCATTACTGAGTAGAAAAATAGTTATAACAGCCTTGTAAGGTAACATTTTCCCTTATAAAATTTTACTTAATCAAGTAGAAATAGAATCTATAAAATTAAATTCAATATAAATCCCTAATATTTTCAACACTATTTACATAGTGTTCCAGTTTTATTTTTCTTCTACATTTTGATAATCTGTTCCCCAATAAACCTCATCCTTTTCAGGATTTAGAGACATAACACATAATGCATTATTTCTGCTTTGTTTCTCTTTTCTACCTGTTAAGTTTTCATCAAATTTTATCAATTTTAAGAAGTGTCTCTACTACCCAAGCTGAATTCCTGATTTTGAAGCCTCAGAATTCTTTGTCATGCCTAAGGCAACATGTTCAATTTTAAATTGACATGTGCTTATCCACATCCTATATGTACATTGGGCATCATTCAGATTAGAAACTGTGTCATATTCATGTCTAAGTCACCTGTAACTCTTAATAAGTACCTGAACATATTTATAACAGTGAGTTAATTGTTCAGACTCATGCAAATCTAATTTGTTGGAATTTTAATTTTTAATGATGCTTGTAAATATCATTCAACTATTCAAGTTCTGTTTCAGAAAAAGATCAGGCTTATAATGGAACTGATAGACAATTAGAGCTATAGACCATTCCAGGAAAGGAAACAGATCTCTTATTCCTAGGTCTTTTACCCTTTCTAGCCATGACTAAATCCGTGTGCCATTAAACATTTCCCCCAAATTAGGCATTTTAGTTTTTGTCTGGGTGAACTATGGAACTTTGCAAAACACAGCTGCCCTTGAATGCTGCTCAGACTACCCTGAAGAATGATACTTGGCTATGTTATGCATGGATTTCTGAAATTTACAACCTTGTGTCTCTACAAGCGCTAATGAACCTTTACCGTTAGGTCAAGTTAACCTTCTCAAAGCACATTGCTAACTCCCTTATCTAATAATACAGTTTGCCAGTTTCTGAAAATCTTCAAGCATTATAATAATAAATATTATTTTAGCACACATTTATCTAAGTATGCACGAGGTAACGTGGTATTCTAAGTGCTTTATGTTGATCATCTCATGCAATAATCATATGAAAACTGAAAGATGACTATTGTTGTATTGCTATCCCCATTTTATAGAAGACAGAACTCAGTCATAGAGGTTTAGAAATATCTAAGATCACACTGTTGTTAGGATGTAGTGGAAGAGAGAATTTGAACCAAGCCATCTGACTAAGCAGTGTGCTGGTAAGTCAGCTCTCAGTTTTTGTGGGTGGAGAGCAAGACATTAATCTGTAATGTTTGAGGGTTTCTGTGGTATAAATATCCCTTTCACTTTCAATTCCAAGCCTCCAAGATGACATCCATGAACACGGACTTTGGAAGAGATATGCACACTGACCCTAGACTGACTTCCATGCCTTCAAAAATGAATTATTTTTTTTTATTTCCTAAACAAATCCCATATACCCCACCATGGAATCTTGCTCCTGTCATTTCCTCTATTTAAATATTACCATTTTAATTTCTGGGAAACAAAGATGGTTCAACATATGCAAATCAATAAATGTGACACACCATATTACTAGAATGAAAGATAAAAAACATTTGATAAGGGGGCGGAGCCAAGATGGCAGCATGAGAAGGACAGTGGGAATCTCCTCCCAAAAACATATATATTTTTGAAAATACAACAAATACAACTAATCCTAAAAGAGAGACCCAGAAGACACAGGACAACAGCCAGACTACATCCACACCTACGAGAACCCAGCGCCTGGTGAAAGGAGTAAGATACAAGCCCCGGACCAGTGGGACCTGAGCACCCCTCAACCCAGCTACCGGCGGGAGGAGAGGAGTCAGAGCGGGGAGGGAGAGGGAGCGCAGGACTGCTAATCATCCAGCCCTAGACATCCGTACCAGAGCACAGACACAGTGCATGCGTGGGGTGCTGGAAACTAGGGAAACAGGGCAGCAAGATCTTTGAGCAGCTCCTGAAGCTGGTGCCCTGTGAAAAAGAAAACCGAGTGCTTTCTGAAAGTCTTAAAGGGACAGGGATGGCACAGCTGGAAGGAAGCATCCCAGATCGCAGTCCAGCAGCTGAAAATTCCAGGGAACACCGGGTGCACTAACCCCCTGGGCAACAGCGCTGAGACCCCTCACATAGGTAAAGAGCCAAACAGCCTCCCATCCATTACCCCTCCAGGCCCAGCCATAGCACAGCAACAGCCTGAGGCTGGGCACGCCCACAGCAAGGGAGCTTCCTCCATACCACCGGGCAACATACAGAGACCCAGTCTACACGCAATTGCCCAACACAAGCCACTAGGGGTCGCAGTTGTCCCAGTAAAGAAGGCCAGGAGCAAGTGGAAAGCCTTGGCGCTCCCAGCTGACAGAAAGTCAATAGCTCACCATTGCACCTATCAACATGAAAAGGCAAAAATATTTGATCCAGACAAGACTAACCCAGACAGCTTCAACATCTCCTACATCTTCACCTGAGAAGGAACCAGGGGAGATAGGTTTAACCAGTCTTCCTGAAAAAGAATTCAAAACAAAAGTCATAACCATGCTAATGGACTTGCACAGAAATATGCAAGAACTAAGGAGGGAGAATACAGAAATAAAACAAGCTCTGGAAGGACTTCAAAACAGAAAGGAAGAGATGCAAGAGACCATTAATGGACTAGAAAACAGAAAACAGGAACGCAGAGAAGCTGATGTAGAGAGAGACAAAAGGATCTCCAGGAATGACAGAATTTTAAGAGAGCTGAGTGACCAATCAAAACGGAACAAAATCCGCATTATAGGGGTACCAGAAGAAGAAGAGAGAGAAAAAGGGATAGAAATTGTCTTTCAAGAAATAATTGCTGAAAACTTCCCCAAACTAGGGGAGGAAATGGCCTCTCAGACCACAGAGGTACACAGAACTCCCATGACAAGGGATCCAAGGAGGACAACACCAAGACACATAATAATTAAAATGGCAAAGATCAAAGACAAGGACAAAGTATTAAAGGCAGCCAGAGAGAAAAAAAAAGGTCACCTACAAAGGAAAACCCATCAGGCTATCATGGGACTTCTCAACAGAAACCCTACAGGCCAGAAGAGAATGGCATGATATACTTAATGCAATGAAACAGAAGGGCCTCGAACCAAGACAACTGTATCCAGCACGATTATCAATTAAATATGAAGGAGGGATTAAACAATTCCCAGACCAGCAAAAGTTGAGGGAAGTTGCCTCCCACAAACCACTTCCACAGGGCATCTTACAGGGACTGCTCTAGATGGGAGCACTCCTAAAAAGAGCACAGAACAAAACACCCAACATACGAAGAAGGGAGGATGAGGAATAAGAATGGAGAGAAATAAAGAATCATCAGACCGTGTTTATAATAGCTCAATAAGCGAGTTAAGTTAGACAGTAAAATAGTAAAGAAGCTAACCTTGAACCTTTGGTAACCACAAACTTAAAGCCTGCAATGGCAATAAGTACATATCTTTCAATAATCACCCTAAATGTAAATGGACTCAATGCACCAATCGAAAGACACAGTGTAATAGAATGGATAAAAAACCAAGACCCATCCATATGCTGCTTACAAGAGACTCACCTAAAACCCAAAGACATACACAGACATAAAGTCAAGGGATGGAAAAAGATATTTCATGCAAACAACAGAGAGAAAAAAGCAGGTGTTGCAATACTAGTATTAGACAAAATAGACTTCAAAATAAAGAAGGTATCAAAAGATAAAGAAGGACATTACGTAATGATAAAGGACTCAGTCCAACAAGAGGATACAACCATTATAAATATATATGCACTCAATACAGGAGCACCAACATATGTGAAACAAATACTAACAGAATTAAAGGAGGAAATAGAATGCAATGCATTCATTCTGGGAGACTTCAACACACCACTCACTCCAAAGGACAGATCCACCAGACAGAAAATAAGTAAGGAGACAGAGGCACTGAACACCACACTAGAACAGATGGACCTAAGAGACATCTACAGAACTCTACATCTAAAAGCAACAGGATACACATTCTTCCAAGTGCACATGGAACATTCTCCAGAATAGACCACATACTAGGCCACAAAAAGTGCCTCAGTAAATTCCAAAAGATTGAAATCCTACCAACCAACGTTTCAGACCACAAAGGCATAAAACTAGAAATAAACTGTACAAAGAAAGCAAAACGGCTCACAAACACATGGAGGCTTAACAACACGCTCCTAAATAATCAATGGATCACTGACCAAATCAAAATGGAGATCCAGCAATATATGGAAACAAACGACAACAGCAACACAAAGCCCCAACTACTGTGGGATAGAGCAAAAGCAGTCTTAAGAGGAAAGGATATAGCAATCCAGGCATATTTAAAGAAGGAAGAACAAACCCAAATGAATGGTCTAATGTCACAATTATCGAAACTGGAAAAAGAAGGACAAATGAAGCCTAAGGTCAGCAGAAGGAGGGACATAATAAAGATCAAAGAAGAAATAAACAAAATTGAGAAGAATAAAACAATAGCAAAAATCAATGAAACCAAGAGCTGGTTCTTCGAGAAAATAAACAAAATTGATAAGCCTCTAGCCAGACTTATTAAGAGGAAAAGAGAGTCAACACAAATCAACAGAATCAGAAAAGAGAAAGGCAAAATCACGACGGACCCCACAGAAATACAAAGAATTATTAGAGAATACTATGAAAACCTATATGCTAACAAGCTGGGAAACCTAGGAGAAATGGACAACTTCCTAGAAAAATATAACCTTCCAAGACTGACCCAGAAAGAAACAGAAAATCTAAACAGACCAATTACCAGCAACGAAATTGAAGCGGTAATCAAAAAACTACCAAAGAACAAAACCCCCGGGCCAGATGGATTTACCTCGGAATTTTATCAGACAGACAGGGAAGACATAATACCCATTCTCCTTAGAGTTTTCCAAAAAATAGAGGAGGAGGGGATACTCCCAAACTCATTCTATGAAGCTAACATCACCCTAATACCAAAACCAGGCAAAGACCCCATCATAAAAGAAAACTACAGACCAATATCCCTGATGAACGTAGATGCAAAAATACTCAACAAAATATTAGCAAACCGAATTCAAAAGGATCATACACCATGACCAAGTGGGATTCATCCCAGGGATGCAAGGATGGTACAACATTCGAAAATCCATCAACATCACCCACCACATTAACAAAAAGAAAGACAAAAACCACATGATCATCTCCATAGATGCTGAAAAAGCTTTTGATAAAATTTAACATCCATTCATGATAAAATCTCTCAACAAAATGGGAATAGAGAGCAAGTACCTCAACATAATAAAGGCCATATATGATAAACCCACAGCCAACATCATACTGAACAGCAAGAAGCTGAAAGCTTTTCCTCTGAGATCGGGAACAAGACAGGGATGCCTACTATCCCCACTGTTATTCAACATAGTACTGGAGGTCCTAGCCACGGCAATTAGACAAAACAAAGAAATACAAGGAATCCAGATTGGTAAAGAAGAAGTTAAACTGTCACTATTTGCAGATGACATGATATTGTACATAAAAAACCCTAAAGACTCCATTCCAAAAGTACTAGAGGTAATATCAGAATTCAGCAAAGTTGCAGGATACAAAATTAACACAGAGAAATCTGTGGCTTTCCTATACACTAACAATAAACTAATAGAAAGAGAAATCAGGAAGACAATTCCATTTACAATAGCATCAAAAAGAATAAAATACCTAGGAATAAACCTAACCAAGGAAGTGAAAGACCTATACCCTGGAAACTACAAGACACTCTTAAGAGAAATTAAAGAGGTCACTAACAAATGGAAACTCATCCCATACTCTTGGCTAGGAAGAATTAATATCGTCAAAATGGCCATCCTGCCCATTGCAATATACAGATTCGATGCAATCCCTATCAAACTACCAACAGCATTCTTCAATGAAGTGGAACAAATAGTTCAAAAATTCATATGGAAACACCAAAGACCCCAAATAGCTAAAGCAATCCTGAGAAGGAAGAATAAAGTGGGTGGGATCTCACTGCCCAACTTCAAGCTCTACTACAAAGCCACAGTAATCAAGACAATTTGGTACTGGCACAGGAACAGAGCCACAGACCAATGGAACAGAATAGAGACTCCAAACATTAACCCAAACGTATATGGTCAACTAATATTCGATAAAGGGGCCATGGACATACAATGGGGAAATGACAGTCTCTTCAACAGATAGTGCTGGCAGAACAGTACAGCTACATGTAAGAGAATGAAACTGGATCACTGTCTAACCCCATACACAAAAGTAAATTCAAAATTGATCAAAGACTTGAATGTAAGTCATGAAACCATAAAACTCTTGGAAAATAACATAGGCAAAAATCTCTTAGACATAAACATGAGCGACCTCTTCTTGAATATATCTCCCTGGGCAAGGGAAACAAACGCAAAAATGAACAAGTGGGTCTATATCAAGCTGAAAATCTTCTGTACAGCAAAGGACACCATCAATAGAACAAAAAGGTATCCTACAGTATGGGAGAATATATTCATAAATGACAGATCCGATAAAGGGTTGACATCCAAAATATATAAAAAGCTCACACACCTCAACAAACAAAAAGCAAATAATCCAATTAAAAAATGGGCAGAGGAGATGAATAGACATTTCTCTAAAGAAGAAATTCAGATGGCCAACAGACACATGAAAAGATGCTCCACATCGCTTGTCATCAGAGAAATGCAAATTAAAACCACAACGAGATATCATCTCACACCAGTAAGGATGGCTACCATCGAAAAGACAAACAACAACAAATGTTGGCGAGGTTGTGGAGAAAGGGGAACCCTGCTACACTGCTGTTGAGAATGTAAATTAGTTCAACCATTGTGGAAAGCAGTATGGAGGTTCCTCAAAATGCTCAAAATAGAAATACCATTTGACCCAGGAATTCCACTTCTAGAAATTTACCCTAAGAATGCAGCACTCTAGTTTGTAAAAGACAGATGCACCCCTATGTTTATCGCTGCACTATTTACAATAGCCAAGATATGGAAGCGACCTTAATGTCCATCAGTAGATGAATGGATAAAGAAGAGGTGGTACATATACACAATGGAATATTACACAGCCATAAGAAAAAAACAGATCCTACCATTCGCAACAACATGGATGGAGCTAGAGAGTATTATGCTCAGTGAAATAAGCCAGGTGGAGGAAGACAAGTACCAAATGATTTCATTCATATGTGGAGTATAAGGACAAAAGAAAACTGAAGGAACAAAACGGCAGCAGAAGCACAGAACCCAAGAATGCACTAACGGTTAGCAAAGGGAAAGGGACTGGGGAGGACGGGTGGGAAGGGAGGGATAAGGGCGGGAAAAAAAGAAAGGGGGCATTACGATTAGCATTTATAGTATTGGGGGGGCACAGGAAGGGCTGTGCAACACAGAGAAGACAAGTAGTGATTTTACAGCATCTTACTATGTTGATGGACAGTGACTGTGAACAGGGATTCGGGGGGGACTTGGTGAAGGGGGGAGCCTAGGAAACATAATATCCTTCATGTAATTGTAGATTAATGATACCAAAATAAAATTTAAAAGAAAAAAAACATTTGATAAAATACAATATCCTTTCATAATAAAATCCCTCAATGAATTGGAAATGAAGGGAGCATACCTAAATATAATAAGGGCCATACATATATGACAATCTCATATATAATATCATACTCAGTGGTAAAAGGTTGAAAGCTTTTCCTCTAAGATCAGAAACAAGACAGAGATGCCCCTGACCACACTTAATCAACATAGTACTGGAAGCCCTAGCTAGAAAAATCAAGTAAGATGATGGAATAACATTCATTAAAATTGGAAAGGAAAGATTACAATTGTTTTTATTTGTAGATGATATCTTATATTTAGAAAATCCTAAAGACTAAACCAAAAACTGTTGAAACTGATCAACAAATCAATAAAGTTGCAGAATATAAAGCAACATACAGAAATCAGGTGCATTTCTATACACTACCAATAAAACATCTGAAAAAGAAATAAAACTTTCCCATTCACAATAATATCAGAAACAATGTAGTATAAATACCTTTAGCCAAGGAAGTGAAAGAACTGTGCAATAACCTTGATGGAAGAAACTGAAGAAGACAAACAAAAGGAAAAATATCCCATATTAATAGATTGGAAGATTCAATCTTGTTAGAATACTCATACTATCCAAAGCCAACTATAGATTCAATGTAATCCTTATCAAAATTGCAATGGAATTTTTCACAGAGAAAAATAAAATTCTATGATTTGTATGGAAATACAAAAGATCCCCCCAGATAGCCAGAGAAGTCTTGAGAAAGAACAAAGCTGAGGCATCATACTTCCTGATTTCAAACTATACTACAAAGCTATAGAAATTAAAACAGTATGGTGCTAGCATAAAGAGAGATGCATAAGACTGGTAGAACAGTATTGAACCATGCATATGCGGCCAACTGATATTTGACAAGGGAGCCAAAATACTCAATGGAGAAAAGATAGTCTTCAAGAAACGATGCTGGGGGAATTGGATATTCACATACAAAAGAATACTGAAGCTATGATTCAGATTGTACTGAACTTCATGGGCAACAACGAAACACATACCACAGTTTGAAACCATACAGAACTATTTATATATTAATTATTGTAAACCATGCAGAACTATTCATATCTTAATTCTTCGAATGAAGGAAAAATATGTATTGGAACTTTGAGCTTCGATTTTTAACAGGCCTTTGCATAAAATAAACTTATGAATAAACTTCTTTTAACAAAGTTACTGTTTAAAACTTACTTATTAGAAACATTTCTCATTGCTAATTATTTTAAGAGATGTTTTAAATTTATATTTAAATATTCTCTACTATAATTCCTCCTTTTAATTTTTCAAACTGTGAAGCATTTTCTTTTGATGCTTCACTGAACAAAAAAAGGTATTTGTTTCATAGATTGCTCTTCACATATCATGTATTTGTTAGAAAACAATTGACTTCACTATGTGATATCCAAGCTAATGAAGAAAGAAACAGTAAACTATTTAAATATATGCTCATCCTTCTCTCAAAGGTAAGCAAGGGAGGTCATTTATATGAAATTCTATTTTTAATCATTGTGAGAACATAATTAATTTTCTTGACTTTACCTCTTAAGAAGACAAATAGCCTCAATCATAAATACTATTCTTTTCTCAAATTTAAACTTTTTTATTCATGCACATATATAGATAATGTAAGTTCTCTCAATGTCATTTGTGAACACATTAATCAAGTTCTTTATGTACATAAAGCACTGCAAAGTAGTAAGTCTATTATATCTCTTACCAAGGCAAAGGTTTGCTTATTCATGGTTAAATGAAAAAGCTTGCTTACTGCTTAGGTTCCTTCTGTTTGAAATATGGCTTGCTGGAGTGAATTTTAGACTACTTACTTAAAAAAATTAAAACTTTATGAACAATATTGCTCATTAGGAATACTAATTTGTTTTAGATGGTTCTCTCCTCTACAGCACATTCTATTTTCACATTGTATTTTCTAAACATTTATCAAAATATGATAGGCTGTCTTACTTCAATAAAATGTTACAAAGTTAAACAAAGTAAACTACGAAGTGGCAAATAACCTGGAATATAAGGCACCACTTCTCCCTCTTGTCCTAGTGATGGATATTGGTAATCAATTAGAGCACCCCTCCTGAATGAACTGAGAACCATTCCTCAAGAAAACTGAAATCATTACCAGTTGGTTGGAACTGTCTTGTGAGAAGAAACCTCCTTGCTATCTATAGAGTTGTCTATGGGGAAATATGTCTTTAAAGAACAATTGTAAGGCATTTTACAGGCATATGTTATTGGTAATATATGATGGTTTAAATATAAGAATGAATCATGTAATACTTTGTCCCAGACTCAATATTATACCTGTAGTAGTAGTTCAGTTATATTCAAACATACTCTCTTAGTGAGATAAAGTACCATTGCAGATCATATGTCAACATGTGAGTATAATCTGAAATATGTGTCCAGATTCAGAAACTCTGGACTAAGAAAAAGCTTTGGAAAGAGGCTTTCCTTTCAAAGGCAGAACATACCTCCTTAGATATGCATTGGTTTGACAGTAAGGACTTTTTAGAGTTTACTGAGCAGAAATTATACATCGTACATCATGCTGCTAGATGTTCTCACATAAAACTATTTTATTTAGTACTTAGAAGATGTGAGGCAGCAGCAATTGGTGTCCTCATTTTCTATAGGAAAATTTGTGCTGAAAAGATAAACTGATAAAACAAACATTACAAAGCTAAGATAGACAGATATGGGGTATTCTTAAAAGTTCTCTCTTTGTCATTAGCTTTTGACAGTTTGATTATAATATGTCTTGCTATTGGTCTTTTTATTTATCCTACTTGAAGTTTGTTACATTTTTTAGATTTGTAGATTCATAACTTTCATGAAATGTGGGTCGTTTTTGCCATCATTTCTTCAAATATTCTTTACTCCTTATCTCTCTTTCCTCTGGATTTTCCATAGTATGTATGTTGATCTGCACATAGTTGGACCATCTCCAGGATGGTTCTGAAGATTTATTTATGTCTTTACATGACATGCTTTCCTGTTTCATTGTATGCTTTGTGATTTTGGATGAAAAATAGACATTTTCATATTATAATGTAGTAACTCTTGAAATCAGATTCTCTTTTTCAGGCTATCGTTTTTGTTGTTGAAGGCTGTATTCTTCAGTTTATTTAGTTACTTTCCCAAATCTCTTTTTCAGTCTGTAATTGAATTCCAGTAGCTAAAAACAAATGTATATCACCTCTCTCAGTCTGTTATGATTAGCTCTGTGCCTGTGCACACCTTCAGCACTTAACCATGCTTATACTGAGCCTGAAGATCAGCTCAAGGTGAACAGCTTAGGCTCTTATCAGGCCTTTTCTGTGTATTTTTCTTGCCTTAGGCATGTGAATGGCTTTCTAAATCATTCCATATGTTGCTTTTGAATATCCTGATTTCCCAAAGACTCTCACTACAGATTTTATTTTCATCTTTAGGTGGTATACTGTATGTTTACACTGTGACATTTTGCTCCCCTCCCCCCACGCCCCCGCTCCCCCACGCCCCCGCTCCCCCACCGCGTTTCAGTGTAGTTTATCTTAGAGTGTTGTTGAATAATAGTCGACCTGAGTTTCAAGTTAGGAAAACACAGATGAGCATTTTGCATCAGTTCTTTAAATAGCCCTGAGTTACATCAGAACATGCATATACAATAATTTGTAAATAAGGTTTTTATTGCTTCCTTTGGGACCATAGACCAAGGTCCAGTGCCAGTGCTAGGAATGTTGGCCACCACTGCTTCAAGATTGTCCCATACCACTGGGCAAGTACAAGTATGAGTGCTGCAAAACTGTCATTCTGTTTTGAAATTGTTTCTTAATTGTTTCAGTAATGTTTGCTAATTCTAAAACATATGAAAGAATTAACCCCTAATTTTTAAAAAGTGTATTTTATTTTGTTCAAAATTATGTATTCCAAACATAAATATTTAAATTTTCTCATGATTCACACACCTCTTTTCCTAAACTTGTGTGGCAAAAAGCCTAACGATATTCTTCAAGAAATCTCTGCTCTATAGACAATTATTCTTGGGCACTAATAAAAGGTGCTTAGTTTACATAAACTTATATTTGACATAGTTCCTTTCCCCCTGGAATTTATATTTTGCTTGAAATAGGAGGAGTAAGACACAAATGTGAAAGAATTTACAATACAACTGATACCAGTGAGCAATGCTGTTCTATTGAACAAAACATGCACTTATTTTGTACAGTGTGCTAAGAACTATAATAGGCCTTGACATACTTCTTGTCCTAGAGAACCTCACAGTTATTGTAGTTTATTGGTTATTACAGAAGCTGTACAGAAGAGGCTCAGGGTTTATTACAGAAAGTCATAACACAGTATTTCTTATATTATAATAGAGGGATATAGAAAGTATTATGGGGACACAAGTAAGAGAGGGAATGAGAGAAAGATTAAATATCCTGACTTCAATCATAGGCAAGAGTATTGTAGGGACTTAAATGGAACAAAAACAAGGATTGGGTCCAAATGGATAGAATTTGAATAGAAGGGGAACATTTTTCCAACAAAAAGGGATATAATCTATGAAAAGGTAATACACATTAACTGATATTCAGAGAATAGACGACAATCAATCTGTCAATGGCAAAGGAACTGTGTAAATAAATAACAGAAAGTGATATGAGAATATTAAAATCTGGTCAACATAATACCAGATTAAAATGATAGGAGTTATGAGATGCCAAAGGAGCAATACAGAAAATTAGGCCAGGGTTACCAGGAGAAAAACACATTTTTCCTATTATCTTCTGTATATATACTCCAATCACATTACTTTATTATGCTACAACCACTTATTTTCATTTTGTATTTTATATTAAATATAAATGTAAATTTCATTTTATTTTTATATGAAAATAAAGTATGATCTTATATTCAGAGTAGTGTCTGTCATGTGGAAATATTTAATAACAGTTTAATTAATAAACTAGCATTCTATTTCCTCTTCAATGGGTGAACAGCCCAATACAAACTTGGAGTCATGTGAAAAACTTTAATTATCAATACCACCTAAAACTAATAAGTTTTTAGAATGTCAGATGTTTTGATCACTTTTCCAGCATGATAGCTATAATATTAAGAAAATTTTTCATAAATACTAAACTCACTTCATTCAGTGCTCAGCTCCTAAGACCTTTTGAAGATAACTTGAAAAACCTTTCAGGCAGAATCTGAGTTATTTTTCTATCAACAAGATTAATAAAATATGCCTAGAAAAATTATTTTATTGTACTTAATTATTTATATATATTTAGGTAGAAATGTAAAACTGGTACAGCTTTCTGTCATAACTGGAATAGTGGTGCAGCACATGGTCCTGCCTTGAGACAATGACCTAGGGAAATGTAAATGGAGACAGAGTTTCTAGAGATTTAAGAAATGAAAACTAAAATGCAATTACCATTGCATATATAATAAATAAATATAATATAATAAATAAATAAAATAGAAGTGTATTATACTATCCAATTTATCAAACGATGTGAACAAAACATGTGAATCTTCAGAATTCAAATAGCAGGCAGCACACCTATTATTAGCATCTAGAATTATGACAATATTCTTATATGGAAATAAAACTAGGAAATTGGTTATCTGAGGCCTAATACTTAAAGACTAAGATACAGTCCCTGGGAGAAACGAATTTCAAGGTCATATAGATGCCTGCAACTCTGCCAACTCAAGATTGGTTACAGAATCATTGAGGTAGAGTATCTTTTATTATCGCCGTCTAAACACTACTGTTAAACTGGTACCGTTACCATAATATTAATACAAAATCACCACCTTATTAATATACCTTCTCCAGGAGAGTTGTTATAAACATCAATTATTGTACTGTATACTCTGTAGCCCTCAGGAATATGATTATGTGTACAGTCCGGTAAACAATGTCTCTGTTATGTTATAAAGTCCAAAGAATTTAAATCTGGAAGCTAGTTTATTGAAAGAGCTAAAAAAAAGATATGAGGCAACCCAGAAATTAGCAACTATGAAATGTCAGTGTCTTCCTACTACTACAGGGACTATGAAAACAGGTGATAGCCTTGTAGGGAGGGAGCTGTCTGATATAAACTGGAACCATAGAAAAGAGAAAGCTGATTTTGGTGAGAGCACTCCATTCCAGTGCCACCCTCACAACTGTCAAGAGAGGAAGTTGGGGGTTTTGAGCAATATTATATAAGGCTTTTAAACTTACATCTAAAATGATGTGATAGGTATGAATTGCAAGGGATGAATTGTTTTATTGTGAAAATAATACTCTAATAAACTACTCAAAAAATTAACACAGCATGGGGGAATACCCATCTTAAATCTCTCACTGAATCAGTATATCAGTTAAATTTATTTTTCTGGGTCAAACTTAAAAATGCACCCTTAAATTGAACAAAGTTCATTAGGCTCTACAAAATTCATCAACATGTAACAATTAACTAAAATATTCAATTTCACATCTCTTGTGGTAGTGTCATCACGTTTGGACTAAATTCACCACGGAAAATAAGTTCTGAAGTCTTATACTTTACCATACAATCTCCAACTTGCCTAAGATAAGCACATTTTATTTGATAATATATTCATTTGTTTTTATTCTTGCTTTTTGGTATCAAAAATATTTAATTCTAGATAAAAATATAGTATCACATTTTTTTCCTTAATGAAATTCATTTTCCCAGTTTATATTGGGGCTTTTTGAAATAATTCATTTAGACATCTGTAGCTTCATTTGTCATTGAATTTGTCTAGTATTTTGAGTGTTGGCATAGGACGAAGAAAAGTTTATTTAAAGTGCAGCATATTTTGTGTTGTGAAGCAGATAGTGCCATGCTTACTGGATCTTATTTAGGGCTATGCTGGCAAGGACAGTTAAATTATTTCAGGCTTAAGTTGATGAAAGTGACTACTTTTTCCTTTAAAAGGACAAATACAGAGGACGTTATTTTTCCTTGCCTTTATCAGATCTTTAACAGAGGACCTGCCCATTTCAGGGTTCAAAGAGTTTCAAAGGTTTCCTTATGTTAGGTAATTACTTCTTCAAGTAAATTTTGCCCACTAATTTCTTTTGGGAATGAACTTGCTTCACTTGTCATTCAGTGTGTACCTGGAAAGTGACTTGGTTTTATGTCTTTGACATCCATTTCACTTGTTAATTCTAGAGGGAAATGAAGATAACCTTTCCCCTGAGCTACTAACTTGCTAAAATTTCCTCTACTGGAAATTTCACTTTTTAATACAATGGAAGGTGTGGTTTTTCACAATATTTACATTCCTCATGAATTACTACAATAACCTTTGCAAGGCCTTGAGGTTTCTGATCAATTATTTTACAATAGTAGTGCAGTTGTACTTTTTTCCCCCAGGCAGAAATTTTTTTCCTCCTATAAACTTTCCCTGTCCCATCTTTTTCCATGGCTTCATTTCTACAATATCTCAGAGTGTGGGTTGTTTCTTTGTGTACAGGCAAATTAAACTTGTAACTATTTGTGATATTTAAAAAATAACCTAGAAATGATATTCCTCCCTATATTAAAAGTAAGTGATATATCAGTTATTGCCTAGAAGTGTTATTATTTTGGTTTTTTTTTCTGTTTTTTCTACTCTTAAACTTGAGAAGAGAGAATACTTTTCAGTTTGGTAATGATGTATATACCTCACAATTTTATTTTCTCACTTTGTCACATTATGCTGGGAAAGTGTGAGCAGTAAAACACTGAAGGTCTCTCAGAAAGATTTTATCAGAAAAAACACCATGCAATGGTAAACAATATCAAGGATTTGATTCACCTATGTCAAACAGTAAAGTAACTGAAGACTATATTAACTTTTTGTTTTGTTTTGTTTTCTATTATAGAGTCATGTACATTCAGATTATTTCAAACTGGAATCCCTTTCTTAATTTTTTAATTCTAGAAAAGTGAGTTTTGCTCATCTTAATAAAGTAAATAAAAGACACTGGTATCCTTCAGAAATTTAAGGCATAGATTTTTTTTCATAGTAAGGTTCAGTTTAAGCAGCCAATACACTGGATGGCCTCATTCACTATAGAAATTTTTCAACAGATTTGTTCAGCAGAGTCATGTTATTCATATAAAATCTTACTTAGAAGTTCAACATGGAAAATGAACGTTTTCTGGTTGAAAAGTGGGTATGAGTTCAAAGTTCCACCACCTCTGTGCTTCCTATGGGAAACAAATGTCTCCTGTAGCATTTGGGGTTCCATGAAACAGAGAGAGAGAATTCAGAGGTGCCCATTACAAGAAGGTACTGTCCGGACATTTGGTTTGCAGCAGATCCCATAGTTGCAAGCAGCAGTTATTCTGTGCATGTTAGCATTCTGCTATGACAGGGATCAAACAATAAACATATAAATAGAAAAGTTGCAATGAAAATAGCATTTTCTGTAAATTGACTTTTAATATCCCTAGTTTTAATAACTAAAGGGGTACTTGATGTTTGCAAGTTAAATAACACCCACACACTTACAGTTTTTCCCTTGGATGACTTCTCCCTAAATCTGGCTTCTGAGTGGAGTGCAATATTCCAAAACACTGACAACACCAAATGCTGACAAGGTAAATATGGAGCAACAGGAACTTTCATTCATTGCTTGTCAGAATGCAAAATGGTACAGCCACTTTGGAAGAGTTTGACAATTTCTTTCAAAATTAAACAGACCTTTACCCTATGATCCAGCAATCACCCTCATTATTTTTACACAAATCCACATCCTATATCTATTATCTATATTTTTACATATATCCACAAAAAAAAACCCTGAGATGTTTACAGCAGCTTTATTTATAGTTGCCAAATTTACAAACAACCAATATGTCCTTCAGTAGGTGAATTGATAAACTACATTCCACAGATGTAAAAAGAAATAAACTATCAGGCCATGAAAAGATATGGAGGAAACTTAAATGCATATTACTAACTGAAAGAAGCAAGTCTGAAAATGCTGCATACTGTATTATTGTAACTATAAGACATTCTAGAAAAGTAAGACTGTAAAAAGATCAGTGGTTGCTGAGGGTAGGAAGGCAGGGAGGGATAAATAAACAGAGCACAGAGGATATTTATAGTGCAGCTGTTCTATATGATACTACATTGGTGCACACATGTCTTTATCCATTTTTCAAAACCCATAGTATGTACAACACCGAGAGCGAGCCCTAATACAGACTATGGATGTTAGATGATAACGGTGTGTCAGTATAAGCATACTGATTATAGCAAATGTGCTCCTGTAATGAGGGGTATTGATAGCAGGAGAGAGAGAGTGTGTGTGTGTGTGTTTGTGTGTGTGTAGACAGTAGGTATATGTGAACACATTTTGCTGCAGACCTGAAACTTCTCTAAAAACAAAATTTATTATTTAAAAAATATGTGTAATCCATGACAGGGCATACCACTAGTTTTTTGCTAGTAGTCTTATTGTTCTTTTAAAAGGGTCAAATGTAGAAGATAACTGTCAGGTTTTGTGCAGACATGCTGGATATAACCTGCAGTTGCAATCATTATCCAGTATTCTATTCTCTTCAATTAGATGACACATACACATTAATAAATGAGAAGAAACAGTATTAGTTCTGCTGGTTGGAATTTATATTTACCATTGACGTGAGGCAATTATCCATAATGTTTCTACATGATTTATGGTCATTTTTATCCCAGACTTTTTTCTGATTGTGAGATTTTTTTCATGTCAAATAGCTTTAGTAGCTAAACATGTGTCTCTCTCCAGGCCAGACAGAAATTTCTTTACTGAGTAGTATCATTATCTTAATGGGTCCTTCTAGGATAAAGTTTGGGTATTTTCGCTAGTAGCATTCTTGTCTAATTAGGGATTTCCCAAGCTCAGGGTCCCTCACATATCCCTATGTGCACAGCAATCATGTGGGCTTGCTTGACATTGCCTTCATGGGCTTGATGGAAAAGGGATCTGATGCCAAAATGAAGCTCATGTGTCCTGACTACTGATCTAATTTAAATTTCGTTTGTGCTTGATGTCCCTTTACCTGGCCAAATCTATTGAATTGTTGAGAGCTGATCTAGCAGTTGCCTACTGAAGTTGTGTGGATGCTTAAAAGCTATAACTTCAAATTTCCTCTTATTTTCACTCTCAGACACATTCAATTGAAAAACTGCATCTTTTCCTATAAGATGATATTGTTCTTAAAATATAAATCATTGGTATCTTTGTCATTTTTAATATTCCTAGTTCTTGCATTATATAGTTCTCATATGATGTAAGTATTAGACAAGAAAACTATAACACTTTGTATAATAAAACCATTTTCATTTATTTCATTGTCTTTATGAGGTAATAAGGGTGGCAATTATATGCCAATTTTATGACCAGATACCTGAAAATAATTTTTAAATCAATTCAAATTGTCTACATATTTATCAAATAATTGTTGAATTTTGTATTTAAATTGGTGATGCAAAGATGAGTAATACATGCCTCTAAGTCTGGACTAATTTCAACATAGGGCAGATGATTTTCTTTTTTAAGTAGAGGAGGGAATTAGCTATCCTGCTGCACATTGTACGTGATCCGTAAGCACCACTGTGGTACTGAATGTGAAGATAATAATAACTACATTTTCTGGGGCTATATTATAGAAAATCAAAGTTATATATCATGGTAGCATAATAATTAGAGCATAGAGGAAATAAGGTGAATTAACTTACTTGGAATAAATGGCTGTTGCTTGAATATCAAAGCCTAATACAAAGCACAATATTTGCCAACCCTTGACTGGGCTAAGGGTTGCCCAGAGAGCTGGTAAAATATTATTTCTAGGTGTGTCTGTGAGAATATTTCTAGAAGAGATTATCATTTGAATTGAGTAAAGATCACCTTTAATACGGATTATTTTGTTGTCATCACTTTCTTGATTTTCATGATTTGGATAATTTGGCTAAATGTTCCCTCTATTATTATTAAATGAGAAATATCCATAAATGTTTTCAGCATCAAGAAATTTTCCAAGGTTTAGTTCAACTTTATTGCTTATATTATCCATGATAAGATCCATATGTTATCTATTAATTTCTCCACATTGGTACCTCCATACTGACAAATAATTCCTTTACTAGATTCTTTCACAGTGAAATACAAGAAGATGGCATCAATTATAAATCTTAAATACAGATGAATCTGACAAAACCTTTGGGCTTCTCCACAGTGACAAGTGTTCAACAATGAAGAGGAATGTTTGATTTATTTTCTATTTTTACTAACTATATGAAAAATATGTTTATGTACAGAAATTTGTCTTTAATTTTTAAATGCAGTCATGTTGACATTAGTAGCAGGCTATCAGATAAAATTGTTTGAAGTTAAGCCAAAAAAAAATTCATCTTCTTCCCTTTAAACTGTTGAGTATTGAACAGCTTCTTAGTATGCATTTCACAGTGAATTGTAAGAGCTGTTTCCCATTAAATTATATAATCGATAGGTATCAAGGTCAATTGAATCAATTATCTCAATTTCAATAATACAAAGTATCCACTAAAAGGAGGAATTACAAACCTATTCACAAATACAATCCCATATAATTTTAATCTATTTACACTGAAGTTGTATTTTGGGAAACATAGTACTATATCAATAACAGCAAAAGCCAGTGGACTACCCTAGTATTTTGAGTCTATGGCTGAGTTAAAATCATTCAAAAAGGAATTTGAGCATGTATATGATACTAATAATCATTACTGTATCTACCTATGATTTATTGACTATGATAGCCATATTATTTCATTATTTCATATTATTCTCTTCTCAAAGACACTGGCTCCACAATAATTGTGGATAAAATTCAAAAACTGCTTATGACAGGCAGGTAGGATCTTCCAAAGCCAAACACTAACATGTATTACCCATCTTGTCTTTGTCTAGTTAGTAGTAAGAGACCTGTTCCCCATGATTATTTTTTCCTGAACAAACCAGTAATACTAATTCCCACACTGTTTATAGTTTTCCCAAACTGCCACCCATTCTTGGCTACTTGAAATATTCTCTCTGGGGGAGAATTAAAGATGGTGTCATGAGAGGTGAGACAGAGGCTTCCTCCTAAAACCACATATAATAAAAAAATATAATTAATATGACTAATCCTGAAAGAGCAACAGGAAAGAGGGCAGCACCAAACTGCATACACCTGGAGAAAAGAATAAACCTCACGGAACAGGGTAACATACCAAAGCCATGGCCTGTGTGGTCTCAAGCCCTTCCCTGACCCCAGACCACTGGTGGAAGGAATAGAAATAGAGCAGGGGAGGGAGTGGAGGCCTGGGACTATTGAACACCTAACTCTGGAGATCTGCTCTGGGAGCACAAACCTACATTTCATGGTGCTTTCATGGTACTCTCATGATTAAGGGGTTGCAAAGCTAAGACAGGCAGAATACCTGGAGAGACTGAGATTCCAGCCACTTGTGGAAAGCAGGGTTACGTATCTAGCTGCTCTGGGACAAAAGAAAAGCAGGCAGTATGAGAGACTTCCTAACAGCAATAAGTCTGCTAAAGGGACAAGGATTGCCCAGAGCTTACTGCTCAGGAGAAAGGACAGGTAGACAAAATTGTCCAGGTGCACTCTGCCCAGAAGGTTGGGAACTTTCTCAATCTTCAGGTGCTCAAGCTCCCTGGCTGACAATACAGCTCAAAGGACCCCCTCTGTGATACACAGCCTACTGTGCCTTTCTCCAAGCCAGCCCCATCTGGCTCACAAACCGGCAAACCCTACCCTGGCATTAGGCCAGCCAAAGGGAAGATCTGTCTACAGCACTTACAAATGCAAAACATAGAGGCTTATACATGGGTGCTCGGCCCTCTGGTTCTCACAGTGGAGGCAGGCATAGCAGCCGGGAATCAGGAAACAGCCCTTTCCTCCCCCCAGGCACCAATACTGCTCCCCTGTGATGCTGGACATTGCTTCAGGGGCTGAGCAGCTCCAGAAAGTAGAGCTTCTGGACACTAGAGGGTGCCATATACAAGAATGAAGTGCCTAAGAAACCCGGTACAAAGTAAAATTATAAATACAACACCTGAGAAAGATTCAAATGAAATCTACCTCAAGAATCATCCTGAAAGGAATTTCAAAACAAAAATCATTAACATGCTCATGAAAGTACAAAAAAATACTCAAGGACTGAGGAATGACTTCTGGCCAGGGATCCAATTGTTGAAGGGCACAATGGGGGGTATTAAAAGCAGATTAGATACAGAGGAGGAGAAGATAAATGAAATAGAAATCAGAGAAGAGGAATACAAAGAAGCTGAGGCACAGAGAGAAAAAAGGATCTCTAAGAATGAAAGAATATTGAGAGAACTGTATGACCAATACAAACAAAACAATATTTGCATTATAGGGATACCAGAAGAAGAAGAGAGAGAGAAAGGGATAGAAAGTGTCTTTGAAGAGGTAGTTGCTGAAAACTTCCCCAATCTGGGGAAGGAGATAGTCTCTCAGGCCATGGAGATCCATAGATTTTCCAACACAAGGGATGCAAGGAAGACAACACCAAGACATATAGTAATTAAAATGATAAAGATCAAGGATAAGGACAGACTATTAAAAGTAGCCAGAGAGAGAAATAAGATCACATACAAAGGAAAGCCCATCAGGCTATCATAAGACTTCTCAGCAGAAACCTTACAAGCCAGAAGGGAGTGGCATGATGTATTTAATGCCATGAAGCAGAAGGGCCTGGAACCAAGATTACTTTATCTGGCAAGATTATCATTTAAATTTGAAGGAGGGATTAAACAATTTCCAGATAAGCAAAAGCTGAGAGAACTTACCTCCAAGAAACCATCTCTACAGTCTATTTTGGAGGGACTGCTGTAGATGGAGGTGTTCCTAAGGTTTAATAGCTGTCAACAGAGATAATAAAACCATAGTAAAGAAAGTAGAACAGTTAATTACTAGGCAAATGCAAAATTAAATCAACTATCCCCAAAGTCAATCAAGGGATAGACAAAGTTCAGAATATGATACTGAATATATAAAGAATAGAGGAGGAAGAAAAGAAGGAGGAAAAAAAGAACTTTTAGATTGTGCTTGTAATAGCATATTAAGGGAGTTAAGTTAGACTCTTAGATATTAATGGAGTTAACCTTGGTCTTTGGTAACCATGAATCTAAAGCCTGCAATGGCAATAAGTACATACCTCTCGACAATCACCCTAAATGGAAATGGTGTGAATGAACCAATCAAAAGACATAGAGTCACTGAATGGATAAAAAAACAAGACCCATCTATATGCTGCCTACAAGAGACTCACATTAAACCCAAAGACATGCACAGACTAAAAGTGAAGGGATGGAAAAAGATATTTCATGCAACTAATAGGGAGAAAAAGCAGGAGTTGAAGTACTTGTATCAGACAAAATAGACGTCAAAACAAAGAAAGTCACAAAGACAAAGAAGGATATTACATAACAATTAAGGGCTCAATCCAACAAGAAGATATAACCATTATAAATATCTATGCGCCCAAAAGAGGAGTACCTACATATCTGAAACAAATACAGAATAAAAGGGGGAAATAGAATGCAATGCATTCATTCTAGGAGACTTCAACACTCCACTCACTCTGAAGGACTGATCAACCAGACAGAAGATAAGTAAGGAGACAGAGGAACTGAACAACACAATAGAACAGATGGACATAACATACATCTACAGAACTCTACACCCAAAAGCAGCAGAATATACATTCTTCTCAAGTGCACATGGAACATTTTCAAGAACAGATCATATACTAGGCCAAAAAAAGAGCCTCAGCAAATTCAAAAAGATTGAAATTGTACCAACCAGTTTCTCAGACCACAAAGGTAGGAAACTAGAAATAAATTATGCAAAGAAAATGAAAAATCCCACAAACATGTGGAGGCTTCACAACATGCTCCTCAATTACCAATGGATCAATGACCAAATAAAAACAGAGATCAAGCAATATATGGAGACAAATGACAACAATAATTCAACACCACAAAAACCTGTGGGACACAGCAAAGGCATTGCTAAGAGGAAAGTATATTGCAATACAGGCCTACCTTAGGAAAGAAGAACAATCTCATATGAACACTCTAAACTCACAACTAATGAAGCTAGAAAAAGAATAAATGAAGCCCAAAATCAGTACCAGGAGGGACATAATAAACATTAGAGCAGATATAAGTAAAATCGAGAGGAATAAAACAATAGAAAGAATCCATGAAAGCAAGAGCTGGGTCTTCAAAAAAATAAACAAAATAGATAAATGCCTAGCCAGGCTTATCAAGAAAAAAAGAGAGTCTACACACATAAACAGAATCAGAAATGAGAAAGGAAAAATCTCTACGGACACCACAGAAATACAAAGAATTATTAGATAATACTATTAAAAATTATATGCCAACAAACTGGATAACCTATAAGAAATGGACAACTTTCTGGAAAAATACAACCTTTCAAAGCTGACCCAGAAAGAAACAGACAATCTGAACAGACCAGTTACCAGCAATGAAACTGAATTGGTAATGAAAAAACTACCCAAGAAAAAAATCCCTGGACCAGGTGACTTCATCACTAAATTTTATCAAACATTTGGTGAAGACTTAATACCCGTCCTCCTTAAAGTTTTCCAAAGAGTAGAAGAAGAGAGAATACAACCAAATTCATTCTATGAGGCCAGCATCCCTCTAATACCAAAACCAGGCAAAGACACCACAAAAAAAGAAAATTATGGACCAATATCCCTGATGAACAAAATGCAAAAATACTCAACAAAATATTAGCCAACAAAATTCAAAAATACATCAAAAAGATCATCCATCATGATCAAGTAGGATTTATTCCAGTGATGCAAGGGTGATACAACATTCGAAAATCCATCAACATCATCTACTACATCAACAGAAAGGACAAAACCCACATGATTATCTCCATAGATACTGAAAAAGCATTTGACAAAATTCAACATCCATACATGATAAAACTCTCAACAAAATGGGTATAGAGGGTAAGTATTTCAACATAATAAAGGCTATATATGACAAACCCACAGCCAACATTAAGCTTAATAGCAAGAAGCTGAAAGCTTTTCCTTTAATATCAGGAGCAAGACAAGGATGCCCACTCTCCCCACTTCTATTCAACATAGTATTGGGGGTCCTAGCCATGGCAATCAGAAAACACAAAGAAATAAAAGGCATCCAGATTGGCAAGGAAGAAGGCAAACTGTCCCTGTTTGCAGATGACATGTTATTGTACATAAAAAACTCTAAAGAATCCACTCCAAAACTACTAGATCTAATATCTGAATTGAGCAAAGTAGCAAGAAACAGAATTAATATACAGAAATCTCTTGCATTCCTATACACTAATGATGAACTATCAGAGAGAGAAATGAGGAAAACAATTCCATTCACAGTTGCATCAAAAAGAATAAAATACCTAGGAATAAACCTAACCAAGGAAGTGAAAGACCTATACTCTGAAAACTGCAAGACACTCATGAGAGAAATTAAAGAAGACACTAATAAATGGAAACACATCCCATTCTCATGGGTAGGAAGAATTAATATTGTCAAAATGGCCATCCTGCCCAAAGCAATCTACAGATTCAGTGCAATTCCTATCAAAACTCCAACAGCATTCTTTGATGAACTAGAGCAAATCGTTCTAAAATTCATATGGAATCACAAAGGACCCTGAATAGCTAAAGCAGTCCTGAGAAGGAAGAATAAAGCTGGAGGAACTATGCTCTCCAACTTCAAGCTTTACTACAAAGCCACAGTAATCAAGACAGTTTGGTACTGTCACAAGAACATAACCATAGAAGAATGGAACAGACTAGAGAGCCCTCATATATACCCAACCATATATGGTAAATTAATATATGATAATGGAGCCATGGATGTACAATGGGAAAATGACAGCCTCTTCAACAGCTGGTGTTGGCAAAACTGGACAGCTACATGCAAGAGAATGAAACTGGATTATTGTTTAACCCCATATACAAAAGTCAGCTCAAAATGGATCAAAGACTTGAATGTAAGTCATGAAACCATAAAACTCTTAGAAGACAACATAGGCAAAAATCTCCTGAATATAAGCATGAGCAACTTCCTCCTGAATGCATCTCCTCGAGTAAGGAAAACAAAAACAAAAATGAACACACGGAGTACATCAAACAAAAAAGTTTCTCTATGGCAAAGGACACCATCAACAGAACAAAAAGGCATCCTACAGTATGGGAGAATATATTTTGTAAATAACATATCTGACAAGGGGTTAACATCCAAAATATATAACGAAGTCACATGCCTCAACACACAAAAAGCAAATAACCCGATTAAAAATGGGCAGAGGATATTATGAGACAATTCCCCAAAGAAGAAATTCAGATGGCCAACAGACACATGAAAAGATGCTTCACATCACTAATCATCAGGGAAATGCAAATTAAAACCACAATGAGATATCACCTCACACCAGTAAGGATGGCCAGCATGGAAAAGACTAAGAACAACAAATGTTGGCAAGGATGCAGCAGAAGGGGAACCCTCCTACACTGCTGGTAGGAATGTAAACTAATTCAGCCATTGTGGAAAGCAGTATGGAGGTTCGTCAACAATCTAAAAACAGAAATACCATTTGACCTGCTCCTTGGAATTTACCCAAAGAATACAAGTTCTCAGACTCAAAAAGACATATGCACCCCTATGGTTAGTGCAGCACTATTTACAATAGCCAATATATGGAAGCAACCTAAGTGAACATCAACAGATGAATGGATAAAGAAGACGTGGTACATATACACAATGGAATACTAGTCAGCCATAGGAAAGAAACAAATCCTACCATTTGCAACAACATGGATGGAGCTGGAGGATATTATGCTCAGTGAAATAAGCCAGGTAGAGAAAGACAAGTGCTAAATAATTTCCCTTATTTGTAGTATAACAATGAAGCAAAACTGAAGGAACAAAATAGCAGCAGACTCAGAGACTCCAATTAGTGGTTACCAAAGGGGAGGGGTGTGGGAGGGCAGTTTGAGAGGGAGATGGGGTTTGAGGGGTATTATGTTTAGTACACATATTGTGGGGTGTCACCAGTAAAACAGTGTAGCACAGAGACGGCAAACAGTGAATCTGTGGCATCTTACTACACTGTTGGACAGTGACTGCATTGGGGTATGAGTTGGAACTTGATAATATGGGTAAATGTAGTAACCATATTGTTTTTCATGTGAAACCTTCATAAGAGTGTATATCAATAATATCTTAATAAAAAAAGAAAGAAATATTCTCTCTGTTTCAGTATAAATCCTACCAATCATATCATTATATGTGTCAGGGTCATCTTTGGAATTAGCTGAGAAGATTTGAGTTTAGGCTAAAACATTGTAACAGCTAACTGACAAATCTAGTAATAACTGATTTTCTGCTTTAAATTTGTTAGTATTTATACTATAATTAAAATGAGTATTCTTATTATGGCTAATGAATTATGAGTATAACCTCACCTTGTGAGTTTTGTTTACACAGTATATTAAAGATGTGTTGTCTCCTTTCACCTAAGTAAGAATAGATAAAATTCCCTGCCTGGGAATGTGACCTGGCCTAACCCAGAGAAAAACAGTAGAGTCTTATCTTATGCATATGTTAGGTTTTTGCCTGAAGTCAGTGCCCTTCAGAAAGTTAGCCCATTGGAAGATCATCATCCTGTCATTCAACACATCCAATGCACCAGTTTTTCCTCCATATTTGGGACAGATTGTTACTCTGTTGGCTGAGCACCAGGAAAGCAGTTGGCTTAAGTTTGGAACCCATGTCCTAAGAAAAAAATGTATTTAAATATTAATTTAAATAGTCAGTCTCAGTGTTCTGACAAGTTCCCACTTAGAGCCTTATGGGAATTGAAACCTGCTGAAGGAACAGTGCATTCCTTTATCCCAGCTCACACTCACTCTGGGGCATATGCTCATCTATTGGAATGATAGGAAGAATAGCATTTGGTATTTAAAAATGTTCTTTCTCTCTTTCTTCTCTGTTTTGCATATCAATAAATTGTACTTATGAAGTTTTCCAATGTGATGTCAATGTTCCTCTGGGGTTTTGTGCATTTTTTATTTGGAAGTTTTATTTTTTTAGCTCCTGGTAGCTAAATTTAGACCAATACATATACTGTATCTAGGCATTTGTGGACAGGGAACAGATTTTGAATTGACCCCACTCTACAAAAGTGATATAAATCCAGATCTGCTGTGGGCAGCAGACTATCAAGTTATGTTCATTTCAAGGACTTTTTTTCTTCTTTCCCTTGAACAGTAACATATTTAGGTCTAATTTTTCCCCCCTGAAATGAATGCCCTCCCACTTAAGGAAGTGATTGTGCTAAGTATTTAATGGCTGCATTACCAAGAGTGCCATTTTGATTCTCACACTCGTGAGGAGATCTCAGAAGCGACTGCCATTGTTATCCCACAGTTCACCCCAAACTTTTATTATTAAGTTTCCCTATTGTTTCAATCTAGGCTTAATAACTCTAGAATGTAAGAAATAGTAGATCACTCAGATCATTGTTTAGGATGAGAGAGGAATTAAAAGATACACTTAAATCCAGCGGGAAGGGAGTAGTTTTCCTAAAGAAGTAAAGAGGTTTGCACTTTAAAGTTTTAAAGAAGGAACCACCTCTGCCTGACAAGTGGTCCTGAGCAGACATAAGGAAGAATAGGTACTTTATTGTCTTTGAAATTTGCCTCTTAGATAGTTTAATATTTCTTAGCATTTTTCCACTGAACTATGGGGACTTTCAGAAATAAAGTGGTTTTCGACTGTCCCTCCTTTCCCCAAAAACACATTGGAATTACTTTTGTTTGCCCCTATTCTTTTGTTATAGTATGATGCTGCCTTTCAAATACAGAATTTCAATCTTATGACTAAGGGAATCATAAAAAACGTGTGCCTTGAATCTCATTAGTTTGTCTACCAATGTCCTTGTCACATAAAGAGCATCCTATCGAGGAAAGAAAATTGACAGTGTGATCAGAGAGTGAGTGAGTTGGGAGTATATTCGAGTTTTCCAGACAAACAGAACTAATAGACGTATCTCACAGATAGATAGGTAGGTAGGTAGATAGATAGATAGATAGATAGATAGATAGATAGATAGATAGATAGATAGATAGATAGATACAGAGATATATTGATGATCTCCACGTATTTCAAAGGAAAATATCCAGATTTTCTCAGGATAGAGAATGTGTAGTGTTTTCTTCAAAGCAAGATCCACATTTCCATTTCATTAACAAGTTTTTGAAGACATATGCTATCATTAAAAAGAATTACAAATGAGTATTTTCTTTGAATATCTTTGTTTTCTACTATCTTAATATTCAAATAAGAAAAAAAATCAAAACTCAGGTAATGATAATCTTCCATTTTGATTCTTTTTGAATCTTGAATTGTTTAAATTACTTTATTAAATTCTACTTCACTTTTATATACACTGCTACATACAAGAGCAGATCACCAACATTAAGTTATTCATACCAGAAAATTATTTGATTTAGCTATGTATGTGAACATAAAAGGAAACAGAACAATATACAGGGAAGAACTAAGGCAGTTATGCTTGTGTACAACCACTTCATCATTACTAATCCAGGATATTTCAATTTATCTGAAGTAATTTGTTAAAGCAATTAATTATCAATCCCATTTGATCCTGGTTTAAATTGTCTTCATGAACTTGAATATAACTAACCCCAGTTTTATTTTCCTACCTTGGATTTTTACAATTAGAGTTCTTAGGAGCTTCTCTGATAAAATCCCTAAGAAATAACTAGAATATAAAACATAATAAAATCATCAGTACCTTTTAATAATATCAAAGATTTAAGTTATAAAAATATTCTAAATGATTAAATAATTTAGAAACTTATTCTAGCCCAGTGATAAACATGGAAACTAATTGTCAATATCTGTCAAATGGGAGAGGCATTTATTGTCATTTATAGACATGTTGGCCCCAAATGCGCTGTTCTTCTTTGCTCTTTGACTCAACAGTGATCAATACCAAAGAAAGATGACAGAGAAAATGGATGGGCTGCCAGGTCAGAATTAGTTCCTACTTGCACCTAAACTTGCCAATAATATTGTTGCTGGTCATCTAATTTACAACTCATTCTGGCTTTGTTTCTACTTGGTGTTTAACTTTAATACAATATTCAGCGTATATTCTCAGATCCAAAATTTCTTACTGCATGTGCCTGATTTCAGCGAACTTATTCTTCTTGACACTGTACTCCAAGCAATGTTTTTAGACCCCACTTGGCAACCTCTCATTCCCCACATCCCAAAATGTATGCCACTAGTGTGATGGTCAGCATAATTTGGGAAGTTTTAGGATTAGAAAAAAGCACCTAGATCATGTTACCTTAAAAAAAATGACCCTGAGTCTTGCAGGAAGAATTTATGTAGCTATTGGAAAGAATGCACCTCCACAAGCAAGTCAGTATCCACCAATCAGCTCTTTCTCACAAGCCTTCACTGAATGCTTAGGAGTAACACACCAAAGGCTGGGGCAGGGTAATAGAGATGAAGTAAATCTTTCCCAAATCCACCAGGTCTTCACTAAGCGTAATGCAGTGGCCCTCCAAAAGCAGATGGCAGGCAAAAGAGCTATAAAAACAAATCCCTGTGAAATATCCCAGGCTGGCTCACGCTTTCTCTTTCTCCACACACATGCACTGAGGCTGTGTGAGGACACAGCGAGAAGGCAGTTGTCTGCAAGCCAGAAAGAAAGCCTCCAGATACTGATTCCATTGGACCTTGATCTATATGTCTAATATCCAGAACTGTGAGAAAATAAATTTCAGTTCTTGAAGCAACCCAGTCTATGGCATTTTGTTATGCAAGCCCAAGCTTACTAATACAAAATTTTTTGTGGGCAGATATTGTTAAGTTCAAATCTGCTCTTCTGTTATGCACGTTGGTCCACTAATTGTGTATCACCCAAAAATCTTAGAGACTCTCTAGTCTTTCTTGGCACATCTATTAATGCACTTGCTTTAAATTGCCTAGTTTTAGTTCCACGTATCATTCTTCCCTCCAACACTTTAAGTTGCTGGATTGTAAGGGTCAGATCTAACTCATCTATGTTTACAAGCCTAATGTTTTAAAAGAATTGACACAGTCGTCTGCACTTTATGCATTGATGAAACAAATCAAAATGAAAACACCACTTGTGTAGGTGAGGATCTCCCACCTATAAATGCAAGTAATAAAACCCTCTGCAATTTGGTGCTCCAATCTTATGTTTCTAGATAGTAGTTTGGTACTCAGACCATGAGCAAACTTCGTATGTTACAGAACTAAGAAGGTGAAGCTTAAAAGAAGGAAGTTCAGAACACCTGTAATAAACCAATCTAATAAAAACATAAAAACTTATTTTATTTAGACAGATATAAAAGCAAGAATAGGCAAAGACTCAAATACTCAGAATTAATGACAGTTTTCTAATTATTTGAAATTAGTTATTTTACTGTTTGAGTGCATTGTGTTTTCTTGGTCCTTGTCTTCTCAAAGGAAATAATTCAAGCAAGAGAGAGACTTAGAACAGTCCTAAGTGGCAGGAGTTTATTAAACAAAGTAAAAGTACACTCTGGAGGGGGGCGAAGAGCAGGCTGTCTGGAAACCAGAAGCAGCCCCACTGTTAGGGTTCACGTTGTTTTTAAAATAATGGAAAGTCCCTCCCAAAGTTTTATATCATTCAATTGACATGCTGATTGATAGTTTCAAGTTATAGAAATTTCTTCCTAGTATGCAGGCACCTACCCCTAAGTACCCAAGTGAAACCCACAGGGATGGGGGTGGGGAAGCAAAGCCTCAACTTAAATTTATTATAATTACAGTGTAATGAACCCCTAGGTAGGTCTGCTGAGTCACCTTCTGGGTCTTAGTGGGCCCACGCTGGGGGTCTGGAAGCCTCCTTGGGCTTTTACGTCTTGTTTGGCCCTGATATGGCAGGAGACCGACATAAGCAGGAGAGGTCTGGGGTGTGTTGGGCCATCTGGTGAGAGGGGGTAGTGGAGAGGTGGACGACCTTGTCCAGGACTGAGTGGGACCTGCTCATGTCTGCCTAACTACCTGACATTTATATGCTACACTGTCTTGTACAGTTAGGTCTCTGCTCTCACCTTCTGGAAGAGGCCCCTTAGTATACTCCTGTTATCCCTTTGGCAAAAGATGGTTGGCTGAGCTATCATTACCAAAACAAAATCCCGTGACCTGGCCAGGAAACAGTCAGTAACTCTCTGAGTCTCTCTTGTTAGTCTGCTGTCCCACATTCAGATTCTCTACTTCCTCTGACCTCTCTTTCTCCCCCTCCTGCTCCTTCTCTTTTTCTATTTTATTATCTTTCTCTCACAACACACTCAGACCCTGTCCTTCCATTGTTTTCCTCAAAATTTTGAATTAAGATATGGGGTTATAGGCTGAATTGAGCACTTCTCACATTGAATTGAGACTGGGAGTCACAGTAAACCACTCACAAGATGAGGAGATGGAGGAAAGTGTACAGATGGGCCAGAAAGAAGTGGGTAGTAGACTGTTATGGGAAGCAAGAGAGGGAGGGATTGAGGTTGATTACAGGCCCTAGAGAGACAGGAGCTTCACAAATGCATTCCCACTCCTGCTGGCCTAACCCAAGACGACAACATTCATTTATGACCTTTAATTCTTTTATTCCTGAGACCTCTTTTACCTCATCTTCCTCTTTTTATATGAGCCAGTTTCCCTGAAGTTCTCTTCTTGCAATGAAAGATCTCTGACTTTAAAATATCTATATATATTTGATTCTCAAATGGACTTATTTTTATTACCAGAATTTTTCATTTTTAAAGTCAAATGTTATATTTCCAATTTCTCCATTATTTCTTAGAAGATGGTTTCTGCTTTTTTGCTAATATTCTTTCAGGATAATATAAAGGGAATATTATAGACACAGCTTTGTATTTCATTCTCCTTTGAGAAAGGAATATTTTCTACTTGTAAAGGAAAGTAGTGGGACCAAGAAAATTGGATATGGTTTGATAACAGGAGAATCACGTTTCTGATTTTACAGTAACCTTTAAATCATCTAAGCATGTTATTTAAATGGAAAAAAGAGCCAAATATGATGAAAGATACAAGTTTTCTTACAGAACAAAAGTAAAGTTGAATATTAAATACATTTATTTTAAGAGATACTTAGAGACCCATATGTTGGATAATTTACGTAGTACAATGCAATCATTCTAAATCTGGTGAGCACACTAAAATTACTGACAATTTTTTTCCTGTTCCATTTGGAAAGCATGTATTTGAAAACTTCACCCCAAAAGTACTGAATCAGAATCTCTAAGGATTAAGATTCAGTAATGGTTGTGATTGCCATGTGTCCATTGAAAATAGAACAGACAGGACAACAGATGAATAATTTTTTTAAATCACCAAATTTGCAAGGAGTAATTGTGTGACCTGAGGAATATTCTCAATCTCCTAAAACCACAATTCCCACAACTGTAAAGAATATCAATTTGATATATATAAAGATCTTCAATTTTCTTCCTAAACTTGTCCTGCATCTTTAAAACCTGTCTGACTGAATTGCATCATTTCCTTTATTTATTCAAGGAAAAAACAAAAACAAATCTTGTGTATAATCCTTAATTCTTCCATCTCTCACATTTTTGTTATGCACAGCTTTGTTATATAATAAATACTACGTAATATTTAAGGAGATTGGGTGTTAAAATATGTCTGTTTGATACAATTTAAAATCAATTACAGAACAAAACAACCTTCTTAAACAGTTTTAAGTTCATTCACAGCTCTAATCTCAAAAGTCTAACTTCTAGCCTCTGAAAAAATTTATGGTTTACATTTCAGGGGAAACAAACTGGGGTGATCTATTAGAGACTTGCAATAGATATACATTTATTGTATTAAGGATGAGAATTAACTTAGTCTCCACACTCCCTACAGAAGGCAGACATGACAAACATAAGAATTCAGGTCAGTACTGCAGAGGGAAGATTAGAAGGGTGTTTCATTTAATCCATTTTGCAGCTGTTTTGCTTTTGCTGAAAACAAAATGTCATTTAATGATCATTTATACAGCTTCTCATCCTATGTGTCCTATCACATACATAATATATCAAACAGAGGTTTTGGTATATCTCTTTTCATTCTCCATGTTTTGTGTCTAAATATGAATATATGTGTATATATGTATGTATATAAATATATATCGATTTTATATATATATATGTAACACACACATATCTGCTGTAAAACATTTGGTATGCAAAGAAACAAATGGTCACTTGTACATTTGAAAGTATCAATATACCATTGTAGTCTGAAAGAAACAAATATTCCATAAGTCATAGGATGAAAGTAGTAAGATGTCAAAATCCAAGAAACTCAGGCAAAAGTATTTTTTACACTTACTCCTTCCACTTATTAAAATAAACTTTATTGTGAAATGACTTTCTTAAAATTCATATGTTTTCAGTGGGTAAGTCCATGACTTTGACAAATTTATACAACAATATAACTACCACCCTAATCAATATATGAACATTTCTGTCTCCTCAGAAAATTCCCTTGGACCCCTGGTAAGTCAATACCTTGTACCAACCCACGCCTCAGGCAGCAAAACACCTTATTTCTATTATTATAGAATAGTTTTGCCATTCCTAGAATTTTAGGTAAATAAGAGGACTGCAGAATATGTCATCAAGTCCCATTTTCTTATGTCTCCCTGCAAAAGTTTGTAGCATTCATTGGTTTTATCTATGTGATAGTTTGCTCCTTTTTATTTTTATTTCTGAGTGGTATTCTTTTTTATGACTATAACATAATTTGATTTGTTTATCCTTTTTTTCCATAGACATTTCCATCTTTCCCAGTTTAAGTCCATTATGAGTTTAAAGAAGCTTAAAACACTTGTTGTGTAAGGCTTTTTATGACAATACCATCTCTCCTGGATAAATGTTTAGGAGTAAATTTGCTAGGTCACATGGTAAATATTTTTCTAATTTTATAAGATTGCCAAGCATTCTTACAAGGTGGTTGCAAGTTTGACATCGCTATCAACAGTATATGAGAGCTCACTTTGCTCTACATACTTGCTAGCAATGATATTGTGAGGCTTTTAAATTTTGGCCATTATAAGAGTTTTAGTTTTCATTTTACAGACCAATGATGTTTAATGTATTCTTAATAAGAACATTATTTTAGAACAGTTATATATTTACAGAAAAATTATCAAGATAGTATTGAGTTCCCCTGTGCTCTGCACTTATTCTATTAATGTGGCATTTGTTACAACTAACAAATGGATATTGACAAATTATTATTCAAGTGCATACATTATTCATACTTCCTTATTTTTACCTAGCACTCCTTTTCTGCTCCAGGATCCCAACCAGGATATCACATTACATTTAGTTGTCATGTCTTGTTAGAATTCTCTTTATTGTGACAGTTTCTCAGACTTCCTTTGTTTTGATGACCTTATCAGTTTGGAGGAGTACCAGTCTGGATCTTACTCACTAATAGAATTTATCTTATATTTTATTTTGATAAAACTGGGAATATGAGTTTTTGGGAAAAAGACCACAGAGGTAAAGTGCCATTTCCATTAGAGTATATGAAAGGCAGGTACTATCAACATAATTTTTTGCCATTGATTTTGACATTGAGCACCCAGTTGAGGTAGTATTTGTCAGATTTCTCCACTGTAAAGTTTTTTTTTCCTTTGTTTATTCCATCTCTACACTTTGGATAGAAGTTACTAAGTTCAGCCAATTCACAAGTAGTCAGGGTAGAGTATATTTGGAATCTCTGCATGGGAGATTGATGTTTTTATCCCTTTTATTAATTTGTTCAATTATTTATTTATATCAGTGTAAACTCCTGGGTATTTATTTTAAACTTTGGGTTATAATCTTGTACTAGTATGTTTATTTTGTTACTCAGATGGTTCCATCTTTGTCCTTGGGAGCTCTTTCAGTTGCCTCTGGGTGCCTTTGGCATACTTCCTGTAGGTTTGATTTTGCTTGTATTTTTGAACTCACTTTTTAGCATTTGAAATGGCACCAGGCTCGTTTTGTATAGTCCCTTTCCTGTACCTAGACTCAGCCATATCTCCAACGATCCCTAATTCTTTTTGTTGGAGAATGATAGTAGAAACACAGATCTGGAAACTAGGTGTGCTCATTGCTACTAGGACGCTGTTTTTTCAGGCCCTCTCTGCCAATGGAAACAATGAATATATGTGTTATACTAACCAATGTATCCATACACGTATTTATAGTTCTAGATGTAATGTCCTGTATCTACATTAAGTTAAACATGATTTCATAGTGATGTTTCCAACTCCCAACCATTACTATATGGATTATTTTAGCCTCTTTTCCTTCTTTATCTGTACATTCCCAATGCAACACTAAGAAAAACAGATCCTAGCATCCACAACCATTTACATAATTGTTCGTTAGGTACACAATATAGCAGAACCAGAATCATTAGACCCATACAGCCATGGGGAACAACTTTATCATTTAGAGTACAGGGCTTATCTGTAGTGATTTTGTCTTTCTTTCACAATTTCACTCATTTCCAGAGTTCCTTACCTCAGCAACCACCTTCAATAAGGTTGTTTCATACATTTGTAATAAAGTTAGATAGTCAGAATTCAGTCCTTGAATTGCCTAACTTCCTAAATTACTTTATCCTTAATTTTGCATACATTGATGGTCACACTCAGTGCTCAAATATACTGTGGGTTTGGACAAATGTGTAACACCACGCAACCATCATTAGGTACCATAGAGAATAATTTTACTATCCTAAAAAAATTCTAAGCTTCATCTGTTTACTGCTCACTCTAATACCTAGTGACCACTGATTATTTTCCTGTCTCTGTACTTTTATGTTTCTGGAATTGTATAGAAATAGAATCAAACATATTCAAAATGGCTTCTTTTACTTGGAATATGCATTCCATATTCCTACATGCCTTTTCATAACTTGATGCCTCATATCTTTTTATCACTGAGTAGTATTCCTTTATGTGGGTATAACACAATTTATCAGTTCACCTATTGAAAAACATATTGTCTCCAGTTTTTTACAATTGTGAATAAATCTATAAATGTGCAGATTTGTGAAAACATATGTTTTCAGATAAAGTGGAAATAACAAAGTGTGATTGCTTAGATTGTAGGCTAAGATTATGTTTAGCTTCATCAGAAACTGCCAAATTATCTTCCAATTTGGCTGCTGTGTCTGTTTTAATTTTCATCAGAAATGAATGAGGCCCCATTGGTCAGCATCCTTGCCAGTATTTTGAATTTCCAGGGTTTGATTTTTTTTAACCATTCTAACAGGGATGTATGGTAATATCTCATTATTTTAATTCCTAATTACCTGATGACATGATGTTGTTTTTATTATTTCACATGGTTGTTTGTTTTTGTTTTTGTTCATTTTTTTAATTGAGTTATTTATTTTCTTACTGTTGAGTTTTAAGAAATCTTTCCATATTTTAGAAATAATCCCCTTACCAGATATGTGTTTTACAAATATTTTCTCTCAGTCTGTGACTTGTTTTTTTATTCTCTTAAAAGTGTCTTTCACACAATATTGCTATAATTTTACTAAAGTCTAATTTATCAGTTCTTTCTCTCATGGGTCTTATTTTAGCTTTAGAACTAAGAACTTATCATCAAACTAAAAGTCACACAGATTTTCCCCTTTGTGTTTTACTACATGCTTCATAGCAGTGAATTTTTATTTAGGTCAGTGTTTCATTTTGAGTTACTTTTTATGAAAGACGTAAGGTCTGTATTTAGACTTTGAGGTTTTCATTACCACTATGACTTTCTAACTCATATAAACACTGAAATTACTACCCAAATGAAATTAGAAATTTATTTCCAAATCTGGCCTTGTCTGTTGATTTAATGGTTCTCGCAACTCAGTTATTCACAATACAGTAATTTTTACCTTATTTGAATAGGGCAGCATTAACAAAACTCTTCTTCTGTAGTAGCCCAATTAGGGGTTTCTTTTTGCTGCTTTCTTCTTTACTATGGAACATCATTTAAATTGTTATTTCCTCAATAGTTTAGTTCCCTAATACCAATTTGGGATAATCCAAATGTCTGCCTTTCTTTGTTAACACCTGGGTTGCTAAGCACTAGTAAAACACTTAACAATTCTTTTTAGTGACACTGAAGACTCATGATCTCCAAATGTACCTAATTCCTTGTGACTGTCAGATAAGCCTCTTCACTGTCCTCATAAAGAAGCCTTCTCAAATGGCTTCAATTTTTACCTCACCAGCATTCCTCTGAGTCTAAGCATTGGATATTACTTTGGAATGGAATAAGTGCAAGCCTTCAAACAGGAAATTCACTTTTTTACACCAACATTTCCAAAATACCTGCATGTATTTCCAAAATACTCTTCTGGGTCAGAGGTTAGTGCTTCATTACTCACTATCTTATTTTATTACTGTGAATTCCACTGTCAGAGCCTTGATTTTGGAGATGTGGAGGAATATTTAGCACTGTGTCAGCTGACCATTATCAGTTCACCTTACAGTTAGGCATGATAATGTATCGCAGCTTTTTGCCAATGAAATGCAAGTGTAAGTTATTGCATGGTTAAGGCAGGCATCCATTCATATGCCTTTTTGATCTTCTTTCATCTGTCTGATATACAGATGTGACATTGAAGGCCCAGATATCTTGTCATCTCAAGGCATATGCTGATGCAAAAGGATGGCTAGCCAAAAGACATAAGTTTAGTTATTTGAATCCTATCAGTCTTGTCAGCCAATCCATTCCTCTTCCTCTTTCCACTTCTTCAGAGCTGGTGTTTTCAATGGTACCTTAATTCCTCTCCATGAGCCTTTTACTCTTCACCCAGCCAGTAGCGTACACTTCCCACTCTTTGTTCCCACTTCTTCCTATTCCCTTCACATAACTTTGTACATTTGTCCTATACCAAGTTGTAAAAATACACTTATTGAAAAAAAATGAATGAGCCTGTTTAGGATTCTGAATTAAAGGCAAACCCCCAAATCGAATATAAACCTCAATAACACAGATTGTGATTCAGACATACATGCAAGATTTATGTTTTCCTTTGTAAATAAATCTTTTTTGTGGATTATTGATCAAATTATCCAAGCGTGTGCTCATAAATAACTTTCAAGATGATATCCAAATCTTAGCAACATGTAATCCTAAATTGTATTTAGAATTATGGGCCTGTTTGTATTTTTCATCTGTGAGTAGAATTTGAACATTATTACATTGACTTCTTAATAAATAAGTTTAGAAGTAATGTTAAGCATTTCTAATTATTAGTATTTTAAATATTATGTTATTAATTAGAGAAAGTAATTTAGACATTTTACTTATCATCTGGTATTTAAGAAAACATGAAACTGTAACTTTAGGACCCTTGGGTTTAACTCCTGTTATGTCCTCAAATCAAGTTGGCAACATCAGGAAAGTTAATTTTTTTAACAATTCTTTATCTCAGTTTCTTAAGTATTTCCTTGGGTTTTCAGTGAAAGATGCCCATAATATATCTGATTGTGACTTGGACTTTGAATTCCAAATTGCACCTAAATTAAATAAAGTCACATTAAAATGATAGCTTCTCAAAATAAAGAATGTATCCCTTCCTGTATGGTCATGAAAAGATTACACATGAAACAAAAACAAATTCACTAAATATCCTGCTCTATAATTACGCTGTGAAAGCACAGATGAATTTCACTTCATAACGAATCAGAGATGTTGAAAGTGGGCAGAATTATAAGATGGCCTCAAATTCTTGCCCCCAATATATATGTCATGTATAATTCTTGATAATTATGAATATGTTAGGATAACCATCCCATGACTAGATTACATTATATGGCATGGACTTTTAAAAAGGGAGATTACCCTAGGTGGACCTGACCTGACAGAGAACCCTTAAATTTTGTGGAGATATTCCTGATCAAAGACATTCTAAGTTGTAATAGGAATTTGACATAAAGATTCTCCTTTCAGCCTTTAAGGATGAAAAAGTCATATGGCAAAAAAATGTGAGTGACCTTTCAGACTAAGAGCAACCCCTGCCTGACAGCCAGCAAGAAGTGGGGACCTAAACCCAAAAACCACAGGAAAGGGATTAAAGATGGCGGCGTGAGAGGAGAGACAGAGGCTTCCTCCTAAAACTGGATACAATTAGGAAATTTAATTGGTGCAACTAATGATGAGAAAGCAAAAGGAAAGAGGACGTGTCAGACTGCACACACCTGGAGAAAAGAGCAGACCTCAGCGAACGGGGTAACGTACCGGAGCTGTGGTTCCGTGGGACCCGAGCCCCTCCCCCACCCCAGCTCAACGGCGGGAGACAGAGAAACGGAGCAGGGAGGGAGCGGAAGGCTTGGGACTGCTGAATACCTAGCTCCGGAAATCTGTGCTGGGAGCACAAATCTATATTTCATGGTGCTTTCATGAGACTTGCATGACTACCGGGTTGGAAAGTTGATACAGGCAGAGTTCCTGGGGAGACTGTGATTCCCACTGCTTGTGGAAAGCAGGGATCCATATCTGGCTGCTCTGGGACAAAAACTTATACCTGTGTGCCCGGCCCACTGGCTCAGGCAGTGGAGACAGGCACAGGAGCCAGGAGGGGGGGAAAAGCTCTTCCCTACCCCCACTACTGCTCCCCTGTGACCCCGACATTGCTTCAGGGGCTCAGCAGCTCCAGAATAGAGCTTCTGGACACGAGAGGGCGCTATATACAAACATGAAACGCCAAAGGAACCTTGTCCAGAGTAAAATCGTTAATACAACTCCAGAGAAAGATTTAAATGATATGGACCTCGTGACTCTTCCTGAAAGGGAGTTCAAAATAAAAATAATCAACATCCTAATGGAGGTATGGAAAGACTTCCAAGAACTCAGGAATGAATTCTGGTCAGAGATCCAATCGTTAAAGAACACGATGGACAGTATTAAAAGCAGGTTGGATATGGTGGAGGAGACAATAAATGAAATAGAAACTAGTGAAGAGGAATAGAAAGAAGCTGAGGCACAGAGAGAAAAAAGGATCTCTAAAAATGAAAGAATATTGAGAGAACTGTGTGACCAATCCAAGCAGAACACTATTCGCATTATAGGGATACCAGAAGAAGAAGAAGAGAGAGAAAGGGATAGAAAGCGTCTTTGAGGAGGTAGTTGCTGAAAACTTCCCCAATCTGGGGAAGGAGATAGTCTCTCAGGCCATGGAGATCCACAGATCTCCCAACACAAGGGACCCAAGGAAGACAACACCAAGACACATAGTAATTAAAATGGGAAAGATCAAGGATAAGGACAGACTATTAAAAGCAGCCAGAGGCAGAAATAAGATCACGTACAAAGGAAAGCCCATCAGACTAACAACAGACTTCTCAGCAGAAACCTTACAGGCCAGAAGGGAGTGGCATGATGTATTTAATGCCATGAAGCAGAAGGGCCTGGAACCAAGATTACTTTATCTGGTGAGATTATCATTTAAATTTGAAGGAGGGATTAAACAATTTCCAGATAAGCAAAAGCTGAGAGAGTTTACCTCCCACAAACCATCTCTGCAGTCTATTTTGGAGGAACTGCTATAGATGGAAGTGTTCCAAGGGTTGGATTGCTATCACCAGAGGTAGTAAAATCATGGTAGGGAGGGTGGAGCAGCTGATTGCAAGGCAAATGCAAAATTAAATTGACTATCCCCAAAGCCAATCAAGGGATAGAGGAAAAGTATAGAATCTGATACCTAATATATAAAGAATGAAGGAGGAAGAAAAAGGTGGAGAAATAGAAAAGAACCTTTAGATTGTGTTTGTAACAGCATACTAAGTGAGTTAAGTTAGACTCTTAGATAGTAAGGAAAGTAACCTGGAACCTTTGGTAACCATGAATCTAAAGCCTGAAATGGCAGTAAGTATATACCTATCGATAATCACCCTAAATGTAAATGGACTGAATGCACCAATCAAAAGACATAGAGTCACTGAATGGATAAAAATACAAGATCCATCTATATTCTGCTTACAAGAGACTCACCTCAAACCCAAAGACATGCACAGACTAAAAGTCAAGGGAAGGAAAAATATATTTCATGCAAACAATAGGGAGAAAAAAGCAGGAGTTGCAGTACTAGTATCAGACAAAATAGACTTCAAAATGAAGAAAGTAACAAGGGATAAAGAAGGAAATTACATAATAATAAAGGGCTCAGTCCAACAAGAGGATATAACCATACTAAATATATATGCACCCAACACAGGAGCACCAGCATATGTGAAACAAATACTAACAGAACTAAAAGAGGAAATAGACTGCAATGCATTCATTTTAGGAGACTTCAACACAACATTCACTCCAAAGGACAGATCCACCAGATAGAAAATAAGTAAGGACACAGAGGCACTGAACAACACACTAGAACAGATGGACCTAATAGACATCTATAGAACTCTACACCCAAAAGCAACAGGATACACATTCTTCTCAAGTGCACATGGAACATTCTCCAGAATAGACCACATACTAGGCCACAAAAAGAACCTTAGTAAATTCAAAAAGATTGAAATCCTACCAACTAACTTTTCAGACCACAAAGGTATAAAACTAGAAATAAATTGTACCAAGAGAGCAAAAAGGCTCACAAACACATGGAGGCTTAACAACACGCTTCTAAATAGTCAATGGATCAATGACCAAATTAAAATGGAGATCCAGCAATATATGGAAATAAATGACAACAGCAACACAAAGCCCCAACTACTGTGGGATACAGCAAAAGCAGTCTTAAGAGGAAAGTATATAGCAATCCAGGCATATTTAAAGAAGGAAGAACAAACCCAAATGAGTTGTCTAACGTCACAGTTATCAAAATTGGAAAAAGAAGAACAAATGAGGTCTAAAGTCAGCAGAAGGAGGGACAGAATAAAGATCAAAGAAGAAATAAACAAAATTGCGAAAAATAAAACACTAGAAAAAATCAATTAAACCAAGAGCTGGTTCTTTGAAAAAATAAAGAAAATACATAAGCCTCTAGTCAGAATTCTTAAGAGAAAAAGAGAATCAACACACATCAACAGAATCAGAAATGAGAAAGGAAACATCACGATGAACCCAACAGAAATACAAAGAATTATTAGAGACTACTATGAAAACCTATATGCTAAGAAGCTGGAAAACCTAGAAGAAATGGACAACTACCTAGAAAAATACAACCTTCCAAGACTCACCAAGGAAGAAACACAAAATCTAAACAAACCAATTACCAGCAAAGAAATTGAAGCGGTAATCAAAAAACTACCCAAGAAAAAAACCCCTGGGCCAGATGGATTTACCTTGGAATTTTACCAGACATACAGAGAAGATATAATACCCATTCTCCTTAAAGTTTTCCAAAAAATAGAAGAGGAGGGACTACTCCCAAACTCATTCTATGAAGCCAACATCACCCTAATACCAAAACCAGGCAAAGACACCACCAAAAAAGAAAATTACAGACCAATATCCCTGATGAATGTAGATATAAAAATACTCAATAAAATATTAGCAAACCGAATTCAAAAATATATCAAAAGGATCATACACCACGACCAAGTGGGATTCATCCCAGGGATGCAAGGATGGTACAACATCCAAAAATCCATCAGCATCATCCACCACATCAACAAAAAGAAAGACAAAATCACATGATCATCTCCATAGATGCTGAAAAAGCATTCGATAAAATTCAACATCCATTCATGATAAAAACTCTCAGCAAAATGGGTATAGAGGGCAAGTACCTCAACATAATAAAGGTCATATACGATAAACCCACAGCCAACATCATACTGAACAGCGAGAAGCTGAAAGCTTTTCCTCTGAGATCGTGAACAAGACAGGGATGCCCACTCTCCCCACTGTTATTTAACATAGTACTGGAGGTCCTAGCCACAGCAATTAAACAAAACAAAGAAATACAAGGAATCCAGATTGGTAAAGAAGAAGTTAAACTGTCACTATTTGCAGATGACATGATATTGTACATAAAAAACCCTAAAGACTCCACTCCAAAACTACTAGAACTGATATCAGAATACAGCAAAGTTGCAGGATACAAAATTAACACACAGAAATCTGTGGTATTCCTATACACTAGCAATGAGCCAATAGAAAGAGAAATCAGTAAGACATTTCCTTTCACAATTGCATCAAAAAGAATAAAATACCTAGGAATAAACTAACCAAAAATGTGAAAGACCTATATCCTGAAAACTATAAGACACTCTTAAGAGAAGTTAAAGAGGACACTAACAAATGGAAACTCATCCCATGCTCTTGGTTAGGAAGAATTAATATCATCAAAATGGCCATCCTGCCCAAAGCAATATATACAGATTTGACGCAATCCCTATCAAATTACCAACAACATTCTTTGACGAACTGGAAAAAATAGTACAAAAATTCATATGGAAACACCAAAGACCCTGAAGAGCCAAAGCAATCCTGAGAAAGAAGAATAAAGTGGGGGGGATCTCACTTCCCAATTTCAAGCTCTACTACAAAGCCATAGTAATCAAGACAATTTGGTACTGGCACAAGAACTGAGCCACAGACCAGTGGAACAGACTAGAGACTCCAGACATTAACCCAAACATATATGGTCAATTAATATTTGATAAAGGGACCATGGACATACAATGGGGAAATGACAGTCTCTTCAACAGATGGTGCTGGCAGAACTGGACAGCTACATGTAAGAGAATGAAACTGGATCACTGTCTAAACCCATGCACAAAAGTAAATTCAAAATGGATCAAAGACCTAAATGTAAGTCATGAAACCATAAAACTCTTAGAAAAAAACATAGGCAAAAATCTCTTGGATGTGAACATTAGCGACTTCTTCTTGAATATATCTCCCCGGGCAAGGAAAACAAAAGCAAACATGAACAAGTGGGACTATATCAAGCTGAAAAGCTTCTGTACAGCAAAGGACACCATCAATAGAACAAAAAGGTACTCTATAGTATGGGAGAATATTTTCATAAATGACAGGTCCGATAAAGGCTTGACAACCAAAATATATAAAGAGCTCACGCTTCTCAAAAAACAAAAAGCAAATAATCCAATTAAAAAATGGGCAGAGGAGCTGAACAGACAGTTCTCCAAAGAAGAAATTCAGATGGCCAACAGACCCATGAAAAGATGCTCCACATCGCTAGTTATCAGAGAAATGCAAATTAAAACCTCAGTGAGATATCACCGCACACCAGTAAGGATGGCTGCCATCCAAAAGACAAACAACAACAAATGTTGGCGAGATTGCGGAGAAAGGGGAACACTCCTACACTGTTGGTGGGAATGTAAATTAGTTCAACCATTGTGGAAAGCAGTATGGAGGTTCCTCAAAATGCTCAAAATAGACTTACCATTTGACCCAGGAATTCCACTTTACCCTAAGAAGGCAGCACTCCAGTTTGAAAAACACAGATGCACCCCTATGTTTATCGCAGCACTATTTACAATAACCAAGAAATGGAAGCAACCTAAGTGTCCATCAGTAGATGAATGGATAAAGAAGAGGTGGTACATATACACAATGGAATATTATTCAGCCATAAGAAGAAAACAAATCCTACGATTTGCAACAACATGGATGGAGCTAGAGGGTATTATGCTCAGTAAAATAAGCCAAGCGGAGAAAAACAAATACCAAATGATTTCACTCATCTGTGGAGTATAAGAACAAAAGAAAAACTGAAGGAACAAAACAGCAGCAGACTCACAGAACCCAAGAATGGACTAACAGTTACCAAAGGGAAAGAGACTGGGGAGGATGGGTGGGAAGGGAGGGATAAGGGCGGGGAAGAAGAAGGGAGGTATTATAATCAGCATGTATAATGTGGGGGGTGGGGGAAAGGGGAGGGCTGTGCAACACAGAGAAGACAAGTAGTGATTCTACAACATCTTACTTACTATGCTGATGGACAGTGACTGTAATGGGGTTTGTGGGGGGGACTTGGGGTAGGGGAGAGCCTGGTAAACATAATGTTCTTCAAAAAAATAAAAATAAATAAATTATTTAAAAAAAAAAAACACACAGGAAAATGAATCTGTCCGAAAGCAGTGAGCCTGTAAGGCCCTGAGCTCCAAATGAGCGGGCAGCCTAGCTGATGCCTTAGTTTTGGCCTTTTGAGACCAAGAGAAGAGAGATTCTCATGATGCTGCATCTGTATGTCGTCTGGCGAACAGAACTGTGAGCTAATACGTGGATGTTATGTAAGCAGCCATTGGTAGTTATCTGTTACACAGCAATAGAAGTCAAATACAGATGTGAAAGAGGTAAACTATTCATATCATCTAGGATAATCATTGAAAGTATGATTACTTCCTGAATAATATATATATATATATATATATATATATATATATATATATATTTATTTATATGTCTTGAGTAGTGCTGTGGGCTCTATGTGATATGACAAACGTAGCAGTCAAACCAATAATAGTTTCCACAAAACATCTGTTACAATATCAATCATGAAGTCAGACCAAACTGAAGATTCAAGTTCAACATCAAATATATATATACATACATATGCATATATATGTTTGAAAAGCACTAGACATTTTATTCGCACATAATTTTTTATATATGTTGATATGTATGAAAGCCCTTGTTAGTTAATGCTTCAAGAAAAAGCAGATGATTGCTAAAGGGATAGTACATGAATTAGAAACCAAACAATCCCCAGGGAAACGAAAGAAATCTGCATTAATGTGCATTATGTAGCAATATTGAGAATTTCTAATGTTTTTAACTGGGAAAAAACTCCAGCTAAGAGAGAAGAAAAATAGCTGACCAGTTCCTGCCCATACATCCCTTCTCTGACTTTGTTTATATCTGTATTATCACTCTCTCCCTTCAAAATGTGGAGAGAAAAAAAATGCTATTTTCTAATTCAACAAATTTAGAATACAATAATAATGAGAAAAGATTCATGAAAACGAAGTTTTGTCTGTTTTGTTTATTGATCCATTTGCAGTTTCTAAAATAGAGTCTTGCATATAAGAGGACTAAATAAATATTTGTTTAATTAATGATTGAATGAATACATTTAGGGGAGAACAGAACTCTAAAATAAAGAATCTTAAAAATGTAATGTTACTTTGCCATATTTGATTGTTCTACTGTATGTTGCCCAACACACCCTCAGCCAATTCTCCAGTATGGTAACATAGCCATGCAAATGCATTTAATGTGCACATTATTCCTATATCTTGGATTTTCTCCTGATATAAATGGCTATTCTTATATCTAGCCTACATTATGTATCTTCTAGACAGCTTTGATACTTTTGGCCAAGAACAATGGAGAGTTATCTTCTAGGAGCCTCACATCTAGACTTTCCTAACTTGATACAGTTCCTGGTCTCAAGAACACCACTTATTCCTAAGGTTTACTGCAAATAAAAATACCAATATTTTGTTTCTATTTGTTGGCTTACTTCTTACAGATCAATAGTAAATGTATATCTAAACTAGTAGATGACCAATTATTTAATACAGTGTAGAAATTATAGCATTCATGTAGTCAAATAGCAAACATTAGCAAAAATAAGTCTATGAGAAAATCAGTGGAAGAGATTTTGCTTCCCCAGATAGAAACCCAGGAAATACACCACCTACCAGGGAATACTGGTTTCTCTCTTTATGATACTCCAATTAACCAGAAACCTATAAATTATTTCCAAATTAAAAAGATGTTAAAAAATATCAGCCACCTCTAACTATCATGCATTGTTTTATTAAGAGTAAGGATATTTTTAATACCCACAAAAAATTGCTGTAAAGGTAAAATTAAACAACAATGTTAAGATCCTTTTTAAATATCAAGCATTACAAAATCATAGGTGACTGGTATTTAATTTCCTTTGTAGTAAATCTGAACCCACAAATTCTGTCAGTAACAGCAAACAAGCCAGTCTGTGAATTTTTGCAGTGTAATTTCAACACTAAGCAATCATGCACATGACTCATAAATCCTTTCCAAAATCCACTGCCTGCAGAAACAGAAAAACATGACAAGAAATCCTAATCTTGAGCTAACCATACTGTCAATATCTCTCCCCACATGCTGTTCCTATACATATGCATGTGAGTATATGCCTCAGGAAATACAACAAGAGCATTAAGTACTCTAATGAACACAGCAAGCTATCATTTCTATTCAGCCTTAGCTGAGCTTAAGTTTTAGGAATAATGTTAATGTTTCATATGAGCTTGGAAAGTGAAACTTACTAGAAATCCCTTAAGTGCATACAAATTAGACATCTTATTTTTCCAAGAGAGAGAATTATACTTTAGTATAATTGGATAATATTTAAGAATTGTGAAGCATTATTTTAACTAATATTTTTAATATAACAACCTTATTTAGAATATGCAATTGATCCATAGAATAAAATTTGTCAATTATTGTTTATCATTGTGTTATAATCTTTGCAAATAATGTTAATTTGGTATAACAAGTACTCAACTTGGAGCAACATAGTTTTCTATAGACTTGGGTAGTTCAAATGTAAACAATCTGTATGCCTTTTCTTCTCCCGCCTGTCTCTGTGACTGTCTGACATTCTGTTAGTAATGAAAATCTGTTGTCAAATGAAAAGAACAATATTGACATGGAGGGTAAAGCAACACTGTAATGAGAAGTCTCACTCTAGGAATCAAAACATTGTTTAATTTTGCTTGCTCAGTTGGAATGCTTCAGAATAATTTCCTGAGTTCAAATATCCAGGACTACAGTCTGATAGACATGATTTTTGCCTTTTACTCAATACTCATCTCATGTGTAATGTGGAGAACCATCTGGATAATCAGAATTTGCTTTGCCAGGCAGAAAGAGCAAGAGAATGAAAGTGGCATTCTAAATCCATAGTATATGGAGAATTTATGCATTTACTAATTACATCAACACAAACATATTCTCTAAGAGAAATTTTCAACATACAATGCATCTTTATAGTTTAATTTTTACCAGTGTTAATAGTATGTGCATTCAATAAACAATATTTTAGCATTGGTGATGAAGTAACTAACTTTAATTCTTACTGTATACCTGTTATATTATAAATGATTATGCCTTATTTTTAACCACGAAAAATCAAATCACACTGATCATATTTGAGTGTCAGTCAAGTGGAGACATTCTGAATTGTTATTTAAATTGAAGTGACTTATGTCTAGTACATAGATCTCTGAAACTTGACCATGAAAATGTGTGCTATTACAGTGAATACCAACATGCAGCCATTTACATTGTGATATTTTGCACAAATGAGATAAAGACACAAAAGTGTAGAAAAGCTCTAATTAGAGGGACAAGTATTTCATGACATTGTAGAAGGGGGGAGAAAGGGGAATATGAACATGGAAAAAAAGAGCCAAAGCTAGGTTTTCTATATACGCAAATGTGTAATGATTTATCTGAGATGGGGTTGTGGTGTATGATCAGAGAGGATTTCATGATAGAATATTGGATTTTGTGAAACCAGAAGTTCATGTCAATACAAGTGGTGCTTTTGAATCAAACCACCAGTTAAGTGCATTTTGATAGCTATAATAACAGATTTATTTTTACAATAGCACTTACTTCCAATTAATATATTGATTTTTGTTTTCTAATTCATTTTATGAATTATGTCAGCATTAAGAAAAACTACACAGCAGACATCCTTTCTGAGTAACCTCAGTCAGAAAACCCCTCTGCTGCTAGAGAAACAAAGTATATATACTTGTTTCTTTATACCCTGCCTGACCTGATAAAAAAGTGAGGATGGTAGCACACCTGTGAACATTTTTGGAAACTTATAAATATTGTGGAAAGTCAGCTTTAGAAACACAACCAGAATTATTAAGAGTGCATATATATATAGAAAGCAAAAAAGTGGGGAAGTGAGGGAAGATATGTGTGTGTGTATGTGTGTGTGTGTGTGTATAATATGTACTTATAACATTTATATATATATATATAATTTTATATATGTTGTATATAAACTGTGTATATATACTATATTATATAATATAGTATTGTTATATACAGTATATGTAATACTATAATTATAATGTATAATATGTATGTTTTAGTATGCTCACAGTGTTTCACAGTCATGACCGCAATATCTATCCAGAACATTTTCATTGCCCCAGAAAGGAACCCCATGCCCCCAGCTCCTCCTTCCCAGACTCTGAGCAACTGTTAATCTATGTTCTGTCTCTATGAATTTGGCCATTCTTGACATTTTATATAAATTCAGTTACACAATATGTGGCCTTTTGTGTCTGACTTCTTTCACTTAGCATGTTTTCCAGATTCATCCATGATGTATTACATATCAGTACTTCACTTATTTTTGTGGCTGAATAATAATCAGTTGTACTGATATATCAGATTTTGTTTATACATTCATCAAATGATGAAGTTTTGGGTTGTTTCCACCTTTAGCAAGTATGATTGTGTACAAGTTTTTGTGTGAATATGTGGTTTCAATTACCTAATGTGTGTAACTAGTAATAAGAAATGCATGTCACAAGGTGATTCTAAGTTCACCTCTTTGAGAAACCAACAATCCACTTTCCAAAATGTGTACAACAGTTTACATGCCTGTTGGAGATGTATGCGGATTACAATTTCTACAAATCCTTGCCGACACTCTTTTCCATCTTGTTCTTTTATTATAACTATTCTAGTGGGTCTAAAGTGGTGTCTGATTGTGGTTTTGATTTGCATTTCCCTAAACACTAATAATTTTGAGAATCTTTCCATGTACTTATTGGCCATTTGTATTTTTCTTTTTTTTGGAGCAATAGCTATTCAAATACTTTGCCTATTTTATGCTTAGTTGTTTGCCTTTGTATTGCTGAGTTAAATTTTAATGTTTATTAACATATTTTTAACAAATCTTGATAGTAATTGATAAGGTAAATATAACAAGAAAATGATTATAGGGATAAGCCTCAAAGTGAGTATTCTTGATGTACTGCCTCATTGTCTGCCATTGATTATAATGCCTTATATCAGAAAATGTCCTGGAGGGCTCATAAAACTTTTGAGTTCAATCAGCCTGCTGGGTCATCAGGGCAATTTTTAGTCCTAGGAACAGGATAACAGGTTTCTATAGAGCTTACTGCTGTTAGCAAGCAAACATTTCTTAACATAATGTGTGTTTTATTAACAGTCTCTCTCAAGATGTGAGCCTTTTCTCTCTGATGCTAGGTTTCATGTACCTAAAAACATACTGCAATCCTATATTTGGTTCTAGACCAAGGAATCATTATAGAACACGTTAGAACAGAACCCTACATACTAGATTCTCTTCAGTTTCCTTTCGCCATCACTATTGCATTATAGTATAGAGTGTTCATTCTTTACAATAATATTTACATGATTTTTCTCTGTTAAATGTTCAAACAGAACTTGGATCCTGGCCTTCATAGGACTCATGCCCTGCACACACAATTTCACTTTTTTTCCTTAATCCTTCACTTTCTTCATAAAAATTTCTTCATTTCTACTGAGCACCCTTATCAGAATTCAAAGAGCATTATTATTGTCCATTTTTAAAATAATATTTCCTTGATCCTATGCTCTTCTCCAGCACTATTTTATTTTTCTGCTATCCATTACAGGAAAATCTCTGTGAAGAGAGCTACAAATGTTCTCTCTACTTTCTAACCTTACATCCTCCATTGACCCACTCTGCTCAGGCTTTTGATCCCATCATTCAAAATACATTTCACAACGTCACTAAAAATCTCCCCCTTTTCAAATCCTATAGACAATTGCATGACATCATAGGTGGCACCTATGAATCAGGTGGCATAGTTAATGACTCCCTTACTTAGAGATTCTTTTTTATGTTTCTGTGATAACTCACTCTCCAATTTTTTAATTTTCCTCTCAGGCCAGTCCTTTTAAGTGTCCTTTGTTGATTCCTCCCTTAAACTAATGTTTTGTTCCTCATAGCACTTGCTATTATCTGAAATTATTTCATCCATATTAATTGTCTATTGTGTCTCCATGTCAGCTTTCACTATTGAGTTAATAGAATGCATGTAAATATTTCTGTACAATTTGTTTGTATCCTTGGATGGCAGCACTATGGAGTTCATCATTCAGTACTCCTTTCCATAATCATCCACAAAATCACTAGAGCTAAATAAAGTCTCAACATGTCCCTGAATCTAAATTTCCAAGAGTCAGAACTGAAACTGTGAAATGACTGAATTTACCCTTCCTGCAAGCTAATGATCCTTAATATACTTGTGCTGATAGAAGATGCTGTATCCCTGGGTCAGAGACATAGGCCATCTCTTCCTTCCAGAACAGTTAACAGCTAGAGTTGTATCTTAGTGTTGCTTTCTACATTCCAAATTCTAGGAGGCTTTGAGATTTTATAAACTATTGATTCATAGGTACTTTCTCTTTACTAAAGAATAATATTAATCACAAAGAAAATTTCCTGTGTGGGAGAGGAGAAATGCATCTCTCGGTTACTAACTTGACATATACACACATCTCCAGGAAGGGGAAGGAGAGATTTTTATATTTTCAAATCTTTTCAGAGGTGTCTAACTTTACAGAAACACTCTCTCAGTCTTCTAAGACAGGATTGCTACTCAAACTATCCAAACATCATCGTTATTCAAAAACATGAAGCTTTTGTTTCAAAGACCTGGACCAGGCAGAAAGTGAAAATACTCCAAGTGAATTGTGTCCCAAAGATTCATTCCTGTTTTCCACTCCTGATTCAAGCCCATGGTGATTTTTCCCATGCATCTACCACTCCATCAGCCTCTCTGATTAATCTATTCAGTTTTTTTAGGTAGTACATAAAGCTACTCTCAGGAGGTATCAGAATGAGGCCAACTTCCAGTGATAACCTCAGCCATGGCCCCAGGTCCTAGATCTAGCCAGCCAGAATCTTATATACCAATAAAATGTTAGGTTTCTTTTTCCTTGTATTGGCTCTTCCACTTGTTTTATTGCATTAATCCAGATAGAACACCATGTATTAGTACAGGTTCCACCTTAGCATGCAAGAAAGGTCTGTGGGATTTCTGTCATCCATGGAGACCCTGGCCAGTGAACTGACGCTAACCTGAATGTCTGTGCTGACATAGTGTCATTGATCACTTTAGGTGGAGTTACAGACATACTTTATACAGCCTTCTATAATTGAATAGCTAACATGGTAGTAAAAAATCCCATATAGTATGCCTAAGTAATGGCTTAGTTATAGGTCTGGGAAGGTCATCTGAAGAACTGAAGGAAACCTCATTGTGGAGACAGCTCTGTAGTCATCTCAGTGATATATTAATTGGCAGTGGTGTTTCCATAAACACTCTTATAAGCATCCCTAAGGTTCAAGGCATCATGTTTTTGAAAGGATGGTAAGGTGATATCTGGCATCTAAACAAGCTGTATAATTCAGAGGGTACACGTGTTGTTGTCTTAGAAACAGTTATCATTTATAGTGTTGGGAGCCCTATGTAGGCCATGTAAGTAAGGGATATAGTCTGACAGTGCCTCCAGTGAATCATACCAGGGTGTTGCCGTGGGGCCTCCTAGTTGGTTGGTGAACCTCAGGGTTCCTAGTTCAGTCTGAGTAATTGAGTTCAATCCTTGTTTTGTGAGGAAGTGCCTGAGGGAAGTCAATCCAGTTGGCCCTGTTTGTCTACACTATCAGTGAGGTGGCATTCTTCATCTTCCTGAAATCAGTATGAGCAAGCAGCTTGAGGTTATACTTAAGACTTTCATGAACTGAGTGGGTTATCTGTCGTGGTCTCACGATCAGAGCTGCCTTGAAGGAGATAGCTGACTCAGCAGTCAAACTTAAAGGCGTTGTGACAGTCTGAGAAAGTTGCCCCAAGGCATTTTACTCAGATGATGTCTTGAGGGCAGGTTTGAAATAAAATAAACATAATGCTACCTGCTGGCAACACACATGCACAACCCTCCCAGGATCTTAGACGTTCCCTCCCTATGTTTCTTGGTTTCTGTTCTTCCACCTGCATGAAATCTGAGTTACCTAGTCCAGCAGATACTTCACCTTTCATGAATCATCCTTTACTCTCTCCAAGAACTTTATCTGGAAAAATTGGGTGCAAGAAGGGAAGCTTTTTTTTTTTTATAAAACCTAACCTGAATGAAGTTGAAATCCCTGAGGACCCATTTTATCCAGGATTCCATCCAGATAGTGTGCCACCCATTAGGTGTGGTTGAAATTAGGAAAAACAACACAAAACTATGCTCAGGAATGGCCAGAGATGCTGCTACCATTTGCAGCAACATGGATGGAGCTGGAGGGTATTATGGTCAGTGAAATAAGCCAAGTGGAGAAAGAGAAATACGAAATGATTTCCCTCATCTGTGGAGTATAAGAAAAAAGGAAAAACTGAAGGAACAAAACAGTAGCAGAATCACAGAACCCAAGAATGGACTAACAGCAGTTCCTGTGTGGTGACCTCCAATGAGTTCTACCCAATGGTATAAAGGGCAGATCAAAGTGTTGGCAAAGGGTCTGTTTGTGTTTATACAGAGGATCAAAGCCTAATTTGGCTACCCAGAAAATGAACTAAGATACGATATGAAGAAGAACTTCCAACATCAGCACTCTCTGGAAGAGTCATACCAGAAGATGATCATTAGAAAACCTCAACAAAGATCCAGGCGATGCTGCAGTTGTAGCTACATTCATCCCACTGGTTCCTGGACTTGCCACTGAAATGAGGAAGGAGATATCTAAGCTGGCCTGTGCATACAGTAAAACAACAAATTTGACTGGATCTACACTGTTGGAACTCAACCAAGAATTAGGAGAAGTGCAAGTTGTAGCGCTCCAAAATCTTACAACTACAGACTCTCTACTGTTAAAAGAACATATGGGATGTGAACAGTTCCCAGGAATGGGCTGTTTTAATTTGTCTGATTTCTCTCAGAGTGTTCAAGTACAGTTGGACAATATCCATCATATCATAGACAAATTTTCACAAATGCCTAGGGTGCCTAACTGGTTTTCTTGGCCTCACTGGAGATGGCTGGAAATTATAGATCTGCTTTGGTTATGTAACTGTATTCCTATTATGTTAATGTATGTGTGCAATTCAATTAGTAGTTTAAAACCTATACATGCTTAAATTACTCTACAAGAAGATATGTCAAAGAAATAATCAATCTTCCCATGTTTTCTTCCATCTGCTACCTCTATAGCTTTTCTTCTTCCTTCCTAATTACAACCCTTAAATAGAATTCATGCCTCATATCGAATTTACCGAGTATCATAATTCCTCCAAGTGCTAAAGATACCTCAAGACAAATGCTGGGCATAGAAACCACAGGATATAAATCTGCAAAGAAATAAAAAGCTAACCTTTTCAAACAATTTGGCTTCTCTCTCACTTACTAACTTTACATATCCCTGTATGGCCCCAGAAGATGACTGGTTAGCCAGAGACGGGTAAGATTCCTCAAGGGAGGAACAACCTAAGACAGGCACAGTTGCAGGGGGGCCATCAGGTGAGAAATTGGGGATCAACAGAGGTAAGGCTTAGAACCTCTCCCCCCCTGTTTTGAGAGAAATCTTCGGCATCCGTGGTTGTTTTATTGCCCTTGTCTAGCTTGGATTAACACATAGTCTACAGGCACACACCTGATCATCTATATTTGCTCTCTTACAGCACTGAACTAAGTTTTCTGCCTTTATCTTACATCTACCTACCACTTCAGCATTTTATTAAAAATAACAATAATAATAATAATAAAGTGAGAAATGTGGGATCCACATATAAATCAAGTATAAAAATCAGACGAATATTCATATTTGACCTGATTGTTTATAGTTCATAATGCGTGATCAAAACCGAAAGTTTCTGTGATGACTGCCCTTGCACTGTTCACCATGTAAGAACTTATTCACTATGTAAGGATTTGTTCACCATGTAAGAACTTGTTCGTTATGCTTCAGAAGATTGGAGACTGTTGAGAATTAGGCTTGGGGTTGATTAATGATTGTGCATTGAGTCCCCTATACAGAATTTTATTGTTGTTAACAACCATTTGATCAATAAATATAAGATATGCCCTCTCAAAAAAAAAATATATGTTTAAATTGAACTTAAGAAGGTGAAGACTGGAAAACATCAGAGGCCCATTTTATAGAAATCATTTTTGAGATGTACGTTTAAAGTTAGAAGGATTTGCATTCAGACTGTGTATGAGAAAATAATTTTTAAAAAACAAAATGGATATATCATATGTGGTGCTATTTTGAATGCCACATTGATATAAGAAAAAATATGTTTGGGTTGTATTAATTTTAAACATTTATTAATAGTAAAATACTAATTTTTATTACTAATGACTTCTTACATTTGATTGTATTAATGAAGTCTTATTAAAATTACATTTTCAGATGCTTAAATAACTTTACAGTTATTAGCAGTTTCTATTCTTAATGGTTCTCATTTAGCAAACTGTTGAGAAACCTTTAGAAAATAATTTCAATTCAGTTATTAGAATTACAGCTGTAGGTCTTTATTCCTTTTATACTATATTCAAAGACTGCCTTTGAATTTCATTCCTTTACACTTGATCCTTGAACAACATGGGTTTGAACTGTTTGGATCCACTTATACACAGACTTTTTTCAAAAAATATACTGGAAAAATTTTGGCGATTTGTGATAATTTATTACTTTTTCTTTTTTCTAGCTCACTTTATTATAAAACTAGAGTATATAGTACATATAACATACAACATATGCGTTAATTGACTGGTTATGTTATCAGTAAAGCTTCACTCAAAAGTAAGCTAGCTATTAGTAATTTAGCTTTGGGGAGTCAAAAGTTACACGTGGATTTTTGGCTATGTGGCGGGTTCAGGCAGCCTACCCCTGCATTTCAACTGTACTTGACCTTTTTATCCTGTTCTTTGTTTCTCTTTGCTTCAGAATCTATTTATACTGTATTTACTTGCTTGGAACTTTTCCTTTAGCTTCCCCTTATTTTCTTTTCTATCGTCATAAACGTTTGAATATTATTTTCTTATTTTCCATTGTCCAGAGCTCTGGTAAGCTTTGGGAGGATACTGCCCAACTCCAAAGCCTCCATTCTCTCAGAAATGGAGATCAGACACCTCTTTGCGTTTTATACTTTCTTTTTCATAAATCACACACTTTTATAATAATGCATTCCTATCTTATTCTCATTTAAACTCCTAGATGGGAGGGCCTTCATCTTTATATATGTTGAGTGCCTACATTAGGGAGTACATAGAGGGAGCTCAGTTATGGATTTCAATGTTTGCATGAATTATAAATTAGATAAGTAATAAATATAGAAACACATAAGATTATGATAGTGTCTGAGAAAATTAAATGGAACCCCAAATGAAATTTTAAATCCATCAAATTATATACACTAAACAATTAGCTAAGAGCAAATAATCCTTGCAAAAGCAATTTGTTGTTTTACATACATATATATTACATATATACATTTCTATCTAATGTATGGTGTTTGAAGTTGAGATTGATAGTGTTTATAAATTATAGTTCAGAAGGAAATTGGGTATTATGGTTATGTCAATGGCAATCTTCCAAATGGAATGATCTTTCTTTAGAAATTATCTCTGCAAACTTCAATATATGCTGATGCATCTATTATACATAATCCAAGCAAATAAACAAACTAGTCTTAAATCTGTGAAATAGTTATTCTTCACTATCATTAAAAAGCCAGTATTTGAATTAAACAAGGATCCTATCACGTGGGATGAATATACAGTTATAGATTCCATAGGGCAGTATCTTCACTCTGAGCTCCTCCTAACATTTATTTAGGAGTCCATGTATTAGAGTTTTAAAAAACTTGTGATGAACTCTACATTGTCGATGTTCCTAGCTGTATCTACTGTCTTTGAAGACAAATAATGAAATTTCTACCCTGGTGTGAAAGACTTTGTAGTTTGAAACAGGCATCTATCTTGTTTTTCATTCCATTTGTAACCCTGCAGGTAGTCTCACTCAAACACAAATGAGGCTGCTCCTTTAAGAATTTGACTATGTAAAATGAAAACTTCAAGGTGATTGCTGAGCTATAAAATGAGCTTACCAGTAACTTACAGACCAGAATCTACTAGCATCTCCCAAAGATCATCTGTCCAGCTACTATTTTTAAAAATACAAGTAATTCAAATCCTCTGGTTGGCATTATTATAAATATGGACAGATACTGAATGCATATTATTATGTATCACAGCTCAAAGAACACAATATGAACAAAGGAAAAGCAGAGTGTCCTTAGTTAAACTTTAGATAAAGGAAAAGTACTTATTTACGTAACAGCAAATATATATTTTAAAATGGATACATGTTACTTATTCTGAATTAAACTTATGCAAATGTAGATACTTAGCAAAGAATTGAGAAAATAATCAATACATTTTTAATTTTTGCAGGCATCTAGATATTGTTTTTCATTGAACATAATGGACAATACCACTAATACTTCCAGAATGGAATTGACCTAGTAATATTTTTAATAAAGTCAACTGTCTTAGACATCAGATGATACATAATTTAACTAGGACCCATGGAAGATAAAATAACCTTTTGCTATAACAATGTTCTATGTTTTTTTATTTTAAAAAATTCCTTTTTCCTCCAAACATTTAAAATTTAGAAACAGATTATTTTAATTATTCTGTCATTTTAGATTATACACATATACTAAAACTTTCTGTTTAGTAGGGTAAGCTATTCTTCAATAGAACAGTAATATTAAAATTCTAAGAGAAAAAATCATACACTTACATCACCTATCTGAATTATAAATGAAAATGACATGTTACAAGATAATGGGCTTAATGTAACACAGTATAGCATAGCATGTAAGTTAGCATGAAAAAAGTACTATATCTAGAAAAATTTACTATGAACTGTGAAACACTACAAAAGCAATTCTATTGCATGAAATACATCTCAACTTAATTAGTAGGAAATAGGCCATAAAAAGTGGAACTTCAAATATCACCACAGAAATTAATACACATAAAATCAAAACTTAATTCTACACAGCCAACAGCTTGAAGATTTGAAAGGATATTTTCCATTTTAAGTATACATAGCCTGCATTTAAGAAAATTGAATACTATTTTTTAATGTGTTTACACTATAAAAATCTGGCAAATAAAAATTTGGGGAGAAATTTTCATATGTCCTTATAGGTTACATAATGATACATATGAACTTTTACTTATAGGAGTAAGTAATTGCTTCCTTCTATTTATTTTTTAAATTCTTCATATTTAATTTGTATAATTATATAAATATATTAAATCTCTACTACCTTGATATATAATTTGAGTCACTAGTTTAAAAAAACATGTTTCTGAGGGAGTTGTGAGATCTGACTGCTTAGTGGCCTCCTGACCTCTGAACCTAGACAAGTTCATTAGGCCTTCAGAACATTTTTTGGTTAGGTGACATTCAGCTGCCCTTTCTCCAGTGCAACTTCAGAAATACTCAATTTGGTTGTAGAGACGTTCCTAGTGAAATTCTTCATTTTACTTGGTTATCATTTACATTCAGTTGCTATTCTTTTATTCAGTAGTATTATTTGGTTAAGAGGCATTTTTTATGTGAATAGGGCACTGCAATCTATTAATAGTAATGCATCATAATTTAATATACAGCAATTTTATGAAGCACCCAAAAATAAGAGATGATGGTGATTATTTGGGTTGACTATGAATGCTAATGTAATGAATATTATTAATTCAAACTATTTTGGAACTTGTAATTTTGAGTAAGCTACTATTAAACATCTAGAAAATCAAATATATATATATATATATATAAACTGATATATTAGGCACTCTAGGGCTAATCACACACAAAAAGTCTTTAAATCCTTTTAATAGCTGAATTCAGTCAATTAACTGAATTCTTTTATGATGCATGATGGACAATAATATTTTAGACAAATTTAAGATCTTCAGCAAGTAGTGTATCATACAAATATATTAAAAATATCTCAAAGATCATTAAGATCTCAACTAAACAATGTTAAACATCATTTACACAATAAAGTATAAATATGAAACAACAATTCAATAATACTTTGGTAAATATTTCATTTTTCATTTTTCTCACAGTCTGAAAAATTGATCAATAGAAATTGCAGGTGGCTTTTTGGACATAGAAAATCCACCAAAACTTTCATCTTTGCAATACACTTTTTTTGGTTGTGGTGTTTCTGGGTCAATATTCTCATCTAGCATTGCTCTTCAGGTAGTCTTTAAAGTTATGGTTTATTTTGTGGCATAAGGCATTCATTTTTAGTAATAACTTCATTTCAGGATGGAAGAAAGCATGGAAACACAATGTAAAAACCAATACTTCCTCAGATCCCACTTCTGAAGCTTAGCACCATGTCATCTTTGCTTTCTGCTTCTAAGAAAGCATAGCGTTTTCATTCTCAACTCAGCTGCTCATTTTCTCAAGTTCTACATTCCAGCTCAGCCAACCAACTTGTGACCTTGTCTGCTGTTGACAGCTCAGTTATATTGCCAGATAATTTATTTCAGCGAATTTGAAACTTTACTCTTACCTAACTTGCTGATTTCAGTTAAACAAAAAAAAATAGCTTTGGAAATCTAATGCCAAATGCTCAGGTGCCAGTATTTAAGAATTCACTTGTAACTCCATTGTTATTGACAGATAGATTCATCACCATGCAGTTTTTTGTGTAGAAACTGAAAGAAGCACCAAAAGCATTTTGTATCATGGAAGCTATAGTCTTTTCATTCAAACCTTGTAGAATTGTGCGTTCAAATGAAAAGTAAAGGAAAAATGCACAACCTGCACTTTCAAAAAAAGCCAAATGTGAGGCAAAATAATTCTTAATCATGTAGCTGGTAATAATTATTAATAAAAACATGTGTATGTAATACATTTTAGAAGATATGGAAGAATTTAGTGCTCATAACTGGCCATTTTTACTCATGTTTTAGTTCATATATTTTTTAACTTCTACTGGTCAATAATTCAATTCTGCCAATTTGCTTTAGATAGAAAAGGAAACTTATAATATTTCCAATATAATAATTTTAGACAAATTAAGCTGGGATTAAATGATAAACTGACACCACCACGTGATACAAAAAAAAGTTCATCAAATGAAACCATTGTCTAAGTTCCCTTCCTCTAAAGACCAAAACCAAAACATGATCATTTATGTATTCTAGTCACTTACGCCACTGTGTCTTTTTAAAACGATTCTAAATGCAATTCCTATAGCTACAAAATTATTGAATAATCATGCTGTTTGCATCACTCAAGGTATTCATATTCTAGGGACTAGACGTTCATTTTCTCTCCACGGATTACCTAGAACTTTATTTCATCTCCAGAGATTAGTTTGTAAGTACTTTAAAAGGAGGTGTTTTGTTTTGTTTTTCTTTTAATGTTTTTTTCTTTTTCTTCTCAGTTGACAAAGCACATTCATAATTTTAAAAACAATAGCAGCTACTATTTGGGTATACAGACATTTCTCAGTAGGGAGAGTCTATGCTGCACTTGTCCAGGTAGGAAGCACAGAAGTGAAATTCTTCTTTTACCTACACAATGCAAAAAATGATGGTGAAATAGATTTTCTCTATCTGTATTCACAGTGTCTGACCATTTCTAAGAAAGTTCCAAAAATCTTCCTCATATGGCACAAAAATATATTGATTCAATATCTTTTTGAATATTAACTGAATATCGGTTATTAACAATAAAAAATATGCTCCCTACCCTCAAGGAGCCAGTGAAGTAGTAGCAGTTGGGCAAATACAATAGCACATTTCTATCATTATTATATAAATGTGAACGCACAATAGTTGGGCATGAATGAGGGAATAGATAAACCCAGCAAAACTGGCTGTGAAAGGGGAAGTCTATAAAACTTAATAGAGAGGTTGATCCCTTAGTTGTATATTGATAAATAATGAAAGGTGTATTCATAATGAATGGCTGTTTATAAGAGAAAATGTTAAACATTGTTAGCAGAGTTGTTACTGAAATGAACCTGGAGAGATGAGCAAGGTCAAATTATGAGGAATTGTATACTAGGCTAAGAAGTTTGAAATATTACCTACAATGAAATGAAGCATTAAAAAATTTTTAGACAGTGGAATAATCAGATCTTTTTTCTTTTCTTTTTTTTTAAGTACTTAATGTCAGGTGAAAAGGATATGTGGCTTTAAGTTTCTGCACTAAAGACAGGAACATGAATTTTAAAGACAGGGTTATAAATATTAAAAGACTAGAATACCCTTGCTAGAGTCCAGGACATAATGGTAATGGTGACATCTATAGTTCTTTGGCTTAGGCCCCTGGGCCAATGATGATTTTCTCTGAGGTAATGAGTCTTTAGGATGAAAAAGTATGCAAGAAAAGGCAATGAGTTTGAGGTAAATATGGGATAACCCAGAATAGCCAATAAATAACTCTGATGTATGGATATTGAATTTAGGGGAGAAGACAGAGCTAGAGATAAGAATTGGATATCGTAATAATAAAGTAGTATTTAATTGATTGAAGCTGCTATACATTCATTTTATTAAGGTAACATACAATGAGAAGAGAAAGAAGATTTGAAGAAAACTGTAATCATTAACTTGAAATTTTGCAGAGAATGTAATTAATGTGACAACTGAACATGTTAATTATTTTTAACAGGAGCCGTTAATCTCTTTTGTGCCTGATTCCAATGTACTGAGAAGTTAAACTCTTGTGCAATTGAAGATCTAATTGTGGGTAAGTAATTAAAAATAAAAGTGTAGACTATCCTATCTATTTACTTGTTTGTGTATGGATGCTAAGGGTATTAGCTAAGTGGAAATATAGTATAAGGAAAAGATACAGCAAAGAGTCATTTGAAAGGACACATTCTGCATTGGGGAAAAATAGGCTAACTGTGAATTTTTTATAAGAATATTGATGAAAGAAGCAATAGCACAGTGCTAGACATTACTCTACATGCCTCAAACTTAAATAAAAATTTCTTTCTCTGAGATTGTAGGAAATATATGGGATGGATAGTGATGTTGTGGGTAAGGGAGGAAGGTGATGAAGGACTTCATCACTAATTTCCCCCTAATTCATTGACAAATTTCACTACCAATTTTATTGAGAGAAAGGATAATAGGGTAAAATAAAATACTTGAGAGTGATGGTCAAAGTTTAAAAGAGTTTTTGTGGAAAACTGGAAAGAGGGCTGAGCCAGGACCATATAAAATATTTACTGTAAGAATCTGAAGCCCCAGCTGTATATATGGATCTTGATTTATTTTAAATAAACAACTATTCTCATATCCACATGGTTTTCTCTGCAGCTCTCAGCAGACATGAATGCTGAACTAGAGATAGCATCTGATTCAGTGCTTTTGTGGATAAGAAAGTGAAAAGATAATGGAATGATAATATTGCCAGTGCGTTTAAATGAATAGTTGAAAAATGTGTTATGTGATTTTCTCTGGATAGATAAGAAAAAATTCATGCAAAGGTGATGATGTTCTAGAAGTAGACAAAAGGTTAGAAATTAGTGTTATTATTAAAATGAAAATAATAAAATATTGAGAGTAAGAAGCATGTGTGGTTTGGGGCAAATATTACACTGCTAGAGTTCATATTTTTGAAATTGTTATATTTTCAACTATGGCCAAGGTTCAAGGTGAGGTACTAGAATTGAGTAGCAGAATTAGAATAGACATAAAGAACATTAGAATATAAAATTAGTAAAAATACCATTCATAATTTTTGTACTTTACTTTATAATTAGCATGGCTCTTGAAGTATCTTGGGTAATGGTGGTGGTTGAAGTGTAGATACTAACTTGGAGGCACATGCACATGTTTTCAACAAAAAAGGAATAATGCATGAACAGATGTTAGATGATAATAGTGCATTTCAAAAACAAAAGAAAAAACACAATAAATGAGTTAGTTAGAAGAGAAAAGAAATCATTAAACTCAGATTGGCTTGACTTTAAAATTGACTTAAAAATCTTGGAAAAATGACAATCTGTTCTACATCAAAAATGTATCTTAATCCATCTGCAAACTCAAGCAAATAGTTATCAAACAAAATTACATTTTTTTAACCTAAAGGTGATCAAAAGATGACAAATATAGAAAAACTCTCAAATCATAAAATTTTAGTTTCTGATATCTGTAGTATGAATATGTGTAAAATCTGGGAAGAACAATATCCTTTCTTGTGGAATTGCACACAATGGCATTCACATTTCTGGAATGACCAATAATAAAATTGTACATACTAAAACATGTTGCTCATTTTCATTCTTGTTAGGACATTTTTGTCTTAAAATTTAAGTAATGCTGTAATTCCAGGGTAAATATTTTATTGATTGCCTCAAATCTAAAATACAGAGCTGAAGGGATTTCTGCTTCTAATTGTGAAACAGTTTTTTGGAGTCAGTCTAACATCCCCACTGAAAACAAATACAAAGAGAGCAAAAGGAAAGAAAGCAAGAAGATAAAAACAGAAATTAAATAAAATAATAACTGTATATTAGAGAACATACCAAAAGCACAAGTGTGTCGATTAAGCTGATTCATCATATGTAAATAATAGTTACAGTCAATACATTAAAAAGTTGAAAAATTAAATGTGCATCTAACTTGGTGCAGAACGAATCTTTGGTAATAGTAATTCCACAAAATAATAATAGAACAGAACTTCCATAGACTGATAAAGAGAATCTACAAAAACTAATTTGAAGTATTACAAGGTTTGCTCTTGCGATTGGGCATAACATAAATGACATCAGTTGCCTCTTCTATTCATTAGTATTCTGGCTATCCTAGGGAGTACAATAATAAATGAAAAATAGATGAAGATTGGAAATGAAATACAGATGTTATTACATGGTCATGGATTTAATCAAAATATTCTATAAAGTGAACTATTACTATTAACATTACTACTACTGAACTAGAGACAGCATATGATTCAGTGCTTTTGTGTATAAGAAAGTGAAAAGATAATGAAATGATAATATTGCCAATTCTTCTAAATGAATACTTGAAAAAGTGTATTATGTAATTTTCTCTGATATATAAGATCTGGACAACTAAGCAGTGTTTTAAGCAATTTCTATATTAATATAGAAAGTTTACTGAAAATAAGGAAATATAAAACAATTTTCTATATATACACAACAGATTATTAAAATATACAAACACACACATTTTGGAGATGATGTATCAAGAGCCTCATCTACATTTGCCAACATGGAGTGTGGTTTCATGTCACTTAAATGTCTAATAAATCCCTAGAATTAGCTTCTTGCTGAGGAAGCATTTGTTTTAATTGCTATTTACCTTGCTTGTCTAATTATAAAGAACTTCACCCATATAGCATTTTCCTATTGTGACCTTTTTTGACAATGTGTTATTAGCTGCATAGTCAAGAACAGAGAATTTCTGCTGATTAAACATTTTACCAGGGGACATTTAAAAAAATAATAAAAAAGGAAAAAGACAAGCTGCCTTACACTACAAATGATTTTTTTCGGTCCTGTACCTTAACATCCTCTGAGAGGCAAACCAGCATAATTAACAGGGGCCAATGAATAATACTGTTGGCACTTTTATATGCAATAGTGAATGAGTAAAGGACTATAATCATAATATTCTCATTACTTGGTATTGTTTTTGTGTTTATAATTATAGTAGTGTTTAAAAGTTAAATGAAGTATAAACTAAAATATAAAAGCTCAAAATAGGTCTTGAAGAGCAGAAGTCTTTTCTGAATTTAAAATCTTATTCTACTTCATTTGTGTTATCTCACTTGAGTGAGTCTCATTTTTTTTTTTTCTTCTCATGTGGGAAATGGAGGAAGGGTAATAGTAACTAATGCACAGGATCATTGGCTGAATTTTTCATGTTTGTTAAAAGTGCCTATGCGGTAGCTAGGATATAAGGTGGGTTCAAAAGGAAATCAGTTGTAGTAACAGAAGTAGAAGCAGTAGTCATTAGTGTAAAGACCCTTAATTTCCATATGCCATTGCATGATATTGAGGATTAAAATCAGACTACCTGAAAAGATGATTTAGTACATTCAGAAGTTTTAAAAGAAAAAAAAAAGCAACAGAAAAAGCCCTTGCAGATTCACTTTCGTAGAGCATCAGTGTGTTGCCTCATTTGATATTTTTTCCTATTTTACTTAATTCTGTTTTATTTTCTACTGATTGTTTGTATTACAAAGTAGAAACAAAATGACAGTAAATATGAAAAATAAATTGCAGCTCACTTCTCTGTGGATTTAATTTCCTAAAACACTGCTTAGTTGTCCACATGTTATTATGGCAGCCCATACTCTGTGGTTTCAAAACACACTTATAAAAACTGTAGTCCTCAGTTTGTTACTTTAACATGAAGGATTTAAAAAGATGTGATCTTTAGGATCTATTCTGTTTTTAAAGTTATATCTTTTCATAAATAGACAATATTTAGGAGAACTCTGACAACTGTGTAGAGAATAAAAATAAATTTTAAAATGAATGTAGAAGGAAGGGTAGAAAGGAACCAGGATAAAGAAAAACTGCAAGAGTTACTTTCATTAAATAATTTCGCATTAGTGATCAAACCTCTATTCACTGTAGTAATGGAGGTTCCAGCCAGAAAAAGTAAACATGGAAAAGAAAGAAAAGCTTCCAAATCAAAAAGGAAGAAGTAAAATATCTCTCTTTGAGTATGACATGATAACATATTCAGAAAACAACAAAAATTTCTAGAACTAATCAATGAAGTCACTAAAGTTGTAGAATACAAAATCAATATACAAAAATCAGTTGTATTTCTTCTATACATTAAAAATGCAAAAAAGAGGTTAAGAAAACAGTCCCATTTACAAGAGCATCAAAAGGAATAAATATTAGGAATCTTAACCAGAGAATGAAAGACTTATATACTAAATTTAAAAACACTGATGATGAAATTATAAAAGGCACAGATAAATGAAAAAACATTCTGTGTTCATGAATTAGAGGAATTAATATTTTTTAAATGTCCATAGCACCGAAAGTGAGCTAGATTCAGTTCAATCCCTATCAAAATCTCAATGTTCTTTACAGAAATAGAAGAAACAATGTTAAAATTCTTATTTTAGAATAAGTTAAATACTCCAAATAGCCAGAGCAATCTTGAGCAAGAAAAACAAAGCTGTAGGCATCATATTTCCTGAATTTGAAATATATTACAAAGCTAAAGTAATAAAACTGTATACTGCTATCATAAATACAAACATATGGACAAATGGAACTGAATAGAGAACCCAGGAATAAATTCAAGCATTTACATTCATCTGGTATTTGATAAGGGTCCAAAGAACACACAGTAGTAAAGGATCAATTAGTGTTGTTGGAAAAACTGGATATCCACATGCATAAATATGAGACAAGACTCTTATCTCACATACAAATATCAACTCAAAATGGTTTAAGTAAATACTTACACACAAGAACTGAAAATATAAAACAACTGGAAGAAAATAAAGGAAAAGTTCTCTGGCATTGGTCTTGGCATTGGTCTTGGCAATGGTTTTTTGGGTATGACACCAAAAGCGCAGGCAACAGAGGTAAAAGTAACGTGGGACTATATTGAACTAAAAGCTTCTATATAATAAAGGAAACAATCAACAGAGTGAAAGGAAATTTAAAAAATGGAAGAAAATATTTGCAAACCATACATTTAATAAGTTAACAGCCAAAATGCACAAGGAATTCATGTAGCTCACTAGCAAAAATCAAGCAACCTTATCAAAAAAATGGATAATGACCCAAACAGGCATTTCTTAAAAGAAGACATACAAATGGCCAACAGGTATATGAAAAGGATCTCAACTTCACTAATTATAATGGAAATGGAAATCAGAACCACCATGAAATATCACTTCACACGTATAAAAATGGCTTACAATCAAAAGGAAAAAATTGACATGTTGGCAAGGATGTGGAATAAAGGGAAATCTTGTACTCTATTGATGGAAAGGAAATTGATGTAGCAATTATGGAAAACAATATGGATGTTCCTCAAAAAATTGAAACACGAACTAGAATATATTATCCAGCAATCTCATTTGTGGATATATATATATATTCCAAGGAAATTGAATCAGGATCTTGATTAGATGACTGCATTCCTGCATTCACTGCAGAATTATTCATAATATCTAAGATATGGAAACAGCCTAAAATGTCTGTCAGTGGATGAATAAATAAAGAAAATGTGAAATACACACACACACACACACACACACACACACACACACACACACACACACACACACACAGGACAGGAATATTAATCAGCCCTTGAAGGAAATCCTTCTGTTTATGACAACATGGATGAATCTGGAGAACATTGTGCTAAATGAAATAAGCCCAACACAGACAGAGAATGACTGTATCATTTCATTTACACGTGTAGTCTAAAATGGTCAAACTCATAGAAGCAGAGAATAGAACGGAGGTTGCCAGGGACTGGGGTAAGGGGATGTAGGAAGTGTTGGACAAAAAGTACAAAGTTTCAGCTATATAGATGAATTAATTCTGCAGATCTAATGTATATCATGGTCACAATTTAACAATACTGTTGTATACTTGAAATTTAGTACAGGGTGTATCTTAAGTGTTCTCAAGAGAGAGAAATAGGAAGAAAGGAAGGAAGAAATAAATGGTGACTGAGGTCATGGATATGTTCATTAGTTTGATCATAGTGATCATTTCTAATGTATAGTACATCAGAAGATAAAGTCACTCCAAATACATAAAGTTTTTATTTGCCAATTATAACTTAATAAATTTTGGGAAAAAGTAAGTGACAAAAAGTATAAACTCTTTAAAAAGCAGAAAGAAAATAACTGCAATCTCTACATTTTGATAGTTTCCTTTTAAGTAGCATAAACATAAGTAGCCAATTAAGCTTTCAAATTAAATAATTATAACATGTTTTTCATACTGATATAAATTCATGGCTTCAGATCTACCCATCATTTAGTAAGTCTCTATATAACATTTTATTTGGAACATAAAAGGTTTTACTTATACTTTTAGAGTTGAACTGTAGTTCATGGTTGACAAGATGTGTTTTTATAATATCAATCTTAGATTTTCTCCTACTTATTTGCTTATTTACAAGCACAGAAAATGTTCAACTCCTTCAATTCATTTCACCTAATGAAGTAAATCTATCTCCCTAGCAATAGGAATGTCCTTTTAAAATATATTTAACAAAATGATTTTTTCTATAGAAATTATACTTGATCCCTCAACCATACATTTTCTTTCTCTGACTGAGAGCTGGCAAACAGAAAAAAATGAGCTTAAATTGCTTGAAACCAGCGCTCAAAGACAGAATATATGCCCAGATTTCCTTCTAGGTATATCTGTCTCTCTCAAATGGGCAACATGCACTACTAAGTTTACTTATAGTAGTTTCCAGAAATTTAAAATCCATTTAGAATAGATTTTTTTTAATGTATAGAATATGAAGTAGAGATCAATATTTATTTTTAGTGATTATTTAATTAATCATTTTTATTTGAAAGAATTTAATCTCTCTGTTGTACCCCAATGTCTGCTTCGCTATAAATTCAGTCTGTTCTTTTGGCTTATTTTCTACCATTTACCAATACCACTCTGCCTTAATCTCTTTAGTCCTATAAACAGTCAGCTAGTTTAAATCCCCTGACTGTCCTTCTTCAGGATTATATTGGCTATTCTTAATCTTTTAACTTTACATAATGCTTTTTTTTTTTTAACATGAGTGTTTGAAATTAAAACAAAACAAAACAAATCTGCATAATTCCTGATAGGGTTTCATTGATTAAGTGATATATTTGGGGATAATTGACATCTCTATGTTGAATCTTCCATTAAATGATATGATATAAATCTTCATTTGTTAAAAAATATTTTACTTGTTCTTAGTAGTTTTATAAATTTCTGCATGAAGGGTCTTGCACATTTTTCATTAATTTTGCTTTGTATTTCTCCCACTACTATCCTCAAACTTATATGGAATCTATCTCATTTTCCCAGTCTTAGAATATTATAGGCAGATCTTTGGATTTTTTTTCCTTTAGTTGTGAGATATTCTAACCAATTTATTTTTCAGTAATAAAATTTTAGTGTCATTTTAATAAAATCAGTCATCCATTTCAAAGCATTTCCTCCTTAATTCCAAACTAACTCTTGGTTTCCAAGTCAGGTAGAGAAGAAAAGGCCCCTCTTTCTTTTAATCCTTAATTTAGTTCTTCCTCCAAACATTCTGTTGCTTCTAATACCTTCATGATCAAAGGGCAAAGAAACAGGAAGGGAATCAAATGGAAAAGTCATGTCTTACATGAAGGTGGAAGTATATTCTGACCTGTAATAACCTTGGCGATGGCACTACCTGGGTGCTGCCTTAATTACTCCTAGAGCACATTTTTGTGAGTGACTCTATCAACTGTGTCCCTACTCTTAAGTCCAACACCCCAACCAGGTGGGCCCTCCTCTCTACACTATTCCTTTATGCACACATCACACCCTTCAGTTGAACTCTTGCAACACTTACTCTGTTCTTGAGCAAGTTCTATAACCTTAGGTCCCCTTTACTCTATCAGCAAGACCTATAAGGTATGGTATTTTCTAACCAACTTGAGCCTGGCTACCTTCTTCATCATGCATATGGCTCAACAACAATAAAATGAAAATCTGGAGGAGCAATCCATACTCATTCATATACTCATTTTCTTCCATGGCATTGAAAGCTAATCCTGCCAACCCACCCCTTCTGAATTCTCCAGAAAACAGTCAGACTCTAGCCTATAAGTCTCCTAAGTTTCAAGGACATGGGCAAGTTTATATTAATAATTATCTTGTGTTCCACTCATGGAGAAGTGGAGTTAATTTAGGAGTTTCTGAAGCTTATGAAATATTGACCCAGGGTAATATGTGGGTCTTCCCTCTGTGAGATTAGCACTCCCAGAATCTCAAAAAATTCTCTTGATGCCATCTCACATGGCCTGGATGGAGGTATTGGTGAGTGCAGGAATGAAAAGAGAAAGAAAAATGCTTAGCATTCTCTACTTATGAAAAATCAACAAATAGGCCTACTATTTGCTCTTTATTTTTAGCCTTCTCTCATGTGGATCAGATATGGATGATGACTTAACCAATTTGTGTACCTTTTAGCAAGTTTTGAATAAATGTGAAGAGTAAATTATTGTTAGATAAGGCACAAAAAATTGCATTTAATGTCACATTGTATAATGAATATCTAGTTTATATTAAATGTCCAATAGCTATAGATGCAATAATCATATTATTAGTACTTGGAGCCAAGAAAGTAATGATGTTTAAATTTAAATGAAAATGAAATTTAAATTAGGATACATGATTTCTACTTATGGATTTATATCTTTGATCTGAACTTCTGCTTGTCTCAGTTTATAGATATAAATACATACCTATCATATATAACTTACATGGGAAACTCTGTAGTCCCTCCATTTATAATGACCTACAATTCTATCCATTATTCAATCAATGCGATATAATTGTAGAGTTTAAGTAATTGTAACTGTATTGTCAAACAGAAGTGTAAAAAGAGCTTTATTTGGCTTTAATCTTCCTAATTGGGGATATAATCACACAGATGAATGCAGAATCAAATCCCATAAAGACAATAATACACCTTCAAGGGACTCTCTAGAATGTTCAATTATCTACTTTAGGACTAGGTTTGTTGGGCATAAAGAAACCACTTAAAGAACTCTCCAAATTATAAATTACCTAACCTTAATTATATACCAAGCCTGGAATGTTTTATTCTATACCTAAGTATTGATGTTTGAGGTATAACTGTTAGAGGGTAGTGTCACATTAGTAGTTAAGATACCAAAAAAAAAAAAAAAAACCACGCACACTAGAAATGAGATAAGCCACATTTTCATCTTTGTCTCATTTAAATGAAAGGGATTTCATACATCTTATTACACTATTTCATAAGCATTGAAACTTGATATTAGTTGGGCTTGTACATCCTTTGAAGTCAGAGGTAAAGCTAGAAGCAAAAGTCCATTAACTTAAGCCTCTTGCATTTCTCAAAAGCAACACAATTAGTGTTTCCCTAGGATGACTGATCAAATGGAACCAATCATTGAATCCATTAAACACATATGCCTGAACTATACAAAGGTGCATGTTCACTCTACCAGAGGGGTCAGGGATTATGTTTATAGATCTTGGCTTTCAATATAACCTAAAAGAAAAAGTCCTTATCTCCTTTGTGTAACTCACTGTCACTTCTGAAAAAATAATTTGCCTTCCCCTTTTGCATATAAGTTTAGGGCATTACCAGGAAATATGATCAGATTTTCTTTAAAGTAAGATGAAATGCTTTCCAAAAATAGGACAGCAATTCAAAAAAGCCTCAACACATAATGTATCTGTGTCCATCTTTTAAAGAAATACATAGCCCCGCATCCCATTAAAACAAAAATCAGACTTCCTGTACTGTTTAACAAAATTTCTCTCAAAACAAAATATCAAAATACCATGAAATAAACTTCTTACCAAAATATAGTATAAAATTCCAGACAAGCCATTCTTATTTTTATTCAAAGTGTCATAATATCATCATAAGAATTGAATTTGAGATGCAGTTTGAACATTAAAAAAGTCTCAGCTTTTGAAAGTCCTAGGAGATGGAGGCCCTGTGGGTGACCTCATTATTCAGTTTTCAATTTAGCAAAGAGAGAACTGACAGGGTAACAAGGACTATTGGCAGAAATGGCAGCAGTGGAAAGCAGAACTTTTTGGAAAGAATAGACTCTTGTCATCACAGTGAAGAGCTCAAAACGAGAGGGCCACAGCTGAAACTCAGCATATTGCAAGGCTTTTGTATACTTTTGTCCTGACAAGATGGTGTCCACAATTTTTCCACTGCTTTCCTTAGAAAGCCTGGTTTTTAAAAAATGTATACAATCTAGACATGGTAATTACAGTGAAATGAGAATAATTTGTTATAGGAAGTAAAAGACAAAAAGCGGTTCAATTTTTGTCACTGCTGTTTTTCTTTTTAAAATCTGCATAATGCATTAATTTTTAATAATAGTAGGTAACACATAAAACATCCAGATGACAAGAAAAAAAATACTTGACTTTGATCTTTTTGTAAGAAACCAAATTGATATACAATCGTCATATTTAAGACTTTATTTTTTTATATCTTTTTCTCATGTGGACTTACTCCTCATGGAATCAAAGTTCAATATTTATAGTTCTAGATCTGCACACAAACTGCTTTGTAGACTGCTTTAAACTTCAGATTTTTTCCTTTCAGAGTTTGCCTTAAATTGAAGCTGATAACCAATTATATCTAAGAATTTTAGGTAGATGATGGATATACATTAGAACTTCATAAAAAAAAGTGTGTATGTATATGTATATATATATATTTAATGCAAAGTGTTGCAGGTTTCTGGAAATAGTGTGTTTGTGCATCACATTTTTTTCAACTCTAGTAATGCACACAAGAAGAGGGGATACTTTTCCTATGCCCCCTGAGCACAGCACCATGCTGGATGCATAGTATATACTTAATATTATTCCTGGATGAAATAAATATGAATACAAGAATACAATGGTTTGCCAGTGAAGAGACATTCTAATAGTCCTGCTGCTCTATTAGAGGGAATAAAAATAGAATTGAATCAAAATCAAAAGGAAACCAAATCTCATAACCATCCAAATGAGTGGAAACCAGTATCTGGAACTGAGATTACAAAAAAGTGTTCATGAAATGGTTAAATAGAAAAGTTCCAAAGCATAGTAAACAGTAGGAATGTTGTATCATGTGAAAAAAAAAGTGTAACAAGGAAACCTGAGATTGTTTCAAATGGGAAAGATTGTTTCAGGTTACAGGCAATCACAAAACTGCTTATTTACTGGTAATAAAATCATCAGCCCACCACAGCACAAATCAGGGTCAATATTGAAATGTGAGCAAGAGATAAAATTTAAAAAGCATGTTGTATGGTAGCATCAATTCTTGTTAAGTAGGTGCAGCTCGTGGCATTTACAATAAGTTTTCTGAAAACAAAATTCTTTAAATTTGGTATTTCATAAATATATGCAACTTTGAATAGTGATATATAGATATAAATAGAATTAAAATTGCAGAATATTATACAGACATGGAAACTGAGAATTCCTTAAAAGTGATATTATAAGTCTAAATACAAAGAACTTATCAGTACAACATAGATTCCTTCTAACATCCTGAAAGAGAATCATTGAAAACCAAGAATAATAAATTAATCTGGAGGAAGAAATTAAAGATGATGGCATGAGAGGTGAGACAGAGGCTTCCTTCTAAAACCACATACAATTCAAAAATATAGTTGGTGCAATTAATCCTGAGAGAACAACAGGAAAGAGGACTGCGCAGACTGCATACACCTGGAGAAAAGAGCAGACCTCACAGAACAGGGTAAAGTACCAAAGCTGTGGCCCGGTGGGATCCAAGCCTTTCCCCCACCCCAGGTCACCAGCAGGAGGAAGAGAAATGGAGCAGGGAGAAAGTGGAAGCACTGGGACTGCTGAATACCTACCTCTGGAGATCTCCTCTGGGAGCACAAACCTACATTTCATGGTGCTTTCATGATACTCACGTGATTATGGGGTTGGAAAGCTAATACAGGCAGAATTCCTGGAGAGACTGAGATTTCAGCCACTGTGGAAAGCAGGGATCCATATCTGGCTGTTCTGGGACAAAAACTTATACCTGTGTGCTCGGCCCAGTGGTTCAGGGAGTGGAGACAGTCATAGCGGCCGTGAAGCAGAAAACAGCTCTTTCCTCACACTAGGCACCAATACTGACCCCCTGTGACTTCCGACATTGCTTCAGGGGCTGAGCAGCTCCAGAGAGAAGAGCTTCTGGACACTAGAGGGCGCCATATACAAATATGAAATGCCAAAGGAAACTGGTCCAGAGTAAAATTAACATAACTCCAGAGAAAGATTTAAAGAACATGGACCTTATGACTCTTCCTAAAAGGGAGTGCAAAATAAAAATCATCAACATGCTAATGGTACGGAAAGATATCCAAGAACTCAGGAATGAATTCTGGTCAGAGATCCAATTGTTGAAGAGCACGATGGAGGATATTAAAAGCAGGTTAGATAGGGTGGAGGAGATGATAAATGAAATAGAAACTAGAGAAGAGGAATACAAAGAAGCTGAGGCACAGAGAGAAAAAAGTATCTCTACAATGAAAGAATATTGAGAGAACTGTGTTACCAATCCAAGCAGAACAATATTTGCATTATAGGGATACCAGAAGAAGAAGAAGAAGAGAAAGAGAGAAAGGGATAGAAAGTGTCTTTGAGGAGGTAGTTGCTGAAAACTTCCTCAATCTGGTGAAGGAGATAGTCTCTCAGGCCATGGAGATCCACAGATCTCCCAACACAAGGGACCCAAGGAAGACAACACCAAGACATATAGTAATTAAAATGGGAAAGATCAAGGATAAGGATAGACTGTTAAAAGCAGCCAGAGACAGAAATAAGATCACATACAAAGGAAAGCCCATCAGGCTAACATCAGAATTCTCAGCAGAAACCTTACAGGCCAGAAGGGAGTGGCATGATGTATTTAATGCCATGAAGCAGAAGGGCCTGGAACCAAGATTACTTTATCTGGTGAGATTATCATTTAAATTTGAAGGAGGGATTAAACAATTTCCAGATAAGCAAAAGCTGAGAGAGTTTACCTCCCACAAACCATCTCTGCAGTCTATTTTGGAGGAACTGCTATAGATGGAAGTGTTCCAAGGGTTGGATAGCTATCACCAGAGGTAGTAAAATCATGGTAGGGAGGGTGGAGCAGCTGATTGCAAGGCAAATGCAAAATTAAATTGACTATCCCCAAAGCCAATCAAGGGATAGAGGAAAAGTATAGAATCTGATACCTAATATATAAAGAATGAAGGAGGAAGAAAAAGGTGGAGAAATAGAAAAGAACCTTTAGATTGTGTTTGTAACAGCATATTAAGTGAATTAAGTTTCACTCTTAGATAGTAAGGAAGTTAACCTTTAACCTTTGGTAACCACGAATCTAAAGCCTGCAATGGCATTAAGTACATACCTATCAATAATCACCCTAAATGCAAAAGGACTGAATGCACCAATCAAAAGACATACAGCAACTGAATGAATTTAAAAACAAAACCCATCTGTATGCTGCCTACAAGAGACTCACTTTAAACCCAAAGACATACACAGAATAAAAGTGAAGGGATGGAAAAGATATTTCATGCTAGTAACAGAGAGAGATAAAAATAGGAGTTGCAGTACTTGTATCAGACAAAATAGACTTTAAAGCAAAGAAAGACCCAAGAGACAAAGAAGAACATTATGTAATGATAAAGGGTCAATCCAACAAGAAGATATAACCATTACAAATATCTATGCTCCCAACACAGGAGCACCCACATATGTGAAACAAATACTAACAGAATTAAAGGGGGAAATAGAATGCGATGCATTCATTCTAGGAGACTTGAACACGCCACTCACTCTGAAGGACAGATCAACCAGACTGAAAATAAGTAAGGAGACAGAGGCACTGAACAACACAATAGAACAGATGGACTGAACAGACATCTACAGAACTCTACACCCAAAAGCAGCAGAATACACATTCTTCTCAAGTGCACATGGAACATTTTCAAGAATAGATCATATACTAGGCCACAAAAAGTGCCTCAGTAAATTGAAAAAGATTGAAATTGTACCAACCAGTTTCTCACACCAAATGGGTATAAAACTAGAAATAAGTTATGCAAACAAAATGAAAAATCCCATAAACACATGGAGAATTCACAACATGCTCCTAAATAACCAATGGATCAATGACCAAACAAAAACAGAGATCAAGCAATATATGGTGACAAATGACACAAATAATTCAACACAGCAAAATCTGTGGGACACAGCCAAGGCTGTGCTAAGAGGAAAGTATATTGCAATACAGGCTTACCTCAAGAAAGAAGAACAATCCCATATAAGCAGTCTAAACTCAGAATTAATGAAACTAGAGAAAGAACAACAAATGAGGACCAAAGTCAGTAGAAGGAGGGACATAATAAAGATTAGAGCAGAAATAAATAAAATTGAGAAGAATAAAACAATAGAAAGAATCAATGGAAGCAAGAGCTGATTCTTCGAGGAAATAAACAATATAGATAAACCCCTAGCCAGACTTATCAAGAAAAAAAGAGAGTCTACTCACATAAACAGAACCCAAAATGAGAAAGGAAAAATCACTATGGACACCACAGAAATACAAATAATTATTAGTGAATATAAGAAAAATTATATGCTAACAAACTGGAAAACCTAGAAGAAATGGACAACTTTCTAGAAAAATACAACCTTCCAAGGCTGACCAAGGAAGAAACAGAAAATCTGAACAGACCAATTACCAGTGAGGAAATTGAACTGGTAATCAAAAACCTACCAAAGAACAAAACTCCTGGGCCAGATGGCTTCACCACTGAATTTTATTAAACATTAAGTGAAGACCTAATACTCATTCTCCTTACAATCTTCCAAAAAATAGAAGAGAAAGAAATACTTCCAAACTCATTCTATGAGGCCAGCATCACTCTAATACCAAAATCAGGCAAAGACACCACAGGAAAAGAAAATTAAAGACCAATATCCCTGATGAACATAGATGCAAAAATACTCAACAAAATATTAGCAAACCGAATTCAAAAATATATCAAAAAGATCATCCATCATGACCAAGTAGGAGTTATGCCAGGGATGCAAGGATGGTACAACATTCGAAAATCCATCAACATCATTCACCACATCAACAAAAAGGACAAACACCACATAATCATCTCCATAGATGCTGAAAAAGCATTTGACAAAATTCAACATCCATTCATGATAAAAACTCTCAACAAAATGGGTATAGAGATAAAAACTCTCAACATAATACCAAAGACCATATATGACAAACCCACAGCCAACATTATACTTAACAGTGATAAGCTGAAAGCTTTTCCTTTAAGATTGGGAACAAGACAAGGATGCCCACTCTCCCCACTTGTATTCAATATAGTACTGGAGGTCCCAGCCATGGCAATCAGACAACACAAAGAAATAAAAGGCATCCAGGTTGGCAAGGAAGAAGTCAAACTGTCACTGTTTGCAGATGACATGATATTGTACATAAAAAACTCTAAAGAATCCACTCCAATACTACTAGATCTAATATCTGAATTCAGCAAAGTTTCAGGATACAAAATTAATACAGAGAAATCTGTGGCATTCCTATACACTAACAATGAACTAGAAGAGAGATAAATCAGGAAAACAGTTCCATTCACAATTGCATCAAAAAGATTAAAATACCTAGGAATAGTGGTTACCAAAGGGGATGGGTGTGGGAGGGCGGGTGGGGAGGGAGGGAGAAGGGGATTGACAGTATTATGTTTAGTACACATGTTGTGTGGGTTCACAAGGAGAACAGTGTATTGCAGAGAAGACACATAGTGGATCTGTGGCACCTTGCTGCACTGATGGACAGTGACTGCATTGGGGTATGGGTGGGGACTTGATAATATGGGTAAATGTAGTAACCACACTGTTTTTTCATGTGAAACCTTCATAAGAGTGTATGTCAGTCATACCCTAATAAAAATTTTTAAAAATAAATTTAATTAATTAATTAATTAATTAATCTGTCTAAGACTCTTATTGGATCCAAGTTTGAGGAGGGATGGTAAATTACCACCAACACCGTGAGATACACTGGGATTAGAAAAAATTAAAAATTAAAAGGGCATAAATTACTTCCTGAATGGGGTTTAGCAAATCCTCTCTCAAAAGAGCACTGAAAAAACTGGACAGAATTGTCCAAACAACCGTTTGAAGACTCTGGAGATTGACACATGTCATATGAGAAATGACTCAGTCAAGAAAATGTACTGATCCACAGTAAGAAAAACGGAAGTGTTTAATGTTCTAGTCTGACCTACTCCGAATATTTCCTCTCCTAGTTCTTTAGTATAGAAGTTCTATGTTAACATCTGTAAACATAAATAACTTTCAGAGCAAAAAAAAAAAATTACTGGAGATAAAAGACATTTTAGAATGTTAAGGAGTCAATTTATATCAAAAGATATAAACCTTATAAATATGTGCACCTCACAGAAGTGACCTAAATCATATGAAGCAAAATCTAAGAGAATAGGTTGGAGATATAGGCAATTCAACAATAATATTGACACATGAATAATTCCCTCCCAACATATGAATTTGGGGGAGGAGATATAATTCAGTTCATAACAAGTTTTAATGACTATAGTAAAAACAAGCAAATAAATAAAACAATCTCATTGGCAATCTTGAGTAATCAGTAGGAAAAGAACAAACTAAACCCAAGTATAAGCAGAAAAAGAAATATTTCAGATAAGAATGCAAAGCAATAAAATAGAAAACAGAAAAACATAACAGAATTAGTACTTAAAAGATCAACAAAATTGGAAACTATTTAGAATGATAAAGTAAAAAGGAGAGAAGAAAAACATATAAAAATCAAAATTTTAGACATCAATACCACAATGAAACCTAAAGAAATTGAAAGTATCATAACAGGATACTATGAACAACATTATGTCAACAAAAATAGTCTATGTAGATGAATTTGACATATTCCTATAAAAAAAGATCCAAGTTACTGAAACATTTTTTTCAAGAAGAAAGAAAATATTTTGATATTTTGATGCATCTATAAAAAATTACTAATTAAAATCTCAGTATAAAATATCCCAGTCACTGATAAGTTCATTGCTGAAATACAGAAAATAAATTCATGAAAAAATACCAATCACAAAAAAATGTCTTAGAGAAAACACAGGATGGGAGAACATTTCCTAAATTATTCTACTAAGTATTATTTTGATGCTAATACCAAACCAAGACATCACAATAAACATAAAAATATCCTTCATATAGACAAAAAATTCTATAAAGTATCAGCAAATGGAATACAGCTATATATATATATATATATATATATTAATATAAATACATATAAATTTTAAACCATTACCAGATGAGGTTTATCTCATGAAGGCAAAGATGGTTTAACATACAAAGTATTTTGATGTTATATATCATAATGCTAGAATGAATGACAAAAGCCACATGATCATCTCAAAGATGAAGGAGAACCTTTGACAAAATCCAAAACCTAGTCAAGTCAAAATTCTAAACAAGCAACATCCATATAAAAATAAAACTGGTGTATTTCACAAATGACATGATTTTATATGAATACCTTTCATGAATAGAAGGTTAATATGAAAGAATTATATTCCTATATACTAATAATGGACAATTTGAAAATAAAATTAAGATAATATTCCATTCACAATAGCATGAGAAAGAATAAAAGACTTGGGAATAAATTTAACAAAAGAAATGCAGGAATTGTACACTGAAAACTGAAACAAAGGTGGCAGAAATGAAAGTTCTAAGTATATAATTTTAAAATTAAAAGCAATAAATCAATATTATTATACAACCTAGTAATTTACACTCCTAGGAATCTACCCAAGTGAAACTAAAACATATTTCCTTAAAAAGACTTGTATGTCTCCAGAACTAGAATAGGAATGGGAGACTGAGGATCAGGCAGTGCTATTGAACTGCAGCTCCATTCAGTAACTATTAAGCAGTTGGTCTTGTCAGATTCATAAACCTCATCTATGTGTACCCACTGGAGTCCAGACAACTCTTTCTAAAAAACCATGTACCTAGAATACCTGTCATTTTTCTAATAAAAATTATTTCTAAAATTCTGTTAATTAATGAACTTTTATGTAAATGTATGTGCCAGTAGTTTAATAATTTGGCATTAGCTATCTCTGAAGTTTGGGTTCCTGATTAGTATGTTCCAAATACTAACTACTGTTAAATTAATTAAGGAGACCATTAGAATGAGGTGTTTCTCATGCTGGAGCAACCTATATAAGCAAACCAAAATAGCCTATAAATCCTTCCAGGTTACAAAGTTGAAACTACAGACAACCAATCTCAGCCAGCAAGGCTTTAAGCTATAGCCAATTAAATAATTTTCCTCTGTTAGCTTCTGCACCTTCCCTATATGTCATTCCCCTAGTTCCTTTGGGCAAAGCACTCCTAACCACTTTCAGTTTGGTGCTACCCAGTTCGAATAGATTTTACACAGATAAACTCTTCAAAATTTCAATGTGCTTCAGTTTATCTTTTAACACAAACACAACATATAGAAGTTAGCAATAGCACACATACATATATCATACTCTGTGTGAAGTATTTCTAAGTAAATTACCATATAGGAAATTTAGCAGCATGCACTATGAAGGGATCCTGTAATTATAAACAAATATTTAATAATATTTTATTTAGTAATTCAGGAATCATAATGCAGCATACCATGAATCTCAATTCTCTTTACCAGGACAAATTGCGTTATCAACTTTCACTTGACTTTGATAAAAGGTTAGCCTTGAGCACTTTTCAAAATGGATCATGAGATTATATCAGATATGAAAGACTGGAGTAGAAAATGCTTTAAATTCAGAACACAATCAATAATCCATATTCTCTCAAACACACACACACACAGTATATCATCAGATGGTCATAGCTCACTAAAATGAGCTTCTACTTAATACTCACAGTATTACATGCTGTTAGATTGTAGCTGAAAAATTGTATCACTTCCCAAAGCTGCCAGTAAATGTTTCTAAAATGCCTTTTCTTTAAAATGCCAAAGAAATTACTACTGTATTGAGTGGTATTTCTAAAGCTTGAAATGAGATTGCAGTTAAAAGCCCAGAAATATTGTTACAGCTGACGTTAATTTATAGGTATGTTTTTTATGACAAAACATAGTGATGACAAGCAATAATTTAGAATAAAAGGCTACCACTTGATAAAATTAAGACATACAGTATAAACCTTAAAAAAAAGAGAAACACAGTCCCAGAATTTACAGTCCCTTTGCCTGGCCTACTGTAACTGAAAATTGGAAATCATGGTATTAGTTGTTCAAATCCCAGATTATGTAATATGTTTGTTTATGCTATTAAATATTTGTAAATGGTGAACATTGTTTGAAAGAAGTCTAATTGTGTTTAATTATTCATTATTTATCTGAGTCAATGTTAGTATTCTGCAAGGCTCAGAAGTGATATTGAATAGTAGCTAAGAAGATATTTCAAGACAACTTTTCTCTTTGAAGATCATGTCTTTGTACATAACCTGCTTCCTGAGGGAGAAGATGATATTAGCAGATAAGCGGAAATGGAAATGACATTGAAATAACACAGCATATTATGAAGTGCTTCCAGTTTACTGAAAGAAAACCCTAAGCTTATTAAAATCTACTTAGAAACAAGCTGTGAAGAAAGAAAATGGTGGAATATATTTTTGGCATTCACTTTCAAATCATTATAAAATTTCCAATATATTTTCAATGATACAAAACATAAAGCTTTACTTAAAAAGAAGATAAATTTTTGCTGAAATAACAGATAGTCTATTTTAAATGAATGAATGAATAAATATATAAATTAGAAGCCATAAAAGAACCTAATCAGAAACCAAAATTATAATATAAAGGAATATTTTTACCCATCAATTTTTTTTAAATGCCTACCTATTATAAAAAAGAATTTCATAAAAAGTACTGGAATGCAATCACTGTTTCTAGTAATAGGAACTTAGGAACTAATATTTCTATTTAGGCTGGTGGTACTTGTAAGCAACTCAGAAAAATAATGTCTGTGGAATCAAATAACAAAATAAGTAAACATCTTGAAAATAATATACAAATTATAAAACACTGGGAAAGTACAAGGAAGTAAAATATTGTATGCAGAGGCAAAAAACCCAGAGTAGAAGATGGAGTGACTTCAACATTTCTGTTAGAATTATGAGGCTATCTGATAATATATTGGGCACTTAGATCGTTTGTTTTTGTTTGTTCTTTCTTGATTAAAAAAAGAAATCTTGTCTATAACTTTTCTTCTAAATATGAATTACATTGCAATGCAAAATTTTGCATTAATTTTCATTATTTTTGTTCTAAATATAAACTGGATAATATACTTGGCAAGTTTTTATTTTGAACAAGTTTATATTTTTGAATAAGTTTACATTTTTGTCATTTGAATATCCCATATTCTTGTTTTTCTTAATTGAAGTATCATTGACCTGCAGTATTATATTAGTTTCAGGTGCACAACATAGTGATTTGCTATTTATGTATATTATGAAATGATCACCATGTCTGGTAACCATCTGTCACTATGCAGAGCTTTTACAATGTTATTGACTATATTCCATTTGCTGGACTTTACATCCCTCTGTCTTAACTATTTTATAACTGGAAGATTGCTATCTCTTAATACCCTTCACCTAGTCCATATACTCCCTTTATCTTCTTATACTATTAATTACTGGTATTTTGACATTAAATGCATGCATGCTTAGAAATCTTCTATCTTCCCAGTCATTTTAATCACTTCTCAAATATATGTAATTATTACCCTTTATGTTCTACTCATAGATTTTTACTTCAACTCTGTGTTCTCTGATAGTAATATACTGACCTTTGTATGGTTAATTTTTGCCTCATCCATGTTTTTTATTCCCGTGCACTTACTTTGATTTTTCTGAACTTTGTTTTAAATGTTCTTAGCATATAGACGAATTTAAAAATATGCAATTTTTGGCATTTATCTTCAATTATATGCATAAATTATTATTTTTTGTATGTATGGATTTATTTATTAAAATGTATTTGTAATTGTTTTCTTTTGTCTTGCTTCATTTTTATTTGATTGAGTAGCTTCCCAGACTTATATGCTATTGCTCAATTTAGTTTTATTGTACTTTTTTATTTTTGTATATAAACCTTCCAAAAAATTGTTTTCAAAATGGTGCTAAACTATCTCAATTTATGTGTGTCTCAAAATGTTCTAGTTTTACCCTATAAAAGCTTTCTGCCTTCCACCCCATTATTGCAGTTCTGCAAAAGGAGACTGTCCACTTCAAAGTGATAAAGTTTGTATGTTTCACCTAAATTGTTTTTTTTTTTTTTATCATTTTTTAAGTTTTCTGTGGTGAGGATGGGATCTGAAGATGACCGCTGAAGGCCTACAGGGTAAGCACAGGCAAAGCCTCTGCTGGACTTTCTGAGTGCACTGTTCCTCCCGTCAGTACCAGCGGCTGTGGGTGAGTCACTCTCGTATTTGAGCTCCACTCCCTTGTGTGCAGCTCTCCATTCCAACCAAACTTTATTTTTAAAAACATGTGTGTGTGTGTGTGTGTGTGTGTGTGTGTGTGTGTGTGTGTGTGTATAGTTTCTGGGAAGGTTCTGGAATTTGTCAAAGTTCTCAGACAGGTTCTAAGGTCCCAGGAAGGCCTTGGGGTAGTTACATTAGAAGTCTGCAATGGGTGTCCGCTCCTGGAGGACTCACGAAACTGCAAGGTAAGTCCACAGCATGAACAGCTGAGGCATTGGGGAAGTAAAATTTTACATCGTCTCTTCCTTTCCAATCCAAGACTCTTGTGCATTCGGTTTTGGAGTGCTCATTAGTTCCCAATATTTTTCTCCCTGCGATGGATATAATCTCCTTGTATGTCTCATTTTTGTGTCCTGACAACTTGGGCTTTCTGACTACCTGAACACAGGCTGTCAGCACTTGAATATGCAAACAGCTCAACCATTGGGTTGGAAGCCAAAAATATGGTCAGACAAAAATGTCGGTTGCAGTACAAAACGTGGCTAGGATCCTACCTACTATTACCAGTTCAGGGGAATTGTATCTATCTTCAGAAATGTCTGTGGATCCTGGTAGGACAGTATCTTTTGTGATCTCTGCTAACAGAACTTGCTAGCAAGAAAGATAACTTAACATGATAGCTGTTCGATGCTTCATGAAATTTTCATGAGTAATCTCAACATAATTGTTAACAATTAGTAAATAGATACAAGTAAGATACAAGTTTATAAATGAGCTTTTCAATAGTAATTATGCTCTGTGGTATGTCTGCTGAAAAATAGTTTCCACAGTCCTTTTGTTAACTTGAAATCTTAAAGTGGTAAGGTTAAGATAAGTTAAATGATGTATATTTATTGAATATCTAGATTATTTCCAAATAAGTAAAATACTGAAATATTAATTACATATTTTTACCTACTTTTGGCTTTCTTTTAGAAGAATTAAGACACTTGGGTCTTATCAGTAAACATGTTTTGTGCCACATTGAAAAAACTGCTGTGAGGAATAATATACTCTAGAAATATGAAATGTATTTATAAATTTATCAAGCATAGAATCCTAGTGTTAACAGACAATCTGCCATTCTCAGTTTTCACTAGGGATAAAGAATTCTGAGGGCCAAGAATTCTAAACAATATATGTAATTAAGACTACTTAGAAACAATAAGGTAAAAAGAAATAACAGTATATGAAAAACAGGTAAGGAAGGTAAAATGACTGGTGGTTCCAGAATGAAAAACATGGAGAAAATCTAAATGGATATAAAAATGTTTTTGACTGTTTGTGAAAAAAAATCTTGGGAAGGAACTTTTATGTGTGTTCAAGCTAGTTAAGATTGAAATGGACTTATTTAAGTTTTTTTAAAAAAATGAGCCTTAACATCAAAAGTACACTGGGCCAAAATCAAAGAGTCTTTTGTCTTAAAACATGGTATCTTGTCCTCAGTTCCTAAAAATCTCTCTAGATCCATAATGGTGAAATGGGTGTCTTGTTATTCATAGCAAGCCCCTCTCCATCCCAGCAGGATTCCTATCAACGAGGTGGCTTTGGAGAGCTCCTAGGATGGGGTCTGTTTGCCAGGGAAGCCAGTCAGGAATAGAGGGTTGGGGGTTTCATGTCAGACCCCTGATTTCCGGGAACAGGAGAGGGACTGTTGGTTGAATCACTCACCAGTGGTCAATGATTTAATCACTTATGCCTATGTATTGAAGCCTCCACAAAAAAGGATACAGATTGTTTCCAGGTTGGTGAGCACATGGAGATTCAGGGAGTGTGGTGCACTAGGAAAGGGCCTTTCTTCATACCTTGCACTATGCATCTCTCTCACCTGGCTGCTCCTGAGTTATATTCTTTCATAATAAATCAGTAATGCAGTAAGTAAGTGTTCCTCTGAGTTCTGTGAGCTGCTTTCACAAATTAATCAAACCCAAATAGGGGATCGTTGAAACCTCTAAATTACACCCAGTTCAGGTAATAAGCTGGGCTTGCCATTGGAGTCTTAAGTGGAGGGTAGTCTTGTATGACTGAACCCTTAACCTATGGGATCTGTTTGATGCTGTCTCCTGTGAGGTATCGTCATAACTGAGTTGAACTGGACACTCAGTTGGCGTCTGAGAATTGCTTGTTGGTGGGGAAACCCTTGCTGCCGCATGTTGGAAGTGGGTACCAGACCCTCTTGCAAATATATTATTCTTACATCCTTGTAGATCATCTTGTGTGCTGAGGAGTTTTTTAAATGGTTTCTATTTAAATGAAGTGAGAGTAAGGCATTATAAAGAAAAAGTATATCATTAATATTCTTAATAGTGTCTCTTAAATTAGCATGTGGTAATGAAAGATAGTAAATAGCCAAACATTGTTCCCTATTATATACAGAATTGTGCAAAATGATGTTTATTTAAAAGATTTTGAGAATCAATGTGTTATTTATCAATTTGGCATTGCATTTTCAGCTCTTTAATCTGTCATAAAATATACAAATATTTATATCTTACTCAAATCTTCATTCTCATTTCAGTTGAATTTTTAATTCTCATAATGATTAATCTTTATTTTACTTAGCTGTTGTAGTTGATCTTTTGAAGTTACATTTGAAAACGTATCAGTTACTTTTGAAATTAGCATAGAAGAACAAAAGCCAGTGAAAATAGTGTTTTCTGTTTGGGTTTATAGTATCAGATCCAGTAACTCTTTTCACCTTTGAGCTTTGTAAGTTCACATGATATTGATGGGGAAGAAATTATTATATTTTATTTCCTTTGTCAAACCAAGTTAAGGCTAAACTGTGATTGAGTAAACACTTTCCACAAACCAGGTTCTGTGCTAACATAGCCCAGAACTCTATGCCTTGGTGCATGTTTGGTCATTGAAATGAGCAAAAATGCCCTTGGGAGTACTAATGCACTATATTTTCTTTAACTTTGTCTTTTTATGACTTACCTAGGCATAAAGTCTTTGTGGTCACAAAATGTGTGCACTATTTTATTTCAGCAGGCCAGGCCTCTTCTAGGAAATATATAATGTAAGTTGATATATTTTCCTAAACAGGTTTGTCATAGGAATCAGTTGGTTAAGAGAAGACTGAAGCAGATTTCAGACAGAGAGTAAATTGTACTTATCCCTCCCCCAAAATCAAACTGTTTTATGGCTTAAGGATGTACCACTAACATTGGTTTTGATACTGACCTATGAAAGACTGAAAATTCCATGAACACTCACTACCCTTACTTGGAAAAGAAAACATAGTGATGCACAGTCTCCTCATCTTCAAATATGAAAAAACACAATGACCACAATATTCAACCATTCCTAAATATGCTATTATTGTGGAAGGTATAATGACTTATTTATTGAAGATCACACTTAAAGTAGAGAAACAGTATAAAGACTCAAAATTTCTAGAGTGAAATGATTAGTAGTGATTTATTTAAATGACTAATAGATAAATTGGTGGGGGAAATTTCTGTGAAATTTAGAATATAATCTTTAAAAATATATATGATATTCTCCCATACCATTTACTCCATCTGCAACCCTTTTCTTATCTCAATTCACGACAACTCAAACTATCCAGGTGATCAGGTCAGTAAACAGTGGAATTATTCTTGATGTCATGTCCTTTCATACTACAAAAAAAAAAAAAAATTGCTGTCCCAAATTATCCAGAATCTGACCATGTCTCACTCCCTCTCCTGTTTTCATTGCAGTCCAAACCAACATCTTACCTGGGATCCTAATTCTCCTTTCCTTGCCTTTCCATACTCTGTCTCCTATATATCTGTGGAGTAGTCCATTCACAGTGTCAATTTGATCATTTCTCCCTCTGTTCAAACCTTGTGGCAGTTCCCCTTTCTCTAGAAAAATAGCCTTTCAAATGGCCCCAAATTATCTACAGATTCTGGCTTCCCAGACACTCTGTGATACTCTCTCCTACTGCTCTCCCTTTTAAACAAATCTTTTAAGCCACACTGACTTGCATGGAAAACATGCCAAGCAAGTGTCAGCCTTGTTCTAATTGTCCTCTATGTAGAGTGCTCTTCCCTAAAATTAATGCTGATCTCTCCCAAAGCTTTCAAATCTGCTTTCTCATTTGACATTCTTCATGGAAGCTTACCACAAATACTGTGTTTATAATTTAACCTAACCCATATCATACAACTGGGAACTCCAAGTTGTAGGCTGTATCAGTATTCCATTCCTTCTTATGGAAATATAATGCTACATCACATGTATTTGCAACAATTAGTTTATCTGTTCATCAGTCCATAGGCATTTGAGTTGCTTCCACCTTTTGGTGAAATATTCATTTCTAGATATCAGTAGTAGTGTTACGGTGAACTTGTGTGTATTGTGCTTGTTTGAGTGTGTGGTCCTGGATGTATCTCTCAGAATGGAACTGGTGGGTCATATGTAAATCCATGTTTAACATATCAAAGGAAACTCCATAAATGGCTGAACCATTCTGCATTTCCAACAACAAGGCACTAAGGTTCCAGTTTCTTCACGTCCTTGCCAACACTTATAACAAGTTATGTTCTGAAATTTTTTGGTTGTTTGTTTGTTTATTTTTAATTATGGCCATCTAGATAGGCATGAAGTATACCTGCCTTTTCAATTTGCTTTTCCCTAATGACTGAAATGTTGAGCATCTTTTCAAATGTTGTTGGCCACTTGTGTATGTTATTTGGAGAAATATATTCAAGTTCTTATTCTAATATTTAGATTGAGCTGGCTGTCTTTTTATCATTGAATTGTAAAACTATTTATGTATAATAGATACTGGATCCTTATGCTTTTCAAATAGTTTCTACTGTTTTGTAGGATACCTTTTCATTTTCTTGATAATATCCCTTAATATATAAAAGGCTTTAATTTTGGTAAAGTCCAATTTATCTGTTTTATTGTTGCATGTACTTTTTTTTTTTGAGAGGGTATCTCTCATATTTATTGATCAAATGGTTGTTAACAACAATAAAATTCTGTATAGGGGACTCAATGCACAATCATTAATCAACCCCAAGCCTAATTCTCAACAGTCTCCAATCTTCTGAAGCATAATGAACAAGTTCTTACAAGGTGAACAAATTCTTACATAGTGAATAAGTTCTTACATGGTGAACAGTGCAAGGGCAGTCATATCACAGAAACTTTCAGTTTTGATCACTCATCATGAACTATGAACAAGTCAGATATAATTATTCATTCGTTTGATTTTTATACTTGATTTATATGTGAATCCCACATTTCTCCCTTATTATTATAATTATTTTTTTAATAAAATGCTGAAGTGGTAGGTAGATGCAAGATAAAGGTAGAAAACATAATTTAGGGCTGTAAGGGGGCAAATGTAGATGATCAGGTCTGTGCCTATAGACTAAGTAGTAATCCAAGCTAGACAAGGGCAACAAAATATCCACGGATGCAGAAGATTTCTCTTAAAACAGTGGGGGTAACGTTCTAAGCCTCACCTCTGTTGATCCCCAATTTCTCACCTGATGGCCCCCCCTGCGACTGTGCCTGTCTTAGGTTGTTCCTCCCTTCAGGAATCTTACCCATCTCTGGCTAACCAGTCATCTTCCAGGGCCATACAGGGAAATGTAAAGTTGGTAAGTGAGAGAGAAGCAATATTCTTTGAAAAGGTTAGCTTTTTACTTCTTTGCAGATTTATGCCCTGTGGCCTCTATGTTGCATGTATTTTTTGTTTTATATCTAAGGATCTATAGACCAATACAAGGACCTGATTATTGACCCCTATTTGTTATTATAAGATTTTTATAGTTTTGGTTCTTACACTTCCATTGTTAGTCCATTGTGTAATTGTGTGTATGATGTGAAGCAGAGGTACAGGTTCATTGTTTTACCTGTGAATATCCACTTGTCCCAGCACCATTTGTTGAGAATATTCTTTCCCCATTGAATGGTCTTGGCAGTCCTGTGGAAAATTAATTGACCATAGACATACTGACTTATTTCTGGGCTCTCAGTACTATTCCATTTGCCTGTATATCTGTATATATGCCAGTGTCACATTGTTTTGATCACTCTAGCCTGGGGTTGAGTTTTGAAATCAAGAAATTCAAGTCCTCCAAATTTTTTCTTCTTTTTAAGATTGTTTTGGTTATTTGTGGTCCCTTTGAATTTCAAATGGATTTGATGACTGGCTTTTCTCATTTCTACAAAAAAAAAGCTGGTATTTTTATGGGATTGAGTTTGTCGATCATATCGGGTGGTATTTTTAACAATATTAAGTCTTCCAGCAGATGAAAATGGTTGCATTTTCATTTATTTAGATCTTTAATTTCTTTCAGCCATGTTTTGTAGCTTTTAGCGTGCAGTTTGCTCACCTTCTTCATTAAATTTATCCCTAGGTATTTTGTTCCTTTACATGCTCTACTAATGGAATTGCTTTCTTAATTTTCTTTTGGGGTTGTTCACTGCATGTTTACAGAAACATAATTGATTTTTATGTGTTGATCTTGTACCCTTCTATTTTGCTGAATTTGTTTATAAGCTCTAATGGCTTTCTTTTGTATTTCTTGGAATTATCTATATATAGGGAATATGTCATCTATGAACAGAGATGATTTTACTTCTTCCTTTTTAGCTTGTATTCCTTTTACTTCTTTTTCTTTTCTACTTATTCTGCCCGGAAATTCCCATACAACATTGAATAACAGTGGTTCAGGAGTCATCCTTTTGTTGTTTCTTTATATATAAATTCCTTTATTATACCAATGAGGAGAGGTCATTTGCAAAATTATCTAAATGTGGGCAATGAAATTGAAAAATGCAGATATGTAATCAGTGAGGGGGAAAATGTCCTTAAGTTAGAAAATATCAAAAATGAGGCAGTATGAAGATATATATGGACATTATAGTGTTCTAAACTATGACTGCAAATTTGGCTCTGTACTTTTCTGGTGTCCAAAAGAAAATGGGGGATATATTAGTTCCACTTTTTCAACAATAAAGGACAGAACAGATATTTAGACAAAAGGAAAGACTTCCCTGATGTCTTAGTTTACAAATATTTTTTTTGCATGAATTATTATATAGGGCACACTAAATAATGGGCTTTGTTGTATTCTCAAGTAATATGCTTTAAATAACTCAGTAGTGACCTTTTAACAGATTATTATAGAAAATTTTAATATAGAATGAAGACACAAAACTTTAAAAGCAATAGGAGGAATGGTAATAGAAGCAGCAAGTATATCTTTGTGAGGATGCCCTGTTAAAAAAGAGAAATTGCTGGGCTGGTGTGGGATTGCACTGTGGCTAGTTAAGATCATCTGCTTTCAACTGAGAATAGCCAGGTTGTTGCCCAGAGTTTCAATAGAGACCAGCGGTGAGAGAGATAAAGGAGATACATAAGATGCAGCGAATCTGCGCCTTTCATTAGTAACATGCTCTACTCTGGTAATTATAACGTGAAGAGCATAAAAACTTGAAAAGATGTAATATCTAAAATGTATTAGTCATTGAAGTTTGCTGATTTTGAGATAACAGACCTATTATTCCCTTCTAGATGTGTTTTTGATTGTTTTATGTTTTGTTTTGTTTTGTTTTAGCAGTGACTTTTTGCCATTATATCTGAAAATCCAAACATTTGGACTGCTATTCAAATTCACAGTGAAGAAACATGGTGTTTTCAGGATACTGTATCACCACACTAATACAAAAATTACATGAATAAGTGAACACATCTGTTATATATTTCAGTCCTCCCTGAAACATGGTATGAAATATCAGAAATAAAAATTAAGTTCAGTAGTTAACATTAAATAGCTTTTATTTTTTAAAGTAATTTGACAGATGACTCTGCCCTCATCTACTTGTCTGGTTTTGGCTGCTGTCATATTATAGTATTTGTGTGATAGCTTCTAGACAAATCAGGAAAGGGTCATGTGCTCTTGTCTCCTTGTCTAAGCTTAGGGACTAAAGATAATAATTAAAGAGGATATTCACATGAATAGAAATTATGTGAAAAGTCAAAATTGATAAAATGTGATATTTTTTCTTCTGATTTATTTAGTTACATTTTCATAGGAATCTAACTGTGGGGGAAGGATAGTGTGCACAGTTTTGTAAGGGAAATCCATGTGTTCTTCACTTTAAGCAAATGGAAAGCTATGGAAAGAGGTGGAGATGACTAGGAAGGGAGATGATTGTGAAATATTTTTTGTTAATGAAAGAAATCCTAAATATTGATTAATTTTGTCTTTTTTTTAAAATTACATCCTCAGTTAAAATATCTAAGGATACATACATATCAAAGTTCTCAGATGTTTACTTTGGGCTTTATAATACATTTATCATAGGTGTCAAACTAATAAACTAGTCCTTTTTAATGAATGGTGAGAATGTTTCAATGCTTTGCAACTCATTAAATATTTTCAGCCCAGAGCTTAGTGCAGAGAAAGATTCTTTGGCATAGAACAAGAACACATCTAGGGATATAAACTCTTGTCCTATAAGCAGGTTCTTGTTCATTCAGTTTTATGTATATTATACTAGAACCTTGCATATAGTATCTTTCCCAACCTCTCCATGCCATAAAAATATATAGCAAGGTTACTACTGAAATCGTGGAATATTTTTACTACTGCTCATGCCACAAGAAACTTGATTCCTAGAATTCAAGGAAAAGGTATACTGTCCTAGTCTTAAGGTCATTTTTAAGTTGGTGATTAATTAGTGTCAGCAAAACAGACAGAAGTGGCTAGATCAAATGGGACTAAGGCACACCCTAGACTTACTCCATCAGAACCTGTTGGGGTGAAGTTAGAGCAGGTGTCTGTTGAAAAGAAGTTTATCAGATGGTTTAGAGTGATTAAGAAACCCCTAGAGCTGGTAATATTCCCAGGAGAGGAAGCAGGATCAGAATGTGCAAAAAACATGGAGTTGGGGATAGCTGATAAAAGAGAGCAAGCACATAAAAAAGGGTATGAGTCAGAGTATATAAAAATAAAATACTATAAAAAATTAGGAGGACCATCCGTGAAAATGAAAGCAATATGGTGTAAGGTGACTGGATTACAAAGCCAGAAATAAACCTGGTGAGAAAAACATCAAACAGGATTTATATATGAGGTTGAGCAAAGTATGTTAGGGAAACTTCTTGAGATTCATGTCTGTATTTAAATTTTAACCGCTATTGTTTTCTTTAGATTTGATGTTCAGTACATAGTTCCAGGATGGACAAATGCTCTTTAATTAGTAAAGCCCAAGTAAATTCACGCAGAAATGGAGAAAGTACTGATTGCACTTGCGTCACTGTTCCAGGTATACACAGAGCCCATCTGCTGTACCAGATGCCTGGTGCTTGATTGGGCAACAAACGTTTAGGAGACAAAAGGTATCTCTTTCCAAAAAGGCCACCAGGAAAGAGGCCAATGCAACTGTGCAAGAACTACTCCAAACTTATGTCAGTAGCCTCGCAGTCCCATTGAGCTCCCCAATTTAAGCAGAAAATTTCTGTAAATGTGTGGAGAGATAATTAGGCTGAATTTTACAGTTTAAAATAAACAACCCTTGAATATTTTTTGATAAAAGTTAATCTATATGATACTTTAAGCAAGCACTCTGTTTTTGCTATGCCTTCCTTTAAAGATACTAAGATATCAATAGTTTCTGTAAATTCTTTATATCAATATTTCTAAATTAAACTTTAATTTTCCAGTACTTATTTCATTTAGCTATAATGTACAAAAAACCTAGGGAATAAAGAATGAAGATCTAATGAATTAATTTGCTAATTATGAATTTCACTTTCTTAACTGATACTGGGGAAAAAAACAACAGTCAAAGGACATTAAATTTAGCTTTATTTTCTCCAGATAATCATAAACCACTGACACTAGTGCAAAATACTTTACTTTAGTAAACAAATGTTCTCCAATCCTAAAAGTCTTATATATACAAAATTTCCTCCCTTTCATTTTCTCTCAGTCTCGCACACATACACATACTCACACACACACATACAATCACACATTCATAAGCACAACAAATCATTATTCCTCTAGAGAATACAGATAAGTTTGAGGATACTAGATTTTATAAGGTAGTAAAATGAGCAAAAGGAAGCCCTGAGCATCCTAACAATCCTATTAATAGCAAGGATTAGCAGCATGAGTAATACAAAGAACAGAGTATCTGCAAGATATCATTTCAGTTTACCTGATTTATCTCAGGTTGGCTCAACACTTCCCAGTGTCTGTGTGCATTGGCAGAGGGAGCTGGAAAGCATTTCGTTTTACAGATAAAAAAAAGAATTTCTTCTTTGGAGAAGTATCTGTTCATATGCTCCACCATTTTTTAATCGCGTTATATGCTTTTTGGGTGTTGAGGCATGTGAGTTCTTTATTATTTTGGATGTTAACCCCTTGTCGAATATATCATTTACAAATATATTCCCCCATACTATAGGATGCCTTTTTGTTCTGCTGATGGTGTCCTTTGCTGCACAGAAGCTTTTTAGCATAATATAGTCACATTTGTTCATTTTTTATTTTGTTTCCCTTGCTCAAGGAGGTGCGTTCAGGAAAAAGTTGCTCATGTTTATATTCAGGAGAGTTTTGCCTATGTTTTATTCTAAGAGTTTTATGGTTTCATGACTTACATTCAGGTCTTTGATCCATTTTGAGTTTACTTTTGTGTATGGGGTTAGACAATAATCCAGTTTCATTCTCTTGCATGTAGCTGTCCAGTTTTGTCAACACCAGTTGTTGAAGAGGCTGTCATTTCTCCATTGTATATCCATGGCTCCTTTATTGTACATTAATTGACCATATATGCTTGGGTTTATATTGGGGCTCTCTAGTCTGCTCAGCAGGTCTATGGGTCTCTTCTTATGCCAGTACCAAACTGTTTTGATTACTGTGGATTTATAGTAGAGCTTCATGTCGAGGAGCATAATCCCTCCAGCTTTATTTTTCCTTCTCAGGATTGCTTTGGCTACTTGGGGTCTTTTGTGGTGCTATATGAATTTGAGAACTATTTGCTCTAGTTTGTTGAAGAATGCTGTTGGTATTTTGATAAGGATTGCTGTGAATCTGTAGATTGTTTTAGGCAGGCTGGCCATTTTAACAATATTAATTCTTCCTATCCATGAGAATGAGATGTGTTTCCATTTATTGGTATCTTCTTTAATTTCTCTCATGAGTGTCTTACAGTTTTCAGAGTATAGGTCCTTCACTTCCTTGGTTAGGTTTATTCCTAGGTATTTTATTCTTTTTGATGCAGTTGTGAATGGAATTGTTTTCCTGATTTCTCTTTCTGCTAATTCATCATTAGTCCATAGGAATACAACAAATTTCTGTGTATTAATTTTGTATCCTGCAACTTTACTGAATTCAGATATTAGATCTAGTATTTTTGGACTGGATTCTTCAGGAATTTTTATGTACTCATGTCATCTGCAAACAGTGACAGTTTGACTTCTTCCTTGCCAATCTGGATGCCTTTTATTTCTTTGTGCTATCTGATTGCCATGAATAGGACCTCCAGAACTAAGTTGAATAAAAGTGGGGAGAGTGGGCATCCTTGTCTTCTTCCTCATCTTAAAGGAAAAGCTTTCAGCTTCTCGCTGTTAAGTATAATGTTGGATGTGGGTTTATTATAGATGGCCTTTATTATGTTCAGGGACTTGCCCTCTGTACCCATTTTGTTCAGAATTTTATCATGAATGGATGTTGAATTTTGTCAAATGCTTTTTCAGCATCTATGGAGATGATCATGTGGTTTTTGTCCTTCTTTTGTTGATGTGGTGGATGATGTTGATGGGTTCTCGAATGTTGTACCATCCTTGCATCCCTTAAATAAATCCTACTTGATCATGTTGGATGATCTTTTTGATGTATTTTTAAATTTGTTTTGCTAGTATTTTGTTGGGTATTTCTGCATCTATGTTCATCAGGGATATTGGTCTGTAATTTTCTTTTTTTGTGGTGTCTTTGCCTGGTTTTGATATTAGAGTGATGTTGGCCTTGTAGAATGAGTTTGGAAGTATTCCCTCCTCTTCTACTCTTGGGAAACTTTAAGGAGGATTGGTATTAGCTCTGCACTAAATGTTTGATACAATTCTGCATTGAAACCATCTGGTCCAGGGGTTTTATTCTTAGGTAGCTTTTTGATTACCAATTCAATTTTGTTGCTGGTAATTGGTCTGTTCATATTTTCTATTTCTGGGTCAGCCTTGGAAGGTTGTATTTTCTTAGAAAGTTGTCCATTACTTCTAGGTTATCCAGTTTGTTAGCATATAAATGTTCATAGTATTCTCTCATAATTCTTTGTGTTTCTGTGGTGTCCTTAGTGATTTTTCCTTTCTCATTTCTGATTTTGTTTATTTGTGTAGACTCTCTTTTTTTCTTGATAAGTCTGGCTAGGAGTTTATCTATTTTGTTAATTTTCTCGAAGAACCAGCTCCTGCTTTCATTGATTCTTTTCTATTGTTTTATTCTTCTTGATTTTTTTTATTTCTGCTCTAATTATGTCTCTCCTTCAACTGACTTTGGGCCTCATTTGTTCTTCTTTTTCCAGTTTCGTTAATTGTGAGTTTGTACCATTCATATTGGATTTTTCTTCTTTCCTTAGGTAGGCCTATATTGCTATATATTTCCCTCTTAGCACAGCCAGCTTTTGCTGCATCCCACAGATTGTGCGATGTTGAATTATTGTTGTCATTTGTCTCCATATATTGCTTGATCTCTGTTTTTATTTGGTCATTGATTCATTGATTATTTAGGAGCATGTTACTAAGCCTCCATGTGTTTGTGGGCTTTTTAGTTTTCTTTGAGTAATTTATTTCTAGTTTCATACCTTTGTGGTCTGAGAACCTTGTTGGTACAATTTTAATCTTTTTTAATTTACTGAGGCTCTTTTTGTGGCCTCGTATGTGATCTATTCTTGAAAATGTTCCATGGGCACTTTAGAAGAATGTGTATCCTGTTACTTTTGAATGGACTGTTCTGTAGATGTCCATTGGGTCCATCTGTTCTAATACACTGTCAGTGCCTCTGTGTTCTTACTTATTTTCTGTCTGGTTGATCTGTCCTTTGCAGTGAGTGGTGTGTTGAAGTCTCCTATAATGAATGCATTGCATTCTATTTCCCCCTTTAATTCTGTTAGTATTTGTTTCACATATGTAGTTGATCCTGTGTTGGGTGCATAGATATTTATAATAGTTATATCCTCTTGTTGGACTGACCCCTTTATCATTATGTAATGTCCTTTTTCTCTTGTGACTTTCTTTGTTTTGAAGTCTATTTTGTCTGATACAAGTGCTGCAACTCCTGCTTTTTTCTCCCTATTAGTTGCATGAAATATCTTTTTCCATCCCTTTACTTTCAGTCTGTGTATGTCTTTGGGTTTGAAGTGAGTATCTTGTAGGCAGCATATAAACGGGTCTTGTTTTTTAATCCATTCAGTGACTCTTTGTCTTTTGATTGGTGCATTCAGACCATTTACATTTAGGGTGATTATCGATAGGTATGTACTTATTACCATTGCAGGCTTTAGATCCATGGTTACTAAAGGTTCAAGGGTAATTCCCTTACTATCTAACAGTCTAATTTAACTCACTTTGTGTGCTATTACAAACACAACCTAAAGATTCTTTTTTTTTCCTCCTTTTTCTTCCTCCTCCATTCTTGATATATTAGGTATCATATTCTGTACTTTTTGTCTATCCTTTGACTTTGCGGGTTTTTTAGAGATTTTTTATAAAGAAAAAGGGCAGCATTCTTGCTAAATGGATTAGAGATATCCAACAAAAGATATTTGGAAGATGTTATCTGAACTTTGTGTAATACTTTTTAATGTTAGTTTTAAAAAATTAATATTTTCTTTTTACTACTGAAATTTACATATAAGTTATATAACAGAAGTTTTTAAAAATAAATCTGGAAAGTAGTAGCAATAATAGAAGGATTTATTTTTTTCGTGAATCCTTTTTGTTTCCCTCATTTTATTTTGAGGGAAGTGTGTAGGGGTACAGGTGGAAGCTTCATCATTTAGTCAATTACATGGATATTGAAGCAGACAGATATTCAAGTTTAAATCTTGGCTCCTTCTCCTGCTTACATAAGATCTTGGTTAGGACATTTCATGCAGTCAAGGCTCAGTTTCTTCACCAGTGAATTAAGGATGGTAATAACCGAAGTTGCTTTGATAATAAAACACTATATTTAAAATATATTGACCCACCTGGAGCCTGGACAATTATTATTATGGGTGAAAATCTGCCCGTATCTTTTTTTTTTCTTGTTTTCCCAGCTATATTGAGATATAACTCACATATAATACTGTGTAAGTTTTAAGTGTACAGTGTGATGGCTTGAGACACATATATATTAATAAATTATGTCCAAAATAAAAGTAGTTAACACATTCTTCACCTAATTATCATTCTATTGCTGTTGTTATGGTGAGAACAGTAAAGCTTTACTTTTATAGCATCATTCAAGTATGCAATACAGTATTTTTAACTATAGTCATCATTCTTTACATTAGAACTAATTCATCCTATAACTGAAACTTTGACCAGCATCTCCCCATTTTCCCTACCCCAAGCCCCAGCAACCACCATTCTACTCTGTTTCTATGAGTTCAGTATGTTTTTAGACTTTGCGTATAAGTGAGATCATACAGTATTTAATTTTCTCTGACTAGTCTCATTGAGCATAATGCCCTCAAGGTCCACCCATGTTGTTTGCAAGTGGCAGGATTTCCTTCTTTTTTAATGGCTCCATTATATATATATATAATGTATAATATATCTATTATAGGATTGTGTGTTATGTATCTATTTGTAGCATACAAATATATTACATTTTATACAACTATATAGTATTAAGAATTTTGAGGGTCATCTTAGAATTCTGCCTGCAGTAGAGACATTAAAATTACATTTTTAAGTGGGACATTTCCATTCAGAAAGGAATCTATTCATTATTTTCAAAACTTATTTCTTTGTAGAAATAAATAAGTATGGACTTACAGTATTTATTGAGATTAATGCTTACACTCAAACTTATAGACAGTATTTTTATCACCCAGCTCTGAAACCAGTTTGAGAGACCAAATCATGTGTAAATAAACACCATTATCTTGTATCCCTAGAAACAACTCTGTTGAAGCTGGGAGTTGTTGTGTTGTGTTTCCATGGATATTTTTGATGGGTAGAGAATATATATATCTGTATCACATCTTTTGATTTGGTGATATCTATGTCATTTCTAAGTAAAATGGTAAATGTTCTTGAATATATCCTATGTTGTAAGGTAATATATATTCTTTGTACTATAAAACATCTCAATGGTACTAATATATTTTGGGCAGGAACAGAAATGAGAATCCAACATTATGATACAAAGCAACAAGGACTTTTTACTTAATACAGAATTATTGAATTCTATAAGTTTGTGTGCTGAAAGGTAATTAAATTCATACCTACTTGTTAATATGTGGTGTCTAAACACAACAGAGGGCAAACTTCTACTTAACGGTATATTTCTCTCCTTGAATGTCTTAAGATTATGATGGGAAGCAATTTATTATTTTACCTTGAAAATGTCATAAAAAGTCAAGAAATGACTTTTAGAAGTAAAGTTTGCCCATCCTAATACTGGGTCTTTGATAGCATCACTGTCATGTGGGAGACAAAGTAATTTACCTCAGGAAGTTAAACAAAGTTTAAATATACTCTCTTGAGTATCTTTTGTTTATTTGTTTATGTAACATTTTCAGCATGGTACTTTATTCCAGGAACTAGGACAGACAATTTAAACAAATTAACCCATCTAATTCTCACCACAAGCCTATGCCAGGTCAAAATATGAGGTTACCTGCATGTGATCTTACTTCTTACTATTATATTAAATAAATGACATTTCAAAAACATTTACTGGAAAAAAATCGAAATGCTAACATTCTTTCTGTATTAAAAGTTCTGAGTAGATTTTAAGGAAGTTAACTAACCTGCTAGTAGTTACCTAGTTACTGAAACTGAATGCACAATGGGAATTGTCTTCATGCTCTTCTGCTTCATTTTCCCTTCCCCCCTCACTCCTTCACTGCAAGGTCAACTTCCCTAAAATGAAGGGTAGGGATAGAGAGTGAAAAGTCCAAACTAAAGAATACCTATTTTCTCCACTGTTTTTGTATGCCTTTGCCCTGTATCTACTTTGTATGTTTCTAATCCCATTGTAGCTCCTTCCCTGAAAACATACAACGTATTTTTCTATGTGGCAATGATCTTACTCATGTACCCCTCATAATAACTTTGAAAATTTGTATTCCCCCTTATAGCAGTTGACTTCTATAATTTACCATTATTAATTGAAAGTTTAAAGGGTTCTAATTCAGGTATATTGTAACTGATGATATATTAAATGTAAAATACCACATTCCTTTTTAAAATTGGATAATAGTATCGGTAGTCCCTGAGATAATTATGTGATGCTACGTATTTTATGTTGCAGATCTTCAGGGAAGGGAGGTGAGAGAACAGGGAAGCGAGGTAAGGTTGGAAGGAAACAATAGAGGGTGTGTCCACGAGTAGGTTACTGCTGTAAACAACACTACCAATAATGTTTCCGATTCTTCTGAAACTGTGGAGAGACTTACTAGTACATACACCATAATTTCCTCATTGAAAGACAAAAAATATGGCTTATTTATCCACCTCCTTCTCTCATTGGCAAAGGGTTTCTGCTGGAGACAGTGATCCTGAAGCACTTCCCCAGGTTTGGGTCAATCAAGCCCCTATAGCCTGAGGAAGCTCCAAGGCAGAGAGATGCAGGTCTTGTGGCAAGAAGCCTGTCACTGCTCCAAACTGCAGAAGACTCTGGGTTGGGCCAAGGACTAAAGGACAGACACTGCCAGTGTCTGATACAACATCTAATTCCCATGAAATTTTGATCAAATAAGTTATTTTCTGATTATGAAAATCTAATTTTTAAAGTAAAATTGTATAATTCAACTATAATTATAATTGTTACTAGTATAGAAAGAATGAAACTTTAAAAAATCACTATTAAACATAACAGCTAACATGTAAAATTTTATTATAAATGCATCACTTAATTGAATAAATGCAGCTTTTTAAAATAAATCATAAATCATGACTGAATATGATAGTCTTGTTCGAAAGAAATGGATTCCACATAATTCTTATTCTTATTTTTCAGTTTCATAGAAGTAAACCATAATAAGCCTTCTAAATATAAATAAGTAAATCTGCATAGAGGAAAATCTTTTATAGCAACACCATGCAATTTTCCAAACCTCTTTTGAGTTATAGAACAAAAGTCACATATTGTTATGACCAAAAGTTATTTTAATGAGCTATCAGCTGATTGCTGTATTTGGTTCTGTTTTAATTTTATTGAAATCAAATTATTTAAAATTATTTAACTGACAGAATACCTAGTATATCATTCCTAGAGTCATCACTATCTTGGTTTATTAGAATTATACCAAAAATATTCTTGTAAGACTTGTCAATGGAATAATAAGCCTACTTGTTAATCTGCCACTGAGGCAGGTCTTTAACTCAATATAGCCTTTAAATGCTTTATTAACTAATGCATGACAAATACTGAAAAAATGAAAATATTTCACCCATTGTATTTAGGAAATTTTTTTCCTGATGTGATTTAGGAATTATTCAAATAATTTATATTTAACTTAAATCGACATCACTAAACTGTATTTCTTTGGCTTTCACACATGGTTTCTTTCCAGCTAATGATACATTCTAGAAATGAATATTGCACAAAGCAGAAAAGAATGACTTACTTTTCAAAATGTGAAAATCTGTGTGTTTGGGGGTATATGTGCATGCACATTAAATATATTTTATTGATGTTCTCTTTGCTGTGTCTCACAGGCTTCTCTCTCAAGAGATTTGTTTGTGTATCCCTAAGTGGAAGAGGAAAGCCATTACAAGAAAACTGTCCTTTCTTGCATATTCCTATGCTGCCAAATACCTGAATTTAGAATCTTCTTTCTATCTTCAGGCTTTGTCCTTAACAGACATATGTGAAACTGAAAGGAAAATAGAGATTTTTAGTTATGCATTAAAAGAAGTATCCTTTATTTAATTCCCTGTAGATTTTTACACCCTAGGGTAATATATCAGGTACTATTGGGATAAGTAAGTGTAATATTAATTTAGACTCTTTTTTGATGTTTGACTGCTAATGGATTTTAAGCCACAGCACTCACCCTTCTCCATGCCTCATCTGGGCAGGCTGATGTCAAAATCTGCATGTTCCCTCTTTTGGCACCAGTGGAAAGTTCAAACCACACAGCTCTTGCTTCTGTGCATGTGATGGTCTAACCACAATAAAAGCCAAGCTAGTCTCTTTGCTTAGTCTCCTAGGACCTGCTTAGAGGCCTTCCCTTCTCTCTGCAGAAAACTTCATGATGTGAATAATTAACCATTTCATATACTCTTTGTCCATATGAGCTTTGTCAGTTTTGACATATTTTGAGCAACTCATGCCCAAAATATATTTTGTTATCAGCATATGTAACCTTTTACAAAAGATGTAACAGTGAGAAAAGAAGACTGTATGGGACAGATATCATTAACTTGACATGTCAGGAGAAATGATATTTTGGCGTAAAGTTACTTAGGTGTACCTCGATGTTTAGGGGTACACAATTTTGTACCTACAGCCATTAAAAGAATCCTCACAAAAAATAGGCAAGTCATACTGTTGATATTTCAAAATCAGAAAAGAATTTCACCCATGAGATAATCCTGATTTGAATGGAATATAATACAGGTTTCCCACACTATCCAAAAATAGAGCATCCTATGAAGCCTCTCCTAAGCCAAAGTGGTATAAAGAAAAGAAGGAATTACCATTACTAAAAGATGGAAACATTTTTTAGCATTTTCAGGACAAAAAAGTTAACTATTAGACTCTCTTGACACACCTTGTTAATGGATGCACAAAATAAAATGAGATAAAGCCCAGCTGCTCATGGACACACTTAAAAGCTTTGGTAACGTGATGCTGAGCATAATGCCTGGGGAAGCTCGGCAGCGCCACTCTCATTGCTTGTGGTGGAGGCTGCCACTATAAAGCCTCACTGCAAAACAAATGCTGATCACCATTTTCCTTTTTTGCCTTTATCATAAAAAGTGAAAATCTTTCTCAAATTTCTTTTGGTTAGCAAAAACAGGTGCTCATTTATGTCTTTCATAGAAACAAAGTGGTGTGATGTGAAATTTCTAAAAGTAGGGGTATCTAAATCTAAAACTCTGCTTTGGTCATTACTAATCAAAAAGCAGCTAGTTCAACTAGCTTATTTTAAGCAGACTTCAAAGTAATCTAGACTTGTCTCTGAAGATTTCATTCTTTGATTCATCAAACTACTATGGATTAATGACTAATAAGAATTATACAAAGAAAAAACAACCATCTGAAGAAATTTAATAGTGATCTGTTTTCCCTCTTTTTTTTTAATATCCTTAAAGTAGATACAGAGATGAGAAAAATGAGATAGGACTCATTTTGTAGTTAAATTAGAGAATAGGATTAAAGACGGCAATGTGACAGGTGAGATAGAGAGCTCCTCCTAAAACCAGATATAATATGAAACTATAATTAATACAACTAATCCTGAAAGAGCAACAGGAAAGAAGTCTGCACCAGACTACATACACCTGGAGAAAAGAGCAGACCTCACGGAACAGGGTATCATACCAAAGCTATGACATGGGGGGAACCCAAGCCTTTCCCCCACCTCAGCTCACCAGTGAGAGGAACAGAAACAGAATGGGAAGGGAGTGGATGCCTAGGACTGCTGAACACCTAGCCCTGGATATCTGCTCTGGGAGCATGAACCTACACTGCATGGTGCTCTGATGATTTAGTGGGGTTGGAAAGCTAAGACAGGTGGAATACCTGGAGAGACAGAGATTCCAACTGCTTGTGGAAAACAGGGATTCATATCCAGCTGATCTGGGTGGGAAGGCTGAGAGACTTCCTAAAAGCAAGAGGACTGCTAAAGGGGAAAGGATTGCATAGAGATTACTACCCAGGAGTAAGGACAGGTAGAGAAAATTATCCGGGTGCACTCTGCCCAGCAGGTTGGGAACTTAAGTGATCTTTAGGCACTCTATTCCCCTGGCTGGCTACACAGCTCCAAGACCCCCCACCATGATATGCAGCCTGCTGTGTCTTCCTCCTGGCTAGCATGCACCTGGCTCAGGCTCGCAAACCGGCAGCCCCTCCCCTGGCCTCAGGTCAGCCAGAGGGAAGCCCGGCCTACAACAGCTACAAACACAAAGTATAGAGGCTTTAACCTGTGTGTTCAGACCACTGGTTCTGGCAGTGGAGACAGGCATAGCAGCCAGGAAGCAGGAAACAGCTCTTTCCTCCACACAAGCACCAACACCGCTCCTCTGCAACCCCTGACATTGCTCCAGGGGCTGAGCAGCTCCAGGGAGTAGAGCTTCTGGGCACTAGAGGGCACCACAGACAAATTAATGAAATGTCAAAGGAATGTAGTTCACAGCAAAATTATGAATACACCTGAGAAAGAAACAAATGAAATCGACTTCATGAATCTCCCTGAAAGAGATTTCAAAATAAAATTCATTAACATGCTCATGGAGGTACAGAAAAATATTCAAGAACTCAGGAACAAATTTAGGACAGAGATCCAATTGTTAAAGAACACAATGGAGGGTATTAAATGCAGATTAGATATGGTGGAGGAGATGATAAATGAAACAGAAATTAGGGAAGAGACACAGAGAGAAAAAAGCATCTCTAAGAATGAAAGAATAGTGAGAGAACTGTGTGACCTATCCAAACGGAACAATATTTGTAGTATAGGGGTACCAGAAGAAAAAGAGAGAAAAAGAGATAGAAAGTGTCTATAATTGCTGAAAACTTCCCCAACTTGGGGAAGGGGTTAGTCTCTTAGGCCATGGAAATGGACAGTTCTCCCAACACAAGGGACCCAAGAAAGACAATACCAAGACACATAATAATTAAAATGGCAAAGACCAAGGATAAGGACAGGCTATTAAAAGCAGCCAGAGAGAGAAATAAGATCCACATACAAAGGAAAACCCATCAGGCTATCACCAGAGTTCTCAGCAGAAACCTTACAGGCCAGAAGGGAGTGGCATGATATAGTTAATGCAGTGAAGCAGAAGGGCCTTGAACCAAGAATACTTTATCTGGCAAGATTATCATTTAAATTTGAAGGAGGGATTAAGCAATTTCCAGATAAGCAAAAGCTGAGAGAATTTAGCTCACACAAACCATCTCTACAGTGTATTTTGGAGGGACTGCTATAGATGGAAGTGTTCCTAAGGCTAAATAGCTGTCACCAGATATAATAAAAAGGAATAGACAAAGAGTACAGAATATGATACCTAATATATAAAGAATGGAGGAGGGAGAAAAGGAGGGGATAAAGAAAAAAATAAAACCTTCAGACTGTGTTTGTAATAGCATACTAAGTGAGTTAAGTTAGACTCTTAGATAGTAAGGAAGTTACCCTTGAACCTTTTGCAATCATGGATCTAAATTCTGCAATGGCAATAAGTACATACCTATCAATAATCCCCCTAAATGTAATTGGTCAGAATGCACCAATCAAAAGACAGAGACACTAAATGAATAAAAAAACAAGAACAATCTATATGCTGCCTACAAGAGACTCACTTCAAACCCAAAGACATACACAGACTAAAAGTGAAAGGATGGAAAAAGATATTTCATGTAACTAATAGGGAGAAAAAAGCTGGTGTTGCAGTACTTATATCAGACAAAATAGACTTCAAAACAAAGTCACAAGAAGGACATTATATAATGATAAAGGGGTCAATTCAACAAGAGGCTATAACCATTATAAATGTCTATGCACCCAATACAGGAGCACCAGCATATGTGAAACAAATACTAACAGAACTAAAGGAGGAAATAGAATGCAATGCATTCATTTTAGGAGATTTCAACACACCATTCACTCCAAAGGACAGATCCACCAGACAGAAAATAAGGAGACAGAAGCATTGAACAACACATTACAACAGATGGACCCAACAGACATCTACAGAACTTTCCACCTAAAAGCACCATAATACACATTCTTTTCAAGTGCACATGGTATATTTTCCAGAATAGGCCACATACTAGGTCACAAAAAGAGCCTCAGTAAATTCACAAAAATTGAAATTCTACCAACCAACTTCTCAGATCACAAAGGTAGAAAAGTAGAAATGAATTATGCAAAGAAAACAAAAATGCTCACAAACACATGGAGGCTTAACAACATGCTCCTAAACAATGGGTCAATGACCAAATTAAAACAGAGATTAAACAATCTATGGAGACAAATGAAAAAAAAAAACAGCCCAATGCTCCAACTTCTGTGGGATGCAGCGAAGGCAGTTCTAAGAATTATATAGCAATCCAGGCCTATTTAAAGAAGGAAGAACAATCCCAAATGAATAATCTAAATCCACAATTATTGAAACTGGAAAAAAAACAAATGAAGCCCAAAATCAGCAGAAGGATAGACATAATAAAGACCAAAGAAGAAATAAATAAAATTGAGAAGAATAAAACAATAGAAAAATTAATGAAACCAATAGCTGGTTCTTTGAGAAAATAAACGAAATAGATAAACCCCTAGCCAGACTTCTTGAGAAAAAAAGAGAATCTACATACTTAAACAGAATCAGAAATGAGAAAGGAAAAATCAGGATGGACAACACAGAAATACAAAGAATTATTAGAGAGTACTATGAAAATCTATATGCTAACAAACTGGATAACCTAGAAGAAATCAACAACTTCCTAGAAAAATACAACCTTCCAAGACTGACCCAGGAAGAAACAGAAAATCTAAACAGACCAATTATCAGTAATGAAATTGAATCAATAATCAAAAAACTATGCAAGAAAAAGACCCACACACCAGATGGATTCACCGCTGGATTTTATCAAACATTTAGAGAACATAATACCCATTCTCCTTAAAGTTTTCTAAAAAATAGAAGAGGAGGGAATACTTCCAAATCATTCTATGAAGCCAGCATCACTCTAATACCAAAACGAGACAAAGACACCACAAAAAAAGAAAACTACAGACCAATATCCCTGATAAACATAGATGCAAATATACTCAACAAAATATTAGCAAACCAAATTAAAATATACATCAAGAGGATCATACACCATGATCAAGTGGGATTCATCCCAGGGATGCAAGAATGGTACCACATTAGAAAATCCAACAACATCATCCACCACATAAAAAAAAAGAAGGACAAAAACCACATGATCATCTCCATAGATGCTGAAAAAGCATGCGACAAAATTCACCATCCATTCATGATAAAAACTCTCAACAAAATGGATATAGATGGCAAGTACCTCAACATAATAAAGGCCATATATGACAAACCCACAGCCAACATCATACTTAACAGTGAAAAGCTGAAAGCTTCTCTAAGATCAGGAACAAGACAAGGATGCCCACTCTCTCTGCTTTTATTCAACATAGTACTGGAGGTTCTAGCCACGGCATCAGAAAACAGAAAGAAATAAAAGCATCCAGATTGGTAAGGAAGAAGTCAAACTGTCACTGTTTGCAGATGACATCATATTGTACATAAAAAACCCTGAGGAATCCACTCCAAAACTACTAGATGTAATATCTGAATTCAGCCAAGTTGTGGGATACAAAATTAATACACAGAAATCTGTTGCTTTCCTATACACTAACAATGAACTAGCAGAAAGAGAAATCAGGAAAACAATTCCATTCACAATTGCATCAAAAAGAATAAAATACCTAGGAATAAAACTAACCAAGGAAGTGAAAGACCTATACCCTGTAAACTACAAGACACTCCTAAGAGAAATTAAAGAAATTAGAATACTAATAAATGGAATCACATACCATGCTCTTGGGTAGGAAGAATTACTATTGTCAAAATGGCCATTCTGTCTAAAGCAATCTACAGATTCAATGCAATCCCTATCAAAATACTGACAGCATTCTTTAATGAACTAGAGAAAATAGTTCTAAAATTCATGTGGAACCACAAAAGACCCCAAATAGCCAAAGCAATCGAGAAGGAGGAATAAAGCATGGGGAATCTTGCTTCCCAACTTCAAGCTCTACTACAAAGCCACAGTAATTGAAGCAATTTGGTACTGGCACAAGAACAAACCCACAGACCAGTGGAACAGAATAGAGAGTCCAGATATTAACCCAACCATATGCGGTCCCTTTGGTAACTGTTTTTTAAACAGTGAAATGTGCTGTTTTGTAATAAAACTTTCTCTAAGAATATTGAAGTTCTAATTGACATGAAAATGGATGACATAGAACAAAGGTTAGGAGAACATCAGAAGTTAGATTGCCTGAGATTAATTCTTGCTCACTCACATCCCTGTTGTGTTATCTTTGACAAGTTTCCATCAGTGTTTCAATTTGTCCTGTAAACTGGGGAAATAATAGTACCCACATCATAATGTCCTTGTGAAGACTACAAGAAATAATACATATTAAATCTTTAAAATTCATCCTGGCACATAATAAACATCTAATAAATATTAACTATTATTATTTTTATTTTATGAATTATTTAAAATTTTAAGCTAAAATGGAATTATGATTATTCAGGGTAGTTTTTAGCCTTTTGGGGTAAAAACAATCTGTGGTTTCATGATGCAAGAATTGTAATAATACACTCCTTCCCTTACACACAAATTAAGAGCATTTTTGAAGCCTGTCAATTTTTCTATTTTGTTTATAAATATAGATATATATTTATTCTATTATACATATCATTGTTGTACAGCTCTTGGACAATAAATATTTCCCCAGCTTAACTAAATTTTGCCTCACTAAAGTTCTTTATTCACTGAGTGTTCCCCTTCCTTTTAAATAATAAAGCACCTTACCAAATAGCTTTGATTAGAAGCAAAAGGGAGAGAAGAAAATGAAGAAATCAGAGGAGAAATACTGTACCTTAGCCTGGCCTGGCGACTCTCTGGGAGAGAGCTATCACCTGGATTGATGCTGGGATGCTGATAGCAAAAGGCGACAGCACTACATAGGAACATTCTGTGCAATGTGGTCAGGCAGTGGACAGTGGAGGCTGCTGTTTGCCATTTGCTGCTCAGTTGTCATTTGTGATTGCTGAGCTGAGTTATTCTGGAATTCACTTGAAACCCATGAGGTTCACAGTACTGTTATTACTACATTAGGTTGGCTGCAGAGAGTCTGAATTTTTGTTTTTCATTATTCATATGGTAAAAGCCTCAAGTCTCAAGGCAGCAGCCAGGACCTTTGTCATCAGTAACTATTTATAAGCAATTACAGTTGCTCTTTTCAGGTATACTGTGCACAGAGTGTAAAGGAGAGAAGGAGACATGAGTATTAAATATGGATTATTTCCATGTGTCCTGTATATATGGACTTTCTTCCTCTTATAAAAGTACAATATAAAAATATCATACCTATTACTCAGTAGTAATTTTTAACTTTTTTGAAATAATTTTAGCATTATAGAAGAGTGAAAAATAATACAGAATTCTAATTTATCCTCCATTTTCCTTTAGATTGATAACCTACAAGTCTATAATATAATTTAAATAACTAAGAAATCAACATTAGTATCATATCATTAACTAAACTATACAATTTGTTTAAATTTGGCCAATTTTCCACTGATATCATTTTTCTGTTTCAGCATTCAATGGGTAAGTTGTCCTTTTTTGTTTTTTTGTTTTGTTTTATGTAAGTTTCAGGTGTTAACTTAATTCAACATTGGTATACACTACAAAGTGGTCACCTTCAAAAGTCTAGTCATCATCCATCACCCTACATTTCATCCCCATTACCCTTTTTGTCCATTCCCCGTTCCCCTTCCCCTCTGGTAACCACCAATCTGTTCTCTGTACCTATGAGTTTTGTTTTGTTTTGTTTTTAGATTACACATATGAGTGAAATCAGATGTATCTGTCTTTTTTTCTTCTGGATTATTTTACTTAGCATATACTCTCAAGGTCAATTCATATTGTCATATATTTTTGTACTATTAATTAGTGTCTGTTCTTTTCAAGTTAGAGATCCCTTTAACATTTCTTGTAAGGCTGGTTTAGTAGTGATGAATTCCTTCAGTTTCTTCTACCTAAAAGACTCTTAGCCTCACCTTCAATTCTGAATGATACCGTAGCTGGGTAAAGAATTCTTGATTGGATTTTTTTCCTTTCAACACTTTGAATATTCCATGCCACTCTTTTTGCCTATAAACTTTCTGCTGAAAACTCTGCTGATAGCTTTAAGGGGTTTCCCTTCTACATAATAACTTGTTTTCTCCAGCTGCTTTTAAGATTCTCATTTTATCCTTAACATCCACCATTTTTAATTACAGTGTGTCTTGGTGTGGCTCTCTTTGATTTCATCATATTGCAAACTTGCTGGGCTTTCTTGAACTGTATGCCTATTTCCTATCTCAGATTAGGGAATTTTTTTCAGACTGAGTGTCTGTTTTTGCATTATTATCACCATTTTAATGCTGCTCAGTCTGAGGATCAGAGAGATTAGAAATTTGCCTACACATGATCTGGAGAACATTGTTCTTGTGGCCCCATATCTTAGGCTCATTCTACTAGACCATGCTGTCTGTCAGCACACAGAACAGATTCACTGCCAATAGTCATTACTTTTTTAGTTGGGGGTAGAAGAAATGAGAAGTCTTTTCATTAAAATGTCTTTGTGTTTATAAATGTGTAGTTTACAATTGCTTTGAAAAGCATACATTTACATTCATTTGGAAATTATACATTTAAAAAGATAAAAAATGGCCAATATCATTGAATTATATTATACAAATATATGTGTTTGTCTCCAAAACAATTTATTTTCTGATTTTCATTTATAGGCTTTTATTCTGAAAGACTCAATATTTTTTAAATGAGAGCTGATACTAAAATATTAAGAGTGCCACAAAGAACATTTCAAATTAATTTCTTAAAATGCTGTTCTACACTATTTTAATGTAAACAATTACAGTAAAATTTATCTTAAGGTAAAACATTCAAAATAAAATCCATATAAGGAATAACTAGTTTCTTCCTTATCCTTATTTGACTGACCCCCAAATGAAATCACCATTAAGAGTTTCTTAAAAATGTTTCTAGAAGAAATGGTAACATTTAGAATATTCTTTTCTTCTTTGTACTTTTTCCTTATTGAAATTACTTTGACAATTTGTACATACAATTATACCATATATACTCTATTGATAGCTGATTGTTACAATTATGGATATATTGTGATTTACTTTTGTGAATTAAATTGATAGCTTCTGTTATTTTCATGTTAATCAAAGCCATAAATTCCATGATGACAGATTAGGTAAGAGCGCCTTTGGGAATATCTGTAGAGGGAATTCCTAGGAGGAGAGCAATTGAGAAAATGAGAAAATGATGACAAGTAAATCCAGATTCAGTGGCAAATTGTCCTTCAAATACAAGTCCAGAAAAATTATAAGACCAAAGACATATGAAGGTACCTATTTCCCACAATCTTCCCAACGAGTACTAATAAACCTCAAAAAAAAATTGTATTTACCAATTAAGTTGCTGTAAAAGGGACCGTTATTTTATTTTGATTAATATTCACTTAATTATGAGATAGAACATCTTTTCAGATATTTAATGAACAATTGTATTTCTTGTCATGAAAAAATTTGTTTTTGTGATTCTTTTTCCCCCACTACATTTTTTCTCTCCCTAATTTTTTTTTTCTCTCTGTGGTGTCAATGGCAGAATTTCCAGAATCTCCTGCCTTGCCTTTGTTCATTTACATGTCAGTAGGTGCTTACAACTGCAGAGCCTCCCAGTCGATCTGGAGTAGGAGTGAAGAGAGGACAGCCATTCTCTCCTTCATTCCATTCATAGTACATAATTGGTCTGGCATCTGCCAGTTACCAAGGACATGCCAGTGTAGTTCCTCCTGAAAGGAATGAGCAGGAAATAGCTCACCATGGTGGCTGGGTGTGAGGGATGCTGTAGGAGATAGACAGAGGCAGGCCTAGCTAGTGAATTTGAGCAAGCTGTGAGCAATAAAAAAATGGTTGCTCCCAACCTGCCCTTTCCCTTGACTTTTTTGAGTTTCATCGGTTTCATAGGCAATTCCAGGAACATCCTTCCCCCTGGAGCTACAATCTCTTACTGATTATATTGCTCAATTGAAGATATTAGTCCATTATCTCCTGGGTGCTGCATCCTCCTCCCCAATATTCTGCTTCCATTTGACTTTATATATTAAATATTTTTCATTAAGAAAATTTGTTTTTGTTTTGGTTGTTATTTTAGACTTGAAATTATCAATTGTTTTCTTTCTAGTTTCTGGACTTTTGGTCAGGCTTAGAAAATTTTTACTCACTCCAAAATTTAAAAAAGTAAACGTGACAGATGTTCTATGCAAGTGTATGAGTGTCTGGGTATTAGCAGTTTTACTGAAGGATTGTTCACATGCTATAAAATTCACTCATTTCAATAAGTATAAAATTTAGTACCACAATCCAATATGAGAGAATTTTATCATCAGTAAAAATGTCTTATGTTCATTTGCATTCAATCCTCATTCCCATCTTTACTCTTTGAATAAATTTGTGTTTTCTGAATATTTCATATTAATAGAATTACAAGGTATGTGGTCTTTTGTGTTGGGCTTCATCTACAGAGTATGTGCTAATATACATTGTTTCCAATCCAGGAATATTCATGTCTATACATTTATTTAGATTTTTAAAAAATTTCTCACCAATATTTTGATGTACAGATTTTACACTTCTTTCATTAAATATAATCATATTTTATTTTTGATATAGTGAATGAAAATATTTTATTTTCATATTTGTATTACCATTATGTGGAAATCTACTCTTAAAGATATATTGTGACCCTGTTGTTATCCATTTAAAATGCTCTAATTGATAAAGATGAACATAGTTTTATATTGGAAAATTGGAAAGTACACTGAACTAGCTGTCACAATATTATATAATATTTAAAATGTATATATAATTTGCATCAAAACACATGGGTTTCACTTTAGATGCTTTTGTCAGGTTACTCAAAACTTCATAGGTTAGATAACATTCCATGACTGAGCTTTTTAGACATCTAGTGTCCCTGTTCTGATGTACCAGATTTCAGTGGTCTTCACCAATCATTACGGCAACCAAAAATACCCTATGATTTTATAAAAATACTCCCTAGAAGATACTATACTCTGCTGTGAATCACTCTGCATAGCTCACTGTGTAATGTCTGAGCCCTTGTATTCCCCGATACTGAGTACACCTTATTCTTCATAGTGCAGCACAGTACCTGGTGTGTAGCATTCAGCATGTCTGTTAATTACTGTATTTTGAATGAAACCTTGGAGATTTCCAGCAATAAATTTACAAGCTAGTTGAGATGATTTCATAGATGGGGCTTCACCCATATTTATTGCTTCACTCTAAAATTAGTGCTTTTCACATAAAGGCCTCATTGATTTCATTTTACAGATTGAGGCACTGAAGGTGTTTAAATTACAGAATTTTTTTTTTTAAACAGAATCTCAGTTCGATTTAAAATATCTTTTGAATTAGTTGAGATCATGGAGATCATTTAGTTTAATTGGTCAATTAGAAAACAAATCTCTTTATAGCATCACTCATGGTTATCTAGGCTACTTAAAAACCTCCACTGATGTAGTTAATATACTTAGTAGATATGAATACTTGAGAAGGAAGCCCTTTGTTTTGTTGGAAAGTTATTTATATTTAAATAGAAAATTTAAATATGTCTCCTTTAATCATAGTTAGTCATATGTTTGGCCTCTAGAAGGGTATAATTTGCTTCCAGTATTGAAATAATAACTTGTTACATATGCAAACTCAGCTGTAATGTTTCCTTTTGGATTCTCTTCTCCAGGCACAGTGAAACATGTCTTCAACTTCCTTAACTTAGTTTTATTTTTAATCCCTAATCATTCTGGTCACTTTCTTCTAAACTATTTGACTACTGAAATGTTGTATTAAAAAGTGATGCTTAAAATTAAGTATATTTCTAATGAAAATCATGTGTTTTTTCAAAGCAATAATCACATTATTTTGTAGATGTTTAATTTTTTTTATACTTTCTTACAAGGCTGGAAAACCCTTGATGAAAATATGTTATCTTATAACCTCTACATGATGACTTGAATTAAAATTATTGAAATGTCTTAATATCATCATATAGTACCAGACCATGGTTACATATTTAGCTTGATAGTAGATTGTCAAAGATGAGATGTTGATGTAAATAAGGAAATGTAAAATTACTGCCACCATATCCTTTATCATACTGAGTGTCTGTTTATTTATAGTACAACTGGGCATAGAATTACCAGATACTAGATGTAAATAATATTGTTCTATAAAGCCATCCAAATGGAAAAAAAAATGAGAGTAGAGAAAATAATTTTTCCTAGAAGACTCAGCCTTTGCAGATAACGTTTTTTAAACATAGTTTTTGCTCTTCAAGAGCCCTAAAAATTCTATCCATCCAAGTTCTGCATAACACTTGGTTTTGCAGGAAAAAATGTGGTAATGTCTCAGTACATTTAATAGACTGAAACTTTTTAGATATGTTGAAGTTTGTGTTCATATTTTATTTATTGTCGTTCATTGCTTTCATTCATTTTCATTCCTAAGACTTCCTCCTTTGATCCTGAATGCATGTGGCAGACTTCTTTTGAGTATCTGCCATACTTGCATCCCCAGGGTTTTTTTTTTAATTGAAATATAATTTATATACAATATGATATTGGTTTTAAAAGTAAAACACAGTGATTCAATAATTATATACCTTACTAAATGCTCACCACAATTAAGTATAGTTATCATCTGTCAACATATAAAGACATTTCAATATTATTAACTATATTCTCTATGCTGTACTTCCATCCCCATGACTAATTTATTTTATAATTGGAAGTTTATGCCTGTTCATCTCTTTCACTTGTTTTGCCCACCGCTACTGCTGTGACAACCACCAGTGCATTCTCTGTATTTGTGAGTGTTTCAGTTTTTGTTTGTTTTATAAGTTCCACATGTTAGTGAAATTATACTGTGTTTGTCTTTCTCTGTCTGCCTTATTTCCCTTTGCATAATAATCTCTAGGTCCATTCGTGCACACCACTGGATTTTGGAACAATAAGGGACTCTCCTGTTTATGCCTTTTACTCAAATTAATGTTTACTTAAAAACATCTCCTGTCCCAAACAGTCCCAACCCAATCAAGAACTGTTACGCATCAAGCTTATAATTTCGTTTAACTGCTCATGTGACTTTGGCGAGCTTTTTTAAACCAATGGAGTAGTAACACTTTCTTCCCTACGAGTTTTGAGTATTGAAAAATATAAGGCAAAAGGCAACTTTCATTACTGGTGAGAATGCAAATTTGTATGGCCACTTTGAAAGACAGTTTTGTGGTTTCTTGCAAAACTAAACATACTCTGCCATATGATCCAGCAATTACAGCCCTTGGTATTTACCAAAAGAAGCTGAAAGCTTATGTCCACACAAGAATGTGTGCAAAGGTGTTAAAGTAGCTTTTTATTCATAATTGCCAAAAACTTGGAAGCAACCAAGATATCCTTCAGTACGTGAATAGATAAACTGTGGTACATACAGACAATAGAGTATTAAATGCTAATAAAAAGAAATGAGTTAACAAACCATGAAAAGACATTGAGAAAACTTAAATACGTACTACTAAGTGAAATAAGCCAATCTGAAAACGCCAAATACTGGATGGTTACAACAATATAACATCTGGAAATGGCAAACTATGGAATAACTGAAACTCAGTGGCTGCAGGAGTGGGGAGAGATAAATAGGCAGAGCACAGAAAAATTTTAGGGCAGTGAAAATACTGCATATGACACTATAATAATGTATACATGTCATTATGTATTTGTTCCAACTCATAGACTTTACAACGCCAAGAGTGAACTATAAAGTAAACTGTGGAAGTATGGTGATTATGGTATGTCAGTGTAGGTTCATCAGCTGTAACAAATGTATTGCTCTGGTGAGGGATATTAATAATGGGTAGGATGTGCCTGTGTGTGGGCTTCAGATATATGAGAAATCCTTATACCTTCCTCTCAATTTTGCTGTGAACTTAAACTGCTCTGAAAACATAGTCTTGATTAAAAATGAAAACATAATAAGATATCACTTCACATCTACTAAAGTGCCTATACTTAAAAATGCAGATAATAGAAAGTGCTGGTGAGGACATAGAGAAATTAGACCTCTGAGGCCTTGATGGATGAGAGTTTTAGATGGCGGGATCATAAAATGGTACCATCTGATGGCTCTTCCAAGTTAAACAGAGTTGCCATATGACCTAGCAGTTCAATTTCTAGGCATTCACCCAAGAGAAATGAAAACATGAAAAACTTGTACATAAATATTCATAGGTCCTGTTCGGAATGATTGTTCCTAATAACCAAAAGTTGGAAACAACCCCTATATCCATCAATTTATGTATAAATACTTACATGTGGACAAGTATGTAATACCCCCCAAAAATTGTCATTTTTATTGTCTTTGTTGAGAGTTTATTTTTGGACAAAAATCACTTTGACTTATGTTTTTAAAAATAATTCCAATATTAGAAAGAAAAATAAGAATTTGTCAGTTGTATAAAATTAACTCGATTTGATTTGCAAATTGCAACCACTAAATACTAGCTTAAAATACACATATTTTTGCTAAATTAAAAACTAAATAGGCAGAAAGTACATGGGGATAACCATAAAAACTGTCATCTTATTTACTTAGAATCTTTCCCAGTGATCTGCAAGAGAAGATAAACATCCCAGAAATCAAATATGAAGTTGATACTATGTAAGCAAATTAAACACATTAGTTGAGATAGAAAAAATAATACCAAGGGTCAACATAAATAAATGTTCTAAAAGTGATACAATTATAAAAATGCAATCGAATTACATAATAATTTATATAAGTATCTCAGGGAACTTATGTCTATCACTTCTTAGAGGGCTTTGGAAAGCAGAGTCATTTACAGACCTTTTTGCAAATACCCTGAATTTATAAGACCATGAATATAAGCCTTAAGCACTCAAAGTTTTGACTGTCTGATTGTAGTAGATGAGAAAACTTATTGAAAGAAGCCATATTTGTTTTCACTTAGAATGGGTTCCTTTGGATAAGCTACTATTTTCAAATCAGAGTAGCTCCATAGCAGTACATAACTCTTTTCTGTCTTCTGTTCCTTTTCCTTTGTGAGCCATATGGGTTCTATGTGTAGGCATGAACATTCTATTTTGGTTTGGTTTGGTTTGTTTTGATTTCTATTTTCCTCTAGTTTTTCAGTAAATGCGCCAGCCCCTATTGTATTCTATACCTGAGAGAAATAAGAGCAGTGGTGAAGAGAACAATGAATAAACAGATCCAGTAAGTGAGAATATGTGGCATACTCTAAGATTAGAGGGCAGGTGAAATGTATTGAGTTACACATTATATCTATTTTAAAGCAGGGAAGTATAGGCAATTCAAAGATAGTACTTGAGACATTGCTTCATGTGAACTTTATTAATTTTCATTAATATTGGTATAATTTTTAGAAGTTGAAGTCAGCATGAATTAAACATAGAGTAATGAATATGAGTGTGGGTCCCTGATGTTTAAGAAGTCTGATTCATCAGGGCATTAAAGTTTATGTGACAAAAAGATTATCACACTTTTCCACATATTTAAGTTACTAATCATAATAAAGTTGCCCTTTATTGACATCTGTTCAGTTTGTTATCAGCATTAACAACTGGTTGTAATTGAGAAAAATAAAAATCTAACATTTTAGAATGACCAAGTTATTTTGTTTTTTCTGGATTTTGTTTTGATTTATTTTTTGTTCTCTGGTTTTATTTTGTTTTATTTTTTGCTAATCTCTACCCATTGGCTCATTTTAGAATGGCAGAGTTCTTAAGAATGAGAACAAAAGAAGAATGAAATAATATTCTGAAGGAAATATCCCAGAGGCAATTAAATCTGATGAACAAAACACCAAAAAGTACACTGTATACTGTGGATTGATCTAATCTTAGCAGGGGGATTCAAAAGCCTGCATTAGATGACAACTTTATTATTTTCTTTAAATATGCAGCTGGCTCTTAAAATTATTATTGTGTTACATAAACAGAAATAGTAATTTAATGTGAGTTTACCAATATTTATAAAAACCTTAATATCAATGAGATTGTTAAAATAGGAGGGATGAATATATGGACTAATCTTACTTTCTTTCATATCAGTTCTTCCTATTATCAATATTCAATTGGATTGTCTTCTTCAAATATTTCTGAGTTATATTTTATTTATATTATATATGTTGTTATTGGAAAGCACAGTGTGAATTACACATATGGGAAAATATTTAATTTACAAATATATTTAAATATAACTTTAAAATTCTATGTATTTCTTAAGTAAGTCTATCTTGGAAAAATATAAATTTAAAAAACATACCTATGGTTTTATGCTCCATTTTATATTGCTTTTCGTGTTGTTCAAGATAATAGTATTTTTTTATCCTCATGAATGAATCTCTGAAGGTGCCCATGCATCTCCAAAGCCTAAATGGTTTTCATCAAAGACTGGAGTCCAAACCTCTTGGTGGACAATTTAATCTAGTCAATTTCTTGCATGATCTGTATTTAGCTTACTCAGGAGGTTTTAAATGGCACAAGAAACCATTGAAACAGTAATTCCTGAAAAAAATGCATTATGCATTATTTGTTCTACCCTCAATAAGTGACTTTATTCAGTACAATATTTGGGAAGTCACTTTTTCCTTATAGTTTTTCTTACTTTTTAATGCCTTGGGGAAAAGAAAAGTAGTAGACTTTTTAACACATACTAACAAATATAAAGGCAACTGCCAAAAACTGAATAAATCTATGTTTATACATTCAAGGGGCTATTGAATGGGAAGCTCATTTTAGTGGTTTTATTTACCAAAATAAGTAAAGTGGGAAGGTTTTTGTTAAATTCCATTCAAAATGAGTTTAATTACAGTATCACAAATAGACCATGGATGAAGTGACATTTCATATAAGACTCTTATTGGGTTACATCATCAGAAATAGGAATTTAATGTGAACCACATATGTAGTTTTAAATGTTCTAGTAGCCACATTTTTAAAAAGGTGAAATAAATGTAATTTTTTAAAAATTAAAAATGAATATATCCAAACTAATACCATTTGATATGCAATCAGTACAAAAATTTCCATGTGAAATAACTTTTTACTAAATCTTTGGAATCCATTAAACATTGGAGGATTAGAGTGTTTTAAAAAGTAAATTAACTTTTTAATAATTATGGTTTCCTAATAAGTCAGTTACTTTCCATAGTGATACTAGAAGGAAGCTTGCCTGCAGGTGGGAAGCAAGGAGTTTGCTCTCTTAACAAAGCCCATCAGAATTACACAGATTTTAAAAGGACATATTTCTATGCACTCCCCAAATTTTAGGAAGAACCACTTGAAGAGCAGACATTGTTTAGGAGGAGGCATCATTAACTTTCACCTTCTCCAAGGTCAAATATTTTGAAAATTGCTGGCAAACAGTCAAATTTATTGGTGGAAAGAGCGACATAGTTTAGGTGGTTGTTGTACAAAAATAATGAGAAAAAATAGTAAGGAAAAATGAACTGACATTATCAAAAAGATATGAACCAAGACACCTATGGGATTTAGTTTGGGAGCAGTATCATTAGGAAAGCATGGCAAGAATGTGGGGGGCAGGGCACAGGGAAGGCAGTATAGCACAGAGAAGACAAGTAGTGTCTCTACAGCATCTTACTACGCTGATGGGCAGTGACTGTAATGGGGTGGGGGGGGGACTTGATAATGGGGGGAATCTAGTAACCACAGTGTTGTTCATGTGATTGTATATTAATGATACCAAAAAAAGTTATTGCCAGATTATGGAAAAAAAAAAAGAAAGGAAACATAGGAAGGAAAAGGAATTTAGATAAGAACAAGAAATTTTATTTTCATTTCTTGATGGGGGTGGAAAACATAGTACATGAAAATTTTCATCTGTATTTTGCTCCTTTCTAACTATCTAGCTACCAGAATTCCTTCTCTCTCCAGAGATCTCACTACTCACACATGGACACATCAGGAGCTGGGTTTACGTGGGAGTTCACAAATCCGTGATTTCTTTTCTTTTTTTTATTTTCTTCCCCCTTTTCTGTGTGTCCTCCTGGTCAGTCTCAGTGGATCCTGTATGAGAGATGGATGATATTTGCTGTCCCTAGTGAGAACTCTCTTTTGTTTCTTCAACTTCACTTTTAGTTCTAAGTTCTCCTGTCTTCTTTTTTGGCTTAAAATATGAGCAATTCACTTCTGCCTAGAGATATTTCCTTTGGTGGAGGAGATTGAGAAAAGGGGCAGTTTCTGGAGGAAAGGACACTTTACAATAGCATCTAATCCTCTCCTCCTACTGTCCATGGAGTTATCACTGTTCCCCACCCCATTTCAATCTCTAAAACATATAAGAGAGAGATGTCTACATTATGAAAGCACTCTCCCTGTGGACCACACTGTCATCCAGGAGGCAGGTGAGGGGTGCTTGTCTCTAACCTGCTCTGGCTCTGGGTTCACCTGACCAGACTCTCAGGGATCCCCTTCGCTCCACTTGCCTGATGTTTTCAACTGCAGAACTGAGACAAGGGAAGGAGCCATCACAGCTCTCTGATTGATCAGTTCTGTGGCAGTCTTAGATTGATACTCAATTAGCTGATTTAGTATCTGGTGTCAAATTAAGCTTTTTCTCCTTAGCCAAAATTGTATTCAGCAACTGCAAGCATTATTCATTCTGGTTATATTAGCGCTATTCAGGTTCACCTGATAAAGTTTCTGGTCTTTCAACCCTGCACTATATATATATATATATATATATATATAAACCTGATGGCACATTGTGCTAGTTTTATTTAATAAAAATACAAAAGCAGAGTTCTTTTCATGGTGTCACAGGTGTTGTTTATAAATTGGTTGCATGACTCTTAGTTTTCTTTGTTAAGACAAAAATAAGTGTAGGAACCATTCATGAAAGAAGAGAAAAAAAGATCATTCTCCCTTCCCTGTGAAGCCTTGTGAAAAATTGTAACTCCTGGGGGAAAATACCTTTGAACCGAAATCAAAGGGAGAAATAAAGTAGGAGAAACCAGTTTATTGCCTGCAAGCAGTTGTCCACTTCTCCTCACCTGTGTCTTTTGCTACCCAGCTGCAAAAAAGGGACCCCATCCAACCTCTCCCATCCAGATATGCCCTTGCTCCCCCTTGTAATTACCTACATTGCTATGGAGATGGACTACCTCTCTCCACCCCTTGGAAACACCTGCTGATATGGAGATGAACTAAGGCCAAGCAAGAGATTCTGGAAATGATGCAATTTTACCCACAAAAAATACAATGTAAGCTTTCTGTTTTCCAGATTTTTCTGATAAGAAACACTCAGTGGAATCTTATCTTTTCTATCCCTTTTCCTTCCATTTTTGGCCCCAAAGTAGTGGCGATGGAGCATGGAGTGTGAGAACTCAACTTAGTCATTTTGCTCTACCTTTATTTAAAAACCTGCTCCGATACCCAAAGCCAGAGGAGTTGATTTGACAAACTTCCTAACTCCTTAATGAAGACAAAAAGCAAACACCCCCACTAAGAAGAAAGACCTGGATATATTTAAATTCCTGGTACTTCTTCAGAAGCATGGTCTTTTTATGGTTTGAATTCTACCTTCCAAATTCATGTGTTGAAGTCCTAACGTCCAGAGCCTCAGAAGGTGACCTTTTTGGAAATATGGTAGTTGAAGATGTAATGTAGCTAAGTTAAGATTGGGTGACACAGGAGTAGGATATTTGCTTTAGATTTTATTATTTTTAAAGAACTGAAATGTTACAGATACACATAAAACCTTGTCACCATTGATTCTTCTTTTCTTCTCGAAAAGTAACTACAATTTTAAAGTTGGTATATACCATTTATGTTCATGTTATTAATATAAAAATCAATAAATCAGTACTTATTGAATTGTACCAGAAATTGCTCTGAGTATTTGACATCATGTCAATTCAATAAACTAGCACCTATAGTACCCCCATCTTACATGGAGAACAATGGCCTTAAGAAGGTAAGCAGCCATCTGAAGTCACATGGCCTGAGGAGCTGGACTGGAAATTGGACCTAGGCATTTGGCTTCAGAGATCATATATTTAAATGCTGTCTTATATATTCTGAACACATACTACATATGTATATGCCTATAAGCCATTTATGAAACTATTTTTAAGTGTGAAATGCTTAAATTAATGGTAATATACTGCAAGCCTTCTCATCAACCTGCTTTTCACGCAATATTATGATTTGAGATGTGTCCATATTCACAGAAGTGGCTCTATGTCACTTATTTCTTTACAAGGCTATGAATGTTTCTTAGTGTTATGAACGATTTCTACCCCTTGGAACAATAGATTGGATGAGTAAAGGGCAAATATGAAAAAAAAAAAAAGAGTTGGAAATAGAGACCCAATAGAAAATCAGATTTTTTCTCAGGCAGAACAATAAGAAAGTGGTACATATGAAAGTTGAGGATCTAAACAATGTTCTATTAATACTGACCATGTCTGAATATATATCTTAGGAAGTCATTGTTATCAGGTACATGAATCACACTTGAAAACCACTGTTATAGATAATCAATAAGGTTCTGTATTTTCCAGCAAAGTTGCTGACAAAATCTAGTAAGAAAACTTCAACTAGATGTATGAAGGCATTTATAGTAATGGCTTGTTATGAAGAATCTTTTATGTAGTACTAGTGAATTTAGTTTCTGGCCCAAAGTATGCAAAAGTTAATTTGTTATTTCTGTTTCTTTTCTTTCATTCATTTTGATTCATTATTTATCAATTGCACTGTATTGTGTAAGGTCAGTAATATATAGAAAATCATATTTTAGATGGAGGTTACTTTTGTAAAGAAAATAAACCAAAGGAAACAGAACCAGTTAGAAGGTAAGTACAGTCACTCAGGCAAAGAAAGATCAGACATGTACATATGGGCAGTGGGGCTTGAAACTGGGAGATCTGAAAAATGTTTAAAAATAAAAATCAACAAGGGAGAGTGACCAGTTATTTATGATGAGAGTGGAGGAAGGAGTCAATAATAACTCTTAACCTTATCAAAGAAAGGTATCTGTGAATCAAAGTTAGTTAAACTTTACTGATGAATTGTGGGCTTTCCAAAGAGAAACAGATATAATATCAAGTTGAAGAGGTTAGAGAGAGATCCATTGCAATGAAATTGACTTTTAAGGTGGTAAAAATATATTTGTATGTAAGAATATTGTTGATCCTATTTTTCTTATAACAAGAATCATATATTATTTCTTATGACATATGGTATCCACTGTATAAAGCTTGGACAATATGGAAATATACAAAAGGAAATAAAAAGTATTGGTATGCCCTAGAAATAACCTATATAACTCCTGCATATGTCTGTTTAAAACATTTAAATCATACTGTGAATATGTTGTTTTAATACACTTAATATTAAATTATAAATGATATAAGCAATTATATGCTTATATTTTAATATTCTACACCTATTATAAACATATCATTTTAATATGATTAATAACCATTATTTTTCAATCCCCAATTCCTGCATACATACAATATTGTCTTTTGATTTGCTCTTACAGATAATGCCAAAATGAAGAATAAATAACATTATAGCTGCTACTCCAGCTGAACAAGTTGAAATATTTTCATTTCAATCCCTTAGTATTCCACGTTCTGGAGTTTTCTAGAAGAAAACCAATTGTCCTAAATATTAAGATGCCCTTAGAATGGGCATCTGAAGGCAAACTGTAATTTGGAAAAATGGCTGTTAAATCAAGGCTGCTAAATTTGCTTTGCACAGTAAGGTCTGCACTGTTATCTTAATTCAAGTTAAAACTTATTCTAAAAATGTTTCCTAAATTCTAGCTTTAATATTGTTACTCAAATTATTTGGAAGATTTAGGTTCTATTTAGAATACTTTAATATTAGAATTAATTTGAGTTTTTGAGGTCCATATTAATCATTTAAATGAGAAAATTACTGAAGAACATATTCATTTTTAAAATATTTCAACTTAACTACTAACTTGTTATTCATTACTAGCTCTAAGTCTCTGTTATTAACCTGCAAGTCTAAATATTGTCAAATCAACTTAACTAACATGGAAAATATTTAGGATGAATGACTGAATTTTTCTATACCATAGCTCCTTATGGAAGATTAAAATACAGTATTAGTATTAGGGAATTACGTTACCTAACAGGCCTAGTCACAATATAATACTAAGTTTACTTTTACAGTGTAACTACTCTGGAAATGGCTTGACAGATTCTTATTAAGTTTGACACTACAAAACCTGGGCATTCCATTTTTAGGTATTTATTCAAAATGAATGAAGCTTAGGTTCAAACAAAAAGCTCTCCACAAAGTTCATAATACTTTGACTCATTATTACCAAAATCTGTAAAGACCCTTCAATTAGTACATGAATAAGCAATTCGTGATACATCTCTGCATTGAAATATTTATTCAACAATAAAAAGGAACAAACTCTACTGTTACATGCAACAGCGTGGGTAGATCTCAGATACGTTATGCTGAGTGGTAAATCCAAGTTCAGAAGGTAACAATCAACACAATGCCAATTACTTGATATTCTTGATAAGGAAAATCTGTAGGAATGGAAAATACGTAAAAATAGATCAGTGATTGTTAAGAGTTAGAGGTGGGTGTGGGGGCTAAAACACAAAGAGACAGGGTATAATATTTTGTAGTAATAGAACACTACTATATATTGGTTAAAGTAATAGCTTCACTTCTGACTACTTTGTATTAAGATTCACAGAACTGTCACCAAGAAGAATGAGTTTTACTGTATTCAAAAAAGAAAAGCATTTTCCTCTAAAATTATCCCACTGAAAAGTAATATGTTCCTTTAAGAAAAACAAATGCTACACTGACAGTTACTTTATCACTTTACTTTAAAACTGTTTCCTGAAGAAATTTTAAAATCCCATAGTACTGTAAGTTATTGGCAATACTTGCATGTTTTCAAGGAAGGCCTGGAAATATCGACTAATCTACCATATTTACATCAGAAAGTCACTTATACAATTAATAAAATATTATCATTAACAAAATTTATTTTAACTAACTGGGCTTTATCCTTCTGGGCTAATATAATTTAGCAGCTTTAACTCTAAGATAATAACTATGAAGTATAAACTGAGGAGTAAGAATATAAATGTTTTTCAACTACCCACAATCCCAAGCAGATTTCTGAAATCAATAAAATATTTTTTTCTAGAACGCTTTTTTCTATTACTTACTAAAGGAAAAAGCTTCTAAAATTTATTAAATGTTCAAATTGTTATTTTAAGTGGAACCACAATACACTTTGTACAGGAATCTCAGAAATTCCTTCTCCATTCCCTTTCCATGAGAAAAATTGACTGAAGAAAACAGGTAGCAAATTCAATTTTAATACCTATAACACTTCATCCAGAGAGTGTGAAATGCTGTAAAGGAAGAGAAACATGGTAGGAAATACAAGAAAGTCATTCTCAGTACATGTCGGACATTGGTGGCCATTTTAATCTGTCTAAAGGTCTCTTAGAGACACTGGGTATCATCATATTAGAGTCATTTCAACAGAAGAGGGATGCTGTCTATTATTGTATTTATTATTGCATCAGCTGCTGTATTAATGGACTATAAGGGAACAAGGGCAAAAATCCAAAAGGCCATTTAGGAAGATATCAGGACCAAGGAGGCTTACAAGACCAACCAATTACTGAGAGGCAACTACTTAGAATTAATAGAGGAAGTTTCTAATGGTCTGTAAAGTACATGTTGTGGGAGAGAGTGTAGGAGAAATAAAGATAATAGGGAAATATCAGGGATATAAAGATAGGAATCATCATTAATATAGTAGGTTCTTGAACACAGATAAGTAATGAGAAGGAAAATAAGACAAGGAATACTAAGACTTTTTTTTTTTCTATAATGGAAAGGTAAACATATGTAGAACAAACTTCACAGTGAATACCACTTCAGGAAACCTTCCTACCATAATTACAACTGACAGACGCTCTTGCTCAATGATGTGGCTTCAGTCAGGTCCAGCTGTCAGAATGGCAAACATCCCATCAGTGCTGCCAAATTCATGGGACATGGGGGCCAACATAAAATGGTTTTGAGGATTATTCTGAGAAAATAGAAAGTTACCAGAAAATAGTAGCAAAGCATGTTTTCCCTGAAGATTTCCAGAGTGAGTTTTATAAAAACTTTTGAATCTCTGTGAAAATATACTGAACCATGTTCTGTTCTGTTTCTGAACTGTTTAAACCCCTTGAGATCTGTAGGAATTGCTAACAAGCTCTTAGCTGTCTCCATCGTACCACATTATATTTAGAAAGACCAATTTGTTGCATCTCTGGGCAATGTACTTCACACAAATATCTCTATTTCACGTTTCTTTTCTAATTTGTCTCAGTATAACCTGTGAACTGTTAAAGTTCTTTGGCCTCCATCAGGTAGAAATAGAAAAATGAAGAAGCTTTATCTATTTCCAAAACATGATTTTCCCATTAATTTCAAGCTGTTTCATACTGTGTTTTAGAAAGTTTTCTAGTGAAAAGTGAAGGGTATTTACAACTGCTATATGTTTTAACTGTTGCAGCTGTTTATGATTAATCTAGAGATTGAAAACAAATGGGATACTTTATATTTGTAGTGCATTATGATTGTAAGTAAACTATATATATATTATTTCTATGACTTTTCTATTTTTTATTGAAGTCTTAGTTATAGGTAAAATACAGTCTAAAGTTAATGATTTTTTCTAAATATTAATGATACTGAAATATTCTATATCAGACTTTATGGAAAACTTAAGGAAGTGACCAGAGGAAATTTTGTAGCTTTACACCCTTTTATCAATAAAAATTAAAAATATAAGTGAATTTAATCCCCAGCTCAAAAAATATATATATATATATATGGAAAAAGGAAAACAAGTGAAACAAAATAACAAGAAAGAAAAGAATAAACATAAAAGCAAAAATCAACAATGTAGATATTGGAAAACTGCTGATACATAATTACAAGTAAAACTTCTATCTTTCATAAAATTCACAAAAATGACCCATTATTAGATGAGCAAAAAAAAAGACAAAAGCATAAATAATTTTTGTTTAATTATTAAAGATCTCTCTGCAATATATTTGAAAAAAGAAATGTTAATTTCCAAGGGAAATAAGATTTGTCTATACTGAACCTACTATAAAACAAACGCCTATATATAGGCTAATTTCCACATAAGAATAGGAATATTTACCAAGAAACTTCCTCACAATAAATCATCAAGCTCAAATAATTTCAATAGAAATTCTACCAAAATTTCACAGACTGGATAATTCTAATACTTTCCAAGGTTTACCATCACATAGAAAGTAAAATAAAACTTCTAGTACTTTTTGTGAAGTAAATGTAGCTTTTATACCTGAACCTGATACAGTTAAAAAATAAAAATTATGGAAAAATGTTCCTTACTAATACTGACCAAAAGTTCTAAAAATACTAGCAAACATAATCCAATACCCTATTAAGAAACTGATATGCCATGACTGATATTTATTCTAGAAATACAATATTGACACAATATTAGGAAATCCACTAATATGTATTAGACATCACTAAGATCAGCCCCTAATTGAATGATTTGCTAGGAGGACTCACAGAACTCAGCATATAGTCATATTCATGGTGTGATTTATTACAGTGAGGGAATAGAAAACAAAATTAGCAAAAGGAAAAGGCATAAGAAGGAAAGTCTGGATGAAATTAGGTACAGGTTTCCAAAAGTTCCCCCTACAAGTGGAGTCACATGGGCCATACTTAATTCCTCAGCAACAAGTTTTGAGAATGCATGTGAAATATTGTTTACCAAGGAAGCTCATGAGGTACTTAGTATCTGGTGTTTCTGTGAGGGGCTGGCCACCCAGGCACCCTCTGCTTAGCATGCATCAAAATTTCAGACTTTGATAAGAAAATAAGTGACTTCAGCATAAACCACATTGTTTGTACAAATAGTTTAGGCACAGTGAACCTCTCTTACATATTAGATAAACTTACATAAAAATTTAGGTTTCTCCCAAAATCCAAGTTCCTGGACACCAGTAATGGGTCAAACTTACAAGAAGGCTTTCCAGTGAATAGCAATCAGATCTGCCAATAGCAGACTCTTTTTCTGCATAGATCTAAGGAGACAATCTGATTTTCTGGGTCCAGATGGATTGGTGAATGCTACCAAACACTTAAGGAATTATACTAATTCTCTAGATCTCTTTCAAAATACAGAAACAGAGGAAAAACTTCCTAACTCATTCTATAAGGCCAGTATTACTCTATACCAAACCCAGGAAAAGACATTATAAGAAAATAAAACTATAGATCAGTATATCTCATGAACTAAGATGCAAAAACCCTCATCACAATATTAGCAAATTGAGTTCAACAATATATAAAATTAATTATACACCATGGCCAAGTGGGATTTATCCTAAATATGTAGGTTGGTTCAATATTTGAGAATCAATTAATGTAGTGCATAATACTAGCACATCTAAAAGAAAAATCACATAATCATGTCAATAGATGCAGAAGAATGATTTGACAAATTCAACAACCATTCGTTTTCAAAACTCCTAGTAAACAATAAATAGATGGGGAATTTCCCCAATGTTAAAAGAATATCTACAGAAACCCTGTAGCTAATATCATACTAATGGTGAGAAACTCAAAGCTCTCCTAATAAGATGAGATACAAGGCAAGGACGTCTCCTCACACCGCTTCTTTTCAACATCATACTGTAAATTCTAGCTAATGCAATAACAGAAGAAAAGGAAATAAAATGCATATTGATTGAGAAGAAACCTAAAAGTGGCTTGGCAGGTGAGGTAATTGCCTATGTAGATATCTGAAAAAATGACAAAAAAAATCCATCCTTGAATTAATAAGCAATTATAATAAGGATACAATATACAGGGTTCTATCCTAACTACCACCTCACACTCCATTTCTTTTATTTTGTTTGAACATTTGGAATCTTTTTTCTTTGTAAGGTTTTATTAGTTATTGTGTCACATTTTTCAATTCTGTAGAATATTATCTCTGTTGGCCTTTCCAAGTCTTGTCTTGTATTATATAATTACATTTTCTTAAGTTAAGAAATTGAAAATTTTTATTTCCACAGTTATTTTATGTTTATTAGTTTTATCAACACAGATTACATGTTCACCCAGATATCTTTCTTTTAAATTATGTATTCTAGCTCCTTAACCAGTTTGTAAGTTTCTTGTGGACTGTGTCTCAAAGCATGTAAGACAGCTTAACACACAAGCAAGTCAGTTTATAAGTATTCATTTTACAGGGGTAGATTGCAACAGAAAAAATAAAGATAGGCAGTGAAAAATAGGAGTTGCCACAAATCCTCTGACAAGTTGGGGCACTTCTCATGAAGAGTATTTGGGAGGCTCCATTGTCAAGGTTAAGCATGTATGGATGTTCCTCAACCCAGCTCTGCAAACTTCCTTCTCTACTGGTAGAATCAGAGAATTTGATTATTCTAGTACTGTGTGCAGTAAGTAGGCAAAGATTGTTTTCTCACTTACTGATATGGCTGCTATCCATAGGAAATCAGCAGATATTAAATTTTCATTGTGGGCTCCATTATAAAGCTAGCATTATTTCTTTTTTTTTTAGAAATTTTTTTAATTGGGTTATAAAAGTTATGCAATATTATATTGGTTTCAAGTATACAACATAGTGATTTGACAGTTATGTACATTATTTAATGCTCACCGCAGCCAGTGTAGTTACTGTCTGTAATTCTGTATTCTCTATGTTATACTTTCATGCCCATGACTAATTTATATTATGATTGAGATTGTATGCCCTTTATCCCCTTCACTTTTTCACCCACCCATGCTAATGTCTGCCCTGTGGTAATTACCAGTCTCTTCTCAGTACTATGAGACTACTGCTGTTTGTTTTGTTTTATTCTGCTTCTAGATAAATCTTATGGTATTTCTCTTTCTCTACCTGGCTTATTTCACTTAGCATAATATCCTGAATTGTTTCTAACCCACTGAATTTGCAGCCAGTTTCACCCCACTTTCTGCACTACAAACACTACAAAGAACAGCAGCCTCGACACTGCAAATTTTCCTCAGGTACTTGAGAACTGAGTTGTCCTCATCTCTTCTGCAGATTCTCACAATCATCAATAATAATGCTAATATTGAGGTCCTCTTAGCAGAAATTGTGGGTCAATGGACTCAACAGTGTGAAAATAAATGAAATTCCTCTGCCATCCTTTACCAGTGAAATCCATTCATTCAGTCACTAACTCAAGAATATATATTATGTGCTTACTTTGAGCAAAGAAGTGTTTTGTAATCTAGGGAGAGAGCAAGTAAAACTTAACAAGTATTTTTGCCCTCTTAGAGCTTAGTTTATATTAATAGGGGGAGAAGGGCCATTAAAAAAAAAGACAAATTAAACATTGTACTATTTTAACTGCTGCTATGTTATGGAGAAAAACAGCAGAGGAAAAAGTTAAGGAGTACGGGGTGGGGAAGAGTGTGGTCAGGGAGAGCTTCGCAGTGATGTGACAGTTACTTGAAGGAGGAGGGGCTGAGTATGCATATCCTGAGAAGGAGCAGTCTTCTAATGAACACCTGGGAGTGAGCAAGACAGTAAACTTGAAATTAGCAAATTTCTAGAAATTAAAGAAAGAATAAAGTTTCATACATAATTTATGGATATAAGTGAAAATATATTTAATGCTTTTCTTATTAAAAAGATACAAATACATTAAGCTCACTAATATTAAATAAAGATTAGGAGTATGCAATTAAGCTAAACAGTAAAATTAGTGGAACTTAAGAAAAAGGATTTAAAGGCAGATTATAGCAGAGTTCTGTATAGGTAAGTAAAATAGAAAATACCTAATAAGTGAGAAAATAATAACATAGTTAAACTAAAATGAAGCCTTAGAAGAAAAATATAAAGTCACAATGTACAAAGACGATGTATAGTGACACTTGGAAATATAAAGAATAGGTAATGTTCAAGAAATGACTAAAGTTGATGTAAAAATACTTAGAACACAGACATACAATAATAATAATATTTCACATCAGAACGATTTTTAAAAATACCCATAAGTAAATAAGGTACCAGGGAAATTTTAGTTTATTTTCAAGGGACAGAAATATTCAATGCTATAGAAATGTTTACAGCCCACCTAAAATATCAAACCATCTTTAGGGTAGCATCACAGCTTGACAGATATATAAAATATTCAGAGAAATTTTGGTTATGAATGTAAATGTAAAAAAAGTGAATAAAGTAACAGCAAATTGACTTCAAAAGATTTTAGATAAAATAATTTACCATGATCAACTAAGCTTTATTCAAAAAATGAACATTTATTTAATTCTAGATATCTTGTTACTACAAATCAGTCGACATTATATTATACAAACACATAGTTAAGTGTTTTAAAAGTATTTATTGAATTGGAGGCAATGTTCCAAATAAAAATTTAAATAAAAATTGGACTATACAAAAAGTGCCCAAAGAATCTTTACCAAACTTTAATTGCACACATCATAGTAAAAATAAAACACTAGTCATATATATCAAAACCAGGAATAAGACATCAGAGGCTCTTATCATTACAATATTTTAAGCATATTCTAAATTTTCTAGATTATTCAGTAAGAATGTAAAATGGAATTAATGGCAATAAATACCATTAATGCCATATAAGAAGATAAATTTTTACTATAAATAGCTGATCTTGAGAAAACCAGAGTAGTTACATACAAATCAAACCTTCTCAGATCACACAAATTTCTCTGTTCCCTGCTATAATTTTGGCTATTCTAGGGGTATAAGAATTTCTCCAAGAGATTTCATATAGACTTCAGCAGTGTGAATTAGATCCACAAAATTAATGGAAGGGAGAAATCTTCTCTGGGAGATGTCAGGGAAGAGATTTTAAGACCAGGTAATCCTGTGCCTAAAAACAAAAGTAATCATTCATTTTACACAAAAGCATTTCAGAACATTGTTTCAATATAGCCATTCCTTCGTTTAAAGCAAAATCTAAAAAACTGGTTTTAAAATATTTAGATAATTAAAACTGCAACTTTTGTCTCATTTTTCAAGCCAGAATTTTTAATGTAAATCTGGATTTAACATTGTAAAGATAATTACTCCTTTAGTTGTAAATGAAATTCCATTAGTTTTTAAAAAGAGGTATTTTTTTCTCCCAAAACATGTACAAGTAAATAAAAATTATTCCAGTGATTCCATTTTGGCATATCAGAATCTACACAAAAACAGTTTTATTATATTAGTGCTCATAGTATTCTGATATTTCTACTTTTCTTATGCTAAGCCACTTTTATTTTTCTATAGTCTATAATTATATTTAATGTATGTATAATAGTTCAGTGTTTATGTGTATGTGGTCTACAATAATTTAACATTTTAATGTTAGATCATTCATTTCTAATTTTTGAATTTTATTTAAGTATTAAGTATAGCTGTAATATTTTATTTATATTGAATTATTTCATTAAAAATATTAAATTACTAATTATAATTTATTGAATTATTAATACTACAGAGTAATTTCATTGCCATATCAATGTGAATGAACATCTTGTCACTTGCTGTATAATGCCATTTGTTTTAAAAAATATACAGTTTATAAATTCTTGTAAGGGATAGGTATACTGATTTCACTGTAATATTTCTTAAATGCTTTTTAACAATTTCTACTTTAGATAGCATAAAATAATATCTCAAGACTGTATTAATTTGCATTTTTGTTTTGAATGTTAATGACCAATACTCTTTATTTTCATATTCTATGGGATTGAAAGTTATTTTTAAGCTGTTTATTATTATAGGTAGACAAATTAAGTACTGAATTGTGTTCATCTAAATACCTAATTACATTAATCTAAAATCAGCTGTATTTTCCCAGACAGATGAATTATTAAAGCAAAGATTTGAATAGGCAAAAATTATCTGCAATAGTATTTTAAAAGGCATTTAATTTTGTTCCTTGTGCATTTATTAAGCTTTTACTTCATTTATGTAGAGCATAAAAATATTTCTTATCTTATGAAAGGGATATATGTCTCCTTGGGATTAGATTCTTTAAAGAATATGACACTTTAATGGTTATGAGATATGAGCTCTTTACAAGCCTGATTTTTAACAGATCAAGTTAAGCTAAATAACTGAGACAGGTACCTTATGGTAAGCTCCCTAGGAGAAATTACAGTACACGGCTACTCTTATTTTAATGATGTCTTATGCTCATTCTTATATGAAAGAAGAGGAAATGAGGAATCATTATGAACAAAGAAGAAAGCATGGTAGAGAATATTATTAGATTTACCTAAACCTATCCTTTTGTACTCACCTAATTTAAGCATTTCTGAGGGCTGATATGGTTAAAATGTAGTAAAATCATATAGAATAAAAAAATCCTCTTGGTCTCATACCTCCAATATAAACTCTGTATTATATATACAGATATAACTGCAAAAAATAATACAAATATAACTGCTGTAATTATTTTGTAAGACAGAAATCTGCTTTAAAAATGTGGACGATCTTTGTCTGACTTTAAGAAACCTTACCCATCTCTAATTATAGGAGTACTCTTCCCCTCCCCTTCTACGTATTATAGACTCAAAACACCCCAAACTTCCCTTCATTCTCTGAATAGACATGCTTCAAGTCTTCTTGCAGATTCTTCTTTCTCATCTGTGTTTGTTTCCTATGGGGGGGAGGGGTGTCTAACAAACTACCACAGACTTGATGGCTTAAAGAACACTAATTATTAGCTTGCAATTCAAGAGAAGTCTTAGATGTTTCAGCTGTGTATCACCAGCATCTCTGAGACTGCTGCCTTGGGCTTGTCCTTTCTTCATTTGTCCCCCATCCCAAAGGTATAGCCTTCCCTTCACACCCCCCACCCTGGACATGAACTTCTTGCCTAAGGACTGTAAGAATAACTCATTTGAAAATATACAACCAAAAGACTCTTCTCAAAATACCAAACATTCCATTTTTTCATAGGAGTTAATTTCGCACGGAAAATGGTTCAAACTTGAAATCATCATACATGAATTCTACCGGTGAAACTAGAACTTAGGACACTGTGAAACATACAAGCAGGAAAGCGCAGTGGGCTGATGGTGTAGCCGGTATCCTAGTGCGGCAAGAACTCTTCATTATGATTGTATTGTTCTGGTGAAATAGTTCTGACTGCCAGTGGGAGACTACTATCTAGAATTGCCCACAGGTCTCATAGATGATGATGGAAGCCCAGAAGCAGCAACCCTTTGGGAGCTTGAGGGAGAAACCGATTATACAAGGTAACATTTCTGAATATTCTTCACCTGTGTGTATGGATCCAGGTTTGTTAAACTATACCACACACATTGTGACAGTGACTATTAATTGAGATAATGCTGAAAATGTAAGATCTCAGTAAAGCCAGGAGATGGAGAATTTGTGGCAGTAATTTATTTACCAAAAAATGATCTGCTGAAGAGACTTGGTGCTCTGGTAGCTGAAGAATATCTGACAGTAGACTCCAGAGTCTAGTACTGTGCTCTAGTGCTCAACAACACAAAGACAAGGATATCTGAAGTGCTCTTCCTAAAATTTTAAGGCCAAAGGATGGTGGCTGTGTTTTGTAAATGAAACCACCATACCTCCTTCTATGAGACTTTTTATTCAACTTAGTTTAATGTAGACTTGAAATTAACTTTTTTCATAAAATGAAAGCAACACAGTATGACCTCCACCAAAAAAAAAAAATAATAATAATAATCCAACACTGGAGTCTAGATGAAATAATGACAGAACATAAATATCAGCTCCTGAAAAGAGCCAAAAGATGAGATCATGTTCAATAACTTATTTATCAAATCTGGTTCAGTGCTATGCTAACATTGAGAACAAAATAGGTATGGGAAAGATGTTGGATTCTAGTAGACAGCCAAGCTAATGGGAATGACAGACATCTGTGCCATTTTTTCTTTCTAAAACAAAGTTGATGAAGAACATGAAACAGCTTGGGTATAGGAAAGGTACCCAGAAACCAAATCATAAGGTAGAGAAATATTCTATAGCTTGAGAGAATGGAATAAGTTATGAGTATCTTCTGAAGTATACAAGAGTAAAAATGTATTTCAGACCTCTTGAATGTATGGACGCTAACTAGGCAGTGATGGTCCTTGCTCTAACCAGTGATTTCAGAAAACATTTACCTATAACAGAAAGCCTTGAAAACAATTTACACCTTTGAGAAAGACACCCTAATTCATAGAGAGCTACTTATGAATGACATTTGGGACTTCCTTAAGATTTAACAACTTTTTCTACTGGTGTGTTTACTCAACACAATATACCATTTACTAGACTTAGATGATTATTGAACATCACACTCCATTTTTGAACAATTAAATCTCACCTTTGACACATTTGAACTTCACTGTAGTTAATATTTCCTAAAACTGACTATAATGCAGGGCTAAGCCTCTATAGAGATTCAGGCTCCTGTAGGGAGATTGAAACCTGTGAGGGTTTCCTAGACAACAATCTGAAAATGGTCGAAAAAGGAAGATCTTTCAAATGTTGGCAAGGATGCTGAGAAATGGGAACCCACCTATACTGTTGGTGAGAATGTAAATTGGTGCAACAGTTACAGAAAGCAACATGGAGGTTCCTCAAAAAACTAAAAATATAAATACCATTTGACTCAATAATTTCACCCTAGGAATTCACCTGCAGAAAACAAGATCCCTGATTCAAAAAGACATATGCACCCCTATGTTTATCACAGCACTATTTATAATAGCCATGACATGGAAGCAAGATAAGTGTCCATCAATAGATGAATGGATAAAGAAGATGTGGTACATATGCACAATGGAATATCATTCAGCCATAAAAAAAAAGGAAATCCTATCATTTGCAACAACTTGGATGGAGCTAGAGGGTATTATGTTCAGTGAAATAAGCCAGGTGGAAAAAAGACAAGTACCAAATGATTCCACTTATTTGTGGAGTATAGTAACAAAGCAAAACAGAAGGAACAAAATAGCAGTAGGTTCATAGACGCTGAGAAGGGACTAGTGGTTACCAAAAAGGATGGGCTTGGGAGGTTGGGGAGTTAGGAGAAGGGATTAAGGGACACAATAATTTGCAATCACAATATAGGTTGGTTATGGGGACAGTAGTACAGCACAGAGAATACAGTTAATAATTCTATAACATCTTATTGTGTTGATGGACAGTAACCACACTGGACAGGGGGAGAACTTGATAATATAGGTGAATGTTGAACAACTGTGTTGCATATTTGAAACCATCATAAGATTGTATTTCAATGATACTTTAATAAAAAAAAGAAAAAGGAAGAGTTTTTAAGATTCTTCCTTGTGTCAAAACTCATGCTTTACTACATGTAATGCCGACACCTATCTGCACCTATGACTACTTACCTGTTGTCATTTTCCCTGCCCCCCAATTTTTATTTCCAGTGGGCCATTTAATTTTCCAAAGAAGAAGCAGAAGTAGCCCAGAGATGATTTCACCTTCTGTGAACAATAGACCAGAATAATGATTGACCAACCTAGAAAAGATAAAACTCTAGAATTTAATGTTTGCCTGTTCACAGGATTAATACAGTTCACTTAAAATTTAACTGAAGCATATGGACTGACCTGAAATGGTCTTTGGGATCAGAAACAAAATAAAGGATCTCTTAAATTTCAAGTTTCTCCTTACCCACAAAGTATCACTTCCACACATAATACATATTTTGTGTTCTAAGAAACTGCTTAAGTCTGTGTCCATTTTAATTGAGACTTTTGAGTAAGATAGAAATTACTGATTGTACTAAGCAGATTGAATAAAATGAATGTTAACTCTTTGAAATACAATTGAAATAATTTGCTCCTTTTGACACTATTTTGGTACATCAGTAAAAGACTGTACTAAAGGATCAGACACACTGTAACTTTGCATATGAACCAAGAAATTACCACTTAATAATTAATCATAGTCTAATTGCAAAGTTCAAAACATTACATCATAGTTTTAAGTATGTGGCTGTCCTTTACCATGACATTTCCTTTGAGTGTAGTATTTCATTGAATCTATGATTCACCACTCTATTGTATGCCACTGAGAACAAAGACATTATGCTTTTTAAAATATGACAATTATTTCCTTTACTTTAAAATTTTATTTCCCATTTTCATAAAAGAACATATTTTAATAGATTATAATTTTTAAAAAGTACATTATTTTTACATGAAAATTTAAAGGAAATTATAAGTCAAATTAATTGTAAGTGAAATTGGCTATGTTCTGCTTCAAATTTTTCACATTCTGATGCAAACTGATTGAAACCTTTCCCAGTTGCTAATAAGCTGTATCTGTCTTTTTCTACATCATAGTATTTCCTCAAAAGAGTTGCTGATCCAACTTTTCTAAATTTTTTTTAATATTGCATCTATAAAAAAACTGTTAGGTGACTTGGAAATTAAATTCAAGGTGCATGAGAGAGAAAAACAAAAGGACTGAACAGATGAATGTAAAATATTAAAGAGAAAATTAATGATCTAGAGGATTGAGCTACAGAATCCTCCCTGAAATCAGTGCAGCATTACAAATATATCTGAGACAAGTTAGGAAAAGTGGAAGATAAAGCAAAAATCCCATCATTTACCAAATAGAAATAACAGGAGGAGATAAAAGGAGGTGGATATATGAAATAATAAAACATTTGCTAATTCTGAAGAAAGATAAATTATCAGATTAAAAGGCCCAGGGCATACCAAGCAAAATATATAGCTACATACATCGAAATACATCTTAGTAAAATTTTAGTACCAAAATTACAATTTTTAAATAATGTATAAAAGTTACAATTAAAATATATATCATCCTTTTTTTAGATATTAAAATCATTGCTGTATGACCTAGATTTGAGAATCTTACTCATAATGGCTTTTGATTAACAATATAAAATTTTCAGAATGTTAGGATGATTTAGTATTTCTCTTAAATTTCCAAATAAAAACTTAGGAGACAAAACATATATAGTAAGGAATTAAAATTATATATTAAAATAAAACACTTCAATTATCAGTTTCCATATTTTATAAATTTATGTACTGTAAGATTTGAAAAATTGGATTTCATCCTGCATTATATGTCATGTAAAATTGAGTTGTTATATTTTCTGATATTTAGTTATTTAGTTATTACAGTTATATGTAACAATTATTATAAAACAGTATCACACATTGAATTATAATATAATTATTGCTGTTTTTGGAGATGTGTATACCTACAGACAATATATTTTTGGAGGGGAAGATCTGTTATAAAATTTGAACGACTGAATAATAAATTCATAACATAATTATGACCTTATTTTTTTTAAACATACTAATTGATGCTAATGCAGTTTTTTTCACTTTGGTTTTCTTCAGAAGACCAATATTATTGACCCAGGTTTAGTTTTTCTTCAGGGAATATTTTATAACTGTTTGCAAATATTCAACTTTATTGAGCTTTAAAATTTTTGCTTCCTCAGAGGTAGTGGTTCACTACTGATTCAAACATGGTTATTCGTTTCCTAAGTTGTTATTCGATTGCCATCCGCATTATCCTCTTTGACTCAGGGAGAAGAAGAATCTGTTTAAATACCCACCATTAACTTCCTGAATCCTTGTCTCTCATGTCACTGCTGAGGTGCTGACAGATTCACAATGTGTCCAGAACATACCATTACTTGGGCATCATCAGCTTTGTTTGAACCAACGATGATTGACACTGATGTTTCCTTGATAGAAATTGTATTTTCTGGGAAAAATAAAAAGCTAATATATTTTATTTCATTTGCATTTTTAAGACTTGTTTAACAAAAGCACAAAAATCATACTAAAATAAACACATTGCCTTTTTGCCTTTATATTTTACTCTTACTATTCAAGAAACTGAAAGGCCGTAAGACCTATGATCTTACTTTTTATGCAAATTTCATCTTTTAAAAGGAGAAAGAATAAGTGGAGGAAAAGGATGATATTCTTACACCAGTGTTTAGGAAGCAATGCAACAATAGGAGCCATGTGCAAGGAATGTAGTTGAAATAGTTCTCCAATAGCCAGATCTTTCTTAGAACTTGGACTGTGGCCATGGAAAACACCATCTTTCACTTGCTTATTTGTAGTCCATATGTCTTCTATCATGAAATGTCCAAATCTTTACATTGCATTTTGAAAATTCTTTATATATTCTCTCTCTATATATATATCTCTCTCTCCCATGTCCTATATATATATGTGTGTGTGTGTGTGTGTGTGTGTGTGTGTGTGTGTGTGTATATATCCTTCCTCAATTGTGTGTTTTGAAAATATTTTCTTCCAGTCTGTGGCTTGTCTTTTTATTTTCTTACAGACTCTTTCAAAGAACTGAAGTTTTTAATTTGGTACCATCCAACTTTTGTTTTTTTTTAGTTTTGAATTGTGCTTCCTGAGTTGTATCTAAGAAATCTTTACCTAAGTCAAAGTCACACATTTTTTCTCATCTTTTCATATAAAAGAGGCATAGTTTTATGTTCATATTTAGGTTTATAGTCCATTTTGTGTTATATTTTGTGTGATGTGAGAAATTTACCAAAGTTCACTTTTTTTTTTCATATGCCGTCAAGGTGTTCCAGCACAATTTGTTGAAAAATCTATACTTTCTCCATTCATTTACTTCATAACTTCTTTGAAAATCAATTGACAATATACATAGTGGTATCTTTCTGGACTATAATTTCTCTTCCATTGATTGTTGTGCCCTTCCCATTGTCAATTTCCCATTGTCAATATCCCATTATTTCATTTATGCAAGCTTATGGCAACCCTTGAAATTAAGTAATGAGAACCCTCCCCAAATCTATTCCTCTGTTTCAGAATTGCATTGACTGATTTAGTTACTCTTCCTTTCCATATGTATTTTGAATCATTTTGCATTGTACTAAAAAAAAAAACGTTCTGGGATTTTTATTGGGATTGAATAAAACTGATGAACTAATTCAAGAAAAATTGGCATTTTAATTGAGAATTTAGTTCATAGAAAGGGTGTAGGGTGTATCTCTCAGGTTATGTAAGTTACTTTGATTCTGATAGCGTTTATATATATTTTTGCATATATAGCACATATATTATTAAATTTATGTCTAAGTATTTCATGTTTTCTGGTCCTGTATTTTCTTATTTTTCTTTTAATTTCAACAGGACCTGAAGTCCACTCCCTTCTGCCCCCCACTTTAAATCCTGATATTGTAATTTGCGTCTTCTCTATGTTTTCCTTGATCACTCTGGGTTTTCTGATCTCAAAGAAGGTGTTTTGGTTTTGTTGATTTTATCTATGGTATTTATTTATTTATCTGTTCTTAATTGGTTTTAACTCTGATCTGCTGAACTGTACTATATGTGTATGTAGGGGTGTGTATGATTGAATCACTCTAGTTAAAAGCTTTAGTTTCATTGTGCTACAGTTCTTTTCAGTGCACCACCATCTTCAAATATTTCTAGCATCACATTGTGCTTATTTTGGGAAGTTGGAATGCTAGAGGATTTATCTCAATATTCATGCTCTTCCCCCAGGTTATGACCTTAACAATTTAAATGGTGTTAAATATAATAGACATAAGATGATTTATAATAAAATTGTTGATTTTTAATGGTAATATGAACATATAGTGAATTTAATGTTGATAAAGATAAACCATTTTTCAATGAAACCAGGCAGTAACTTTTCCCATTAACATAAATTTCAAGTGTTACCATTTTTTACAATAGCCTAACAAAGATTGCAAAGATGCCACAGCCAGGGTAAAGATAAAAGTTTTCACATGTCTCACTTATTCAATCTGTTTAACTATGAAGTAAAGGTTGATTTTTTTGTAATAAGCACATTCATATACATAAAGGCCACACACACACACACACACACACACACATGCACCTGCATACATACATATGCTATGGCTATATCGTAGAGGACTTACTTTAGTATGCTAGTGTGATTTTTAATCATCATATGTTTCCTGACATTACAATAACCATGAAACTTCAATTTCTTTGAGATAATAACAACTTGAAATAATTTGAGAAACAAATAGAATTAGAAATAAAATATTAGTGTGATGGTTGTTTACATTGGAGCCAAATGTCTAAATTATTTTTCTGACACTCAGAAAACTGTATATAAGCAAGCAACCTTGATACAGGTATGACATTTGTGAATGGAGAGTTGGAGGAAAACAGAAATGAGTAGAAAGACTTAGTTTGTGGTGCTGCTCTGAGAAAGTGTCTGTCAACCTATGGGAACCCCAAGCAAGGAATGCCCAATAAAAGAATTCTTTGGGTACGAGTGTCCCAGATATAGTACCTAACTCCCCTTAGACTTTATTTGGGAAGAGTCTGAAAAGGCAGAGTATGAGTGCTGTGATGGGTACGAAAGGTACAGCAGCTGTAGGGAGTTTGCTAACTATGCTCTTCACAGCAGGTTCTTTGAAGGGAGACCTGAGAGCCAAACCCCATTTTGTGTCATGGCAAGTAACAGGAATATACTAGGAAATGAGTAACAGAATTTTGTTAAAAAAGCAAAGCCAGGCCATTGTTGAATTATTGTTGGTATAAGTCACAAAAAATAAGGTTAATACAAAACTATATTATGTTTATTAAAGTGAGTCATGCACCAAAGCCTTATTTAGAACATGCAGATATTTAATCAGCCTTCTTGAATGGTTCTGGCTCATGGGACTGGTCAGCTCCCACTAGCTACCTCTGATTTCTTCAAAAATATTTTGCAGGGCTTCTCCAGCAACTCTTTTAACCCAGGCAGAAGCATATCTGTTTGGGTGGACTTCTAGGGCTCTTTCCATAGTCCCTAAACATTGAGGGTCAGATTTCTAGGCTCTTCTGCTGAGTTCTTCAGGCCCACCCCTACCAATGCCATAACCCTATTGAATAGGGCATGTGACAGCCACCACCACGTGGATTTCTCGGTGTCCACATTTGGCTCACCCATTGCGTTTGCCCTGACGAATTCAGCAGCTAGGTCAACCCAGTGGAAGAGCAGTCCCCACTCTCTGGCTTTCCTTCAAAAGCAGTTGGCCAGTCCTTCCCTCATCCTCTAGGTCTCTGCCCACTGTTTTTCACAGTAATGACTGAGGCACCTAACTCTGGTGTACCTGAAGGACAGGAACACTTTTTAAGCTCTTTGAAGGACTCCCTGCTCCTTCAATAAGTTTCACTAGGTTTAGAATTATGGGGAAATACCTTCTCCTCTCTCTTAAAAAGTGGGGTAGGGCTTCTAATTAGGGCAACAGTCCTCTCCAAATAAAGTTATTTACAAATCACATTGCTTCCACTTTATCTGACTCCTTAATCTGATATGACACTGGGGTGCATAGGCATGGAAGAGGCTCTGAAAAAACTTTGTAACTTTATATGAGTGGGATTTTCAATTCAACACTCATCTTGGTATTATAACATGTATACTATTGAAAACTTAATCAAACTGAGGAGGAGATATTGCATTCTAACATTCTGTTTCATTACAGTAAGTGTCAATCATGGGAGAAGCGTAGTATTTTGGTATCACAGAATAGGAGCCCTTTAATTTTCCTGAAGTTAAGCCATATGTTTTCATAGTCTGAAGAACTTTCAGAAATACATGTTTTGTGATCTTTAAATCATATATACCTGGAGATTATTGGTATAGTAATTAATAAAAATCTCCAGTATTTTGGGCTTTCATTCTTATTTGTACTAGTGTATCTACGACATGAATTAATTTTAAAACATACGATGATTGACTTCTAGCAGTCAAGTCACATTGACTATAAACATACTTCTAGTTTTATTATTTATTCAGTTAACACAAAAACAATTTAGCCATAGAGATTATAGTATTATGTACACAGTTGTTTAATTTACTACTTAAAAATGGTTGCTCTAATCAAGAATTTACAGTCCAGGTTAATTTTAATCAGAAAGACCTCTTTCCACACATAGCTGCTACAAGCCTGTTATCCTTATCTTAATCTACACCAGTGACTTGGCAGCAATTAGATTTGTTGGTGAAATGACTTGTTAGCTAAAAAAAAATTAGAAATTGGCTTTCTGAAGAATTTAATAAATTCATTATATGTTAATAGGCTAAGAAAATGTATAGACACCCTCACCTTCTCTAGTATTAATGAGCCTTAAGAATCTGGTAAGCCTTGTATGTCTGATATATTCAGGCATCAGTCTCCAGGTTTGATTGTTTAAAAGACTTAGTCCAATGAGTTTTAGCTTCCAAAATTTACCCCTGAAATGTAGTCATGTTTGTCTTAGATAAGTTTTCATGAAAATTGTTCTGAAAACACCCAAAGCCAAGATTTCTAAGCCCACAGAATATGTTGTCAGAGGTTTGATTCTTACTTGCTAGGAAATGTCTGTGTAACACAGGTAAAAGATCATTTGCTTAACACCTTTCGAGCTTTGAGGACTATCTTGCTAACTGCCACCAGCTATTGGAGATCTACCCAAAGACTAGTTCAAAACAGCAGTGAGAAGGAAGGATGAAGGAGTTGTGAGAAGGAAAGTGTCTGGATAGGCTCACAGTGAAGATTATGCTCTAAGTATTAAAAATGAGAAAAATTTATCTAGGTTGACTGGGACATATGAGGAAAAAAAATCAGCATATATTAATTTTTCTATATGGAAACGTTCAGAGAATGTAGTTTATTAAAGAAACTACTATGACTGAAATTTAAGGATTTTAAGATAGAAGTACAGGCAGGAGGAGAATTATGAAGAGTTCTATGTGGTATACTTCAGTGTTTTTCAAACTTTTTGACCACAAATTGTGGAAAATAAATTTTTGTATTATAAACCATTTGCCAACAACTGAAACAAGCATATTACAAAATATACCTATATTTTACTAGTTTCTATGTACTCTAATATTTTATTTACTACTCTTTTCTGATATATTTTCTTCTATTTTCTTGAAAGGCCAATATCAGAAACAATGAATGTATTCCTTGACACACCAATGAACCATAACCCACAGTTGACAACTGCCTGGAAGATTTAAGTAATTTCATGGGTGTTGAGCCAGGGCAATCAGGAGTGGTAAGCTGGCAGCTGGGGGGCAGCACCTGAGCCAGGTCATGGGGGTCAGCACTGGCCCTTGTGCAGCAGGGGGCGTGCATGGCATTTGCATGTGCTGACGGGAGTGGAGTATCAAATAACAAGTAAGAAAGTCCAGGCCAGTTGAGAATGAGACTGAGGAGGAAGAGAAATTTTTTTGCATGCTTAAGGGGACTTTCTCCCTGCTCATTGAAAAAGAAGTACCACATTTGCAATTTCCATTTGGTCTCCAAATTATGTCGTCATTTGTGCAAAAAGCACTGTCCAATAGAAATATTGTGCAAACCACGCATGTAATTTAAAGGTTTCTGGTAGAAACATTTAAAAAAATAAGATGGAGCAGGTTAAACTATTTTAACAATATGACTATTTAACTCAACAAGTCTATTAATAATCAAAATATAAAATGCTAATAGTATATTTTACTTTTTTCTTCCTACCAAGTGCTTGAAATGTGGGGTGTGTTTTCCACTTACAGGTCATCTTAATTTGAGCTAGACACATTTAAAGTACCCAATAGTCATATGTGATTTGTCATTTCCAAATTAGTCAGGATGGCGCTACAAAATGGGAAACACTGGAAGGTTCATGCTAGGGTATGAGGTTCAATTTGACTTTTAGAAAGACTTCTGTCTCAGTAATGCAGCAAAATAAGTAGAGTACATGGTTTGAAGCAGGAAGACTTGAATATTAGCTTTCTGGATTCAGGGCAGGGCAAATTTGAGAGGTAATGGTTAGAATTATCAGGACTTGGACACTGATTACATGTGAGAATTTAGTGGAAATAAGTTAAGAGGGAAGAGAGGAAGGAAAGGATGAGAATGATGCCAGTGTTTGTGGACCTGGCTTTTGAGTGGATGGTAGTGCCATTCTTAAAAATAATGTATCCAGGAAGAGAGTCACTACACTTTCATCTTTTTCTTTTTTCTTCTTTTTTTTAGTCCATTTATTATATTCTGTTGCTATCAAGGTTGCCTGACATAGTCCTTGATTTAGTGTGTTCTAATAGAGCATATCTTAGGAAACATACTGATAATTTAGAATTGGAAGCAACTGTATAAATTATTTGATCCAGTGGAATCTGCCTAAGATAAACTCTGGGGATTCAGGACCAGTCCTGTGAGTAGAACATGGCAGTCACTGGGATGGCCAGCTTTTTATTGAAAACTCACCAGCTAAAATTAAATTACTTTCTCAAACCCTCTTTATTTAGACATAAACCAGAAACTAAATTCCACCCATTTTAGTGTTTTTCTTGCCTCCAGGACTTTCCTCAAAACTTTGTACTCTGATGTTGGTTTCATCTCATACTTTCAAACTAAGATTATTTGATTAAAATATCCTTACTTTAAAGGATCTCTGCACTTTTACCTTCACAGTCTTCCTTCGATTCTCTCTGCAAGATGTGTCCTACTCTGTGAAAATGAATGCCTCACCCATTCTCTGGCTCCCAGCTGTTTTCTGTTCTTCCTAGATCAATGTGTTGTTCCATTTACTTTTTTGAGATCAATACTTTCAGATGCCAGCATGTACTCTGTAAAACCTTCTCTTGATTATTTATATTGCTCCCTATCTTTGTCAGAATGATCTTTAGCTTTGGGTAAATATATATGAACCTATTCTGAATAGTTCAGTTTTTCTATTTCAAAAATGCATTTGCCCCAGCAAATTAATTAATACTAAATACCCAGTATGTCATCACAACTTAAAGCACTGCCATTGCCACTTAAACATTTGTTAGAGAACAAGCTGTATGTGTGCATGAGTGTGTGTATATTTGTATGTGAACGTATTTTTAACTGTTTAAGGTGATAGAGAAAATATAGACTGAAATTGAGTATTAAAAATAACAATAGATATGTTAGAGAATTTCTATATGATGCCTATTTTTGCATGACGTGAATTTAAGTTTGGAACAAGGACTAATATATAAGCTCAATTTTAAGGAATATGCGTGATTAATAAGCTTTCTGAGCCCTTGAGAATCTGGAAGTGTTTTCATCTTGTTAGCTCACTTAATCATTTAAGAGAGAATTATAGGTTCAACTTATCTTTTCTAAAAATTTGAGTAGATGTTGCTCTGTTGTCATCAACTAAAATAAATATCTCAAATCAAGCTTAATTTTGCAATAGCAGTGTAGGGAGCAATGATAATCTAGAGGATAAGAGAATAGAGAAGAAAATGGAAACTTTTCAGTGTGATATCCCTCTTTCAGGAAATTACTGAAGACTGAACAAATGAAAACAAGCGAACAAAACATAATCAAGGAGCATCTAGTTCATACACTTGTCTTATTTTTCATAGTCATCCACAAGGCCTCATCAGTTTTTGATAACAAGTGGTAGATTAAGTAAGAGTACCCAAGATTGTATCATCCTAAATTATGACCCTAGAATGGACATTCTCTCTCCATTTTATTTGTTAATAACAATTATTTCTAATGTTTCTCTCCACTCTGATTTTCTGTGAGTCAGTATCTTGGTACCTTTGAAAGGATATCTTCATATCCATGCAAAGCCATAAGGAAAGACAGTGGGGCGGGGACAGATAGGGACTGAATATTGGCTTCATCATTTACTCCCTATATGACTGGGCAAGTTATATAACCTCTCAATACCTTTGGCTTCTCATATATAAATAAAAGTCATGTTTTATAGTGTTCTTATGAAATTTTTGGATCATTCATATGAAGCAGAGAATTGTGTTAGTCACACATTAGAAACTATAAAAATGTGGCTTTTATAAGTGACTGGCCAGAGTTGGTTTCAGGTCTTTAGATATCAAAATTTTAACTTTAAACATTTATTATTGGAAACAACTCTACAGCAAAATTGTGTTTTATGTTCTCCATGAACAGAGTAACATGATGTATCAGAGCTCTACACTGGCTCCCAAGTACCCTGGCCTCATTAGGGCTGTCTGAGGGAGCATAAGAAAGGAACAGGAAAAAGTTACATGGGCATCCCTACTTCAATCCATAAAATTTATGTATATATTTGTTTCATATACATCAAGGGTTCCATAGGATTTTTGGCCTATGTTTTTTAAATTGGCTACTTAAAAACACACCAAAAAAAGGTTATTCTGTATATGTTTGCATCATTATTTAGAAATGCAATAAAGTACAAATATTTACAATGTACTTCTTGATAAGTTATACATATGCACATGAAACCATCACCATAATGTAGATAATGAAAAATTAATCATGCCCCCAAACATTTATTAAAGACAGAAAAATACTGAAGTACTGAATTGATATATGAAATAGATGTTCAGATTAAGGCTGATTTTCCTCAAGATCTTGCTCTTTATATAATGTTTCCTATCTGAGATCCAGAGCACAACAATCCTATAGAATCATCAGATGAACTCCTTTTCGACAAGGTTTGCTAACCTTTAAAAAGTACACATAAGGTTAAACAAACTATTTCTATTAAAGGAAAAAAATTAAGTTTTATTTTAATGTGTCTTTACTTGAGCATATTCATGCAACATTAAACCTTTGGCAAAGCTTCCTGATATTTGCTTGGCAATACCGACCTGTTTACTGAGAGGAATTGGATTCAGACATCCTTTCAATTTAAGGGATTAATAGTCTTACTAATGGGTAGTCAGTTGTTGGGGTGACTGCAAATTTAAACCAAAAATGATTGCTTAAGGTGCGTGACTCAATTTCTGGCTTACATTCCCAGTTGGAGAAAGCATTATGCATTAATTCTAAAACTCCACCAAACAATATAGAAGTGTTATATGCTTGTCTACTATATCAGCTCTGGAGAAAACAAATATCCTTGAAATCCCAGTATGCATATTTATTGTATTTCCTATTATTCTACCAAGAAGCAAGAGTGTATTTATCTGTCATGTAAATAATCCCAACTGATTAAGCATTCAAATGGCATGTTTAGCCATTTGAATTTATTACCAGCATTTACCCTTAAATTAAAACACTGAATAAATACAACTCGTGAGGGCACTAACTGCCCAGTTCAAGTTGTTACTTACTTTATCTGACTAGAGATTATTTAAAACATTAGGACCTGATTATACCCCTTGAGACTTCACAATATAATTGTAACAAATCCAAATTTTAATAAACCTCAATTTAATATATCATGATTTTTAAAATAATTCCTTTATTCCTTCTTATCAAGTCTTACACACATACAAAATAGCCATAATAATAACAAAATAGTTCTTTCTTCATATATTTTATCTCTGTAACTGCTAATTTATCTGATTTTTTTAAATAATGGCTTTTATTATTAAAATTACAAAATCAAAAATATATAATTATGAATTATCCTTTTTAAGCAAATGCTGAATACCCATATATAAGATTTAAAATATTAAGACAGTGATGGAGAAAAAGAAGAAGAGGAAGGAGGAAAAAAAGAATGGGGAAGAGGAAATATATTGGCACTATGTGTTAGTAACCCTTTAGTGAGAAATGATTGAAACCCATTTTGAGTCACTCATCACCAATTCAAGTTAAAAAAATAAATGTTAAAAATATATGAGACAATAGGCCTCTGGTATTTTGTGGTTGTGATGCAGACAAGAATAGCTTATTTGGAGGGTGATTTGACCACTAGTCAGAAATTGTTATTTCTGTAGAATGGGATACTAAATAACTTTAAAACAATAAAGTACATTTATACACATTAATCTGAAAAAGTCAAATTATACATGACTAAGTGGAAAAGTGCTATTTTTAGTAAAATGATTGTTTTGAAAGTACTTTAAAAATCTAGAGTCATAGAAATGCTCCATATGTATATAAGATGTGTAATGATACACAAGGAATATTTAATGCCATTGCCTCAAGCATATAGGTGCTTGAAAGGTTGGATATGAGATCCAGACCTCTGTGTGGTACTTCATAAGCTTGTATAATATTTAACTTCTCTTTTCTAAATAAGTATCTCAATGGCTTACAATAAACATAATTGGTAAGGGGTAATTTTTTGACTAAAATCATCTTATTTTTATGGTTGTTAGTTATTTTTCTTTACCTAATGTTGGAGAAGAGTAAGAATTCCTTTGAAGCTGAATTAAGTTGATGCCAACTGAATGTCTCATGTATCATACACTTCCAAAATTTAATGTATTACTAAATGATGCCTGAGGAGCCTGACTCCAATAAGAATGAGCAAAAACAGAATGACATTGGGTCACTAGAAGATACATCCTCATAGTTCTTCATGTGACTTTAGAGATTCTCCAAAATTCCACCAAAGATGGCATTCTTAATATTTAAAAATAAGTGTAACTGATTAATTTGCAGCATGGCTATATCATGGCACAGAATGCTAGTGAGTTATATAACAAAGTATCCCCAGTAATGTAGGGAAATGCCAGTTTTCTAGAGAGACATATCTTTCCTTAATTTTGAAAAGATATTTCACGATGCTCTGATGAGTAACCATGTGTGTGTGTGTGTGTGTGTGTGTGTGTGTGTGTGTATAAAAATTATGCTCACAGATCTTGCACTTTAGATTCCTTCATGAATCTATTCCCTAGGAAAAATTAGAAATAGCATATATCTTTCCATATACAAGCTACAAATTAATACATTGATTTTCTAATTATAAATTAGTTTATTTAAGCATGAACTCAATGCCTTTAGATGAATGGATGAAATTGGTGTTCTGAATTTGACAAACCTGGAGACCAGTACTAAGCTTAGAATACTTTAATAACATCCAAACACCAGATGAGACATGGTCTGAGCAGCTAGTCAAACAGCCTCTCCATTAGTATCAACTTATTAACAGAAATATCCCAGGCATGGTCCTAGTTGAGTGCTATTGTAGATCTGCTGAAACCGTATTGAGCTTTCTTGAGGAAAAAAAATGGTTTCCCTTCAAAGTGCTTCATCAATAGATAAAATGAAACAGGTTTATATTGGATAAAAATAAGGTTAGCTTCTACTGTCCAAGCCTTGCTAAACATAGATGTGAACAAAAGAATAGAGTAAAATAAACTAATAAAAACTACAACAAATTATTTTTCAATTTAGTGAGGTAACACATCCAAAAAATGTTTTAAAGATTACTTAAAGTCAGATCACGTTTAAATTTTATTTTAAACATTATATCTCCTCCAAAACATCAAGAACAATCAATCCTTGTAGAACAGATTTGCTTCAAACATTATGTCAGGGAACAAGGGAAAAGTTTGAGATGTGATATGTGTCTGTGTGTCTAGTACACTGTCAAATCCCAAATTCCAGTTAATATCTGAAACTCCCACTTTTCTTCTATTTTATATCATGTAAAAAACTACTCTAAATTTTGAAATTCCCAGACACTCTTCTGATTGGATGGCAGAGGTCATTTTTATATGTAATGATTTGAAACGTTAAGAGTTTCTACAGCCAGAACATTTTAATACTCACTTGGTGTTATGATCCTGCATTTTTACCAACTTGTGTATCCTGATCAATCCAAAGGGTGTAATAATGCCTGGATGGATAAATATTTACAACCCAGTTTTTCAAGGGATAGTCATCTAAAATTATATGCCTTCATTATTTTGCCTGTCACATTCTACCATCACAAATTGCAAATTCAGGTTTCTCATTTCAATATTGATCATAAAGACCAGTTGCCCTTCAGTCATGGCTCTTCTAAAAATAATCACTGTTATTCTGTCAGCCTGGTAGAGGCATCATTCAGGAATGACACTAAACTCTAATTATTTTATTCTATGAATCAGAACTGGTTATGAATATTCAGTATTGAATTATATGAATTCAGTATGGCATCCATTTAAAGATATTGATAGCAGCTGATGTTTTTTACTATAAGGGTCAGTATTGGTTTGAATTAAATATAAGGAAACAATATACTGAGTGGCATAAAATAGGAATGTTCTTTGATCCTTGATCTTATAGGCTTTTTTAAATCATACTGTTTGAACCAGGTGGCTAGATAAATTGATATGAGATAAATTAAATGTATGTATCGAGCTATTGAGACTAGAAATGTATGTCACTTGTTCTCATGGCTGATGCTCTAGGTTTATTTTTAAATACTGGAGAAGGTCTACCAGATAGCCAACACTACACTTATTTCTAGAATAACTGACTTAGCATAAATTATTCTGAAACCATATTCTCAGTTCCAAATGCTTTACATAATGCAGTTGCTTAGAGTTACCCCTGGAACCTAGCTGATCTTTGAGCCCCTATGAGGTGCACCCCAGAGCAGTTCACAGCCATGCTCAGTCACTGGCACATGCTGAGTGACATAGATGAGGTGGAACTTAGCGAGACTGAGAGCAACATGAGTGACCTGGTGTCAAAGTACCAGCAGTTCCAGGAGGCCTCAACCTAGGAGGAGGACAAGTCTGAGGAGAAGGCAAAGAGGAGACGGCCTAAAGCTGTCTGTAAGCATGGAAGCCGTGTGACCTCCATCCACTCACAACCCGTTTTCTGTTAGCCACGTTGCACTGCATGTGCACCTACACTTCTTCTGTCTTCCCATCACATGCTGTGCATACACCACCATGGAAGTGTTTCTACAATGAAAAAAAAAACCTTTTCTCCACCTTCCTGCAGTGAGGTTGGATGTATTTCTTTAAGTGACATTAAAGTTGCACAACAAGACTTTGGTATGAAGAATTAATAATTTAGGAGAGTAAGCCACAACAGTAACTGTGTTACTAGCTGGGCATGAGCCATGGCCCTCAAGGACAAAAGAACAAGGCTCCCAGAAAACAGGCCCTCGAGTGAGCACCTGGGCAACAGACACTGGGTCTGGTTGTCACAAACTCTTCAGTATCCCCTTGGCACAACCACCCCCTAATGTGCACTCTGAAGGACAAATGGAAGCTCTTCTTACCCCCCCTCCCCAGGAACCCCTCCCCAGCAAGGGTTCTGAATTCTAAAAACATTTATCTTCCTCCCTTGCCTCAACTTTGGACCACTCTGAAGGGCCACCCAGCTCCGCGGCTCTGGCCTCTGTGGTGAGACACGCCGGAGCCCCTCTTGTGGATGCATCGTAGGGCAGGCTCTTCTCCATCTGCTTCCCTCTCTTCCTCAGGGGTGATGCTGCTGAGAACACACTTAAGCCTAATTCCTGAAAATCTCTGTCTCACAGTCTATTTTTTAGGAAATCCAATCTAAAAAACTTCTCTACAAATCTAGGTCTTAAAACACAGAAATCTTGGCATCTCATTTTATTTTGTATTGTAGGAATCATAAATAAGGTCTGACAAAAAATTTAGGTTGTGCTACCTAAAATCTCTGAACTCACTACTTCACAGAAATAAGGTGTTATCTTGCCGTTTTTGTATTTGTGATGTAAGTATTCAAAATATTTTCTGCTTTTGCACTGGACTTAGTAGTTACAGGTTTGCCTAAAATAAAATAATATGAACTTACTTACTTATCACCAAAAAAAAGAAGATTTATTAGAAAAACCACTACAATTACAACAAATATAATGTTTGTTAACTACAGTCAAGGAATTCCTGATCAACTTCTCGTTATCTCCAGACGTTGTTTAGTCACTCTTAAATTTGATGGTCTTTCTTTTGGAACATGCAAAATAAAATAAATAGATGTTAGGTCTCTGTTACTTGGAGAAAATGCAAACCACAGTTATTTCAATGAGGTCAGTCTAGCTTGTCTATAACTTCTTCATGACTTGTGCAAAGACATTGGTCCTGCTTTTTAGGAAAACTGCTAAACCTCAGTGGCTAGACAGTAACAGCATAGGGTGAGATTGCCCTGCAATATTGGCACTTGTGAAACAGGAGAACAGCCTTTGAAGTGAATCAGAAGTTAGATGTAGGAAAAGCCAAAATCTTTATCAGGAACTATTAATGGTTCATCTAGTAAGTAAACAAGATGAGTTACCATCCTGAGTTTTACAACCTGGAGTTATAAACATGTGGCTTGGGTTGGATTTCCTCAGAGAGTATTGTGTTTAACTTTTGTTGCAATCTCACAAGGAGGTACAGAACATCCAGTCAATCAAAGTTTCTGAAAAATTTCTATACCATCCAAGGAATTAAAAAGGAAGTAATGTTGGATGTAATAAGAAATCCCAAACATTTATCTTTGCATAACCCAACTGAGTTTACAACTAGTGTCATTTTATCAAGGTTTGAGGCATTGAAAAATACAATATATTTATAATTTGAATAGAAAGACCTCTGACTGTTTTGATAGTGATGAACAAGTAAGGTAGACTCTTATTGTGTAGGTTTTAATCCTGGAAATTGTTCCTTTTTTAGGTTATTTTACCTGTATAAGAATGTTTCTCATTTGTAAATTATGGGACAATGATAATACTTACCTGCAGGCTTATAAAGGTTTAGAGTGATCATTATAAACTGGTTTTTTATAGCACAGTGTCTGGCATTTAGTAAACACTCAACAAATGCTAAAACAGGCCTCAAATCAGTAGTGACCATTCTTTTGGGCATATTTCTTGATTACCGTTTTAGTTTTAATAGCCCAAAATATTCGACAATTCTATGTTATGTGTAAAATACTTGTCAGACATGATATGAGGTGTATATGTTAAATATGCAGTGCATCCTTAGAGCTTATGTTCTAGGTATGGGGGCACAGGAAATAGATTTATTAGTGCAGTGAAATGTCACTCCTTTTAATGTAAGTGAGCCTAAGAGTTATGGGAGGACATGGATAGACATGTTGCAATTATAGGGGATGAGGAAGAGAGCTTCACAGGGAGTGTGAAGTAGAAGTTGAGTCCTGAAGAGCTAATAGTTATACACATTAACGAAAGGCCACAGATATTGTGTTTCAAGTTTAAAAAACAGCACTCTGACAAAACCTAGAGATAAAAGGAAATATGGAAAGAGAACAGAAGGTGAGTGAGAAGTTCAGTGGAGAGAAAAGTCTATGGATAGGGAAACAAAGGCCAAGTTCTTCAAGAACTTGTAATTAATGTGGTTATTATTCATGTTTAGAGCAAAAGTTTCTGTATGGTTTTAAAGAAACATCACATGATTATATTTTAAATAGAATATCATGTGATTAGTTCACTCTGTTTGGCTTGCATGTGAATGTGATATGAAGAAGTAAATTTGAAAACAGGGAGACCACTCAGGAAGTAGTGTATGTAAAAGGTGACAGGCTAAATTAAGGAATTAGGCATGGCAGGGAGAGGAAGGAAGTGATTCAAGAGGTGAACAGAACTCATAATGGATAGGACTTGATGGTTAAATGGAATTGAAGATCATAATAGAGAAGCAGCTAAGTATCATAGCTTTTAATATAATTTAATATGTTATATATTATATAAAATTATATATGTAAAGTTTAATATAATCACGGGTTTTAAAATGAAGCAATGTCATTCATTAGCATAAAAACCACAGCTTGGGGGAAATAACCAGCAGATTAGTTTTTGTTATGATAAAATTGTCAGAGGTTTTCCAAAGACAGAAGGGCCTAGCAGGGATGCAAACTTGTGACCTACCTCTGAAAACAACTTAGTGTGGTAGGAAATGCATTCTTATTCTATACGTAAGATTATTTGATCCTTGGCCTGTGTCTGTCGCTATCTATTCCATCCATGTATTCTACATCCAACTTGTATTCAACTACTGACTCGTAATAAAACCCAATACTATTTTTTGTTCTTTTGTAGTCTTTTTAAAGTTTCATTTAGTGAGGGTAATTAATCTTCTTATCCCTACAGGCATTTTGCTTTCTCTGCTTATTGCAAGTACTACAGGAGTACTAACAGTCTCAAAGTCACCTATAGATGAAATCTCTAATCCAGAACTTACTCTGGGTTGTCTTCTTTCCTCCTCCAGCTTGAGTCACTTTCGGGATAGAAGATTCAAATCACAGTGAACTGTTGATTGTTCTGCTTTCTATTCTCCTCCAGCACAACTCTGATTTGCTAGTTCCACTGTAGTTCCATTTTCCTACAGAAACTAAGCAGGAGGATGGTGGAGAGGTAAAGAAAATTTAGGCAATTCCAGCTTGCCTGATGGTACTACACATGCTTCTTCCAAAGTTCTTATGGCTCTCCTCTCTCCTCAGTTCCAATGATCTTGACAGGGGCCCTGTATGACAGTTTTCTCAATATCTGCAAAACTGTCTTTCTCTTGAGGATCTCATCCCTTTCAGGCAGTCCTCTGAGGCAGGACAAGGGATGACCATACTCATCTCTCCCTCATGCCATATCTTGCCCACAGTAAACCGACCCCAGTCTTAGCAGCCCCAGAACCCCAGGCTGTTACCAAAACAGCATGACTCCTTCAGCAACTCCACCCTCAAGCATTTCATCAACCCAGCCCTTCTAGCTTTTACCTTTCATGGAGGTCAGATCCCAGAGGTGCACTTTACCCTTCTCAGACATGAGTCAGACACCAATCTGCTCTTTCTACAGTGGAGGGAAGACATTTTATAACTTCCCAAGTGATCCCTTGAAACTTCTCTCAGAAGATTGGATGGTAGATGGTAGCATTGCCCCAACCATATTTCCTCTTCTGCGGGTATGCAATGTAGGACAATAGCCCTATGAATAGATCTCCAGAGTAGTCTTTTCCCTTTTCTCCAATTCCTCTATAAACACTTGACATCTCTGAGGGATTCCAGAGGCAAGGAACAGTTTTTCCAACCACTTCTTTGTAAATTTTGTATATGTATATAATAGGTCTGTATTACACCTATAATATGTAATTTTGTATATGTATTATAGATATGTCTTTTGGACACTCACATAGATGTTTTGAATGTAAGGTAGGAAGTGTCTCATTACAACCCTTATTTTATATTAGTTATATTGTCCTATTATTTTGTATTGTTGTGTTTTATATCCCCAAATCCTTTATAGAAAAACATCCACACTACATGCATGAATTAGAAGCCCCAAAGCCCATTTAAACATGATTAATTTCTGTCCTTGAGTTCTGAAATATAGGTTTCTGAAAAAGAATTATATATGCTATAAAGAAGAGATAAGCAATACATTATCGAAGTAGAGAGGAAGAAATGGTAAATTTTTAAATGAAGGTAGGTAGAAGAAATTACAGAAGCTGAAGGTACAAAGCCCATTAAGAAACCAAAGCTGAAACCCTGTTGAAACATGATTAATTTCTGTCCTTGACAATCAGGAAGATAGGTATATGAGAAAAAGCTGTAAGTGCAATAAAAGAAACATGTGCACTGTGTTAGGGAAGTAGAGATGAAGAAATAACCTATTCTTAAAAGAAAGTAGTTTGATAACATTTAAAGGTGAGATAATATTTGAGTTGAACCTTAAATAGTACATAGCATTTCATTGGTGCATTTCATTTCCCCAGCTATTGGAAAATTTCCCTAGTTATCCCTGCCTTTCTTAATCACCAATTTCTTATTAGAACCTACTTACTGAAATAGTTCCAGACAAATCAATATTAGAGTTTTAAGATTAACAAATATGTGACTACTTATCTTCAACTACTCTTTTTAGACTATTTTATAATAGAAGTGTAATTTCAGTAGGTAAAAATAAAGAAAGAACCATTGTGAGTTACTTATTGTGAAATAAGTCATTAAATAATACTTTCCCAGTAATGTTCCCTTGGGTCTATTTACCATTACATAAAAATCTGAATGACACTACTGTAATTGTTGTCGTACTTCCTGATCTTTTAAAATGCAGATATTGAATTTATGTTACCTAAATAATAGCTGAACTAAAAATTATTTTAAGATTGCCAAAGCATATATTACATACATACATACATATATATTCTTATGGTGTGTGTCTGTGTGTGTGTGTATATACACACACACACACCTCTAATAATAATAGCTAACACATGCTGTGGATTTCTTTAGGCCAGACATCATACTAAGATATTTACGTACATGATCTCATTCAATCTTTATGCAATTCTATGGAACTAATTTTTATGATCATTCCCATAATACATATTAATATACAAAATCCCAACATTAACTCATTTCCCAAGATCATATCAAATAATTAAAGACCCCAGTTATAGTCTAAGCAGACTAAGTGCACTTCCATGTTTTTAACACTACTATTTATAACTTCCTCTAGTTCCACCTCCAGCACAGGCATCCCCATTCAAATATGCAGATAGTCTGGACTTTTTATGTGATTTTTATACTGTATATTCAACTCAATTCCATTATTATGGAATTAGACTTGGGGAAAACATACAACTATTTCCTATAGAGGAAAAGTTTATTTTAACTATGTATGATGAAACTAGAGAACTTCCAACTTACTATATTCAGTTCATAATGGTATTTCATGTAACCCTCATGTACCAAGAAAAATAATTTCTCTTTAAAATGAGCAGTCGTTCAACATGGACTAAAAACACCTATAATACCATCAGGCACTTAGTACAAGTTCATGGTAGATGATGAATAGATGAGTGGAGGGATGGATGGATGGATGGATGAATGAATGAAGAGGCCATGCTCCACAATGCCTCATTAATATAGTTAATTTATGTGTGACATTTGTGTGTAAATTATATGTTATATAGCTGTAAATACACACACCCTTACATGCCTGTGTGATAGACTGTATAGGTAACATCTTTTTCTTTTATCTCTGATGTGTTTAAGTCTACATTAGTATGCTTGTTATTCATGGCATGTGCTTTTCTGTATTTTGATTTCTTTTTCCTCCATGTATCTGCATAGTAGGTGTGTAGTTAAGGAAGGAAGGAGATGATAACTGGCATCTCACTCTACCTCTATCTCTGTTTCTTTCTTTATCTTCATCTCTATCTCTCATAGGTGTTACACTCATCAGGAATAGTCTTTTCCTATTCCTTACCTCTTTGAAGTTTATGGTGAGTAAATATTTAAGATTGTCAATTTGAAGTCATCAGATTATCAGCCTGCCAAGTCAGCTCTATGTTTATCTCCAATCCTTTGGGGCAAGACACTGCGTAACCATGTTGCAAACCCTACTGAGAACAAGAACCTTTGTCAGTAATTAGTGAACTACCAGGAGTGAAGAAGTTATAATAGTCTACTTAATGCAAAAAAGAAAAAAAATTCATATTATTCATGAATATTTTTTTGATGGGATAGATGATTTTAAAATGGAAATTTTGTTGAAATGCATCAGAAGAAAGTGTTCATCTGTGTGTGGGTATTTGGGTGTGTACAAATGCATACACATTTATTCTCATAGTCCAATCACTACAGGTAAGCTTCATTTTGCTGTTAATCACTTCTGCAATAGAAGGCTGCTTAATTTTGTTTTAACAGAAATAAATTGGTAAAAACCCTTCTTCTAGCAATACTCAGAGACTTAACGTACCCACATGGTAGAATGCAAACTATTGTAGAAGAGGAGCTGGCCCTATTACAATAAAACAAAAATGATATGTACGAATGTAAACACAGGTGAAAAATAAAATTAATAGACAAGGAGAAACAAGAAACGTCGCTGCCAGCTGCCAACTCCATCTATAGTGGTTAAAGGTTTTCCAGCATATTTGAAATCTATGATTGATTCTCTCATTTACTTGGAAGAATTTTATTATACCCCAAGGAACAGTTAAAGGATTATGGCTCTTATCACAATCAAAACACCAGGAATGAAAATTCCACTGGGGAAACGAGTATTTTAATAATCTATTATATATCCACAGCAGTAATACTGCAGTAAAATGTCACCAATAACCAACCTATTTCAATCTTTAATCTCCACACTGCTCAGAGTAGCATTCTAAATCGGACAACCAAAGGATTCCTACAGTGCTGTGCTGTTAAAACCGAATTCGTTTCTAGAAACAGCATTGCTATAGTGTTACTATTCAAAAACCAGTTTGGATGGAGTTTGACAGTATTGACATAGATTTTATGGTTTCTTCTCTCTCTTACATGTTCTGTACAGTTAGTAGGCTATGAATATGACTACACAGACTGATATTAGCATTTAATTTTTAAATCCCTAACAGTTATTGTAGAATGGGTAAGTCGGCTGCATTAAAATAGAATGTTTATGTGCCAATACCAATTTTTAAAAAAAAGAATAGATTCATTTATTCACCTAAGGGTAACAACAAAAATGACTATAAAAGTCAGATGGAGGAATCCAATAAATAAGGGTCTATTGGAAGATTTAGACAGCCTGAAATAAAGAAATGGAATGAAACAATTACCAGTAACTCTTTGAAGGTCATGCATAAAATCAGTAAACTAATACTTTTCAACAATCTGCTCTGGAAAATCAAGAACTTCAATCAAGTTGATATTGTCTTGAACAATGACTTTTACGGAGCTCAGCAAATCATCTCCAAATTTTCACAAGGATCGTCAGCTCCTTTTGTCACCCCTTATTGAAAAACAATGAAACTTTACCTTCTGCATGAAAGAAAGACCAATGGAGCAAAGACAAGGGACCCTGGCCAAGCAATTAGATTAAATTGGCATAGGCCAGCAGCCTGACTGCAGCATTTTGAAAACACTTTTCTGGTTACCAAAACTATGCAAAAATGAGTCAGAGTGTGAAATGTGCAACCTATAACCTGGTCATTTCAAGAACAAAAACACTGAAATTTAAGAGCAAAATTGTGTATCCCTCTGATAATGTTGATATTGTTAAGCACCCATACACTTGAATGAAGCAGCGAAAAAGTTGGTCACGTAAATCTATTTTGTCTCTTTCTCCAGTAAGTGGACTCAATTGAACCTGAAGTAAGTAATCAGTTACAAATTTAAATATCCCTCTCCCCCTTAAAGAGGTACACAGAGATAGAGTTTCAACTACTATTCAATTCTGGAATAAGACTGGGCACACTTGTTACACTTAGACCCCTCTGCAAGGAAACAGAATAAACTGTACAAGGAGAGTAAATCAAATAATAGACTTTACCTGTTACCACCAAGAAACTGATATCCACTAAGAGCAAAATACAATTGCAATATGACAAGTGCTGGAAAATGGCATCTCAAGGTACATCATCTGAAATTTTGTAAACATTTCAAATTACCAATAGCAAGAAAAATAAGAAAAATATAATCATAAAAATATAAAAACGCCATTGAGGAGAGACAAATACTTCTCCAGTGATGCCTTGGGATTCTCTTCTCAGATGGACCCCTTCCCAGCTCAGTAACTAAGCTGGCATATGGTGACATGTATTGTGGTAGAATCAAATCAGCAGTGACACATACGAATTCAACCAAACTCAGTCTATCAGGTCAGATGAGCAGCCTGATGTATCATTGTCTTTTAAATTCAAGAACTGTATTTTTTAAAATAGAACTGGAGCCAGAATTCATTAGTTTGACATTACAACTTTAACCATTTATAAGAATCTAAACCTGGAAATTTCACGGGAAGTACAGAGGCAATTAATATAATTCTTTTGAGATTATAAAACAAACATCAACTTCTGGAGTCATGTAGGAAGAGAAGTAAACAACAGATCAGTTTTTACTATGAACTGCCATTATTAATATTTATTCTTTTTAATAACACAAGATTCCCTAAGTGAAGCATATATGAAATCCTTGACTTCAACCTCTGTTGTTAAAGTAGGACCTTGGCAGCTAAAATGGCCCTTGTGAATCTCAACTAACCACATTGAAATAATATAGTGGTTTGTAAACAGTAAAATTGATATCATTATAACTGTTTCCTTGAGGGCATTTCAATCCCTCCTATAAAAAATGTTAACATCTTGGTTTCTAAATGTACAATAAAGCAAAGATGACAAATTTGCTTTTAGAAGAAATTTCTCTGGTAGTAGTTCAAAGGAAATATGACTCACCTAACATCTAGGAAAAACAAAATTAAACAAGAAACTTAAAAAATATAGCTATTTGTATTACTATTATCCTAGCATAGACTTGCATAGTCCTACTTACATCAGTAGGCTTTTTGAATATTGTGTCTATAGAAGATTATATCAGATGTATAGGTTCAAAATATTAAATCATTGATGCATTTATTTATATTTTAATATATTTTTTTATTAAGAACCTATGTAGAATGGGCCAGAAAAATATAATGACTAAGCCACAACAGATGTAATACAGCCTTCTGGGGAACTACCATTAAGCTAGAGAGAGAGAGAGAGAGTAGATTATCAAATGTCTAAGAAAAATAAAATTCAAATACTCCATGATTTGAAATAAAATATAAGAGTAGGAAAAGTTACTGATCAGTATGAGCCCAGTTCTGTCTCCTTAAATTTCATCTCACCTTTGGGTGATTCTAGGTTACAGTTCTGGTTCAAGTATGAACAAAAAACTTCCTTTTGTTCCTATTAGTTTAGCTGAGAAAATCTGTAATTTTCAAATTCTCCCTAAATACCTTAAAGAACTATTAGAAAGTAAACATTTTGGATAAAAGCAGATACTTATTCCAGCTTACAAAATACATCACTGATTTCCCATAACTTAGCACGTCCTCAGAGTTTGTCAACACAGCTATGCATGTGTTGGTGCTGATCTGTTTCCGGGGGGTTTTATGCCCTTTTAATTCTTTGGTGCTTTACCTCCCCAAGTTCCTGCCCAGGCTCCTTGTTGGCTGTTACCATTTCTCCAGTTCCTCAGCAGAAGCCATCTGCTAGACATCTTCATTCTCTAAAGTCATTATCAAGAGGTTGAGAGTCTCATTATCCACTTCACGTATAGGTTCTCTTCTTAGTTTAGATTCCACGTGTGGTCTTCACACATGCACATTCTTCAAATGATGGACCTCATGAATAATTTCACTTTCTTCTGGGACCTTGACTCCCAACAAATAATAATAATTTATTTTTTCTCAGTACAAGGCCAACTACAGAGGTTACTCCTATCAGCTGGAGAGTCTTTCCCTCCTCACATGAAGAGAGACGTGTAAATAAGAAATCACAATACAGATAGGCAGGAAGTAGGATGGAGAGCCAGTGGAGGGAGCTGAGGGGGACTAACCACTAGGTCCGTGGGAGTGAGTGGGAGACTTTTCAGTAACTGGCAGGGAAGGGCATTCTAAGCACAGGAAATAGCATGTAGAAAATATTTGAGATACACCTTCTTTTAAAATAATGAGACCCTTAATAATCATTTTTAATACAATAGGCGCTTGGAAAGCAGATACATTACATGCGGCTGGGACACGGGCACAACTGAGAGACTAATGGAGAATCAAGATTGATGGGTTGTGGCTGGATTGCTGTGGTTCTTGTGTGTCTAAATAATGTGGACTTTATTCTTTAGGCAATGTGGGAAATATAAAGGTGTTCCATATTTGTGTGTTTGTGGTTTTAGTTGTTTTGTAGTTTTAGAAGATGTGTTTAAATTTTTGTATTTTTAAAAATTTGGTGTTCAGTTTTGTGTTGCAGAAAGATTATTTTAGGAACCATAATGTATTGGTGTGAGGAAGTCCTTGTGGATTAGAAAGTTAAGTAATGATAGCTGTAATCCAGTTTATTATGGCCTTAATCAAACACATAATAGAAAAAAAAGGGAAAATAGATACAGATATGTGTGTACACACACACTTTGAACTCAGAATGTATTATTGAAGCAAACAAGGGTATATGTAAATTTTTTGAGAGCTTTATATAATATTTGGATTTCCAGTCCACATTACTGGAAAATATTCAGACTGTCAACTCCTAACTGAGTGTTCCTTGAGGCAAGAACCATGTCTTTTTCATCTTTACATGATCTAATACATGCTTGTGGAAGATCCTCCTTGAAGGAAAACATAGAGAACCAGTAATGATTTTTACATTAAAGGAAGCCTTCTTTTGTTTATATGGAAATTGTATACTTACTGTTCAAACTGTGGGATTAATAATGTATGATATGTTGCATTACTAATAAGTTTTATTATAACCAGTTATGTTTTGGGGACTTTCAAAATACAGAATCACACATGTATCCTCACACACAAACACATCTCATACACATATATGCAAAAGTTGCATATCTAGGGAAATACAGAAATAAAACTAAAATTAAAAATTACAGTTAAGAACAAATATTGCATCATCCTTAAATGGGTCATTTTTGCAAAATATAAAATTTATATATGTGGAACATTTTTATAATTAGTATTTAGTAATTCTTATATTCTGACATGGTATGAAGTAATGTGTATCCAAATCTGCTAATGATAAAATGGCTTGCCTTAGAATTCCTGTACAGTATGCATACTATTTATATAATCCAATGTGTAGATTTCTAACAATATGTTCTGCCTCACTCATAGTTTATCCTCAGACTGGACTTCATCATGATGCAGCACCCTTCCAGTTTAGATCCTGTACTCAATGCTTTAAATACTGAATTAATGAATAAGGCATGGTGTTTGTTCTTTAGGATCTTACCTAAAGTGCATGGTGCCAGGGTGGGCCAAGGTTGTGGTGTGAGATACAGAGCCAGCCCCACATGCAAACTCCAAGCAGACTCTGAAAGTGATTTGAACATTCAGTTGATTGCCAGTGCAGCCAAAGTCTGTTGAATTAATCAGAATTTTTCATGACTGGTGTTGTTCCCAATTGAAATAGCGTCAGCAAGAACAATCTGCATGGTCTGGAATTTTGCCTCCTACAAGTTGAGCCAATTTCAGGCTTTCAAGTGTTAGAGAGCTGTGTTGTGTGGCTCTATTTAGAATATGTCACAAAGCTAATTAAGTCAGAGTACAGAGGTACCTTGCATATCTAAAAACAGTTCTCTCTAATGACAACAGACTTTCTTCCCTGGCTGTAACCACATTTTGATCATTATGGCATTGGCCAAGATGACAGACACCCAGAGATGGATGATTCAGTGTATCCATCCAGTCCACATTACTGGAAAATGTTCAGACTGAATAACTCCTAAACTGTGTGTTCTTGAGGAAAGAACCATGTCTTTTTAATCTTTATATGATCTAACACATGCTTAAAGAAGACCCTCCTTGAAGGAAACAGAGGACCAGTAATATTATTTATAAATGTGGGTATGCCATTTATTTCATACAACCTGATTAATCTCACTGTATTAATTAGTGTTTTTACTATAAATATTTAAATGGAGTTTTGTTGTGCGATCTATGATTAGAAAGTATCAACTAAATACTAAAGGTATTTTTCCTTTATTACGGACAACTGTCATCCCTTGGCAAAGTCCTGTAAGTAAAGGTGATTTGTTTATTTGGTTAGGCTTAACTTTGATTAGCTTCTTAAGGTTTGAAACAGATTCATCTGTACCAAGTGAAGTAAGCAAAATTTAAGATATTTCTTTCTGGGTCCATGTTGAAACTGTAGACTTAGGGTTTCTATAAGCCTTCCAAGGCATCTGAACTAGGAATGTAGAAGTCATAAATAAGTATTAAACATCCAAGAATAATTCATATCCAAGTATAATTTCTGTGATTCCAAGAATCTTACTATATACTGTGCTGTTATCTCCAGTTGATTTCTTTCATTTCCTTTCTGTTTTTGCCCTTATTAATGTCTTGGTTTGCATGTGGAATTTATCTTAGAAATGCTATTATTTGAGGACCTTCAGAGCAATGTTAGCTTCTATACATGAAATATAAGCAAACAAATTGTTCCCTTTAGCTTCCTGCAAAGAAGTCATGTAGCAGTGCTGCTATAAACATGAATCCGGCTCTCAGTCATACGCCTTTGTTGTTTATTGAATGTTTCATTATGTATGAGAGCATGTCTAACTTTGTTTACCAGTCTGCTCCTTTTGCTAAATTTCACGATCTTAAAAGGTCTTAGGAGTTGGAAACAACTGAACACTCTGTTGAGATTTGTGACTGTCATCCATCTGGTTAAAATTACTCATAGATCTTGCAAGAGTAGCAGAGATGCATCCATTACAACTGTCAGTCAGGATGGTCATTAAGCACTTTCTGCAGCCGAGATTGTCGTGCCAGATGCTACTTCAGGAACAATAGGCAGTGCACTCCAAACTGCCAAGCATTTGTTCTGTGACATTTTAACTTAGGAATGGTAGAAGAATAAAACAAAGCAGAAGTACCTGTGAGAGTAAAACTCCGAGAGATGCTTGCTAGCCCCAGGCTCCTTCATTTACATAGGAGAACAAATGAGTGTGTGTATTTGGAAATGTATATTGTCTAATAATATACACTCATCCATAAAGATCATTAGTTAGTTTACTAAAATGTACTTCTCTTTCTGCTACTATACCCCAAGGCTTTTTTAAAGTAACATTTCATAGTCTAATGAGAAGCTCCCATAGTAAGTGATAAATACCTACTAAGTGATACATAATGATGGATAAGTGTCATTGCCCTTTAAAACTTTAATTATGTCTTATAATTATCTGTGTTTCCTCAAAGATGCAGAATCTCTGGATAGTTCAAAATAGTGAAGTGGATCTGATGAGGTCAAGATCTGATTTCTCACCTGACTATGGCAGTCCTCAGTCCTGTTGGCTCTTAATTCATACAAATTATCTTATTTCACTACATTTCTCGGTATATTCTACCACCTCAATCACATTGTCCCATCAGTATCATCGCTGTTTTGCAAACAGCTCCCAGGAGCCTTAATCACCTCTTGTTTTCCCGAGTTTGCTTTCCCAGTCCTATAATATCCTTCAAATGTCCTACATATTTATGAAATCTCACATTAAGACCCTTTGCTTCAATGAAGGCTTCTAAGTCTCCAATTCATATGGACCCTTTTTTCCCAGATCCGTTCATTCCCTTCATAATTGTGAAATGAGAAAAAATATTTTTTTTAAAGTTAAGAACCAAAGAATAAAGAGAATGAAGAAAATGGAAGTGACGTCCCATAGACATCAATTCAGTGCTGTCCAGCTGGCACGATATCTTCCAGTGATTTTTCTGATTGCACCTGCACCCTTCTTTCAGAGACCTCCTCCTCTTACCTGAGCTCTAGCCATATCCACCTTCTGTTCTTACAGTCCATCCACTCTGGCCCTGGCTGTGAGGACGGAGGGAAGCATGCCACCAAAGCTGGGCAAACGGCCTTTCCTGGAATGTTTCTCTCTCTCTCTCTTTCCCACTCTCTCCTAAACTTGAAGACAATTCTCCCTTGTGTTTAAGGATGTGAGCCTGGAACTAATGGTGGACAAGTGTTCACCTCATAGAGAAGATAGCCTGGAAAATAAAGTCAGTGCTCTGGAGCCATTTGAGAGAGTCATGCCATTCTAACTCTAATTCTAATAACCAAAAATATGACCAGATTTTTCCCTTTCCATGCCTTGAGTAAGCTGTTTTGAATTTGGCTCTGACCTTTGAATTTTAAAATCCTGTATAATACCCACCATAAAGATCAATGTGATTTCTGTAAATAGTGTTTGGAAAACATTCTTGCAATTATAGCAAATATGTTTTGGAAATTAGAAGATATAGCTTCTCCTCTTTGGAAACAAAACTTCTTCTAGCTAAAAGGAAAAAAAATCACTTGAATTAATATAGGACACACTGCATAATATTGGGATAACAGAATCATTATTAGGAAGTAAATGTAGTAAGAGAGTTCAAATAGCTACTTGTTTTATTGAAGATAAATAATCACTGAGTTAATAAAATGAAAATGATAATGTAGCTTAGGGCAATTTAGCTAATGTAGCATATGATAGATATAGATATAGATATAGATATGTATGTATCTATATCTATATATGTGATAAAGAGAGATACAGATTAGAGTAGCCAAAATGTGACTGCAATTGAACACTACATAGCCTCCAAATTATGTTCTATAAATATATTTTCTCTCAAGCTTTAGAAAGAAGGTCAAGGCTCATTGAACTTTTTCAATTCTTATTTTTTGTTGCTTTTCTACATCTGTAGTTTGGTTCAAATGAAGTTATACATGCATTTTATGTTTATGGTGATTTTTTTAATTCTAAAAAATAAAAAAATTATATATAGATATATGTGTGTGTGTATACATGTGTGTGTGTGTGTGTATAATATTCTACAACTAAGTGATGATTGTTGGAGGTTTTTGTTTTGGGGGTTTTTTTTAGTTGATAAACAATATTATATTGTTTCAGGTATACAATATAGCGATTCAACAATTATATACATGCATATGATGGTAAGTATAGTTACCTTTTGTCACCATGCAAAGATATTAAAATATTATTGACTATATGCCCTGTACTGACTTTTCATCCCATAACTTAGTTATTTTATAATTGGAAATCTGTGCCTCTTTATCCCTTTCACTTATTTTGCGAATGCCACCCACCCCTTCCCCAATGATGAACACCAGTTTGTCTCTGTATTTATGAATCTGTTTCTACTTTGTTTATTTTTTTAAATTTCACATATGAGTGAAATTATATGGTATTTGTCTTTCCATGTCTGGCATATTTCACTTAGCATGGTATCCTTTAAGTCCATCCCTGTTATCATAAATGGCAGAATTTATTATTCTTTTTTTATGGCTGAGTAAAATTCCATTTTATATTTGTACCACATCTTCTTTATCCATCTACTGATGGACATTTGGATTGCTTCCATATTTTGGCTGTTGTAAATAATGCTGCAGTAAACACAGGAGTGCATGTTTCTTGTTGGATTAGTGATTTTGTTTTCTTTGTGTAAATTCTCAGAAGTGCAATTACTGGGTCATATGATATTTCTATATTTTTTAATTTTTTGAAGAAACTCCATACTGTTTTTCATAGTGGCTGCATCAATTTGTAATCCCACCAACAGTGCACAAGAGTTCCCTTTTCCTCACACCCTCTCCGACACATGTTATTTTTTGTATTTTATATACTAATCATTCTGTCTTGTGTGAAGTTATATCTCATTGTGCTTTTGATTTGCATTTCCCTGATAATCAGTAATGTCTGTTGGCCATCTGTATATCTTCTTAGGAAAAATGTCTATTATAAATTTTGGGAATTAACTCTTTATTGGATATATCATTTGCAAATATATTATTTAATTCAATAGGTTGCATTTCCATTTTTTTTATAGTTTGCCTTGCTGTGCAGAAGCTTTTTAGTTTGATGTAGTCCCACTTGTTTATGGTTGCTTTTCTTTCCCTTACCTGAGGGGACATATCCCCCCAAAAAAAGAAAATTGCTAATACTGATGTTCAAAAGTTTACTGCCTTTATTTTCTACCAGATGTTTTATAGTTTTAGGTCTTATATTAAGGTCTTTATTCTATTTTGGGTTTGTTTTTGTGTATGGTGCTATGGCAGTGACCCAGTTTCATTCTTTTGCATGTAGCTGTCCAGTTTTCCCAAAACCTTTTATTGAAGAGACCATCTTTTCCCTTATGTTATTGCCTCTTTTTGTTATATATGACTTGAGCACATAAGTGTGATGTTGGAAGTTTTGATGTTATAGATTGGCATTTTCAAGGGACTCAGAAAAACCTAATGCTGTACTGCTCACCTATGTTCCTGATGGTGGTTCTGAAGTATAAAGACATATAATGAAACAATATGGGAAACAGGGTTTTTGGTTTTATTACTTGTGTTTTTACCTAAATCATATCTTCCTGAATGAATATATAGGAACATAAAGCTAAGGTCTAAGAAATGTCTCTTCTATCTTCAGAATAAATATTGCCAGGACCGAGAGACATGGGAACAAGTTTAAAAATCGCTTGTTGGAAATATTATTGGTGAATATTTTCTCCCCCATTCTGTTTGTTGTGTTTCCTGTTGTTCAAACTTATGTTCACATGCATGTCTAATGTCTGACATAATATTCTACAAGGTTTCCCATATTCTGATGGGACTAGGAAAAGAAAGGAATAATGTGTCAAATGGGGCAGTGCACTTTTGTAAAGGGAGACATATCCATAGAGACTGTTCACTAACACTGAAAAGAGTAGAGATGTATAAATGAGTGCCCACAAATGAGAAAGGATTTAATTCAAAAGGTTGAGCATTAAAGGCTCTAAGGGCACAATTATGAGGGTCTAAAAAGAGGAAAACAGTGGAGATTCACCAGGGAAAGAAGTCTCAGAGCAGCATTGGGTTTAGGTGCTGGATTAGAGAGATAGACAAAGTGGTTGGAACTTCGTAAGGTGGTAAGTGTCAGTCATGAGTTACTACTGGCTCCTTAGTCTGTGGGGAATTCTAAGAGGGATGCTGTAAATAGGATAGTGATTCACAGTCCAGAGCTTTGGGTAAAAGAAACCACAGCTTGAATGTTAATTCTGTCATTCATTAGCTGTGTGTCTCTGAGAAAGCTCTTTAAATCTTTTTATCTCCATTTTTTGAACCTGTAATATGACAATAGTGATAAAATATTTTTCCTAGGTTTGTTGTGAGAGGCACAGAGATGTACAGGTCACCACACAAGCTAAGAATCAAAACAATTATTAAAAGATAAATATGTGAAAGGACCATAACTTGGTGATACTTGTCAACAACAAAAATAATGTTGATATTTAGTATATAAAAAAGATTGTGACTACATACATTTTAAATATTACTTAGAATAAATTTTAAAAGTGCATATACTGATAAGTCCACAGAATGAGTCATATATTGAAGTTTTGGTGAAAATATGATGATGCTGCCCTATAATTCATTAAGTATAAATACATTCAGAATGGTTAGCTAAAGGTTAATTGCAAAGAAAATCAATGTCTACTACCATAATTACTTCTCCCTACACTTTAACTGTTCAGGAACAATTAAAAAAAAAGCTCCGTATTTAAGGTGACTATTAATTTATCATACAAACTAGGACACTTAAGAAATAAAGAATGTGGGGGTGGAGCCAACATGGCGGCATGAGTAGGACAGTGGTAATCTCCTCCCAAAAACATATATATTTTTGAAAATACAAAAATACAACTAATCCTAAAAGACAGACCAGAAGACACAGGAAAACAGCCAGACTACATCCACACGTCCGAGAGCCCAGCGCTTGGTGAAAGGGGTAAGATACAAGCCCCGGCACGGCGGGACCCGAGCGCACCTCACCCCAGCTCCCGAAGGGAGGAGAGGAGTCGGAGCGGGGAGGGAGAGGGAGCCCAGGACTGCTAAACACCCAGCCCTAGCCATCCACACCAGAGCGCAGACAAAGTGCATGCGTGGAGGGCTGGAAACTAGGGAAACAGGGCAGCAAGACCTCTGAGCGTGTCAAGAAGCTGATGCCCCTGTGACAAAGAAAAGCGAGTGCTTTTTGAAAGTCTTAAAGGGACAGGGACGCAACAGCTGGACAGAAACAACACAGGTCACAGTCCAGCAGCTGGGAATCCAGGGAAAACTGGGCACACTAACCCCCTGGGCATCAGCTCTGAGACCCCTCATGGAGGTAAACAGCCAAACAGCCCCCCATCCATTACCCCGCTGGGGAGTGGCGATAGCAGAGAAGCAGCCTAAGGCTGGCCACACCCTCAGCAAGGGAGCTTCCTCCATACCAGCCGGGCAAGATACAAAGACCCAGTCTACACACAAGTACCCAACACAAGCCACTAGGGGTCGCAGTTGTCCCAGTAAATAAAGGCCAGTAGCAAGTGGAAAGTTTGGCCCTCCCAACTGACAGTCAATAGCACCTAACAACATAAAAAGGCAAAAAAATTTGATCCAGACAAGAAAAACCCAGACAGCTTCGGCATCTGCTACATCTTACCCTGAGAAGAAACCTGGGGAGATAGATTTAACCAGTCTTCCTGAAAAAGAATTCAAAACAGAAGTCATAACCATCCTGATGGACTTGCAGAGAAATATGCAAGAACTAAGGAAGAAGAATACAGAAATAAAACAAGCTCTGGAAGGACTTCAAAACAGAATGGACGAGATGCAAGAGACCATTAATGGACTAGAAAACAGAGAACAAGAACTCAGAGAAGCTGATGCAGAGAGAGCTAAAAGGATCTCCAGGAATGAAAGAATTCTAAGACAGCTGAGTGACCAATCTAAACGGAACAATATCCGCATTATAGGGGTACCAGAAGAAGAAGAGAGAGAAAAAGGGATAGAAAGTGTCTTTGAAGAAATAATTGCTGAAAACTTCCCCAAACTAAGGGAGGAAATCGCCTCTCAGATCACAGAGGTACACAGAACTCCCATGACAAGGGATCCAAGGAGGGCAACACCAAGACACATAATAATTAAAATGGCAAAGATCAAAGACAAGGATAAAGTATTAAAGGCAGCCAGAGAGAAAAAAAAAAGGTCACCTACAAAGGAAAACCCATCAGGATATCACCAGACTTCTCAACAGAAACCCTAAAGGCCAGAAGAGAATGGCATGATATACTTAATGCAATGAAATAGAAGGACCTAGAACCAAGACTACTGTATCCAGCACGATTATCATTTAAATATGAAGGAGGGATTAAACAATTCCCAGACAAACAAAAGTTGAGGGAATTTGCCTCCCACAAACCACCTCTACAGGGCATCTTACAGGGACTGCTCTAGATGGGAACACTCCTAAAAAGAGCATGGAACAAAACACCCAAAATATGAAGAAGGGAGGAGGAATAAGAAGGGAGAGAAATAAAGAATCATCAGACCATATTTATAATAGCTCAATAAGCAAGTTAAGTTAGACAGTAAGATAGTAAAGAAGCTAACCCTGAACCTTTGGTAATCAGAAACTTAAAGACTGCAATGGCAATAAGTACATATCTTTCAATAATCACCCTAAATGTAAATGGACTGAATGCACCAATCAAAAGACACAGAGTAATAGAATGGATAAAAAAACAAGTTCCATCCATATGCTGCTTACAAGAGACTCACCTCAAACCCAAAGACATGCACAGACTTAAAGTCAAGGGATGGAAAAAGATATTTCATGCAAACAACAGAGAGAATAAAGCAGATATTGCAATACTAGTATCACACAAAACAGACTTCAAAATAAAGAAAGTAACAAAAGATAAAGAAGGAAATTACATAATGATAAAGGGCTCAGTCCAACAAGAGGATTAACCATTATAAATATATATGCACCCAATACAGGAGCACCAACATATCTGAAACAAATACCAAGAGAACTAAAGGAGGAAATAGAATGCAATGCATTCATTCTGGGAGACTTCAACACACCACTCACTCCAAAGGACAGATCCACCAGACAGAAAATAAGTAAGGACACAGAGGCACTGAACAACACACTAGAACAGATGGACCTAATAGACATCTATAGAACTTTACATCCAAAAGCAACAGGATACACATTCTTCTCAAGTGCATATGGAACATTCTCCAGAATAGACCACATACTAGGCCACAAAAAGACCCTCAGTAAATTCCAAAAGATTGAAATCCTACCAACCAACTTTTCAGACCACAAAGGCATAAAACTAGAAATAAATTGTACAAAGAAAGCAAAAAGGCACACAAACACATGGAGGCTTAACAACATGCTCCTAAATAATCAATGGATCAATGACCAAATCAAAATGGAGATCCAGCAATATATGGAAACAAAGAACAACAACAACACAAAGCCCCAACTACTGTGGGATACAGCGAAAGCAGTCTTAAGAGGAAAGTATAGACCAATCCAGGCATATTTAAAGAAGGAAGAAGAATCCCAAATGAATGGTGTAATGTCACAGTTATTGAAATTAGAAAAAGAAGAACAAATGAGGCCTAAGGTCAGCAGAAGGAGGGACATAATAAAGATCAGAGAAGAAATAAATAAAATTGAGAAGAATAAAACAATAGCAAAAATCAATGAAACCAAGAGCTGGTTCTTCGAGAAAATAAATAAAATAGATAAGCCTCTAGCCAGACTTATTAAGAGGAAAAGAGAGTCAACACAAATCAACAGAATCAGAAACAAGAAAGGAAAAATCATGATGGACCCCACAGAAATAAAAAGAATTATTAGAGAGTACTATGAAAACCTATATGCTAACAAGCTGGGAAACCTAGGAGAAATGGACAACTTCCTAGAAAAATACAACCTTCCACGACTGACCCAGAAAGAAACAGAAAATCTAAACAGACCAACTACAGGCAACTAAATTGAAGCGGTAATCAAAAACTACCAAGAAGAAAACACCCAGGCCAGATGGATTTACCTCAAAATTTTATCAGACATACAGGGAAGACATAATACCCATTCTCCTTAGAGTTTTCCAAAAAATAGAAGAGGAGGGAATACTCCCAAACTCATTCTATGAAGCCAACATCACCCTACTACCAAAACCAGGCAAAGACCCCACCAAAAAAGAAAACTACAGACCAATATCCCTGACGAACGTAGATGCAAAAATACTCAACAAAATATTAGCAAAACGAATTCAAAACTACATCAAAATTATCGTACACCATGACCAAGTGGGATTCATCCCAGGGATGCAAGGATGGTACAACATTCGAAAGTCCATCAACATCATCCACCACATCAACAAAAAGAAAGACAAAAACCACATGATCATCTCCATAGATGCTGAAAAAGCATTTGACAAAATTCAACATCCATTCATGATAAAAACTCTCAGCAAAATGGGAATAGAGGGCAACTACATCAACATAATAAAGGCCGTATATCATAAACCCACAGCCAACATTATACTGAACAGTGAGAAGCTGAAAGCTTCTCCTCTGAGATCGGGAACTAGACAGGGATGCCCACTCTCCCCACTGTTATTTAACATAGTACTGGAGGTCCTAGCCACGGCAATCAGACAAAACAAAGAAATACAAGAAATCCAGATTGGTAAAGAAGAAGTTAAACTGTCACTATTTGCAGATGACATGATACTGTACATAAAAAACCCTAAAGACTCCACCCCAAAACTACTAGAACTGATATCGGAATACAGCAAATTTGCAGGATACAAAATTAACACACGGAATTCTGTGGCTTTCCTATACACTAACAATGAACCAACAGAAAGAGAAATCAGGAAAACAACTCCATTCACAATTGCATCAAAAAGAATAAAATACCTAGGAATAAACCTAACCAAAGAAGTGAAAGACCTATACTCTGAATACTACAAGTCACTTCTAAGAGAAATCAAAGGGGACACTAACAAATGGAAACTCATCCCATGCTCGTGGCTAGGAAGAATTAATATCATCAAAATGGCCCTCCTGCCCAAAGCAATATACAGATTTGATGCAATCCCTATCAAACTACCAGCAACATTCTTCAATGAACTGGAACAAATAATTCAAAAATTCATATGGAAACACCAAAGACCCTGAATAGCCAAAGTAATCCTGAGAAAGAAGAATAAAGTAGGGGGGATCTCACACCCCAGCTTCAAGCTCCACAATAAAGCCATAGTAATCAAGACAATTTGGTACTGGCACAAAAACAGAGCCACAGATCAGTGGAACAGACTAGAGACTCCAGACATTAACCCAAACATATATGGTCAAATAATATTTGATAAAGGAGCCATGGACATACAATGGCGAAATGACAGTCTCTTCAACAGATGGTGCTGGCAAAACTGGACAGCTACATGTAGGAGAATGAAACTGGACCATAGTCTAACCTCATACACAAAAGTAAATTCAAAATGGATCAAAGACCTGAATATAAGTCATGAAACCATTAAACTCTTGGAAAAACCTAGGCAAAAACCTCTTAGACATAAACATGAGTGACCTCTTCTTGAACATATCTCCCTGGGCAAGGAAAACAACAGCAAAAATGAACAAGTGGGACTATATTAAGCTGAAAAGCTTCTGTACAGCAAAAGACACCATCAATAGTACAAAAAGGAACCCTACAGTATGGGAGAATATATTTCTAAGTGACAGATCCAATAAAGGCTTGACGTCCAGAATATATAAAGAGCTCACATGCCTCAACAAACAAAAAACAAATAATCCAATTAAAAAATGGGCACAGGAACTGAACAGACAGTTCTCCAAAAAAGAAATTCAGATGGCCAACAGACACATGAAAAGATGCTCCACATCGCTAATTATCAGAGAAATGCAAATTAAAACTACAATGAGGTACCACCTCACACCAGTAAGGATGGCTGCCATCCAAAAGACAAACAACAACAAATGTTGGCGAGGCTGTGGAGAAAGGGGAACCCTCCTACAGTGCTGGTGGGAATGTAAATTAGTTCAACCATTGTGGAAAGCAGTATGGAGCTTCCTCAAAATGCTCAAAACAGACTCACCATTTGACCCAGGAATTCCACGCCTAGGAATTTACCCTAAGAACATAGCAATCAAGTTTGAGAAGGACAGATGCACTTCTATGTTTATTGCAGCACAATTTTTTCAATAGCCAAGAATTGGAAGCAACCTAAATGTCCATCGGTAGATGAATGGATAATGAAGAGGTGGTACATATACACAATGGAATACTACTCAACCATAAGAAGAGGGCAAATCCTACCATTTGCAGCAACATGGTGAGTATTATGCTCAGTGAAATAAGCCAAGTGGTGAAAGAGAAATACCAAATGATTTCTCTCATCTGTGGAGTATAAGAACAAAGGAAAAACTGAAGGAATAAAACAGCAGCGGAATCGCAGAACTCAAGAATGGACTAACAGGTACCAAAGAGAAAGGGACTAGGAGGATGGGTGGGTAGGGAGGGATAAGGGGGGGCAAAAAGAAGGGGGATATTAAGATTAGCATGCATAATGGGGGGGGTGAAAGAGGAGGGCTGTACAACACAGAGGAGACAAGTAGTGATTCTGCAACATTTTGCTATGCTGATGGACAGTGACTGTAAAGGGGTTTATAGGGGGTACCTAGTATAGAGGAGAGCCTAGTAAACATAATATTCTTCATGTAAGTGTAGATTAATGATAACAAAAAAAAAAAGAAAGAAAGAAAAGGGGGATTACTCCCTGATAGGATAAAACTAACTGTAGATCCACGATTAATGCATGCTTTAAATATCTTTAATTTTGATCACTTAAGGGGTGTCAGATGATCGGCTATGGAGGTACATTTTTCTGATAATATTCCTTTCTCTTAAAAAGAAAAAAAAAAGCAGTTCCTGTGTGGTGACCTCCAATGAGTTCTACAGAATGGTATAAAGGGCATATCAAAGTGTGGGCAAAGGGTCTGTTTGTGTTTATACAGAGGATCAAAGCCTAATTGGGCTACCCAGAAAATGAACTAAGATAGGATATGAAGAAGAACTTCCAACATCAGCACTCTCTGGAAGAGTCATACCAGAAGATGATCATCAAAAAACCTCAACAAAGATCCAGGCGCTGCTACAGCTGTAGCTGTATTCATCCCACCGTTTCCTGGACTTGCCATGGGAATGATGAAGGAGATATCTAAGCTGGCCTGTGCATACAGTAAAACAACAAATTTGACTGGATCTATACTGTTGGAACTCAACCAAGAATTAGGAGAAGTGCAAGTTGTAGCACTCCAAAATCTTACAACTACAGACTATTTACTGTTAAAAGAACATATGGGATGTGAACAGTCCCCAGGAATGGGTTGTTTTAATTTGTCTGATTTCTCTCAGACTGTTCAAGTTCAGTTGGACAATATCCACCATATCATAGATAAATTTTCACAAATGCCTAGGGTGCCTAACTGGTTTTCTTGGCCTCACTGGAGATGGCTGGTAATTATGGATCTGCTTTGGTTATGTAACTGTATTCCTATTATGTTAATGTGTGTGCATGCAATTTAATTAGTAGTTTAAAACCTATACATGCTGAAGTTACTCTACAAGAAGATATGTCAAAGAAATAATCAATCTTCCCATGTTTTCTTCCATCTGCTACTTCTATAGCTTTTCTTCTTCCTTCCTAATTACAACCCTTAAATAGAATTCGTGCCTCATATCGAATTTACCGAGTATCATAATTCCTCCAAGTGGTAAAGATACCTCAAGACAAATGCTGGGCATAGAAGCCACAGGGCATAAATCTGCAAAGAAGTAAAAAGCTAACCTTTTCAAACAATATGGCTTCTCTCTCACTTACCAACTTCACATTTCCCTGTATGGCCCCGGAAGATGACTGGTTAGCCAGAGACGGGTAAGATTCCTCAAGGGAGGAACAACCTAAGACAGGCACAGTCGCAGGGAGGCCATCAGGTGAGAAATTGGGGATCAACAGAGGTGAGACTTAGAACCTCACCACCCGTGTTTTGAGAGAAATCTTCTGCATCCGTGGATGTTTTGATGCCCTAGTCTAGCTTGGATTAATACTTAGTCTATAGGCACACACCTGATCATCTACATTTGCCCTCTTACAGCACTAATACTATGTTTTCTACCTTTATCTTGCATCTACTTACCGCTTCAGCATTTTATTAAAAATAATAATAATAAAGAGAGAAATGTGGTATCCACATATAAATCAAGTATAAAAATCAAATGAATATTCATATTTGACCTGATTGTTTATAGTTCATAATGCTTGATGAAAACTGAAAGTTTCTGTGATGACTGCCCATGTACTGTTCACCATGTAAGAACTTATTCACTATGTAAGAATTTGTCCACCATGTAAGAACTTGCTCATTATGCTTCAGAAGATTGGAGACTGACAAGAATTAGGCTTGGGGTGGATTAATGATTGTGCATTGAGCATTGAGTCCCCTATACAGAATTTTATTGTTGTTAACAACCATTTGATCAATAAATATGATAGATGCCCTCTCAAAAGAAAAAAGAAAAAAAGAAAAAAAGAAATAAAGTGTGTGTTAAAAACAATTATCAGGTACTAATTGACTTTTTCAAGGCTAAAATAGAAATATTTAGGCAAATAGCTAGCCTAATTACATGATCTAATATGTCTGTTTAGAATTTCTTGATAGGGATGAGAAAAAGTAAAATGGTCTTAGTTTGATTTGGGGCTTCCCCTATTCATCAAGAATTGTTTCAGCACCACCCCGCTTCCCTAGCACCCTCCACCTTCACTGATAAATCATAGGCCATGATTATGACCAGGTTTCATAAAGAGAAAATTGTTTTGTTTTTGTTTTTAAAGTAAATTGAAAGCAGAGAGAGTAAGAAGAGGACTCTGTAAAGTTAGCAGTTAAAATATTTCTTAGATTCTTTTCACTTTTAACTGGATCTCGTCTGCATGTCCCCCGAAAGCAGCTTTTGACCCCAGCAGTGCCATGTGCTAGGTCTGGAATATGTGGGACCTCGGAGCTTCCTGGAATCTAATAGGGGCGGCAAGTGTAGATTGCTTGTCCCCCATCCCCTCTTGGTATGAATACAGTTGTATCAGTTAAGCTTCGGAATATCAGAAAAGAACAAAACATTGGTTAAACTGTGCCCTCATAGAAAAAATTCTCCCTGGTCTCTTGGCGTGCTGGATGGAGATGGAGCTCAGCAAGTCTGCTGTCTGTTTGTTCTCCAGCTCTAGAGCTGGGAGGTGGCATGGCGACCAGACAGGGGACAGTCCTCCGCCTTGTATCGGGTCATGCAGAACAATGTCAGCCACAGATCATCCAGAGTACCTTCTAGCTACCTCAAAACACAGTATTAATCACCCACTTCAGGACCTAACTTCCAAAGAGCAAACTAACTAAAATAAAATACATTTAAAACATGAATAAACCCACACAAAAAAATAAACATGATTTTTCTCTAGTCTGCTGCTGGGGCGTGAGGCAATCACAGTTACTATCATACCTGTGTTCCCCATCTCAGTTTGGAATCAATTGAGACTGAAAACAAGTATGAACAGGAATAAGCATATCATTTATTTTACAAAACATATTGATATTAGAGAATGACGTGTAGATGTGCAGTAATCTACACTTCATAGGCATTTTAATGCTGAAACCCCAAATTTGATAAACTTGCCTATGCACTTAGGTACCAGTGTTCGATGAGGAGGCCACATGAAGGTCTGTCTCTGTTAAACTTGGGGTTAATCAGAATGTATCTTTCCTGTATGTACCAAACCAAACTCCCAAAAGCAAGGAAGCTGGAGAGAGCTGAGTTACACACCAAAGGTTTTTTTCATATTTCAGTGATCAGGTAATTCATTCTACCTGAATAATGAAAGAATAATGGGTGGAGCAACAGTTTAGGGGTATTTAGGGAAAAATTTATCCTAGGAATGTGCAAGTCACTTTCTCCCAGCATCTCTCTGCCACCCCAGCCCTAATATTTAATAATTAGAAATCTGGAAATTGAAATAATAAAGTTATATACACAAATACCTAAAATAATTAAGAATATATTTAATAAGAACATCACAGTGGTTATAAACGCTATTGAAAGATACATAACATGAATGGTATATAAATTTTTATTGCAATATAATTTATTCAAATGTAGCAGTTCAAATTGTATTCATTTACTATCTCACAGCTTTCCTCCTGTCCCTTCTAGCCCCTTTCATGATAGCTTTATGCTCTTAAAGAGTATGAGGCACTGGTGACTATTGCTTTCAAGGACAGAAGGATTGGACTCCAGGCAAAGAGGAGGGCTCCAATAGTGCGTATCTTGTTTATTCAGATAGCATTCTCAGACCAAGTTCTTCCTGAGGATTTCTCCGTTAAGATAAAGTCCACCAGTTGAAAATGAGAGCCCAGTTCCAGGTAAAGCCATTCTACAAAAGAAGGTACTGACATCAGTTACATCTGCAGCACCATCATACTGATACAGAACATCTGCATTTTCAACATCTTTCACCAGGGCATATGTGAAATGTATGAGAAAGAGAAATTGGTCGATCTCTGCTTGTCTTTTCTTTTATATATACAATAAATAGTCACATAACCCTCCACCACCACTTCATAGCACTGGGAAAAAAATTACATTATTAGGTTGAACTGTGAAGGTGAGGTAGGTCTGAATAAAATATACCTTCTGTGAATTAAGTTAGCTCGCCTAAACCATCCTGAAAAAGCTCGCTTATACAGAAAGTTCAGTATTTAATAAATTATTCAATATTTTTTAATTAAGACCATGCTTTGTACAAGTTTGGAATAAAGAAGACCTTGGTTCAGTTTAATTCTACTTCTTAAAATGTAGTCTTATATAAATTACTGAAGCCTAAGAAACTCACTTTCTAAGTAAATTCTATTTTAGAAGTGTTTTAGGTTTACAGAAAAGTTGTGAATATAATCCAGAGAGTTCCCATATACCCTGTACACAGTAGATTATTAACTAAAGTCCATGTTTTATTCATATATTATTAGTTTTTACCTAATGTCTTTTTTCTGTTCCAAGATCTTATGCAGGATAGCACAATTTAGTATCATGTCTCTGTAGATTACTCTAGATTGTGTTTCTTAGAGTTTCTTTTATTTTAATGATCTTAACAATTTTGAGAAGTACAGGTCAGATTTTTTGCAGAATGTTTTCATTTGAGGTTTTACTGATGCTTATTTCATGTATCGACTGGGGTTGTGGATTTTTAGACGAAAGACTGCAGAGGTAAGTTTCCATTGTCAACACATCATATCAAGTGTACATGCTATCAATGATTTAGCACCCTTGATAAAGCTAATCACCACACTGAGGTAGTTTTTCTTCACATTTCTACACTGTAATGAGATTATTTTTTCCCAGTTTACATTCTATATTCTTTGACAGGAAGTTACTATAAGCATCTCGCAAAGAGAAAGAGTTATATATCATTTCCTTGAGGGAGGAGTATCTACATAATTTATTTGTAATTTTTCTCTCCCTATCTACTTATTTTGTTTCCCCGTTTACTTACTAAAATCACTTATTTCTATCAATATGAACTCATTGTTATTTATTTTATACCTTGGGTTACAATCCAGTACTGCATTATTGGCCATGGAAGGCCCCTTCAGTTGGCTTCCATGTCCCTTTACACTATTCCATAATTGTGCTTTTGATGGTTGTGTGCGTTTTTGCACTACGGGATTCTCCAGGATTATCTTGTATGTTCTCCGTTCATTTCCAGAGTCCCTTAGGTCAGCATCATTTCAGCCTCCCTTCATAGATGAGGTAATATAAAACTTTTGTTATACAACTAGATTCATTTGTCACAGTCTACACCCATCTGGGATCACCTTATCTCCTAGATGATTTTTAAAAATTTGCATACACTATAATTCAGGTCTGTGTGCTGTAAAGTTCTATGGGTTTTAACAAATGCATTGTGCCAAGTATCCATCATTGCAATATCATACAAAATATATCTTATGTCACCACCCCCCAGAAATAACTTGTGCTCCGTCTATTCAGCATGCAAACAATCCCATACCCCTGTAAGTCACTAAGTCATTGACCAAGTCTATAGTTTTTCCTTTTCTAAAATTTATATAAATGGAATTATACATCATATAGCCTTTTCAGATTGGCTTTTTTACTTATCAACCACAACTAAGATTCAACCATAATTCTGTGGGGCTGGACAGCTAATTGATTTTCTTTCAAATAATTTCTTACTGATAAATTACAGAACACTCTAATAGTTGAACAATTTTTTTTCAACTTTTTAAAAAAATTTGAGGTATAAGTGACATACAACATTATATTAGTTTCAGGTATACAATATTATGATTTAAGAGTGGTCTACATTGCAAAATGATCACCACAATAAGTCTAGTGCTAATTCATGTTTATTGCTGAATAGTATTCCACTGTTTGATGTTCCACAACTCATTTGTTCATCCACCTATGGATTGTATTAAAATACCATTTTAATTGCTGGCATTTTTTGGTGATTAAGAAAGTGGCTGCTGTAAACATTCTTACATAGTTTTTTGGGTGTAGACATATATTTTGAATCATTTGGGTACATATAGAAGATCATGATTGCTCTATCTGATTGCTCTATCTTAGAATAGGTGTGTTTTCCTATCACTTCATGCCCACCAGGGATTCATGTTGTAAGATTTATTTTTGAATTTTAGCCATTCTAATAGGTGTTTATTAAAAAATGGTTATTTGAATTTGCACTTCTGTAAAGCCAAATGATGTTGAAATTTTCATATGCTTATTTGCAACTCATATATTTGCTGTGGTCTCTGTGCAGGTTATTTATGTACTTTTAAGTTATTGTTATTTTTAATGGTTATATATTAAGAGTTAATTATATAATTTGGATACAAATTCACATGTGATTTCCAAATATTTCTCCCAGTAGTGATTTGTGTTTTCATTCTTTTAGCAGTGTTTTTAGCAGATCAAATAATTTGAATTTTAATAAAGTTCAGCTTAGTTTTTCATACATGAATTGTGTTTTGTTATTGTATCTAAAACTCCCCACCAAACCCAAGGTCACACAATATTCACCTCTTTTTTCCTTTAAAAGATTTATTTTCTTACCTTATTTTTAAGTATATGATTTGTTTTAAGGATTTTTTTTTTGAGAGGGCATCTCTCATATTTATTGATCAAATGGTTATTAACAACAATAAAATTCTGTATAGGGGACTCAATGCACAATCATTAATCAACCCCAAGCCTAATTCTCAACAGTCCCCAATCTTCTGAAGCATAATGAACAAGTTCTTAGAAGGTGAACAAATTCTTACATAGTGAATAAGTTCTTACATGGTGAACAGTGCAAGGGCAGTCATCACAGAAACTTTCGGTTTTGATCACGCATTATGAACTATAAACAATCAGGTCAAATGTGAATATTTGTTTAATTTTTATACTTGATTTATATGTGAATCCCACATTTATCCCTTATTATTATTATTTTTAATAAAATGCTGAAGTGGTAGGTAGATGCAAGATAAAGGTAGAAAACATAGTTTAGTGTTGTAAGAGAGCAAATGTAGATGATCAGGTGTGTGCCTGTAGACTATGTGTTAATCCAAGCTAGACAAGGGCAACAAAACATCCACAGATGCAGAAGATTTCTCTCAAAACAGGGTGGGTGAGGTTCTCAGCCTCACCTCTGTTGATCCCCAATTCCTTACCTGATGGCCCCCCTGCGACTGTGCCTGTCTTAGGTTGTACCTCCCTTGAGGAATTTTACCCCTCTCTGGCTAACCAGTCATCTTCCGGGGCAATACAGGTCAATATAAAGTTGGTAAGTGAGAGAAAAGCAATATTGTTTGAAAAGCTTAGCTCTTTACTTCTTTGCAGATTTATGCCCTGTGGCTTCTATGCCCAGCATTTGTCTTGAGGTATCTTTACCACTTGGAAGAATTATGATACTCAGTAATTTCTATATGAGGCACGAATTCTACTTAAGGGTTGTAATTAGGAAGGAAGAAGAATAGCTATAGAAGTAGCAGACGGAAGAAAATATGGGAAGATTGATTATTTCTTTGACATATCTTCTTGTAGTGTAACATAAGCATGTATAGTTTTTAAACTACTAATTAAATTGCATGCACACATTAACATAATAGGAATACAGCTACATAACCAAAGCAGACCTACAATTACCAGCCATATCCAGTGAAACCAAAAAAACCAGTTAGGCACCCTAGGCATTTGTGAAAACTTATCAATGATATGATGGATATTGTCTAACTGAATTGGAATAGTTTGAGAAATATCAAATTAAAACAACACATTCCTGGAAACTGTTCGCATCACATATGTTCTTTTAACAGTAGATAGTCTATAGTCGCAAGATTTTGGAGCACTGCAACTTGCACTTCTCCTAATTCTTGGTTGAGTTCCGACAGTATAGATCCAGTCAAATTTGTTGTTTTGCTGTATGCACAGGCCAGCTTAGATATCTCCTTCTTCATTCCCATGGCAAGTCCAGGAACCGGTGGGATGAATGCAGCTACAACTGCAACAGCGCCAGGATCATTGTTGAGGTTTTTTCATGGTCATCTTCTGGAATGACTCTTCCAGAGAATGTTGATGTTGGAAGTTCTTCTTCATATCGTATCTTAATTCGTTTTCTTAGTAGCTAAATTAGGCTTTGATCCTCTGTATAAACACAAACAAACCCTTTGCCCACACTTTGATATGCCCTTCATATCATTGTGAAGAACTTATTGGAGGTCACCACACAGGAACTGCTTTTTTTTTTTTTAGAGAAAGGAATATTATCAGAAAAATGTACTTTCATAGCTGATCATCTGACACCCTTTAAATGATCAAAATTAAGGATATTTAAAGCATGTATTAATCGTTGATCTACAGTTAGTTATATATAATATCAGGGAGTAATCCCCCTTTTTTTTTTAATCATTAATCTATGATTACATTAAGAATATTATGTTTACTAGGCTCTCCCTTATACCAGGACTCCCCCAAAAACCCCTTTACAGTCACTGTCCATCAGCATAGCAAAATGTTGTATAATCACTACTTGTCTTCTCTGTGTTGTACAGCCCTCCCCTTTCTCCCACCCCCCCATTATGCACGCTAATCATAATACCCACTTTCTTCTTCCCCACCTTATACCTCCCTACCCACCCATCCTCCCCAGTCCCTTTCCCTTTGGTACCTGTTAGTCCATTCTTGGGTTCTGTGATTCTGCTGCTGTTTTGTTCCTTCAGTTTTTCCTTTGTTCTTATACTCCAAAGATGAGTGAAATCATTTGGTATTTCTCTTTCTCCAATTCACTTATTTCACTGAGCATAATACCCTCTAGCCCCATCCATGTTGTTGCAAATGGTAGGATTTGTTTTCTTCTTATGGCTGAGTAATATTCCATTGTGTATATGTACCACATCTCCTTTATCCATTCATCTACTGATGGACACTTAGGTTGCTTCCAATTCTTGGCTATTGTAAATAGTGCTGCGATAAACATAGGGGTGCATCTGTCTTTTTCAAACTTGAGTGCTGCATTCTTAGGGTAAATTCCTAGGAGTGGAATTCCTGGATCAAATGGTAAGTCTATTTTGAGCATTTTGAGGAACCTCCATACTGCTTTCCACAATGGTTGAACTAATTTACATTCCCACCAGCAGTGTAGGAGGGTTCCCCTTTCTCTACAACCTCGCCAACATTTGTTGTTGTTTGACTTTTGGATGGCAGCCATCCTTACTGGAGTGAGGTGATACTTCATTGTGTTTTTAATTTGCATTTCTCTGATAACTAGTGATGTGGAGCATCTTTTCATGTGTCTGTTGGCCATCTGTATTTCTTTTTTGGAGAACTGTCTGTTCAGTTCCTCTGTCCATTTTTTAATTGGATTATTAGTTTATAGTTTGTTGAGGTGGGTGAGTTCTTTATATATTTTGGATGTCAAGTCTTTATCAGATCTGTCATTTACAAATATATTCTCCCATACTGTAGGGATCCTTTTTGTTCTATTGATGGTGTCTTTTGCTGTACAGAAGCTTTTCAGCTTAATATAGTCTCACTTGTTCAATTTTGCTGTTGTTTTCCTTGCCCGGGGAGATATGTTCAAGAAGAAGTCACTCATGTTTATGTCTAAGAGGTTTTTGCCTATGTTTTTTTCTAAGAGTGTTATGGTTTCATGACTTACATTCAGGTCTTTGATCCATTTTGAATTTACTTTTGTGCATGGGTTTAGACAGTGATCCAGTTTCATTCTCTTACATGTAGCTGTCCAGTTCTGCCAGCACCATCTGTTGAAGAGACTGTCATTTCCCCATTGTATGTCCATGGCCCCTTTATCAAATATTAATTGACCATATATGTTTGGGTTAATGTCTGGATTCTCTAGTCTGTTCCACTGGTCTGTGGCTCTGCTCTTGTGCCAGTACCAAATTGTCTTGATTACTATGGCTTTGTAGTAGAGCTTGAAATTGGGAAGTGAGATCCCCCCCACTTTATTCTTCTTTCTCAGGATTGCTTTGGCTCTTCAGGGTCTTTGGTGTTTCCATATGAATTTTTGTACTATTTTTTCCAGTTCATCAAAGAATGTTGTTGGTAATTTGATAGGGATTGCGTCAAATCTGTATATATTGCTTTGGGCAGGATGGCCATTTTGATTATATTAATTCTTCCTAACCAGGAGCATGGGATGAGTTTCCATTTGTTAGTGTCCTCTTTAACTTCTCTTAAGAGTGTCTTATAGTTTTCAGGATATAGGTCTTTCACTTTTTTGGTTAGTTTATTCCTAGGTATTTTATTCTTTTTGATGCAATTGTGAAAGGAATTGTCTTACTGATTTCTCTTTCTATTGGCTCATTGCTAGTGTATAGGAATACCACAGATTTCTGTGTGTTAATTTTGTATCCTGCAACTTTGCTGTATTCTGATATCAGTTCTAGTAGTTTTGGAGTGGAGTCTTTAGGGTTTTTTATGTACAATATCATGTCATCTGCAAATAGTGACAGTTTAACTTCTTCTTTACCAATCTGGATTCCTTGTATTTCTTTGTTTTGTTTAATTGCTGTGGCTAGGACCTCCAGTACTATGTTAAATAACAGTGGGGAGAGTGGGCATCCCTGTCTTGTTCACGATCTCAGAGGAAAAGCTTTCAGCTTCTCGCTGTTCAGTATGATGTTGGCTGTGGGTTTATCGTATATGACCTTTATTATGTTGAGGTACTTGCCCTCTATACCCATTTTGCTGAGAGTTTTTATCATGAATGGATGTTGAATTTTATCGAATGCTTTTTCAGCATCTATGGAGATGATCATGTGATTTTGTCTTTCTTTTTGTTGATGTGGTGGATGATGCTGATGGATTTTTGGATGTTGTACCATCCTTGCATCCCTGGGATGAATCCCACTTGGTCGTGGTGTATGATCCTCTTGATATATTTTTGAATTCTGTTTGCTAATATTTTATTGAGTATTTTTATATCTACATTCATCAGGGATATTGGTCTGTAATTTTCTTTTTTGGTGGTGTCTTTGCCTGGTTTTGGTATTAGGGTGATGTTGGCTTCATAGAATGAGTTTGGGAGTAGTCCCTCCTCTTCTATTTTTTGGAAAACTTTAAGGAGAATGGGTATTATATCTTCTCTGTATGTCTGGTAAAATTCCAAGGTAAATCCATCTGGCCCAGGGGTTTTTTTCTTGGGTAGTTTTTTGATTACCGCTTCAATTTCTTTGCTCGTAATTGGTTTGTTTAACTTTTGTGTTTCTTCCTTGGTCAGTCTTGGAAGGTTGTATTTTTCTAGGAAGTTGTCCATTTTTTTCTAGGTTTTCCAGCTTGTTGGCATGTAGGTTTTCATAGTAGTCTTTAATAATTCTTTGTATTTCTGTGGAGTCTATCGTGATTTTTCCGTTCTCATTTTTGTTTCTGTTAATTTGTGTTGATTCTCTTTTTCTCTTGATAAGTTTGGCTACAGGCTTATGTATTTTTTTTATTTTCTCCAAGAACTAGCTCTTGGTTTCATTGATTTTTGCTATTGTTTTATTCTCCTCAATTTTGTTTATTTCTTCTCTTATCTTTATTATATCCCTCCTTCTGCTGACTTTAGGCCTCATTTGTTCTTCTCTTTCCAATTTTGATAATTGTGACATTAGACTATTCATTTGGGATTGTTCTTCCTTCTTTAAATATGCCTGTATCACTACATACTTTCCTCTTAAGTCTGCTTTTGCTGCGTCCCACAGAAGTTGGGGCTTTGTGTTGTTGTCATTTGTTTCCATATATTCCTTGATCTCTATTTTAATTTGTTCATTGATCCATTGTTTATTTAGGAGCATGTTGTTAAGCCTCCATGTGTTTGTGAGCATTTTTGTTTTCTTTGTTGAATTTATTTCTAGTTTTATACCTTTGTGGTCTGAAAAGTTGGTTGGTAGAATTTCAATCTTTTGGAATTTACTGAGGCTCTTTTTGTGGCCTAGTATGTGGTCTATTCTGGAGAATGTTCAATGTGCACTTGAGAAGAATGTATATCCTGTTGCTTTTGGATGTAGAGTTCTGTAGATGTCTATTAGGTCCATCTGTTCTAGTGTGTTGTTCAGTGCCTCTGTGTCCTTACTTATTTTCTGCCCAGTGGATCTATTCTTTTTGATGTGTGGTGTGTTGAAGTCTCCTAAAATGAATGCATTGCATTCTATTTCCCCCTTTAGTTCTGTTAGTATTTGTTTCACATATGCTGGTGCTCCTGTGTTGGGTGCATATATATTTAGAATGGTTATATCCTCTTGTTGGACTGAGCCCTTTATCATTATGTAGTGTCCTTCTTTATCTCTTGTTACTTTCTTTGTTTTGAAGTCTATTTTGTCTGATATTAGTACTGCAACCGCTGCTTTCTTCTCACTGTTGTTTGCCTGAAATATGTTTTTCCATCCCTTGACTTTTAGCCTGTGCATGTCTTTGGGTTTGAGGTGAGTTTCTTGTAAGCAGCATATAGATGGGTCTTGCTTTTTTATCCATTCTATTACTCTGTGTCTTTTGATTGGTGCATTCAGTCCATTTACATTTAGGGTGACTATTGAAAGATATGTACTTATTGCCATTGCAGGCTTTAAATGTGTGGTTACCAAAGGTTCAAGGTTAGCCTCTTTAGTATCTTACTGCCTAACTTAGCTCACTTATTGAGCTGTTATATACACTGTCTGAAGATTCTTTTCTTCTCTCCGTTCTTATTCTTCCTCCTCCATTCTTCATATGTTGGGTGTTTTGTTCTGTGCTCTTTGTAGGAGTGCTCCCATCTAGAGCAGTCCCTGTAAGATGCCCTGTAGAGGTGGTTTGTGGGAGGCAATTTCCCTCAGCTTTTGCTTGTCTGAGAATTGTTTAATCCCTCCATCATATTTAAATGATAGTCGTGCTGGATACAGTATCCTTGGTTCAAGGCCCTTCTGTTTCATTTCATTAAATATATCATGTCATTCTCCTCTGGCCTGTAAGGTTTCTGTTGAGAAGTCTGATGATAGCCTGATGGGTTTTCCTTTATAGGTAACCTTTTTCTCTCTAGCTGCCTTTAAAACTTTCCTTGTCCTTGATCTTTGCCATTTTAATTATTATGTGTCTTGGTGTTGTCCTCCTTGGGTCCTTTCTGTTGGGAGTTCTGTGTATTTCCGTGGTCTGTTCTATTATTTCCTCCCCCAGTTTGGGGAAGTTTTCAGCTATTATTTCTTCAAAGACACTTTCTATCCCTTTTTCTCTCTCTTCTTCTTCTGGTACCCCTATAATACGGATATTGTTCCTTTTGGATTGGTCACACAGTTATCTTAATATTGTTTCATTCCTGGAGATCCTTTCATCTCTCTCTATGTCAGCTTCTATGCATTCCTGTTCTCTGATTTCTATTCCATCAGTGGCCTCTTGCATATTATCCATTCTGCTTATAAATGCTTCCAGAGTTTGTTTCACTTTTGTAGTCTCCTTCCTGGCATCTGTGATCTCCCTCCGGACTTCATCCTTAGCTCTTGCATATTTCTCTGCGTCTCCATCAGCATGTTTATGATTTTTATTTTGAATTCTTTTTGAGGAGGACTGGTTAGGTCTGTCTCCTTCTCTGGTGTTGTCTCTGTGATCTTGGTTTGCCTGTAATTTTGCCTTTTCATGGTGATGGAAATAGTTTGCAGAGCTGGGACGAGTGATGGCTGGAAGAACTTCCCTTCTTGTTGGTTTGTGGCCCTCCTCTCCTGGGAGAACAGCGACCTCTAGTAGCTCGTCTGGGCTTCTGCACACAGACAGTGTTTCTGGTTCCTGCCCGGCTGCTATGGAGTTTATCTCTGCTTTTGCTGTGGGCGTGGCCTGGCTCGGTCTTCTGCTCCAAAATGGTGGAGCCGCGGTTGAAGGGGGAGCGGCCGGGAGTCTATTTATCTTGGTGAGGGCCCTCCGTGCTCCCTGCTGGCCAGGGGGTTAGAGATCCCCAGTTTCCCTGCCTCTGGACTAAGTGTCCCAGGGCCCTTCCATCTGGTTTTGGGGTCCCTGTCCCTTTAAGACTTCCAAAAAGCACTCGCTAATAAAAAACAAAGAAAGGAAAAAAAAAAAAGAGCCATTTGCAAAAAAGAAAACCGCTTGCTTTTCTTTGTCTTGCTGCCCTGTTTCCCTAGTATCCAGGACCCCACGCATGCACTGTGTCTGCGCTCTGGTCCGGATGGCTGGGGCTGGGTGTTCAGCAGTCCTGGGCTCCCTCTCCCTCCCCGCTCAGACTCCTCTCTTCCCACAAGGAGTTGGGGGAGGGGCGCATGGGTCCCGCTGGGCTGGGGCTTTTATCTTTCCCACTTCGTGAGGGGCTGGGTTCTCGCAGGCGTGGATGTGGTCTGGATGTTGTCCTGTGTCCTCTGATCTCTATTCTAGGAAGAGCTGTGTTTGTTATATTTTCATAAATATATGTGGTTTTCGGAGGAGATTTCTGCTGCTCTACTCACTCTGTCATCTTGCTGTTTTAAGGATTTTTATATAAAATATAACCTACATTATTGTTTTAATTTTTGCATATAGATATCCAATGTTCCATTATGATTTATTAAAGACTTCCCTTTTTCTATTGAATTTCCCTTTTGCCTCTTTCAAAAATCAGTTGACTATATTGTTGTGTTCTGTTTTTAGGTTATCCTTTCTGTTTCATTTTGTATACCTGTTATTTCTACAATGAAGTGGTATGTTGATTATTGTCATTTTACATCAAATTTTGAAGTAATGTGAGTCCTGTAACTGTTCTTTCTCAGTATTGTGTTGGCTATTCTAAATCCTTCTCCTTTCCATGTAAATTTTAGAATCAGTTTATCAATATCTACAAATAGCCTGCTGTAATTTTGATTATTCTTGCATTGAATCTATAGATCATGTTGAAAGGAATGAACATCTTAACAATACTAAGTCATGAGCTTCAAAAACATTTATTTAGTTATTTAATTTTTATCAATGTTTTTATAGCCTTTTTATGTACCTCCTGTATATGCTTAATTAGATTTATGCCTAAGTATTAGGTATAAAAATACATTAGATTATAATTTTCTACCTCTTAGATTTTCTTTGAAAATAATCATTTGTTATGTCTAACCACCTCAAGATGTAGCAGTCTTGAATAGTCTGTTATAACTATGTAGTTCTCTTCCTGACTTCTTAACCAATAGCCAGTAGACGTGAGCAGTATGGTTTCTTCATTCTGGAGGAAGGTGACTCTTGCTCTGCCCATTTTCCTTATTAGAGGTCAGTCAGTTAAATAGAGGTGACTCACAATAGGACATGCATTTTTATTTTAATAGCCACAGATGACGCTGAGGTTAAAAAAAATCTTATTTTATTTTTATATCTTTTTATTATTGACTACCTATTTCAGAATGTTCAAATTCAGTCACTTCTTGCTCTTTCATTAAATAAGAACACATTGTTAAGTCTGTATTTATTAAAATATTTTGAAAGATAATTTTGTTTTAAAGGACATAATCCAACAACTCTGGTTTGCTATATATATGTAATTACACACATTTATTACAATATATATAATATATATTTGTATTATCTCACGTGTGACTTTCTAGTAGTGTTTATCTGCAAGTTTGTCATTGTTGGAGACGATTTTATAGGCTTAGAAAATCTAAGTACCCAAAGTTATCTCAGGCTATCACTTTCAGATATTAAAAGATAATAATTTAATTGACTGATCAAAGTTATAGGTAAATCAGAAATTAAAAGGAAAATAAAAATTCAGTTATCAATACATTACCTTCACATTTTTATAATTCAAATAAGACATATTTGCTCTTCCTAAGAAGACTTAGTTCAAAGCTAGAAAACAGGAAAATAACAAAAAAAAAGCTTAGTTTTTCATAATGCAATGCAGAGTTTTATTTCTGGGCTATAGGCTCCTTCCTAACACTTTTGTTCAAGTCTTCTTTGATCTTTATATCTGCTTTCTCAGTGTTTCACTCCATCTTTGGAACAACTAATCTATTCTTATTTCTTTGATGAAAACTTCTACTAAGGGAAATGAAGCTGTCCATGAAACATTAGCTATACTTGTGGTCTCACGTTTCAATCTATATAGTTCAAACAGTTGCATTGAACTGTTTATGTTCGTCAGCCCAGATTTGATAGATCAATCTAAGATTAGTTATCATGGTGATGATGACTGAAATTGAGTTGCAAAGAAGCATAGCAATGTAGTTTATTGCTCAGAATACATCTCAAAAGTCTGACAAAAAAAGAATAATATGAAAATGGTGGCATGAGAGGTGAGATGGAGAATTCCTCCCCAAACCACAAATAGTATGAAAATATAGTTAATAGCTACAACTAGCCCTAAAATAGCAACAAGAAAGAAGGCTGAACCAGACTGCATGTAGACCTCATGAACAGAGCAGACCTCAGGAACACAGGGTAACATAGGAAAGCCTTTATCAGGCGAGACCCAAGCACTTCCCCCACCCCAGATCACTGCTGGGAGGAAGAGAAATGGAGCTGGGGAGGGGTTGGAATCAAAGAACTGCTGAACACTGAGCCCTCCCTGGAGGCCTGCTTTGGGAGCAGAAACCTACACTGTGTGGTGCTCTGGACATTGGGGAGCTTAGACATGTGGAGTGCCTGAGAGACAGATTGCAGCCATTTGTGGAGGAGGCGATCCACACACAGCCCGTTGGGGACAAAGGAAAGGCAGTCAGTTTGAGAGGCTTCCTAGCAGTGAGTGGGCTGCTGAAGGAGTGGGGTTTGAACAGAGCTTCCTGTGCAGGGGAAGGGAGAGCTGGACAAGGTTGTCTGGGGCGCTCTGCCCAGCTGGCTGGGAACTTTGAGGAGCTTCAGGTGCCCCATCCCCCTGGCTGCCTACTCAGCTCCAAGGCCCCCCACTGTGACACACAGCCTGCTGCACCTTCCTCCTAGCCTATCGGCACAGGTTCCCAAACTGACAATTACTGCAGTGGTGTCAGGCCAGCCAGAAGGAGGCTCAGCCTACAACAGCTATAGATGCAAAGCACAGAGGCTTACACCTGTGTGCTTGGCCCACTGGCTCTGACACTTGAGACAGGCACGCAGACGGGAATCAGGAAACAGATCTTTCCTCACCACAGGCACCAGCTCCACTCCCCTATGAACCCCAGCCTCACTCTAGAGGCTGAGTAGCTCCAGAGACTGGAGCTTCTGGGCACTAGTGGGCACCACACAGAAATATAAAACGTCAAAAGAACATGGTTAAGACCAAAATCTCACAAACCCCAGAAAAAGGGCCTAATGAAACTGAACTCACCAATCTGACTAAAAGAGAGTTCAAAATAAAAATCATAAACATGCTTATGGAGAATATCAGAAAAATATTCAAGAACTCAGGAACGAATTTAAGACAGAGATTCAATCTTTAAGAAATTCCATATCTGAAATGAAACATACAATGAAGGGATTTAAAAGTAGATTAGATGTAGTTGAAGAGAGAGTAAATGGAATAGAAATAAGACAAAATGAATACAAAGAAGCTGAGGCACAAAGAGAAAAAAGAATCTCTAGGAATGAAAGAATATTGAGAGAACTGTGTGACAAATCCAAACAGAACAATATTCATATTATAGGGGTACCAGAAGAAGAAGAGAGAGAAAAAGGGATAGAAAGTGTCATTGAGGAGGTAATTACTGAAAACTTCTTTAATCTGGGGAAGAAGATAGTCTCTCAAGCCATATAGGTACACAGATCTCCAACACAATGGACCCAAGGAAGACAACATCAAGACATATAATAATTAAATTGGCAAAGATCAATGATAAAGACAGACTTTTAAAAGCAGCTAGAGACAGGAAAAAGATCACATACAAAGGAAAATCCATCAGGCTATCATCAGACTTCTCAGCAGAAACCTTACAGGCCAGAAGGGAGTGGCATGATATATTTAATGCAATGAAGCAGAAGACCTTGAACCAAGAATACTATACCCAGCAAGGTTATCATTTACATTTGAAGGAGGGATTAAACAATTTTCAGATAAGAAAAGTTGAGAGAATTTACCTCCCATAAACCACCTCTACAGTGCATTAAGGAGGGTATACTATAGATGGAAGTATTCCTAAGGCTAAATAGATGTCACCCAAGGGATAGACAAAGAGCACAAAATATGATTAATAACATACAAAGAATGGAGGAGGAAGAAAAAGGGGGAAAAAAAAAAAGAAGAACCTTTAGGCTGTGTTTGTAATAGCACACAAAGTGAGTTAAATTAGACTGTTAGATAGTAAGGAAGTTAACCTTGAACTTTTGGTAACCACAAATCTAAAGCCTGCAATGGCAATAAGTACATACCTGTCGATAATGACCCTAAATGTAAATGGTCAGAATGCACCAATCAAAAGACATAGGGTCACTGAATGAATTAAAAAATAAGACTCTTCTATAGGCTGCCTACAAGAGACTCACTTCAAACCCAAAGGCAAATGCAGATGAAAGTAAAATGGTGGAAAAAGATAGTTCATGCAACTAACAGAGAGAAAAAAGCAGGAGTTGCAGTACTTGTATGAGACAAAATAGACTTCAAAACAAAGAAAGTCACAAGAGACAAAGAAGGACATTACATATTGATAAAGGCATCTGTCCAACAAGAGGATATGACTATTATAAATAACTATGCACCAAACAAGGATCACCTACATATGTGAAACAAATACTAACAGAATTAAAGGGGGAAGTAGAATGCAAAGCATTCAATTTAGGAGACTTGAACACACCACTCACACCAAAGAACAGCTCAACCAGACAGAAAATAAGTAAAGACATAGAGGCACTGAACAATGTATTAGACCAGATAGACCTAACGGACATCTACAGAACACTCCATCCAAAAGGAACAGGATACACATTCTTCTCAAGTGCACATGGAACATTTTCAAAAATAGATCATGTACTAGGCCACAAAAGCAGCCTAAGTAAATGCAAAAAGATTGAAATTGTACCAACCAACTTCTCAGATCACAAAGGTATGAAACTATAAATAAATTACACAAAGAAAATGAAAAAGCCCACAAACACATGGAGGATTAATAACATGCTCCTAAATAATCAATGGATTGATGACCAAATAAAAACAGATCAAGCAATATATGGAGACAAATGATGACAATAATTCAACAACACAAAATCTGTGGGACGCAGCGAAGGCCGTGGTAAGATGGAAATATATTGCAATACAGGCCTACCTCAGGAGAGAAGAACAATCCCAAATGAACAGTCTAAACTCACAATTAATGAAATGAAGAAAGGAAGAACAAATGCAGCCCAAAGTAAGTAGAAGGAGGAACATAATAAAGATTAGAGCAGAAACAAATAAAATTGAGAAGAATAAAACAATAGAAAGAATCAATGAAAGCAGGAGCTGGTTCTTCAAGAAAATAAACAAAATAGATAACCCCTAGCCAGACTAATCAATAAAAAAAGAGTCTGCACATATAAACAGAATCAGAAATGAGAAAGGAAAACTCACCACAGATACCACAGAAATACAAAGAATAATGAGAAAATACTATGAAAAATTATATGGTAACAAACTGGAAAACCTAGAAGAAATGGACAACTTACTAGAAAAATACAACCTTCCAAAGCTGACCCAGAAAGAACCAGAAAATCTGAACAGACCAATCACCACCAAACAAATTGAATTGGTAATCAAAAAACTACCTAAGAACAAAGCTCCTGTACCAGATGGTTTCACTGCTGAATGTTATCAAACATTTAGTGAATACCTAATACCCATCCTCCTTAAAGATTTCCAAAAATTAGAAGAGGAGGGAATATTCCCAAACTCATTCTATGAGGCCAACATCACTCTAAAAACAAAACCAGGCAAAGACACCACAAAAAAAGAAAATTACAGACCAATATCCTTGATGAATGTAGATGCAAAAATACTCAACAAAATATTAGCAAACCGAATTAAAAAATACATCAAAAAAATCATCCATCATGATCAAATGGGATTCATCCCAGCGATGCAAGGATGGTACAACATTCGAAAATCCATCAACATCATCCACCACATCAACAAAAAGAAGAACAAAAGACCACATAATCATCTCCATAGATGCTGGAAAAGCATTTGACAAAATTCAACATCCATTCATGATAAAAACTCTCAAGAAAATGGTTATAGAGGTCATGCACCTCAACATAATAAAGGCCATATATGACAAACCCACAGCCAACATTATACTTCACAGCAAGAAGCTGAAAGCTTTCCCTTTAAGATCGGAAACAAGACAAGGATGCCCACTCTCCCCACTTTTATTCAACATAGTACTGAAGGTCCTAGCCACGGCAATCAGACAGCAAAAAGAAATAAAAGGCATCCAGATTGGCAAGGAATTATTCAAACTGTCCATGTTTGCAGATGGCATGATGTTTTACATAAAAACCCTTAAGAATCCACTCCAAAACTACTAGATCTAATATCTGAATTCAGTACAGTTGCAGGATACAAAATTAATACACAGAAATACGTTGCAATCCTATACACTAACTATGAACTAGCAGAAAGAGAAATCAGGAAAATAGTTCCATTCACAATTGCATCAAAAGAATAAAATATCTAGGAATAAACCTAACCAAGGAAGTGAAAGACATATACCCTGAAAACTATAAGAAACTCTTAAAAGAAATTAAAGAGGACACTAATAAATGGAAATTCATCCCATGCTCTTGTCTAGGAAGAATTAATATTGTCAAAATGGCCATCCTGCCTAAAGCAATCTATAGATTCAATGCAATCCCTATCAAAATACCTACAGGATTCTTCAACGAACTAGAGAAAATAGTTCTAAAATTCATGTGGAACCACAAAAAAACACGAAGAGCCAAAGCAATCCTAAGAATGAAGGATAAAGCAGGGGGAATTATATTCCCTGACTTCAAGCTCTACTACAAAGCCACAGTAATCAAGACAATTTGGTACTAGTACAAGAACAGACCCATAGACCAGTGGAACAGACTAGAGAGGCCAGATACAAATCCAAGCATATATGGTCAATTAATATATAATAAAGAAGCCATGGACATACAGTAGGGAAATTACAGCCTCTTCAACAGCTGGTGTTTGCAAAACTGGACAGCTACATGCAAGAGAGTGAAACTGGATTATTGTCTATCCCTGTACACAAAAGTAAACTCAAAGTGGATCAAAGACCTGAATGTAGGTCATGAAACCATAAAACTCTTAGAAAAAAATACGGGCAAAAATCTCTTGGACATAAACATGACCAACTTCTTCATGAACATATCTCCCTGGGCAAGGGAAACAAAAGCAAAAATGAACAAGTGGGACTATATGAAACTAAAAAGCTTCTGTACAGCAAAGGATAACATCAGTAGAACAAAAAGACATCCTAAAGTATGGGAGAATATATTCATAAATGATAGATCCCTTAAAGGGTTGACATCCAAAATGTATAAAGAGCTCTCATACCTCAAAAAACCAAAAGCAAATAAGCCAATAAAAAAATGGGCACAGGATCTGAAAAGACACTTCTCCGAAGAAGAAATTCAGATGGCCAACAGACACATGAAAAGATGCTCCACATCGCTAATCATCAGGGAAATGCAAATTAAAACCACAATGAGATATCACCTCCCACCAGTTAGGATGGCCAACATCCAAAAGACAAACAACAACAAATGTTGGCGAGGATGTGGAGAAGGGGAACCCCCCGACACTGCTGGTAGGAATGTAAACTAGTTCAACCATTGTGGAAAGCAGTATGGAGATTGCTCAATAAACTCAAAATACAAATACCATTTGACCCAGGAATTCCACTTCTAGGAATTTACCCTAAGAATGCAGCAGCCCCGTTTGAAAAAGACATATGCACTCCTCCTATGTTTATCACAGCACTATTTACAATAGCCGAGAAATGGAAGCAACCTAAGTGTCCATCAGTAGATGAATGGATAAAGAAGATGTGGTACATATACACAATGGAATATTATTCAGCCATAAGAAGAAAACAAATCCTACCATTTGCAACAACATGGATGGAGCTAGAGGGTATTATGCTCAGTGAAATAAGCCAGGTGGAGAAAGAGAAATACCAAATGATTTCACTCATCTGTGGAGTATAAGAACAAAGGAAAATCTGAAGGAACAAAACAGCAGAAGACTCACAGAACCCAAGAATGGACTAATAGTTACCAAAAGGAAAGGGACTGGGAAGGATGGGTGGGAAGGGAGGGATAAGGGGGAAAATGGGGCATTACCATTAGCACATATAATGTGGGGGGTGGGGCATGGGAAAGGCAGTATATGCAGAGAAGACAAGTAAAGATTCTATAGCATTTTACTACGCTGATGGACAGTGAGTGTAATGGGGTATGTGGTGGGGGGGACCTGATAATAGGGGGAGTCTAGTAACCATAATGTTGTTCAAGTAATTGTACATTAATATTATCAAAATTAAAAAATTAAAAATTAAAAAACAGACGAATATTTGTAAAAGCTCACAATTATATGAATCAGTTGTTTTGATGAAAGAAATTTTAAGGCAAATAGGAAAAAATGAATGACTCATGAGTCTAAAAATAGCTTGTTTCCCTGGACCTCAGCAACAAAACCAAAATGCTAAAAATGTAGATTTGAGGACTTGCAAATCTTTGGCAAAGAAATTTACAGGAGGTAAATGCCTCCACAGTAAAGGCTAAATTGAAACGTTTTTGCCTGTAGCTATTATATTAAGTGTGTATAATGCTGACCAAGCCATTGAGTTATTAGGAACTTGTACTCTTTCTCTGACACTTTTCTTATTCACTGAAACATCATTCAGACTACCTGCAGATATTAATTTAATAAACCACTAGAAAACCATATAGTTTAATGAGAATCTTACAGTAATGTGGTAAATACATGATTCCCATATGAGTATTTAGAAAGAATGGAGCACTATCAAAAATAAATCCATCTTATAGGTGGATAAATTGCTTGATAATGAACCTGCAGAGCCCTGAGCACAAGAAAATGATCCTGGTGGTAATGGTGATGATGTGTTAATCACTTCAGTTGAGTGGCTTTTTGAGAAAATAAGCACACTGGGAAATGTGTTTTAAAATGTACCAAAGTAACATTTTGGTATATTGAACACAGAATTTAATTTTATAATATTTTTTAAATTAGTGCTTGTAAAGATAAAATAATATTTATGACTAGACCTTCACTAGAATAGGGTTTCCAAAGGAGCAACATTTATTGCTCGTAGACTTTACTTAATTCCCTGTATTTCCAAACCTCCTACCTGCAATGTTGCCTAACAAAGAAAATGTGGACACAAAACTCTTTTCATGCTCATTTTAATCTTGATGTTAACTAGAGTAGCATCAAGAAATGTGGTCAATGTTTTGAAATTTAAACTACAACAGGAGAAATGAATTAATTTGGATTTAAACATTCAACTGGAGGGGAAAGGTATTCCTAAAGAACATTTGGCATACAGAAATTAAACACTGTGAAAAAAGTCACAAGTGAATGTTTCATAGAAATCCTATATTTCATAAAAATTCTATGATTGTTTCATAGATATTATCTCTATGTTTCATAGAAATATTTCCTTCTGATTAAAGTTTGCATAGCTTTTTTTGAATTATGAATAATGTTCAATTTGGGGAAGTGTATTTTCTGCAGCTCCTGAGAAGATTATATGATTTTTCTGATTTTCTTTCATATGTTTACTTACGTTGATTATCTTTTAAATGCTACTGTTATTGGAGATGTGTCCTTGGTCTCTTTGTGAATAAGAATTTAAGAATGGGTGCAAAATGTCGTTGACCATCAACAGTTTCTTGGAAAATAAGATTTTTGAGAAAGACAAAAAAGTACTTGATCAAGTTGGGGGTGGGCAGACCAAATGGGGTCACATGGAGGAAACAATCGGTAGTCTGTTTTTATAGAAAAGGAGATGAACATTGACCAAATGGGGTTAAGCTTCAAAGGGAAACAGGTGGAGTGTTTGCGCAGTTGGTGCTTGCTCCACTTTCATGTGGTGGAGGTTGGATTTCTGGCTATATTTATTTTTCCTCGGAACTGTCATGACGCAGGGAGGCATGGTTTTTTACTGTTTTAATGAGTGTATAATGTATTTTGAAGTGAAGTTTGGGTCAGCTTTTCCTCTGTGTTTTAACTAGCCAGTGTTGCCCAGTCTGTTATCTGTATTCTCACTCCCCTCATCCCTCAAGAACAGCTTACACAGGATGTGCAGAGTATAAGCAGCCATCAGGAAAGTCCCCCTCCCCTCCCCTGTTGTGTCTGGCTGTCTACCTACTGGAACACTATGCAACCTTGCCTTCCTATGGTGAACCTCATTATTTCCATTTCTTATAAATTGGTGTGTTTCACTTCTAAATGTATGTCTATGCTCAACACATATATTATTTGATAATGAGCTTTTCTTGTAAATTTGTTTGAGGAGTTTGGAGTCATGAATCTGCTGGCATCTGAAAACAATTCTGTGCTTGTTTCTCTTCTGACATTTTCTGAAAGATTTCACAAAGGATTGCTATTGTTTCTTTCTTAAATACTCATTAAGATTCATAATAAAATCAGTGTGTCTAGAGTGATATTTTAGTGAAGATTTGTGTTGTCTTGCTTAAATTCAATTTTATTAATAGACATGAGGTTATTTGGATTCTCTATTCTTCCTATATCTATTTTGATAAGTTTTGTTTGTCAAGATTTCTGCCCACTTCAAATAAATTTTCAAGTTTACTGGCATAAATTAGTTTCTAATATTCCTTTTTTAGTCATTGAGTATCTGCAAACCTCTTAAGATGTGGCTTCTTTCATTCTCGATACTGGTAATTTGTATTGTTCACTCCTTTTTTCCTTGATCTGTATTGAGAAGAATTCATCAGTTTTGCTTCTATTTTGAAATAACTTATTTGGCTTCTGTGGTTTCCGGTATAGTTTAGTCAGTTTTATTTCAGGTTTTCATTCTTACCTCAGTTGCTTCCTTCTTTTTATTTACTTTGGTTTAATTTGCTCTCAATATGTTAAGATCATTAACATTAGACTTCTTTTTTTATTTTGTTCCTAAGATGGGCATTTGAGGCTAGACTATAAATTCCACAAATTTTCACATACAGCTTTCGTTTTTATTTATACTACAATGTTTTCTAATATTTCTGTTTCTTTAAATGTGAATCATATAATATTAATAAGTGAGTTGCTTAATTTCAGAATATTTTGATATTGGTTCTGTTTCTCAGTTTAATTGCATTGTGGTTGGATACCATACTCTGCATGATTTTAGTCCTTTGGTATTTATTATGAACTCATTTTGTGATTCAGTATAAGGTCTATCTGGGTTGATATTCCATGGGTACATCTAAAGAGTTTGAATACTCCCATTTGGTAGTATAGTATTCTGTGTCATGAGATAAGTTAATTGGCAGTACTATTAAAGTTTTATTTACTAATACTTTTTCCCCTTTTATCAGTTACTGTAAGATGAGTGTTAAAATCTCTATCATGGACCTCTGTATTACTCCTTCCAATTCTATTAATTTTTCTAAATACATAATTTGAAATTGTTTATTAGGTGCATAGACATTTAGGATTAGTATGTCCTCTTCATGAATTACAACATAATATCCTGCTATATCCCTGGGAGTATTCCTTATGCTGGAATCTACCCTACCTGATATGACAGTATTTATACTTAGTATATTATGCTTTGTTTTTGCATGTTATGTATTTTCTAGTCTTCTATATCTCATCTCATTTTGTTGTTGTTTAATTTAAAATATGTCACTTGCAGACACATTTAGTGTATGCTTTGTTATCCAGATGGGCCATTTCTGTATTTTAATTGTAGAATTTAATAAATTTATATGTCATATAGTGTTATGTTAAGATTTAGGTCTACCATGTAGGTATTTGTTTACTTTTTTTTTTCACCATATTAACATTTCATTCCTCTTTAATTTTGTTATTCTACTTTCTTCTCTATTGCTCCTCTAGATGTGCCTTTTCTTGTTTTATCGTAGTCTTTTCAAATAGTATGGTACAGTATAAGAACCTTACAGCAAAAAGTAAAATCCCATTTAAATTTATGATCATGCTTTCCTGTCTTTTAAATCTTATATATATTACAAACCCAAATAAGTGTAGTGTGTTTTTAAATTTTTTATTGATTTTTAATTTTTAATCTTAAAATGTGTTTTAAATAAATTAAATATATATTCAATTAAAATATTTACTCCCTATTTAATCTTTTTAATGCATTTCATTTCTTCTTGGGATTCAAGTTCATATAAGAGATTTTTCTATAATTTCACTTACTTCCATATTAAGCCATGCTTTCTAAATCCATCAAATTAAAATGATATTGTCCATATATCACTAAAATCTTGATTTTTCTTTGTTTATTTCAGAAATAATTTAGTTTGATTTTTTAAAATCTTTTTTAAATTGAAATAATGGCATATCTGGCTATGTGCTTGGAGAATCAACAAAGTTTAGTGTTTGAGAAGTGTGGAAAGGCACAAACACATGTCTGTGAATGAGCCTTTTCTAGGAAATTGTGTGACTCAAGGTTGTATTTTCTGCAATAGTTAGGGGTTGGATTTCTGGACATACTGTGTCCATAGGGAAAAGGTACAGGTAGAGTGTAAGTATGGAGCTGAATGGGAGAAAGCATTAAATATATCTGTTAAATAGAGGAAAAATCATTTTAAAAAAACTTATTCATAGAGAATATGGAAAATGAGCAGATCGCAACAGTTTGGTTCTTGAAAGCTGGTGCAACAATATGCTATGTGTCTGGGACCTCAGCTAAGCTATCTGTCTTTCATTTTTGCTTACATACAACCTCGTCTAGACAAGGTGAGAGAGTCTATTATTGAGATAGAGAAAATACAGAGAAGGTCTGATGAAACTGATATTATGTTTATGAGCTCTTAAACATAAAGGGCTCTATTTATGGGAGGAAGAGGATGCTGACTCAGATGAGATATTGCTCAGAATAAAAACCATCAGATGGAGAGCACCTAAGTCCTACCACAGAACAAACTGAGGGTTAGGACAGTATGCTCTGGCATTCTCACCAGGGTAAAACAGAGACTTTTTTTGAAATTGAGAGTAGAAAGACTTTTATGTACTAATTGGGCAAAGCACTGGATATTCCATATCATCTCCCCACCTTTCTCTGCTCTATAATGAGAATCAAGAGTCTGACATCATTGTTTGCTTCAAGTCAGTTCTTTTGACCTCTGGCTCCTACTTGAGTAAAATCTACTCAGGATTAGCAGGAGATGTGAAGGAAAAGGGGGAAATTGGGGTATTTATTACCATAGTGTGCTCCCTGGAGCCTCAGTCAGCTAGCAGTTCTGTGCCTCCGCCTAAGGTCACATCTCCTGTCCAAGAGTCTACCACTGTATCTGCAATTGTGCCAGGATTCTTATTATCAATCCCTCTCTTTGGCCTTGCAAAGAAGTTTAAAAACTTGAACACTGAAGAACCTGTCATAAAATATATTTACATGAATGCTGAGGGATATAAAGAGATAATTGAGAGTTTTAGTGAAAATATTGAAGGATTTTATTTTTATAAGTTGTGTCTTTCATTTATACTTTTCTCTAAATGTGTGAGATTCTTCCTAAATTATGAGGTTTTTTAAGAAAACAATTTTCTATAACTGTGATCCATAGAGTTGCAATCTGTGAGAAGATTAAACATTGCTTTCATTTTTACCATAAATATACTTGTTTATAAAGTAATCAGAAGCCACATGAGGTTCTTTATGTATAAACCTAATGCTAAGGTATTTGAACCAAAATTTAGAAAAGGAATTACATCATCAACACCATCTCATAAATATTATACCTAAGCAATTTTGTCTCATTGGAACTAAATATGTGCACTTTCCCAATATAAAAATAATATCTGCATTTTCCTCATAACCCTTCAATTATGGGAAAAGTTAGGGTGAAAACAACATACTTTTAAGCTTACATACCTTTTGTCCCAAATGAAATTCAGGAACTCACCAATGAGGAAGGAATCACTTATAAGATGGTGTTCCCTTCATAAGGGAATGGGTGATCTCTAAAGGAACTACCCCAGCAAAACTAAAAAAAAAATCTAAAACAGATAAATAGGAGACATATAATAAAGAATGACAATTGAAAATGACCAGAAAACATTTTTTAATTGGAATATTTGCTGTTACATAGGATCTGATCATTAATTCAGACACACAAATCAGATCTTAACCAGTCTCAAGCTTTACTAAATAAACTTAAGAATAGGATAATCAAGACACTCTGACAGGCAGGGAGAAAACTAGAACATGAAGAGGCTCCACAGGTTCTTCCTTCACCCATTAGGTGTGCACTTCTGGCTTCATTGTAAGGCCTCAAGGTGAGGTCCCTGGGGCTCCTCACAACACAGAATTGAGAGCATTTACATGTAAAACATCTTAATTTGACACTGTGTTGAACTGCACGGATATCTTAAGCAATATTTTCCAGGGAGCCATGCCTCATTGAACCATAGGTCATAGGTCTTATTTACTAGATATCATCCTTTAGCCAGGGATATTTTACTAACATTACATTTCAGAGATAGAGTATCTTTGTCTCAGCAAATATCATTATGCTATTTACTTGGAAGACCAATTGACAGATTAGACCCAGTACTATACCTTCTTACTTTATTCCCCTCAACACATTCTTCTGTTAGAGGGAGCAAATGGACTGCAGTTCAGCTGTTTTAACTCCTTCCTCCTAGGACATAAAGAGTATACATTAAGAATTAGGAAATGAAAAATTCTTAGACTAGAAAAAAAAATAATGCCATAAGATTGCAACTCTATGGATCCAGTTATACCACTTTGTTACAGAATAATATCTATCAAACATAACATTGTAATGTGTGATTCTTTTGCTCATAGCAATACCTATACTCAAAGCATGAAGTGCTTAATTAGAGTTATAAAACAATATTTAATTCTATAACTATTTAAAATATAAAACCAGGGTTCCAGATCCAGATAAGATAAACATATTCTTCCTTTTATCTCCAACTGAATTCAACTATAAAACTGGACAGAAAGCAGGGATAGCTATTTGAGAACTCTGGAAATAAAATATGAGCAGGTGGATCAGGGAAGAAAACCAGAATTTGAAGTACTGCCAAAACAGTGGTGTGTTCATCATTTTCCCCTCTCTGGCATCCTCTGGACTGAACTCAATACCATATAAAACCCAAAAGTTAGCATTTTCAGGTGCTATTTCCAGGATAGAGTAAAACACATAAGAACCTCTCTAGTTCTGGCTTGAGAAGTAATAAAAGAGACTCTACAATTTCTAGTCCATCATAACTGCCTTAGTTTTCCATGTCACTATATTTATGCTGGGAGACAAAATGCTCTTTAAAAACCACAACAAAAAACAACTTGAAAAGGCCATTCCAGCAGAAGAAATGTGAATGTACTTGGATACAAAATACTCTGGTCAAATACCACAAACAACATATATTTTTCTCTACTAAATACTGAACTGGAAAATCAAAACATACATGTAATATGGGGCTCTCATTGTATGTTTTGAGCACATAGGCAATGATGAATTTGTGTGTGTGTGTGTATGTGTGTGTGTGTGAAGACATGCATGTGTGTTTCTGAGTGTGTGCTCATGTATTGGGAAACTGAGAAGAAAACAAATATCTATCATATTTGGGCAAAGACCAGTGATTTTGCTTTGCAAAGGAAATAGACATACCAAACTTCAGTCATCATCACCACTGAGCCCCAGATATGGCTAAGAAAGCAGAGAAGAGGAAAGTATTTCAAAGAGAGGAAAAAAAAGAAAGAAAAGGAAGATAAGAAGTAGATATTTTGCCATTGGGTTCTAGAGAGGAGCAAAAATTTAAACATTTGTGTACAATACACTTTCAACATACACTTAGGATGTAGAAATCTGGAAGCAACATCACTCAAATCAATACAATAAGCAACAACAAAAAGTCTGTATGACCTATGTAATCAAGTTTTCCTTGATACCATCAGATGCCTGAGTCCACAGCATGCTATGAATTGAATGTACCTCCCCCAGTTCATATACTGAAACTATAGCCACCAACTACTAGAGATAGAGCCTTTGGGAAATAGTTAAGTTTGGATGAAGCCATGAGGCTAGGGTCCTCATGATGAGATTAGTGTCCTTATAAGAAAAGACACAAGAGGCTCTCCCTCTCCCTGTCATTTGAGGACACAGTGAGAAGGTAGCCATCTAAAACCTAAGAAGAGAATCCTTACCAGAAACCAACTATACTGGCATTTTAATCTTGGACAATCTCCAGAACTATGTGAAAATAAATTTCTGTTCTTTAAGCCTCCCAGTCTGTTATTTCATAATGACAGTTCAACCTAAGACACAAAACAACTAATGAACCTGAAACTTAAGGAATGAGAGGCATCACCGAGGAGAGATGCAAATGTGAGCTCTTGTTACCCAAGGCATACACTGGGTTCTATACAAACTAGAAAGAATAATTCAGCTAAAATATTTAAAGAATTGCTCAAAGCCATGCATGAAATAGCCTAAGAGCATAAAGATCCTGGACCATTAGAAACAAGGGGGATCTACACCCAACTGGAGGGTCTTAACACTGGTCACAGGAGAGGAGACTAGAGAAAGCCTCCCACACAGTGCAGACTTAAAGCCAGGGAACAGCTGCTGTGGGTGACTCAAAGTTCCACCTAGAGCCATCTGCCCTTTCATTCCTATAGAAAGAAAGCCTAATGCTGCTGAGTGCACATGGTAAAAGCTGCCATACTCAGGGCACAGGTGAAGCCCGTCACAACTGGAGGAAAAGTGCAGAAAGAAAAACATCTCCCTTTGGGGCCCGACTATTGCACTGCCACTAACAGAGGTGAGATCCCTGAGTTGTCCTCATTCCCAACACCCAGAGATGCACCACCTAACTAAAAGGTTCATAAGGCTGAACCAGCAAGTAGAATGCCAGGTAACAAAATCTAGCAATCTACTCCCGGAGCAGGGCCTGAAGCATGGATAGAAAACACCCCTGAAACGCTGAATTACAAGGGACACTTAAAGCTAAGATGGAAGACCAAACATTGAGAAAATGGATCAGGTAACCCAACCATCCAAAATATGATGACATTAGAAGAATTCAAAGGATGTGGTAGTCCATAACAAAAGTAAAATTGAAAACAAACTCAATTCCTGACTAGATTGACTTAACCCGTCATGTTAACGGCCAACAAATGAAGAAGGTCTGTCATAAAAGAAATTTAAGAAGTACTAGGCTTAATGTATTATTGGTTCTTAGATGATATACATGAACACACTGGGGAATTTCAGCACTGCATCCAAAAGCCATTGGGGTGGATGGAGAAGGACAAAAGGTCTGTACTAATGCTGTCCAAAAGACCTTCATGTGATGATGAAAATGTTCTATAAATTTTCCATGTCCCACTTGGTGGAAAATAGGCATAGGCAGCTATTGAGTACTTTGAATATGGCTAGTACTGCTGAGCAACTGGAATTCTAATTTTATTTCATTTGAATTTGAATAGTCATACATGTCTGGTAGCTACTATACTGGACAAGCCAAGATGTCATTTTCTTATGAAAAGTCACTACTGCTCCCCATCCCCAAAATGTGTCTTCTGGTTACAGGACTTAGGAATCAATTATATCCAATTAGATTGTTCTCAGAAGTTAAAGAAAAAACTGAAAATTGATCTTTATCACTGTAGGTTATTGGATGTATGCATTCTTTTTACTTTATACTGTACAATCCTATTCCACATGAATTTAAGGAGGAATTTGCAGACTAGATTGTGGAGCATTTGTGATATTCACTAGTTCTTAAAAATAATAGAAACACAAATCACTAAAAAATGACTTTTTGTCATTTTTTCCCCAAGGAATAAAAATAATCATAGATCACTGACAATATACTCAACTTTACATTCTGAAGATTTCTCAAAATACAATATTATTTTACAAAATATTCCAAAGCACAGTTTTTTTCTTAAAATATTAAGAGATTATCATAACTTTACCCTTCTGCTCCTTCACCTTCCACGTCATCATATTTTTAACCAAGGTAATAGCTAAATGCTTTTGTATTTAAAAATATATATTTTTGTTTTCCTTTACTTTTTAAATAAATTTACATAATTAGAATTTAGAAGAATGTAAAAAGAAATAATGACCTCTATAGGAATTTTCTGATGAAATCATGTCTATTTCATCTATGCATTAATAATATATTTTTTATTTAATCATATATGTTTTATGGGGTAGAATAATAGAAAAAAGTGTGGTTTTGATAAAGAATCGTGTCAGCATTAAACAAAGAGATTAAGAAAAAAACATTTTTTTCTAAGAGCAGGAAACATTAGCCTTTTTTTTTAAATTCAATATTGTTTTAGCTGCTACCATGAGTAAATTTTGCCTAATATATCAGAGTGTGGTGAGTGTTTGTGTGTGTGTGGTATAGCAGGGTCAAGGGGTATGTACATGGGTGTATATATGGGGCTATAATCCTTAAACAATATTTCTGTAGCCCTAATGAATAATAGACTTGTGTGTCCATTCCTGGAACTGCCACATTAATGAAGTAATTTAGTAATGATTGAGGTCACATTTTTAAGTGTATATAATGTATCTTTAAATTATACCTGAAAGTCTTTAATACCATGAAATATCTTGTTTGGGTTTCTCCTTCTTATTAAGTAGAACAGTCAATATTGAGAACAGAATATGCAAAATTTTAGGCTTAGAAAAGACTTTGGAGACAATCTTGTTCATATGCCTTCCATCAACATAAACTATACTTTTTTGGTACATGATTATTTGAGTTTATATATATATATGTCTACCAAAAAAAAAAAAATCAGTATTGCCCTGCCCTTACCTGAGGAAATTCAAGACATGCAGACCTACAAGACTAGACACAGTGCTGTTAGTCTCTATCCTCTATTTGCTACACCTTGTCCCACTTCCCCCCTATTTTCCATATATAGGTCATATATAGAAAACTTTTCACTTCTTTTGGATCAGTCAAATAAATATAGAAGTGTGGTGCTCAAAATATTTCATAACAATAATGGCAAAGTCACAATCTTGTCAAAATAGGGGACCAAATAACCAAATAGTGCCAGGTGCAAATATACTGTACATATCCCTATATTGGTATATTCCAGCTAGATATCAACCCTGAAAAGATACAAGTTAGTTGGGGACAATAAAAGAAATTAGAATAAAATCAGTTTTTAGGGAATATGTGTCAAATATTTTCCAAAATCATGTTTGATTTTCACAACACATTATAAAGAAAATATCACTCCTTCTGTAATCCATAATAGGACACTTAGCCTTCGTGAAATCAAGTTACTTTCAAGAGACTAACTTCAGAAGATAGAATTTGAATGTAAATCTTGGGGGTAAAGTTCAGTCTATTTGTTACATCCAGCACAGCAAGAAGTGAAAGGATTAAACTAATTCCATAATAGTTCAAAGAAAAGCATTTTTTTTCTTTTTCTTCATCCATTGTGATTTTGCCTCAATATTTGGAAATGATTATGAATTAAGATAATTTTTCATAAGCATATGTGTGCCTTTTTTTTTTTTTTTGGCAGTAGAGGGTTTTGCAAGAAAGGAGTGTCTTTCATGTAAACAAATGATCAATGATTGGAGCTGAAAATGAAGATGAGGACTACGCAAATGTGATGTTCAGGTGTCTAGTTTCAGCCTAAACACCTCATGTCTAATCACACTTCCACTGAGCCACAGTCCTTATTATGCTTCCTAGGAAAATGCTCATAATTACCCACCTCATTTTTCCCAATCCCTTCTCAACAAACATTTTACAAATGCTGTATTTAAAATGTTATATTTTATAAATATATTATATATATATATATATGTAAAAGATTTTATAAAAATTTTATTCAAGTTACTTAGTATTTCTTCCTACTGCCTTCCTCTGCACTTTTTAATTTTTCAGAACTCAGTTAAAAATATATTGCTTTCTTTATCCATATGCAATTGTAGTTTAGACACTAATATTCATCACTGTTACAAATATCAATACTAATATCCTTAAGACATAAATATTAATTTTAAAACACAAAACAAACCTAAGAATTTACAAGATTAGCAATATTTAAATTATCATATAATTTAAGACTAAACTTATTAAAAGTTCAGTTTTTATGATTAAAGTGTTGTGGGTCAAGTTTGTTCTCCTAGATTCTTGTCCCCACCAAAACAAAGAATTGAAAAGCAGAAAGACAATAGCAAAGCAGAGCGGAAGTTTTATTCGAATACACTCCAAGGGAGGAGTGGCCCAGAATCAAGGTACACAAAGACCCCAGAATTTTAGGGGAGGGTCTATTTATCAAGTCCTAGCTGCAAAGCACCTGTTTGATTGACAGGTGAGGTCATTTGTTTGACAGTTCTAGTTATACACCCATTCTTCTTGGCGTGCATGTTTTTTCCCAGAATGCACACAGAAAACCCCATGGTTGGCAAGGAGGAAAACCAAAATTTTATTTTAATAAGATTATGATGAGATGTGGTTTAGATGGTTGTAGTTTTGTTTCAAAGACACTTGTTGGGATCAGGTTGGGACCAGTTTAGTCTCCCAAAGCCTTTGTCGTTTTCAAGTGGGCCCCTTAACTGGGTGTATTTTTCCTTGAACCTTATCTTTCACTTCCCCTGCTGTTCATGTCTATCTTTCTACCTAAGTATGGTATAGATATATTTTGAATTTATTGATTTGATTCATCTGTTGAAATCATGTTTACTATATAAAAACAACTGTAAAACTCACTGTAATTTTAGTTTATTTGGAGCTCTCTAAGCCTTGTTAAGGAACTCTTTGGGTAGACAAAACATTAGCATATATGGGTGCCAATAAAAACATTCTTGAGAAAATCTACAAATGCTTACTTACAGAACATTTCATAAGAGTTTGCAAGTAAGTGCATTTCTTTTATTGACACATTTTTGTAGTACAGTTATTATGATAGAATATTACATTAGACACATGTATTTTTATCACAGTGTTCAATTTTTTGTAGCCCAGAAAACAATGAATTATAGAACTTCCTCAAGACTGACTGAATTTAGGTTAGTGAAGAAGCCTACAAAAAACAGGCTAGAATCTCCATCCTCAGGCCTCATAAAGCTTATACATATATGTGTTTACAGATTATACAACATACTATTATGCCTGAGAGTTTTGAATTAAATAATTGTAGAGAAGTATTTATAGAAAACCCAAGCATAACTTGCTTCATTCAGCCTGAGGAATAGCTTGAGCTCTACATATGCTCTCCCCACCCTTTCCAGATAAAGCAGACAGAACTCTGGGGTATTTTCCAACACCAACAATTCTCTGATTCTCCAGACATCAGCTGGACAACTAGGTGTTGTCCTTTAATTCACTTCAACTCTGACACTACCTACCTGGGATTATCATCAAACTCCACAGGATTAAAGGCTCAGTCCCACAAGAGTGCTCTCATGTCAGATACCAGTCACCAGGATTGGGACCCCAGTTTACCCATGCTTCTGTCTAACTTAGCTAAAGTCAGGTAGTTCCCAAAGACCTCCTCCCTTTCAGGTTTGATGATTTGCTGGAAAGGCTCAAAGAATTCAGGAAGACAATTTATGTTTACTGGTTTTTTATAAAGGATACAATTCAGGAACAATCTAGTGGAAAAGATGCATAGACAAAGTAAAATTGATGGGGTTGTGTGTGTGTATACAGTTTCCATGCCCTCTGTGGAAACGTTACTCACCCACCCTGCATGCACTCACCGATCCAGAATCTCCTCAAATCTCATTGTTCAAGAGCTTTTATAGAGCTCAGTCTCCAGCCTCCTCTTCCTTTGCCAGTGGAGTTCAGTGGGTGGGCTGAAAGACCCAACAGCCTGTTCACTTACCTGGTCTTTCTGTGACCAGCTCCATCCTGACAGCTATCTGGGAATTCCACCCGGGGACTCATTATGAATAACAAAAGACCCACCTAACACTCTGGAAATTCCAAGGATTTTAGGAGCTCTGTGCTAGGCATCAAAAAGACCAAATATGTTTATTATACTGCAAGCCACCTTCTAAAACTCTCAAACGCTTGTAGGGATTGTACACATAAGCCTGAAACAGTTCTCTCACAGCCCTGATATTTGATATGAAAACTGGAATGCTTATCATAATATTTATTACCTCCATCTCTTACATGAACGAGTTTACATAGGAACCTGTATACACCTTCCTTCCCATATGCACACATGCACTTACACATGCATTATTAGAAGTATGTAGACAGCCACTGTGTCCCTGTGATCCCTGTGTGTGCATTTTTTCTTTTTTGTATTATGATGCTAAATCAAATAAGAAAAAAAAAACAGTTCTATGCATGTCTTCACTAGGTATTGCATATGTAAAGAACTGAATCATTAACCTCTTAAGCTAAAGAAAACATTCTTCCTACTGAAATTAATACATGTTTTCCTTTATAAGGAGGTTTACAGTAAGATTTATAGTTCCTAACAAACACACTAATACAGACTTGAGGTTTGATTTTGAAAATATCTCTGGTTAAATAGGTATATATTTCATTTATGCAAAGTATCCTCAATAAATATTTAAGAAGTGATTATTACATGATAAAAGAGAGATTCAATTATTGTGTTCTTCATTGAAGAACCAGATTGAAAAACATATCAGAAATAATTTCAAAATTTGCCTCTACATTAATCTTACATGGAAGTTGCTAATGGGATGTCTTCCACAAATAACCTGGAAGTCTTAATGAGTGTCAAAAGAACTGAGAGAAATTAGTTGATAAATGCCATCATAGAAAAGAAGATCTGAATAAAAGTGGGAAGCAGACATTTAGGGTAAGCAGTAAAATTCCTCTTGTGCTGAAAGGACCTTTCTTTGAAATAACAAAATTACTTTTGATAATTTGGCACCAGAAATGGGGCTGGCTGAAGCTACTAGGATCTGTTTGGTGGGCTTTAAGATTACATTTATATGACCACAAACTCACTCATTCACTCACTTTCTCAAACAGAAATACATAATTTCAGCACCATTATATCCAACAGAGCGATATCTATATGAATCAGTGTTTAGTAACATGGGCAGATTCAATATCTTTCAGGGCATAAGAGCTAGTTAGGAAATAACATTTTCTAACAGAATCAGTCAAAGGGAAAACAACCCATCAGGTGGGTGATATGCAACGTAGTTATTACAAAATCACCACCTGGCCAACTGACTAATCATTTTAAAACAATCAAAAATGTTGATATTACCCCCTCATTGGTTAATGATTCTGTTATGGCTAGAAGGCTAAAATTCCTTTGTTGAATATCATAATATCAAAATCATACATTTACATACAAACTATGACTTGCACTTGATGAATATTGTAGCCATCAGCTAACTGCCTTTTTCCTACAACCGGCAATGGCTTTTTTTTTGTAAGAGTTGGCAAAGAATTGCCATAGTTTTTAGCTAACTTTAAGCCCTTATTTCTATTTAAGCCATTTCTACTTATAACATATATTCACTTTATGACACTTAGTGAAAGGTAATTTTTTAAATATAAATAAATATCATTTCTGTGAAACAAAAATAGATCTTATAAGACACAAATGCAAATGGTCAGTGTTATTAAAGGAAAAATAAACTGTCAGAGAAATCATTAAATTTCAAATTTTTAAAAAGTTTATCAGTATTTCACTATAGGCAGGCTGCTGGGTAAAAAAAACCATTCTAAATCAGATTCACCCTTCCTAATATTCTTTTGATCCTCTAAATTTCTGTTTTCTAGAGCAAACTTGAATGCTTTACTCAATATTGTATAACAAAATGACAAAAGAAACATCAATTCCTGGAACATCTGCTACTTATATTTTAAAAAAAGAAAGAAAGAAAAAGAAAAGAGCAGATGCAGCATCAATTCTGATCCATTAAGGTTTTGTGGAAAAACAATTCATAAGTGATATATACAGCTTGACCTTGAAGAAAGTAACTTCATAGTAGACTTTCACATTCTCTTTGATAAAGGACTTTGTTTTATTTTCACACATTTCAACATAATCCTTGGTCAATTAATTATTGTATGGGAAGTGCTTCCCTGATTTTAAAAATAGAAAGAAAAAATGAGTACTTAATTATATTATACTTCACAAACCTAGTGGAAGATGAGAAGAATTTATGGGTATAGAGATCTGTTTCAGATCCAGGGGACAATGAAATAGCAAATATCAAACTTTGTTTTGCAAAGGCCAATAACAAAGAAGCAAAAAAAGAAAGAAAGTAGGAACAATACAGAGTGAGATGGGGTATCTGGGACATTGGAAAGAGGAATCTCGTCACCTCTGCCATCTACTACAGCCAGAGGAGTTGGGTCTGAGAATGAGACACTTGCTCTGCAAGGCTGTGATTAAGTTCAATCATTCCAGTACCTTGATTTTCTAGAGTGTGAAGCGTGGATTTGATTCATTAACATTAGCCCTTTTATATTCATTACTACAGAAAAATGGCTTTCTGCATAGCAACTCCCAGCTGATTTTAAGGATTATAAATTAATACCAGCACAGTTTTATAATTCCAAAGCATTTTGAATGCATTTTTCTTAATTATGTAAGCAATACATTATTTAACATTTAATTCAGCATCTTTTGGCATGATGATTAAATAATTTAATATATAAGGTTGTGCTTTTAGGATTTAAAATGGGTTACCTGATTTTGTAATACTTCACAATGAAAGTATCAGTACCACTTAGAATGATTTCACACACCTTAATGTGAATAAAAATGAAATGACTCAAGATAATTGTAAACCCTTTTTTTTTTTACTATGTAACCCACTATGCCTAATGTGACGCTGGAATTTCATGATTCAAAAAGCACGTTAGGCCTTTCCTGACAAGATGATGAGCTTCCAAACTCATAGGCAGCGTTTCTTTTAAAAGTCATCTCTGCAGCCACCTTACGAAGGCTTACGTCATCCCGATGAGTGCCTGTAGTCTTAACACTGTCATTGCAGGTCTATTCTGAACGTAGCCGGAAGTACCAAAGTGAGGACGGGCATTTTCAAGGCTTCTGCTGTGTTTGCAGACAACAAGGTTAATATTTTCCCTCAGCAGTGAGGATCTGCAGGCCCATGTCATTGATCCAGAGACTGCCAGGGAGAGGGAAGCAGTGCTGGGAATTACTTTTCCCCTTTTCCTTCTGTGAACAGTATGAGGAATATGTCTAAAAGGGTAAAATGATTTAGCTTGGAAACAGGGTATAAGATTAAATTTCTTATGCTTTTTCTCCTCTTTGCAGATTAAAACCCATTTACTACCTCTAAGGCAACAGCTTGTCTTAGAGACTCAGTTCTCTATCTTCTCTGGGGAAATACAAACACTAACTTAATCTTCATTTAGCAGTAATCTCTAAAATGTAGCACATGTACACAATTACAATGACTTTGTAGCAGCTTACCAAGTTTCTTCTGCACATAGAGAGTAATATGAATGCTTGTATTGAACTAGTCAGGTTACTGTCACATCCATGCATTTGTTCATTCACTAACTCATTCAGTTGTTCAGTCAGTCCTTAGAATTTTCATTCAGCAAGAATCAACTACCTTTCACACATGTAAGTATCTGGGTAAAGCACGTGAATAATAGATGGTCTGTACCTTTTAAGAGTTTAATTTAGAAAAAGGGAAATATGAACAAATATTCATAATGTCACTTGCAAATGAAATGTTTGGAGTATTAAAAAATAGAGCCTGAAACACAGATTTCTAAATTCTTAAATCCTGTTTCATATGCCACTTATTATGTATATTTTTACATATATAATTTTATATATTTTATATTAACTATAACATACATATTACATACCATACAACATACTTTGTATAGACAGATATGACAAGGTCAAGAAAGCATAGTTTCTACTTGAGTTTTTTTTACTAATATCTCTTTTGACTAAAATCTCAGATCAGTGGTGATTGACATTGGAACATATGTAGAATGTCTCTCTCTGTGAGGATAGTTGTCACATAGGGCCAAGAAACAAACAAGCCAGACAGTCTCTTCTTGTTTATTTATTTGTTTATTTAACATACAATTGGACTTTAGTCCTTTATATTTCAACACAATGATAGTGAGAAAAAAAAATCTTTCCCAAAAGAGCACACCATGCAGAAAGAAAATACAAATACAAGAGAAACAAGATGCTTTGTCTCTTGCTTTACAAGTGTTTGTTTTCAGTTGCTAACCTGAACCATTAGGACAGAACGATGGAGCCCCAGCCCCAGTCTTGTGTACTTCCTAGGTCTCATGGAAGGCAGGGTCTATGAAACAGGAAGACGAGAGAACAAGGGAGAGAGAAAGAGAAAGAGCAGAGAGAGAGACAGACAAAGATGTTGAAACTTCTCAGCCAAGAGCAGCCTGAAACCTTTCCATTTCTCCAGCCTTCTAGAGGAAAAAAAGAAAAATCATTCAAGAGATCATTTGAAAGTCCAACCATGGTACTTCTGGAATAGAATGACATAGGAATGAGGGAACGGAGCAAGATAACACCCTCCCACCACGACCAGTAGAAGTCCACAAGTTGTAACAGAGATATCTGCAAAGGGCTGTGGTGGTTTGGAGCAGAAAGGGATTATAAATTAACTTTGTGTGGGAAGATCAAGAAAGCCTTCAACAAGGAAGTGGTACTTCACAGTAGGAATCCTAATACTTCCAAAGGTATCCTGGAACAGCTCTGATCATCTCAGCAATCAGATTCTGTTAACTAGAAACATCTCTGTGAATCTATTCAGTAGTTTACTTGTGGTGTAATAGGTTTTGTATTACTTTAAGATATACCAATGTTGAAAACATGTTTATTAAATAATGAAAGCCACAGCAGTTTGATCTAGAAAGCAGTAAATAGTGTTACACAGCTGGAATGTGTTCTCCTTCCCTTAGATTAATTTTTATTTATTTACATTTTAATTAAAAGCTCTCCACTACTGCTTGAGAATAATTGTGTATACTGCTACACAGATCCCTGTTTGATGTTGTGCTCATCAAATCGAAGAAAACAAAATACTAGTTTATATCCTCATAGTCTGGTAATATTATTAATATGAAATAATTCAGAATATTGACCCTTTCTGAATTTCTGAGCTCTAAGAAATTATGAAATGTTAGAAGATATGTGAAAGATGATATTCAGTAAAGGTATTTAGAAATAGATGATAAACCTAAAACTTTCAATTCTTTCTTAATATATTCATTCAAAGTCTATTTTCATTCACATTTCATTTATTAAATAAGTGTAGTCTTGTGTTCTAATTCTAAGTAAAGAAAAAACAGACTATCCATGATGATTGTGTTATTTTTCATAAATTTTAAACACATGCAATTCCATATACTGTAACATTTATTTTGACTGCATTTTGACTCAACAATTTTGATAATATTTTGTTCACACATTTTAATTTAATAGTTATTTTTTAAAGAGGAGAAAGATATTTAGATAACTAGGAGTATCACATACAAATTGGGCAAAAGATGATAAACTAGAAATAATTATAAAATTGTAATCATAAGCTAATAAATTTATGATTTTCAGTCAAAAAATAAGATTTGTAATTTTTATGCAACTGAAGATATTTTAAAAACAAAGTTATAACTCTCTTAAAAGTATGATGTTACTTTGTCATCCATAATTTTTTAAAAAATAGGCCACCTCTTTCATAAGAAACTTAGAATGTGTAAAAAACAAATAAGTGGACTTCTAGTTTCTGGTTCCACATGTAAGGAATTGGAACCAAATAACAAGAAAAAAACTGAACAAAAAAGAAAAATCAACTTTTACTAGATTCAGAAGAGAGGGGAGGACAAATGGCAAACCCTGCCCTCATTACTGGAGAGAAACAGGCAAATACAGGGAATCACTGCTTACTGGAGTTAAATGTAAACTTCTGCAGGAACCAGTGCTGCTGCAGGAAAACCTGAATTACAGTTAACAAATTTCTAGAAACTCGGAGTGGATAACAGTGAGAGTTAAATCACTGGGGGGACCTAGTCATAGTCAGGCTCCCACAACCTTGTGAGATTTACTTCCCAGGAGCTTGACCAGGTTCTCACAGTAAACAGTATAGAAAACAAATAAATAAACAACCACCACCAACAAAACAAAATAAAACAAAACAAAAAAAATCCCTGATGCTTCCAACAGGGTGAGAGAGAAAGGAAACTTTTTGAAATATGCCAGAACACTGTCCTTAATGAGACCTGCTGTCAACAGAAACTAGTTAACCAAAGCCTAACCTGCTTCTGGGGTGTTTTCAGAGCATAACCAGCCTGGGGGTAGGGAAATGCCCAACTCCAGCCCACTCTAGCTTCCCCTGTGGGAAAAGGGAAATACCCATCTTCAGCCCATCTATACCATGCTGTCCCAACTAAGGGGGAGAAAAAAAACCGAGAAACACTTATGAGGTTCATAGTCCAAAAGCATAGGCTCATTCAAAGACTGGACCTAATCATAGAACAATAGAATGGTTCTCCTATCCTCACACCTTACCATATTATTAAAGGTCTAGGTAGACTGTTTCTTTTACCCAGTACCCAATGTCCTGCATCAGGAAAGATTACAAGGCATACTGAAAGGCAAAAAACATAATTTGGGAGACAGAGCAAGCGTAGATGAGCATTCCAGGTAACACTCACATACAGATCAATGTATACTTCGCACTGGTGTCTGTATGTTGGTCAAGCTAATGATACCTTGATTATCTGTGAGTTAATGCCTCTTTGAAGTACTTAGAGCTCAGTTCAGCTAGTCTTCATTAGCTACTTAAATGCATTTAAAACAACAAAAGAATTTAGTCATTGTATTAGTCTGCTCAGGCTGCTGTAATACTGTACCACAAACCATTTGGTTTAAACAATAGAAATTTGTCTCAGAGTTCCGAAAGCTAGAAGTCTGAGACCCACATGTTGGCAGGATTGGTTCCTTCTGAGGGCTGTAAGGCAAAAATCTGTTCTATCCCTCTCTCCTAGCTTCTGATAGCTGGATGGTAACCTTTGCCATTCCTGACTTGTGGATGGCATTCTCACTGTGTCTTCACATTTTCTTCTTTCTGTATGTGCCACTTTTGTTATTGCCATTCTTTTTATAAAGACATCAGTCATATCGATTTAGAGATCCAGCCTACTCCATTGTGACCTCATTTAACCAAAATTACATCTGCAATGATCCTATTTCCAAATAAGGTCTTATTCTGAGGTACTGGGAGCTTAGAACTACAGTATGTGAACTCGTAACAGTCATCTTCACTACCAGCTAGTTACTCGACATCTGTTAAAGTTAGCAGAATGTGCCTCAATTTACTTATTAATATTTAGTATTCTAAGCCTAAATTAGTATTTAAGAGATTACTTTTGCCTTACTCTCATAGATGAGTGTATGTATACACACTCATATCTATCAACTATCTATATATATGTTATATATAAATATAATCAAATATATAAGTATTATTTGAATATGTTTCTCTTTCTGACCTTAGTTAAACTGATAGTCTGCCCTTTCAGCATCACTTTATTTACTGAATGAAACAGCTATCATCATGTAAATAAGCAGTAAACAATAAAATAAAATAATTAAAGATGGAAATATCTACTCTGGTACACTCTACTATTTAGTAAGTACAAATACATACATGTAATCTTCAGACTTTAATATGACATATATAGTTTTTAAATTAATATCTAAGATTTATTTGCTATGTAGTCATAATAAAACCTATCATTTCAAATGTAGAACTCATTAATCAGCACTCACCCTACTGCCTTTCCAGATATATTCACTCTGGACCTCTTAAACACCTTAGTTATGAGAATTAGAACATATTAAGATAATTTATTCATGGGCTCATAAAGTCATTTGATGACTTGTCCTTCAGAATATAATTATTAGCAATGAAGAATATACCCAGATACCTATTCCTAGTTAATCTATAATACCAAAGTATATTATTGATAGATAATACTAAGTAAAATGTTTGATTTAATGACAAATTTGGTTGTGGTGGTTATTTCATTTATAGGTGCAAAGATATAAATGCAAATGAAGTAAGAATATGAATTAGTAAACTTTGGAATTTGTTTTCCATATTAAATGAGCCTAAATGTCCTACAGAATTCAGTTCAAGGTTCATCTGTTTATTCAGTCTATTGCCTGAGGGAGTGCGGAAGGAGAAAATTTATTTGAGAAGAAAATTAGATAATCACTGGGGGAGTTGATTGAATGCTGACAAAGTGTCAGCAAGTTGCTTCTTTAATTTATGGTTTTAATCATAGAAAGCTGGCCAGAGCTGGGAAATGTGCACATACTTTAGCCAATATGCCAAGTTTCACAGCGCTTAACATCAAACTTGTTTAACAGAAATAGTAATTCAAAATTTCATTCATTCATTCATTCATTAAATAATTATTGAACATTTGCAATTTACAATGCTTTGGAGATCTGATTGCCCCATAGGTTAAAAAAAAATAGTGGGGGTGCATAGCAGGAGCTTTTATTCTGAAGGCCTTCAAGGAAGGCTTTCCAGAGAAAATTATAGCTATGCTAAGTCTGAAAGGATAATTAGGAATTAGCCAAGTAAAGTCAGCTGGAATAAGGGAGAAAATGTTGGATAAGGTAAGGAAGTGTATGTTTCAGGCAGAAGAAATAACATATATAAAGATCTGGAGCAATCAAGAATATGGCACATTCTGATTTTCACTAACTGGCGTGCAGGATGTGAGGTGGAACATGATGCCTGCGGGCATATACAGCATTTCAGCCATATGAAATTATAGTGACTGAAAAGGGAAACCATAGAGTAGCTTTCATCTGTGAAGACTGTAAGAAGAGTAGCATTTTACAAAGCTCACTCCAGCTATTGAGTGGAGAATACACTGAATGTGAAAATAACTGAATACCAGAAGGCTACGAGGTTGCTGCTGTAAAATATACTGGGGTGCTTTGTGCTTGGCACCCAAGCTGCAGATAAAGAGAAAGGAAGTAGCCGTTGTTTAAAAGTATATATATATATATATTGGGTATTGAATTTTTGTGTTGTTGGTGTGGAAAGTCAAGAAAGATACCAGCTTTGTGACTGAATATAAGTGATAATCCCATTCAGATCAAGAACGGCAAATCACTCCTGATCAGTAAGTCATTATGACTTGTAGATTCAGGCTGAGATTTCTGCTCTTGTGTAGCTCTTTGTCACATTCTGTTGGGGCTAATATAACAAAGTACCAAAGACTGAGAGAGGCTTACAAACCTAACAAATTTATTTCTCACAGTTTGGGAAGCTAGGAATTCCAAGATAAAGGCACCAGCAGATTAGATTTCTGGTAAGAACTGCTTTCTGGTTCATTGAAGGCACCTTCCAGTGATAACTGCACTTGGTAGAAGGGACAGGAGCTCTCTCAGACCTCTTTTATAGTATCACATTGAGGGTAGTTAGGAATTCCAATAGGGGAATTTGAGGAGGACTCAAACATTCAAACCACAGCACCCTTGTTCTAAAAAGTGCCATGACTTAAAAATTTGTAGATATGATACTGACATTGGGTCCAAGATATGATACCAGAGGTATGAATGCCACAAATCTGCCCACTAACCCCCAGTGTTTTTCTTTCTCTTAATTGGCCACACTACATAATCACATATTATCTAGTCTTTGTTAACCTAGAGTTTGCCAGAACTTTGTTTCACGGTTTTATAATTTATGTTGTATAAAATTCACCTATTACAAATGTGTAATTAGCATTTTCTCTGTAAATTTATAAATTTGTGCAGTGATCACCATAATCCAATTTTAGAGCATTCTATTACTTCAAAAGTTTGCCTGTACCAATTTTTAGGTAGCCTTTATTCCCTCACTCCCCTCTATACAACCAACCAACAATCTGTTTCTAGTTCTATAATTTGCCTTTAATGTACATTTGACATAAATGGAACCTTAAGTCTGACTTTCATAATGTGTTTGGATTCATCTATTTTGTGGCATGTTATCAGATCTTTTTTATTATTCACTATTATTCCATTGTATGAGTAAACCACATTTTGTTTTCCATTTACCAGATGACAGACAATTTTTGGCTAAAAATGCTGCTATGAATATTTGCATGCACTTCTGTGGATGTATGTTTTTATTTCTCTTTGATCCTAGAAATGGAATTGATAGGTTGTATGGTAAATTTCTGTTTGACATTTTAAGAAACTACTAAGTTGTTTTCCAAAATGACTGTACTATTTCGCATTCCTAATAGGAATGTATGAGTCTTCGAATTTCCCCACATGCTTACCAATACCTAATATTGTCTGATGTTTCATTATAGCAACTCTAGTAATAGTGAAATACTATTTCATAGAGGTTTTAATTTTTACTTCTATAACCATTATGTTGAGCATTTTTTATACATCTTTATTAGTCACTTATATATCTTATTTAATAAAATTTGTAATAAATAATTTTATTCACTTTTAAAAACTTTGTTATTTGCTTATTATTAACCTGTAAGATTTCTGTGTGTAGATAGATAGATAGATAGATAAATAGATAGACAGATAGATAGATATCTGTGTGATAGATAGATAGATAGATAGATAGATAGATAGGATGAATACATTTCCCTTATCAAATATAAAACTATTAAACTGCTAGAATGCAATACATAATTTTTTATGTATGATGTATGGTTTAAAAATCTCTTTTCTTTTCTTACCTTTTTTTTTCTTTTTTCATATGAACATACAATTATCTCAGTACCTTGGTAGAAAATTCTATCTTAATTATCTTGGCACATTTATAAAAAAATTAATTTATTATAAATAAAAAGTTTATTTCTGGACTCTCAATTCTGTATTATTATTTATTTGCCAACCCTTGTCCAATATCAAATTGTCTGATTATTCTGGCTTTATAGTGGTTATGAAATATGATAATTAATTCCTCCAATTTGTTCCTTTTCCAAATTTCTTTTGCTCTTTAGGTCCTTTGCATTTCCATATGCCTTTAAGAATGGTTTATCAATTTCTATTAAAAAGAAAGGTATATTAGCATTTTCACAAGAATTGCATTGGATTTTTAGATCACTTTGGGAGAGAACTGACTTCTTGACAGTATCATATTTTCAGCCTATGTATGTTTATGTTATTTAGACTTTCTGGAATTTCTTTCAGCTATTTTTTCTTTTTTTAGTTTACAAACCTTGCATTGATTTTGTTAAATTTATTGCTAAGCATTTTATTCCATTATTAATGGAATTGTTCTCTTAATTTTTTTTTCTGAATTAATTTTTGCTGGTATTTAGAAATACACTTAATTTTTTAAAATCTGTCTTATATGATTTTGCTTTTTTTCTTTAATTCTTTTGGATTATCTACATTCAAGAGCCTATCATTTGCAAATGGTGTTTTACTCCTTCCATTTTAGTCTGTGTGCTATTTGTTTTTTTCTTGCCTTATTTCACTGACTCAAACCTTGAGATAAAAGTGGTGAGAGAGAATCCTTTTCCTTGTTTCTGATTTTGTGTGTTAAGTGATAGGTGTTTGAACAATTAAATTATTCATGATGGATATTAATAGTAGTTTATATTCTTGCAATATATTTGTATGGTTATAGTGTCAGGGTAATAAGTACTAGCCTCATAGAATAAATGAATTGAGAAATGTTCAGTACTTTTTAAATTTTTAAAAGTGGTTTGGTGATTTGGTGTTACTTCTTCAAACTTTTGATATATTTGATATAATCATCAATTAAACCATTAGTGCTTTCCTTTGGGGAAAGATTTTTAATTGACTATTTGAATTTCTGAATGTGTTGCATAATCTATTCATGTTTTCTATTTCTTCTTGAATTTGCTTTGGTAATTTGTTTCCTTCTAGAATTTTTTCCCTATTTCATCACTAATTCATTTTCTTCAATGTTCACAACTCATATAATTATTTTAATCACTTTTTGTACTCACTTCATTTTTCAGTTCTGCCAATCCACATTTTATTTCTGAAAAAAAAAATTTTTTCCCTAATTTGATTCTTTAAGTCAGCTTCTAATATGTTCCCATATATCTTTGTGTCACTTTCATTGATATAGCTTAATGTTCAATCAAGGATTTAAAAATATTAGAAATTCCATTTATAAATAAAGTATTGTAAATTTCAAAAACATTTTACAGAATTCAAAGTCATTTGAAAATTATAAAAAATATTTATATTATCTTGACATATATCCAATGTTGAGAAGCCTCTTTTTAAAAGGAAATGTTATTTCAAACTATGAAATCTATATTCCATTCAATTCAGCATTTAAAAAATATTTTCATTAAGTTCTTTAAAATAATGTTATCACAACTTCCAAAGAGGTGAAATTTTGCCATCACTGGTTACCAAAGGTGGTGAGAATCACTTCATACTAAGGATAATACTAGGTAATGCAAAATATTTTAAAACTTTTTTAGCTAATTTTCTTTTAAAAGCAACCGTGTACCTCTAGAGGATTTTCTGTGCTCTATTTAATTTCAAGTAATTGTGACCAGGAAAGCTGACTTGACCCAGCAAAATTAGAGATGTGTTAATGTTTCAAAGAAAGGCACACATAGTAAGATCTCAATATTTGCACCTTAAATAGAAATTACAATTAACACTATGAAACCAACTAAGCTTCAGGTGGCAATATAGACCATTCAAGTACAAACAATCACTGAAAAAATAAGGTGACATTTAGCAAGGGAACATGGTTCAATGAGCTGTAAATATCAATTAACCAAAAATAGCTTGTTCCAAAGAAATGAAAGAGATACAAATGAATCATACTTTAACCTTTAACCCATTTGTCCTGAAATACACCTGCTAGTCCATACTCAAACATTTTTTGTGCATCTTCCCCAAAGACCATTTCTTGAGAGTTAAGTGTATGTGGATATCATCCCTCCACACAAACATATCCACACTGTGCTCACATCCAGTTAGATGCATTTATGTTTAAATGAACACCCTTTGTTCACTAACTCAAAAATATTGTCAACCATGAGATATTATTTATATTTAGACAAAATCTTGCTCCAGGACTTTACTTATAAAAATGAACATGAGGATATTTTTGTGCTTTTAAAATTAATGCAAAAAATGTCCTTTTAATAAGTTATTTTATACCTAGCCCTATGCTTGACTTTACAGAAAATATAAAACAAGCAAAGATGTACCAGGTCACTGTACTTTCCCCTTCACTCCCTCTTCTGTCCCCACTCCCTCCTATTCTATACTTCCTTTCTCTTTTCTTCTTTCTCTCTTTATGTCTTCTTCTCTCCTTCAATCTGCGAATAAAATAATTACAAGAAGACATAAATCCTAACATTTTATGGAAATGTTATTGGTTATTATTATATATATAATAATGTATCTATAAAAACTGCAACTGCTTAGCAGTGGTTCAAACTAAATAGGTAACTGAACTTATCCTTAAAAAAATAATTTGGATTTAGCTATTAGCAACTGATAAAAATTTAAAAAGCAAGTTTAAAGTTATATATAACTATTTATAGGATTGTTTTATATCAGTTATAAATTTTCATATTTTTTAGATTTTTAAGCCCAAAGAATAGTTTAAGGAACAGTCATTACAATATAGAAGCTAAGTTTCAGTTGTAGTAAATCCCTTAAGCATATATAAGCCTATAATTCAGGGGCTAACAAGGGCTCAGTGCTACAGTTACTAATGAACTCTTAGAACATCTTGCTAGAAAATGTTGGCCATACTCTTCCATTCAGAAGAGTTATTTTCCTTGAGGCATTTTCCTAAACTACTTATAATCTTTAAAATAAGCATTGGTTCCAGTTAGACTGCAACTAATTACAAAGACAAAAATTGTTGCTTATTATCAAGGCTATTTTCTCATCCCATACTAGAAGTGGACTGTTACAGGGTTCATAAATTTCAGTGTTATGTAAGGCCCAAACTCTTCCTAGGTTTTTGCCATTCTTGGTATAGCAACTTTCTTCCTCAAACTAACACTTTTGATTATGAAATGTCTGCTGCAGCTTCAGACATTTCAGACACGATATTCAGTTAAAAGTGTATCTAAAGACACACACACACGTATTTTTCCCTTATTTATTGTCTTCTTTGTTTTCTTCTTTTTCTCCTCTTCCTCCTCCAACTTCTCCTTCTCTTCTTCTTCATTATTTTCTTGCTGACTTCATTTGACTTCATCTTCTTTCATTAGGGATATAAATTTTTCCAAGTTTCACAGCACACATGATCTTTTTTTTCTTTGTTAGACAGTGTTCAACACATTGTTTCTCCAAACAAACTAAGGTGCTATTAGAATATAAGGAGGGAATAGATGTTGGCTTGGTAAATAACAGTACCTGCCATTGCATCCTTTATATTATAACTAACAAACTTGCTTTTAAAATATTTTTGTAGTGATAAAATACAACTGATGTTTAATGGTACTATAGAGTAGTAATGTTAATCTTATAAAGTATGAAAGGCAATGTGACCTGTATGAAAGACAGTGTAGAAAGGAACATGAAGGCTATACTCTAGCTCTTAAACTTACTCCATGTCTGACCTAGTAAGCTCAGACATGGCTTCTCATCTATAAAATGGGGAAAGGAAGAGCATATTGTGAGAACTGTTATAAGACATCCATAGAAATATAGAGAGACAATGAAGGGATTATTTTCTAAGGCATTGCTTCAGAATTTTGAACAGATTGAAAAAATGATTTCTTGAAACTGCAGACTCTTGAGTGAGTGCTGTCTTTACAGTGAATTGCTCAGAGAGGTGCTCTCAGTCCTTAGGACAAATAATCCATGGATTTTCCAAGAAGTGGAAATTATGGGTTTAGCTTTAGGAGTTACAGCTCTGGTTAAAAATGCCTCCCAAGAAGAACCAATGCCAGGGTACGGCAAATCCAAGTTAATTTAGGGGCCACTCCCACCAGCAGGAGGGACAAAGAAGTACTGGGGTGTAGCCAAGAGCAACTGCTGGGATTGGCTGTTGGAAATAGTAGTGGGAGTCCCATTGTGGGGCTGAAGATAAGCCTCAATCTCCGTTTGAAACAGTCAGGGCGTGTTACCTTGAGAATTAACCAGCTTGAATCACATGCTTATTTAGGGTTTGGATAGAGAATATGATTGATATGTCATTGCTATCCTCAGTAAAAAGAGAAAATTGCAACTGCTTAGCAGGAATCCTGGTGGAATAAGAAACCCAGAAACATTTATTGAGAGCTTAGATTATTCATGTAGACCATAAAATCTGTTTCAGATTGCTGGGCAGAAGAGTGCATCCTGGGGAAAGGGACTGACACACATACGGATAAATAGCTTATTGTGATCATAAACTTTCACAATTAGACTGATGGTAATAGTAAAATATTTTTGGTGATTTGGACCACATTTACATGGACTCTGTAAGGTTTTACTGTCTTATAAAAATGAGTACTAAAATGATATTTTTAATAATACCAAGAGTGTTCTCACCAGGAAACAGGCAAATTTTTAAATTTTCAGTTAAGAAATTTTAATACATTAAATCATGTTCACACTGCTGCCTTGATGAAATGAAGGAGTAGAGACATAGATATTAATACTATATGTAAATATATAAATGATAGCAGAGTTAAAATCATATCCAAGAATTAAAAAATCAGGGATATAAAACTTTTGACATGAATTTAGGGTAAATTAACACTTATAAACAAATATCTGTTATTAAAAAGCCATTATTCTTTTTCTTGACTTGAGGAAATATACGATTGTGAATATATTTCATATGGCAAGTACTCATTTTGGTTTTAAGGCCATATGGCCTCAATATGGTTCTGATCATTGTTCAAATGCTATCATTTCCATTTTTTAGAGTTTCAGTAATCAATGATAACTAGAAGTTGCCCTACCTTTCCAATCTCTTGCTGACCTGAAAGTTCTAGTTCAACACAAGGTACAGTATTGCTAGGAAGCAATACACTCTCACATGGTGTGATTGCCAAGAGAACATTTACTTTGAAATGCTCCTCCTTTTCTAATGTACAGAATACTGCCTAAAGGACTTGCACATACTTTTTCTGTCAGGGGAATTTGAGGTGTAGTCCTTGTAAAATTTAATAATGCAGAGTACCTGGAGTAGATGCATAATTCACATTGTGGTAATTCAAATAGTAAAATGTCTAGGAGGATAAAAAGAAAAAAAAATGAGATACAGTTTTACAGTTTGGCCCTTTCAATGTGTGATTGTTGCTAACAGTGAAAAGTCAGAGTTACCGAGCTTTGTATAATGTTAAGATTCTTTTCTTTTTAATTCTATTTACATGCATTATATTATTAGTATTGGCATAATTGTCAATAGCATAATTACTGAACAATATTAGTGAAAACAGAATGTCCACCATTGGAATTTGGTCATAAATAAGCATGGCGACATCTAAGCATGCATATATACATATATTTTATATGTACACACACACACACAGGAAACTGACTCAGAAAATTGCTCATTTTCTCATAATTTAGATAAGTTGTTTTTTATTTGTGTTTGGCTGAATGTGATCTAATAGCCCTATCATAATCTTCAATGGTCTAACCAGTTCTGCTAAGGGCCATAAATCTGCACAATTCAGGTATTGCTTAAGTCTATCTTTTTTTTGTCTCTGGAAAGAACTGTTCTGTATGACCATGAATCCTCTTATCCCAATATTCTTCCACTACTGACACTACTGCTTGTCCTTCACCTCTACTCCCTTGTCCTTCTTCTCTCCCTTTAAATTCAGTTGAGTTATTAAGTAGCCAAGGGCTCAAGCATATAAGCTGGGCATACCTGAATTAACTATAAAACTTGTTCAAGATAAAGATAAATGATCTCCCCAATATGTGTAAGAACCCTAGACAGTTTCCTATAAGCCAGAATTTTTCCTCAGGTTTTGCCATCAGTCTAAATCCAAATGCCATCCTGATGCTCCTTCAACCTGAGCTACAGTGTTCCTGACTCACAGCCACCAATAGTGACTGTCACTCTTCCTATCACAGTCCTTGTTTGCAGTTTCTCTGTCATGAACCTTGTTTTCAGACTCCATCTTGATAACTCAGTACTGATTCCTAATAGCTCCAAGAGGCACAAGTTCTTTTCCTTTCTTGATTATAACATTTGTTTATACAAGCAATAAATGTTTATTTATCAGCTGAGGACCACTCCCTTAACTTATATTATTTAAACCTTTTGTAATAAATTCAAATCTAACAAGTCTATCAATATAATCATAGTCATTAAAAAATTGCCTACCTAGGATTTAGGATGAAACAGAAAAGATTTTACCTGGAATTAGGGACCTATCAACAGTTTTGAAAAATACAGTTAAAAATAGGCAAAAAGTAGCCCCAAAAACCAAAGTACATGGTTAAAAATGTATTTATTGTGACCCTTGTTAAAATTATTGTGGAAAAGATGAGTATAAGTAAAATTGAGAAGCCATATAAAAACGTTCAGATAGAAAGAAAGGAAGGAAGAATGATGTATACAATGGACAATAAGAGCACAAAAAACACACACTTAATGAGTGCTTGTAGTGTCCCAAATCTTTTGCCAAGTTATTTGCGTGTGCCATCTTACTAATACTCAGAACAACTAGCTGGAGTACAGCTGTGAAGGAAAGGAGGCTCTTTGAAGGTTTCAACACATCAATGATATAATCTGGAATTTATTATGATTTATGGTTATAGTGATTTTAAGGGCACCGAAGGATATCCAATGAATATACAGTGACAAATTCAGCTTTTAATTACAGGAAAGAAGTCTGGGATATGTATTAAGTATTCTTATTATGTGATCAGTAGCTGTACTCCTGGTGTCTCCAGACCTGCCTGGAGTAAAGCACATGAACTTGAGAGAAGATATGTCATTACTTTAGTCATGGGCTTGGAAATGTTCCCTCTGGTTTTCTTTTATTCTCTGTATAAAATTTAATTAGTATATTCTACTGTAAGTAGTTTTCCTCAATAGAAGACAGCCAGAATATGAGGTTCACCTGATATGTTTCCCTTTTCTTAAGATTTACTGACCTTCACTATTTTTACAGTGCCTAAAATCAGTTGTTTCGCACACATCATCCAGCTTTTCATTTGTGTAGGGTATGTGGGTATGTCTTACACCATGACCCCCAAAATCTTTTAAAGTTTAAGTGCATACAATATACTTAGTAGCTGGAGCTCAATTTTTTCATTTTTGGCCAGGCAAAGAAGATAATTTACTTATAGAATGATGAGAATGATAAGGTTGATTTAGGAAGGAACTGACACTTACTTATCATTGAGGACTTTTGGGAGATGGAAACATAATAACAGGGTAATTTGACAGGCAAAATACAGTCAACTGGGTAAGGCAAGTCTCTGCTCTCAGGATAAAGGAAATCACAAGTCTAGCTAGCAGTATCACCCTAGGGAGAGCCTAAATGCTTATTAAAATAGATAACCTAGTAGACCCCAGAAAGGGCACTGGAGTTAAAGCTTAGTTCTGCATACTGAGGCACATGATGAAAATATGTTCCAGCAACACACTATAAGACCAGAATATTAGTCTTTGATGCAGGGAGTAATGCAGGAGTCCAGTGATCAAAACCAGGGAGTTATATTCTTATACAGACTGAAAGGAGAAATAAATTAATAATTAGCTCCCAAACTGAGACTTTTTTAAAAGTCCTGCCTTAAAGGCAAATGAGCTAATCTGACAGTTGTAATTTAGCTGAGGGTATGAAGGTGTTTAATAGCTGTGCAAAAATTGGAAAATGCAGATTCTGGGATACTGATATGATGAACTGCTAATGGGTCATTTTGAATTTACATTTCTTTAACAGTAGGTTAGAACTTGTCTACATCTTTAAAATGGTAAGGGTAGATACATACCTTGAAGATTCCCTCCCTTCACTTTTTTGTGATTCTTAAATAAAAGGCAAATAAGGAAAATGAACTCAACAACAGTCAAAGCATGTTTATTGCTAACCTGAGAGGGACTTCTCTGTTCTGGAGAGCAGAACAAAAAAGGTGTCTCTGACAGGCTAAGTGGCTTTTTATGGCTGGGTATTTTGGGGGGCTTTTAAAGGGTCTGGTCAGGGTAAACGGAGGCTTATGGCTTGCTGACGTGTCCTCTGGAAAAATGCTCGTAGCCTAATATGAAACCTGCATCTCTCTGAGATGGCGGGTGGGCTTATTCAAAAAGGTGGTACTCCTGTCTGGGCTCTGTCACTGGACATGGCTAATTTTTTCTTCCTTCATTTGGCAGTATCTATGTAATTAAGTCATCTGTAATAATCAAACCCAGATTCATGTGGCCATGGATATTTATGTAAATCTTTTGTGAATCTTGGTTTCCAAATGTGTTTAATAGAGATCATTAGAGCTCCTATGTTTGGAATTTTTGTTAAATATAAATGAGGTTTCACTTACAATGCCTGATACACAGTAAAGTAAGCCCTATATGTTTAATATGACTAATAGTTGAATATATGCATATGTGATAAAATTAATTATTATGTTAGTTTGGCATGGTAATAAACTGACAGAATGGAAAATCGTAATTTTACCTATTAACATGGGACTTGTCTATGTCCTCTATGTAAAACTAAATGCACTGTTGTAACAGGAATAACATGATATTAGAACACCCCAAATCTGACATATATTTACCTACTGAAAACCATTATATAAAGACAATTCTGTTAAATGACATTTTTGACCTTTCTCTAGGATGATATAACATCAGAAAGGAGCTTTTAAAAATGAGGCAAAATATAATTCCATGTATACTGAAAAAGTAGAAGAAAAACTAGCCAATTACCTTTTATGATAGTTTAATCTAAACAAACACTACTAGAAAAATACTTTTTAAAATAATTTTTTAACATCAGAGAAATCAAAGCTCTTCTAAACTTTCTAAGAACTTTCTATTATAATAACACAAGAGTTACTACCTATCAGGAAAAATGATTTTAACTATCAAGAGTTCACTATATATCTATCCTTGCAAAGGTAGGATGAACTTGTTTAGATTTTATGTTATAAATAATATTATGATGAATCATTTTAATATAAAAACTAATTTTGGCTAGAGAAAGGAATCTTAAGCATAATGAAGAAGTTTTCAAAGCAATGAAGAGGTCCTATAAAATGCTAGATATTAATAAACTAACTTGTTTCAATAATTGAGGTAACTAGGCATAAAAAGGAGCTCATAGCAGCAAATATAAAATAAAACTTTATCTAGATTAATATCCAAATATTCTCTAAGGTTTACTTAATTTACAAGAAATTATTCCCTGGTAGAGAATGATTACAAAGTGAACTACATGAGGACAAAGGTTTTTTTCCTACTTTTCGTTCTACTGCAGATCTCAGTCCGTAATTCACAGTGTAAACTTGCATTTTCACTATAAAAATAGATAGGTGAGTAAATATCCCACTGAGTATTTTTGCTTAGCTTACTGCCTTTTTTGAACAAAGCTAATAGTATTTATTTAACACTCTTGTATAGTAAATATTAAAATGAAATAAACTTCTAAGTTACCATATTAATACTTATTTTAAAAGTACACATATCAGCTATAATAGAATTCTATTTACTGAGTCTTGAATTGAATTAAGTTTAATTCAATTGTCCCAGTAAAACCTATATGTTAGCATCCATTGATTAAGTAATTATACATACACTCACTCCTGCATAATGCTTTCAAACTATTCCAAAAATAATTGAATAAACAATGTCTCTCTTTATTACTAAGCTATTCTTATTCAACTATCTTGAATTAAATAAAATGTGGATGACAAATGAAATATGAAATTCTATTAGCACATAAAACCTTGACCCTTGGCAATGTAAATTTTCCTTTATAAAATCCCTATAAAACTAACAAAAAAAAATTAGTTTCTGAAGGAAACAAGTTTATCTATCACTAACATTTTAGAAATATACTGACTATTGCATATGTTAAAATCCAACCAGATGATATATTTTACACTTCCCTAGATTTTTTAATTAACTTCATGACTTCTATGTACTTTGAATGCAATTTAAATTTACATAAAATTAATAAACATATATTGAGCATTTAAAATAAGTTATATCCTCCTTCAACAGGATTGGGTTGCTTTATGAATGTCAAGGACTGTATTAAGGGATGTGGTATTGGAGAAGCTGAAGTAGCTTCCTGATCTTGTTTGCTTCTCATACTAGTTGCTAATACAGAAAGAGCAAAAACAGAAGAAAAAAAAAGCATATTATAATGTGTGAAACTAGGTTGAAGTAGAGGGATTAAAAGAATAACACATATGAGGTGGGATTGTTTGAGATGAGCTATATGAGATGCTATCATTAAACTGAAACCCAGCTAGAGTTCAACATGTTACACAGAAGATGCAAAGTCATTCTAGCTGGAAGAAAAAACATGTACAGAGATGTTAACATAGAAAAGAAGATGACTGTGAAGCTGAAAGTTAGATATTGTGATGAAGGTGCAATTGTTTTCTGGAAATACGAAAGCATCTGAAATGTTAGCTTATTTGCAAACTAACAAGTTAGTCTGTGAGAGTTATAAAGGTACTGGCAGAAGACTCAAGACTCCTGGGTCAGAGACAAAAGACAGTTTCATTTACTCACCACAACAGCAGGAGCCAGAATTTCATGACCTAGGAAGGGGAGGTAAGGAGAGAGAAGGGGGAGGAAGAGAAAGAATCAGGTGGAATTCTGCACAATCAGAACTATTAAAATATTGTATAGAGAAAACTAATGAGTCAGAGAATAGAAAACAGGAAAAAAAATATTTCCAGTAAAGACAAGAAATAATAATGCCAATAAAGAACTACTTTATAGTACTATTGTAATTGCCCCTGAGGATCAAATGAAATGAAGACAAAGAGAGAAGAAGTGTGGTTAGTAACTTGACAAGAGTTGCTGGCATGAAATGGTGGCCAATGATTTCTTCTAGGAGTGTACAATAGAGGAAAGAGAGCCCCTGGTATCTCATGCTACAACAAATTGTCATGGTGATATTAGGGAAAGAAGTATATTCCAACTAAAAACAGCTATTTAGACTTCCTATAAATAGTAGATTCTTCAGTTTGATCAAATATTTCTTCCTGTAAAAGCATGTATGTATAAAATTAAGCATTTATTATAATGAAATATTTTTTAAATTTCTAATTATTGATTTCCTAGGTATATGCTGTATTTTTCTGTCCTTATGATAGCCTTCTTGAAAATATCTTCAAAACAATACCTGTATAATTCAGAATAAAGTATATATAATACCTATGAGCTTATTATAAAACATCTTTGTACTATGTCAAAGGATTCCTGAAGTTAATGAAAAGTTTGTGAAACAGTTAATAAGTCCTCCTAATTAGATTTAGTACATAGTCCTTTAAAACAATATTTTAATGTGATAAAAAATGTGTATTGGGTTTCAGTTTCATATTCCGATATGTATCTTCTTAATAAACTGTAGCATTTTGCAGAGCTGGAGCATGGCTTTTAGTTTTGTTTTTCCCCAAATAGACTATAAAATGTCTGCCTTATAATAAGAGGATTGGAGCTACATAGAGAGAAATGGATGGATGGATGAATGGCCAGCTGAGATAGTGGCATTTTAGATGGAGATTCAAGGAGTGGCAAGAGGGTAAATGGAAGGCATAGAGGTAGAGACAGAATTTTGCATTTAGAGGGGACACTTTGAGGAAAGTAGAAGAATGAAGAACGTGTTAGGAAAAATGATGGCGGTGGGTGGAAGTAGAAGGGCATGGGAAAGATAAAGTGTGCTTCTACTTGAGTTCGGGCAAACCGCAGAAGCCAAATCAACAACTTAAGGCAGTGTAGTAGACTGAACAGATTCCGTTTTTAGGCAGATTTTGGTAGTAGTAAGGAAATTCATAGAGCCATCGTCAAAGGTGTTTCAGTGATGGAAATTCAAACTAAGACACTTAAATACAGCGTTTGTGCTAGGGAAAAAGTACTATCTTTTAATTTGGATTGAAGTTCAACTTGGGTATTCATATAATGTACATTAGCCACTACAGAATATGAAGATGAACCTTGGAAAAAATATTGTGAAGTCAGTTTAATAAACATGGTTATGTATTATTTTCTCTAGTATTGCTGAGTATTCTAGACATAGGTATACATATAAAATTTTTAAATATTAATGTATTTATTTGAGAATCAGTTAAACCAACTGCTAGGCGTCAGTCACTATTGAAGACACTGGAGATAGAAATAGGACAATTAAGAACCTTTTAATAAGGAACCTAAAGACAGTATTCAAACTTAAAGACCCACACATTCACATGTACACACACACACACCTTTCAAATTTTACATATAGAAATGAGATTTTACAGGATATTTCCATGTATAGAACTAATTAAAAATGAAACATAAGTGATGAGAGAAAACTATTAAAATGTAAAAAAAATATAAGAATGTAACAAGTGAGATGTCTACTCACTACAAAGTTGAAATTTGTGACCCAGCATTGGTTTTCTTCACTAATTTTTTTTTTTTTTAAATCTTTGGCAGACTAGAACGGCCAACATCATCACTATTTTCTTCACACAATATTTAATGACTTCAGTATACTTCCCAGAGTTAATTCTACCTGAGAGAGCTTCCAGGCCTGATGTTTTTTGATTGGCTTTTGCACATGGAACACATCAACAAATTGCCACCATCATTGGCTAAGGGTTGCACTTCAATAATGTTAGATAATTGAAAGCATATTTGAAAGTCATTTGGAATGTCATGAGCATAACATGCTTCTTTAAGAGGTCAAAGAACATTTGATTTTTAAAATAATTTTTTAATGTTTGTTTCTAATAGAACTGAAATCACTGTAATTACTGTAGCCATATTATTTGAGTCAGACCATGACAGAAAAGAACCTTGACTTACGTTATGTCTAGATTCTAAACTAATATTGCATATTAGTTTTCTGAATTGATAACGGAGCAATTCAATTAACCTTTTGCACATGCTACATGTTGGTATAAGCAATTTATTTTTGCCATCTCTTTCTCTGTACAGGATCAAATCCAGTGATGCTATCACTATCAAATGGAAGATATTTGAAATGTTTTTATAATATTTAAAATAATTTTTCATTTGATCTTAAATGTATACAGTCTTGTTTGGTACATCATTTAATGAGAGCATAATTCCAATTTATGTATTTGGATACATATTTTAAACACCATAAGATAAATTTCCTCTTAAATCTACTAAATTATCACTGTAGAGATTCCCTTGAAAATGATCAGCCCTCCCTTTTTTTTTTTTTAATGAAGTAACCCTCTAGTTGAAATGCAGTAGCCCATGTAGATGGGCTGAGAAGAGGGAGGGAATCATGGGTCAAAGAAGCACACTGAAAACTAAAAGTCTTTTATAAGTATCTTGATGATATCAAAGTTGAGCCATTTTTGCTTTCTTTGTATGTTTTACCATTATTATTAAATGTTATTTAATAATGTTAGATGATTGAAATTTATCTTATGGTGTTTAAAATATGTATCCAAATACATAAATTGAAATTATGCTCTCATTAAATGATGTACCAAACAAGACTATATACATTTAAGATCAAATGAAAAATTATTTTAAATATTATAAAAACATTTCAAATAAAAACATTTCAAATCTCTTCCATTAAAAAACTTAAGTTATTTAATAGTAGTAAATAACTTAATGCAATAAACTAACTATATTAACTTTTGGATAAATCTTAGTTTTTGTTAAATGGCTATTTATTTTATTAAAATTCCCATCTGTTGGTCCAGAGAAAAGAAGATAATAAAAGACCATTTTTGGCACAGTGCTAGTGAGATATAAACTCTTTATCTTGTCACTCTTTACCATTCTAGGAAAAACCTGACCTCTCTACCATCTTACCATTCCAACCTCTGACTTCCCTGTTCTGGCACAGACTATATCCTAACCCCCCACACACGAACACACTGCTGAGAGTTTTCAGGAATTACAGCTGCAGCTTTCTCATAGATGTGCCAAGTTCAGTCCCAAACTTTATTCAGTGTGTATTTCAAGTGTTTGAGTAGGTATTTGAAGAAATGCAGATTTCTCCGTAATCCTCAAATCATTGGGTCCATTTCTTCTATGTCTGTATTTAGCATTTCAAATTTCACGAACCATCCCTCCAAATATATTTACCTGATGTTTCAGCTACCTTGAGAATTCTTTCCACATGTACAACATGATAATTTTAAGCAGAAAGAGCTTCAGATAATAAGTAACTAAATCTCTAAACTAATTACATAAAATTTCACCAAGTGGATATTAAGAAATATTGCATTTGGTAATTTTATGTAGAAAAACTATTAAAGTATCTTCAGGCTTTTGAAAATGTAGATATTAAAGTCTCATTCAATCACCCAGTTATAACAAGAACAGTGTAAATACATCCCAACAAATGCTTCATTCATTCTTTTTCTCCTGACCTGGTATCAATTTCCTTTCTATTTTTTTCCTCATTAGTTTATCTTTCTTTTTCCAGCTGATGTGGATCAATTTAGCAGTTTGCCACAATGCATAAGGAAGATTTCATAGAAATTTTGGTAATTATCACACTATTAAGTGTTCTCATTCTTTACTCCTGAACTGCCAGATATATTTTTAGTATTTTATCCCTAACCTATTTCTATGAAATGAACATTTTTATCTAAATAAATATTTATTACTCTATATAGAAGCAGAACTATACCCTTGTATGTATAGAAGAAATGGAATATTCTGTATTTTACATAGGTATTCAAAATGCAGCTTTTGTTCTTAAATTGCCTACATGAACCCAGGTGTGGGTAAAATTGCAGTATTTCCAGAAACTGTCGCCTGGCTTTACACATCTGCATATCAATAGGTGTTTCCAAGGGGTGGAGAGAGATAGGCTATCTCCATATCAATAGGTAATTACAAGGGCAAGCAGGGGCTTATCTGGACCAGAGAGGTTGGGTGGGGTCCCTTTTTCTACAGCTGGGTGGGGAGACATGGGAGAGCAGTAGTGAATGACTGCTTGTAAGAAATAAATGGGTTTCTCCCACTTTATTTCTCCCTTTGACTGATTTCGGTTTCAAAGGTATTTTGCCCCAGGATTTCCCCCCAGAGTTACACCAGCATAAATTTATTTTCAAATCTTTCTCTTTGCTCCAAAAGCCATGCCCACACATATTAAGAGCACAAAATAATATGATGTACATTTTCACTTTCCAGTGATAAACAGTAATTTAGCTTTCCTTAAAATTCCATTGCAGATATGTTCATAATTTGTATGTTTATGAAATTATGTCTTGAAGGAATTAAATAACAATTGAGAGAATTTTACATGCAATATTTTTCAATCATAAATTCACAAATCGTAAATATAGGCAATGTACCTGGAAACTCAGGGAAAAGAAAAATAATCATTATTGGTTTTCTTTAGTTCTCTGAAATTTCAAGCACTGTAAAGACTTAAATGACTAGCCAGTACTGGGACGTTTTGGGAGAAAAAGATCACACAGAAAAGAACTGACCAGCCATAAAATCAATTTTAAAATATAAGTGTGGCTGATGGTAAAAGGACGCTCAAGTAGTGGTTTCCTTGTAGCTGCTCTCCAAATTCAGTGATTTTTCTCTGTGAGCTAGTGATAATAATATTTGCTTCATGGTGTTTTTAAGAATATTTCATGACAAATAAAATAGCTAGAAAATGAACTGTAATTCTATGAAGAATTTCCTGGGTCTGTGGACTAATTTCCTGGCTTTATGGACTCCTAGGTCTAATGTCTGTCATTAATTTTGCAAAATTCCCAGCCATTGTTACTTCGAATATTTATTTTCCTTTCTCTTTTCTCATTCTGGTATTCACATTACAAATATATTACCCTTTTTAAAATTGTCCCCCTATTCGTGGGGATTCTGTTCCATCTTTTGCATTCTTTTTTCTCGTTGAGTTTCAGTTTTGGACATTTCTATTCTCTATCTTCTAGTTCACTGACCTTTCATCTGAGGTTTTATATTTATCAAATTAAGAGTTAAATCGTGTTTACTGTTTGTTGCAGCTGTGTGTGGGTAAAATTGCAATATTTCAAGAATCTCTCACCTGACCTTAGGTCATCTCCATATCAATAGGTATTTCCAAGGGGTGGAGAGAAGTAGTCCACTTGCTTATCTATAGGTGACTAGCTCTTTCTTAAATGTTTGGTAGAAGTCAGCTGAAGCCATCTGGTATGGGATTTGTTTTCTTGGGAGTTTTTGATTACCAATTCAATTTTGTTACTGGCAGTTGGCCTGTTCAGACTTTCTGTTTTTTCCAGGTCAATTTTGGAAGTTTGTACATTTCTAGGAATTTGCCCATTTTTTTCTAGATTGTGCAATTTATTGGCATATAATTTTTCATAGAATTTTCTTATAATTCTTTGTATTTCTGTGGTTTGTCAGTTTTAACTATTCGTTTTTTTCATTTCTGATTTCTGTTTATTTCTGTTCTTTTTCTTGATAAGTCTGTCTTGGGATTTGTCTATTTTGTTTATCCTCAAAGAACCAGCTCTTAGTTTGATTGATTTTTTCCTATTGTCTTATTCTTCTCTATCTTATTTATTTCTGTCTGTATGTTTATTATGTCCCTCCATCTACTAACTGTGGGTTTCATTTGTTGTTCTTCTGGTTTCTTTAGTCTGGAGTTTAGACTGTTTATTTGAGATTTTTCTTGTTAATCTTGAGGTTGGCCTGTATTGCTATGTACTTCCTTCTTAGAACCACTTTTATAGTGTCCCACATACTTTGAACTGTTATTTGTTTTCATCTCCATGTACTGCTTGATTTTGTGTTTGATTTGTTCATTGACCCATTGATTATTTAGAAGCATGTTATTTAGCCTCTATGTGTTTGTAGAATTTTTCTTTTTTTTTTTTCTGTAATTTATTTCCAGTTTCATACCGCTGTGATCAGAAAAGATGATTGATACAATTTTAATCTTTCTGAATTTATCAAGGCTCTTTTTGTATTCTAATATGTGACATATTCTGAAGAATGTTCCAGGTGCACTTGAAAAAAAGTGCATATCCTGGTGCTTTTGGGTGGAGTATTCTGTAGATATCTGTTAAGTCCATCTGATTTAGTATGTTGTTCAGTGCCTCTATTTCCTTATTAATTTTCTGTCTGGTTTACCTTTCTGTTAATGTGAGTGGTGTGTTAAAGTGTCCTAAAATGAATGTGTTGCGATCTATTTCTCCCTTTAATTCTGTTAGTATTTATTTCACATATTTAGGTGTTTCTATGTTGTGCAAACGTATTTATAATGGTTATATCCTCTTGTTGGAATGACCCCTTTGTCATTATGTAATGTCCTTTGTCTCATGTTACTTTCTTTGAGCCTCTTTTTTCTGATATAAGTACTGCTACTCCTGCTTTTTTCTCCCTATTATTTGCATGAAATATTTTTTCCATCCCTTCACTTTCAGTCTGTATATGTCTTTAGGTCTGAAATGAGTCTTTTGTAGGCAGCATTTAGATGGATCTTGTTTCTTTATTCATTCTGCCACTCTATGTCTCTTGACCAGTGCATTCAGTCCATTTACATTTAAGGTTTTTATTGATAGGCACTTACTTATTGCCATTTTATTAATTGTTCTCTGGCTCTTTTTATAGTTCCTCTCTGATCTTTTGTGCCTCTCTTATGCTCTTCTCTTATTATTTTATGGTTTTCTTTAGTATTGTGAGTAGATTACTTTTAAAAACTTTTTTGTGTATCTGTTATAGGCTTTAGCCTTGTGGTTACCACAAGGATCACAGTTTCCTGGGTTAACCATCTATATTAAGATGATGGTCATTGTATTTCAAATATAGTCTAAAAGTACCCCTTTTTTATTCTTCTTCTTCTTCCACACTTTATGTATTAGATGTCATAATCTGCATTTTTTTTAGTATTCCTTTACTGATATTGTATATAGTTAATTTTACTACTTTTCATTTCTTTTTTTTTATAACTTCATACTTGCTTAATTAGTAGTGGTCTACTACCTTTACTGTACTTTCATTTCCTTTGATGAAAAATATTTAGTCTGAAGAACATTACCGCCTACAGAAGTCCCTTTAACACGTCCTATAATTCCCATTTAGTGTTGGTGAAGTCTTTTAACTTTTGTGGGTTTCAGTTAATGTATTCTTCAGCTCTGAGTGGCTCTTTTTCTCTTCTCTTTGTTGAAGTCCTTGCTGACATTGTTGATGCTTTTCTGCAGATCAGTGAGCATATTTATGACTGTTATTTTGAAATCTTTATCAAAAGGATTGGTGATCTCCATTTCATTTAGCCCTCTTTCTGGTGTCTTATCCTTTTCTTTTATTTGTAACATATTCTTCTGCCTCCTCATTTTGTCTGGGTTTCTGTGTTTCTTTGTATTAAATAGATCTGTTATGACTCCTGGTCTAGAAAGTAATGGCTTCATGAAGAAGGTGTCCTTTGGTGCTCAGAAGCTCAAGACTCTTTGCTCACCTGTGCCTGTCTCACCTTTCAGTGGAACCCGGGTTGCTGTTGGTGGGCTGTGGGTGAGTCTGTCTTCCTGCTTGTCTACCAGCAGTGGCTGATCTCAGTCCGCTGCAGCTGGCAGCTAGCCTTAGCTGGCCCTTTGTGAGCCCTGCAGCAGCAGTCTGCTTCAGTCGTTGTGGGTGCATCTGCCCTCTGCCTGACCCTGACTGGCAATGATGGCAGTGCTCTTGGCCTTGGTGTGAGGGTGGGTGTGCAGGCAAGAAAGGCATGGGCTTGGCCACCAGCAAGGAGCAAGGAGCATTCGGAGCTGGCCCCCACAGGTATCTCCCCAGTAGGATTGAGAGAGGCCCAGAGAAGCTGGGAAAGCCTCCTTCTGCCTGCCAAGCAGCAAAGTCTCACAGCTGCTGGGCAGGTGGTCTGGACATGTGTGCAGGGCAGCACCTCTGGGCTGAGCCACCAGTAAAGGGAATGGAGTGTTTGGGGCTGGTTCCAATAAACACCTGACCAGTTAGGCTGTGGCAAAGTCACCCACCTGCCCTTTCTCCTCCAGAGAGAGCACCATCCAACCCATGTTCCTCTGGCACCCTTCCTACAGCTTATAAATCTTTCAAACTGCCACTTCTGTGTTGGGTCTCGGCAGGGCTGCCAGAGTACCTGCCCTCTATAAGCAGCAGGAGTCTCAACCTCCTGGAGTGCTCCAACTCTCCCCGATGTCCAGCCCTTTAATCACCAAAGCCCAAGTGTGGACTCAGGTTCCAGAGACGATCTCCAGGGTCAGGGGTGCAAAGTTTCTGAGTGCTTATCCCCTCCCCACTCCATTCCTCTCCCTCCTGCTTGTGGGCTGGGATGGGGGAAGGGTGTGGGCCCCAACTGTTCATGGATCTGCCACTTTACCCTTCTCTGTGTGGTCTTCTCTTTTTTACCAGGTATCGATGGTCTGCTCTGCAGTGTTCAGGTCATTTTTGGGTTTATTTGTATTTGCTGTAGTTGCTTCCTTGATGTATATGTGGGAGGAGGTTTCCACCTTACCTTCCCACTCTGCCATCTTTTTTTATCTCCAAAGGCTTAGGAATTATTGTAAAATGATTCATCATCTGTAGAAGCAAAAATTCACAATTATGTTCCATGTTTATTATCAAAGGAATTTAATGTAATATTAATCTAGACTCAGGTCTTGACATTAACATTTAGCTTTGACATAATATAAATTTTGGAATGATTTAATCTAGTGGCTGGAGGGTTTTTGTTTGAAATAGAGAACATAGGGATCTCTTGTTGACTTTAGAGACATATTAAACCATAAAATTAAAATGTATAAGTTCTGAACTTGAGATTTTGAGGGTTTAAAATAAATAAGCAAATATATTTTAAATGTTGTCATGACACAGCTGATATATTTCTTGCACCCTACAACTTGGTGTTTGCAAATACTCCACAGGTCTGATGCCTGTGGTAGTAAGTGATTTAACCATCAGCTCATAAATGACTTTGGAAATTAGTTGGAGGTTAATTCTCTGCCTCATTGGTCCCCCGAAATGGACAAACAGTAATTGACTTTGATGGCATTCACAAAGTACCTTCCACTATTGAATAATGAAATAGCACTCACAGAGACATCCCCAGGATAGAGGAACAATTAAGTGGGTATCAATGAGATGTCATTAAGAGTTTATGCTTGTGCTCTTAATCAATCTCTGCCTACCTTTAGCAGTTGTGTTGCTTTGGGAAAACTGCAAATTCCAAAAAGTCAAAATGGTTTTATATGTTGTACCAAATATTCTACTATTAAATAAAATATCCTAAGTAGATTCCAGTAACTAAAGTATACCAAAATAAGTGTCATGATTATTTAAGTAATGAACTAATATATCTTATCATTACTGAAATATCATACTGAATTTATTGGAAGAAATAAAGCCAATATTGAAACTACCATGTATACTCATAGGCATAATAATCACTTCTATGCCCTCAAAGATATCCACTTTAAATCCCCAAAACCTTTGAATATGTTACCTTACCTGGTAAAAGGGTCTTTGCAGATGTAATTAGCATCTTAAAATGGAAAGATTATCTTGGGTTATCAAAATGAGCCCAATATAACCCAGAGGTACTTGCGAAGTGAATGAGGGAAACAGGAGAGTCAGAGTCTGAGAGAGAGAACTGAAGGTGCTGTTCTTTTGACTTTGAAGACAGAGGAAAGAACTGTGAGCCAGAGAATGTGGAGGCCTCCAAAAGCTGGAAAAAGAAAGAGAACAGATTTTCTCTGGAGTCTACAGAAGGAGTGCAGCTCTGTCAACAACTTGGTTTTAGCTCAGTGAAACCCACTTCGCAGCTTTGACCTCCAAATGTACAGTAATATCTTTGTATTGTATTAAGCCACTAAGTATGTGGCTTAATTGTAACAATTAACCAATAGGAAATATTTAGGCACACACAAAAAAAATGAGTTGAAAAATTTTATGATACTCTTGATAACTAAGGGCAATACTATGATAAACTATTTTTAAAGTATTACAAGGCACTAAGCCATATATCAAATACATCTTAGGCATAATTTTGCACATTAACTGTTTACATACCTATCTCTATCTCATCTCTTAGAGATGTCAAAACAGAGACTTTGAGAGTTTACATAACTTGTCTGGACAGATTTAGTTCCACTAGAGCTAGAAGTCTAACAAAGGCAGCCAGATATGGAAGACAATGCTCTAAACCACTAAAATACACTGCCTTCCTCTATAAAATGTTTTAACAAATTTTAAGGCACTGAGCTGTTCATTCTGATGGCTCTCCCAAAGGCACTTGTCAGAATTAATCCCAACTGCTTTTTTAGGACTCCAAAATCCTAGCCCTTAACCTATACTTCTATATTTCAGTTAAATATTGAAAGAGTGGTGTCAAGTTTTGCAACGTATCCAAGCAATGGGAGGAAATATTAAATTAAATCTAGAGTCCATCATATGCTCTCAAGTCTCTCCTACCTAGGATGCTTATTGCAATGTGCCCTCATTTATTTCAATTCCAGTTAAATAAAACTACCTTCTGTTTCTTTCATATGATAAAGGTTTGGGTTTGTGAAATAGGATGATGATGGTTAGGGCCAAATTTACATATGAATAGTTCAAGATAAGATTTTTTCAGAGCATCAGTTTCTTCATTGGTAAAAATGAATGTAAAAATGCTTACTTTCATGATTAGTGTGTGATTTAAATGAAATAGTAGCTGTGGTACACCCAAGGACAGTGTCAAAAACTTGACAAATAGAGTTACTGATGATATTCTGTAGTTCATATTTTTTAAAAAGGAGTTGTTAGCATAAGCTTCAATTCCATTTCAGTTTATGGGGGTGGTGAGGTTATAATTTAGGTCATATTTCTAAAAGTCACCAACCAAGTTTACCTGATTAATTACTATGCTTTTCTGCCTTTTTGAAATTATCTGTGGGGAAGTGAGGGGCCACTTTTCTCCTTTGCATTCCTAATTCTCTGTACTATGTTTGACATAGTGAAGCTCAGGGTCTTTAGATGCTGGAGAGAGCAGGCAGCAGTTCTGTTTGGCATAATGACTGGGGGATAATTGCTTCACAGTTCTATAGCTTTAATAGGAGACTACTTATTTCTCTCTCAGAACTATGTCAGAGCTGACTGTTTAAACAACAAAATTTTCTCAAAATAGGCCTTTACTGACAATTTTCCTTTCTATAACTGGGGCTACTGCCTCTATGAACTCAGTTTATTTTCTTCTTTAGGTAGTTGATAACTATCAGAGTTCTTCCAGAGATGCTGCAAAGAACTAAATGTAGTTTTCTTCCTCCCTTAACTACCTCTTATTATGAACAATTGACTTTCAAAGATGAAATATAACAGGAGAACATTCTCAAACAATAGATTCTGCCTTAATAAAGTTTGTAATAAATGGTCCCTTTTATGCTTGAGATGTTTGGAAAGGTTTTTTTTTTTTAATGTTTAAAGTCTTTTGTTTTATAATTTAGCAAAAATTCCACCTACCATATTTTATTACAACTTTGCTACCTTCTATAAGTTGTGGTATTTTTTTCCTTATTCAGAGAAAAAATTCAGAGCCTTACACTTAATGACACTTTAATAGATATTTTAATAGATGAATGAATGAATCACAACACAGTTGGAACATCTAGAACAGGCTTAAAAGTGTTTCCAGAATCTAATCCAGTTTGTACTTCACATGATTACCAAAAAATCATATTTTATATTTTCCCAATAACAATAATGATCTATCTTTTATGTTTGGTTCAACTGTGCTCAGTGTAAGGTCTTCTCTGTAGGTCTGGATCTGAAATAATGGGACTTATCACCCTTATTAACTGTTTTAATACTTTAAGGATGTTGTATTGGCAAGAGCAGATGGAATTATTGTGATGGTATTTGTTGGTATCCACTAACCCAGAATGTTATTGTGCATTTAATTTATTATTAAATAGAATATATCACAAATAGTAATGGTTTCTTAGTGTCAAAAGTATGTTTGACGTACAATTGACAAACAGTTCATACGAATGAACAAATGAATAGATGAATCAATGGTGTAAATTTACTTCAAAATGTGAAGGAAATATTACAAATGGAATACAGAAGAATTAAATTAATAAATTCACAAAACAACCTTTCTGCAATGTGCTCAAAAGCAATACTACTATTTTTTTAACATATTTTGCTACTCATGTTAATGGCATAATTTGGGGTCAGTGTGGTCATACTTACTTTAAAGATGTGAAAAAAGAATAAGAGACTCCCATCCCAGGATGTTAAGAGGCAAAATTGGGGTGATTCACATTATTGTGGATACATTTAATATCTTACACAGATAAATATAAGGAAGAAAATACTTCCATTAAATATCTTCTAATGAGTATAATTTTAATTTCTGATGTGACGTGTTTTTTCCATGTATAGGTATAAATTGAATCACATTAGGAGTAGCCAGGTAAATTTCATTGAACCATTTCCCTATCTGCATAAGGTAGAATATCAGATTCCTTTAATTTCCTCACTTCAGAATATTTTTTCAGTCTGTCAAAGGTACGTCATACACATAATCTTCTTGTGTCCTTTGCTTCAATTTTTCTCATTGACTTCATCCCAGAAGCCACTCAGCATGGTATTTTGTTACTGCTGTTATAATCATTCATTACAACAAAGGGCTCCAATAAAGGCCGGGTCCCTGAGATGTCAGGTTGCCAAGGTATGTCTTATTCCATATAGAAGTGGAAAGAACTCTTCTTTCTCTACCTGTCTCACACTGTTATTTGGGCACCAAAAAAAAAAAAAAGGTGTTCACACAGTCCTTCATGAAAACAGTTGCTTTATTTTCTTTATACAGACTTCATAGGTTTTCTTCGGATGATTGACCATAAGGTTGTGCTTATTAATGATTTTGACTACTTGAGACAAACCACTGCAGACTCTCTATTTCAACAATAAACTCTCCATCAGATACCTCCAGGGTGCTCCATTTGCTGCATCATCACATTAGACCAATACATCAGACTCAGAGATGAGAGGCAAATTAGGTTGTATTTGCACTGAAATCTCCTCAAAAGGAAAACAGTATCCATAAACAATTTGTAAAGTTGTCCTGTTTCAAATCTGTGCAAAAGCTAATGAAGGATATTAATAAAAGAAGGAATTCTTACACAGTATTTTTAATATGTTGTACTTGGATTCGAAAAAGAAACCCCATATGTTACTAAGTGGGAATAGTCAAACAGGTTAGGAGAGTTGTCCTAAATTGGAATATACAACATCCATTCTGTCAAACCATTTTTGTATCTTATGTATTGGGTGTAATATAGGTTTTACTCATTTTCCATTTGCAATTATTATTACAGCTGCCACTCAAACTGCACCATCTTCCTGCAATTATGTAAATATTTTCTTGTTAAATTAAAGTCATTGCAGTCAAGTAACTAGAGTCTCTACTTAGTTTTGGAATGTAAACAATAAAATAAAGTGTTAATGTGATGCCTTTTATGAATAATTCAATGTTTGATGTGTTTAAATTTGATCTAATTGTATGACACTGTAATTCAGGTAGAACAATTTGGTGTGTTTTCACCTGCATTATTTTCAGAGCTGTAGGCAAAGGCTTAGCAGCATGACTTGTTTCAGATAAGTACAAGCTTTCACATGTTGACATCTAATACTCTATAACAATTGCTTTTAGAAAAAAGGAATCCTATTAATAAGGCTACATTCTATTCCATTTTTTAGAATCCTTGCTTCTTATGAATGACACTCATTTTTAAATATTTTTTTAAAGAATGGAAGAAATTTGATGAATACTAGCTAAATATCTGTGTCTTCTATTTGGCATTTTAACATGTATAGTTTTAAGAACATACAGATTGATAGAATATCAAAAATGTCATCTGTTCTGAAGCCTTATATTTTGCCTTTAACTCAAGTGTGAAATGAAGGTTTAGAAAAAATATTTACTTTAAATATAGAAACCAATAATATGTTTGTCCATGATTTTATATTGGTTACCAACTATTTTATTAATAAAAATAATATGAGTACAGATGCCTTATGCAGACATTAGATCTAAAGAGATGTTGCAGAAGTCCTAAATCTTTCAAACAAGCCGAACTGTCTGTTTTTTTTTCTCTACTCATCATTAGTGACTAAACACTAGCTATTCATTTTCTTTAAGTCAATCTTGAAAACTCCCTGAGCTGAGAATGAACAATTAGTGGCAAAACACTGAAGGTGCTTCAGATATCTTCCTTTTGTGTCTGAGCTGAATTTTCATTTATGGCTTTCAAGAGCCTGAAAAACACATTTATTTCTGGGCTTAGGCTTAATTCTGTTAAAAAAAAATAATGGTGTTTTATGAGCATACTTTTTAGTTTGCTAGAGTTTATAATTTTCTTATTTTTTTCCTCCCTATGTCTATAATATATGATCTCTTTTTTTAGTGAAATTGCTGTTGTGAAAACATGTTTAAAATAACTGAAATATAATTCTACCTGGCCCAACTAACAGATATACTTTATAAACATAAAATATATTTATAAATATTAATACTAAATCAATGAAATTATCATAAATAAAAGTACAGTTAACTCAGTTACCTATGTCTTTCTTATGTTTTATCAGAAACAATTGATTGTCATCAATCAGAGATAATCAATACCCATGAGAGGCTGAGCTTTTACCTCCACTCAGCAGTTACATTGCTTAATGAAGGTCTGTTCCCCACTAAACCTTACTCCCTGGTGTCAGCAGGCACAAGCAGGAGCTGAGTCTACATGCCCACAGAGCATCAAAGGACAGAGCAAGGTGGCTGGGTGTGGAACTATTTGGAACTCCACTTATCTTTCTGACCTCCTCTAGTTTTGGGATAATGTAAATCATATTTACAGATTGAAGCGAATTAACACCATATGATGTGATTCTCATTATATAAAGAGGAAATACCTAAGTCAATTATGTTTTAAATCGTGGGAAAATAAAAGCAATTAAATGGAAGTATCCAGTGAGGTGCTGAGCTTACACCTGCACTAAAAGAGGCACAATAAGTTGGTGTCCCACTATTGCAGGGAAGGTGTAGCAGGATTGAGAGGTCTGAACTCCCAACCCTGCCCATCTGCAATGAGATAATATGTGTCAGTGTCTCAGGAGGGCCTCTCAGTAAGAAGCTGAGCATATACCTACACAGCCATCATGCTGCAGCTCAAAAAGAATCTTCTTGATTAGGAAAAACAAAGATAAATATAATTTCCAATCATCCAAGAAAATCCCTACTCATAGTAAGAATAAGACAACACACATCTTGAATGAGAAAGGACAGAATATGCCAAGACGAAGATAAGTTAAATGTTGGACTTAATGGATAAGGACTTTAAGCTGATGTTATAAAAATGTTTTAATAAGCAATTGGACATTTGCTTGAAAATTTGAAGAAAAAAATCTCAGCAAAGAAATAAAAGTCATAGGAAGAAACCAATAGAGACTATAAAACTGAAAAATAAAATACACAAATAAAAAATGATGTATCCTGTATTTGCTCAATAGTAGAATGGAGATGAAAGATGACACAATCAGTGAACTAGAGAGCAGATCAATAGAATTTACTCAGTCTGAAAAACATACAGGAAATAGAATGAAAAAATGTTGAGTCTCATGAACCTGTGGGATAATAACAAAAGAGCTAATATTCATAAAATTATGAATTTTATGAGTCCTTAGATATAATATTTGTATCTAAGGTAATGAGAGAAAGAGAGAGTAGGATTGAGAAAATCTTCAAGGAACTAATGGCTAGGAATATCTAAAAGTTGGAGAAAGATATAAGTTAACAAATTCAAGAAGCCAAGTAAATCCTGTGTAGATAAATAAAAGATAAATAAAAGAAAACCACACCAAAGCATCCTCACTAAACTTCTGAAACCAAAATACAAATAAAAATATTGAAAGCAGCCAGGAATAAACAGCACATTACTTATAAAGGACCATTAATTTGAATGACAGCAGATTTTCTCTCTGAAACCATGGAGGCTGGAGGAAGTGGCACAATATCAATCACTGAAAGAAAAGCATTGTCAACAGCGAATTTAGTAGCTGGTGAAATATTCTTCAGGAAGGAAGGGACATAGAGACATTTACAGAAAATGGAAAATAAGAAAGAAAGTATTAGAAACCCTGCCCTTAAAGGATGGCTAAATAATTGTTCTCAACAGAAAGGAAATAATAAAAAATAAAAACCTTAGATCTTCATTAAAGAAAGAAACTGAAAATTAGCACAAATATGGATAAATATAATTGATTTCCTTCTCCTGGGTTTCTTAAATCATATTTACAGATTGAAGCAAATTAACACCGTATAATGTGATTCTCATTATATAAAGAGGAAACACCTAAGTCAATTATGTTTTAAATGGTGGGAAAATAAAAGCAATTAAATGGAATAAAGTTTCTACACTGCACTTAAAGTAATAAGATGCAATACCAGGAGACTATTAAAATACCATATGGTAGTTCCCCCTTTTCTGTGGGGGATATTTTCCTAGACCCCCAGTACATGCTATTGTGGATAGTCCCAAACACTATATATAGTCTTTTTTTCCATACATGTACAAACCTATGATAAAGTTTAATTTATAAATTAGGCACAGTTAGAGATTAATAAAAATAACTAGTAATAACATAGAACAGTTATAATACACACTCTAATAAAAGTTATGTGAATGTGGTCTCTCAGAGTATCATTTTGCACCGTGCTTTCCTTTCTTCTATATGTGGTGATGTGAGGTGACTGACATAGGCATTTTGATGCACCATTGTGAAGGATACTGTTGGCCTTCTGGCAACATGTCAGGAGGATCATTTGCTTTCGGAATCTAGTTGAGCTTGGGTAACTTAAACCGTGGAAAGCCAAACTGGATAATGGGATGCTGCTCTGTGTGTGTGTGTGTGTGTGTGTGTGTGTGTGTGTGTGTGTAAAATAAATATATAAATGAAATACACAGGTTTATAAAATTGATTAGTTATAGGGACAAAGGTACAACATAAAGTATATAGTCAGTAAATATTGTAATTTCTTTGTTGACACATAGTAACTACACTTATGGTGAACATTTAATAATACATATAATTGTCAAATCAGTGTGTTGTTCATTTGAAGTCGATATTGTATATCAACTAAATTTTTTTAAAACTGGGGTGTATTATACATTTTATTCTATTATACGACCTCTGTATTATTTTTTTACAACTACATATGAAGTTAATATTATATCAAAATAAAAAAATAATGAATGGCATAGAAAGTAAAGATAAATATGTCCATAATTTTAGGAGGAATCTAATACACCTCTCCAATAGTTAATAGAGCAAGTATGGAGGGAAAATCAAGAAGATCTAGCATATAAAAAGAAATGAACACTAATAACATTACCCAATACATAAACAGAGGAAATAACAACCAATAAAAGTAGACCTCATATTCTTTTCAAGACACATAGAACATTTCCCCCAACCAACTATGTAGCCCTAAATATACCATATTTTAAAAGATTAAACTCATTTGTCTTATGTCCTCTAACTACAATGGAATTAAAATAGTAATCAATAACAACAACAAAACAACTAGAAAAGCAACTAGAAAAGCTATCACTTTCTTGAAATTAAACAATATATAAATAATCATGGCTAAGTAAGAAAATATTATTTTAATAGGTATTTTAAGGGAATGTCATCACATAATGACATATCAACACTTGTGAGCAAAAGCAGTGAACAGAAAGAAAATCATATTTGTAAGAAAATATTAGGGGGAGAAAAGAATGAATATCAATGTATAGCTTCAATCTCAAAAAAGAAAAAAGAAGGGTCACTAGAGAATAGAAGAAAATAAATAGTAAAAAATTATCAGATTTTCAGATATAAGTGAGGTCAAAGCAAAGAAAATTAACAAATTTGTATCTTTGGAAAGTTAAATTGATTACAAATACTAGTAATCTGATTTATTTTGTTTAAAGATAGAGTGAATATAAATGTTACAAACATCAGAGATAGGATGGCATCTTTATTAAAAATACTAAAGTTCCAAATAACAGTAAGAGAACAAATTTACTTGAGATTTTGAATGAAATACATTTCTTGGAAAATGCAGCTTACCAAAGATGATAGAATAATACAGAGGAAAATCTGATTGGCCCAATATTGGAATGGTCCAAAATCCAATATCTACTTGCATAGTTTTTTAAAGAGCACACAAAAAAATGCCCTTCCTTCAAAAAAAATGCCTTTCCTTCGAAGAAAAGTACAAGATACCATCATCTTTGAATTCTTCCCAAAATTTGAGAATTAAACAATGTTAATTTTACACAAAATCTTCCTGAGAAGAATAAAAGTAGAAAAATTACCTATTTATATGAGGCCAATGTAAACTTATTATTGAAGTGTGATAAAGATGCTTTTGAGGAATAAATACCATTTTATTTCATGATCAATAATTAATATTCTTTAAAAAATAGATAATTAAAATCAGAGGTAGTAAAATTCATACTATATCATAACTTGGATTTTACAAATACAATGATAGTTTAACATGAAGAGCATTCAAAGAAAGATACAGAAAGAAAAAAAAAGTCTTTATTGCCTTTTTCTCAGTTCAAAAATTTGTATGTGTGTTAGACAATTTTATATTAAATTATTCCAGGATTTTTTTTTTTAATTTCAGCTATTTCTCTTTGAGACCTGGAAATACCATTTTAAAAAATATCTTCTATTTCTGTACTCACTGTCTTCTTTTTGTTTTAAATTCTTGAGCACATTTGTAGTATTTGTTTAATTATTTTTAATTGTAGTGACTAGTAATTATATTATTCTCTTTGGTACTGTTTCTATTGTTTTTTCTCATAGTTGTGTCACACTTTGTGCTTCTTTGAATATCTACTAATTTTTTGTATACTGGACATTTTAGTGTGTGTGCACAGAGTATTTTGTAGGCAGTTAATTTATTGTGTACATCAACTCAAATCATTTAAACCTTCTTTTCTAAACTTTTTAGTGAACAGTAAAGATAACTATTATAATTAGGCCTACTTTAGTTCTACTCAGGTTTTCAACAATATCTCTTTATTCTGGCTGATTGAGAAACCAACAACTCCCAGGAGTTCATAAACTGTTGTTGTACACAAGCTAATTATTCCTTGACAGTTCTTTGTCTGTCATTGACCAACCTCATTCTAATTGTGTACAAATATCATTTTCAGCCAAAGACTCAAAGTTACCCTTGAAGATATATTACTTTTTCTCTTTGATTCTATAGCTCTCCCCGCTCTGATCTCTGGTAGATTTCCCTGGAAATACCCACTGCCTTCATTCTCCACCCACCACACCCTCAAAAAAAAAAGATCTCTGTTACACCCCTCTTGACTTCATGGTTTAGAGATTGTTGTCAGTTATAAAACCTGGACTATCAAAAGGTTTACTTCATTATTTTTTAACTCTTAGGAATAATAGTCCCATTTTACTGTTTTCCAATTTATAAAAATATTTTTTCTATATATATTGTTCAACTTTCCACTCATTATGGCCAGAAAATGCAAATACAACTGACCTTGTTTTCACACATCATAATTTATATATCTAACTAAATTGATTAAGTATCCCAGTTTTTTATTACGTTTTTTAATTAATGAAATAATCACTCTAAACTTTGCAGCTGAATGTTTATATCCAACTGAAATTTCTTTCTTTGATGAAGTAAACCTTAACTTGCACCTTTATTATTCTGAATAATAAAATAACTCTAGAGTGTTAAATATTTGTAAATAGTGGCACAAAGGTAAAACAAAAAACTGCACAACTCAAACCCTTACCTAAAATTCCTACTTAACTAAGGAGTATCGCCTAACACAATCTCCTACTTGAACAGACAATGATCTGGCTAACATATATGTCTAAACTGTCTCTTCTGTTAAAAATAAGTATTTTAAATTATAAATATGTATTATGTTAAAATCATTATGACTTTATAAGCTTACCAATAACATAGGAAAATAACAATTTTGAAACAACTTTAATATTGATATGAACTTTCTAATAGCAATTCAGATTGAGTGGAAACTACCTTTACTATAGATATCATCTGCAGAAAGATTTTAGAAATATTTCCAAGCTACCAAATTTAATGTGCTGAAAAACTTTTAAAACCTATTTCCTTTAAGAGATGTATTATGTCCAAGTTACCCAATACAATATAATATTTTCAGTATAATATTTTATGCTGAATGACATATTTAAATTTAATATCATATGATTTTTCTCATGTGCCTATAAAAAAAAGAATAACATGAAATGATGTAAATAATAAAACTAAGTCACTTGAAAATTCTATTTATTTACATATTTTTCAAATTTATTGAAAACCCAGTAGAGCATTAAAAACATGGAGTTAGTCAGTGAGGGGAAGATAATGTTAATGAGGGAAATTGGATTTCCTATTTGTATATTGCCCCTAGAGTCTGTATATCTCTAACAATGTATGAAATATTGAATTGTGTACTGGCAGGACAATACAATGACTTTATGTAGGGAACTATTAACTAGCCATTAATAAATCAATAGGTTATTCACCAATTTGTCCATTACTTGATCATTAGACAAAGAAATATGATAACTAAGTGTATAGATTGAGACGTTGATAGCAGTATTTTTTAAACAGTTTAAAAATCTTTTCAGTCATTATAATTAACACTTCTGTAAGGCATGACTGTCAATAGCTTTATTAATGATAATATATTGCAATTATTAATAATATATTATCTAATTTGGAACTCCTCTAAATTTTTGAAGAATATTGATATTAAAATGTACACTTTGCATTGAAATGAGTGGTATTCAGAAATATTGAGTGACTTACACAAGGTAATCTATAACTTACCCAAGGAAAATCTAATACCCTGCATAAGCAAGATATTAATCTTTTCTTCTAATTCTGTGATGTGTAGTAGAGTAACTACTATCCAGATGTGTGTATTTAAATTTAATTTAACAAAAATTAAGTAAAAGTGTAAGTTCTGATTCTTTAATAACCATATGTGTAGAGAGTACTGTCGGAAAATAAAATGGAAGCAAGTAGGACAGTCTTGGGCCTTCGTTGATGTTTCTGCTAAATCTTGGAGAGTTAATGAACGTAGGCCAGAGAGTAAAAGGTAGGGGAAAGGTGATGTGTTCTAAGTAGATGGAACAATGTATGCCAAGGCACAGAGGCATGGGAAAGCACAGACTGCTCAAGGTCCTGTAATGCATTTAATGTGAGCAGGGCATCCAGTGAGGCTGTGTGCGCAGCAGGAGTGTTACAAGTTGAGGTCAGAGTGTTAAACAGAAGACTAATTATGAATGACTTGGCATCACAAACTGAAGATTAAGATTTTTTTCCTTGAAGGCTATTTTTGAGTGATACAAGTAGGAGAGTCAGAAGATTTAATATATGCCTTTGAAGGATTATTCTGGCAAGAGTATGGAATGCACTGTTGGGAGGCAACAATGGAGGAGGTGTTCCAATCAGTAAATTGCTGAGATAATCTAGACAAGAGATGCGTTAGCTAAGGTAGAAACAGTGGAGATGGATAAAAGGGGACAGTTTCCAAAACTATGCACAAAATAATGAAAAATCAATCAGTGAATATAACAGTACATTTTCTTACTTTTTATCTTTTCAATTTCTATGTATTTTGCTCTAGTGAGATCTCAAAATATGTGTAAAATATATGTGCTGCAAAATATGTGATTATAAAATTTCAGCATGTTTCTATTATATACCATTTTAAACTTTCTATTTGCCAGAGGCAATTCTTGATTATCCTGGAAAAGCAATGATATGTATCAAGTGTGGCTTGACACAGAATTATTATATGACATTGGTACAAACTGAGAACATGATGAAAGGAAAGATGCTTGGGAATATCAAAATTTAACCAGAAGTACTTCAGAATTAAAACTCAAAAGAATTAAAACAAGCTTTCCCAATTTAGAACTGAAATTGAATGATTACATTATTCACTTCACAAATATTATAGAGAATTTCTTACGTGTAATCTTCACCTAGAAACTAGAAGTAAAGGATGCAGATGTACTTTTCACTCTGATTCCATGTTTCTGGAATATGAAACAGAAAATTCCCAATCAGTTTTAGTAAATGGATTTTGGAATTTAACTCAGAGAAATTAATAAATGCTTTCTAAATTTAAAATTGAATTTGGGTGGCTGCATTATTTATTTATTCCTTGCACAGATATTTATGAATACCCTGCTGTGTGTACTATGCAACCAGGAACTAGTAATAAGAATGAAGATTTATTTCCTACCCTCATTGAATTTGCAGGCTGAGACGTGGCTTCTTTAGTGCCAAACTGGCTGGCAAGGAGGTCTCTGAAGAGTGCCTCCTACTACGTCAAGAGATTCAACTTTGCATAAGGTTGATATGATTTATATATGTTGGAACTGAAGTTAAAAAAAATAAAGGTCATTGCTTTCATGTCAGGGTTAAAATGACAGAACTTACATTCATATCCAGGAGTTACTCTAATATTTCCCTGCACCATATATTTTAAATATCACTATTTCCTTTTCATTATAGTTAGACATACTTTTATTAAAGTCATTGATTCATCTTCAACTACTGTAAATAAAAGGAAATATGAAATTGATGAATGAAATACAGAAGCAAGAGCATTATTGCACAAGAACTCTGATAAGGGTTTGGTGATCTTACAGCTGAAGGCTTGCTAGCAATACTCACCTCCTTTCTACCAGAAAAATTTATTTTCTGACAAAAAATGAAAACTGCCATCTGATTAGCCAGATGGCCCTGTGGTGGTAGCATTTGCAGGTCCAGGACGTCCAGAAACCCACAAAATTTCCTAAAGTAGATACAGAAAATATGGGTTAGTTTACTGAATATGATGGACACTTTACTAAAGATGTATTTTTATTTGGCTAAAATTAGACAGGAAAATGCCATCTTTTTATAGGCAGCCTTTAAAATAATAGATAGCTGATTAAAATGAAAGGAAAATAAAGTGATCTTTGCCCTATATTCTAATTTACAAGGTAACATCCCCTGAGCAGAAACAGTTGGCTTAAAGGAATCTCCTGAGTAGCACAAAACAGTAACAGACTAAAATCACTTTCCAGTACATCACCTTCAAGCTGGTGCTGGGTTCCTGTCTTCTTACCTTATGTTTGCCTCTCGTCCCCGTATTGCACCTGCTGCCTTCAGTCTCATCAGTAGTAAAAAATGAAAAACTTCCACTCTTCTATACTCTCCCAAAAATTTCCTGGGGATCAGTTGTTATTGAGGTGTTTTGTTTATTTTCCTTTATTCTTATATTTTTAACAGTTAAAAATTATATGCTAAGTGGCCCAAATATTGATGACTGGTAATATTCTCTCCAGAAGAACACACCTTATAAAAATTCTAGGCTTCAAAATCTTGTCATATTTCAAGTTGTATCTTAAATGCCACATCACTCATCAATTATTCCTTGATTCTGTTCTTTGAATATCAGTATATCTTTGTTTCTATCCCAAATGTCAGTTATCATGTATTATATTATGTATTATATTGCATATGTATAATTTTAAAATTATATATATTCCAGAATACATTAACTACCTACTTTTCAGGATAACATAATTCATAAGTAGTTTATTCCCTGTTTAATTTTGTTTCAAAAGCAAACATCCTAACATGGAAGACTTCACTTAAAACAATAAAGTTATAAATCATTTTGGAAACCATGTTTAGATGAATAATAAATAAAAATAATGATATGTCTGCATTGTTCTACTTTAAAATATGACCATGTAAGCCATTAAATACATTTCCACACAAATAGAACTTTCATCATGTTCTGAAGTCCTATCAGTTGCTCACTGGATTTATTTAATTTATATCTCAGTTAAACTTAAATATGTCAACCATCTTGACAGATTCATAGTATTTGAATCCAAATTCTTAATATAACTCTATGATTACCTATGTGCTTACTCTGGTAGTAAATAGCAGGGGAATAATCAAGTGTTCTAAATGCCCTTACATTTTCTCCATTCCCAGGAACATTTTATAAATGTGAAAAAGTTACCTATTCTCTTCGCTTATTTTACTAAACACGTTTAAAATCCATACATTTATAAAATTCCAATTTCTATATATCTTGACATTTTATATTTAGGAGCATATTCTTATTATCAATGCAAACTTAATTCCAAGTTAGAATGCATTGGAAACCAAAACTTTCAGATGAAAAGAGGGGAAAAGTAAGGTAACTGTCTTACCTAGAGGCTTCCAGCTATTCCAGGGTTTCCAAATGGACTAATGAAGGTGGTGGAATATCCAAGAAGTCATTATTTCATGACTTCCGGGGCATGTGATGATGGCAGACCACCTTTAAGTATACCATAGGGAGCTTTGGGAAATTAGCAGACAGTCAAAGACAAAATACCATACAAGGCATTTATTCTTCAGAATGAAATTAGTGGATTTTAATATGACTCCCATAAATCAGGAACTCTGAGATTGAGATGATGAATATAACAACCATTTGGAATCTTAGTCACACCAATCATCAGGAGATTGATGAGCTGTACTCACCAGGTATAAAAAGCCTTATGCCAGTGAGCATTGAAGTTCATCAATACTACATGAAGATTGAATGAAGTGGGGGTTCAGAAAGCAAGTCAAGTAGTTCAAACAATGTAAAAAGTAACATAATGTGCCATTGTTATACAAACACAAATGCAAACTTATAGAGAAGAAAGCAAACTTAACATTACTTTTTTCACATGAAAATGCGGTTTAAGATAAATGTCAATATATAGGGGAAAGGAATGAAATTTCAAATTGTACTATCAGCCTTCTGGGATAAAATATATTCACTTGCCTCATGTATATTTCACCACAAATGTTTGCAAATCACTACTGTAAAATATTCTATCATCAAGAGATTGTGATTTTGAGTTCTTGAAGTTAATGTCAAGAACTGTGGAGTCTGAAGTGTTCCCATACTTTCAAGCCAAGTATTGAGATATGTTCGTGACTACTGGTAGAAGACACACTCCTGGGTCAGAGTCAAAGAACTTTTTTACTCATGACACAGCAGGCAACATCATTTTCCATGTTCTCATTTTCCTTTGTCTCTCAAGTCCCACAGAGGTGATGTAAGGTGCCCCCCACCCCCAAATTCTGCCTTTTTATAATAGGCCACAAGCAAACCTTCTCCCCAGAAGGAGACATTATCTTATACTGAATAGTAATAAACCTGTCTTTGGCTCTGGAAGGAGGTAAAATCTATCTTCTAATTATTTTTGCTCTAAAGTCATTAGTGCCTCTTTACAAGATATGTAAAAAGTAGATCAATGGATAATTGTTTTCAACAATATCCATCCCTCCTTTTTGCAATACTTGGTTTCTAGTGAAAATTGTCCTATGAATATGCTGTTTTATCACCCACTCTAATTAATCAGACTGATGGAATTTGGGACAAAGTCATTTCAATTGTCTTATACAGCTTTTAATTCAGGCTACTGTTAGCAGGACTCCAAGAGTAAATTGAGACCAACCTGCCATATTAGTCTGAAACATGCTCCCTAAAGTCCCATACCAAACCAGATGAAAAAAATCACACACTTCACCTTGACTCTCAAGGAGAAAGTGTAGAGCAAGTCTACCACCCAAAACAAACTTGGCCAATGAGTTGAGACTGAGGTGAATGTCTTCCATGGCAGAGGTGGTGTTTCTGTAAACACTTGAAGGTCTGTTATGACCCCCTGTAATGTGCAGGCCATTATGTTCTTGGGAGAGAGATAAATTAATGTCTGGTTTCCACACAAGAATTACAATTCTAAGGGTACACATAGCGACCCTGGAAAGAACATATTGGTTATAATTATTGCAAATGGTGCATTTACTGGGCAGTAGATGTTGAAAGTGCCTCCAGTGCGGCCCTCTAGTCAGTTAATAAGCTTTATGGTTCCTAGTTCAGCTGAAACTGTTGAGTCTGGTGTTTGTTGTTAGAAGAACTACCTACAGGCAGTCAATCAAATCTGAATTATTTGTTGTCTTTAAAGTGTGTGGCATCCAGTTGCCCTAGAGAATGAGTGAGTAATGTCTAAGCAATAGGAGCAGGGAAGTTATCTGGAGGAACAGCATGGTGTTATTTGTGAGAAGAGCCAGAGCTGGGGTCATATCTTGCCATTTCTGTTAGGTTTCTGAGTAATGTTAAGGGAAATGGCTGCCAAACCATGACAGAGCCATCCCGCTGGAATAGCAGACCCATGAGTTATACTTAAGGTGCTTGCAACAATTTGGAAGTTCCTACCCATGGTGTATTCCTCCTAAAGAAGCCTCCAGGAATGCCTTTGAATGCTGAAAGATTGATAATGTCCTTCCATCCCTCATATTTTTTTTCAGGAACCTGTGTTATGCCCTTCCTAGGTAAATGGATTCCTGTTCTCTCTCCACTGTTGAAAAACTGATCTATCCCATTATAGTAACTGTAACTTCACCTTCTAGCAATTCTTTCTACTTTCATCCACTTATTTTGTCCAAAAAGATTAATTGCCAAAGGGTAAGGTATTTTAATAAAACTTATACATTTTGTACTCTACATGGAACCATGTAGACCACTGTAGTGGAACTTGGTGAGCAGGCTTCTTACCAAACTTATCCTTTTCATCAGTTCATCTAATTATCCTTTTCATCTGTGGTCATGTCAGTCAAAGAGAGGAATCTAGGTAACTAGACCAGAATTAAGTTTGAATCCCCTAAGCTTGCCCAGGCTAAGCTACCACCACTTGTGGGCCCTACTAGCCAGGCTGGCCTGAGGTTGGCATTCAGAGAAGTAAAGAAGCAGCATGGCCAGGAAAAGTCAGGTGCAATTCTGAATTTTCAAAATCAGGCAATATAATACCCATTCCCTATTCCTAATAATTACTCAAGAAATGGCCGAGAGATGATCCTTTTCTGATCATAGCACATTCAGTGGCCAGAGGTATAAAGCAAGAGTATGAGGAAGGCTGGGTCAGAAATAATCTTGAATTAATTTTTGAGGAGTCATTCTAAGAGTCAAAATCAGAATTTGGCTGTAGGTGGTAGGGAGTTTGTAATTTCCATCAATACTTTGTCAGCCCCTTTTGACTTGCTTTTGTGATGGAAAACATCCCGTTGTGAGACTGAAAATTGAGGATAAATCTGAAAATATGACATAGATTAGTTTCAGTGTTAAAAACAGTGTGCCCAGTGTTAGTTGTTCTGACTGGAATAGAAACTCTGGAACCTAAAAAATAGACACTATTTTCAGTGCGAATCCATGAAGCATAGAATAAAAACATTTGTAGGGAATTTCAAGGTTGACAATGTGGCTACAGGTATAGATGGCTAAAATGGTATGTAAGCAGTGATCCTAGAAGATAAAGATGTGAAGTAATTGAAAGGTAATAGTGTCCAGTAGGTGGTCTATGTAGACATTTTATATATCCATGATAACGGACTGGTTATGGTCTAAGTACCAAATCATCAAGGAATTTGAGAGCATGACTTGGATGCCTGAGATAGCAGTATTGAGAAAGAATACTTGACTCAGACAGTCTGAGTTTAAGGTGAATTAAAAGCAAAATAACCAGGATATTTGCACAAGTTTAAAGGAAGAGTAAATGCTTAAAGGCTACAAAGCCACGGAACCCAAGAATGGACTAACAGTTACCAAAGGGAAAGGGACTGGGCAGGACGGGTGGGAAGGGAGGGATAAGGGTGGGAAAAAAGAAAGGGGCATTACGATTAACATGTATAGTGTGTGTGGGCACGGGGAAGGCTGTGCAACACAGAGAAGACAAGTAGTGATTTTATAGCATCTTACTATGTTGATGGACATTGACTGTGAATGGGTATGTTGGGGGGACTTGGTGAAGGGGGAACCTAGTAAACATAATGTTCTTCATGTAATTGTAGATTAATGATACCAAAATATAATTTTTTAAAAAAAGGCTACAGTGCCATGGAAAATATGTGACAGTTCCATGTCAATGAAACTATAAGGTATTAGAGCTGGAAAAGATTTTGATATTATCTCCAGCAGTACCCACCTTAAGCCTAGAGAATAAATTATTGAATGGTATGTATACACATATTTTTTGCCAGCATGTATTTGATAGACAAAATGTTACTGCCTGATAATGAGATAGTGATGTTTGTTCTCGCTGATAGAAATGTACAGGATATCTTCTAAATGATGAAACATATGTTAGAACAGCTGCTTCTAAGTTTAAACAAAATACAGTATAGCATTTTTTGCCTTTGAATACAAATATAAAAAATTATAGTGATTAAGATGGATTATGCCTATTTTCTTTGAAAAGCAAAATGTCCTAATATGAAATTGGAATTGAACATGAAAATGAACTTAAATTTTAGCTCATTCAAGAACATTGGCCTCTCAAAATGTAGCATGTCCAAATACCCATTCACATTCTCTATACTGAGAATAAAATAGAGCATATATGCACATACGCAATTTTCACAGTATTCTTTATTTTTCACTTTAAATAAATGTAAATTTAAAAATAGAATATTTATTATTTATTTATTAAAAAGGTTATTAGGAAAAATAAAATGCATGTATAATTTATAATTATATGAATTATAATTCATATTACACAATATTATATATTTTACTTCAACTCTTACATGGATTGAAGCTTAAAGGCTTAGGCTTTAAAATGATTTCTCATAAAATCTAAGGATATATTACCAGATATATTAATAGTTAATGATAATATCAAATGCCAGGTATATATTTCCTATTTTTCCAATGGTGGGGGAGAAATAAAAGAACTCTGTTGATTGAAAAAAAAGGAATTTACTGACTGAGAAATTAATTTTGCTTTAAAAAAAGTTTATCATACATATAATTTTCATTTGTAATGACTTAAACATGCTTAAATAGAACATTTTAGAAACATGCATTTTTAATAAAGATATTTTAAGTAATTCCCTCACTATGTAATACCCTGGTTTTCAAGGCACCTTTCACTCAGTCTCATACTGTCTGAATGCACATCAGGTGCTCTGAAATGGGCCTCTTTGGGCATGAGTTAGATTGTATCATTTTCTTTGTGTTGGTATTCACACAGGTTATGATTATAAAATATCACTTACATTAACAGTTTCTTTTGATATCTCAAGTTTAAATGCATTGAAATGAAAGCTGACAAAAACTTCATCAAGACCTGTCAAAATTGTTTTGCTTAATTTCAATCAATTGAATGTTGTCTATTCATAAATGGAGTGATTATCACACACTGAATTCGATTCAAGTTAGAGTTCTGCTAGTAAATTTAAGTAAAAATAGTTAAATTGAATGTCTAAAAATACTGTATTTAGCTAGCAATTAACGATAGTGCTTTCTCCTTAGTTTTATACTTTTCATATATTTCTTTATACTCCTTTATAAAAATAATAAGATATTTAGAATTTAATGAATTCAATGATATTGTTTTAGTATTGTCTGAGCTTTTTTCTCATTATTGGGCTGGGGTTATAGAGTTTTGGGGACATGATCACGCAGGTGGAGTGACTTTCATCATTTTATAATAAATCTATAAGATTTAAGAAAATTTATGTTGACCTAGATCATGTGACTGAAATAGTTGTTGCCAAGTTTCACCATAATCATGTTACACATTTTTTTCTCCCCTTTCCAAACTATATTCTGTGGAAAGAAATCAGCATACACAGCCCACATTCAAGGTGTGAAAAATTACATTCCCCTTCTACAAAATATATTAGGTATCTTCTATATAAGAGATGTGTCTCTTCTCCTCATTTTACCTTATTCACTCATTTATTGATATTAGTATGGACTTATAGGCTTTATTTTGGATTCTGTCTTATAATTCTATAATCCCATCAAGAAAATCCTGTCATCTTAGAACACAGGCAATTTTATTTCTTCCTTACCAATTTCTATTCCTTTTTAATTTTCTTGTTTCATTGCATGTATAACATTTTCTGCATCCATTCACCCACATTTAGGTTATTTCTATATCTTAGCTGTTAGGAAAATTCTACAGTGAACATGGTAGTGCAGATATCTCTTTGAGATCCTGGTTTCAATTATTTTGGATATATACCCAGAAATAGAGATGCTGGATCATATGGTAGCTCTATATTTATTTTTTGAGAAATCTCCATACTGTTTTCCATAGAGGTTATACCATTTTAAATTCCCACCAAAGATGTACAAGAGTTTTATATTCTTGACAACCCTTAATTATTTGTTAAGTTTGTATTGTTTTATTTTTTGATAGTAGCCATCCTGACAGTTGTGATGTCTTGTGGTATTGATTTGCATTTCCTTGGTGATTACTGATGTTGAGCAACTTTTCATAGTCATGTTGAACATTTGTATATCTTCTTTTAGAAATGTATGTTCTATTTCTATTTGTGTTATTTACTCATTTTGCAACCAATTGTTTCTTGTTTATTTTGTTTCATTATGTTTTCTTTTATTCTGTATTTCCCTATTGTTTTGTCTTGGTGTTTTATGGTTTCCAATTTTACATCTAAGTATTTAATCCACTTTGAGCTCTGGGTGTGTGTGTGTGTGTGTGTGTGTGTGTGTGTGCATGCGTGTATGGTATAAGATAAGGTTGCAATTTCATTCTTCTGTATATGGATGGATATTCAGTTTTCCCAACACTGTTTATTGAATAGATTATTCTTTTCTCATTGTGTATACTTGGTGCCCTTGTGCAAGATCATTGGACCATATTATGTGGTGGACTTGTTTTTGTGTTCTTTATTCTGTTCTGTTGGTTTATGTGTCTGTTTTTATGCCAGCACCATACTGTTTTGATTACTATAGCTTTTTAATATATTTGACATAAAAAAATGTGATGCCTCCAACTTTGTTCTTTTTGCTCAAAATTTCTTTGGGTATTTGGGGTCTTTTGTGGTTCCACATAAATTTTAGGATTGCTTTTATAATTCTGCAAAAAAAATAAAGCCATTGGGATATTGATATGAATTGCACTGAATATGTAAATCACTTTTGGTAGCATAGACATTTGAACAGTATTAATTCTTCCAATCCATAAACATGGGATATCTTTCCATTTAGTTGTATTTTTAATTTCTTTCATCAGTTTTTTTTATAGTTTTCGGTGTACAAGTCTATCACCTCCTTAGTTACATTCACAAATATTTTATTCTTTGTTGTACTATTGTAAATGGAATTGTTTTCTTGATTTCTTTTTCAGATTTTTTTGGTATGTAGAAATGCAACTGATTTTTTTATGTTGATTTTGTATCCTTCAACTTTGCTGGATTTGGTTGTTAGTTCTAGCAGTTTTATGTTTGTTTTGTTTCAGTGGAGTCTTTAGGATTTTCTACATATAAAATCATGTCATCTCTGAACAGAGACTATTTTTTTCTTCCTTTCCAATTTGAATGTCTTTTATTTATTTTTCTTGCTTAATTGTTATTACTAGGACTTCCAGCATTTAAGTACTTTTTGAATATTGAACTAGTCCTTTCATGTCAAACAGCAAAGTTGGATAAATCCAGCTTGGTCTTGGCTGCATAATTTTTAAAATGGAATATGTTCAATTTTCTGATACTTTACTGAAGATTTTTATATCTATGTTTATGAATAATAGTCATCTCTAGTTTTCTTTTCTTCCAGTATCTTTATCTGGTATTTAAACTAGGCTAATAAGTTAGGAACTGTTCTTTCTGCTTCTGTTTTCCAGAAGAAATCATAGAGAATTGATGTAACTTAATCATTAAATGTTAGGTAGAGTTAGCCACTGAAACCATCTGAGCATGTTGCTTTCTATGGAATGTTATTAATTATTGATCCATTTTCTTAAATATGTATGGGCCTATTCAGATTATCTGTTTCTGCTTGAGTTTGATAGATTATGTTGTTTAAGGAATCAGTGCATTTCATCTAAATTATCAAAATGTGAGAATAGAGTTATTAAAAACATTCATTTAGTATTCTTTCAATATCCAAGGGATAAGTAATGGTGACTCTCTCTCAATTCTGGAGATAATCATTTATAATTTTCTATTTTCTTGGAAAACAAGGATAGTGTTATTCAGCATTATTGCTCTTTTCAAAGAGCTGGCATTTGGTTTTGTTGATTTTATTTATTATTTTGCTATTTTCAGTTACATGTGCTATTTTTTATTATTTATTTTCTTCTGTCTGCTTAAGTTTATATTGCTCTTATTTTCCTAGTTTCCTAAGGTAGAAACTTAGATTCTTGATTTTAGCCTGTTCTTCATTTCTAGCAATTATTAATATTATTATACTAAAATTTACTATATTTGTAATGGTTTTGCACTTGTTTCACTTTTTGCATTTTTGGACATTCCCTATTCATTATGTGTTTAAATAGAGCATTTGGTATATTCCATGATTTCTTTTGTCTTAGCATATCAGTTATACTTTTAAAAATTTTAGTGATTACCTTAAAGTTGTATACATTTATAACTAGTCAGTGTCTACTATCAAATAACACTGTACTGATTGAAGAGTAGTACAGATATCTTATAATAGTTTTCCTAATTCTTGCCTATGATCCTTTATAATGCTGCTATTATTTCTAAAGCTACAATCACATACAATACTATTATTTTGAACAGTTATATATTAGATCAACTAAGAATAAGGGAAAGAAAGGTTTTAATTTATTTCTTCTCTATTGTTCTTATCTTGTTTATGTAGATTTTAGTTTCTGACATATATCATCTTTTTTCTCTCTATAAAACCTATTTTGACATTTTTTTCCAAGGCAGGTCTACTGTCAACAATCCCTCTGTTTTTGTTTGCTGGAGAAAGTCTGTATTACTCTCTTCAGCTACCATAACAAAATATCATAGACTGGGTGGCTTAAACAACAGAAATTAATTTTCCCAGTTCTGGAGACAAGCAATACAAGATCAAGTTACCAGGAGGGCTGACATCTAGTGAGGACCATCCTTGGCTTGAAGATACCTGTCTTCTAGCTGTGTCCTCAGATTGCCTTTCCTAGGCACTTACCAGTGGAGAGAGAAGATGAGAAGCAAGTGCTCTGACATCTCATAAACACACTGATCCCATCATGAGGGCCCTACCCATGTGACCTCATCTAAACCTAATTGCATCCCAAAGTCCTCATCTCTAAATACCATTACTCTGGAGATTAAGGCTTTAACATATGCATTTTAGAGGAACATAATTCATTTCATAGTAAAGTTCTTTTATGTCCTTCACTTGAAGGATTATTTCACTGGATTCAGAATGCTAGGTTTATAGTTTTTTCTCTGTTGTCTTTAGTTTGTACTAGAATTTACTTCTTAAATATAATCTAAGCCTTGCAGTTCTTAGAATTTTAGTCCTGTTATTTTCAGGATCCCTGTTTATGCTGTGGTAAAAGGTGATGAAGAGGAAGGGTTCTATGTTCTTTTAAATTGGTCTCAGCCTTTTAGTGGGCCTGTGTTCCTGGGCTGTCACCTTCATGAGTTCTTTTCTGTCTCCATCTACAGCATAGCTAACAAAGGAAGGCTAGAGGGGGCTAGACTGCCATATTTCCTCCCCCCACATTAGTTAGACTTTGTTAAAGTAGTTTCCCTTGAGGGCAGTTGGAGAACAGAAAGCTCCAAATTTATTTCAAAATGGTTACCTTTCCCCACTCCCTTCGGCAGGCATGAGGGGATTTTTCTCCAGTCTTCATCATGAGAACTGGTGGGGCTTCTACAGGTAAAATTCATGAAAATGTGGGGCTCCCCCTAAGACTGCCCCTCACCCAGACCACTCAAGTTCTTAATGCTCAGACCAGTCCACCCTGAGCATCCAGCAATTTGTCAATTACAGTTTAAGTGTTCCTACTGGTACTGGATACAGGGTGGGTTTCTGCTCTGGGTTTCTCTTGACACTAAGCTGTGATTATTTGCATTTGCCTTTCTCTCCAGTTTTCAGTGCAGTAATTTGCTACATGACCTCAGTTCTCTGACAGATCTAAAAAGAGTTGTCAGTATTCAGTGTGCTTAGCTTTTTACTTGTTATGAGGATGGAAGTGAGAATTTTCAAACTCTTTAAATGCCAAAATGGAAACATAAAGTCTCTAATATTTGAATTTGATGCATTATAAAATATTTATGTTACCCTATTTTGTCAATAAAATTTTAATTTCATTCTAATTCCTTGCAATCAAGAGGGCCCCTATAGAAGACACCCATTATACTTTATAGAAACACAGTTTAAAAAATGATAATTTATCAGCTCCCTCTTATGCACACCTCACATCCTATGTACCACCTTCGTCTCAGTTTAGGTGCCATTTGTAGCAGACAGTTCTGTGTGTGCTGTATGCAGCCTAACACATGTGCAGCCTGATAGCCCTTCACCTCATGCCCCTAGTCCTCTTTGCTGACTTTACTGCAGTAAGTCTCAATACCAATCCACACATGTATAATACACAAGTTCAGAGAAGTTTTCCCCTGAGGAAAGGCTTTGAACAATGGGAGAAATGGGCAAATGGATGAATTTTTCTTCCCCTTCCTTTTTAAGGATTGTCCTGATAAGGGAAGTATGTGGCTCTTGAAACCCCTCCAGATTAAGCCTTCAGATGAACTTAGCTATGATCAGATCAGTAATGAATTCATGGAGAGGTCTCTGTCCTTCCATACGTTATTCCTCTTGTCCTCTTGTCCTTGATTAATAAGTTAAAAGCATAAAAACAAGCTGACTAATGATCTTTTCCTAAGGTATCTCAAGATAAGTAGAAGGAAAACAAAAAAGAGTTCTAGAATGTTTTTATTCCTAAGTGAAATCTAGTGATATTTCCTGTTTATGTGATGTTTGCATTTCTAAATATATGGCGATAACTGTACTCCCTGAAATTAGATTTCTACAATTAGCACCTTAATTTCCTTTGCTTTGAAATGTGGATGTGGGAATTATCATCTTCCAGATGCAAAGTCGCTGGATTATATTATAGAACAAACATATAAGCATATGGGAAAATGTTAATGTGAGACAATTATGTAAGAAAAAATTTTATGTAGACTTTTTCCTTAAAAAATTTTGTTCCTAATGCTTTATTTTAGAAAAATACAATACACTAATACAAAGTTTGGGCTTAATAGTGCTTTAATGATGAAGATAAATAACAACTGCAAATATATATGAAAAAATGTTGAAAACTATTCAAAAAGATATTTTATATTCAATGAAACTGTTTTATTAGTTTTAAAAATAAAAAAACATTATTTTGTAAAACAAATTCTCTAATTATATTGTTATGTCTTCAACATTCTCATTGTCTTTTATCTTTACATGGATTAACTTTAATCAAGATTGCTATTATAAATATAGGTAAGTTATATGTTTTTATTGAAATCCTAAAGTTGTGAGAATTCCTATTTGCTAATATTTCTCTCTCCCTGTATATCTTTTCTTTACATTTATCTACTTGTAATCACTATAAACCTTATTAGAATATAAGTCCAAAAATATTTTGAGGAACCATCCAAACTGATACACATTAAAACATGTTTAAAAAATTACACACCAGAAGTGATCCCTGGAGCTGTAGATAGAATTGGATTGTTTTCTTTCTATTATTAATTGCAATTATAATTAATGAATTCTGATACTAATGGTTTATGTTCATATAGACTGTGCTTCAGATCCTCATGCTTTTTCAAAGTGTGTCTAGTTCTTCCATGACTTTTGATATCCAAAGCAAATTGAAGCAAACTGGATGATGGCAATACATTTAGAATGCCAAAAATTCATGTAGAATTTTAGTGTTCAAAAGACAGCTAGTTCTACCTCTTTATAAGTCTAAAAACATCAGATGTCAAAAATATTAGATGACTATTTACATTCCTTAGGCAGTGTGTGGCAGAGATACAAAGTACTTATGCATACAACAAGATCAATGAATCTCTAAGCATTATTTTAAAGGGAAAGAAAAAAAAGCCAGACACAAGAAAGTATGAACTGTAGGATTCCATTCATATGGAACTCATACCCAGAAAAACCTAAGTTTTGAAAATAGAACTCACATAGCATTTTGTGGAGAGGAGAGGATAAGAGAAGCAGTCAGGGGAAACAATTTAAAAGGACAAGAGGGTCACTTCCTGGGTATATGAAATGTTCTGTGTAGTAGTGTATTAGTCCACGAGGGCTGCCATAACAAAACAGCACACACTAGATGGCTTAAGTAACCCAAATTAGTTTTCTTTCAGTTCTGGGGGCTGGAAGTCTCAGATCAGTGTACCAACATGTTCAGTTTCTCCTGTGGCCTCTCCCCTTGGTTACCGCTGGCCACCTTCCTGCTGTGCCCTCACATGTCCTTTTTCTCTGTATACTCTGGGGCTTCTTCCTCTTTTTATAAACACTCCAGTCCTATTGGATAAGAGCCCCACCCTTATGACCTCATTTAACTTTAATTACCTCCTTAAAGGCCCTATGTCCAAATATAGTCACATTGGAGAATAGGCCTGGAAACTATGAATTGGGAGGTGAGTTCATCCTGTTACTAATTTCATAACAGGAGTGTATACAGATGCATTCAATTTTCAGACCCCATAGATCATTTACAAATTTTTTTGTGAATTTTACTTCCTGTTTATAGACCTAAATTTAAAAAAAAGCAGAATGCCATGGTGAGGACATTTGAAAGTTAATTTTAGCCACATGAGAATATACTACTACTCATTTGAATATATTTTTGTATTTTTATTGTTTTCAGGATACACATAAGCCTGGTCATATGCAAAGAATAACAAATAAGTTGGATACCTGTATGAATTTTGCTGCTTTAGGAAACTTTTATCCATTAATATTGATGGACCACTCTTTGCTAGCCAGATTATAAAGGAGACTATAAACCTTATATTATAGATTCTGTATGCTCACTCTCTAAATCACTCAGAATAATCTGCAGCTATATAATTCTAAAATGTGATTTTAAAAATATGAACTGACCAAAATTTGTATAGAACCCAGATTGAAATGGCTATACAATCTTTAATTTTATAGACTGTATTGTAGGTACTTCAAACCTATCACCCAGAGAAGAAAAGGATGTATGAAATAGGAGTGGATATATGAGACTTTCTTCTTCACTCCTACTGGCCACCCATGCACACACCATATTCAAGAACAGTGTATTTTGCTGTATTTTAATGAAACATTTCCTAATCTTTCTTTTCACAGTTACAAGAAACTCTAACAATTCAGTGAATCCAGTCTCTGAAACTTTTTCTCCATTACAGAATATTATTCAATAGTAACTATGGAGGTCATCCATACACTGCAATGAAAACCTCTGGTCTGGTTTATTAGTTCTTACAATAGAGGAGAAATCCATTTCAGAGCAAAGAGGGAAAGCTGTTGCTCATTAAAATGATTATTTATATCTTATCAAAATATTTAAATATTGAGAAATGTCAGTTACGCTATCCATCACAGGTCTGAGGATGGCTTCTTCAGGATACTATGACCTTTCACAGGGGTTGTATATCTTGTGGTAAAAGTACTCAAGACATTTCCTTTGCTATCCTACACACTAATTTCTCTGAGTGCTTTGGGTAAGTATCTTATCCAAACTTATATAACTGGTGCTTCCAAACGTCCTCCTCTTCATGGAAGAAAAACTTGAGGTCCTTGTTGATCAGATTGAACCTACTTTACTTAGAATATTGTGTTATGTTTATAATAATACTGGATTTATAGAAACAGGTATTTGAAATTCTACCTTAATCTGTATTAGAAAGGTCATTGGGGAAGTATGAAGCTCTCTATGTTTGGGACAATCACTGCTTATTTGAGGATGAAGGCATAAAGAGATGATATGTTTTTTTGTGTGTGGAGCAGTGCTTACCATAACTGCCAATGACCTAATCTAGTGTAAACTGCTTGGAAGACACAACCTCACTACCCATCAAGCATGCTGTAAGGAATGGTAGGCATTCTCCCATGGCATAGCGACAATCAAAGAAATCCCCAATGTTTAGGATATGCAGTCTAATAAACCTTTAGATATTTAACAAATATTTTATAATAAATTAGCAGAAGTGCAGCTGTTTCTCATTTACAAATCACCTCTTTTTGAAAACTGAATGACAATGAATTTAATTTTCTGTAATAATGGAAGTATAGGTGTCTTGTTGGAAAAAAATGTATCATTTGAAGTGCATTACATATGGGGATAAGCCAGTAGTGCCTTGGCTAGCCATATTAGGAAGAAAACTGCCAAACGCCATTAGACTGAGTTGTAAATAATAGTTGTGGTCTGGTAATAATACACTGTGAAGAATAAAAATGTAAAATGTGCAATTACTTGGAATAATAATTTGCTTCTGTAAGACAATGCTGAAATGTTTAGCTTTAGCTATGTGTAAAATAGCTTATTTCACAAGCTAATAAGCATTATGCAGAGTATGTACTTAGAGAGTTGAGTGGCTAATCAGAAAAGGAGATAATAAAACTCATGAAAATTCGAACTGAAGTCATTGTGATATTAAAATGTACACCCAGACCCTCTCCCCACCCACCCACACACACAGAAGAGAAAATGTAGTGTGAGAAAGTATAGATTTCCTACCTGAGAAATAAAAATGCCTTTTTCAGCATAGATTAAAGGAAATCATGGGCAAAAAGTTTTACACAGAGAGAACGCAATTCCTATGGAAGTAACATAGTACTTTTATTCAAGTGCTGCCCTGTATAAGCTTCTGTAAAATGCATTTATTTACTATAAGGAAGCTGACTTTGTTACCTGCTAAACCTTTGTTTGCTACACAAAGAGGTGAAGATCATATAAGTGTCTTTTACTGTTTATTTTGTTTTATATTTTCTCAGGGTATTTTTTTCTGCTCACTTTAAAAGATAATGACTATCTTGTTTTCAAATTCTTATACAGTTGAGCCTATCTTCACAAACCTGGAAAATAACCTTTGCCCTAAAGGCTTGTATAAATTTAAAAAAAAAATCTGCAAAACTCACTGAAAGAATTGGACAGATTCAGAAAATATTTAGTTTTGTTAGTATATATTTTTTTCCAGCAATTTCCATACCACCAATAGAAGATCAGTTTCACAAATATAATGGCCATCACATTAATTTAAACAAACTGAAATATGACTGTTCTTTATGTTTTTTGCTCATTTTCTTTAGTGTTCTTTGAGAGATCCATATTTTGATACCCATGATATGGAGTATTTTTCCAAGTTTTAACAGGAGAAACACATTGATATCAATGTAAAGAAGAGTATGGTAATGAGAGTGTAAGTTAAGTTTCTTACTTCTCAGAGACGCAAATCCTGGTAAGGCTCTGCTTTGGTCTGAAGGCCTTCTTGGGTTCCCCAATGAGAGCCAACTCAGTTCTAACAGTGAGGCCAGAGTAAAGAAAGCATGCAGAGAATTAGGAAGGAGGGAGAGGAGTCAGTGTTATCAGGACATAATGAAATTTGCAATTTTAGCCAAAAACAGTGTATTCAGAGATATATCCTTGATATCTTATCCCGGAGAAAATTAACAAACTATTCTCTCTTTCTGCATGGATATCAGATCCCCATCCCACCAGCTTGCTATGAAAAATGAATTAATCATTTGTGTGAGAATCTTTATATCGCCTGAATAATTACTTTTCAGATTTTAGAACTGTTTAAAAAACACAGGGATAGAGGTAACATTGTACTGGCAATCTTCTTGTTATACATAAAAAAATCATAATATGTATACATAAAATTGAAATGACCCATAATAGTGTACAGTCTTTAAAATGTCAGGTCATGTTCTACTACTGGGGCAACGGAGTTATTCTCTGAAAAGAAGTTCGGTGAAAAAGATGGCAGATTGAAAATGTTTACACATGGTGAACATTGGAAAAAGAGTTAGTCCCTGTCTTCCCTGACTCTTTTTTAAAAGTCAATTTTGAAAGATTTAGATATTAAAGATAAAATGATTTTCAGATAGCAGTACATGGGTTCTGTCCTGTCAGTCAGATGGAATGTTGCCCCCTACCTCTCCCAAGTGGAACAACGACCCAAGCAGTAAATGAAGGTATTAACTAGGTAAGAACCTTCCCTTTCTCTGTGTTCTTGTCTTAAATATCAATATATAAGAATTCCAAAGTGAGATGGTGGGGAGGAGGGGAATTCCAGTAGAAAATCTAAACCTATCTGAATGACAAAAATGAGCCCTTCATGCTCCTTTGAGGTGCATTTTTTTTCTCAGCTTTAACACAAATGCTACATCCACTGTTCACTCAGATACAGTGACCAAAAACCCCTTCCTGTGCTAATAGCCATTAAAATAGAGTGAAAAGACAGCTCCTTCCCAGTTTTTCCCTCAGCTTCCTTACAGTCGTGTAGATCAGCCGACCATATGATCTAGAGGGGAGCTAAGGAGACCAGGCATTAAGCAGGAACGATACTGCTCTCCCACATTCTATCTATGCCATCTATGCTTTTGCCTCTTCACCAGTAAACTGGGATCAAGAACACTACATCATAAAATTGATTTAAATTATGAAACCTTAAATGAAGTAACTCTGAGACATAAAATAAAAATACTTGAATGTTCCCCGAAATAAACTAAAAATCAAGTAATGTCAAGTTACTGGGAGACATTGCAGTATAACAGGCTGAAATGGGAATTAATGGATACAGAGATGTGAATTTGAGATTAGACACTGCTGTCATGGTTGTAGAGCAAGTCAACTACTTAGTTAAAGGCTGCTTTTTTCCCATATGCATAAAGGGTGCATGTGGGTAGAAGATCAACATGATATAATGCACCTCAAAGGAGCAATATTCTAACTTACACTGCTTTGATGATGGATACTCTTCTTGTATCATTCCCCTTCCTGTTAAAGATGATACAATCAGTCAGTGATTGTTTAAATTAGTGTTTGCCTAGCAGCCTCTAGTTAGTTATATATTCAAAACCTAGATTTCTAGTGAACTCTGATTTCTGCCATATGCCCCTCTATGAAACACTTTTACAAAAACATTTATAATGTTGCCAATATTACAATATGAAGGGAGAAAAAATTCTTCCCTTCAGACAAGTATACTGAAGACTGTTACATAAACATAAATTATAGTATTGCTCAGTTTCTGAATTTTCAGTTCCTTAAGACAAAATCTAATCACTTAGAAAATGTGAAGCCAAACCAAAATGTTAGCACCATATCTTCAAATGGGATATATATACAATGGTGGTGGTGGTACTGATGCCAGGGTTCTTGTTTGCGGAGTCGAAGAATGAACTTAGCAAACACCCAAGATAGGAAAGCCAAGGAGAGGCTTTTATTTAGAAATAAAGTGAGAGGAAAGAGCTCCTGGCTCATGCCAGGAGGGGACAAGAGAGCCCGGGATGGTGCATTGTCTAGGGGATTTATAGGCAATTGAGAAATTTTGGGAACGTGAAAAAAAGGCTTAGGGGTATGGACTTGTACCACCTACCCTGTCCTCAAGGTGCACTGGGTTGTTGTCTGTTTGCTAGGGCTGTTTACAGTGAAGTCACAGGTTATGCTGAGATACCCTTCTTTACTTGCAGAACACTCAAACATTCTAGGCCAAGTTGCTCCTGGCGTTTTGATATTTAACTGATCTCACTGAATATGTCTATATTCCTAGTCTGGTATCTTTACCCTAGAGAATTAGTGTGACCTTGACTTTGCATAATGCTGAACACAGAGTTTCAATAGGGACTTTACACTGTTCCATTGCTTTGACTATAAATATCCTGCCTTGCTTTTTCCAGTGGCCCTCACCCTACTCTGACTACACCCAAGGGCCCCATCTCAGTACCATTTCTTAAATTTCCACAAAATTTATATTGTTTTGTATCTCACCAACAGTTGGCCTTTTTATCATTTTAATAGATGTGGCCTATTATTAAATGCAGAAAAAAGAAATCCATGCAATCACTGTGCTCTTCCTGTAAATTAATTACCTTTCACAACTTTAGAACTTAAAGGAAGCTGAATTTTTAAAAGCCTTTGGCTTATTTCCATTAGAAATATATAAGCAGATGTGTGATTAAAACAATTTGAAAAGTAATAATGACTAAAATAATTACCATCAACAGTGGACTCATTTCTCTATGTAGTGCCTAATTGTGGGGCCTCAGAAGAGATGTCACTGAAGGAAATTGACCATTTGGGGCATAAAGGGGTATCGTACTTTTATTTTCACTCTCTTGTGTGGTTTTCTTTTCCCTGGTCTATGGAAAATCCCTTATTAAAGTATGCAGAAACAATAACTTGTCTCTCCAAGAAAAGGTGGTTGTAGTAATTAGGTAAAAATGAATAGTTATAATCTAAGCATCAAAAGTGATTGTATTGAGAAGCAGAGAATATGCCATGTTCATTTTCAGCAGGGGGCATTCCTTTATTTTTTCATTTTTTAATTATCAAAAAGATCCTAATCATTTCTTTATAATACTTTATGGTCATGGAGATACGAGGTGTAGTTTTACTACATATATATGAATAATGCTTTAAAAATAACTTCATAATAAAAAATTTTTATTGTGTCCTCAAAACATCCTTCTGATCTAATGGGATATGAATAAGTGTATATATACTGGGGGGAGGCAAATAACCAGAGGCCATATAGCTGCACTAAGAATTTGTGTGGATTAAATTTTATCATATACAACTGATATCCGCAAGTGGTACAGACTTAATCAGTTACAAATATGGGTAACAGTTGAAATCTGAAAGGTTAAGTCAGAGAAATTTCACTGTTTGAACTTAAGAATTGCATCTTCAAGAGAGCGTCTAGGCCCTCCAGCAGCTCAGTATAATTTGCTGGCCAAGCAAAATATTGTAATGAAAATATCACTTGGATTAGATAACTTTCACTTCTAATTAATTAAACTTTAGTTCCTATTTTCCAGCATGAGAAGCTGATTAGAGTCAAGTGAGGAAAGAATCACTAGGAATCAGTTGATCAGCATTCTTAAGACAAGTATGTCACCACTTAGCTCTTTGACACTGAGCAAGACCCATACTTCTCTTATTTGCAGTTCTTTTTTAAATCTCAAAATGGAGAAGGTCACGTCTGTATGAGCTTCTCACAGGACTATTGTTGACAACCATGTACGAAATACCCATAAAGTCTTCAAGGTATTTAAAGAACTGTACCAACACTGGCAAATATTATTGATAATGAAAATACAGGACTGTGCAATGTGCTCTATGGTACTCGGTAACAATCAGAAATCAGTATTACCTCATCTTTCTAATAAATACCTGTAACTCCAGGGGGAAAATCCTGGGGAAAAAAGAAACTGAAATCAGTCAAAGGGAGAAATAAAGTTAAGAAACCCATTTATTTCTTACAAGCACTTGTCCCGTCTCTCTCCTGACTGGGCTGCAGCAGAGGAGAGCTCCCCCAAACCTCTCCAGTCTAGATACACCCTTGTACGCCTTTGTGATTACCTATTGATAAGGAGATGGAACACTGCTCTCCACCCCTTGGTAACACCTATTGATATGCAGATGCACTATAGGCAGGCAAGAGATTCTGAAAATATTACAGTTTTACCCATGATACCATTAAAATGACTCTAAATACCAAAAAAGTCACAGATGTCTTCTCAAACCCTGGTGAGCATTCAGGATTGTAGTAGTGTTAACTCTCTTTCATTGTATTCAGATTTTTAAATACTGATATTAATTTAATACTGAGGCATGGCAATTCATTAATTCATTTAGCAAATATTCTTGAGCCCTTATTTTGCATGGAGCATTGATAAAGCAATATTCAAGAGACAGGTAAAGAAACTGATCTTGATAAATAAATATGCAAGAATCAGGTAAATAACTGGGTTGTTCCCAAATGTATATTTAACAATCCAGTTCATGAGACTTAAACTTAAACTTGAAAACTATTGTATAAAGTAAAGAGCATACAGTTCTTAAAAAGAATGCCAGAGAATCAGTTGTTGGAGTTCAAAGGAAATAAAAGAAACTTTTTTGTTGGGTACTTGAATTAGTTTGCTGGTGCTGCCATAACAAATTGTCATAGATTGGGCAGCTTAAGCAACAGAAATTATTTCTCACAGTTCAGGAAGCTGTAAGTCCAATATCAAGGTGAAGGCAAATTCTGATTTCTTTTGAGGCTTTCCCCTTGCTTGCAGATGGCTACATGCTCTGTTTCCTCATGCGGTCTCTCCTCTCTGCATGCACATTCCTGATGCCTCATACGACCAAATTTCCTCTTCTTCAAGGACAGCAGTCAGATTGGATTAAGACCTTCCACTGCGATCTCATTTAACCTTAAGGACCTCTTTAAATGCCCCGTTTCCAAGTAGTCACATCTTGATGAACTCGGGGTAAGGACTTCAACATTATGCATTTTCAGAGGACACAGTTCATCCATAATAGTACATAAAGGGCATCTCAAGGCTGAGATTTGTAAGGAAAATAAAATTTAGTAAAACTGCATATGTGAAGACTCTGAGAGGTAGTCCTTTACTTGAAGTCTTGTGTTTATTTTAATGTAATTACTGAAGCATTAATGTTTGAATTAACTATATAATTAGTTACTTTGTTTTTTGTTGTTTTATTTCTTTATTCTCTCATTTCTGACCTTATTTGGATTAATTGTTTATATTTTTTATTATTTCAACCTTCACCCTCTGTTGGCTCATTAATGATTCATTCTAAAGAATTCACTCATCCTAAAGAATAATTCGTTTATCTTCGATATTATAATTACCTAATATGAGTTGTTACTTGTACTACTTTTCCAGTTGATGCTAGGATGGGTATTCTACCACCCTCCCTCCATTTGTGCCTTTCTTGTCATGTAATTTAGGTCTGCATAAAATTTTAAGTCCTAAAATATGTTGGTTTGCATTTTTAAGGCAACATTTATTCATATTGATCCATCTGTGTCGTTTATTCACTCTTTTTTGTCTGGTATAATTTCCTTTGGCTTGAGGAACTTTCATGTTCAGTTTACTTCAGAAGAAAGTCATGATGAATTATCTCATGCTGATTACTTAGGACTATTGTTCATCTTAAATTTAAGGAATAATTGAAGGTATATGACTGAAGACTACTAGCTCTTTCAACATTTTATGATAAGACATTTTCTGTGGCTTTTCTCTTTTTAAGTCAACTTTCAGTATTGTTGCTATTCCTTCCAAGGTAGTTTGATTTCTTTCTCAGTCTTTTTTATTTATTTACTTTTGTCTTATATTTTCAGCAGTTTTGTTATAATATGCCTGTGTGTGTGTATTTATCCAGTTTCAGTTGGGAGCCAGCTCTATTGCTGAATCTATGGGTTTGATCTGTGTGTCACTTATTGGAAAATTCTGGGATAATATTCTTTAACCACAGTTAATGTTCTCTCTTCTCCCTAATCCACTTCCAAGAATCCAGTCATCAAATCTCATAAGCTTCTTACAATCTTCTTGTGTTTTTCCCTTCTTCCGTGTTTATAGATATTCCTTTTATTCAGTGTATCAGTATATGCTGCACCAAAGGATGGATCACGTTTTGGCTCAGCCATGGTGTTCCCACTTCCTTTCCCAGATTTTATTTCTGAATTTCCATGTAGTACCAGTGCAGTGTCCATAGTTCTAAGTTACTATGGCCAATGAAAAAGAAATGCTACAGGGACCTTTGACAGTTTTTTGCTTTACGGCTAAGGAAATGAAGCCTTTCGTGGCAAAAAACTTTTTGCCCCATTCCTTTCTCCCACTAGGAATACCGGTGAGAGGATATATTTGGATTTAATGCAACCAGTTTGTGAATTTGAGGTTCAAGTATGAGAATGAAAAGTGAACATTTTGAATATGGTAAGGTAGTAAATCTTAATATTCTGGGCCCCTGATGATGTTATTCAGCTTCTAGTCTTGCTAGATGAAATAATCAAATTTTTTTTTTTGTTATTGTTAAGCCATCATTAGTTAGACTTTTATGACTTAAAACCAATAGATGTAAATGACGTGTTGTCCAGATAGTCATGGAAGCATTTAAGAGGGACTGAGTGTTCTAGGAAGAATTGTCTGTTTATGCCAAGTCATAAAAGCATAAGGAGATTATACTAAGGAACCCACGTATAATCCAGTATTGATTTTTATTGTAATGCTGACTAGCATATGGGTACTTTGTAACTAGATTAGAATTGTAAAAGATCATTCTGGCAAAAGTATATGGGGGGGGGGAGAGTAAATTTAGATGTACAATACTAGTAAGGCTATTACGGCACTAAAGTGATATTGAATGCAGGTGAGGGTAATGGAATGGAGAGGAGATATTTGTGGTATAAATATTTGATTTGTACCTGAACAGGATTTGATTATTTATAAGATGTTATTTGGATTGGTGATGGAGGTGACTATAGGAAAGGGAGTAATTAAATATGTCTCCCAGATTTTTTTGTGATTTAGGTAATTATGTGGATAATGATAAGATTGATTGAAAAGGTATACAACAAGAAAATAAATAGGTTTTTTTTTCCTTTTTGTTTTTTACTAATACAAGTGTGAAGTAAGAGAGTTGTAGAAAACCAGATAATAATTATTTTGGTTCTAATTTTAGTTGTTTTCAATAGAATGCCTGGCCATGGATAAGTTACATAACTTCACAACCTTTTGGGTCCTTATTTTACTCGTTTGTAAAATGAACTGCTGTGCTATATAAAAATCTAGCTTATTTTTTCCTCCAACTCTAAATTTTACTTGTTTAAATATAATAATAATCACTAGCATATTATTTTATATTTAATGTTACTCCAAATTAAGTATTGTCAACAGCCTATTGAAAGAGTATACATCAAATAATATAATTATATAGAGAAATTTTGACACAATATGACTAAAATGAAAAATTAGTAACAGACATAAAAAATGACTGATAAAAGAATATATATATAGTATAAAAAACTATTAATTCAAATATATAAACATGAAAGAAAATGATTATACAGTAAATATCCCTCTAGCCAGTGTTAGTGTCTTCAAGTCAATAAGAGTTAAAACTCGAATCTACCTTTGTCATCTTCCAAATTAGTCTCTTACTTTCTTCTGCACCACCCCTCCCCGGCACACACAATATAAATTTTGATATTTTGAGCTCTAATAACACAAAACTACTTAGCTAGTTTTGTTATTAAAACATGTATATGTCTGTTATGTCATATATGTGTATGTAATATACATGTTTACTATCATATATGTATAAGTAATATATGTCTGTTATTTTATGTTATTTTATGTCATGTGTGTGTATATGCTTTTTAGGGGGTTGGCACTCATAAATTGCATCCATTTTTTGTTCCTCATTTCATGTCTTCTTTTGTAAACATGAACAGCAGGTTTCTTTTTATAAGTACCATACTTCTTCAAAGCAATTTTGCTCATTGCCTTCTTAGAGACCTCTACTCGGAATTCAAGATCTTGGTTGAGCATCTCTCATTGGAAGCTCTTCACAGATCATCCTCCCCCATGTAAGGTGACCACACTTCCTTGTGTTTTTCATTCAACTTTCCATATTCCTCCATTATAACCCATTTCTTGGAATATTGCATATAGCTTACTAGCATGTCATCCTTTTAATCCCTAAGAAAGTTTAGTAAGAATGTGCTTTTTTTTTTTGTCTTTTTGAGAAAGGAAATGGTAAAAAAAATGAGATTTAAAAAAAATTTATTTTCTGTATCAGGATTGGCAATGGATTGGACAATTCCAATCATATACCTCCAATTATATCTTAATACAGTAGAGGTGTCTCAGAATAACAAATAACTGCTTGATACACCCAGTGTCAAATCATTTCAATATCTACCTCTTGTTTCAGTAACAAGTTTAACATTGACTGTGGTAAGTAGGGGCAATTAATTTATCTTGACATTATGCAGACATCCAGAACAGAATGTTAAGTGTTGCATTACCACATAAAGATGGAATATATTAATGAACTGCTCTTGTCATTACTTATTTTTACAATTAAAATGTTATTTTACATTTTACCAATGCAAATGTTAAACAAAATACAGTGTCAACACTGCATACTTGCATTTTCCAGTTGTTATGACAGTGTTAGGGAGATTAATTTGTTTTGGCCTTAATGATAATAATAAAAAGATCAAATATGGGGGAGCCTATGAATTAAAATGACCTTGTATTAGTAATTAACACCCAGCTGTTTTTCAATGATGACAAGAAAATTATAAATGTATCAAAATTATTCCAATTGTATGGCATGCTACTCTGGCTATTATTTTTTTCTTACCCACTACATTATTATTCCTTGTTTAGGTAAACTAAGAGACTGATTCATTGCCTATACTCCCACATCTAGATTAGAGCCAAGGATATAATTTCTATAGAGTTGTTTTGTTTTTCTGATTCACATGTCCTTCATTGGTGGACATCAAGGATAGGCACATGAGCTCCAACTTTATTCTTGTCTGATAAACATAATTTAAAAACTAGTAATACTTATCAATGACTTTATATGAAGTGAACTTTTCTTTGATTTAAGAGAATTCTGATGATAACTTGTTCTTCCACACTTACTAAATATGGTCCATTTGAGCAAGAGAATGTATCAGCCTCTGCCTACTTTGAATTTATATCAGGGTAGACACCTAGATGCTGCTTGCCAAGGAGATATATAGTTACATATGTTTAAAATAGTGTAGAAGCACTCAACAATCCATTTCAGGCATTAAGTCTGCACACATGCACACACACACTCACACACATGCACACAAATACGCTATAATAATTTATTTTCACTCAAGCCATTCTGTGTACTTACTGATTTCCTACATCCTACATAAACCTCAAACACTTTTACTTTCTATTGGAACAATTATTTTAGAACATCCTTCACTGAAGCTTCTGGGGTTAAGTATCAAAATCTGGATAAAATCCAAAATAGTCAACCATCCAGGCAAATTCTAATCAGGACTTTGTTTTATCCTTTGGTTCTTAAGTGTACATTTCCAGTCTTTATCAAAAGTATTAAACATGAAAATATGTGCCAAGCACTATAAAGTAGTTGTATTTATTTAAATTTAAGTTTTTGAAATGAAGTGATTCAACTTTCAGTAGTTAACAGACATCCTTTGAAATTCTCGTTGCTCTGAATATTTTTAACAGGATATTGCTTTCAAATGAAAGTCAAAATTAAATGAACCATCACAAGTTTCATGTAAAATTATGAGTTTTTTTATCTTGACTTCTTAACAGTGAAGAAGAGTTTCAAATATACCAATTACTCTTGTCGAGGAAAATACACCTATCAACACAAGAGAAGGGATTCACTATCAAAGATCTGCTCTTGTGCATTCCTTCTTAACATAAACAGGCTGAAGCACAAATAGAGGTTTCCCATAGCCCAAGGATTATGGTGAAAGTAACAGTGAAATTTTATTTTCAAACATGGGCTTTTTCCTTGATTAAGATCATTTGTTAGTTCTTACTGAGCTGTATTGGGAAACATTGCAGTTATTTAAATTGAATGATTTAAATTCACTAAAGCTTTTCAAGTGTTCTTTGAGTAAGAGTGTGAATGAATACTGGATAGGAGGAAAGTAGGGCTATAAAACAGAACAATTTTTATTTAAGTGTATTTAATTTGTATTTTCAATCCCTTCTTGAGGATGATCTATAATTAATTTGAATACAATTACCTTCCTCTGTGTTAGTACCTTCAAAGTCCCTCACAGCCTAAGTAGCTTGTCTCCCCCACCCCTACATTTTAAGTAGAAGGTATACCTACATCTATTATAAAACATAATAGGTACTCCAGTTTTACAGCATTTCTTAAACCTTGTCTGTGTATGTGATTTTAAACATAACATGAATTTTCACTGAAAATGAGCCTTCTTTGTGCTACTTCATAATAGTAGACAAACTTAAGCTTTCCCATTGCATTCAGCTGTACAATTTTAGACCATTTGTCTTTTGAATTGATTTCCTCTCCAAACTTCTTTGGCATATTCTGTATTGAAAAGCCCAAAGCAGATTTCAATATGATATTTGAAACACTTAACATGGTAGGCAGAATAATGGACACCCAAAGATGTCTGTACCCTAATCCCCAAACCTGTGAGTATGTGCCTTTACTGGGAAAAGGGATTTGGCAATAGTGATTAACTAAGGATCTTGAGATAGATTATCTGGATTATAATGGGTGGGTACAATGCAATCACAAATATCCTTATATTTTAGTCTACTAACTTATGTTATTCTTCAAAATCTAAGATAATTTTATGTAATCACATTATATTCTATTAAAATGAGGTGGTCCTATGCATTTTTATAACTAATTTCCATAGTATCTGTCAGTAATTATCCTATATTGATTGTGAAGTAGGTCAGACTTAAGATATCTTTCTGGTTATTAGACATCAAATTATCTCTCTGTGAATGAGTAAATTCTGCTAAAAATTAACCAAAAAAAAAAGTCCAAAGCTGTATGATTAATAGGTCAAAATGATGCCCTATTTTTAACATGTATAAATCACAACTCTGTGTGTCGGTAAAATTGCAGTATTTGCAGAATATCTTGCCTGGCCTTAGTTCATTTCCATATCAATAGGTGTTGCCAGGGAGTGGAGAGAAGTAGTGCATCTCCATATCAATAGGTAATTACAAGGCAAGGGGGAGCATATCTGGACCTGAGAGATTGTGTTGGAACCCTCTTTTCTGCAGCAGAGTCAAGGGAGACACAGGAGAGCAGAAGTGGATGACTGCTTATAGGCAATAAATGGGTTTCTCCCACTTCATTTCTCCCTTTGACTAATTTCAGTTTCAAAGGTATTTTGCCTGGGATTTTCCCCAGAGTTAAACTATAAAAATTAGGTTACTTAAAAAAAGGGAAAACCATCTAATTGTTAACAAAACCTTCAGTGTTTTATAAAGAGCACTAATAAAGTATACTTATCAGCATAGAGGTAATTTGTATGCCTTTTTTAAAAATTGCAAACATAGATGCTGGTGGACTGTACTCAATCCATGACCACACTTTCTACCTGTGAATTGGTCAGAGCTTCAATATAGTACTTTTGATGTAAACCTATTTAAATGATCTATATGAACCCCTGCAGTACAGTGGGCAAATTAATGTTATTGATCTAGTTAACTTTTTAAGCCACGTGAAAATCAGTGAATTAATTTTCTTAATGTGTTAGTTTCCTAGGGCTGCTGTAACAAATTGCTAGAAACTGGTATCTTGAGACAAGTTTGTTTTCTTATATTTCCAGTGGACAGAAGTCCCAAAGGAAGGTATCAGCAGGTAGTACTCCCTTTGAGGCACTAGAGAATATTCTGTTTCCTGTCTCTTCCAGATTCTAGTGGCCTTCCGTATCCCTGGGCTTCTGGTTGTATCACTGTCATTTCTGCCTCTGATCATCACACCATCTTTACTCTGGCTATCTCTTGTAAGAATACTTGTCATCCGGGTTAGGGGCCATCCAGACAACCCAGAATGATCTCATCTCTGCATCTTCACCTTACTGCAAGAACCTCTTTTCCATAAGGTCACATTCACAGCTTCTGGGAATATGAATATGGAAAAGTTTCTCTTTTTTGGAGGGAGGGAGGCACTCTGCTCAAGTCATTTACAGTCAGTTTATCAGTATGCACTTACTTTGAAGTTTCTAAACACAAACTCTTCAGGCAATGCAAACTAAATATAATTAACATTATCATCCTTGCAAAACAGGCAAATACATTTGATTTTTTACCAAGATGGCCTTAACATTCCCCACAGCTTGATTAAACTTTAGACAGGTTTCTTCCTGATCATAGACCCCTGACCTCTCTTTTCTCAGAACATTTTAGAAAATTTGCAATTGTAAATCCTTTTCTGCCCCTTTAGATGTAAATTTCTTTCAAGAACCTGGAACCCATGCCCTTGAAATGTAACCATCAGTAACTTCCCCTGTTTCCCAGTCTCTGCAGGAGGGTAGGAGCCCAGCTTCAGTAAGTGCCAATTAGTGAACACAGATGGCTTAAGAGCACCTTGACCAACAACCCCCTCCCATGTCCTCTGCTACTTTTCCACTAGCTCACCACAGCTCTTCAAAATTCTCTCACCTTATGTTACTGTGAAATTGATTTCAATCTTTCTCCCTAAGTGCAGTATTTTAAATAATTTTTTCCTTGCCTGTTTAATCTGTCTGACACATGGTACACTCTTTCTCTGACATTTCTTACCATTACTTGCAAATGCCCAAGCTAAATAATGGGCTAGATTGATCATTCTCCCTCTCCTTTATTTCTAATAACCAATAAACACTTATCAAGTCAATTTAGCTTCTTGCAAGTCTCAAATGGAACCTCTCCTCCACATGCCTATTGTCATTGTCTTAGTTCAGAATTATACCATTCCTTGTCCAAACAGCAGAAAAATTTTTGCAGTATTTTCCCTACTTCTAGTTTATCTCACTGAAATAAAATTGTAAAGTCAGTTCTAATTATCTGAGTAGAATGGATTTCCTAAAACAAATTTTCTCACCATGTCTCTCCCTTTTCAAATATCTGCTGATTCTCTGCTGTATATTGTATAAAGTCAACACTCTTGAGACTGGCGTGGTGGTTTGTATTCTGTCACTTGCTCTCATTAAACTGTATTTCCTAGAATCCCCTTTCACTGTATGGTTCTCAGATAGACTTGACCAAAACTTAATTTTGATCAAAATTTGGAAGACAGAAGCAAAATAGTAGCCAGGAAGTGAAGATAGAAGGAAATGTCTCTGAGGTTCTTCATAGTGACATATATTGACATGTAAACAAAGAAGTTCTGTCCTTATTAGATCGCATTCCATACCAGATCTCCTTTCTGATTGCCAGTCCTGCAGAACAAGCAGCTAGTAGCTATCCACATGTGATAGCTTTCCATAGCCCTCTCCGCCAGCTTCATTTCACTGTCTCCTCTGGCAGCTGGACATGGCTGTCTTCCCAGATTGACCTGCAAGGTCCAACATGTCCACACATGCCAGTGTTTCTGGAAGACTAGTTAGTGACTTTACAATGATTGTCCAAATTCTCCTTTTTGATTCTCATTTCCCCAGCCTTTTCCTGCAATTAAGTAAAGTCTATTACTATAATACTTACACTGTTTCTGCATCCTTAATCAAACCTTAACTGATAAAGATGATTTTAGGCCCCTCATTCTTATCTCTACTTATTCTTCTAATTCTATAATTCTATACATTCTGAATTCTACAAGTTCAGGCAGATTATAATTACCTTTGTAGTTCTGTTTATATTATTACCTCTACTTATAATCCTGATAGTGCTTTTCTTCTATTTGTTCAGTGAACTCACACACATCTTTCAAGTTACCAGTTCATATACCACTTCAATGAAGACTTCAACCATCTCAGCCATTGATAGCATCATTTACTGTACTGTCTAAATTACGATTATAGTTTGCTTTTGTAACTTGCTTCTTCTTTTAATTATATCTATTAACAAGAAAGACATGACGATTTAATTAAATATCTGACTCAGTCAAACTGCTATCTTCTTTATGGGCAGTTTGTTTTTTAGTTATGATTATTCCATCAATATTAAGCACGTATTGGGCACATAGTCATTTCGATAATTTATTCAAGCCTAACTAACATCTAATTTTGTATCTCTTTTGAAGTAGATTTTTAAAAATTATTTAAAACTTAAAATTGGTGGTAATTTCTCCTTCATTGAATATAGTAATTTATATTGCATACTTGTGGAACTGTTGCTTTACACCCTTTGTTATGGTTATTTCTTTCTGTGGCTGATCTCCGCAACTAGATTAATAACATTTAAATGAAACACATCATATACATATGTGCAAAGAACTTTTTGAATCACAGAAATAGTCACAATATATAGTCACGTATATGTCTTATATAGCTTAGTTCAATCATCATGTTAGAATTAGATAATTAACTTTCAGAAGAAGACAACAAACTCAGAAAACCTTCAGCTGATTAAAACTTTAAAAATGTCGTATTCTGTTTTCCCTAAGGTATCAACTACTCAAAATTAAAATTATTCAGCTGTCAGGTTCTGTGCTCATCTATGCTAAAACATTCATCTAAGTAGAAAAGCTTTTATAATGGATGATTTTGTTTTCACACATTATTGGTAAACATTTATGATGCTTTAATTCCTACACTTTCTTTAGGTAACAGATGTTGTCAGTTGATCTTTGTTAACTACTTCACAAGGTGTGACTTTGTGGGTGGGCTGCTCAGATTTTGTATTTTAGTTCAGTGGCTTCATAAATTTTTATTAAACCTGTTTTGACAAAATTCATGCCCTTGATTCTAGACACACAGAAGTGAAGCCAAAACAAATTTATTGATAATTGAGTAGAAGTAGAAAAGGAAGATTTATGGGATGATGAAAGGCAGAGAACAAGAGGTAAAAAAAAATCCCTTATATCAGTGATTTCCAGCCCAGGGCTTCTGATGCATAGGAAGCTGTGAGCTTATTATAAGTGACCTGTGATCTGTAAATCCAAGCATTCACCAAGCATCCTTTGTAGACTGAATAAAATTTCACATGACTATATTAGTTTTACAAAACATATAAATGCTATGATTGATAATATGAAAGTTCATTAAATATTACTTTGTAACAAGTATATTTTTCATAATGCATTTATTCCATGTAAGTTGCTAAAAGTAAAATTATCCTATGCAAGTCTATAAAAAGTTCACCCAAAACATGCCTTTAAACTTAAGTAGTTTTGAAAGTACTGCTTTTTACAACTGAAGTATTTATGGTATGTTTTCCTTGGTCTATCCAACTGGGTAATATCTGCAGAATAAGAATGTGGATAAAATGAGAGTTCCTATGGCCAGGATTCTCACCTGGCCCTGGTTGACTAGCTCACTGCACACCTGTGGGCAATACATGGCTATTGACTCTACATAAAGAACTCCACCCAGTGCTCTGGGCATGACATGGTGGCAGGGCTGCAAGGCTGCAAGAGAGTAGAGCAGAGGCAGGAGTGGTGGCAATGCCGAGGACAGAGGCCCAGAGGATGGCTGTGCAGGACAACTGTGCAGAGAAGCCCAGAGGATGGTTGTGCAGACAGAGGGGTTCAGAGGCAGAGACCGGCTTGCTGCATGCAGACTTGCTCTGAGTGAATGGGATTCTGGTGACTGACCTGCCACCTGGAAATAAAGTTGGGTATAACCCTTCCACCCCAAGAACGTTTTGCTGTCATTTTCTTTGGTCACATTGAATCCATAGTGAACTTGCCCAGGGCTTAAACCCATTGGCAAGACAGAGAATTATAAATATGTTTGTAAATTAAGTATGTTTGTAAATTCCTACTTATAATATCATACAACATAGCCCAATACAGTATGATTTTCAAATACTTTTAAAGGTGATTACAATGCATATAGTTACAATAAATTTAATCATAGTTCAGTGACCTTCAATAATAATAGTCCATAAAACATTGCCTATCAAGACCTTTTATAAAAAAAAAAGAACAAGATTGTCATATTTATGAGATACATATATATTTCTCTCCTAAATGCAGACAGAAGGTGCATAGGATATTACTAGAACAGAGACTTTTGGGGCTTTCTAAAGGCATTTTATGTAAAATAAGAATGAAAAGAAGGTGATTGTCCTACTAAATATCAAGACAAGTTTAATAACTAAAGTCATTGAAATGTAGTGTTGGTGGAAGTAGGGGTAAATACATCCATTCAACAGAAAAGTGATTCAGGAATTGAAGTTCAATAGATAATTATATTCTATCTCAAACAGATGGGAAAAGGACGGTCTAACAATACCTGATGTGACTATGTGGCTTTTCATATGGTAAATTATAAAAAGATCTCCACTTTGTATTGTGATAAAAAGAATCTAAATAATAAAAACAGAAACAATAAATATATAAGAAGAAAATGGAGCAGACTTATCTATGGAGTTGTTACAGGAAGTAATCTTTTAACAAATTTCTAATAGAAAATAAATGATTGATAACATTTGCCTAAATTAACACTTGCAACTTCTATAAGATTAAAGGCACATAAATAAACAAAGTTTAAATGTAAGCAAGCAAGCAAACAAACATAACCTGGGAGGAAATATCACAACATGTAGAGAACAAATTAGTAACCAAAATTTATGTAAAGAAAACCAACAAATTGAAAAGACACAATTCCAAGAAAAAGTAGAAGATTGAAAGAAAAAATAAGACAAGAATATGATAGACATATGAAAAGATGTTTAACCTTTCAATGAATCAGTTTAACCAACAGCAAGTTACAACCCTTGACCCATTTGATAAGTATTGGACATGCATCCTGGCACCTTTTCAGTTCCCCTCTGTCATCTCATTCTTTCTGTCTGGACAAGCAATGGTTATTGAGAATTCACAGAAGCACACTTACCTTCTAGCCACTGGCATACCAAACAAAGCAAACCTTTGTTGAAACTTTCCTTCATACAGTGGCTACGTCTCACCCTTCAGCGTTCAGTCTCAGAGGAAGTGTTCTGCTGGGGGCCAAGAGATATTGTTGCCCAAGTGGCCAACAAGGGGCCAGGTAATGCATACGGTAAGTTAAAGGGAATTAGCTCCTGGTGGGGTGAGCTTTAGCAATTAGAGAAATGGAAGTGAAATGGAACCACAAAGATAAATTTGTCCTTTCCCCTTGGCACTGTTCCAAGGTGTTCTTTTGCACACCTTCCAAGTGAGTAATGATCATATCAACTGAGTGCCTTGCACTTCTTTGAGGCTGGTGGCAAAGAGAGGCCAGCATCCAGCATCTTAATGATTGACACTGTGTTACTTTATTTCTTTTCTTGGCTTGTTCCCACTTGCAGCAATGCCTTCAGACATGTTTATTCTAACTTCTCAGAGCTTGCTCCTACCGAACAAAATGTCACCTTTAACCTCTACCTCAGACAGCTTTCTAGAGGACCCAGGCTAAGACAGATAGTATCAAGTTCCCCTAAGGGGGTAAGGGAACAATTCTCTGAGGCTGCTGTTTTCTACAAAGTTTGGTTCCTAGACAGCCTGGTAGAATGTATGAACCAGTGTGATCTATTAAAATTAAAACTATTTTTCCTGCAATCCTTCCACTGGATGTGTACTCTAGAAAATAAGTATACATGTACAAAAGTAGCCACATTTAAAAATGATTATCACTGATTATTTAATAACAGATAAAAATTGGAAGCCATTTGAATGCGTATCTGAAATTATTAGCACACATATGATTCCATTTATGTCAAATTCTGGAAAAATCAGCAATATTGTGCAAGAAAGCACAGCAACACTTGTCAGGGGTAAGGGCTGGGCAATGGGCTTTGATTGCAAAACAGCACAGAGAGTTCATGGAAATGTCCTAATCATGTTTGTGTAGGTCTTCCTGTTATTATACACAATTATCATAACTCACCAAGCCAAACACTTAAAATTGGTGGATTTCATTGATCATAAATTAAATTTTAATAAAGCTGATTTTTAAAATGAGAGAGAGAATGGTGAGATAAATATGGAGCATCTTGCTGACTTACATTGTCTCACTAAGCATAACTCTTCTGTATGACACTTAAAATGCTAATACTAAAATTGCAGGGTGTCTTAATAACTAATACTAATATTGCATAGTAACTTACCTATTTGTTGTGTTACTCTATTTCTTCATCTCAAGGAAAGTAATGTAAACCCAAGTATTTTATTTTTCTCAACTTTTCTAAGGAAAATAATGATATCCATTCTTAGGGGTTGTTTTAATAGTTGATGATTAAAAGAGGGAAAGCATAAAGGATGAGTTTTTTTTTTATGTCAATTTCTTAGTATTTTATTTTTTTTATTGAAGGGTAGTTGACACACAGTATTACATTAGTTTCAGTTGTACAACACAGTGATTCAACATTTATATACATGATAATTCTAGGTACCAGCTATCACCATACCAAGTTGTTACAATATTTTGACTATATTCCTTATGCTATACACTACATCCCGGTTACTTATTTATTTTACAATTGGAAGTGCGTGTATATATATATATATATATTTTTTTTGTGTGTGTGTGTGTGAGGGCATCTCTCATATTTATTGATCAAATGGTTGTTGACAACAATAAAATTCTGTATAGGGGGGTCAATGCTCAATGCACAATCATTAATCCACCCCAAGCCTAATTTTCGTCAGTCTCCAATCTTTTGAAGCTTAACGAACAAGTTCTTACATGGAGAACAAATTCTTACATAGTGAATAAGTTACATGGTGAACATTACACGGGCAGTCATCACAGAAGCATTCGGTTTTGCTCATGTATTATGAACTATAAACAGTCAGTTCAAATATGAATATTCATTTGATTTTTATACTTGATTTATATGTGGATACCACATCTCTCTCTTTATAATTATTATTTTTAATAAAATGCTGAAATGGTAGGTAGATACAAGATAAAGGCAGAAAACATAGTTTAGTGTTGTAAGAGAGCAAATGTAGATGATCACGTGTGTGCCTGTAGCCTTTGTGTTACTCCACGCTAGACATGGGCAACAAAACATCCACGTATGCGGAAGATTTCTCTCAGAACAGGGGGGGTGAGGTTCTAAGCCTCACCTCTGTTGATCCCCAATTTCTCACCTGATGGCCCCCCTGCGACTGTGCCTGTCTTACGTTGTTCCTCCTTTGAGGAACCTTACCCGTCTCTGGCTAACCAGTCATCTTCCGGGGCCATACAGGGAAATGTAAAGTTGGTAAGTGAGAGAGAAGCCATATTATTTGAAAAGGCCAGCTTTTTACTTCTTTGCATATTTATGCCCTGTAACTTCTATGCCCAGCATTTGTCTTGAGGTATCTTTACCACTTGGAAGAATTATGATACTCGATAAATTCAATATATGGCACGAATTTTATTTAAGGGTTGTAACTAGGAAGGAAGAAGAAAAGCTATAGAAGTAGCAGGCGGAAGAAAACCTGGGGAGATTGATTATTTCTTTGACATATCTTCTTGTAGAGTAACTTCAGCATGTATAGATTTTAAACTACTAAGTAAATTGTGCACACACATTAACATAATAGCAGTACAGTTACGTAACCAAAGCAGACCTGTAATTACCAGCCATCTCCAGTGAAACCAAGAAAACCAGTTAGGCACCTTAGGCATTTGTGAAAACTTATCTATGATATGGTGGATAATGTCCAACTGAACTTGAACAGTCTGAGAGAATTCAGATAAATTAAAACAACCCATTCCTGGGGACTGTTCACATCCCATATGTTCTTTTAGCAGTAAATAGTCTGTAGTTGTAAGATTTTGGAGCGCTACAATTTGCACTTCTCCTAATTCTTGGTTGAGTTCCAACCGTATAGATCCAGTCAAATTTGTTGTTTCACTGTATGCACAGGCCAGCTTAGATATCTCCTTCTTCATTCCTATGGCAAGTCCAGGAATTGGTCGGATGAGTGCATCTACAGCTGTAGCAGTGCGTGGATCTTTGTTGGGGTTTTTTTGATGATCATCTTCTGGCATGAGTCCTCCCAAGAGTGCTGATGTTGAAAGTTCTTTTTCATATCGTATCTTAGTTCATTTTCTGGGTAGCCCAATTAGGCTTTGATCCTCTGTATAAACACAAACAGACCCTTTGCCTACACTTTTATATGCCCTTTATATCATTGTGTAGAGCTCATTGGGGTCACCACACAGGAACTGCTTTCTTTTTTTTTTTTTTAACGTTAATCTACACTTACATGACGAATACTTTGTTTACTAGGCTCCCCCTATACCAGGTCCCCCCTATATACCTCTTTACAGTAACTGTCCATCAGCATAGCAAAATGTTGTAGAATCACTACTTGTCTTCTCTGTGTTGTACAGCCCTCCCCTTTCTCCCACCCCCCTATGGATGCTAATCTTAATACCCCCCTTTTTCTACCCCCCCATCCCTCCCTACCCACCTATCCTCCCCAGTCCCTTTCCCTTTGGTACCTGTTAGTTCATTCTTGAGTTCTGTGATTCTGCTGCTGTTTTGATCCTTCAATTTTTCCTTTGTTCTTATACTCCACAGATGAGTGAGATCATTTGGTATTTCTCTTTCTCTGCTTAGCTTGTTTCACTGAGCATAATACCCTCTAGCTCCATCCATGTTGCTGCAAATGGTAGGATTTGCCCTTTTCTTATGGCTGAGTAGTATTCCATTGTGTATATGTACCACATCTTCTTTATCCATTCATCTATCGATGGACATTTAGGTTGCTTCCAATTCTTGGCTATTGTAAATAGTGCTGCGATAAACATAGGGGTGCATTGGTCTTTCTCATACTTGATTGCTGAATTCTTAGGGTAAATTCCTAGGAGTGCAATTCCTGGGTCAAATGGTATGTTTGTTTTGAGCATTTTGATGTACCTCCATACTGCTTTCCACATTGGTTGAACTAATTTACATTCCCACCAGCACTGTAGGAGGGTTCCCCTTTCTCCACAGCCTCGCCAACATTTGTTGTTGTTTGTCTTTTGGATGGCAGCCATCCTTACTGGTGTGAGGTGATACCTCATTGTAGTTTTAATTTGCATTTCTCTGATAATTAGCGATGTGGAGCATCTTTTCATGTGTCTGTTGGCCATCTGTATTTCTTTTTTGGAGAACCATCTGTTCAGTTCCTTTGCCCATTTTTTAATTGGGTTATTTGTTTTTTGTTTGTTGAGGCGTGTGAGCTCTTTATATATTCTGGACGTCAAGCCTTTATCGGATGTGTCATTTTCAAATATATTCTCCCATACTGTAGGGTTCCTTTTTGTTCTATTGATGGTGTCTTTTGCTGTACAGAAACTTTTCAGCTTAATATAGTCCCGCTTGTTCATTTTTGCTGTTGTTTTCCTTGCCCGGGGAGATATGTTCAAGAAGAGGTCACTCATGAGGGGGGTAGGAGAAACCTCTAAGAGGTTTTTGCCTATGTTTTCTTCCAAGAGTTTAATGGTTTCGTGACTTACATTCAGGTCTTTGATCCATTTTGAGTTTACTTTTGTATATGGGGTTAGACAATGGTCCAGTTTCATTCTCCTACATGTAGCTGTCCAGTTTTGCCAGCACCATCTGTTGCAGAGACTGTCATTTCCCCATTGTATGTCCATGGCTCCAAGTATTAATTGACCATATATGTCTGGGTTAATGTCTGGATTGTCTAGTCTGTTCCATTGGTCTGTGGCTCTGTTCTTGTGCCAGTACCAAATTGTCTTGATTACTATGGCTTTATAGTAGAGCTTGAAGTTGGGGAGTGAGATCCCCCCTACTTTATTCTTCTTTCTCAGGATTGCTTTGGGTATTCGGGGTCTTTGGTGGTTCCATATGAATTTTTGAATTATTTGTTCCAGTTCATTGAAGAATGTTGCTGGCAGTTTCATAGGGATTGCATCAAATCTGTATATTGCTTTGGGCATGGTGGCCATTTTGAAGATATTAATTCTTCCTAGACATGAGCATGGGATGCGTTTCCATCTGTCAGTGTCCCCTTTAATTTCTCTTAAGAGTGACTTGTAGTTTTCAGAGTATAAGTCTTTCACTTCTTTGGTTAGGTTTATTCCTAGGTATTTTATTTTTTTTGATGCAATTGTGAATGGAGTTGTTTTCCTGATTTCTCTTTCTGTTGGTTCATTGTTAGTGTATAGGAAAGCCACAGATTTCTGTGTGTTGATTTTGTATCCTGCAACTTTGCTGTATTCCGATATCAGTTCTAGTAGTTTTGGGGTGGAGTCTTTAGGGTTTTTTATGTACAGTATCAGGTCATCTGCAAATAGTGACAGTTTAACTTCTTCTTTACCAATCTGGATTCCTTGTATTTCTTTGTTTTGTCTGATTGCCATGGCTAGGACCTCCAGTACTATGTTAAATAACAGTGGGGAGAGTGGGCATCCCTGTCTAGTTCCCAATCTCAGAGGAAACGCTTTCAGCTTCTCGCTGTTCAATAGAATGTTGGCAGTGGGTTTTTCATAGATGGCCGTTATTATGTTGATGTAATTGCCCCATATTCCCATTTTTCTGAGAGTTTTTATCATGAATGGATGTTGAACTTTGTCAAATGCTTTTTCACCATCTATGAAGATGATCATGTGGTTTTTGTCTTTCTTTTTGTTGATCTGGTGGATGATGTTGATGGACTTTCGAATGTTGTGCCATCCTTGCATCCCTGGGATGAATCCCAATTGGTCATGATGTACGATCCTTTTGATGTATTTTTAAATTCGGTTTGCTAATATTTTGTTGAGTATTTTTGCATCTACGTTCATCAGGGATATTGGTCTGTAATTTTCTTTTTTGGTGGGGTCTTTGCCTGGTTTTGGTATTAGGGTGGTGTTAGATTCATAGAATGAGTTTGGGAGTATCCCCTCCTCCTCTATTTTTTGGAAAAATCTAAGGAGAATGGGTATTATGTCTTCCCTGTATGTCTGATAAAATTCTGATGTAAATCCATCTGGCCCAGGGGATTTGTTCTTTGGTAGTTTTTTGATTACCGCTTCAATTTCTTTGCCGGTAATTGGTCTGTTTAGATTTTCTGTTTCTTTCTGGGTCAGTCTTGGAAGGTTGTATTTTTCTAGGAAGTTGTCCATTTCTCCTGGGTTTCCCAGCTTGTTAGCATATAGGTTTTCATAGTACTCTCTAATAATTCTTTGTATTTCTGTGGGGTCCGTCGTGATTTTGCCTTTCTTGTTTCTGATACTGTTGATTTGTGTTGACTCTCTTTTCTTCTTAATAAGTCTGGCTAGAGGCTTATCTATTTTGTTTATTTTCTCAAAGAACCAGCTCTTGGTTTCATTGATTTTTGCTATTGTTTTATTCTTCTCAATTTTATTTATTTCCTCTCTGATCTTTATTATGTCCATCCTTCTGCTGACCTTAGGCCTCATTTGTTCTTCTTTTTCCAATTTCGATAATTGTGACATTGGACCATTCATTTGTGACTGTTCTTCCTTCTTTAAATATGCTTGGATTGCTATATACTTTCCTTTTAAGACTGCTTTTGCTGTGTCCCACAGAAGTTGGGGCTTAGTGTTGTTGTTGTCGTTTTTTTCCATATATTGCTGCATCTCCATTTTGATTTGGTCATTGATCCATTGATTATTTAGGAGCGTGTTGTTTAGCCTCCATGTGTTTGTGAGCCTTTTTGCTTTCTTTGTACAGTTTATTTCTAGTTTTATGCCTTTGTTGTCTGAAAAGTTGGTTGGTAGGATTTCAATCTTCTGGAATTTAATGAGGCTCTTTTTGTGGCCTTGTATGTGGTCTATTCTGGAGAATGTTCCATTTGCACTTGAGAAGAATGTGTATCCTGTTGCTTTTGGATGTAGAGTTCTGTAGATGTCTATTAGGTCCATCTGTTCTAATGTGTTGTTCAGTGCCTCTGTGTCCTTACTTATTTTCTGTCTGGTGGATCTGTCCTTTGGAGATAGTGATGTGTTGAAGTCTCCTACAATGAATGCATTGCATTCTATTTCCTCCTTTAGTTCTGTTAATATTTGTTTCACATATGTTGGTGTTCCTGTATTGGGTGCATATATATTTATAATGGTTATATCCTCTTGATGGACTGAGCCCTTTATCATTATGTAATGTCCTTCTTTGTCTTTTGTTACTTTCTTTATTTTGAAGTCTGTTTTGTCTGATACCAGAATTGCAACACCTGCTTTCTTCTCTTTGTTGTTTGCATGAAATATCTTTTTCAGTCCCATGACTTTAAGTCTGTGCATGTCTTTGGGTTTGAGGTGAGTCTCTTGTAAGCAGCATATGGATGGAGCTTGCTTTTTTATCCATTCTATTACTCTGTGTCTTTTGATTGGTGCATTCAGTCCATTTACATTAGGGTGATTATTGAAAGGTACGAATTTATTGCCATTGCAGGCTTTAAGTTTGTGGTTACCAAAGGTTCAGGGTTAGCTTCTTTACTATCTTACTGTCTAACTTAACTCACTTGTTGAGCTATTATAAACATGGTCTGATGATTTTTTATTTCTCTCGCTTCTTATTCCTCCTCCTCCCTTCTTCATATGTTGGGTGTTTTCTTTTGTGCTCTTTTTAGGAGTGCTCCCATCTAGAGCAGTCCCTGTAGGATGCCCTGAAGAGGTGGTTTGTGGGAGGCAAATTCCCTCAACTTTTGCTTATCTGGAAATTGTTTAATCCCTCCTTCATATTTAAATGATATTCGTGCTGGATACAGTAGTCTTGGTTCAAGGCCCTTCTGTTTCATTGCATTAAGTATATCATGCCATTCTCTTCTGACCTGTAGGGTTTCTGTTGAGAAGTCTGATGATAGCCTGATGGTTTTTCCTTTGTAGGTGACCTTTTTTTTCTCTCTTGCTGCCTTTAATATTTTTTCCTTGTCTTTGATCTTTGCCATTTTAATTATTATGTGTCTTGGTGTTGCCCTCCTTGGGTCCCTTGTCATGGGAGTTCTGTGTACCTCTGTGGTCTGAGAGTCCATTTCTTCCCCTAGTTTGGGGAAGTTTTCGGCAATTATTTCTTCAAAGACACTCTCTGTCCCTTTTTCTGTCTCTTCTCCTCTGGTATTCCAATGATGTGTATATTATTCCTTTTTGATTGGTCACTCAGCTCTTTTAAAATTCTTTCATTCCTGGAGATCCTTTTATCTCTCTCTGCATCAGCTTCTCTGTGTTCCTGTTCTCTGTTTTCTAGTCCATTAATGGTCTCTTGCATCTTGTCCATTCTGTTTTGAAGTCCTTCCAGAGCTTGTTTTATTTCTGTTTTCTCCTTCCTTAGTTCTTGCATATTTCTCTGCAAGTCCATCAGCATGTTTATGACTTTTGTTTTGAATTCTTTTTCAGGAAGACTGGTTAAATCTATCTGTCCTGTTTCCTTCTCAGGGGAAGATGTAGCAGATGCCAAAGCTGTCTGGGTTGGTCTTGTCTGGATCATATTTTTTTGCCTTTTCATGCTGACAGGTGCTATTGACTGTCAGCTGGGAGGGCCAAACTTTTCACTTGCGACTGGCCTTTCTTTACTGGGACAACTGCGACCTCTAGTGGCTCATGTTGGGTAATTGCAAGTAGGCTGGGTCTTTGTGTCTTGCCCAGCCGATGTGGATTGGTCTCCCTTTCTGTGGGCGGGTTTTACCTTAGGCTTTTTCTCTGCTTTGGCAGTGCTCGGAGGGGTAATGGACCGGGGGTTGGGGGGGGCGGCTGTTTGGCTGTTTACCTCCCTGAGGGGTCTCAGACCTGTTGCCCAGGGGGTTAGTGCGCCCGGTTTTCCCTGTAATTTCCTGCCACTGGGCTGTGACCTATGCTGTTTCCACCTAGCTTTTAAATCCCTGTCCCTTTAAGACTTTCAAAAAGCCCCCGCTTTTCTTTGTCACAGGGGCATCAGCTTCGGTACCCGCTCAGAGGTCTTGCTGCCCTGTTTCATTAGTTACCAGCCCTCCACGCATGCACTGTGCCTGCGCTCTGGTGCGGGTGGCTGGGGCTGTGTGTTCAGCAGTCCTGGGCTCCGTCTCCCTCCCACTCTGCCTACTCTTCTCCCGCCGGGAGCTGGGGGAGGGGCGCTCGGGTCCTGCCAGGCCGGGGCTTGTATCTTACTCCTTTCACCAGGCACTGGGTTCTCTCTGGTGTAGTTGTATTCTGTCTGTTGTCCTGTGTCTTCTGGTCTCTCTTTTAGGATTAGTTGTATTTGTTGTATTTTCAAAAATATATATGTTTTTGGGAGGAGATTCCCACTGCCCTACTCACGCCGCCATGTTGGCTCCGCCCCCTAAAGAATGAGTTTTAAGAGAGTGTTTAGATTCTAAAGACACACCCATCAAATCCACTGAAATGTCTATAAATTAAATAAGGCATAATCCCTCAAGAAAAGAGAATAACAAATAAAAATTTTAAAACAACAAAAAGCAAAACAGGTTTCCAGAGGAGATTATGATTGAGTATTCAATTGTGACTGTCCTTTGAAGGCCAGGACTGAGAGTAGGAGATGCTGTTATAGAATTAAGTTCACTAGACTCCAGCTATATTGATCCTACTCTGTAACATCTAGAAGCTGCCAACTGCTAGTGATCAACTGACTTCTTAAAGGTGCAAATCAAATGCCAGCTTAGGGATGACACCCTGCAAGGTTGCAGCCCAATTCTTAAGGATACGAATGACCCATATACCAATGCCAATTATGTATTTTTATGTCTACATTGGTATTATATATGAATCTGGTAACCAAGGGGTAAAAGTAGGAATGATGGTACTTATCTCACCTAGTTCAAGTTGTTCTGGGAATTTATGTTTTCATCTCCCAACTTTAGGATTAAAAGTGAGTTCTTTGGTAAAACCTGTTTAGTAGTTCAGTTTCACATCTGTTGTAATATATCTGGTTTTTACAAGAGTCAGACTGGCTAAGTAAATATAGCTTCATGAAATGAAGAGGACTGTCACCTCTATATTTTTTAATTATCTGAAGATTCTACCACATAGGAGTCATGAAACCTAGAATATGATCTTATAGTTTTCTTTTTTCTTGTTGGATTTCAGTTTACTCATGTAGAAAATCTAAGTCTTGGATATTAGCAGTGGTTTTCAAACTGATTTTAATATAATGTTTACCCCTTGAGTTGAATTAAGGTGCTCAGTCACTTGATTCAAGTGATTTTTATTTCTTGACAAATAAATTTTTGTCTTTAAAACATTAGCATTGAGTTTTCTGCCTATTTTATATTGTTAGATATAACATTATGTGACTTGCAAAGATTACATTCCATGATGATCACATGGATGTGCTACCTCAGTAATCATGGTGTTCCCTAAGGACCTCCAGGCAATTCACCCCATGACCGATTTTGAGGATAACTGAAACTCATGATCACCAAGGTCCTTTCCAGCTTTAAATTAAAAAAAAACAAACCATGATTCTATTTGTTTCCATTTTTCACATTTTCTTGTATCACCTGCTAATACTTGTTAGTCCCCCCAATGGCTAAATACTCCTACATATTTATTTGTGGGAATAATAATGCAAAGTCCCTATTTGAGTAAGTCACCCATTGATTTATAATCCTAAATCTTAGTTTTCCAGACAATAGGATATTTTTTGTGAGAAATATGGGAGACGTTTTCTCCCTCATATCCAGACAAGATAATTCTTAAGGTCTCTGGTCTCATTTGTATTTGGATTGAACTTTGCAGAAGAAACCTGTTTTTGAGATTTACTAAGTAAACAATTACAATAGATTGCCTTTCTTATCATGGTAATATATATGTGTGTGTGTGTGTGTGTGTGTGTGTGTGTGTGTGTGTGTGTGTAATTTTCACAGTCAGCTTTAAAACAGCTGAATAGATTTCTCTTAATCTAAGAAGAAAATTGTTTCAGGGTTGAATAGAAGCATAGCACATTTACACTGAGAAAGAGATTTTAAGAAGTTCATGACTGAGGTAGAGAATTATAAAAATAAATGTTCTGTAATATCATTTGCTATCTCTAATACACATCCAAACATAGATTTCATCTGTCTGCCCATTGCTTTCATGTAACATGTACAAATCATTTATATTAGATCCCCAAATCTACAGGGACATAAAACTCCATCCAGGAAATTATTTTAAAGCAACAATGAATAAGCATCTAGGCCAGGAAGTAGTTTATGTGACAGTGGAACTGACTTTTATCATGAAGTTTTATCTAAATACTAGCTTCTGACTAAACATATATATGGAAATTGTAGGTCATGTTAGAAACCAGGGTTCCAGCATGCTATGGTCAAACTGCTTTATTCATACTTGTCATCCTTGGTCTGCAAATGGCATAAACCGTGGGTGGTCTTGTTATACCCATTAGAAACAAAGATTCTGTCTGATAAATGGCACAGAGTATGCTATAATTCTGTAATTCTGCCCATGCTAAGGCTGTTTTTTTCATATCCATTCTCATTCATGACCCATGTTTATCTATGTGTATATATTTTTATTTAAATTTGTTGAAACAAAATACATTTTGTTTAAAGTTTTATTCATTTTAGTCATTCAAGAACATGGTGCATCGCACTATTCATTTCAGTTCAAGTGGCAATTATATGTAAAAATATAGATTACAGAAAATATTTAAAACCAAGATTTTAAGAAGCTTATCCATCTGTGGCAAATATAACATAGCACTGTACATTTCTTATGCATGAAGCTCTATATAGTTGCTGAGATAAGGCTCTTGTCAGGATATTCCCTAATATGGATATTCCCTAACAGAGTGTGAAGCTAACTGGACAGTAATACATCAGACAACTGGTACGGTCACCTTCATTCACTCATCTCTGCCTTATTATTCAAGTTCTAACTCTGAGTCTCTTTTCCACAAATTATAAGAGATCTAATCTTTGTGGGATAAACTGCCAGGTATCCCTAAGACTAGAGCTAATAATTGATTCTACTGAAGAGCACAGAACCGCAACTTCATTCTCCACAACCATTGTCACCAAACTGTCACCACATATGCTCCAGTCTGTGCCTCAGTCCTACAGAAGTTACTTGGAGCAGTGAGCAGGGAAATGTTGGGGCACTTTCTAAATGCTCCTGGTAAGCTTGGCCTAGTATTTGCTTCTAGTCTCCACATAATTTTCTTCCTTAATAGCCCCAAATCACAGCTAGGATAAGCACCATGTCCCAGATCAAAGAATAGATGAGCATAGTGCATTTCTCAAATAACCCCATCATTACACGCACAATGTTTTTCTCAGTCTCCTTCTGGGAAAATCACTTCTCCTTCTTACAAATCTCAGGCAGGGTAAAAGGAGGGTCTAATAATATTAAAGAGGACACAAAATCAATCTGCATGCAGACACATGTATTCAAATTTAAAGTGACTCTGATGTTTTCTTCAAAAACAATGTTTGAGTAAGGCCTTGCAATTATTACAAAATTGGAGCTTATCGCTGTGAGTTTCCCTGAATCAATGAAATGCTGGAAATTATCTCCTAACACAGGATGTGGAAATAGAAATGAATGGCCACATAATCAAATGCCAGCAGCCTTCCAAATAGCAACTGTGTATACATGTGTTTGTGTTCATGTGTGTGTGGTAATTTGTGTGTGTTTGTATATATAACTTCATATCCATCATGTATATCATTCATACATAGTAAATTAAATTTCTCATACATATGTCTATATATATTATAAATTCAATGAGTGGTAAAAAAAAAAAAAAAAGAAGAAATACAATATATATAACAGAGAGCTCCGAAGATCTAGTTTAAAGTTCCTTGAGGGAATAAATGTAAGCTGAGAATAAGAGAGGACCTGAATAATAGTTACATAGGCAATAGAGAGAGTGTTCTATTCAGGAAAACTCAACTTGAAACAATTGCAGAAATATTAATCTGGTTTTATATCAGATGTCAAATGCATGAATGGCTGTGTGTGTGTGTGTGTGTGTGTGTGTGTGTGTGTGTGTGTGTGACCATCCTATGCTGGATGATACTGAATTTCTCTATTCTTTCCTTCGGCAATATTTTCAAATCCCTACATCACATCATACAATGCATAATTTGAGAACAAAATGGCAGCAAATAAGATAGTCCTTATTCTAATGAACCTTACAATCTCAGGGGAGAGATATTAATTTAAATGTAAAAGAACTCTGACCAGTGCTTTAAAGAAAATACTCAGGATTCTGTGTCTATAAGAAGGAGCCTGGCTTCATCTGAGGGGTTAGAAAGTCTTGACAGAGGAAGTGACACTTGTGTTGAAATCTGAAAAGTAAGTGGTGGAAGGAGGTGGAAAGCTTTCTGTACATAGAGAATGTCAAGTGAAACAACCAAGCAGTGTAAGGGACGCAGTACTTCTGAAAGCCAGTGTGGTTAAAATGCAACTGTAAGAAAGCGATGGATGTGAAGTGAAGCTAAAGGGGTGGGAAGGAGGCAAGCCATGCACTATGTAAGGCCTACCTGTGAGTCCTCAAAACCTGTCCTCCCTCTCTCAGAAACCTATTCCTGCTCCCCTAGTCCAACCCATGGCCGGCGGCCCGTTGGTGCTTGAGGTGTATGTACCCTTTCGTTAGTATGTATGCTTCTCTATTTCTGACATAGGTGGATGGTATCGTCATACAGATTTTGTCACTTTTTGTTCATCAGTCAGCACAGTGTGTTTAAAACCCAATAATAATGTTACATGTACATCTCATCTACTACTTCTAGCTATGGGTGGTACTCATCACATCATTTGTGCATTTAAAATATTTTATCTATGCACTCCATTAAAGGTGAATATTCCAAAATCCATTATCTTCCTGTTACCATAATTACCACTTATTAAATATCCATGTTTAGGTCCTCTCATGAATATGTGTGAGATATTTCTTAAATTAATACTTTAAGTTATATAGCTAAAATAAATTTCTGGGTAATAGAATATGGTGAACTGCATATACAACCACGAAATCTTCCTCTTCCTTTTACCCATGTTTTGTAAACAATTCATATCATTCTGCAACCCCTGAATCCATGCTAGCCTTGTGGCTTGCTTTGATTAATAAGGCAATAACAAATGTGATGCTCAAACTAAGATTTTTAAAGATTTTATAAACCAGGGCTTGCTCTATTGATGTTTAGGACACTTTGCCATATGAGCGACCCTAAACTAGCCAATGGATTATGAGAGATATATGGTCTAATATAGAGAGTCACCCCAACTGGCAGCAAGCCAACTCACAGAGCAGAAAAGAATAAATGACCCACAAGTGCTTGCAGATACATGAGTGAGCCAAGCTCAGAGTACCAAAGGGAACACCCGACTAAATCCAGTGCAGTTATGAACTAAACAATGATGCTGTTTTGAGCCATTGTTTTGGGTATTTAATTTTTTTTGATGCAATGATAGATAACTGATGCAGAATTGGGTACCAGAAAGTGAGGTGCTGGTATAAGAAAAGCCTAATATATGGGCAGAAGCAAAAAATATGGTACGGAAACTGCAAAGCAAATTGAACACGTGGCAAGCCATGATATATAATAGAGTGATTAACTCTAACGCCTGTATTAACTTAGAAATTAGAAAATATACCTAATGAACTGGTGGAACTTTGCAAGGTAATTTTTATGCAGAATGTTGAAATGTCAGTTGGATTCTTTCTACTGCCTACTACGTTAAGGGACTGGAAGAGAAAGATGAGTTAAAATCAATTTCTTGGCCTCAGCACTGCTCACTTTTTGGGTTGATAAGTCTGTGTTCTGGGGGGTTATCCTGTTGTTTAGCAGGATCTCTGTTCTCTACCCACTAGAGGCCAGTCACACCCCCATCGCTAGTTGTGACACCAGAAATATCCCCAGACATTGCAAAATGTATCCTAAGGGAAAAATCACTACTAGTTGAGAACCACTGAGTTAAGTAAAGAATTTGTCAGTTTGTAAGCAGATTTTAGAGAGAATATTGAAGGCCTTATAATTACTGGATTGGAAAATAAAAATATTTCTCATCCCTAATCTTACTAGCCAGGAAAATACTCTTTAGAAACCAAGTCTGGCACCAAAGATCATATTAGGTATGTATCTGTGAGATCCTGTGATAAGACCCTTGAATATTTAAGTGGTACCTTGCATACTTTCTCTGCTAAGCAAGAGGTTATCTCAGAGTCTAAGAGTCTTACTCTAAGAAGTCCGGTATAGGGAAGCCGTGATATATAATGAGTTACAAGAAATACATATTTGGTCGCTCATATGACCAAATATATATTTCCCAGGCATATTTGGTCTTCATACACAGTTCCTGAAAACACTGCAAAGTCTTAAAGGTGAAACAAGTATTTTGTCATGTTAATGAGAGACTTTTGGACCCCCCACCCAAGGGCAAGGGCTGGAGGCTGAATCAGCCAATGGCCGATAATTTAGTCAATCATGACTATGCAATGAAGCCCTCACAAACCCATGAGAAGAGCTCCGCTCTGGCTCGCTCTCTGCTATGCCTGCTCTGCTCGGTTGGATGCTGCATCTTAGTCAGAGAGCTTCTGTGCTTGGGGAACCCAAACGCCTCCACGTGCCACTGAGCCAGGCCCCAAGCTCCTCGAGGATAGAAGCTCCTCTATTTGGGACCTTGCCCTATGTCTGTCTTCATCTGGCTGTTAACTTGTATCATTCATGGTATCCTTATGAAACTGATAAATGTTAAGTGTTTTCCTGAGTTCTGTGAGCCACTCTAGCAAATTAATCAAAATTAAGGGGGAGGTGTGGGAACCTCCACTCTGTAGCTGGTAGATCAGAAGCACAGGTAACCGCCTGGGGCTTGCAACCTGCATTTGGCATGGGGGTTGGAGGGCAGTCTTGTAGGACAAGGCCTTAACCTGGGGAATCTGGTGCTGTTTCTGAGCAGATAGCATCAGAATTGAGTTGAGTTCTCCAACACCCTGCTGGTGTTCAAGAATTGCTTGGTGTAAGCATGTGTGGGGAGACCCCCTCCTACATATTTACACACATTGAAATCGGGTCCGGAAACTCGAATGGAGTTATACTACTATTACTGCTGTGTATAATGTTGTTACTGTAGTACATACATGTAGGGAAGATAGATACCATTGCTTTTGGTGTTGGAAGAGTGGGAATCACATTTCGTATAAGAGATGTGTCAAAAGTATATCTTGAAAAGAAATTTGAATGTTTTATTGAATGGAGTAGGTTATTTTGTGATATATAGAGCTTTTTTCATTTCATATGAATTTCAAAAAATATTTTGATTTCCATACAAAAACCCAAGCCATTTTATTAATTTGATTACTTAATAAATTAATTTAGAGAAAACAGGCATGTATCTAATATTAAATTTTTCCATCTCAGAACATGTAGTATTTATATATTTAGCATATTTTCTGTACTTTAATTAAATTTTTCACCTTAAATATTTTGTGCACTATTGCTAGGTTAGTTCCTAGATATTTTATAATGTTTTATGCTGCTGTGAATGGCATCATATGTTTTTCATAGACTAGCAACTGAAGAGTACTTATCACTCCATGAATTACATTTGCTTATTTTTGGAGAAATGCTATTGAGTTTTATAACTTGACCTGATCTCTATCAACCTTGCTGAATTATATCTTATTTACTTTAACAATTTTCTGGTTGTTATTTTATTGGCTTTTCAAAGTAAATGATGTCATCTGCCAAAAATGAGAATTTTATCTCTTTCATTCTGATTCCTATAGCTCCAAAGGTTTGTATTTTATTTCATTTTGTTTATTATTTAGTTTTGACTTATTTCATTGAATAAATCTTCCATTCCTGTGTCAACTAGTGACAGTGACAATAGATATTCTCCTGTTTCCCAAACTTCAACACACTGATTTATTTTTTTCTCCATTAAAGATTCTGTTGCCAGAAGTTCTGCTATATAATTTTTAACATGCTGAATAAACATCCTATATACCTAGTCTCCTAATATTCTTTTCTGTAAATAAGATATAAACCTTTATCAGCTTTTTGTTCTTTATTGATTTGTCATAGTATACTTTACTTCTATTAATGTGGTGATTTATTTGTATATATTGTCTAACATTAAACCATTCTTGCATGCCTAGCTGTATTAGCCAGCTTGGGCTGCCATGAGAAAATATACAGACTGGACGGCTTGAACAATAGGCATTTCCTTTTGTCACAGTTCGGGGGGCTAAGAGCCCACTGCCAAGGGGCTGGCAAATGTGACTTCCAGTAAAAGCCCTCCTCCTGCCTGCAGATGGCTGTCTTCCTTCATCTCACCTGGCCTTTCCTCTGCGCATGTGCACATAGAGGCTCTGGTGTCTCTTCTTCCTGTTGCAAGGACACCAACGTTGTGGGATGAGGACCTCACCTTTAAGATGTCATTTCATCTTAATTACCTCCCTAGATGACCTGTGTCCAAATACCATCACATGGTGAGGGATGGAGTTTAGGGCTTCAATATACACATTTTGGGGATACACAATTCAGTCCATAGCATTAGCTGAATTTTATTTGATGGTGTTATATTTTTTAAGATAGCAAGATCTGATTCACTAATATTTCATTCATAATTTGATAATTTTATTTATAACTTGTAAATGAAATTGGCTTATACTCTTCTTTTATAGTACTTACCTGCTTTTTAGATTTGATTATCCTTCCTCATAACATTCCTGAGCAACTTTCCTTTTTTGTTGTTGTTTTTATTTTTTAATTGCAAATTTTGTATGAGGTAGAAATTAACTACCTCATAAAAATTACTTGAAAGTATGTAGAAATTTCTCAAAAGAAGCCTATGATATACTTTTATTTTTATTTTTTTGGATTGGTTTTGTTTTTGAGAAACTTCTTAATTTCACTTCACTTTCCTTAAGATTTGTCTATTTAAGGATTATATTTCTTATGCCATTTTAGCAATTTACACATTTCTACTAATAAGTTAATTCATTGAGTTTATACATATATAATATTTATTACTTCTGAAATATGTATTTCAATTTAAAAGTGTTGAGTGTCTTCAATATGCATTTTAATTATTTGTGCTCTCTCTTTTCTTTGACTCACTTCTTTTCTCTCTCACTATTTATCCTTACCAAATTCAAAAATTAGTAAATGATCAGTTTCACATATGTGATAAAATACTTGTATATAAAATATACAAAGTTTTTAACAGTCAACAATAAGAAAACAAAAACCAAACTAAAAGCGGGTAAAAGTTCTAACCATGTATCACACACACTACAGAAGATATGCCAGTGGCAAATAACCATGTGAAAGATTTCCAACAACTATTGTCATGAGGGATTTTCACATTAAAACAACAACAAGGTACTATTACATGCCAAATAAAATAGCCAAAAAAAAAACCCCACAAAAAAACGACAATACCAAATGCTGGCCAGGTTGTGCAGCAAAAGGGACTCTCATTCATTGCTGGTAAAAATGTAAAAAGTAAAGCCACTTTGGAAGACTGATTAATAGATTTTACAAAGCTAAATATTGCCTTATATGATCCGGCAATTACAATCCTAGATATATATCCCACAGATTTGCAACATTATGCTCACACTAAAACCTAGAAACATTCTATGGAAATATTAATAGCAGCTGTATTCACAGTTAACCAAAACAGGAAGTTACCAAGAAGTTCTTTAGTAGACACTAACAAAAATAAATATATAAGAAACAAATAATTCCCATGGCTTAGCATAATACAAGTTTACCCCTTACTCATGCAAAGCCTTAAACAGATTAGCAATAATTATATTCTCTCTGGTGATTTAGAGATCCATGCTCACTCCAACCTCTGATGCCATCATCTTACCATTATCATCACCATTTTACATGTCTTTCCAGCCAGGAAAACAAGAGGTGAAAAAGGTACATTGGTTTCTAATTGTCTTGATTACCAAATGATACACAATATTTCTGTTCTCCATTGTGAAGAACTGTTGAATGGCCTGAAACCTTCCCCCAAAATGGTGGAAATTGTAGGAGGGTACATAGATTATGTGCTTAGTCTAAACTCTCATCTGCCACAGGCACCATATCTTAAGGTTACTCTTCTGTGAATGTAATTAATATGTAAGACTCCTGAATATATTCAGTAGACTTATCTTATTTTGTGGAAATATCATTAGAAATGCCTAAATTCCACTTAGAACTTGATCTTTATAAGACCACAGAGGCATATGTTAAGAAGATTTTTGCCAGTGGTACAGACTAAAATTTTAAGTAGCAAGTCAGATATTGCTCGGTTAAAACAATATTATTTAAATATCAGAACCAAGGGTAGAAGTCAATTCTTTAATCTCTCTGTTGCCTCAATTTGCTATACTTTTTCTTTACACATTGTATGTTAAAATATTTTCCTTTTCTAACACAAATACTACAATGAAGTCTCCATGAGAGCAGTATCCTTTCTTGCTCACTTCTGAACTCTTGCAAGCTAGAATATGACACATTATAGTAAAAGATACTCATTAAAAAGAAAAGGTTTAATGAATAAATAAGTGACTATATCTTTATTTCTAACTCTAATATATCAATTTATTTTATCATCACCTAAATTCAGGGTAAATAATTTGCATATAACATGTGAATTATGATGGTAATTCTTATTTTGTTATAAATATTAACTCAATAGTAAACCAAAACTCCTATTTGTAGAACCTAGTAACTATGACAGAGAGATAAGAACTGATATCTTACCAAACTGAATATATAGAAGTGCATTAGAAGCATCTCATATTAATTTATTCTCTTGTTGAGTTATTAAGAGGGAATGCTACCTTACGGGGCTGTATTTTGCTTTTATTTTGTTTTCAGTTTTAAATTTTCCACATTTTGCTCTGTATATAAAATTAAGTTTGATGTATGGAATGTCAAGTCAACAAATATGACAGTGGAAGTCATTAACATTGAACTGAAGCAGTAAAAATAAATAGAAGTCAAAGGGAGTTATTAAAGGAAATGGAAAATGTTGCGAAGAAATGAAGATTAATGGGTCCATTCAGTGAATTCGGGTAAGAAAAAGATGATGAAATTGATAGACAATATGGAAACATGTGATGTTATGAGACCATTGTCAGAATAAATCCATATTCTTCCTAGCCATATGAAATTTTCCCCACAGACATCATCTTAAAGTCATTTTAAATTCTTGAAATTCTCAGGTCTTATAAGACATCAAAGGAAGAACTGTTGTCTCCAGTAAAGACACCCTTACTGTTCAGGGGAATATTTAAATATCAATACAGATTCACTATTTTTTTTCCTTAAGAGTGTAACTGAAAGAACATTTATATTTATTCCCAAATATATAGTAACATTTTTGGAAGGGAGAGTCATTGTAGTTGAACACTTAAGAAGAAGCTGATTTTAAAAGACAACAGATTGATCTGCCACTTTCAAGTTGTGTGACTTTTGGCAATTACCAGAACATTCTACGTTTCAGTTTGACTAACCTTGGAATGCAACAATATTAGTTCACACCTACTGTGTTTACTATGATGACTGAATTAAAAGATATGTGTAGAAAGTATAGAATAGAGCCTAGAATAAAGTAAGAACTTTATATTTATTTTATTATTTTGCAAATACATCTCTGCAGACACAATAAGCCAAGAAATAAAAATAAAAGCAATCACTAAGTAGGGAAAATTATTATTTTTCTTCATGTTATTGGTGATAAAGGCAACAAATGAGGGAAACTGAAATGATTGCTCATTTTGTTTTGTGTTAAGAATTGTAGAGCATTCAGGGTCAAATCAAATAAAGACATTGAGTTAGAAGTTCCAGTGTAATGAGAGAATATGAAAATACTCTTCACCATTTTGTTCCAGATATCATAATATATATTACTGAAATAATCATTATTTTAAAACAAAATTGGTTTAGAATTATATCTCAAATAATTCCCAAATCTTCACAATTAGTATATTTATTTAAGTATTTTTTTACATCCCCCAACTGTATCAACTTGTAAATTAGCCTCATTTTGTCTCCCAGATCTATTTTTCTTCAAAGAGCTCCTCAAAGCCTATGTACATTAATCAACAAGGAAAACAGAGCAAAGATCCAAGGACGGTGGAAGACATTTAATGAATACTTTAAAGAGCTGTTAGTGAAGCTTAAAAGTTGGTCACTAAAATATTAAAGTAATTTTGTAGTCTATCATTTGTTTTCTTGAGACAATTTTTAAAAATTGCCTAGAACCCTATAACAAGCATTACCAAAACTGACTATTGATGTAAATCAAATGAAGCAAGAATGTTCTAAAGATTGTTAAATGTTTGAAATCTTATTCACAGGAACTTAGTATTGAAAAGTATACTGAAATGAAAGTGTCTAAGAGATGGTAATAAAGAATAAAGTATTAAAGAAAGGAATAAGAAAAGGAGAAAATAAGAGTATTGGAAATAAGAAGAAAAATTGGAACAGCAAGACAAGTAGTGGGAACAGGAAGGAAAAGAAGAGCAGTGGGAACAGGAAAAAAAGAAAGTAAAACAACTCTTGGAGTTGTTTACATGGAAACTGACCCCCTCATAGATTGTTTCCATTGTAAGATTTTTGAGTAAAAAAAATAGCTAACCTTAAATTTTAAGGTATTCTGAAGTTCTTTGGATTCATAAAGAATGCTTATTCTTGTCACATAAAGATTTATCAGGGAGACTGTCACTATCTCCTGTCCAAACAAACTCCAAAGAGTTCACATTAAAGTTTCCTCAGTGAGGCCAGCACAAACATACAAATTCTGACAAAGGAGTAAATTGACAGATATTGTATGAAGTATTTTGTTTTGCACAATTAATAAACATTTGAAGCCCATTTATTACTTTCCCATGTTGTTTCTAATTTACTTTTTATCTAATTTGCTAAAAAATGTTAGAATAAAGGAGATAGAACAAAACCTCCATCAGTAAAAGTGTAACTATGAACAGCAAGGTTTCTACCAAAGACACCGTAACTTGATACATAGGCACAGATATAAATCAAATTTCATGTCAGATTCTGCATGTTTGTATGTGCATGTCTCTAAAAAAAGGGAAAGTTAGAGCTACTCAGTTCTTCTCGTACTTCAGCTAATATTATTTGAGTCCCTTTGTTGGATCAGACAATGTACTATATGAGAATAAAATGACAAAAAAAAAAAGATGTCTTATTCTAATGAAACTTACAGTCTGGAGGACGAGAGAGATATTTAGATGTAAAATACCAAAAATCAGAAGGGCAATGAAGGAAATATGCAGAGTTCCATGAGAGTCTGTAAGAGAATCCATGACCTACCATGAAGGGGTAGTAAGTACCACAATGAGGAAATTACATTTCAGTAGAGATCTGAAGGATTAGGGGTGAACATGCAGGGGAGTGGCATACAGAGGGGAAAAGTCCAGGGTTTTAAGGGCCATGGCAAATCTGTGGAATTGAAAGGAAGTCAGTGTGGCTAAAATGAAGATACATTGTATAGTTGGAAGCCAAGCTTAATAGGTATGAAGGGATCTTTCTATATGCACTCATTGATGGAATAATTTGTAGAAAACTGGCATATAAAAAATAAGAGTTTGCTCATACATAATCCATTGTATCACTCTATTTGCTGAGGTCTTCATCAATCTTTTTTTTAGTACATACAATGCAGATATTTTAACACCAATGATTTAAATGAAAAACTGATTTTTATACATAGACATTATATCCAATAACCTTGTTAAATAAATAAATGTTTGAAGAGTGATATCTAATAAGGATATTATTTATCTTTTAAAGTTGTATTTTCTTGTGTTTTGTTATGTATTTATCCTAATGCCATTGATGTATCATAGAATTAATTTAGTTGCAGGACTTGTAATAACAAAATATCTTCCTCACTGCTCTTGGGCAAGCCATCTGCAAATATAAGTTCCCCAGTTGAGGTGGTTTTTTTGTCTCTGGCAAGTGTCCTTAGAAGTAATAGCTAGTCCTCAATTTTAATTAGTGGCCTTACTTATTATCCCCACACATCTTTTTCCAAATATATACTAAGCAAAGAACTGAGCATTTATCCAGAAATCAATTGTAATGCAAATAGCTCTGGAAAATTTCTCCACTAAAATGAAAAGAAAAAATCTTTAACACATCTAAGTGGTAAACATTTGATTGCATTAACTAGCTGCTTTAACTTTCTTTTTCACTTTGTGGTTTGCAACCTATAATATATTGGTGTTTTAAATTATCATGGAAATTTGACAGTGAAAACTGCCCCAGAGAGAAAACAAACCAGGTTTTGATTTTTTTTAAGAGAAAAAAATAAATGACTATCATTGCCCAATAAGATCATGACTTACTATATATATATAAGTTATTGTGAAACTTAAAGCTTGTGACTCATAGACAAAAACCTAAAAGCTTTAAGTGTGATGGCTTCAAGATTTCTTTTCTTATTAATCCAACTCATTGAGAATAAGAAGTGTTCATCATCTAACACTGCAAGTTAAGGGTTCTTTTAAACCCAAGATGCACATGCAACCTATTATTTTACTTTATCATTGCTATTATTTAAAGCTTAATTATAGCAGATCTTGCTGGCAGCATTCTATTATAGGCAGTTTTTCAGGAGTTTATGACTCAATGGTTTAAATCCACATAAGAACAAAAGAGCACACAAAGTTGCCAGCCTGTATTTATTTTGTTTTCTAAAAAAAGGAATTAAATGGGTTAAGTTTTTTTTAACACAAATAGCACAGGAAATAAGTGAATATATAAATTAATACACACTGTTCAAAGATCCATACTTTATTGTCACAGAAAATGAGAGATTAATTTTAAAATATGAATATTTTTCTTGCTCAAATCCAGTCTTTAATTACAATTCTATGTTACTAAATTTTAAATCATTGTAATTACTATGATTATTAATAGTAATTCTAAAAATGCTATTTTGCACAATAGTATACCCCTAACATATATTTAAAAGGACATTGGATAGACACTGGTAGAATCATTGTTCATCAGAAATAGTTGGGATTTTTATAAAAAGGGATAGTGGAAAGCTGAAGGTAGCTTGTAATTTTGTAAATCAAAACATTCATTAAATATACTGAGAGAGTTGTATATAGATCATTTTTGAAAATCAAATTTTCTGCTGTGTGAAAAAAGCCCCATTTATTGATACAGTATTTTCTTTTAACTGCAACTTAAAATGTGGCATAATAATTAAGAAAAATGCAGACACTCATTATTATGATATACAATGTGATATAATGTATCTGGCTGGGATGCATTACACAGGATAATAATTATTAATGACATTAGAGGTATTCACCTAGTCTCACTCAAAATGTTGCTAGGATGACATTCTAGCATAGTCTATGAAAACTCTATAAAATAAAGACAGTGAAACACACACACACACACACACACACACACAAAGGCAAAGCTTTAGAAAGTCTGACCAACCAAAAAGAGAAAGAGAAGACACAAATTACTAACATGAGTAATAAAACAGGTTATATCACTGCAGACAATGCAGACACTGAAAGGGTAATAAGGGAATAATAGTACCTGTACATGGCCAAAATGGACAATTTAAATGAGAGGGACCAATTCCTTAAAAAGTACAAACTAATGCAACTCATCCAGTATGAATTGATAATTTTATTGCCCTATGGTTATTAAAAGTTAAAAAGCAACCCACAACATTAATACAGAAAGAAAAGTAAATAAGCCTGCAAAATTCTATACAGTTATAAATGTCCTTTCAGAGGTTTTCAGCAGTTGAATACATTGAATCTGAGAACTTTAAAAGAATTATTTTTCTTGCATTTGCTTTGGAATTTTATATAATTACAGAACAAAATTTCATATTCTATGCTAAACTTCACTATTACTGAAAAAGTATCAGTTGGTCTTTAATTATGCCAATCACAACTGAAAATATACCAGTATTCTTTAATTTATTACTGAAGTGCAAATTTTATAAGCAATTCAGTTTTTTTAAACAGATCATAACCAACATTAATTTCATCAATTTTCTTTTGCAAAGTCAAATCACATTGGCAACAATTTAATCAAATATTTGAAGATTCAACCATTTATGTGAATTCAAAATGATCAATAAACCCAAATCAGAGAACAACATATCTATAAATATATTAACTTAAGGATTAAAAGTCATAATGCACTCAAGACAACACAGATGTTGCACTAAAAATACAATATCCATCATAAAATGTGCAGGGATTCCTAATATCTGTGAGTGTGCATGCATATAAGAGCTTTGCAACATTGCCAGACATTGTGCAACAGCTGGTCTTAGCAGAATGCTAAATAAAATCTTTAGTTAAATTTAACTGTGTGCTATTTTTTTAAGGAAATGAGTGTCAAAAGTCTGTAATGCTAATAATTCTCTTAGTAGATTAATAGTGATTAACTCTTTGTCTTAACTAAAGTGAAAATCTGTGATTTCATGTCATTGTGTGTGACAACTGAAATAATTTTCATTTTTACATCATGTCTCAGTCCTTTTGAGATAAATTCTCTGGGTTCTCACAGGGACAACCTACCTTAGGACCCACATGTGAAGGCCTTCTATATTATATTTTGGAAGCCTAGATGCTGGCAAGGTCACTCAAGTGGAAACTAGTCAAAGGTTTCTTGTTTTAGCAGAGAGAATTAAGGAGTTCTCATGTGGGAGAAAGGCTCTACCTTCATTTCATATTACCTTGGTCTTTTGATCTTCTAAATGCTGACCCCAGAAATATAGTGGGTACCACAGATGATAATCATAGCACAAAATATAGCTCCCACCATGTGCCAGCACTGGACTAAATAATATATAAACTAATTTAATTTTCACAGCATCCTTATGATGAAGTAATCATAGTTTTTATTGTTATTTTTAAAAATCTGTACTAAGGAACAGAGATACTGGCTCTTGTGACTTTCATAATTATACATTTTAAATTACACATGTTAGGGTGTATGGGGTTGCACATTTGTTCTTTGTTTCTTCTCCAAGACTTTTATCAGTTGGGTAGAGGTGGTTGGCTCAACTCCAATAATTTGAAATGCCTTTTCTGTAGTATGTATTTGTCTCAAAGAAATCTTAACCAAGTCAGATATTGTATTCACCAGTCTCATATGTTCTCCCCCTTCACCACCTTTTAAATGGGTGGGCCATGTGATATATTATATTGATATGTCATCAATAGAATGTGAGCAGAATTGATGTAAGACTCACCTAGGTCAAGAGGGTTGAGCAGTTTAACTGTCTTCATTAACTCATTCCGTGTCTCCTAGCTGTATGCAAGAGATTCGGAGGCCCAAAAAGGTAATGGAACCACAGAACAGAAAAAGTTGATTCTGCTTTGTAATGCTTCTGTTTACTTTTGGTTGCTATAATGACTCTTCTTGTTTTGTGATCTTTCATGATAAGCTGTACTTCATCAGGATTTTATAGTGGTTGGAAGTGCTTTCATAGAGGATTAGCATGTCCCCACTAAGATCCTGGGGGTACTATCAAAACTAAGACCTCTTAAAATCAAATTATCTTAGATTGTTTCAGACCCTCTGACACCAATCCAGTGTGAAACCTTGTTTATAATTTTGAATTCAGAGAGAAGGATATATTTCCCCCTCAATCTGAAGGTTTATGATATCACATTTCATTACTACCTCATTGTGTAGAATGCATTTTGTTTTCCTTGATCATACTTTCATTGAAAGCTTTGACGACTGTGGGTTCATGTGTTATGTATGGCTCTGCCTTCTGGCTTTCCATCTTTTACAGCCCTCAGGCTAAGGTTATGTCTTTTTCATGTCCATTAACATCAGAAATTCTGCTTAGCACTCTGTATTTTAGGATTCTGCTATGTCATTGACTTGTTTCAAAGATCAGTTAATATTTAAGGTGACAGTTTTTTATTACATATATATGAGATATATAATATATAATACTATAGAATAAAACATTATATATAATAAAGCATATGTGATACACACTTATATAAATTATGAAGGATTGTCCATTTTTTAACAGTATTTCTTACATTGAATTACTTTTTGCCATTTAAAATATTAGTCTTTTGTAATATCACAGATCATTTTAGGTAATGGTTCATTTACTCAAAATGCAGCCAAGTATTTATTGAGTCCCATCTAGGTTTGTGGCAGGCTTTGGCTTTGGAGTGATTTGTGGTTCTTAAATCTAAATAATTGATGTGTGCTGCCCTCAAAAAACTTAGGTGAATGACTAAAACTATCTTGAATATAAGAAGTTCAGAATGAAGTCCAGTGTAAATTATGTATGATCTGGTACAAGTTTGATTACATATTTAGTCTCAGCATTTTCTTTACTTGAATGATTTCTTATCTTTCCTAGTGTCTCAGACTAGTGTATCTCTTCCTAGGAATTAGAGAATAAGCTTGAACTGACTGCCAAGAGCAAAGGAGAAACATTTGTCCTATTTACTAGTGCTCTCTGAGACCTATTTGTTCTTTTTTTTTCCTGAAACACCTAATAGGAACCTGACACTATTTTCAAGAATGAATCTATCCTTTTGTCTAGTCTGTGCTCATACCATTAAACTTTTGTTTACCAATAACTACTAAAAATCTGACTTGGTAGAGAACTAATAAATTCAGATAATTATGAACTTTATTTCTGATTATATATGAATAAATATTCTACTTTGAAAAGTTTTAACTATGTAGTTAATAGTTTAATGCATTAAGTTCATTTATCTGAATTAAAGCTTTCAAATATATACACGCACACACACACACACACACACACATATATATATCAGCATGATAAAATGATGATATATGAACTCAAATATAGTTATTCACCAAAAGTGAAAAAGATATAGAAAAGTCCTCTAAAGTACCTACAACTATGTTAAACTTGATTTTTGTTGTTGCTGTTTTTACTTCAGCTGAGAAAAATAAGTTTAACTTATAAATTGTTTTCCAATGTTCTTATAGATTATTTAGCATAAATTACATCTATTATTATTAGTAGTATTTTCTCAGCTTATATATAAAAGTGTTTATATAAAAGGGTTTATAGAAATAATATCACATTTTATATTAACATTTATAAAGAAAACTAAAAAACTACCTTGATAATGAAATAACAAGGTTATACTTACTGAAATTATGCTGATGGAAACCTTAGAAATAATTTTGTTAATGGAAGCCTGATTCATTTTAAGTGTGATAGTTAGACCTTTTGACATCATTATGAATGGCTTACTACATTCCCTAGAGCTTCTTTGTAGTCTTTGACAGATAGAAGGAGAGACATGAATGTCTGCCAATTAGCCTTGGAGGAAATACAGAGTACAAATGTATTGAGACACATTAGATTTAAATAAAAGGGACTGGTACAAGTTTTTCTTTGTCCTAAAAATTCCACTTAGTGAAATGTTACAAGAAAAAAATTTCTAAACAGGAGTGAATTGATAGTGTTACTTATAGTATATAAAAAATGAGACACATTAAAGAGGATTCATACATTATATGACTTATCAAATATACCAAAGAACTATAATAGGTAAAATGTTAACATATTATCTTCTGCTGCAGTGGGGCTGGGTCAGATCATTGACTGGAAATTTGATGGGTTCTGAGTGATTCTGAATTTTCATCTGAAATTTAACAATAAGCAAAAAACAAAATCCAAGATTACTAATAATTATATTAAGCCTACCATGATCATTCATCTTCTATCATTTCAATGCCTTGTCCCTTTCCTTCCTCACTGTCATGCAAAGATAAACACAAAGTACTCAAATTATTCTTTCAAATTTGTGCAGAGTACACAAGACCCACTCAAAAATTAAAATAACATTTTCCCTAATAAAATATCCTTATTTGAACTTCCACTTCTAGCCATATTGGAGGATCAATGTTCAATTACTCTGAAACAACTTGACCATAGGGAAACAGTGATAACAATTTTTAGATATTGTACAAGAATTATGAACTGTGATCACTCAGGTTAAGTTAATGTTATATGACTGTTATGATTGTGCCTAATCATTAATGGAATGCAATCCTGTAACTATTGAACTGCAGATAATAAAAAGACTCTTCTATAATTTTTAGTCCTTGTATGGTCAGTGTTGACTAATTTTTAAAAAGAAAATAATGCCAGTGGGAATTTATTAACAATTTATTTTGCATAAAAATTCTGTATGTTTGTAATTGCTTTCATTGACAGTTAGGAAAACTTTGAGCCTTTGAACTCTAGTGCCTACACTTCAAGTTTGAAGTATCATTGAATCAAATAGAAATATACATTTGTTAGTTTCAAAAATACCCGATTATTTATCTGTCATTTCCTTTCAACTGTACTGAAAGCAAATCATTAAACAGTAACAATATGGTCATAAATAGTAAACATAAAAAAAGTAATAAACAACATAAAAAGAAGGGGAGGATGTTGTGGAAAAGTTAGTAGAACCAATTGCCTAAATTGACAGCTACAGAGCACAAATATAACATCCAGGTTGTACAAAGAATGAGGATTTTTGTAAATACTCAGTTTGTGCAATTATACACTCACTGTACTAGCAGGTGAGACCAGTTCATTTGCCAGAATCTCTACTTATGCCTTTTTGGGCATCCTTCTGCTGCCCATCAAAGTCTGACCGCATCCCAGTCACTAAACAGTCAGCTGCTCTCCCATTGGGATCAAAGATAGATTTTCTTTTTCAATTTTCTTAAGAACAACAATATACTAAGTAAATATTGCCATGGTTTTACAAATCCAAAGTCCTGATTTGAGGCGGAAGATGGTGGCGTGAGTAGAGCAGCAGAAATCTCCTCCCAAAACCACATATATCTATGAAAATATAACAAAGACAACCCTTCCTTAGAATAAAGACCAGAGGACACAGGACAATATCTAGACCACATCCGCACCTGAGAGAACCCAGCGCCTCGCGAAGGGGGTAAGATACAAGCCCCGACCCCGCGGGAGCCGAGCGCCCCTCCCCCCAGCTCCTGGCGAGAGAAGAGGAGGCAGAGCGGGAGGGAGACGGAGCCCAGGGCTGCCGAACACCCAGCCCCAGCCATCCGGGCCAGAGTGCAGGGCCCTCGAAACTAGGAAAACAGGGCAGCAAGAACAGTGAGCGTGCACCGGAGGTCGGGCGCCGGAGGACATAAGAAAAGCGAGAGACGCATTTTTTGTTTTTGTTTTTTTTTGCTGTTTTGTTTGGTCAGAGCTTTTTGGAAGTCTTAAAGGGATAGGACCCCCAATACTAGGGAAACGGCAGCAAGAACAGTGAGCAGGCACCGGTGGCCTGGCACCGCAGGACACCAGAAAAGCGAGCGACAATTTTTTTTTTTTCTGTTTTGTTTTGGCGAGCGTTTTTTGGAAGTCTTAAAGGGATAGGGACCCCAATACTAGGGAAACAGGGCAGCAAGACCAGAGAGCAGATGCCTGAGGCTGGCGCCGGAGAATAAAGAAAAACGAGCGGCCACCTTTTTTTTTTTCTTAATTAAAAAAAATTTTTTTTTTAATTTAAATTTTTTTGTTGTTGTTTGTTTTTTGTGGTCATTGTTTTGTTTTGGTGGGTGCTTTTTGGAAGTCTTAAAGGGGCAGGGCGGGACACTTAATCCAGAGGTAGGGAATCTGGGGATCTCTGGGCACGCTAACCCCTGGGCTGCAGGGAGCAGGGAAGCCCCTTACGGAGATAAATAGCCTCCAGGCCGCTTCCCCTCCAACGCCACTCCACCACTTTGGAGCAGAGGCCCGAACCAGGCCACCCCCACAGCAACAGCGGAGATAAACTCCATAGCAGCTGGGCAGGAAGCAGAAGCCCTGTCTGCGTGCAGCTGCCCAGCACAAACCACTAGAGGTCGCTGTTCTCCCACGAGAGGAGGGACACAAACCAACAAGAAGGGAAGTTTTTCCAGCCGTCACTCGTCCCAGCTCTGCAAACTATTCCTATCACCATGAAAAGGTAAAGCTATAGGAAGACAAAGATCACAGAGACAACACCAGAGAAGGAGAAAGACCTAACCAGTCTTCCTGACAAAGAATTCAAAATAAGAATCATAAACATGCTGACAGAGATGCAGAGAAATACGCAAGAGAAATGGGATGAAGTCCGGAGAGAGATCACAGATGCCAGAAAGGAGATTGCAGAAATGAAACAAACTCGGGAAGGGTTTATAAGCAGAATGGATAGGATGCAAGAAGCCACTGATAGAATTGAAACCAGAGAACAGGAACGCATAGAAGCTGACATAGAGACAAAAGGATCTCCAGGAATGAAACAATATTAAGAGAACTGTGTGACCAATCCAAAAGGAGCAATATCCATATTATAGGGGTTCCAGAAGAAGAAGAGAGAGGAAAAGAGATGGAAAGTATCTTAGAAGAAATAATAGCTGAAAACATCCCCAAACTGGGGGAGGAAATAATCGAACAGACCACGGAAATACACAGAACCCCCAACAGAAAGGATCCAAGGAGGACAACACCAAGACACATAATAACTAAAATGGCAAAGATCAAGGACAAAGAAATACTTTTAAGGCAGCTAAAGAGAAAAAGGTCACCTATAAAGGAAAACCCATCAGGCTAACATCAGACTTCTCGACAGAAACCCTACAGGCCAGAAGAGAATGGCATGATATATTTAATACAATGAAACAGAAGGGCCTTGAACCAAGGATACTGTATCCAGCACGACTATCATTCAAATATGACGGTAGGATTAAACAATTCCCAGACAAACAAAACTTGAGGGAAATTTGCTTCCCACAAACCACCTCTACAGAACATCTTACAGGGACTGCTCTAGATGGGAGCACTCCTAGAAAGAGCACAGCACAAAACACCCAACATATTCAGAATCGAGGAGGAAGAATAAGAAGGGAGAGAAGAAAAGAATCTCCAGACAGTGTATATAACAGCTCAATAAGCGAGCTAAATTAGGCAGTAAGATACTAAAGAGGCTAACCTTGAACCTTTGGTTACCAAGAATTTAAAGCCTGCAATGGCAATAAGTACATATCTTTCAATAGTCACCCTAAATGTTAATGGGCTGAATGCACCAATCAAAAGACATAGAGTAATAGAATGGATAAAAAAGCAAGACCCATCTATATGCTGCTTACAAGAAACTCACCTCAAACCCAAAGACATGTACAGACTAAAAGTCAAGGGATGGAAAAACATATTTCAAGCAAACAACAGCGAGAAGAAAGCAGGGGTTGCAGTCCTAATATCAGACAAAATAGACTTCAAAACAAAGAAAGTACCAAGAGATAAAGAAGGACAATATATAATGATAAAGGGCTCAGTCCAACAAGAGGATATAACCATTCTAAATATATATGCATCCAACACAGGAGCACCAGCATATGTGAAACAAATACTAACAGAACTAAAGGGGGAAATAGACTGCAATGCATTCATTCTAGGAGACATCAACACACCACTCACCGAAAAGGATAGATCCACTGGGCAGAAAATAAGTAAGGACACGGAAGCACTGAACAACACAGTAGAGCAGATGGACCTAATAGACATCTATACAACTCTACATCCAAAAGCAACAGGATATACATTCTTCTCAAGTGCACATGGAACATTCTCCAGAATAGAACACATACTAGGCCACAAAAAGAGCCTCAGAAAATTCAAAAAGATTGAAATCCTACCAACCAACTTTTCAGACAACAAAGGCATAAAATTAGAAACAAACTGTACAAAGAAAGCAAAGAGGCTCACAAACACATGGAGGCTTAACAACACGCTCCTAAATAATCAATGGATCAATGACCAAATCAAAATGGAGATCCAGCAATATATGGAAACAAATGACAACAACAACACTAAGCCCCAACTTCTGTGGGACACAGCAAAAGCAGTCTTAAGAGGAAAGTATATAGCAATCCAAGCATATTTAAAAAAGGAAGAGCAATCCCAAATGAATGGTCTAATGTCACAATTATCGAAATTGGAAAAAGAAGAACAGATGAGGCCTAAGGTCAGCAGAAGGAGGGACATAATAAAGATCAGAGAAGAAATAAATAAAATTGAGAAGAATAAAACAATAGCAAAAATCAATGAAACCAAGAGCTGGTTCTTTGAGAAAATAAACAAAATAGATAAGCCTCTAGCCAGACTTATTAAGAAGAAAAGAGAGTCAACACAAATCAACAGTATCAGAAACGAGAAAGGAAAAATCACGACGGACCCCACGGAAATGCAAAGAATTATTGGAGAATACTATGAAAACCTATATGCTAACAAGCTGGGAAACCTAGGAGAAATGGACAACTTCCTAGAAAAATATAACCTTCCAAGATTGACCCAGGAAGAAACAGAAAATCTAAACAGACCAATTACCAGCAACGAAATTGAAGCGCTAATCAAAAAACTACCAAAGAACAAAACCCCCGGGCCAGATGGATTTACCTCGGAATTTTATCAGACATACAGGGAAGACATAATACCCATTCTCCTTAGAGTTTTCCAAAAAATAGAGGAGGAGGGGATACTCCCAAACTCATTCTATGAAGCTAACATCACCCTAATACCAAAACCAGGCAAAGATCCCACCAAAAAAGAAAACTACAGACCAATATCCCTGATGAACGTAGATGCAAAAATACTCAACAAAATATTAGCAAACCGAATTCAAAAATACATCAAAAGGATCATACACCATGACCAAGCGGGATTCATCCCAGGGATGCAAGGATGGTACAACATTCGAAAGTCCATCAACATCATCCACCACATCAACAAAAAGAAAGACAAAAACCACATGATCATCTCCATAGATGCTGAAAAAGCATTTGACAAAGTTCAACATCCATTCATGATAAACACTCTCAGCAAAATGGGAATAGAGGGCAAGTACCTCAACATAATAAAGGCCATCTTTGATAAACCCACAGCCAACATTATATTGAACAGTGAGAAGCTGAAAGCATTTCCTCTGAGATCGGGAACTAGACAGGGATGCCCACTCTCTCCACTGTTATTTAACATAGTACTGGAGGTCCTAGCCACGGCAGTCAGACAAAACAAAGAAATACAAGGAATCCAGATTGGTAAAGAAGAAGTTAAACTGTCACTATTTGCAGATGACATGATACTGTACATAAAAAACCCTAAAGACTCCACCCCAAAACTACTAGAACTGATATCAGAATACAGCAAAGTTGCAGGATACAAAATAAACACACAGAAATCTGTGGATTTCCTATACACTAACAATGAAGCAACAGAAAGAGATATCAGGAAAACAACTCCATTCACAATTGCATCAAAAAAAATAAAATACCTAGGAATAAACCTAACCAAGGAAGTGAAAGACTTATACTCTGAAAACTACAAGTCACTCTTAAGAGAAATTAAAGGGGACACTAACAGATAGAAACTCATCCCATGCTCATGGCTAGGAAGAATTAATATCATCAAAATGCCCATCCCGCCCAAAGCAATATACAGATTTGATGCAATCCCTATGAAACTACCAGCAACATTCTTCAATGAACTGGAACAAATAATTCAAGAATTCATATGGAACCACCAAAGACCCCGAATAGCCAAAGAGATCCTGAGAAAGAAGAATAAAGTAGGGGGTTCTCACTCCCCAACTTCAAGCTCTACTATAAAGCCATAGTAATCAAGACAATTTGGTACTGGCACAAGAGCAGAGCCACAGACCAATGCAACAGACTAGGGAATCCAGACATTAACCCAGACATATATGGTCAATTAATATTTGATAAAGGAGCCATGGACATGCAATGGCGAAATGACAGTCTCTTCAACAGATGGTGCTGGCAAAACTGGACAGCTACATGTAGGAGAATGAAACTGGACCATTGTCTAACCCCATATACAAAAGTAAACTCAAAATGGATCAAAGACCTGAATGTAAGTCATGAAACCATTAAACTCTTGGAAGAAAACATAGGCAAAAACCTCTTAGACATAACCATGAGTGACCTCTTCTTGAACATATCTCCCCGGGCAAGGAAAACAACAGCAAAAATGAATAAGTGGGACTATATTAAGCTGAAAAGCTTCTGTACAGCAAAAGACACCATCAATAGAAAAAAAAGGAACCCTACAGTATGGGAGAATATAGTTGAAAATGACACATCCGATAAAGGCTTGACGTCCAGAATATATAAAGAGCTCACACGCCTCAACAAACAAAAAACAAATAACCCAATTAAAAAATGGGCAGAGGAACTGAACAGACAGTTCTCCAAAAAAGAAATACAGATGGCCAACAGACACATGAAAAGATGCTCCACATCGCTAATTATCAGAGAAATGCAAATTAAAACTACAATGAGGTATCACCTCACACCAGTAAGGATGGCTGCCATCCAAAAGACAAACAACAACAAATGTTGGCGAGGCTGTGGAGAAAGGGGAACCCTCCTACACTGCTGGTGGGAATGTAAACTTGTTCAACCATTGTGGAAAGCAGTATGGAGGTACATCAAAATGCTCAAAACAGACCTACCATTTGACCCAGGAATTGCACTCCTAGGAATTTACCCGAAGAATGCAGCAATCAAGTATGAGAAAGATCAGTGCACCCCTATGTTTATTGCAGCACTATTTATAATAGCCAAGAATTGGAAGCAACCTAAATGTCCATCGATAGATGAATGGATAAAGAAGAGGTGGTACATATACACAATGGAATACTACTCAGCCATCAGAAAAGGGCAAATCCAACCATTTGCAGCAACATGGATAGAGCTGGAGGGTATTATGCTCAGTGAAACAAGCCAAGCGGAGAAAGAGAAATACCAAATGATTTCACTTATCTGTGGAATATAAGAACAAAGGAAAAACTGAAGGAACAAAACAACAGCAGAATCACAGAACTCAAGAATGGACTAACAGGTACCAAAGGGAAAGGGACTGGGGAGGATGGGTGGGTAGGGAGGGATAAGCGGAGGGAGAAGTAGGGGGGTATTAAGATTAGCATGCATGGGGGGGTAGGAGAAAAGGGAGGGCTGTACAACACAGAGAAGGCAAGTAGTAATTCTACAACATTTTGCTATGCTGATGGACAGTGACTGCAAATGGTTTTATAGGGGGGACCTGGTATAGGGGAGAGCCTAGTAAACATAATACTTGTCATGTAAGTGTAGATTAGTGATACCAAAAAAAAAAAAAAAGGGCAGTTCCTGTGTGGTAACCTCCAATGAGTTCTGCACAAGAGTATAAAGGGCATATAAAAGTGTAGGCAAAGGGTCTGTTTGTGTTTATACAGAGGATCAAAGCCTAATTGGGCTACCCGAAAATGAACTAAGATATGATATGAAGAAGAACTTCCAACTTCAGCACTCTCTGGAAGACTCATGACAGAAGATGATCATCAAAAACCCCAACAAAGATCCAAACACTGCTACAGGTGTAGATGCACTCATCCCACCAGTTCCTGGACTTGCCATGGGAATGAAGAAGGAGATATCTAAGCTGGCCTGTGCATACAGTAAAACAACAAATTTGACTGGAGCTATACTGTTGGAACTCAATCAAGAATTAGGAGAAGTGCAAATTGTAGCGCTCCAAAATCTTACAACTACAGACTATTTACTGTTAAAAGAACTTAAGGGATGTGAACATTCCCCAGGAATGGGTTGTTTTAATTTGTCTGATTTCTCTCAGACTGTTCAAGTTCAGTTGGACAATATCCACCATATCATAGATAAGTTTTCACAAATGCCTAAGGTGCCTAACTGGTTTTCTTGGTTTCACTGGAGATGGCTGGTAATTACAGGTGTGCTTTGGTTATGTAACTATACTCCTATTATATTAATGTGTGTGCGCAATTTAAGTAGTAGCTTAAAACCTATACATGCTGAAGTTACTCTACAAGATGATATGTCAAAGAAATAATCAATCTTCCCATGTTTTCTGCCACCTGCTACTTCTATAGCTTTTCTTCTTCCTTCCTAATTACAACTCTTAAATAGAATTCGTGCCTCATATCAAATTTACTGAGTATCATAATTCTTCCAAGTGGTAAAGATACCTCAAGACAAATGCTGGGCATAGAAGCGACAGGGCATAAATATGCAAAAAAATAAAAAGCTAACCATTTCAAACAATAAGGCTTCTCTCTCACTTACCAACTTCACATTTCCCTGTATGGCCCCGGAAGATCACTGGTTAGCCAGAGACGGGTAAGATTCCTCAAGGGAGGAACAACCTAAGACAGGCACAGTCGCAGGGGGGCCATCAGGTGAGAAATTGGGGATCAACAGAGGTGAGGCTTAGAACCTCACCCCCCCTGTTCTGAGAGAAATCTTCTGCATACGTGGATGTTTTATTGCCCTAGTCTAGCTTGGATTAACACATAGTCTACAGGCACACACCTCATCATCTACATTTGCTCTCTTACAACACTAAACTATGTTTTCTACCTTTATCTTGTATCTACCTACCACTTCAGCATTTTATTAAAAATAATAATAAAGAGAGAAATGTGGTATCCACATATAAATCAAGTATAAAAATCAAATGAGTATTCATGTTTGAACTGACTGTTTATAGTTCATAATGCATGAGCAAAACCGAAGGTTTCTGTGATGGCTGCCCTTGTACTGTTCACCATGTAAGAACTTATTCACTATGTAAGAATTTGTTCTCCATGTAAGAACTTGTTTGTTATGCCTCAGAAGATTGGAGACTGATGAAAATTAGGCTTGGGGTGTATTAATGATTGTGCATTGAGCATTGACTCCCCTATACAGAATTTTATTGTTGTTAACAACCATTTGATCAATAAATATGAGAGATGCTCTCACAAAAAAAAAAAAATGTACACACTTCCAATGGTAAAATAATAAGTAACCGGGATGTAATGAATATAATCAAGATATTGTAGCAGCTTGGTATGCTGATAGCTGGTACCTAGAATTGTCATGTATATAAATGTTGCATCACTATGTTGTACACCTGAAACTAATGTAATGTAATACTGTGTGTCAACTACCCTTCAATAAAAAATAATTATCTACAAAAAAAAAAAAAAATCCAAAGTCCTCAGAAATGTTCTCCCAAAATAGTACTAGCATTTTTATATATATTTTTTTAATGACAGATAGTACCTAAGAGTTTCTACTGCAAGAGAAAACAACCACACAACAAACTTTAGAAAAGGTAAAATTTCAAGAAAGACCAGTAGGAATTATTTGGTCTTAGAATATTTTCCAAAAGTAATTATCTGACTGCTTTCAGCCCTCCTCTGATAAAAAATTTCCTTCAAAATCATTCAAATATTAAAGTTCTCTTTGAAGTCTTTAGAAGTTGTTTTCTAATTTATTGTGTACTTACTGAAAGCTTAATTATTTATATTATCTATAACCATAAAAAATACTGTCTTTGTTGAACTGTATACTTAAGTATACAGTTATATTATTAAAGTAAACATTCATTTGTACAAAATGATTGGGAGTCAGTATGTTCTGATTAATTTAGAAATAACCAATATTTAAAGAATTAGGAAAAACTAGGAAATATAAGCAAGTCTTGCATGAATCATACTAAAAGTAATTCTGATTTTCAGAGTTATTCATAAGTATCTTACAGTGTTTCGAATAACTAAATGTTCAATGTTAGTAACTAAATTTTAAATAACTAAATGTTTAAATGTTAACATCCATTATCATTTTCTACTAAAAAGTGAAATAATTCTGTTAGTTTCATTTTTTTAAATTAGGTTTAGAGTTAATTTTCTAAAAGTTAAAAGTAAGATTGTTACAGTATAAGAAGCAGTAACCATAGCAGTTTTGGTGTGTTTTAAGATGATATGGTTAAGAAAACAGACACTTACTCACTCTTGGAAATTAACTTCAGTGCCAGCCGTAGAATGGAGGGTGCTTTCTGAAGATCTATCAGTGTCAGTATGAGTGCAACGTACTATTCACAGGAGTCCACAGACGGACACAGGAAACAGGCTAACCTCCTACTAGCCTCACAAAGCTACGGAAATTAGTAGGAAATATATACATCTTCTCAATTAATTCATATTTAGTTCAAACCATACCATTTCTTATCATTTTCATGCCAGAAAGTGTATATTTAGTAGCCAACTTTCCCATTTAATATAAATGAGATAAACTATTCTCCAGGGAAAGAAACAAAAGGAGGAAGTGGGGGAAAGAGGAGAAAAGAGGGAAGAGGAAGAAATAAAAATATTACTTTTAGAAAGGAAACATTTAAATCCTCAGTTTTAAAATATGAGTCACTTCAGAGGAAAAAAATGTTCTTGAAAGGGACTTAGGGATAACATTTTTATAGGAAACAAGATTTAAATTGCATTTAGGGAAGATAGACCTATATAACTGGAAACACACAGATGAATGTCTTTGAACATCAAAATATAATGGTTTAGTCACGGATCAGTGGCTAGAAACGCAGAGACCACACAGTCACTTGCTTATTTGTTCCAGTCTCTCGGAGGAAGCTTACTCCCTGGGCTCCGTCTGCTGGGATGCCTTCCTGTCACATCTGAGTAGAGTTCTGACTGGTGTTTTCACACTAAAAATAAATGAGGATTAGACTCCAGAGACCAACTTGCTCACTCACTCTGCCTAGATTTGAGAAGCTCTGAATCATTTGTGCTGACAGGCTCTTAACTTGCCCTTTTCAGGTCTAGAGTTGGTTCTCTTCTTTCGAGTGTTGTCAGGTTTTTGAGTCTTCTTTAAACCCCCTAGGGACCCATGGGGAGTTCTTTGGTTTATAAGGGTCCCTCACATGAATAAATGTGATACTGTAGGAAGTTTATAATTTAGAGTTGGTTCAAAATGAAGTATTTAGTATTGTTTACTATCCCTTTCAAAACTTTAATAATTGAAACCTCTAAGACAGAGTTCTTTATTTTAATAGAATACTTAGGTGGGGTAACATTTTTATGTTATAAGATGGTGCTCAGAATTACTTTCATAACTTGAGATGAAAAGGAAAATAAACATACATTCAAGGGTTGGGTCATATATTAGGAAATACGAAGAAGTTTGCAACAATCATAGTCTTGAGAGATCCTGAGTTTTTTTTGTTGTTTGTGCTTTTTGGTGTGGGGGCTGGTCTTTTAGCGATTGCTTTTGACAAAGGACCAAGCTGAACATACCTTGTGACAGTACATTACCTGAGAGTCCTTATTGGATACTTGAGAATAAGATAAAAAAGGATAACTTCAAGTAGTAATTTGTGATGCTGGTTATACAGTGATTGACTTTTACCAGTTACGAGCTTGTGGTCTGAGTTCAGAGAGACCAAAGTTCAAATCCTGCCTCCAAGGAATAAGAAGCCATATGGCTCTTGAACATGTTACTTTAGCTGCTTCAAGATTCATTTACTTATTTATAAATGTATAGTAATAAAGATTAAAAATCTCCTAGGAACATTGTGAAATTTAAATTGCACAATGCATGTGAACTTCTAACATAGGATATGGCACATTTTTCACACTTTTTGAAATTTAGCTTCTGTTATTACCCTCACCATAATTATTATTATTGATGATGACATCATCATCTTTTTCTCCACTGTGAAATCTTATGTAATAACTTCACAGATAAGTTCCCTCATATTTGCTAACCAACTGGAATAAAATATAGACATTAATTCCATTTTTTGTTATTTTGGGACCAAGTTACCCCATTCTCCCTACTAATATTTAGCACATTGGTAAATAACCAGGTTTTGAGGGACTGATGTTTAGGGCTGACTGGCACAATGATTCATTCCATGTGTGCTGGACTTGATGCCATTGGCTAACTATTACATTCACAAGAAACATTAGAGATTGATGTTAAGAACACACATAACATGAATAAATGGACAAAAAATATGCAAAATGCTATTTCCTGCAGGATTTTAACTGGAAAGGCTATCATTTCTTTTTTATAAAGAGGGTGGAAAAGCATATAATTTTGGCACTGAATCTCATGCAATTATATTTGGAAGAGGAAAAGAGAGCCACTGTATTTGAGAGATTACATTTCTCTTTTAGAAGATAAAATAGGGACTCAATGTGACCCCTAGAGTAGAAAGCCTAAGGCACCCTAGAGATTTTATGGCACTGTATGGAAAACGAAGTAACTAGTTCCATCTCTATGATTTATTAGATATGGGGTATTGAACAACATTCTTAATCTCTCAGAGCTTTAGTATTTTCATCTGTAATATGAGGGTAGTCACATCTGACCTTGCTAGCTCAGTAGAATCAAATGGTGAACTGTCAAAAATCAAGTGAGATCAACATGTAAAAGTATATATAGTACTATATCTAAGGGTATTCTAATTATAACAGGTCTGATATGATTTTAGCATTTTAAGAAATCGGGGTTTTAATGGAAGCATATAGACTCTAAGTTTTATGTATATGTATGTTAATATATATACTCTTTTCACTTCCATCTATGCCTGTTAACTTCTGTGTTTGTTGTTTGTTTAGTTATTTGCCCAATGTCTCTTTGCACACTGGGGAATTTAGCTTTCACATCTCTCCATCAGCTTCCTAGGTACAAGACTGGCTTTAGGGAGAAGGAGTCTAGTTTTCATATGTTAGCATTTGTCCACTCACGCTTCCGCTGAAATGAACGGCACTCATATCTTCTAGCTTGTGCTCTGACAATTCAGTTTCATAGTAATTCCTCACCATCCACATTGTTCTTGTCTCAAACCCAAGGTATATATACATATACATGTACATATGTGTGGGTGTGTGCATGCATATGTGCATGTATATATATATATATATATATATATGCCTCAAACCTTGTTCTCTTGTTCTCTCTCTGTTACACCCCAGAGAACTGACAGTTGGCTGCTCCCATGTGGGGAGTTCAGAATTCTGTGAGGCTGCCCTCAGGCACTTATTTACATAGTCAACTTACTCACTGATTTGAGTCCCTGGTTCCAATATGCTGGTAGGTATAGGGCTTTTCTAAAAGTGTTCATTTCCTTAGCCACCCTTTTTGAATCCTTGGGAGTTTGTTTCCTGTTTTCTAGTAAAGAAGAAACCAGAGCCCCTTTAAAAATATATATACAAAGAAGGGGACCCCCATTAAACTACTCTCCTAATTTCCAGCTATCCTACAAGCAGACTGACTCTTGCTTTTAACCCAAAAAACTCTCTCAAATGCATGTCTTTCCTCAAACCCTGAGGATGCAGAGTAAACTTTAAATTATCTTTGTTCATATCAGATTTTGCTTTATTAAAGCCAGATTTTGAAATTCAAAAGTGAAACATTTTCTCTCTCAAAATCCCAGGTCTCTGTAAACCATCAGATCTTCACTTTCAAAATTCTATTCTACATTAATGGTCCAGACAGCCAGGTAGGAGATCAATTGACTTCTTTGTACTTTCTTGGTTCTTTCATCTCCTCTTTCCTAAGGTGAATGACTCTGTGTTCTTGAGACAATGAATGTCATTGACTTTTAGTAGAAATAAAAGATATAAGGTCCATGTATTAGTTTGCTAGGGCCACCATAACAAAGCACCACAGGTTGAATGGCTTAAACACCAGAAATGTATCACCTCACATTCTGGAGACTGAAAGTCCAAGGCCAGGTGTTAGCATGTTGGTTCCCTCTGAGGGCTGTGAAGGAGGATCTGTCCATGTCTCTCTCCTAGCATCTTTGGCATTCCTAGGTGCCTCACCCTGACCTCTGTCTTCATGTTCAAATGGCATTCTCCTTGTGTGAGTGGCCATGTCCACATTTCCCTTTGGTATAAGTAACAGTCATGTTGGATTGGGGCCCATCCTACTCCAGTATGACCTCATCTTAACTTATCTAGTTATATCTGCAAGGACCCTATTTCCAAATAAGGAGACATTAGGAGATACTGAAAGTTATTCTGGAAAAAATAATAATAAAAGTAAACCCACACACCAAAAAAGATATTTGTTCTAGCTGTCAGGAAACAATGCTCCATAAATATACTCATCTTTCCTCACATTCAGAGCTTACTGACAATCTATGTAAAGGATAATTGAAGGAAAAACAAGCTGGGAAGTTCTGAGAGATTTATAGGCAGTGTTCCTTGGAGCCATTCATTTACATTCACAGGACTATAAACCCAGAGACCTTTTCTTCTCTCCAGAGAGTATTTATTCATGCTCCAAAGCAAACATCAATTTCTTTCCATCTCTAGAGAGGTAGATGTGCCAACCACCTTATATAAGCTCCCAGTCTCATAAATTTGAGGTATTCTCCTGTGATACATACCCTGCAATATGTACAATTGACATGTGCTTCCATCCCTTCACTCTGTGGGGATTTGAAGCATAGGGACTGGCACAAGATATTGTTTAAGTAATCTTAAGACTTTCTCTGATCCAAGATACTCCTTCTCTCTCTCTCTCTCTCTCTCTCTCTCTCTCTCTCTCTCTCTCTCTCTCTCTCTGTGTCTCTGTGTGTGTGTGTGTGTGTAATATAGTAATGTATATTTATGCAAGTAGGGCAATATCTCAAGCTATATCATATTGGTAACATGAAAAAGCATAAATCCCATAAAGGTTTGATCCTGATCTATGCAGATTAGTTAACCTTGATAAGTCTTAAATGTAATGTAGAGAAAGAAAAACTACCAAATAATATTGAGTTTGATACAATTTAGTTAAAACACATAAGTGTTGAGCAAAGATAGAAAATAAGCTGGCAGCTTATGAGCTAAGAGCTCATAATATTTTGCAAGTTGTGTTAAGATATATAATGACTAAACAATTTGCTTTTGATATAGAATTCTTAAGACATGTTAAATACAGATGGCAATTTAGTAGCCTTAAAACATTTTAAAGGTAGATAGAATAATTAGAACAAACAAAAGTGCTTCTTTTAAATAGAAATCAATGGAAAGATTAAGCCATAAGCTGTGATTGTGTCACCAATAAGCTTATAATTGCTATCTCTGAATTGGCCATCTATTGGTGACTCCCATTATGTTCTCATTTGGTCCTTTATGGGCTAGATCCAAAAAACAGCTAAAACAAGTAACTTTTCAGTAAACTAGTTATTGAGCTCTAGCTGTGACAGGACTGCTTGCCCGGCATCTCTTTGATAAGGCAAGTATATTTATGTTGGCACCTTCATTCTATTGGGCTTTTTACTCAAATCTTAAATTTGGTCCCCGTAAACAACCATCAGCATGGCAGTCGGAGATACAGATACCCATGATGTGTAATCTGGAGTTCAGACAGCTTGGTCTTTCATCTTGCTGCTTTCCCCTTGCCTCTTGCTATATGTTTGAGTTATTTCATAAAGCTTGTGATTCAAGAATCTTGATTTGGCTTGACAGCTGTTCTATTTCATAACCTGTGGAATAGCTTCCCTGATAGTATGCTTTGAAACTTCTATTGCATAGAGAAAATTTCCCACATATCATTAAAATATAAATTAATATTACTATGTATTATTTGTTGGACATGCTGTCTTACCAAAGAAAGGGGTACATGAAAGGACATACAAAATCATTAGAATGGCTATCATGAGGCAAAGGGTAGCAGAATGTATAAGGGTTCATATTTATAAATAAATTTAACTTTATATGTATTCTTATTTCTAAGAAGAGAGATTAATAAAAATAATCACAACACTTTTTTTTTGGTGTGTACTGATTGTTTAAATAATCAGATTCAAGTCTTAATTCAAGATTGTGTTCTGTTATGTTTGACTATGGTTTGCATTCCATTAATTCTAGTCTTTTCTCCAGAGATACTCTCCCAGTGCTGCCTCCACAGCCACACCGGTTTTCTTTTGGTTCCACATACCCGCCGCGCTCCTTCCAATTGCCCGACCTTTGCAGAACTCCTTGCCTCTGCCTGGGACAGTCTTCCGTTTGCTTGTCATACCAATTCCCTTTTGGCTATCAGCCCATAGACTTTCACCTACCCTCATTTTATACTTCTAATGTACTTGTAACTTGCCCATAATGCACTTTGTGATTATTGATAAATGTATTTATTGCTTCTAATCTGTGAGTTTCATTAGGGTGAAGACTATATATGAGCTTGATCACCATTATATTCCAATAACCAAATACATTTCATAACAAGCAGAAGATGATCCATAAAGTAATAAAAGAATGAGAGATCAGATGAGAAAGATGAGAATGGGGAAGATTGCCACTGAATTTAGCGACATGGAAATAATTTGAGTTTTGAGTAATTTTAGCTATTCTGGACTGGTGAGGTAGAATCCAGATAACTAGTGCGTTGAGAAGTTGGTACTGAGGATATTAGAGCAGTGAATATATAATATTTAATGGAGAAGTTTGGTTTTAAAGGAAAGGGCAAGTATTGGGGATTGCCTGAAGGTACAATGGGATTGAAAACACTTTATTGTTATTTATCTTGTTAGTTTTAAATATGGGAGAGCATATGTAATGGTATTCAATTTAATCTAATAGAGAGAGAGAAATTGAAGATATGGCAGCAGGAAGGGAGAATTTAAAGCAAAAGCTCCCAGATGAGGTTAAAGAGAAGGGCAGTACACAGCATATATGCAGAAATACTACCACAAATTTCGGAGAAATAAACATACTTAATTGTAGCAGGGCTAAAAGAAGAAAGGTGTGGATATTGTGCTGGATCACTAAGGGACATCTTTTTAAAAGGCAAAGAGATGGGAAGTTGGTAGTTGGTTAAATGTTTGAAAAATAGCATGACGTTTTACCAGTACTCACAAATAGAGAGCTAGGTGAGTTTTAAAATAGAGAAATTACTATATTTAAAGTTTCATTAAGGTTAATGACCATTACTTAAATAGGTGGAGAAATATCCCCAATGGAAAATTTTATCCAAAAGAACTCAGCATATTAGGACAGGCAGGGTGAAAGAGGAGGTTTGCAAGTTTTTGTCACTTTTATGTAATAAAAAAGAAAAGAGATAAAAATACCTCTAGGATATTGAGAAGAACTACTAGAATGATAAATTTCAAGAAGGAAGAAAATTAGTGGAAAAAGAGTAAAGTGGTAAAATCCATCTGTTAATTGTTTTCATAATTATCCTTGATACAATCTAAGGAAAATCCCTTAGTTTCTTCTTAATTTTTTTCATCTATCCTTGGATCATTATTCTTAATATGTATGAATTAAGGATAATCATTATATTAAGTTGCACAAATAATTCCTTTGTGTAGTTATATAGGAACCACTCTGAGTTTTAATATTATTTTGTGCAGATCTGTCTTCATTGAGCTTTCATATCCATAAATGCAATGTCATTTCATTTCATCTGCCCAAATTTACCTTTATTTTCTTGGATAATGATTTCTAATTTTCTTAACAGAAGTTGTGAACATCTCTTGCTAAATTTATTTTAATGCAATTTATAATTTTGGTTGGTAGGATAAACAATAACTTTTCTAAATTACTTTTTCTAAGTTTTTTGCTGATGTATACAAATGCAAACGAATTCTGTATCTTGCTGTTGTATGTAGCCCCCTTGTTAATAAGCTTTCTTTGTAATTCTATCAATTTTTAGATTTTCAGAATTCTCTATAGGTAAATCATGCCACTCTTATGTAATGTCAATTTGATTTCTTTTTTTCTAATCCTTATATTTAACTTTCCACTTTTACTATCCTGCAGAGGTCTCACCTTACAATGTTGAGTAGAGGAAGTGTTAATAGACTGTTTGGCTCAGACCTTAGTACTATTTTCTTATAATCCAGGCATGATATACTGAATTTCTTTACCATTTAGTTGTATTATTTTGTTTCTCTGATTATTTCTTCTATGACCTAGAAATTATTTAGAAGTAAGATACAAATATACACACACACACTGACTAGGATGTCAAATGCATTTTCATGGTATATTCACACAGGCTGTCTGTAGATTACTTTCTGAATTTTCGATGTGCACATTAATGTCACCTATAAATAATGACAAGTTTATTTCTACCTTTCCAATTATTATGCTTTACAAAAATCCCATCTTAATTTACTGCTACAATAAACACTGAATATGAGTAGCTAGAGAGCATCCTTAACTCCTTTCAGTATTCATTGGAAATTTTCTGTTACTGTTAATATTTCCGTAGAGCCTGAGAATCACTGCCTCACAAGTATGGTTCTTCCTTGCTTAGAAAGCAAACTAATCAGCATTTTTGTTTGCTTATTTAAAATGTTAAGTAGTGTTCTCTGACTTTGAGGCAAGTTACCTGAAACATCAGCTAAATACATATCCTTCAAAGTGAAATAACCAGCAGGTTACTAGACTTTGGAGGAAAGCAGCTCCCTGCACTGAGTGAAATCATAAAATTTGATAATTTAAATAGCTATTATATCATGATCATGTCAGAAAGAAATTCTAATTAGGTTGGAATAGCACATTCTGATAAAATGGAAATGGTATATATAGAACACGTCATCTTAGCAACAAAAGGTGGAGGCTCTGAGGGTCTTTATTTATGACTATTGTTTTATCCCACAGTTTTCTTTGGTACTAATAACAGGAACCATAGAAAAGCTAAGAGCACTGGATTATGTAATATCTATAATATTTGAGAGCTTTGTGGAAATAACAGTAAGTAACAATAATATAATAATAGTATAGGATCCAAAAAATGTTTGTTTTTGTGGAACAATATTTATTGAGGACAGAAATTAGACCCATAGGTCAGAAAATTGCCAATTTAATGAATGGAAAAAGCACCTATGGTAGAACTTCATCTCGGCAGGTGGAGGACAGCCTATGCTAAAGACCAGGGCAAGCAACTTGATTTTAAGAGCATCAAAATTTCAGGAAAATACCTGTATCCACAGCTTCAGTAAAGAAAGGGCCTTCATATGAAAAGAGTTGGAATCTGAGATTTGGGATTGGGGGCATATGGGTAATAAACCTGAAAATAATGAATCCCTGATTTCCATCCCCAGTGCCAAGTGATAATGGGTTCCTCCTTGATGAAGTCTGTGTAGATGCCTTCCAAGACAGTTCTTGTCATTCTCAAGATTTTCTCCCACTTCTTTCTTGGCCCCTAGCAAAGGGTTTCAGCATAGTTCAACAGTCAGAGTCTAGCCTCTGTAAAGCAAGGAAATGGTTTATTTATGAATGAAGTAATATGACCTGATAAGATAGGCCAATTGCAACATGTAAAGCATGAGCAGGAATGATCTCGAAAGTCCTGGACCAACAACAGTAGAATGTAAATCTCAATAAGGGAGAGTTTGTTGATATGGGTACAACCCCTATCTCACTTTTAATGTCCTTAAAGCCTACCCTAACACCATGCTGGAATGGAACTTGAAAGACTGGAAAGTTATGGCCCAGAATATATGAGGTAGAAATGTCAAAAACTATACTGGCAGACTTCTGAGGAAGGAATCAAATCTATATTAGAAAAACTCTCCTTTATAAGACCCAAGGACCTAGCAGATGACCATGTTCCTTGGGAAATTACAGAAGACACCCTCTTTACTGAATCAGTATGGAATTCATGTGTGAATAGGATATGTGCATCATTTACAAGCTCCTAAATTGTCATAACTGATGATAGGAGATGCTGTTAAGGAACTAGGGGATTAAAAATGATGAACAAAATAGATTTACAAAATAGCCTGGGGCAGAAACCTGACCTGTAAGTAGCTCTGTAAAGATGAGATCGTTTTGCCTAAAAACTTGTCTCAAATATTTGACAATTTAAAAATGAGATACCATCTACCACAATGTGGCATCCATTTCTTGTTATGAGTGTTTTGGTAAACTTCACAATGTTTACTACTATCCATATGTTTGGGCTTAATGAGGACTGTCAAGCTGTAGATTGGCAGTGTAGAGACTGTCAATGACAAAGTCCCTACAGAAATGTGTGCTGTGTGTATGTATGTATAAATTCATATATCAGAGTCATGAGTGTATTTTTCTTAGAGCAGAGCTAATTTTTATATAAGAATTAAGGATTTTGACCATATGTGTTAATTAACTTACTTCCTGAAACCTTTTCTTGTAAGACAGTTGATATGATCTATTTGATAAAAGAAAGCAGCTTTGTGAATTTTCCTGTGAGCTGATACATGCATAGCACTTTCCAGCTGCTTTGACCTATGGTATTAAATGGTATTACATGATCAAAGTTATCTCTCTCGAACATTGTTATGCTGAAATATTGTCTTATGTTTCTGCTATCACAAAAGTACAAAATTTAATAACTGTGTGGATTTGAAAAAAACATCTGCATGATTCTTTTTGGAGGCTTTTTTCCATTTCTTTTGTAAAAGTTTTTTTATATATGTGTTTTTCTTCTATTTACTTAATTCAGATAACTAAACCTGTATACCGATATACACTTTATTTAAGTCAAATTACTATAGTCTTAGATCCAATTTTATTGAAGTCAATAGGTGCTAAATCAAAGTGACTACATAGAGTAAATTATATTATCCAAAACAGCAGCTTTTTACATGCTTTTAATAAGATTCTTAACTTGTGTATTTGAATTGTTAATGTCCCTCTTAGACATCTCCCACATTCATGTTTTAGGAAATCCATTAGTTTCCCATATTATAAAATATTTTGGTTACAACATACAGTATGGCAATAACATACCATCATTTTCTCAGCATCTCTTGAGTTTATACCTATAATCCTATGAAAATAAAATTCTCATGAATACTCACCAATGATTTAATTGTTGATATAATAATTGTCTTTGGTTTAAAAATTCACATCACTAAATTTAATAAAATGTTGGTACTACAATTCTGTATTAATCATTGGATTCATATTATAACACAGAAAAAAATGTGCTCTAAGGCATTTTTTTTCCATTTGACTTAGAAATAATGATGCCTCTGTCCCTGCATGTCTCTCACTAAGGAAGCTCTGTATCATCAAAGTGAATCAGTTTTTCCAAAGAAAGCCCAGATATAGTACTAGTGGGCTTTACTTGATGCTGCAGAAAATAACTAGCATGTACAAATACCTATAAATTTGTTATGTTTTCAGCACTAGGGAATATAACTGGGAAGAAAAATTATCTTATTCAACAGATTTTTACTTAGCACTTTCTGTGGTCCTGATGTTACTGCTAGATAGTACAGATAATTTTCTTTTATACTTTCTATAAATTACCTGAAGATATTTTCCCGTTTTTAGAATGTACTTAGTGAGACACATGTTAATTGTAAATTAAAAGGTTAATCAAGGAAGCAGCAATGACAAAAAGTTCACTTATTAAATATAGAAACAAGTGCAAATGGGGAAAATTATATCCTTGGAAATAAACTGAGCATTGTTTTTCAATCTTGCCTAAAAAGCAACTAAATGCAGATCATTGTCAGACAAGGTGTACTAAACCTGATTCTAGTAAAGCTCTCAAAAGCCAATCTGGAGAAAAATAAATAAATAAAAGGTAACCTCCTTGTAATCAGTTATCAGATTCTCAGTTATCTTGCCACATGGAACACAGATTTTAAAAACTACCATTAAAAAATACTTTTTTTAATGATAACAAGTGGAGTCATAGATTATCTTAAACCTTATCAAAATGACCAATGCATTTCAACTCCAATAAAATATATTATCTTAGGTACATTTTTTATAAATTCTGTACTCTGGACTTACCCATAATGAGTAAGTCCCATGCTCTCAAGTATACTGATTATCACTGACAAGTATCCTAAATCACATATCTTTAAGTTTGTCTTGTCTTCTTTCCATTTGAATATTTTAAATTGATTACGACTGAATATTTTTGTGTGAATATGAACGTTAAGAATCAAATAGTAAAATGGACAAGTCATGACTCTTCTGGCCACTCTTTTGTTGTTTTACACTCTATGTGTTTTTAATAATCGTTAGATAACATTCATTCTGCACTTCCTTTATTCCACACACTGGAATGTGTGGAGGAGAAAGACTAATGACCCTCAGTGACCCTTGATTCTGTTTTTTACACCCTTGAATAATTCTCTCCCTTTCAGTGTTGGTAAGAGCTGTGACTTACATATAACCAATAGAATGTGTCAAAGACAGTGGAATGTCTCTCCTGTAATTATGTCATATTACGTAAGACTCCATCTTTCTAGTAAATATGCTCACTGCCTATTGCTGACTTTGAAGAAGCAAGTTGTCATGAGTTAAGTGATCAGGTTGGAGAAGCCTCCCTATCAACGAATTTAAGGTTTCTAGGAGTGGCATGCAGTCATCAGTAAAAAACTAAAACCCTCCAAAGGCAAAGGAATATAAATGCTGCTAACAATCTAAAGATGATTTGGGACCGTTTTTTCCCTAGTGCAGCCTCTAATAAGACCACAGCACTTGCTAACACCTGGATTGTAATCTGATGAGAACGTGCAGAGAACTCAGCTAAGCCATGGATAGACTTTGACCCACAGCAACTATAATATAATAAATGTATGCTGTTTTACTCTATGTGTGTGACAATTTATTACACAGTGACATAAAACTATTGCGTAGGTTTTCACACATTAACTTAGCCAAATTTCTAGTGACTCTATGAGTCAGTCACCTACATTTTGCTGATGAAAACACTAAGCATAAGAGAGGCTAAATAACTTGTTCAAGTTCATGGAATTAGCAAATGCAGAAGCTAATATTATAACCAAGGACTGCTATCTTTATATTCCGGACTCAACAATCTGTTTTATTCATTTGTTTAAATATTATTACTGGAAATTTGACAGACTTATTAACATAGACTATACATCCTTTTTTTACATTCAATAAATTTCACTTATAAATTTTTATTGCTATATATCCATTTATATTATGTGTTGTATATATTATATGTTATGTATTCTATATATTGTATTTTTTATTCCATGGGTTTGACTAATATAGCACAAAAATGCAAGGTTACATATTTTATATATATATATATATATATATATAAATACAAGGTTATATATATATATGTGTGTGTGTATATATATGTATATATTCCATAGGTTTGAACTAATATAGTCCAAAAGTACAAGGTTGATTTTACCATGAAGCCAAAAAAATATAATTTAATATGAATACAATTCAAATGATTTAATAAAATTAAGCATGTGGTTTTAAGTAAAAAAAACAACAACAAAAAGTAAGCTTTTTGAGCCCCTGCTCAGAATTTACACAAAATTTATTTCTGAGTGCTCTATTGGATAAAGCAAGACCAAAAGCCAATGGATGGGGAAATGGTATCCATCTTTTAATGGGAGGAGCTGCAAGTGATTTATGGTCATTTTAATCTTCCACCTGAAGAATTCTGAAGATGACTTCTGTAAGTAAGAATTAGCTAGGCATGACACTACAGGAAAAAGATGGCAGACTAGGAAGACAAGGCAGAAACCTCCTTCCAAAAACACATTAAAGAAGAAGCAAATACAACTAAACCTGTAAACAACCTGAAGACTGCAGAATAGACCACCTACACCTGAGGAAAAAGAGAAGAGGAGACCACACAGAAAAGGGTAAAGTGGCAGAGCTAAGATTAAGTGGGACCCAGGCCCTGTCCCCACCCCAACCTACAGGTGGGAGAAAGAGGAACAGAGTGGGGAGGGGTTAAGAGCCCAGGAGTGCTGCACACCTGGCCCTGGAGATCTGCTCTTTTAGCACAGCCCACATTATATTGAGTTATGGTGACTGGTGGGACTGGACACCAGGGACACTTAGAGTCCTCTGGTGGGCTGAGACTCCAGCCATTGAAGAAGACAGGCATGCTTCACCATTCCTAAGAGCTGAAACAGAGGCAGCAGTTTGAAAAACTTGCCAGTAGCCGGAGGGTGAGGGTTGGACAGAGAACTCTATTTTATAGAGAAAGGGCAGGTGGAAGACACTTTCCCAGCCCTTCCTTAGCCCAACATGTCAGAAACTCTTGGGTGCCCCAAATGCCCTATCCACCTTGGTGGCAACACAGCCCTAAGGCTCCTCCCTGAGCATACTGCTGAGAGCCAACCCATTTGACTCAGCAGCAGCAGCAGACTTACAGAAAAGTATTCAAGATCTCAGAGAAGACTTCAACAAAGAGATAGAAAACCTGAAAAAGAGCCACTCAGAGCTGAAGAATATGGTATCTGAAATGAAATATACAGTGGAAAGATTTAAGAGTAGATTAGTGCACATAGAGGAGATGATGAGTGAGATGGAAATTAGAGAACAGGAAAGCAATGAACCTGAGAAACAGAGAGAGGAAAGGATCTCTAGGAATGAAAGAATGATAAGAGAGCTATGTGAACAATCCAAAGAAAACAATATACACAAAACAGGGGTTCCAGAAGGAGAAGAGAGAGGCAAAGAGATAGAAAATTTCTATAAGGAAATAATTGTTGAAAAACATCCCCAGTCTGGGGAAGGAAATAGACACTCAGGTCATGGAAGTGCAGAGATCCCCTAACAAAAGGAACTCCAGGAAGACAACACAAAGACATATAATTATTAAAATGGCAAAGATCAAGGATAAGAAGGGTTTGCTGAGAGCAGAAAGGAGAAAAAAGATTACTTATAAAGGAAGTCCCATCAGGCTATCAGAAGACTTCTCAGCAGAAACTCTACAAATATTTGATATATTTAATGCACTGAAACAGAAGGACCTCCAACCAAGAATCCTCTACCCAGCAAAATTATCATTTAAATTTGAAGCAGGTATTAAACAATGTCCAGGTAAACAAAAGTATAAGGAATTCACCACCACTAAGCCAGCCTTACAGGATATGTTAAAGGGACTGCTGTAGATGGAAATGTCCCTAAGGCTAAATAGCTTTCACAGGTGAAAATTAACCCACAGTAAAGGTAGTAGACCAACTAATTACCAAGCAATTATGAAATTAAAACAAAAGAAGCAAAATCAACTATACACAAAATCAGGCAAGGGATACAAAAAAGTGCAGATTATGACACCTAATATGAAAAATGTGGGAGAGGAAGAAGAAGAAGGAAAAAAGAATCTTTAGATTGTATTTGAAATGGAGTAATCAGCAATTTAAGATAAGAGAATTGTATGGTAAGGAAGCTATTCTTGAACCTTTGTGAACCACAAAACTAAAGTCTACAATAAATACATACACAAAAGATTAAATTTTTAAAAAGAGAAATCCAATTGCTACACAAAAGAAAGCCATCAGTAACAAGAGAAGAGTATAAGAGAGAAAGAAAGGAATAGACAGGAGCTATAAAAAAACAGCCAGAAAACAATAAAATGGCAATAAATACATATCTATCAATAATCACCTTAAATGTAAATGGACTGAATGCACCAATCAAAAGACATAGAGTGGCAGATGGATAAAGAAGCAAGACCCATTATATACTGCCTGAAGGAGACCTATTTCAGACCCAAAGACATAAACAGACTAAAAGTGAAGAGATAGAAAAAGGTAGTTCACGCAAATAATAGGGAGAAAAAAGCAGAATTAACAGTACTTACATTAGACAAAACTGATTTCAAAGCAAATACAGTAAAAAAAGACAAGGATATTACATAATGATAAAGAGATCAGTCCAACAAGAGTATATAACCATTATAAATATCTATGTGCCCAACATAGGAGCACCCAAATATGTAAAAAAAATATATTAACAGAATTAAAGGGAGAAATACATTGCAACACATTCATTTTAGGAGACCTTAACACACCACTCAAATCAAAAGGTCAACCAGACAGAAAATAAATAAGAAAGCAGAGGTTCTCTGATACATTAGATCATATGGACTTAACAGATAATCTGAACATGCTACCCAAAAGCAGAAGGATACACATTTTTCTCAAGTGTACATAGAATATTCTCCAAAATATAATATACTAGGACACAAGAGCCTCATTAAATTTAAAAAGATTGAAATTGTATCAAGCAGCTTCTCAGAACACAATGGTATGAAACTGGAAATAAATTACACAAAGAAAACAAAATATCCCACAAACACATAGAGGCTAAACAAGATGCTTCTAAATAATAAATGGATCAATGAACAAATTTAAACAGAAATTAAGCAATACATGGACACAAATGAAAACAAGAACACAACACAAAATATGTTGGATGCAGCAAAGGCAGTTCTAAAAGGAAAAGACATACAATACAGGAAACAAGAACAATCCTAAATAAACTCTAAACTCACAATTAATGAAACTAGAAAAAGAAGAAGAAATGAAGGCCAAAGTTAGTTCAAGGAGGGTCATAATAAAGATCAGAGCAAAAATAAATAAAATTGAGAAGAATAAAACAATAGAAAAAAAATCAATGAAACCAAGAGCTGTTCTTTGAGAAGATAAACAAAATAAACCCCTAGCAAGACTTATCAAGAAAAAAGATAATGTACACACATAAACAGAATCAGAAACAAAAAAGGAATAATCACAGTGGATACCACAGAGATTCAAAGAATTATTAGAGAATACTATTAAAAGTAATATACCAAAAAATTGGACAACCTAGAAGAAATGGATAACTTCCTAGAAAACTAAAACCTTCCAAGATTAACCCAGGAAGAAACAGAAAATCAGAACAGACCAATTACCAGCAATTAAATTGAAATGGCAATCAGAAAACTCCCAAAAACAAAAATCCAGGTACAGATGGCTTCACAGCTGACTTCTACCAAACATTTAAAGAAGAGCTAATATCCATGCTTCTTAAAGTATTCCAAAAAGTACAAGAGGATGGAATACTTCCAAACTCATTCTAGAAGGCCAGCATCACTCTTATACTAAAATCAGACAAAACACCACAAACAGGAAATTATAGACCAATATCCTTGATAAATATAGGTGCAAAAATCCTCAACAAAGTATTATCAAGTCGAATTCAAAAATACATAAAAAATATCATCCATCATGACCAAGTCTGATTTATTCCAGGGATGCAAATATGGTCCAATATTTGTAAATCAATCAATATCATATACCACATTAACAAAAAGAAAGATAATAACCACATGCTCATCTCAATAGATGCTAAAAAAGCATTTGACAAAAATTCAACATCAATTCATGATAAAAACTCTCAACAAAATGGGTATAGTACCTCATCATAATAAAGGTAATATACAACACACACACAGTCAACTTTGTACTTAATACTGAAAAACTGAAAGCTTTTCCTGTAAGATCAGGAACAAGACAAGGATGTGAACTCTTACCACTTTTGTTTAACATAGTACTGTATTTCCTTAGTCACAGCAATCAGATTAACACAAAGAGATAAAAGGCATTCAAATTGGTTAGGAAGAAGTTAACTGTCACTATTTGTAGGTGACATGATGTACATAAAAAAACCTAAAAAGTACACCAAAAAAGCTATTTGAACTAATGACTAGCAGAGCAAAGTTGCAGGATCCAAAATGTGTACACAAAAATCTGTTGCATTCCTATATACTTACAACAAACTAGTAGAAAGAGGAATCAGGAAAACAACTCCATTTACAATTGCATCAAAAAGAATAAAATACTTAGGAGTAAACCTAACCAAGGAGGTGAAATACCTATACTCTGAAAATGATAAGACACTGATGAGAGAAATTAAAGAAGACACCAATAAATGGAAATCTCTCCCATGCTCATGGATAGGAAGAATTAATGTTGTCAAAATGGCCATCCTCCTAAGGCAATTTACACATTCAACAATCCCTATCAAAATACTGACAAGCATTCTTCAACGAACTAGAACAAATAGCTCTAAAATTCATATGGAACCACAAAAGACCCTGACTAGCCAAAGCAATCCTGAGGAAGAACAAAGTTGGGGAGATTACACTCCCTGAGTTCAAGCTCTACTGCAAAGCTACAGTAATCAAAATAATTTGGTACAGGCACAAGAACAGACCCATAGATCAATGGAACAGAATAGAAAGTCCAGATATAAACCCATGCATGTATGGTCAATTAATATATGACAAAAGAGCCATGAGTATACAATGGAGAAAAGACAGCCTCTTCAATAACTGGTGTTTGCAAAACTGGACAGCTACATGTAAGAGAATGAAACTGGATTACTATCTAACTCCATACACAAAAGTAAACTTGATGATAGATCAAAGACTTGAATGTAAGTCATGAAACCATAAAGCTTGTAGAAGAAAACACAGGCAAAAATCTCTTGAACAAAAGCATGAGCAATTTTTTTCTGGACACATCTCCTTGGGCAAGGGAAACTAAATAAAAAATGAACAATTTGACTACATCAAACTAAAAATCTCCTGTACAGCAAATGACACCATCAGCAGAACAAAAAGGCACTTTGGGAGTATTCTCCCTATAGTATGGGAGAATATATTCATAAACAACTCATCTGATAAGGGGTTAACATCCAATATATATATATAGAACTCATACACCTCAACTTTCACAAAACAAAAAACCCAATTAAAAAATTGGTGGAGAATCTGTACAGACACTTCTCCAAAGAAGAAATACAAATGGCCAACAGGCACATGAAAAGATGCTCCACAACACTAGTCATCAGGGATATGAAAATTAAGACCACAGTAAGATATCAACTTACACCAGTTAGAATGGCCACTGTCCAAATGACAATAAACAAGAAATGCTGGCAAGGACGTGGAGAAGCTCTCCTATGCTGTCGGTGGGAATGTAAATTGCTGCAACATCTGTGGAAAGCAGTATGGAGGTTCCTCAAAAAACTAAAAAATATAAATACCATTTGACCCAGTAATTCCAGTCTTATGAATTTACCTGAAGAAAACAAGATCCCGGATTCAAAAAGTCATATGTACCCTATGTTTACTGCTGCACTATTTGCAATAGCCAAGATATGGAATCAACCTAAGTGTCCATCAATAGATGACTATATAAAGAAGATGTGGTATATATATGCAATGGAATATTATTCAGTCATAAAAAGAAAAGAAATCCTGCATTTGCAACAACGTGGGCAGATCTAGAGGGTATTATGCCAGGTGGAGATGGCATATGATTTCACTTCTTCATGGGATATGAAAGCAAAGCAGAACAGAAGGAACAAAACAGCAGTAGATTCATGGACACTGAGGAATGATGAGTGTTTACCAAAGGGGAGAGATTGGGGTAGGTTTAGAGTGGGTGGGGAAGGGGGATATAGGGTCACAATAATTCACAATCACAATATAAGTTGATCACAGGTACTGTTGAACCACTGTGATGTACATTTGAACCAGCATAAGATTGTATATTAATGTTACTTAAAAAAAAAAAGAATTAAACAGGCAAAGAATGGATAGAGGAAGGTGGTCCTAGCCAGAATATAAAAATAAGCATATGTTATGAACATAGCTATTGAAGCTGTCTAGTCAAGAAAAAAAATGGTTCATTATCTCTCCTACATGTACTTTTTATAGAGGTTATCTTGATGCAAGTATACATTCTAACCATATTCTGAATTATTAAACAACAGAAAATGTCATGTGTGATAGCAAGTGTCAGTGTGCAAAGAAATTAATGTGAACATTTTTTCATGGAAAGGAAATTATACTACCTACATATTTATATTAGAGAAGCACATTTGTCTTATAACTTTTATCATACCTCTTTTCCATTAATTTATAAACTTATTTATAACCTCCTTATAGACCCTCTAGTAACATCCTTAATAGAGTAAGGTTTTTAATACACATTTAGTTTGCATGTAATTGAATTATTATTATTTTTTTAATTGTGGAAGAAAGATCAACTATTTTGAACAGGTTGCATTACTCAGAAATCAGACAGAATTCTAGGATGGCATCCAAAATCAGGGTTTCATGTATATGTCCTGAATAATCCCAGATACCATGAATTTGATGGATTTTACTCCTATAACTACAATATGCTATATGTCACAATGGACCTTAAGAAAGAGAGATTATCCAAGTGGACCTGACCTAATTACATGAGCCCTTCAACTATGGCTTTAGAGGTCAGAAATAAAGGAAGTCAAAGATACCAATCATGAGAGGAACTCAATGCAAGAAAAATTATTCTGGCTTTGAAGATTAAGTGGGCAATCTCTCATCCTGTGAAGAAACTGAATCAAGGAGCTAAATTCTGTCAACAATCTAAAAAGACTTGAAAGAAAACCCTAGCTCCAGGTGGGATGGTACCCGCAGCACCTTGATTTCCACCTTATGAAACCCTGAGCAAGAAACCCTAGTACACCATGCTCAATGGACTGTGAGTTAATAAACTGGTGGTAATTCGTTAACAGCAGCAATAGAAAAAGAATGTATTTAGAAAGGAATTAATATCACCAAGGAAGAAATTCACTGAGCTATCATTCTTTATTATTATTCCATATTCTATGTAAAATAATAATAGATTTTTTAGACAAAAGTTTAGCTAAATGATATTAGGTCTATTTCCTACATAACACCTTGTCAATACTTGTTGGCTGCAAGGCAGAACATCTGGCTTCTGGCTTCCTAAATGATAAAATCAGCTACTCTTAAAAAGTTAAAATATTAAAATATTAATTTAAGAAGTCTTTGTACAGATGTTAGTATCGATAAAATGGTTTTTGCTCTCCTAATTCATTTAGTTTACACAATATTAACATGTATCACTTTAAATTATGTATGTGAACATTTGTGTTTCCAATAGTTATCAATCATTCACAGGATGAATATAAATAATAATTTCACAATGCATCCATTTCGTCTGCAGAGCAAAGAGGTAAAATCAAATATAAGCTGCATGACTAAAAGGTTTCCAAACTGAAAATACCGCTAAATATTTACACATCTTTGAGCAGAACGTGTTTCTTTCCCAGAGCAACTCTTGATCTGCATAGGACTTTCTTCAATAAACAATTTCACATTAAACTCAATTCAATTCATGATTTCATCACATTGAAAACTTACCCTCTTCACTGAACTGGAATTTGCATTCTCACATTTTCCCTAAGATTTAAATTTTAGCCCCCAAATAAAAACTGTATTTTATTTATATATATGAAGTAAGTTCAACCCTAATGTGGTTATATTGATTTACAGTGTTAAAATAATGTTCCATATAGTACCTCACTGCCATCATAACTTCATATTATGTGATACTTTATATGATAATTTCCTTATAATTATTTGTAATACATTATTTATTTGCTATGTTTAAAAATATGATGAGAAATGAAAACTTTTATAATGTCTGCTGCTTTACTCACATTTTACATCAGAGATTTTATTCCTTCTGTTAAAAAGATGAAGGTTTCTGCCTTAGCTTACATACAAGAGGAAGATGACAATAAAACAGTAAACTAATAAGAACAATATAATTCCAGACAGTGAAGAATACTATACAAAGGACGAAGAAAGAGAAATTTAGAGAGGAGATATGTGTGGGCTGTTTTAGCTTGGATGATCAGGAAAAGATGAGAGACCAAAGTTATGATAAAGAGAGGCAAGCAAAGAAGACGGAGAAGAGCCTTAGAAGCTCACATTACAACATACATAAAGAGCCCGAGCAGGGACAAGCTCAGAATACTTGAGAAATAGGAAAAAAGACCAAAAAACCTAGGGTATTGTGAAAAAGGGAAAGACTATTTTGAGATGAAGTCAAACATGTAGATAACACACATCATGACTGCCTTTGAAAAAAGAGACTTTATGTGTGACAGTGAATCACTTATAGAGAGGAGATCTGGTTTATATACACTTTATAATGCTCACTTGGGCTGCTGTATACAGAAGAGATTCAAGGGAAAAAAGTGGAAGAAACGAGATTAGGAAGCTGTTGATGGATTCAGAGGAATAGATTCCATGTAGCATAATCATAAAAAACAAAGATTTTATAATTTGTTAGAGAAACTAGAATGGTAAGACATGATTGGATTTGAGATATATTTTGAAGATAGAGTTTCAGATGAGGGTCATGTTGATAGCTTGAGGGCAGGTGCTCAGCATAAGAGAAATAAAGGAAGACTACCCAAACAGTAGACCCTGAAAAAGGATCTGGATAGTTTTTGGGTTTTAATTAAATTAAAAGGATTTACAATAGTTTTGGGGTTAATTAATCTCAGGTTAAACATGTGTAAAAGAGTGAGGACTGTGAGACAAAGAAGGAAGTCATCTGATGCATTCTGAGCAGGAGTTTGGGGTTCAATATTTGGGGATGTTGAGATGGAAAAGACAGGAGAGGCACAGATTTGCAGAGAGGGTAAGTGAAACTTCCAATTTTGAACACTTTAACTAGGAGGTATATTAAGTCAGTAATTAGGAATATGGTTCTGGTGCTGCATATGGAGATCAAAATTAAAATATAAATTCAGATGTTATTAGTTTATCAGTGATATTTAAAGTTATAGAGCTGGATGTGATCAACTATGGAGAGAAATACAGAGAAAAGAAACATCACCACAAGATTAAGACAATGAGAGATTACAAGTTATGGACCTGTGGAGAATCTAAAAAGGGAGATTTCAACATCAGTGAAATCAGGAGAAACTTAGGCATGACTCAGAAGCTACACAAAACTTTATAGTAAGATACCTGCTGAAATGCCCTGACAGAGTGTACTCAGTTGACTACACTCCCACAAAAGCTTTATTTCTCACATTCTTTTTTTTTTGCTATCATTAATAGACAATTACATAAGCAACATTATGGTTACTAGATTCCCCCCATTATCAAGTCCCCACCACATACCCCATTACAGTCACTGTCCATCAGCATAGTGAGATGCTGTAGAATCACTATTTGTCTTCTCTATTGTACAGCTTTCCCCATGCCCCCTCACCCCACTACATTATGTGTCCTAATAGTAATGCCACTTTCCACTTTATCCCTCCTCCCCAGTCCCTTTCCCTTTGGTAACTGTTAGCTCATTCTTGGGTTCTGTGAGTCTGCTGCTGTTTTGTTCCTGCAGTTTTTTTCTTTGTTCTTATACTCCACATATGAGTGAAATCATTTAGTACTTGTCTTCCTCTGCTTGGCTTATTTCACTGAACATAATACCCTCTAGCCCCATCCATGTTGTTGCAAATGGTAGGATTTGTTTTCTTCTTATGGCTGAATAATATTCCATTGTGTATATGTACCACATCTTCTTTATCCATTCATCTACTGATGGACACTTAGGTTGCTTCCATTTCTTGGCTGTTGTCCATAGTGCTGCTACAAACATAGGGGTGCATATGTCTTTTTCAAACTGGGCTGCTGCATTCTTAGGGTAAATTCCTAGGAGTGAAATTCCTGGGTCAAATGATATTTGTATTTTCAGTTTTTGAGGAACCTCTATACTGCCTTCCACAATGGTTGAACTAATTTACATTCCCACCAGCAGTGCAGGAGGGTTCCCCTTTTTACACATCATCACCAATATTTCTTGTTGTTTGTCTTTTGGATGGTAGTGATCCCTACTGATGTGAGGGAATATCTCATTGTAGTTTTAATTTGCATTTCTCTGATGATTAGCAATGTGGAGCATCTTTTCATGTGCCTGTTGGCCATCTGAATTTCTTCTTTGGAGAAGTGTCTGTTCAGCTCCTCTGCCCATTTTTTAGTTGGATTATTTGCTTTTTGTTTGTTGAAGTGCATGAGCTCTTTATATATTTTGGATGTCAAGCCTTTATCGGATCTGTCATTTATGAATATATTCTCCCATGCTGTAGGAAGCCTTCTGTTCTATTAATGGTGTCCATTGCTGTATAGAAGCTTTTCACCTTGATATAGTCCCACTTGTTCATTTTTGCTTTTGTTTCCCTTGCCCAGGGAGAGATGTTCATGAAGAAGTTGCTCATGTTTAGGTCCAAGAGATTTTTGCCTATGTTTTTTTCTTAGAGTTTTATGGTTTTAGGGTTTACATTCAGGTCTTTGATCCATTTCGAATTCACTTTTGTGTAGGGGGTTAGACAATGATCCAGTTTCATTTTCTTACATGCAGCTGTCCAGTTTTTTCAAGACCAGCTGTTGAAGAGACTGTCATTTCCCCATTGTATGTCCATAGCTCCTTTATCATATATTAATTGACCATATATGTTTGGGTTAATATCTAGACTCCCTATTCTGTTCCACTGGTCTGTGGCTCTGTTCTTGTGCCAGTACCAAATTGTCTTGATTGCACTGGCTTTGTAGGAAAGCTTGAAGTTGGGAAGCAAGATCACCCCTGCTTTACTCTTCCTTCTCAGGATTACTTTGGCTATTTGGGGTCTTTTGTGGTTCCATATGAATTTTAGAACTACTTCTCTTGTTAATTGAAGAATGCTATTGGTATTTTGAAAGGGATTGCATCAAATCTGTATATTGCTTTAGGCAGGATGGCCATTTTAACAATATTAATTCTTCCTAGCCAAGAGCATGGGATGAGTTTCCATTTGGTAGTGTCTTCTTAAATTTCTCTCAAGAGTATCCTGTAGTTTTCAGGGTATAGGTCTTTCACTTCCTTGGTTAGGTTTATTCCTAGATATTTTATTCTTTTTGATGCAATTGTGAATGGAATTGTTTTCCTGATTCCTCTTTCTATTAGTTCATTGTTAGTGTATAGGAAAGCCACAGATTTCTGTGTGTTAATTTTGTATCCTGCAACTTTGCTGTATTCCAATATCAGTTCTAGTAGTTTTGGAGTGGAGTCTTTAGGGTTTTTGATGTACAATATCATCTCATCTGCAAATAGTGACAGTTTAACTTCTTCTTTACCAATTTGGATTCCTTATATTTCTTTGTTTTGTCTAATTGCCATGGCTAGGACCTCCAGTACTATGTTGAATAACAGTGGGGAGAGTGGGTATCCCTGTCTTGTTCCTGATCTCAGAGGAAAAACTTTCAGCTTCTCGCTGTTCAGTATGATGTTGGCTGTGGGTTTATCATATATGGCCTTTATTATGTTGAGGTACTTGCCCTCTATACCCATTTTGTTGAGAATTTTTATCATGAATGGATGTTGAATTTTTTCAGATGCTTTTTCAGCGTCTATGGAGATGATCATGTCATTTTTGTCCTTCCTTTTGATGATGTGGTGGATGATGTTGATGGATTTTCGAATGTTGTCCCATCTTTGCATCCCCAGGATGAATCCGACTTGGTCATGGTGTATGATCTTTTTGATGTATTTTTGAATTCGGTTTGCTAATATTTTGTTGAGTATTTTTGCATCTACATTCATCAGGGATATTGTTCTGTAATTTTCTTTTTTGGTGGGGTCTTTGCCTGGTTTGGTATTAGGGTGATGTTGGCTTCATAGAGTGAGTTTGGGAGTATCCCCTCCTCTTCTATTTTTTGGAAAACTTTAAGGAGAATGGGTATTATGTCTTCTCTGTATGTCTGATAAAATTCCGAGGTAAATCCATCTGGCCTGAGGGTTTTGTTCTTGGGTAGTTTTTTGATTACCACTTCAATTTCTTTCCTGGTAATTGGTTTGTTTAGATTTTGTGTTTCTTTCCTGGTCACTCTTGGAAGGTTGTATTTTTCTAGGAAGTTGACCATTTCTTCAAGATTTTCCAGCTTCTTAGCATATAGGTTTTCATAGTAGTCTCTAATAATTCTTTGTATTTCTGTGTGGTTTGTCATGATGTTTCCTTTCTCGTTTCTGATTCTTTTGATGTGCATTGGTTCTCTTTTTCTCTTAATAAGTCTGGATAGAGTCTTATCTATTTTATTTATTTTCTTGAAGAACCAGCTCTTGGTTTCATTGATTTTTTCTATTGTTTTATTCTTCTCAATTTTATTTATTTCTTCTCTGATCTTTATTATGTCCATCCTTCTGCTGACTTTAGGTCTCACTTGTTCTTCTTTTTCCAATTTCGATAATTGTGATGTTAGACTATTCATTTGGGATTGTTCTTCCTTCTTTAAGTGTGCCTGGATTGCTATATATTCTCCTCTTAGAACTGCTTTCACTGCATCCCACAGAAGTTGGGGCTTTGTGTTGTTGTTGTCATTTGTTTTCATATATTGCTTGGTCTCAATTTTAATTTGGTCATTGATCCATTGATTATTTAGGAGCATGTTGTTAAGCCTCCTTGTGTTTGTGGACCTTTTTGCTTTCTTTGTACAATTTATTTCTAGTTTTATACCTTTGTGGTCTGAAAAGTTGGTAGAATTTCAATCTTTTTTTTTAACTTGCTGAGACTCTTTTTGTGGCCTAGTATATGGTCTATTCTGGAGAATGTTCCATGTGCACTTGAGAAGAATGTGTATCCTGTTGCTTTTGGATGTAGAGTTCTATAGATGTCTATTAGGTCCATCTTTTTTAGTGTGTAGTTCAGTGTCTCTGTGTTCTTACTTATTTTCTGTCTGGTGGATATATCCTTTGGAGTGAGTGGTGTGTTGAAGTCTCCTAAAATGAATGCATTGCATTCTATTTCCTCCTTTAGTTCTGTTAGTATTTGTTTCACATATGCTGGTGCTCCTGTGTTGGGTGCATATATATTTATAACGGTTATATCCTCTTGTTGGACTGAGTCCTTTATCATTATGTAATATCCTTCTTTATCTTTTGTTACTTTCTTTGTTTTGAAGTTTGTGTTGTCTGTTACTAGTACTGCAACACCTGCTTTTTTCTCCTTTTTGTTTGCATGAAATAGCTTTTTCCATCCCTTGACTTTTAGTCTGTGCTTGTCTTTGGGTTTGTTGTGAGTCTCTTGTAAGCAGCATGTAGCTGGGTCTTGCTTTTTTATCCATTCTATTACTCTGTGTCTTTTGATTGGTGCATTCAGTTCATTTACATTTAGGGTGATTATTGAAAGATGTGTACTTATTGCCATTGCAGGCTTTAGATTTGTGGTTACCGAAGGTCCAAGGTTAGCTTCTTTAGTATCTTACTGCCTAACTTAACTCACTTATTGAGCTATTATAGACACTGTCTGGTGATTCTTTATTTCTCTCCCTTCTTATTCCTCCTCCTCCATTCTTTATATGTTGGGTGTTTTATTCTGTGCTCTTTTGTGTTTCCTTTAACTGCTTTTGTGGGTAGTTGATATTATTTTTTGCCTTTACTTAGTACTTGGTTGGTCTGCTTTCTTTGCTGTGATTTTATTTTCTCTGGTGACATCTGTTTAGCTGTAGCATTGCTCCCGTCTTGAGTACTCCCTCCAAAATACCCTGTACAGGTGGTTTGTGGGAGGTAAATTCCCTCAACTTTTGCTTGTCTGAGAATTGTTTAATCCCTCCTTCATATTTAAATGATAATCGTGCTGGATACAGTATTCTTGGTTCAAGGCCCTTCTGTTTCATTGCATTAAATATATCATGCCATTCTCTTCTGACCTGTATGGTTTCTGTTGAGAAGTCTGATAATAGCCTGATGGATTTTCCTTTGTAGATAACCTTTTTCCTCTCTCTAGCTGCCTTTAAAACTCTGTCCTTGTCCTTTTTCTTTGCAATTTTAATTATTATGTGTCTTGGTGTTGTCCTCCTTAGGTCCCTTCAGTTGGGAGTTCTGTGTACTTCCGTGGTCTGGGCGATTATTTCGTCCCCCAGTTTGGGGAAGTTTTCAGCAATGATTTCTTCAAAGATACTTTCTATCCCTTTTCTCTCTTCTTCTTCTTCTGGTACCCCTATATATGTGGTTATTGTTCCCTTTGGATTGGTCACACAGTTCTCTTAATATTGTTTCATTCCTGGATATCCTTTTATCTCTCTGTGCATCAGCGTCTATGCGTTCTTGCTCTCTGGTTTCTATTCTATCAATGGCCTCTTGCATCTTATCCATTCTGCTTTTAAATCCTTCCAGAGATTGTTTTATTTCTGTAGTCTCCCTCCCTACTTTGTCCGTTAACTCTTGTATTTTTCTCTGCAGCTCTATCAGCATGGTTATGACTTTTATTTTGAATTCTTTTTCAGAAAAATTGGTTAGGTCTATCTCTCCAAGCTTCTCAGAGGTTGTCTCTGTGATTTTGGTCTGGATCAAATTCTTCTGCCTTTTCATGGTGATAGAGGTAGTTGGGGGTGCTGGCATGTGTATCAGCTGGGAGAACGTCCCTTCTTTCTAGTTTGTGACCTTCATCTTCTGGAAGAACAGCAACCCCTAGCAGCTTGTGCTGGGCAGCTGCACGCAGACAGGGTCTCTGATTCTTGCCCAGCCGCTGTGAAAGAAGCTCTGCCCTGCTGCTGTAGGCGTGGCTGGCCTCAGGCTGCTGCTCCACTATGGCAGGCCGGGCCAGAGGGGTAACGGGCAGGAGCCTGTTTACCGCTGTGAGGGGCCTTAGAGCTGCTCTGCTGCCCAGGGGGTTAGGGCACCCAGAGTTCCCCCAGATTCCCAGCAAATGTGCTGAGTGTCCCAGGACGCTTCTGTCCAGCTGTGGGGTCCCTGTACCTTTAAGACTTTCAAAAAGCACTCACTTTTCTTTTGTCCCAGGGGTGCCAGCTGCGGGACCCACTCGCAGGTTTTACTGTCCCATTTCCCTAGTATCCAGCACCCCATGCACTGTGTCTGCTCTCCCAGTGCAGATGGCTAGGGCTGGGTGTTTAGCAGTCCTGGGCTCCCTCTCTTTTCCCGCTCCAACTCCTCTCCTCCCGCTGGGAGCTGGGGTGAGGGATGCGACCCAGGCTGGGGCTTGTATCTTACCCCGTTCGCTAGGTGCTGGGTTCTCGCAGGTGTGGATGTCGTCTGGCTGTTGTCCTTTGTCTTCTCATCTCTCTTTTAGGAATAGTTGTATTTGTTGTATTTTCAAATGTATATATGGTTTTGGGAGGAGATTTCCGTGGCTCTACTCACGCTGGCATCTTGGCTTCTCCTCAGGTCCTCACCTTTTTTTCTTTTTATGATTTTTAAAGTGTTGGCTTTTCTTTTGTCCTAGGGGAGCCAGCTTGGGAACCCGCCTGCAGTCTCTGTCTTGGATTTTACTTTATTTTTTCTCTAATATCCAGTACCCCATGCAGTGTGTGTCTGTGTTCCTGGTGCAGATTACAAGGGCTGGTTATTTAGCAGCCCTGTGCTTCCACTCCCTCCCCACTCTGACTCCTTTCCTCCCGCTGGTGAGTTCCTGTCAGGGGAGCACTCGGGTCCCGTCGGGTCACGGCTTTGTATCTTATCCCCTTCTTGAGATGCTGAGTTCTCACACACATAGATGTAGTCTGGCTGTTGTACTGTATCTTCTGGTTTCTCTTTTAGGAATAGTTGTATTTGCTGTATTTTCAAAAATATATACATTTTGGGGAGGAGATTTCTGCCGCCTTACTCATGTCACCATCTTGAGCACCTCCCTCTTTCTCACATTGTATACCCTTGCTTTGTGTTCTTTTCCTTCCTAGTATACTTTAATACCTGAGATTACAAATTAACTTTAGGGTGTAAGTGGATTTCAGGTGATTGTTAATGATGTGAAAGGCCTAGGTGAATGAGATAAATAACAATGGAATCCATGGTGGAATTAGTTTTGATGGTCTTTTAAGGATGATAAGTTTGAATTTCAGTCATAGAACTTGGTGGTTTTGTAAGCACTTTGTAGTGGTGACACAGACAATGGATTCAGTCACAGTCGCAAGTGGAGGGGTTATCTGCAGGCCTAGATCTAAGTGCAGGTTTATAGGCCTATTATGTGTGTATGAGTGTACAATAGAGAAATTGTTAAATTCTCCTTATTTTAGGGTTTATACCTTAGGTTCCTAATTTTCATTGAGAAGAGTCAATCAATACATGTAAAAATATCAATCATAATGGAAAATACAGACCCTAAAACTTTAGTAATATGGTATCTATACAAGGGCCTCACCTCCCCAACACACGTGGCTTAGCCTAAACATCATTAATATTCATTCAGATGTATTTCAGAGATGATTCTCTAAACAAGTCTTAGCATATTTAAAACTTCATATTTTCATACAAATCACATGAATATGTATTTTGTTGTTTTCCTCCTACTTTAGAATAATCCTTATTTTAGGTAGAGTAACAGATACAATGTTTTCTGACATAATGAGAAACGTGATGCTTGAATTGAATTAAAAAGGTAGCATTTGGGTTGCAGATATGAGACACAGAGTTGCCATATATGCCATTTTCCTTTCAGATAATAAATCAGAAAGCTTTTTTATTGTTTGAAGGAGTGTTCTTAAGGATAATTCACAATTTTCTGGTGTAGGAACTCCCAATATCCTATTATCAGTGTGACTTCATTTTTATTTATTTAGTTTGATGTAAAAGAATTACTTCTTCTGAAGTATGTTCCTAAGCACCTTTATACCCCAGTTTCTATTAGTAAATTCTGCAATTGCATCAATCCCTGCTTAGTATCCAGGATTCACACTGATTTTGCTCACATGTAGAGAAGTGCATTTGATCTGTTGGGGCTTAGATAGGCTTATTTTTCCTTAACACTTTATTTACTCAAATATTGACTAATACTTTCTGAGCAGAAAATGAGCTTGTATTCTTAATTTTCATTTCCAAAGCACTTCTATGTTATTATTCATTTTAAAATAAAGTAGATGAAAATATATTAATGTTAATGAGAAAAGAAAAATGTGTTTACAGGTTTTTGGTATCTAAGTATATACAAAAAATGTATCTTTTAATGTTTAAATAACACACCTGAAATTCTGCAAAATATTCAAATGCCACTTTAAATAATTCAATTCAATAAAACTTGTACTATTCACTGTGTAATAAAAATTAAAATGCTAAAAATGAGGTATTGTTTGAGGTTGGAGCTCATTTCAGACAAATTAAGATTTAAGTGTTCAACAGTGTCTACAAGGCAAGAAAACACTAGAAATAGGAAGCCGACAGAAATATGAGGTAGGAAGCTATAATCATGCTTTTTTCATTTAAAAAAGGCACAAATTAGTTGCTAGACAATCAGTCACTTTTGAAGGAACAGAGCTCTGGGATTTAGAAGTCAGAAGACTCAAGGAAACGAACTATCAGAAATATGGAGTCAAGGGTACAAAACATTAAAGCAAACTTTATATTGTGGAGTTATGACAGGAAATGATTCTACAATGTGCCCTTCCTTAATGATGAATGAAGCTGTGGCCATCTTTTATTAAATACATATAAATATCTATTATATAATATAATATAGTATTAGATACCTCTGCTCTTGCACCAAGTAACTTTAGTCCCACATTCTTCGCCTTCTTTCACAGATGATCAGAATTAGATTGTTGTCAACAGCCAGAATAATGAGTTCCTCAGCAAATTTTTTTCATAACTATTTCAGGTGAAAAAATACCAACCCTTTCCCTGTCAAAAAAAAAAAACCTTCCACAAAACAATAAACATGTCCATGATTCAAATTATATTTGGTTGAAATAAAAGTGATGGTTTTCTCTGGAACTCCAATGTATGTTTTAGCAAACACTTGTTCACACCAGTTTGCACTGATAAACTAAAGGAGGACATTTCTACCACATTTATGTTAACCAGTCTCTCCTCACAAACAGAAGCTTCTTTTTATATTGCCTTTTCTCTGACATCTTTCTAATTGTTATCCTTGATATACAGCAACCAAAACTTGACTACATGCAGTATTCCAGTAGAACAGGCACATGGTTTAGGAGAATAAATATGCAAGCTGTTGTGTGTGTAACCCTCTTTGTGACAAAGTCCTTCGTTTGTCAGCCATTTTGGCCACAACAGTACATTGGAATGCTGCCTTCAGAAAAAAATTAAAAAGCAATTAAAACATTTTAAAATAAAACAATGTCTCCTTTATTTTTAATCTTATAGGTTTGTTACTCATAACCCAGTGCCCATCAATATCCAGATATAGCATACTCCTGACATTTTTCATCTATAGCACTGTTCCTTCCCTAGAAATTCTGTAAATATTTCTCAATTGCACTATATCATTTCTAAATCTTATGAGCATTTCTCTAAAAGCAAATGGTGTAACAGTAAATCACAACCCTCTGATCCAATCAATGCTTTTTAGGATTCTGTTAAATTTATTCTTATTTGGAATTTGTCTTATAGAAAATAAGATCTACTTCTTAGAGGAAATATAGAGTTGCTAGTAGCTATCAAGAGCATAGATTTTTCTCTCCAGGCTTCAAGCTATGTCCACCATTAGTCAGTGTCAAGTAAAAAGCTTTAATATAAGATATAGGAAAAAAGGGAATTTGGTGCTTTATTGCTGAACAAATACATAAATGGGCAAATATATAATTCCTTACATATTCTATTTTCCAATATCACTCTTAGCCACTGAACCCTAATATGAGATTTAACTAGCAAGTTAAGAATTTGCCTACTATCATCTCTAAACCAGTCACAGTTTAAGGAACTAAGCTAAATAAAGTTACTCAATTCTCCAATCTAAGAGGATTAAGGAAGGAAAAATATACAGGTATCATTACATTATATAGACATAGAGACAGAGATAGAGAAGATAGACCTAGATCTGTATGTATGTATGTATGTATGTATGTGTCTGTATATATACATATAGCTGGGCTACTATAACAAAATGCTGTAGCATAGACTGGGAGTTTAAGCAACAGAAATGTAGTTTCTTCACAGTTCTGGAGGCTTGCAGTTCAGTGTAAACATGCTGTCAAGATCCGTTTCTGGTGAGACCTTTCTTCCTGGCTTGCAGATAACCACCTTCTTGCTATATCCTTACATGACCTTTCCTGGGAGTATATCTTGCTGGGAGTGTATTTCTTCTTCTTAGAAGGACACCAGCACTATGGGATTAAGGTCTCACACTTATGACCTCACTTAACCTCTGTTATCTCTTTATAGGCCCTATCTCCAAATACTATTGTATTGTGTGTGTGTGTGTGTGTGTGTGTGTGTGTGTGTGTGTTTTCTCCTGGTCTGTTGCTGGGCAAAGGAAGGTAGAAAGGTAATATACAAATTTTAATAAAATCCGAGAAACAGCAAATTTTCAATCCATCCCCACTTTGATCATCACTGATCTCCTAAGTCCCTTTATTGCCATGACACTAATTGGGATAAGAAACCATCGTAATCAGCACAGTTGGGACACGTTATCATTTGATTTAGACCTTACTCCAATTATGTGTAAACTTCATTACTGTATTCTGTAAAAGCCCTAGAGAACCAAAGTCTGTACTGGAATTTAGTAGTTTTGCTAATTGGCAAGGGTAGTTCATCAAGCCTTTTCTAATTCTGCCACAGAAGAATAATATCTTGGCACATGAATTTAAAAAGTTAGAGTTGAAAGCCTGTAGCTTTAATTTTATGGAAATGTCTATGATTTTTTAATATTGAAAGCAGATTTATTTTTTACTGATAAAATGGTAATTTTAAGAAAGATGGCTTTTTGTAGTTTAAAAATAGAACAATCAATAAAAATTCAACCTATTGCTCAAAAAGAAAGTGATATAAGGAATATTAATTATATTAGTTTAAATAATTTCTAATATATGTTGAAGTCAATCTGTTCTCAATGTGATTGTTTTATTGTTTTTAAGTAATGAATTCCAATATCAAATTACACAATGCTTCTCTGAAAGTAGGGTAAAAGGTCCATCCCTATCAACTACATGCTGTTATCTTAAAACCCCAAGTTGACTTTTTACAACATAACATACACTATGCTATTGAGACTAGCAAGGCATTTATTTAGACCCAATTGATTTTTCACTTTAGAGTGGCAGGCTCATATGTTGTCCATATTTGAACATGAACAGTAAGGTACAAGCCCTCTGACCCATAAGAATTTAAGTAATGTCAAATGAATGAATACTCAGAAAAAGATTTCCCATTTATGCTAACACACCATTTTGTTAATTTTTTATTGGGGAGTTTGACATATTACATTCCATTTATTCTCTTTTTATATCCCTTACACTCTATGTTGTTTGAGAGCAGGTAGGATGTTTTTTTTATCTATTATTTTGCTACTAATTCAGAGATTGGCATGCCGTAGGTTCTTAATTCTTGACTGAAAAATTAACAGAAAGAAATAATAAATTTTACTAGCATCTTTTTTGTCCCCTCTTAAACTCATAAAATGCTTATCTGGAAATCATTTTGTCTCCTTAAAATCCATAAAATCCTCACATTCAAATTAAATACAAAGATGAAAACTTTGAAGGTTCAGTATTTATTTGCTTTTCCCTTCATGGTTCAATGTGAAAATCAGTGTGATCTAAATTCATCCAACCTCTTTTTAATTACGTCTGTGGTGCATCCCAGATGCTCTTGCCTTTCAAGTGATGTTTGCAGAAAGAAGTCACCTTAGATATTAGTTGCTATCAGTGTTAAATAGTTACAATGGTTAAGGAAAGAAGTGCATGATACCATCATGTGAATGAATATTCATCCATCAGGCAATAGTGTATGTCACAGATACTACAGTTTTCACTTGGTTAAAAGTAATAATGCCAGTACATTTGTCTTTTAGAAGCTCTTGTATAGATTTTCAATTTTCCAAACCCAACCTTTATATAGAATTGGAGGTTGGAATTATAAAAATCTTCACAGTTTCTTTTTTTCAATGGTTTTTGTATAGGAAATCTTTCGTGAAACCAGAGAAGTAGAACAGTATTGATTGAAGTGTGTAGGCAGGAATCAATCCCTAAAACCTAACTTTGCATCTCATTTTAGCTCTCTTGACCCTCCATTGGTTACTCTCCTGTCACTCTGGATAAAAGCAGACATCTTCTCTGGATATTTTATGTTTGAAGAAAACTGAGGCCCAGTGACATGCAGATAAGCATAGAACTGAGACTGAAATAAAGTCTCCTGATATATCTGGTGATATGTATGTCTAAGGTACAATCTATGAATAGTCATGTAAACAGGTATTAACTTTCAAGCCAACAGCATTGGTCTGAAGCTCCATATTAATATCATTCTCCCTTGTTCACTCAAACAACATTGCTACAACACCAAAAAAAACAAAGAAAATCATTGAGGGACAAATTTAATTGTCTGATAGGATACCCTAAAACTATTGCACACCAATAAAATATCAGATATGGTCCTGATAAAAATAAATTAACTTACATATGTTCAGTACTCTACACTTCAAAACAACACAAAACCATTACAGTATTTAACTTCCTTCTTCTCATAGTAATTTTGAGAGTCTGTTACAATTATACCACATTATACAAAAGACATTCTTCTTTGTATGCACAAACACACATTCATACACAGAGCAGTGGAATCTCCTAGAAACTTTTTCTTGATCTCACTAATCTCAAGAATACAATTTCAATTAGGCAAGCTGAGAAAGTTCTGGATATCTGCTGTACAACACGCCCATAGCTACCAATACCACATTGTACACTTAAAAATTTGTTGAGATTTTATTAAGAAATTTGTTAATCTCATGTTGTGTTCTTACCACAGCAAAAAATATAAGGTGGGAAAAAAAATTAATTGATTTACTTAATACTTTCTACTGGAGAATACAGACTATGAGTAAAGATTGTGTTTTTGATCAAAAAGCAAATTGAACTTTAATTATTCTTACGTGCTATGTTCTCATTTCAAAAAGTAACTCCTTATTGGTACCAATATGTGGGGAATGTTTAAACTTCTTTAAATTTATTTCTGTCCTGAGAATAATCTATTAAGTTAGCATAAGTTTGTCAGGAGAAAAAATAATAAACCATTTCTGCTTACCTTATGTATATATAGTCACTCATTCTGAATTCTGGTATTTTAAACAAATTTATGGAATCATAAGTATATGTAGTTCCTCTTTATATACTTGCCATTCCTACCAAAATTCTTTTTGACAATATTTTTTATTATATATGTGCTACAGAGAAGAGAAATTGATAACCTTCTCTTTATTGTGGCATCTAATAATAGTCTTGCTTTGAACATCAGTATTATAGTGTGATTTTAGAGGCAATTGCCCCTGTGGCTGACAAAACTAGCAGCATAGAGTGACTGGGGCAATTAACACAGACAAGTTTATTAGGAAGCAAAATTGGCATAGAAAGTTCAAAGAATGAGATCTATTTCACTTATGAAGTAGAACTTTTTGTGACATTTGTCTAAATTCATTTTCATTAAAAACAGGTAAATGGATATTATTAAGACTAAATAAATAGCTACAAACTATAGGGAAAATTAGAGTTTTTGAATTAAATTAGAGAAAAGGTGGAGGAAGGATAACATGACTTGTTCTCTCTTCTAGGGAGATCATGCAGTTGGTATGTATGACCATGCTTTAGGTTAAACTAAATGTTCACAAGGCAGCTTAACTCAGAGCAACAAATACATGATTTCAGGATTTCTGGAGAGTTCTAATGGTCTCCTTATTGTATTATTGACATTTGACCCATGACATTCACACTTTAAGTACTTTGCAAAATGCAGTGCCCTTCAGATAGCTCTCTAAACTGTGATCAGTTAGGTAATACTTAGGGTGTTTTAAGAGATAGTATACAGATATTCCTGTAAGGAGTAGGAAAGGGAGAATTAGATTTCAAAGGTAGGGGTAAGAGAATATTGAAGGTATCAAAAGTTTAACTAAATATTCTAAATTCTGTCTAAACTTGACACCAGTCAGTATAATGGAACTCCTTTCTCCTGGCTTAATAAACTCATAATTACTATAGCCATCTGTGGGAAGCTATATATGAAGCATACCTATTAAACCTGTCAGATGTAATAATCTTACATGCACACATACACACACACACCTGCTTTGATTTTCTGTTAAATTCACATTGTAGTTTTGTCAAGCAACTCACCTAGCCACCTTCTGTCTTTAAAAGCGCCTCTGACTTCTTGTTCTATGATTCATATTTAACATTTGTACAATTACATCATTTTTCTGTCCACTGATTATCTATCCAGTGGTCCTACTTACCAAAAATGATTCTGCTTCCTAGAGGACTGCCAAAATCTGCCATACTGATCTCTTCAACCTACCCTCCGTGTCTTTTCGCCCTCCTTCCCTTTGTTCTGTCTCTGTCCCCTCACTATCTCATGCCTCTTCCTCAATTGTTTCTTCTTCAGAATCTTTTTGATTCTCTTCCCCATATTTTATAACTAAATTTCATTTTAAGATATTTGTGTCCTGTTTCAACTGAGTGTTGTAAAGGAGGTCAGCATAGAGAAGAAATCTAAAAGAAAGGGAAGGAATGTGGGTATTGTTTCCTAATAATATATAATAGGCTTTATTATGGAATTATAAAAATACCATACAGAGATAAGGAAATGTTAAATACGTTTTTGGATTTTTTTGTTTTGTTTGTTTTTTGTATTGTTTTTAGATGTGAGTCAAAAGGGGTACATAACCTTACGTGGCATGAGAGAAATCAATGTTAAATTTGATGTATTCCAACCTTAGACAGAAATAAATGAAAGTAGAAACATCTTTAATTTTCCCACAATCCACTTCACAATAAGTTTTTTATTAGTGACAGTTGCATTCTTATCAAGAAAACTACTAACAATCAATTGTGATTAGATTATTATACTCAGACAAATATTGGGACACTCAATATAGAAAAGTAAAGTTTTCTTACCTATGGCCGTTCAGCAAATCAGTATTAATGGACTAAAGTATAAATTACAATTTTAGGCTACGAAGTATAAAGTATGCAATTTTAGGCCAGTCCAGATTATGGCTGGATGTACATACATTTATGTGTTACTTGGGGTGTTTATATGGTAATTATTCTTTCTTTCATACATATATTCTTACACTGATGATGAAATGGTCTTTTGGACAGAATACATAAAGGGAAACCAAATAAAACAAAACCTCCCATATATCAATCATTTGTTAACTAACTACTTCTCTAATTTTTATATTTCTGTCAATTTCCAATTGAGCTTTGATCAGTAGATATAAGATTAAAACTAGATAAAATAATAAAGCACTCCATTCCATGATAAGAGGAATAGTTATTTGACAGAACACTTTTGTTCTAACAATGTATATCTAATTTTATTTTCTGTCACTATGATGTATAAGTCTTTTATTTTCTCAAATTGTACCCTTACAACTTTGACAATGTACAGCACGGTGACTATAGTTAATAAAACTGTGTTGTATATTTGAAAATTGCTAAAAGAGTAGATCTTAAAAGTTCTCAACGCAAGAAAAAAAATTGTAACTATGTATGGTGATGGATGTTAGCTAGACTTACCATGGTGATCATTTGTAATATACCCAAGTCTTAAATCATTATGTTGTACACCTGAAACTAATATGTTATGTGTCAATTATATTTATATTTTTTAAAAAAGCGATTTAAGATTTTTGAGAAGAGAAATATAATTATAGTGAAAACAAAACTGCATTTACCAGTCACAGAGCAAGACAAAGCAAACAAACACACAAAAACAGACATGGTAAATATAGGGCTACATCACTGTACAAAATTGGTTGCAGTATATATTGGAGTTAAAAAATATGTAGTACTAAACCACACAAAATCTGTGATAAGTTAAAAGGGGTAAATGAATTTGAAGTATTCCAACATTATAGTCTCTTGAGAACTGGTAAATGAATGATTTTCATTGACTGCAATATTCAAGATGCAGGTTGTCTGTTTTGGGGTAGTGGCTCTTACTGAGGGGGAATTTTGCCACCAAGGAATATTTGGCAGTACCTGGAAATAATTTTTAGATGCCACAACAGAGGGAGGGAAGGGTGCAACAAACATCTAGTGAACAGAATCCAGGGATGCTGCTAAACATTTACAAAATACAAATGAGTCTCCACAACAAAGAATTATTTAGACCAAAATACCAGCAATGCCAAGGCTGAAAAAGTCTTCCTTAGGATAACTATTCAATTATAATAAAATAATGTATAAATAACAGTGGGCTGATAGAAAAATATAATAAAATATATGGTAAATAAAAAATATGACAGGACAAAAGAGAAACATAAACAGATTAAAAAGAAAACAAATACTGGAGAGGATAGATATAAACACAACTGTATATATACATATAACATAAGTCATATTCAAAATATAAACCCTTAGTGAAGATTAACACAAATGGATGAAAAATGACATATGCAAACAGTGATCAAAGGATTTTTTTTGTCTATATAAATGTGGACACAGTGACTTTTAAGGCAAGAAACATTAATAGAGAAAAATGGACATTTCATAATGATAAGATGGCCATTCAGTAGGAAGATACCATGGTCTTAAGTCTGTATGTTCATAATAAATAGCTTCAAAAGATATTAATCATAATTTAGCAGAACTAAAAGGAAAAATAAAAGAATCTACAAGAATAGTATGAGATGTTAATGCACCTTTTTCAACAGAAACAAAAAAAATTCATTTCTTAAGTTTATATAAGGTCTAATTAACACAGTTGGTAAACTTGACCTAATTTATAAAGATAGAAAATTGCATTCAATGATTACAGAATTCAAAATCTTTTCAAGTGCATGTAGATTATTTTTCAAAGTCAACAACATGCTGGCTAATAATGAAAGTCTCAAAGAATATCAAAGGTTTGCAATCATTCAGAAGTTGTTCTTTGACAAGAAATTACAGTAGACATAGATAAAAATGGAACATGAAAGAAACCTCCTATTTTATAAATAACAAGCAATACACTCACTTAACCCAAAGATCAAACAAGAATTTATAATGGAAGTTACTTTAAAAAATTGAACTGATTATTTTATACATATTGAAACTTATATAGTTACAGTGATACTCTGTTCCTTCACCTGTGTTCTTACTATATGGGCATGTTAAATTTGTGCAAATCAATTGTGCTATATTTATAATCTGTATACTTTTCTGGGTATATGTTACATTTGAATAAGAAGTCACCAAACTAATAAATGTAATTTCAAATGTCAGTTACTATCTCTAATTTGTGAATATAGTTTAACATTAAATCATACAAATTAGTGAAAAGAAAGTGCTTTAAAACTAACCTGATCTTATTCTATTAAGTCCATTTTCATTAAATGGTAGTCATATTTGGGTTTATAGGAACCATTTTACTCTTCGTTTTTTGTTAGTTTGTGTTTCTCACCTTTTATTGTTATCTCTTTTCTATTACTTTCTTCTGCAATATTAAATTTATTATTATTACATTTTACTATTCACTTAATGGCTGTACTAAAAAATAAAATATGTCTCTCTTATGTATTACAATCTAATGTAAATTAACACTTTACTGCTTGACAGATAATACTAGGAACCTTAAATAATTTACTTCCATTTATTAACTGTCTTGTGCTAATTATTATTATGCTTATTGTTCCTAATTTACTTTATACTCTAGATGACATTATTTTTACTATTTGAAAATTCAAAATTGATTTGTATACCTACATTTCTACCTTTATATAGCTGTTTATTTCTTACATTTCTGTTTCTACTTGGGATCATTTTCTGATGCGCCAAGAAATCACTACACTACTTTTTAATGCAGCAGAAAATTAACATTGAATTCTCTGCTATCCTTTATCTAAGAGTGCCTATATTTTATTTCATGTATTTACAGCTTTACTGTAACTTGCAAGTGTAATTTATGTAAAAAAATAATGTACGTATTCAAGGTACACAATTTAATTGGTTTTGTTATGGGTATACATTCCCATAAGACCATTATACCATCAAGAAAACAAATATTCACATCACCTCCAAAGCTACCTTGTGATCAGTTGTAAACATTGGGGACAAAAATCTCACTTTATAACACCTGGTGCATTACCAGCAGAACTCCTACTTCCAGGCTGCTTGGTGCCTCTGGACCTGGCAGTTTTGTATCATTCTTACTATGCTTAGAATGTGATGTTTTTCAGCAAGGCTGGGGACCATGCAGCCAAATTCATCTCAGCGCTTGTCTTCTCTCTCTGTCTCCAAAGGCTTTCTGAACTATTCTAACACAACTGAAGGAATAAGGAGAAAGCATGCCTGTCTCATTAATGCTACCTATTAAAATACGTATTATTCTCCTCCTAGACAGTCACGTTTTGAAAAACATTCATCTTTTTTAATATAGGCAAACAATAAATATAACACAGCAATTCCTTATGTAATGAAAATTCTAAGAAGGGAAGACAGGCAATTATTTTCTATAAATATGACATGTAATCTGATGTGCTAGGGAAGTAGAGTGTCTGTGGGAGGTAACCCATCCAGTTAGATGTGAAAGATCACTAAGAACATTGGCAATGTCTAATTTGAAATATAAATGATGCATAGAAAATGAATAAGTTGATTGTGTTGTCACACATAAAGATAAAGTTTCAAATAAAAAGAAGCAAGTAAAATGTAGTGGGAACACAAAGCACACTATAAAGGGACAGAACAGAGGCTGGGCAAGTACCAGGAGCCAGATGTGAATGTTTGAAACTTAGCCTAGTGGCAATGGAAAGACCGTAGAGTCTTAAGATGGCTAAAGGTTTTCACTTTGGAAATACGACTCCACGTAGAGCACGGTTAGGAGGCTCTTGCCATAAAATCAATGATGCTAACTAAAGTGACGGTTGTGAAAAGTAAAGGGATTTGAGAACAAAACAGGGAATTAGAAAATAGAGTCAGTAGTATCTGTTTGTTGATTATGAGGCATGAGGAAAAGGGAGAATAAATAGAAGAATAAATAATAGTGGTCTGGACTCTGGCCTGAGCATGTAGTATTTTGATTGAGAAGGCATACAGGGGAAGCAAGCTGGTACGATTGTGTTTGGATGAAGTTAATGTGATACATTTAAGAGGAGATGTCCAATAGCAACTGTTTATATGAAAGGCATATCTGGTCAGTAGAAATCAATTCGGATGTTATCAGACATACACAGGAAGTGAAGCCAGAAAGTGAAGTGATGAAATGCCTAGAGAGTACACGAAGCGAGAATATTTGAAGACAGATGGTAGAAACCTGAGCAGCACCAGCATCTATTATATATGCTAAAGACACAACACTTCAAGGTTCATGCACAAGTAAAAGCCAGTGAAGAAGAAGGAAAACCCAGGGAGTGTAGTGGTATGAGAGACGAGACACGGCAGTGCTTTCAGAATGTGCAAGTGGTCAAAAGTGGTCCTATAATCACATAATGCCAAAATAGTCATTCATACCTTTCAAGAAAATAAAATTCCTCTTAAGCATTGACCTAAGATACTTCAGTTTGTCAGCATTTTCAAAACTGGCCCCCAACACAACTCTGGGAAGTAAAATCAATTCTTACACATACTTATTTTTTAATTAAGAAGACACTCTGGTTTGTAAACAAACCAACAAACAAAAACACAAATTGATTTTTGAACTCCCACAAATGCTTAACTGCAAGGAAAAAATAATTAAGCTGATTTCTGATTTTTGTAGCAGAATGAGAGGAGGCAGATTTATATTTATGTTCTCTACACTTTTTACTGCTTCCACGGATTTTTTTTTTTTCTTTTCCCATTTTTTTTTTTCTCTGTGAATTGAAGTTCAATTTAAAGCAAGGTAAGGATGAATGAAACACTGGATCCAGCAAGTGCACCACCAACATACTCAGGGTTTTCAATGACCAATTTTTCACACTGTTTGAAGGGAGTGAAATATTAGTATTCATCTCACATTGGAAGTAAGCTGAAAAGGCACAGTTATACTTTTCAGTCTGCTTGTTTTTTATTTGAAGTGTAAACTCACAAACTGTAGTTACAGAGAGGAATACAAAATGCACAGAAACTGAATTTTTTTTCTCTTAAATGCAGGATCTATGCGCTAAGCATCTACCTAAAGATGCCACTTGGACTTAAGAATGCCATCCATTTTAATTAGTTCATTGCTATTCATAAAAGGAATCAGTGTCCTAAATAGATATTATTTGGGAGGAAAGAGAGTGTTTCTGCCTCTTTGTTCATACATCAATCCTTTGTACAGAAACAAGCTAAACATAACATTAACCTTAGCTTCTGAGCCCTGAAAGAGGTTAGCTGAAATAAATAGGTAAGAAAACCTCACAGAAATATTTTGGACTATGTTCTGTAACCTCAAATATCTTCTGCCCAATTCTCCTATACACAGGAGGGTGGGGGGAAGTGTTTCAATCCATTTAGTATGTACCCTATCAACTTACAGAAATAGCAAATATGAATGGAAAAAAAAGATCTCTTCTCAGTTTCATCCACACATACAAGCTAAAAGACAAGAGCAAAATGAAATGGTGTTTTTCTTTACCCATCCCAATGCGTCCCCATTCAATTAACACAAACAAACTTTGAATATGATGTGACCATTTGAAACATGCTTACTGCCTCTTTAAAATAATTTTAAGTAACGTTTTTTTAAAGAGAAACCAACATTTTGTGACCAAAAGGACAGTTGATCAAAGAGCTTAGTTTGAAATACAATCTATTTAAACAGAAGCCTAAAAGAAACTCATCATTTCTCTGATGATTGAAATTGACCAAGTGAATTCAAATCAAACTGTATACAATTAATCAAACAAATATTTTTTAGTTTTCTACAATATTGTTATCTTGTGCCAGGTGGCAGGGAGATACTAAATAAAATGAAGACTTACTCCTGCCCTCATGAACTTTATAGTGTAACTGGGGAGAGGTATTTTAAAACACAACTGGCTGAAAAAACAGAATGTCAAATAGGTGCCATAACGATACTGTATGATAAAGTAAACAGAGTCTACACCTTCATTTAAGGTAGACACTCAACTCTAGCATTACTTGTTTGTATGGTCTGAAGGACCAGTAAACAAATTATTTTGTTTATTTCTAATATAAGAACAAAAAGCAAATGGCTGGTCTCCAGTAGATGGATAAGAAGGAAAGAGCAGGATACCAATAGAACTTATGGCAAAATCCCTCCTTGAGAAAACAGGAAGGAGTATAAGCATTGCCCTGAATACTTCCCAGATATTTGAACTCTTAAAAACTGGAACTTAAGCCTATGCTCCTTCTTCATGAACTACTCCTATAAAATCAACCACCCTTTATGGAAACTCTATGGACCATCTGTGGTCCATGTTGACTTTATCCCCAAAAGGCCATAATCTACCCTATATCAAATGCTACATTATTCCCTCACCAGAGATGGTGCAATGAAAATACTAGGCTACTTCAAAAAAATTTTTAATGTGAATACTTGAAATTTGAATACAAGTTCTATCCCATTGTGTTATACCTGGGAAAATGAAAAATCTAGTAATAGAATTCCAAAGAAACTGAAGTCCAGAGTTCCTAATGAGGGTCTAAAAATCCTTTTTAATTAACACTAAAGAAATTCACTCTATAATTTCTCTGCAATGAGTATCTTCCTGACAATAGGAACTCAAGTTCAATATTCTTTGCATACAACAGCACAAATAAAACAACAAATAACTCTTCCATGAGACAGCCTAGTTGCAGAGGGAGGTCAAAATTACAAATGTGTCAGACTCCTCACTCTTACTCAGTTCTTTCATTTCATTCTGAAAGATGAATCATTTAAGCAGAATATACCCTTCCTGAGGAAGTCTCCCTCTTGAACTCCGTTCAGAGTTTTCTAATCACAGTTGCAATGAGGAATCAATGACCAGTCTCCAAATGAAATATTCACAACACTAGGACAGAGTCTAAGACAAGTATGTCTGTGACTCTTAGTTAGATCATAGCAACGGCAATATTCCAGACAAACTGAAAGGATAAATGTTATGGACAGAATTGTGGCCCCCACCCCGTAATTGGTATGCTTAAGTGTTAACCCTCAATGTGACTGCACCTGGAGATAAGGCTTTCAAGGAGGTATTAAGGTTATATGACATCAAAAGTGTGGGATCCTAGTCCAATAATCCAATAAGACTAAAAAGAGGGAAATAAACCAGATGGGTGCCCAGAGAAAAGGTGTGAGACACAACAGGAAGAGGCCATCTGCAAGACAAGGAGAGACACTCTGGTAGAAATCAAATCTATCGGCACCTTGATCTTGGACTTCCAGCTTCCAAGAACTGTGAGAAAATTAATTTCTATTTCTTAAGTCATCCCATCTGTGGTATCTTGTTGTAGCATCCTTAGCAAACTAATAACAATAGATACTCAGTCATCCTTGGAAAATCATTATATTGCATGAAATCAAAATCATTAAGCCCTTCCAGACACCAGACATGTAGACAACAAGTTTTCAAGGACTGAGAACAAATCCTAAGTCTTGTGATTTTTTTTTTATTATTAATTTTATTGATCTTTATTTGATAAACATTTATATGTGTGAAATGCACAGATATTAAACATTAAAGTTAACAATTTTGGTAAACACATACACCTGTGCAACCAGTAAAGCTATAGATTTCCATGAATAGAAAAAGTTCTTTATTGCCCCCTTGAAGTCATTTTCTATACACCATGGACAAACACTATACTGATGGTTTTATCACCAAAGACTAGTCTTGCCTGTTCTTGAACAACAAATAAATAAAAGCATACAAAATATCTGAATATTTGCTCAACATTGTTTGTCATGATTCGTTCAAATCACATAACAGTAATTCATTCTTTATCATTACACAATAATATTTTAACAAAAACAGGTACCAAATTGTGTACCCATTCTCCTGTGGTGCAATTTAGTGCTGTTCCCAGCTTTCCTGAGACACTTTCACTTGATCATTATTGTTCTCTTTATTTATTTCTGTGCTAATTTTTAAAGGAATTTTGCGTTCATGCTTATAAGTGATATTGTTTTGTGGTATTAGTTTTCTTAAAATGTCCTTAGAGATTTTGGTATTAGGTTGTGCTGGCTTCATAAAATAGTTTAAAACAATTTCCTTTCTACAGGTTTCCTGAAAAAATATGTGAGATTGTGTAAGATTGGTATTATTGCTTCTGATGAAACCAACCGGGTTCATTTTCATATGGGGAAGTCAACTCCTCTGAACTTAATTTCTCAACAGATATAGGGGTATTCAGATCTATTTCTTCTCATGTCAATTATGGTAAGTTGCTTTTTCCAAAGCATTTTTCCATTTATTCCAGTTTTCCAAAGACATTGGCACCATATCATCTTATTATCCTTTTATTATCTGTAATTTTCCCTTTTCCCTTCCTGGTAATTTGTTCTCTCTTTCTCTGTATCATGAGTGGTCATTCTAAGGATTTATCTATCTTACTAACCTATTGAAATAGGCAATAAATGGAATATGAGATTATTTTTCTTCAACTTGTGTGGGATATTAAGTATATGGGCTCCTGGTAGCCCAAGAACTTGACCTTGTTGTGGTAAGCCATTCTTTCTAAGAGGGGGCAAGGGTGCAAAGAAAAGTATAGATGTTGTGAGATAACTTGAGCCTATTGACAAAGTGAATTGCCTTCCACAGTTTGCTTCTAGGCCCCAAAGTAACAAATTACAGCCACTTAAATTGTATTTTTTTAATATGAGATAATAGTGGACCTACATTATATTAGTGTGGGGTGTACAATATGATTCAGTATTTGTATATATTGCAACATGATCACCACAAAAGTCTGCTTAACATCCATCACCATATATAGTTACAGGATTTTTTTCTTGTGATAATGTTCAGGATCTACTCTCTCAGCACGCACTATTAGTAACTTTACTCACCATGCTGTACATTACATCCCCATAACTTATTTTTTATAACTGGAAGTTTGTATGTTTTGACTAACCTGTTTCACATCCTCTCCCCACTTCCCACCTGTGGCAACAACCAATATGTTCTCTGTACCCACATGCTTGTTTTTTTGAGATTCCACATGTCAGTGGCCTCATATGATATTTGTCTTTTCCTGGCTTATTCCACTCAGCATAATGCCTCTATCTATGTGGACACAAATGGCAAAATTTAATTGTTTCTTATGGCTGAATAATATGCAGTTGTCTGTGTGTAAATACCTGTGTGTATGTCTACATATCACATTTTCTTTATCCACTTATCCTCAATGGACACTTTGTTTCCATATCTTGGCTATTTTTAAATAATGCTACAGTGAACATGGGGGCACATGTCTTTTCAAATTAGTGTTTTCATTCTCTTTGGATAAATACCCAGAAGTAGAATTGCTGGATCATATAGTTCTATTTTTAAATTTTTGAGAAACTTCTGTAGTGGCTGCACCAATTTATATTTCCACCAACACTGTACAACCTCACCAACACTTTTTATTTCTTGTCTTTTTGGTAATAGCCATTTTGTTACATTTTTTATATCTACTGCTTACATTTTATGAGTACAATATCATTACTGCCTTATAATATGTAAATCATCTATTGTCTTCTTAATATTTCACTTGCATACCCAGCAAACCTTTTAAAACAATTCTAGGTCTCATCATTCCTTAAGATGTTCAATACAATAAACAGTTGTTCTTTTAGAAACTTTTAAAATATGAACGGACTAAGTTAACCCCAATATGCATTTTCTTTTTTTTTATATACTGATGCACTAATTATAGCATGAGGCTAAAAAAAGTATTCAGCTATGTTGAAATCTACTCATATATGCACAAAGTTATTTCATCATTTGAGGTAGTTCATTTTTAATAGCAATATTTAGAGCAAGGTGGCATGATTTTGGGATTTATCATAGAAACATTACATATTTATGTATTGTATTTGTTGAAATAATGTAAATGTTATCTTTCCAGGGAAAAGGCATATATAACTTGGTACCTTACTTAACTGTCACAATATTTAGTATTTAATATTTTATTTGTTTCCAATGAGAGAGAATATACTGATTATTTAGTAGATGTTGGAAGACTTTAGGCCTTAAAAAAGATGTCTAAGTCTGTGGATCAAATATATTGAAAAAAAGACATGGTACATCAAAACACTCAATCTCATATTTTAAGCATTGCATACAACAGACTCGATCTCATTGCAGAGAGACCTATATTGATCTTTGTCATGTATAAATAATAGATCACTTTTGGTAGATGTGAGCGATCTCTAATTGTTGGCAAGAATGAGCCACTACCCAAAGGTCTAGCTACCAGGTTAAAAGTAAAAGCATGTCTAATCAGATTGAATTCTAACATATCTAAAATGATTATCAACCAAACATAAAAACAATTATTTAAATTGTTCTGTAATCTGGATTAAGTTCCAAATGCATGTTATTCACCTGTTCACACCACATTTCTCACGAATAATTTATTAAATGTAAATAAGTCCAAATGCTGGAGGCAGGTTTAGTTATTGGCTTCAGTCAGCTATAATCAATTAAAGAATCAACCAGAATCCAATTCAAGATAACCTAAGAACTTTAAGAAAGAAGCCTAGTGTATTATCTCTGAGATTGTAAGTGTTGTGTAGGAAGAAATTTCCTCTACCCTTCAAGGTTCTTCTAGCTGGTCTAAAAATCAAATTGAAATGAGACAGATTAACAGGAGAAAAAATTAATTAATTACATGCGTACAGAGGCCCAATAATAAAATTGAGACTCCAAAGAAATGACCAAGACAGGCACTTTTTATACATTTTAGGCAAAGAAACAAATCTGCAAGGAATTGACAGGACAAAGAAAACTTAGGTTTGGGAACTTCAGTTAGTAAGGAATTCTAAACAGCGTTTGGCCTGGAATAGTAAATTAGTAAAAATTAACAAGATTTGTTTGTGCAGGTTTTTCTACTCTAAACTCCCTGTCTCTGGTGATGAGGGTGCCTTCTCTGTTCCAGGTAAAGGAGGGCACTTTTCCCATGGGAGATTTACTTGCTTGTTTCACAGCAAGGGGGACAAACTGGGGTCACAAAATCCCTCCGGCTTCTGTTTCTCCTATTGGTTTCAATTTAAAGTAATCAATATGCCAACGTGACACATTTTGGGACAGCCTGCCCTTGGTCCCTACACAAGCTATGTGGTTTCTGATATTTGTATACGCTGTTCTTACACAGGTAAAGACTATTTCAATGACATATTAGAAAATCCATATCCTTGAATTCCACTTACTTAAAACATATGCACACAAACAGAAATTTCTTAATATCCATCATTCTAATCAAAAAGTCACTGATGTCAATCAAACATAAAGATAAATGAAGTACTTTTGGAAGCAACTTATGCAGTCCACACCTTCTAATTAGAATGTTAACTAAATACCTCTCAGATATAAATTTCCAAATAAGGAAATTGAGTGATTCTAGAATGCAACTTTAACTAACTAATGAGCACATTGCCTCTGCTAAAATATTTTAAAGTACAATGCATACCTCAAAACATCCAATTTACTTTGAGTCCATATAGACTTGTTGGAAAAATCACTTCTGTCACATAACCTCTACAGCACAGGTGCTAGAAGGGCAACAACTTAAAGGACTACATTTCGAAAATATCATGAATGACATGACATGCTCGGGCCTTTATAACTGATTCCTAATGATCCAAAGAAATCACAGAGACCTAAACCACAGTTTAGACAATACGTCAAATTCTTAAAGCTTCCACGAATTCTTTTTTTTCCAGAGATTGCTCCATTTAACTTGAGAGGTATTGAAGGTAAGAGCTCATGAATGGAGGAAACATGGCAAGAATGACTAAGTTATTCTTAGTACTCAGTTGGAGGACAGAAGGAAGTCATTGGCAGTTTTGTGACTGTCCAGTTCTTGACATGAGGACACAACCACAAGCATGCTCGCTGAGACTGGTCTGAAGTAGGTGACTAGAATCAATCTATGTCAAATCCTCTATTACTCAGTTTCAAGAACATGAAAACGTACCACAATATAGGACACTTTGTACAAGCCTTCATTCATATTTATAATTTCATGTTATTTTTTTAAACCCCCTCAAATGTTACTAAATAGGAAATATAGAGCAATAAGAATATTTTCAGTGGAATTTAATTTGTCACAAGTTTTCTTGAAAAAAGAAAAAGCCACAGCAACTGCTCCTGCTTTGACTTCCTACCCACTTATTTTATGTTATTAAGGCATAACTTAAATTATTTATGGACTGTTTAAACATTAATAAGGATTTTCTTCTTTCCCCTTTCTCCCAGAAAGAAAAGTAATGATACTGGGCGCAGGCAGCCTGTTAATGAGTCCTCAGGGTGACAAGCTAAAGGCACAGGTTAGCATAAACATCCATACATTTCACATGTATGGCAGATGAGGCCACATATGAATTTTCTTTTCATTTTTATTTAACCAAAGAAAATTTCATTTAGCCTAGGAACATTTGGAACTTAATTAAGTTTCAGTCTCGCTCTCTTTGATGCTCAAAGCAAATATTTTTAAAAAGCCCTTAAATGATCTGCTTGCAAGCTTCGAGGGTCAACTTTTAACATTCCTAAGTTTCAAGTCTCAGATAAATGAATGTCACAGAGGAAAAAAATAACGTGTCTTATAAGAAGTGATTCTCTGCTGTACGTAAACCTGGAATTTATAAGATTATTTTCTGTAACGCTAGCAGGATGGCAGAATGGGAAGCTTCAGGCCCTCCTTCCCCTCCTTGAAGACACTGACTCAGCAATATGCAGACCAATTCCCTTTGTGAGAAATCCATAACACAGGTGAGAGGCTTCTGCACCCCAGGTGAGCACAAAACCAGCCATATTGAAGCTGGTAGGAAACATTGTGGCCTTTACTTTCTATAGTGCCTCCTCCTAGCCTAGCACTGCAGAGTAGATGGGGCAAAAACTCTCAACTTCTCCTCGAGAAGGGAAAGAGAAAACTGACATGTTGGTTCATTGTGAAGACATTTTGAAGGGCTGCACGAGGGACTAGTTTCTGTCTGGCCTGAGTAAATTTATTGACAGGAAGGGGTGCCAGACTGAGGGATGCTGAGAACACAGATGAAGGCTCGGATTAGCACACACTCCCTTTCTTTGGTCCCTCCTCCAACACAGGGCAGAATAAGTACGAGAAAACCGAGCTGCCGGCTTCTCCCTGGGTAACATGCTTCCAGCATTCTGGCTTTCCGGGGACTGTGTTCTGTCTTGCCTATTTCAGAGTCTGACAGGACACAGTATACATACCCAAGATGCCTGGAGGCTGGTACAGGTGATGACGGCCCCTACAGCTCAGCACGTCCATGTGCAAAAGGAGGCAGAAATCGGAGAGACGAAGCCACAAGTCAAAGAGAACCAGGGATTTCTGAGAGCCACCAGATGCTGGAGCAACTCTAATAGTCTCTAAAACAACAATCCCATGTCTCACATTCATTTTGAGGAGCTCTCTATTAGCAAACATACAGGAGGGATTCATATACTGCTGAGAGGTGTATTTTTATTAATGTTCACCTACTTCTAAGTCTGTAAAGAGTGTAAAATGAAAATGATAGGCAATGTGAAAATGAAAAGAGGAGATGGCAAAGTCAGGAAGAAAAATGAAGAAATAAAGGGGTAATAAAAAGGAATGAGCCAAAGCAAAAGGCAAATAAGCTGGAAATGAGAAAAAGAAGAGAGAAAAGTGTATCAATCTTAGGAAATCTGAGGAAAGGTAAGAGATAAAGTGAGAGTATGTAATAATTATAATGATAAACTCACATAGAAAACAGAAGAAAGAATTTAAAGAATGGTAAAATTCAACAAGCAAACAAAAATCCCTCTACTCCAACAATCTCCATTTTTGCCCACTTATCCAAAATTAACCCCAGCAGCAAATGCATTTTGCATGCAATGAATTTACTGTCATTTTGAAGTAGTTCCTTGGTAGAGATAGTACTTTGATGCAAGGCAAAGAAAAGGATGTTTCCAGTGTTGGTTCCATTTGATTTGCCAGTTGTGCAACCTTTAATTAGACACTAAAGTTATATCCTTGTTTTTTTGAGAGGGAGGACTCTCTGTTGCTACTTGCATGTTTTCATTCATTCACTACTCATTGATTTATTTTTTTTATTAAACAGTTAATAAAAAAAATCTTCCACCAAAAACAAAAGTAAAAACATTACTGGTAACTTCCATCTACCTCTGTACTCTTCCCCAATCTGTCCCATTTGACTCCTCCCTCCCTCCTAAACATACCACTGTCCTGGATTTTATGCTGATCATGCCCTTGCTTTTTCTTTAATATATAGTTTTATGAGATGAATGAGTAAATTTAAAAATGTATTGTTAAGCTTTGAATTATTCCTTGTGCATGTGTGCAACAATTCCACGTGAGTCTCCAGTTTAATATTCTTTGCAAATATATTTGCAAAAAATATTTTTTGCAAATATTTAAAGTTTGTCTTTTCAGTTTCTTTGAGGTGACTTTTGATCAACATAAGTTCCTTTTTTAATCTAGTTGATTGTATTAACTGGGTTAGAAGTGGGGATAATGATACTAATAGTGCTAGTGTAAGTTTTAACAAATTAAAGTTATGATGTGCCTACCATATGTCTGACATGTAGCAATTATTCAGTAAATGATAGATTACCCATTCCATTCATATTTTAAAATGTTAGCACTATGCTTGCTTGTTCCTCTGTATTATAGATGGCAAAGACTCCAGTTTATTGTGAATGGAAGTTTATTTCATAACATAGCATTTCAATTCATAGCACAGAAAGCAAATACACCTCCAATTATTGTTTATTATTATATTGTCATTTGTCTGCCTAATGTTTTCAAGTTGCTGAGGTGTGAAAATGAAACACGTACACATATTAGCAGGATGGTTTTTGTCAGACTGTTTTTTTTTCAAGTTATAGTAAGCAACTCAGATTAAGTTAAAGGGGTGAAAGAAAGAATGGAGGGATAAGAAGGGAGGAAGGGAGCAAGGGTGAAGGAGAAGAGAGCAGAGAAAGGAAGAGGGAAGCCAATGGAATGAAGGCAGGCAGCAAGGAGGCGGGGGGAGGAGACAGCTCTGCTATTTCCTAACACACATAATGTTCTCTGAGAACCAACCCATTATAACTGATCATCTCTAGTCCTATTTCCCAATTTTCAGATTTTTTTTTTCAAAATAGAGCTGCTCCTTACCCAATCAATTGACTGTTCATTATAAGCATGTATTCTGGGAATCTACTGCTGTGAATAATGTGGGAACTCACTGATACAGAGGGTATTTTGCCTACTAAAATGTTTGTCTACTACACAATTACATATGTTCATTTTTTACCTGCATAGCACTCTAATTTTATAAATGGATATCTTTTACTTCTGTGAATTTCTTTAGGTTTGAAATATTTTATAATAAAAACTATAGTTAATTAAAACTTCCAAATATAACATTTAAACTGCCTTGGAATTCTCAAACTATAAAGGGAAAGGGAATCTATTCTCAGGTAATAAATCTTTCTTCATTAGGACCTTTTGCATAGTATTTGATGATTTGCCCTTTTTGTATATTTTCATAATTCTTAGACGGTTTCAAAGTGAGAAAATAGACCTACTTCTTATGGAGGAGACATGCCACAAGGCCAAGAACTCTAGAGGAATGTGTGTTTGAGGCACTCCTAATTTTCAAATGTTATATTTGTATAAAATGTCACAAGAATAGTATCAGATGGGAGGCCTTTATAAAATACAAAACTTTGTGGTTAATAAGATGAATCAAACTAAATGGTGCATTTTGACCCTTACCACAATTTGGCGAGCATTAATGCTTGTGGCTTATAACAAGTCAATCATTTATATAATGATATCCATTAGACCTCCTGGGTATCGAAAGCATTATTCATGTCTATTAATTCATGTTTATTAATCAGCTTCTTGCTAGGCCTAGCTAATTTCTTTCCCCTGTGCCACCAGGATCATTAGTAACATATTACTCCCATCATTCAAAAAGCTTCCTGATAAACATATGCCATTGTTTGATATGTGTTACCTCGTTGGCATTATTAGAAGGTGCTATTTTAGTATTTATATATGCAACCTAATTGTTTTTCAACTGAGAGCATTAAGAAAATAAATCTGTCATATAAATGTATGAAGTGACAAATAACGCAAATGTTTTACAGAAATCAATTAGCCTGATTACTCAGAGGACAGTATATGACTTGGTAAAGTGTTTAATAAGGCATATGCATCTTCTAACTAAGGAGAGTTTTCTACTGATCCACATTAGAAATAAGTTTGATCTACAGCTATTAACAGAAAGTGACGTGACTGAATGCTACCACATTAAATATTTAGCATATTTCCTGCACTTTTTTACAATTGATGAATGCAGGCTTAATAGAGGAATGGAAAGTTGAATACTGGTGACTTCCATGGACACGAATTAGAACTGATGAAGTATCCATCTTCAATAAAATTGAAAATATGGGAAAGTTGAAATCTTTAAATTTGATGGCAGAATTCTAGGAATATAGTTTACTAAGCATATGTGGAAGTAACTAAATAAGATCTTCTAAATAATTTTTTTAAATGAACATCTTGAAAATCATCACTGTGAAAGTCCTATTATATTCTTACCACCACTCATGCATCTCCCACCAAAATAACAGACTACAGTGATGAGAAGATCATGCACTGCATTCTTATCTTAATAAACATTTACTTGCATTATTTCATGTAATGTCAAAATTATATTAATTGGCTCTGTTGTCGTCCATGTTTTGTAGATTAATAAACTGAAGGTTAGGAAAGTCTCAGTTCACACAACTGTTGAAAAAAAAAAGCAGGGATTCAAACACAGATCAGTCAGACTTCAGAACCAGAAAATACTACATTGTTCTAACCTAGCAATCAAGTTCATGTACTTTGACTCAGTATCTGAAATCCTGGTAGTATAATCAAAAGAAATAATGGTATTGAAACTGCTGAATTAAGCAATTTTAGAAACGAGGCCGCAGTTTAATGGTGTTTAAGAACTTAGAGTTATTTAAAAAGTGATAGTGCAAAAAAGTTACTTTTGAAAAATAAATTCTTCCTTCAAAAAATATTAAAGTAAAAAAATTGTTCATACATCATCTTTATTAGAGGATACACATTTTATTAAATCAGTATTGATCATGTAAATATATAGTTATGGGTCAAAAGTGTTTCAATCTATTTCTTTACTACCGTATCAGTTAAGCATCTTTTTCTCATGTATATCTTAAAGGTTTTTATTTTTTTATATCCCAGAACAGAGAATGCTCAAAACCCATTGTAGCCAACATCAGAACATGTGGGATGCCACTCAGCAAATATTCACTTCTCATCCTTAGCTATGGTTAAAAGAAAAGGAGACGTTTAGGGTGGGGAAGGGTGAGTAGAGAGAAAGACAGGGACCAGATTGCCATTGACTCTGAAGAATCTCATCTGCCTGACGCATCAGAAATAGACATATAGAACCCTATTTCAAACTGTCAAGACTAAGACAGATCTTGTAACAGCACAATTTGGGCTACTGTGACTGAGGCTATCATATAAAACCACAACTCCAGAAGGGCTAAAATTACATTGGGATGGGTTTGGAGAATGAACAAGAACAAAAAATGTGTGTGTGTGTATAAAAATATATATATTTCTGACAGGCTTCACTTGGGTTAGAAAGAAAGAAAGAATGTCTAAATATTCACAGACTATCCTTTACGTATTTCTTGGTTAAATAAAGAATACTGTCATGTCCCATAAACCCTAAATATTGTCAAAAACAAGTAGAAATTCAAAATATTTTAAAAAATGATAACAAAAAGCAATAAGATAAATTAAAAATACTTGTTTGACATTAAAGTGAAAATCATTAAAAGGTAAAGCATATTGGACACAACAAATAAATAATGAATAAGAGCATTTTCTTAATTTGGGCCTGGCAAACAGGTGAAATGGAAATTTGCCTACAGGAGGTTTGTTGAGGAGTAATCTCGGGATCAACACCTGTCAGGGGTGAGGGAGCATGTGGATTAGAGGAAGAGGTTTAGCTGCAAAATGGTTGAAACAGTAGCCTTGCAGGATCCCATAAATTCTGAGGCTGGGATAGTCTTCAAAGGAATACCTAATAAAGTCAATGTGTCAAGGGTTGTCACATTAACAGGTCATTTCACGCAGGCTATCCCAGGTGGTATAGCCCTGGGGAAGACTGAGAATGATTGTTGGAAAGGGACTAAGCAGTAAACCATCAGTGGGCAATACTCCACAAACAGCTAGAGGAATGAGTGTCTCATTATAATAGTACCCATTATTGCCACTCTCACCTGATTGTCAGTAACTCCTGAAAAGGGAGGTGAGATACTCACCTCTTTACTCTATTAAATGCGTATGCAGATATATAGGTATAAAAACAAATACAAACACACATATATATTTATACATTATTATATATGAGTATATATGTGCATATGTGTGTAAATATCTTTATGTATAATTGATTAGGTGGTACTAACTGGCACATGAATTTATCTTTGAAAATATAACTAAAGTTAAATAACTATCCTCAGCAAGTGCAATCTCACATGCACACGGAGATTCTGCAGTATTTCCAAATTTATGTTTCTGTTACACAGAGAGGAAAGTTGACCTGTTTTTGTGTTCCATTTTCTTTTAGTTTAATGCCTGAGAGTTCATAAATTCCAAATTCATTACAGCATGAGAGTTACCTTCTTTCTAAAAGCCTTTGGGAATACAACTGAAAATTCTCTTATTGGAAGTGAAAATAGCTAGAATCTAGTCAGTTGGCATGTCTGTAACAATTTATTCAGAGCCCAAAGAGCCCACATTATTTGTGTGTGTGTGTGTGTTTGTGTGTGTGTTTGGTAACACTTAAGATTTACCCTTCTGGAAAATTTTAAGTATACAATACAATATTGTTAGCTGTAGACACTATATTGTATGGTCGGTCTCCAGAATATATTTATCTTGCATATCTGAAACTTCATACCCTTTAACAATCATCTCCCATGTCCTCTTCCCCCCCGCCCCGGCAGCCACCATTCTATTCTCTGATTCTATTAGTGTGACTAACTGAAACTTTCTTTAAACAACCTAACCTGAAATGAATATTATAGTAGTGATAATGAGCAATACTAATGTGCTTTATAAAATTAAATTATTGATGAAACATCCACACTCTGAAACTTTAAAACTATTAGAAAATGTTGTTTAAGGATAGTAGGAACAAATAGGAGCAGGTAGAAGAACAAGTTAAAAGTCTCAGCACCTAGATGGAAGGGAGTCTTAAGAGGTCAAAGAAAAGGTAGCCTCCATTATAAAAAACAAAACAGCAAAACACTGACTTAGGCAAAAAACTGACCCTTTTGCCTCTATTCCTTTTTCTAGGTGTTAAATATTTCAAAGACTAAGATTTCTGTTTTTGTTTTTACCAGTCATTACTTTGAATTATCAATCACCTTACAGCATTGATGATTATAAATTAAAAAGAATTGTGATAACCCTAATGTAATACAGCAATCCTTTAGTTTATAACTAGACTTCTTTCTTTCCTGATGTCCAATTAAATTATTTTTACTCTCACTATTGTATGGTACTGATATTTTGACTTTAGATGTAGCTCACTTCTTAAATAATGTGCCTTAAACAAAAAGATTTGAGAATAATATCTTATGATTTCTTTTCTGATACTTTTGCCTGTTTAAACATTGTTTTAATTTCAAAAATAATTCGTATCAAAAATATAACTTTTATAGTGTTAAATATGTCATTTTTAAATAGGCTTTTCTAATGTTTTTTTTTTCTGCTTTTACAGACTTCGTTTTCTCCCTCTTATTACCTGCTTTACAGAGTCAGAGATTTAAATGTATATTTAAGGCACTTCAGATGGAATATTGGGAAGTTTTAGTAAGCCTGAATTATCCTAGAATGAGGCATTTACCTTATGATATCAGTTATCCTTGAACATTTAAAAGTTACTTTTGTTAAAATCCTAAAGTTGATAGTGATGAGGCTTAAAAACTTCCTAAATAAATGCATAAATCTATAAAGAAGATCTATTAATTTATAATGAGAAATAAAATCAAATGATTGCTTGACTGGCTCCACATATTCCTCTCCTTATAGACAGGCTACATGGGAAATTAAATAGTGAGAGTTTTGCTTAGTTATATTAACTCTTAACATTGTAATTATATGAATGACATACTAATGTGTCTTTATAAACTCTTTTCATACATATTGTTCAGCACTTCCCCCCCACCCTCTGCAAACCTACACCTACAATTTGATACACGTATCTGTATACACATACACATACAGTTTGATAAAATTCTTAAGGTGGTGATAGCCTTTAGCCTACATTATTCAAGTTCTAAAAGACCTATTTCTTTGTGTGGGCTGCATGTTTGTGTCCTCCCAATATTTATATGTTGAAATCCTAATCCCCAGTGTGATGTTATTAGGAGGTGGGGCCTTTGGGAGGTGAACAGTTCATGAGGATGGAGCCTTCATGAGTGGATTAGTGCTTTTACAAAGGAAACTACAGAGAGTTCCCTTGTCCCTTACCCACTGTGATGATACAGCAAGAGTCTGCAACCCCAAAAGAGGGCCCTCACTTTCCCATGCTGACACCCTGATCTCAGACTTCCAGCCTCTAGAACTGTGAGAAATAAATTTCTGTTGTTGAAAAGCCACCCAGTCTATGAAATTTTGTTATAGCAGCCTGAGCAGACTAATACATTTCCCTATTGTAGTTTCAGTGCATGTTTTTCCTTGGTTCCAAGATCATGGGAAGCAGCCATTTTGCGGTCAAGTCTAAATGACTCCAACTGTTGTACTTTTGTTTTTAGATTTTCATTATATTTTAATAGTATTGCTTCCTACCTTCTCTTTTCTTTATTTATGTTGTATCTGTTAATATAAATATTGCTAACATAAAGGTGTGCTAATATCAGCCACTAAACTGAGTTTATGATGTGTGGGTAAAATTGCAGTATTTCCAGAATCTCTAGCCTGGCTTTAGTGCATCTGCCTATCAATAGGTGTTTCAAGTGGTGGAGAGAAGTGGTCCATCTCCATATCAACAGGTAATTAGAAGAGCTATCTGAGGGTGAGGGTTTATCTGGACTGGAGAGGTTGGGTGGAGGTCTCTTCTGCTGCAGACTGCTGTAACAAATAAATGGGTTTCTTAACTTTATTTCTCCCCTTGACTGATTTCAATTTCAGAGGTATTTTGGCCCAGGATTCCACAACCCCCAGCCCCCGGAGTTTCATGATGTTAATACAAAATGCACATCTAAACTCCAACTCCACAACATTGCACTTCTTAATTGTGATTATTAATTTATCCTAATATTTAGTATTTTAGTACAAGAGAATTTCATGTTGTCCTCTCTCCTTCTGCATTTTAAAATCTATTTAAGGGAAACTTATTTTTCAACATATTATTATGTGGATAAATGAGTATAATTTGGCACAAGGGAAGATTGTCTGGCAGTGGTAATGTTCTATTTCTTATCTAGAGGATTGCTATGTGTGGTATATTCTTCTGGTCTTTGTAAATATTCACCAAGCTGTACAATTAAGATTTGTATGTTTTATACATATAAGTGATTCTATAATAAATATTTATTTTAAAACATTTTTGGGGTGATATGTAATTTATACAATGATACATTTGCTTGCATGAATTTTAAAGTTTATAAACAGCATTGTTAAAAATGTAATTTTCTGGATATTAATAGAGACAATTACATGTAAACTTACATATTTGCAGAATATTTATAGATGGAAAGCACTAGAATCATTTATTTCAACCCCCAAATTACATAAAAGAGCAAAGGGGATTTTAAAAAATTATAGAGTTAATTTTCTACAACTAGAATTAGAAACTAGCTCACTGGATAATATTCTCTTTTGATGTATTTAAAAATAGCATCCAGGTCAAAGAAGATGGGAAAACAGTCAAAGAGACATTCCAAAAAGGATAAATAAAAGCTTAGATATAATACAAAGTGTGAAATAATTGTTTATCTGCATTTGTTTATGCCTAATTTTAACTTACATTTCATAATTATTATATTCTCCATGATCTGAAATTTTTGCATCTAGGGCTGCCATGCAGTATTATGAACAGTTACGAAGGGTTATCATGTCATGTTGCCATCAATGTCGTGATTATAAATTACATTCTGAAGTTTAGTTGACTTTATCAATTTATTAGGCTTGCTGAAAGGAAATAAACCTTGTATTGAAATTACATTTTTTATATGCATACTGGTTACATGTAATCTAATTTTATGTTCATTCTATTGATAAATTTACAGATTTAATTTCCATTCTACTGTCTCATCTTCTATTATAAGCCATGATCTCTAAATAGGATTAGGAAAACTCAGGCTGACATATAAGCTAGCACTGTTTCATCTGGGACACACAGAGGTCACTATACCATTGTAATTTTTTATAGAGCAGTATATAATTAAACGGGAACTTTTTCCAACAGGATATTATAAGAGATAAAATACTTAGTAAGTTTCCAAAACGATTAAACATTTATACAAGAATAGCATATGCTAGGCTAAAAATAAAGGCTATTAATAAAAGCCTTTATGCAGCGTTGCTGTCATTAAATCCATCTGTCCCTGTGAGGACTCAGCATGTTCATTCCAATGCCAAGAGAGCTGTCCTGGGTTGCAAGGACTTTGAATGGCCTCCCACCTGTGAACACAGTCATCTCTTCATATTCTTTCAGTTGGATGACTGGTCTAGCAAGAATGGATATTGTTCTTTGAATCTAGTGATCTCCATTTCAATCCCACATTCTGCCCCAATAGTTTCTTGAGCTTCAGTGTCATTTAAATAGCTAATGCCTCAGTTGCCTTGTCAAGAAAATCAAGCTAACTCACTTTAATGTAATTGATAACATGTTTGTACAATTCATATAAGGTGATTTATTTGAAAGCATTATATCATTTATACGTCAGTTTTAGCAATTTTGATAGACCCTGTGAGAGGTAGGTGTTGAGAGCATCAATTTCAAACTTCTGTCTGATGAATAAATCCTGCCTACCACTTACTCATATGAATTCTTACATAGGGTATCTGGTAATTTAGAATGCATCCTCCAAAGTGATCTATTCTACAGTTGTTAGAAGTGCTAATTGTTAGAAGTGTTGTCTTATGCTAAATTAAAATGTGCTTTCTTATTTTTTTTCTATCCAACATTGTTAGTTTAACTGCCTTAGTTCACACAGAACAAATTTTAACTTACTACTTGACTTAGTACATAAGCATTTATTGAATGTCAATTAGGTTATCCAAATGTAGAAGATACAATCCATATCCTAAATGGTCTAATATGGGGGACAGATATGATCATCAGTCATTGCAATTCAGGAGACAAAGTACTACATAGAGTTTTGCATAGAGTGGTAGGACAGGAAAATAAGTGCCACCTGACTAAACTTGAGAGTTATAAAGTTGAGAAATCAGAAAAAGGTGAGGAATGGCATCTAACCAAGAAAAGAGTTTGCACAAAGACATGTAGTCTGTCCGTATTCAAATACTTCAAAATATTTATACAGTATTAATCACTTTTTCTGAGAACTAAAGAACACAATTTCACAAGTTTGTTTTGTTTTCCTTTATGTGTTTTTAAATCTATCAATAATCCAGGGGATTTTTCTTTGATTGTACATTAATTAACCAATATCATCTTAATCTGGGCACTACATGGAAACATATTGTAGCTTTGCCTAGCATTGGTTGGCGTAGAGTTAAATACAGTATCAAGGATTATATTATCATTTGCGTTTGGAATTTGAAACAAACATTAAAATACTTGAAGTATCATCTAGAACATGTACTATTTTGTGTGTATGTGTGTGTGTGTGTGTGTGTGTGTGTGTACTGTGAAAAATATAAATATATGCAAGTTATATTATCTGTTTTTATTTTCTTTAATATATTTTTAATCCAACTTGTGGGTTATAAATTCAAATCAAAGGATGAATGACTGATGGAAAAAAAGGGCTCAAATCTGTTTAGAGTGATATATGGAAAAGACTCAAGGAATTTTAAAAATACCTATACACATAAACTTTAGGCTGATAGGAGGTAAATATGAATTGACTTTGATATAGATAGAAAGTCATGTATTTAAAGTTTCTAGTTTATTGTCATGTTGATTCAGAAAAGCAATATTTCTTCCCAATGCCTCACTTTCAAAATTAAAGATGCTTTTTATTAAAAAATGGAAAAAAATTATATAGTAAATATTGTAATTAAAAATTTTAGGAAATTGGCTTTATTGAAAAGGTGATTTGTGTTTTTCATGAATATAAGCCATGTAGGAATCTGGCTTTCAACTTTCTTTTAGAAGTAGTTAGTAAATGTTCTAATAGTCCATCAAAAGGGGACTAATATAAAAAATGGTGTTATAGTCACACAATAGAAAGCCCAAAAATCTATCGAAATGAGTAACATAATTAATTATGTTAATTGATACAGGAAGAACTCCTGGGTGTCTAGATTTAGAATTAGAAGAGTGCTGAGCAATGTGTACTCCAAGGTCCTAGTTATATATGTTTCGTGTATTATGTGTTCATATCAATGGTTGGTTGTATTTGGCCAATTTAGAAGTGGTACACAATGTGTTCATGACAATGGCTTTTCCAGGGATCTTGGATAATTACTTTTTTCATGGCTATAACAGAGTCATCAATGAAATGCATCTTTTCTACTGTTTGCATTTTGACTACATTAATGTACCTTTTTTCTTTTGTTTCTTAATAATATATTCTGGGGCAAAACTAATTTAGAAAGAGTGAGAGGAGAGACAAATGGACTGAACCTTTCCATAGAGAGGGGTCTTGGAAAGAACAAGCCCTGTGGCTGGAGGAACTCGTAAAGAGAACAAAGACGTGTTTAATGAGGGTTGCATCCTGTTCAATGTCATTTCTCTTTGAGGACCTATAGACTTTGGAAAAATTTACCAAAAAAGTGGATAGCTTTGGTATGATTTTATTTCTTTGGAACTTGGAAGAACAGCTCACCGTCTTGCCAAGGCTGGTGACTAAGTGGGAATGGAGGAGTCAGATCATGTGGACCAGTGCTACAACAGCCGCATCCATCACTGTGCTGTGTGACTGTCAGAGCCTTGATATCCTGATGTCACTTCATCCTCTGTCATCATTAGAGATGATGGTCACCAAGGAAAAGGTGATAATGAAAAGAAGTGCACATCTGCTAATGAGGATGGTTCCTCTTCAGTGTCGCTAACTTACATTCTATAATGTTTTAGCTTTAAAGAATTATTTGCTGTTATTGACCTTTTCCAGTATGTCTTTTATTACATTTTTATTATCCAGTTCTTGAGTACATTGCAACACTTACCATAGCTATATTACTGGAAGAGAAAAGGAGATTAAAAAATAATATGAATATAGAGGACAGGACAGAAAAAATGCTAAAAGAACTAAAAAAATCTTTGATGTGAACTATCATTTGGTAGGCCATATCTTTTACACTTGGGTGAAGCTAAAATTTGGATCCAAAGAAATCACAAGGTCTGGCTACTCTCTTCCTCTATGGCCTTATCTCAAATTTTCCCATGTGTGTCCTATTCTCCTTCCAGGCCAAATTCCCTTCTACTCTCTGAATATGCCAGGCAATCATTCTTGCATACTGTTCAAACTTGAATATTCTCCTATTTTTCTGTCTGTTCTCCTGATTCTAACCTCTGTCTTTCCTCCAAACCCCATGTTTCCTTCTCATATTCATACTCTTCTTCGCCAAGCAAAATCTCCAGTCTCCTTGTAGATTCAGTTTAATGAAACCTTTCTTAAATGCCTCAAGTACGAGTTGTTTATCCACTCTCTGAGCCTATGTTTTCTACTTTGTACTTAAGCTAAATAGCATCATCATTAGTCAGCTTCCTCTTCTCATCCATTAGACTTGGACTGAAGAATAGAGAACACTGTGCTAGTCATCAGTGTTGCTCAGGCTCAGCACAACATCTAGGACATGGACGGCATTCAATCTGTCATGAATGCCTATATAGATGAATAAATGGCAAAGCAAGAAACAGGGTTAAGAATCAAATGCAGACTAAAACAATACACAGCAATTAGATAATATAGATAATATAGCATATAGAAAGAAAGGGCTTGTAGAAAATGTTTGACAGAAAAACATTCACCTAGCAGATGATATTAGGTTTGCCAATTATTAGTGAATAAGGGAGTTAGTATGTACAGATGAGAGTCAAAATAACTGTATTACTCATTTCATACATATCTTTATATACTATTATTAAATGATGTTTTAAGGCCTTTTCTTTCCTGAAAGCACTTTGTGAACTCCTTGAAATTAGATGTTTCTCATCCAGTACTATATTTCTATACTTCCTAGAATGTGATTGAACATAAAAGTCTTCAGTTCATAATTCTGAGTTCACAAGTGGGTCCATTTTTCTAAAGAAGTCACTTCAAAATTGTAATGAGTCACAGTAAATGCTGTGGATTGAATTATGCCCTCTCCTCTCCTAAATTTATATACTGAAGTCCTAATCCCACCCCACCCCACCCCCAATTTCTCAGAATGTGACTTTATTTGGACATAGAGTCTTTACAGAGGAAAGAGATATGAATATAGAGAAGATGCTGTGAAGAGACATCGGGAAAAGACTACCTTGTATAAGCCAAGGAGAGAAGTCTGGAATAGGTCTTTCCTCCCACCCCTCAGAAGGAATGAATCCTTCGAACACCTTATCTCAAACCTCTGGGCTCCAGAACTGTGAGACAAAAAATTTCTGTTGTTTAAGCCACTCAGTCTATGGTACTTCATTAATGTGACTCCTGCAAACTAATACAATAAGCAGTGGCTTAAATATCAAAATGTTGTAATAAATATCAATTTTGTAGTTTCCCTCATTTTGGCAATGACCTCATTTTATTTTCATCATCCAGAACATACTGTCTTATGTCTATATTAAATTGTATTATCGTCTATATTAAATATCCTATGAAGATATTTTTCCCTTGTTTTTGTTTTTTATAATCTTTTCCATTTTTAACATGGTTTAAAATTTTATTTGTTGAAACTGTTTTTATTTAGAAATATGAACTGAATAACCCTGAAACAGCAATGTTTGCAACAGACCTGGTTGAAGATCCTTAAGGAGAAATGCACTTGAAGAAATCAAGTGGAAGTTAGACATCTGGAGTCCTCAGGGATATTTTGGTGCCTTATGAAAGTCCAATTATTTCTTCCTCTTTATAGACTTGTTTCTCTAAGAAAATGGTGAGTTTTATTTTTTCCTTTAAATCACATCAATTATTAATTGCAATGGAATTATGAATATCTCATAATTAGGGCACTATAAACTCATTAAAAGTCACTTCTCTGTTTAGTTAATGTAGTAGTCGGATTAATAATGAAAAAACTAAATAAGTTATATAATAGAGTTTACTATAATTAGTCAATATCTAAAATGTTGACTCCACCTAAGTTCACATGTTCCCAAAATACTATAAATATATCATGGTAACAATTTATTTATACAGTAACAAAAAGCAGCAAGTTGAAAATGGCTTTAGACAAAGCAGTTAGTTCTGGTAACATAGTAAGGTGAGGTACTGTGAAACAACATAATTTTTTATTTAAATCCCTAGCTAATAACCAGTATTGTTCCTGAGAACACACATTTCTAAAGGATTATTTGCAATGATTCAAAAATAAGCCATCAAGTCAGTTTACTGTCTTTCTAATTTTAAATTTTGTGGGGGCATTTTCCTTAAGTATACAAATCTCATGCCAAAAAAACTGTTTTATTCAAGTTATATGATGTGTGATATAGATGGGTTGAGATACATTACTGGTCTTGAATAAAGTTGATAAACCTAGATGGCGGCGTGAGTAGAGCAGCGGAAATCTCCTCCCAAAACAACATATATCTATGAAAATATAACAAAGACAACCCTTCCTAGAATAAAGACCAGAGGACACAGGACAATATCCAGACCACATCCGCACCTGAGAGAACCCAGCGCCTCGCGAAGGGGAGGTCGCTGTTCTCCCAGGAGAGGAGGGCCACAAACCAACAAGAAAGGAAGTCCTTCCAGCCGTCACTCGTCCCAGTTCTGCAGACTATTCCTATCACCATGAAAAGGCAAAGCTACAGGCAGACAAAGATCACAGAGACAACACCAGAGAAGGAGACAGACCTAACCAGTCTCCCTGAAAAAGAATTCAAAATAAGAATCATAAACATGCTGACAGAGATGCAGAGAAATACGCAAGAGAAATGGGATGAAGTCCGGAAGGAGATCACAGATGCCAGAAAGGAGATCGCAGAAATGAAACAAACTCTGGAAGGGTTTATAAGCAGAATGGATAGAATGCAAGAGGCCATTGATGGAATTGAAATCAGAGAACAGGAACGCATAGAAGCTGACATAGAGAGAGACAAAAGGATCTCCAGGAATGAAACAATATTAAGAGAACTGTGTGACCAATCCAAAAGGAACAATATCCGTATTATAGGGGTCCCAGAAGAAGAAGAGAGAGGAAAAGAGATGGAAAGTATCTTAGAAGAAATAATTGCTGAAAACTTCCCCACACTGGGGGAGGAAGTAATCGAACAGACCACGGAAATACACAGAACCCCCAACAGAAAGGATCCAAGAAGGGCAACACCAAGACACATAATAATTAAAATGGCAAAGATCAAGGACAAGGAAAGAGTGTTAAAGGCAGCTAGAGAGAAAAAGGTCACCTATAAAGGGAAACCCATCAGGCTAACGTCAGATTTCTCAACAGAAACCCTACAGGCCAGAAGAGAATGGCATGATATATTTAATACAATGAAACAGAAGGGCCTTGAACCAAGGATACTGTATCCAGCACGACTATTATTCAAATATGACGGTGGGATTAAACAATTCCCAGACAAACAAAAGCTGAGGGAATTTGCTTTCCACAAACCACCTCTACAGAACATCTTACAGGGACTGCTCTAGATGGGAGCACTCCTAGAAAGAGCACAGCACAAAACACCCAACATATGAAGAATCGAGGAGGAGGAACAAGAAGGGAGAGAAGAAAAGAATCTCCAGATAGTGTATATAACAGCTCAATAAGCGAGCTAAGTTAGGCAGTAAGATACTAAAGAGGCTAACCTTGAACCTTTGGTAACCACGAATTTAAAGCCTGCAATGGCAATAAGTACATATCTTTCAGTAGTCACCCTAAATGTTAATGGGTTGAATGCACCAATCACAAGACACAGAGTAACAGAATGGATAAAAAAGCAAGACCCATCTATATGCTGCTTACAAGAAACTCACCTCAAACCCAAAGACATGTACAGACTAAAAGTCAAGGGATGGAAAAACATATTTCAAGCAAACAACAGTGAGAAGAAAGCAGGGGTTGCAGTACTAATATCAGACAAAATAGACTTCAAAACAAAGAAAGTAACAAGAGATAAAGAAGGACACTACATAATGATAAAGGGCTCAGTCCAACAAGAGGATATAACCATTCTAAATATATATGCACCCAACACAGGAGCACCAGCATATGTGAAACAAATACTAACAGAACTAAAGGGGGATATAGACTGCAATGCATTCATTCTAGGAGACTTCAACACACCACTCACCCCAAAGGATAGATCCACTGGGCAGAAAATAAGTAAGGACATGGAAGCACTGAACAACACAGTAGAGCAGATGGACCTAATAGACATCTATAGAACTCTACATCCAAAAGCAACAGAATATACATTCTTCTCAAGTGCACATGGAACATTCTCCAGAATAGACCACATACTAGGCCACAAAAAGAGCCTCAGAAAATTCCAAAAGATTGAAATCCTACCAACCAACTTTTCAGACCACAAAGGCATAAAACTAGAAATAAACTGTACAAAGAAAGCAAAGAGGCTCACAAACACATGGAGGCTTAACAACACGCTCCTAAATAATCAATGGATCAATGACCAAATCAAAATGGAGATCCAGCAATATATGGAAACAAATGACAACAACAACACTAAGCCCCAACTTCTATGGGACACAGCAAAAGCAGTCTTAAGAGGAAAGTATATAGCAATCCAAGCATATTTAAAAAAGGAAGAGCAATCCCAAATGAATGGTCTAATGTCACAATTATCAAAATTGGAAAAAGAAGAACAGATGAGGCCTAAAGTCAGCAGAAGGAGGGACATAATAAAGATCAGAGAAGAAATAAATAAAATTGAGAAGAATAAAACAATAGCAAAAATCAATGAAACCAAGAGCTGGTTCTTCGAGAAAATAAACAAAATAGATAAGCCTCTAGCCAGACTTATTAAGAAGAAAAGAGAGTCAACACAAATCAACAGTATCAGAAACGAGAAAGGAAAAATCACGACGGACCCCACGGAAATGGAAAGAATTATTGGAGAATACTATGAAAACCTATATGCTAACAAGCTGGGAAACCTAGGAGAAATGGACAACTTCCTAGAAAAATATAACCTTCCAAGATTGACCCAGGAAGAAACAGAAAATCTAAACAGACCAATTACCAGCAACGAAATTGAAGCAGTAATCAAAAAACTACCAAAGAACAAAACCCCCGGGCCAGATGGATTTACCTCGGAATTTTATCAGACATACAGGGAAGACATAATACCCATTCTCCTTAAAGTTTTCCAAAAAATAGAGGAGGAGGGGATACTCCCAAACTCATTCTATGAACCTAACATCACCCTAATACCAAAACCAGGCAAAGACCCCACCAAAAAAGAAAACTACAGACCAATATCCCTGATGAACATAGATGCAAAAATACTCAACAAAACATTAGCAAACCGAATTCAAAAATACATCAAAAGGATCATACACCATGACCAAGTGGGATTCATCCCAGGGATGCAAGGATGGTACAACATTCGTAAGTCCATCAACATCATCCACCACATCAACAAAAAGAAAGACAAAAACCACATGATCATCTCCATAGATGCTGAAAAAGCATTTGACAAAGTTCAACATCCATTCATGTTAAAAACTCTCAGCAAAATGGGAATAGAGGGCAAGTACCTCAACATAATAAAGGCCATCTATGATAAACCCACAGCCAACATTATATTGAACAGCGAGAAGCTGAAAGCATTTCCTCTGAGATCGGGAACTAGACAGGGATGCCCACTCTCTCCACTGTTATTTAACATAGTACTGGAGGTCCTAGCCACGGCAATTAGACAAAATAAAGAAATACAAGGAATCCAGATTGGTAAAGAAGAAGTTAAACTGTCACTATTTGCAGATGACATGATACTGTACATAAAAAACCCTAAAGACTCCACTCCAAAACTACTAGAATTGATATCGGAATACATCAAAGTTGCAGGATACAAAATCAACACACAGAAATCTGTGGCTTTCCTATATACTAACAATGAACCAACAGAAAGAGAAATCAGGAAAACAACTCCATTCACAATTGCATCAAAAAAAATAAAATACCTAGGAATAAACCTAACCAAAGAAGTGAAAGACTTATACTCTGAAAACTACAAGTCACTCTTAAGAGAAATTAAAGGGGACACTAACAGATGGAAACTCATCCCATGCTCGTGGCTAGGAAGAATTAATATCGTTAAAATGGCCATCCTGCCCAAAGCAATATACAGATTTGATGCAATCCCTATGAAACTACCAGCAACATTCTTCAATGAACTGGAACAAATAATTCAAAAATTCATATGGAAACACCAAAGACCCCGAATAGCCAAAGCAATCCTGAGAAAGAAGAATAAAGTATGGGGGATCTCACTCCCCAACTTCAAGCTCTACTATAAAGCCATAGTAATCAAGACAATTTGGTACTGGCACAAGAGCAGAGCCACAGACCAATGGAACAGACTAGAGAATCCAGACACTAACCCAGACATATATGGTCAATTAATATTTGATAAAGGAGCCATGGACATACAATGGCGAAATGACAGTCTCTTCAACAGGTGGTGCTGGCAAAACTGGACAGCTACATGTAGGAGAATGAAACTGGACCATTGTCTAACCCCATATACAAAAGTAAACTCAAAATGGATCAAAGACCTGAATGTAAGCCATGAAACCATTAAACTCTTGGAAGAAAACATAGGCGAAAACCTCTTAGACATAAACATGAGTGACCTCTTCTTGAACATATCTCCCCGGGCAAGGAAAACAACAGCAAAAATGAGTAAGTGGGACTATATTAAGCTGAAAAGCTTCTGTACAGCAAAAGACACCATCAATAGAACAAGAAGGATCCCTACAGTATGGGAGAATATATTTGAAAATGACACATCCGATAAAGGCTTGACGTCCAGAATATATAAGGAGCTCACACGCCTCAACAAACAAAAAACAAATAACCCAATTAAAAAATGGGCAGAGGAACTGAACAGACAGTTCTCCAAAAAAGAAATACAGATGGCCAACAGACACATGAAAAGATGCTCCACATCGCTAATTATCAGAGAAATGCAAATTAAAACTACAATGAGGTATCACCTCACACCAGTAAGGATGGCTGCCATCCAAAAGACAAACAACAACAAATGTTGGCGAGGCTGTGGAGAAAGGGGAACCCTCCTACACTGCTGGTGGGAATGTAAACTAGTTCAACCATTGTGGAAAGCAGTATGGAGGTACATCAAAATGCTCAAAACAGACTTACCATTTGACCCAGGAATTGCACTCCTAGGAATTTACCCTAAGAACGCAACAATCAAGTTTGAGAAAGACAGATGCACCCCTATGTTTATTGCAGCACTATTTACAATAGCCAAGAATTGGAAGCAACCTAAATGTCCATCAATAGATGAATGGATAAAGAAGATGTGGTACATATACACAATGGAATACTACTCAGCCATAAGAAAAGGGCAAATCCTATCATTTGCAGCAACATGGATGGAGCTGGAGGGTATTTTGCTCAGTGAAACAAGCCAAGCGGAGAAAGAGAAATACCAAATGATTTCACTTATCTGTGGAATATAAGAACAAAGGAAAAACTGAAGGAACAAAACAGCACCAGAATCACAGAACTCAAGAATGGACTAACAGGTACCAAAGAGAAAGGGACTGGGGAGGATGGGTGGGTAGGGAGGGATAAGGGGTGGAGAAGTAGGGGGGTATTAAGATTAACATGCATGGGGGGGTAGGAGAAAAGGGAGGGCTGTACAACACAGAGAAGGCAAGTAGTGATTCTACAACATTTTGCTATGCTGATGGACAGTGACTGTAAAGGGGTTTATAGGGGAGACCTGGTATAGGGGAGAGCCTAGTAAACATAATATTCGTCATGTAAGTGTAGATTAGTGATACCAAAAACAAAGCAAAAAAAAAAAAATTGGGCAGTTCCTGTGTGGTAACCTCCAACGAGTTCTACACAAGGGTATAAAGGGCATATAAAAGTGTAGGCAAAGGGTCTGTTTGTGTTTATACAGAGGATCAAAGCCTAATTGGGCTACCCCGAAAATGAACTAAGATACGATATGAAAAAGAACTTCCAACATCTGCACTCTCTGGAAGACTCATGCCAGAAGATGATCATCAAAAAACCCCAACAAAGATCCACGCACTGCTACAGCTGTGGATGCACTCATCCCACCAGTTCCTGGACTTGCCATGGGAATGAGGAAGGAGATATCTAAGCTGGCCTGTGCATACAGTAAAACAACAAATTTGACTGGATCTATACTGTTGGAACTCAACCAAGAATTAGGAGAAGTGCAAATTGTAGCGCTCCAAAATCTTACAACTACAGACTATTTACTGTTAAAAGAACATATGGGATGTGAACAGTCCCCAGGAATGGGTTGTTTTAATTTGTCTGATTTCTCTCAGACTGTTCAAGTTCAGTTGGACAATATCCACCATATCATAGATAAGTTTTCACAAATGCCTAGGGTGCCTTAATGGTTTTCTTGGTTTCACTGGAGATGGCTGGTAATTACCGATATGCTTTGGTTATGTAACTATACTCCTATTATGTTAATGTGTGTGTGCAATTTAAGTAGTAGCTTAAAACCTATATATGCTGAAGTTACTCTACAAGAAGATATGTCAAAGAAATAATCAATCTTCCCATGTTTTCTTCCATCTGCTACTTCTATAGCTTTTCTTCTTCCTTCCTAATTACAACCCTTAAATGGAATTCGTGCCTCATATCAAATTTACCGAGTATCATAACTCCTCCAAGTGGTAAAGATACCTCAAGACAAATGCTGGGCATAGAAGCCACAGGGCATAAATATGCAAAGAAGTAAAAAGCTAACCTTTTCAAACAATAAGGCTTCCCTCTCACTTACCAACTTCACATTTCCCTGTATGGCCCCGGAAGAAGACTGGTTAGCCAGAGACGGGTAAGATTCCTCAAGGGAGGAACAACCTAAGACAGGCACAGTCGCAGGGGGGCCATCAGGTGAGAAATTGGGGATCAACAGAGGTGAGGCTTAGAACCTCACCCCCCCTGTTCTGAGAGAAATCTTCTGCATACGTGGATGTCTTATTGCCCTTGTCTAGCTTGGATTAGCACATAGTCTACAGGCACACACCTGATCATCTACATTTGCTCTCTTACAACACTAAACTATGATTTCTACCTTTATCTTGTATCTACCTACCACTTCAGCATTTTATTAAAAATGATAATAATAAAGAGAGAAATGTGGTATCCACATATAAATCAAGTATAAAAAAAAAAAAAAAAGTTGATAAACCTCATTAATTTGTCTTTCCATTTCAATTATAAGATTGAGAATAGGCAGAGGTAATTCTCAAAATTAGTCTGGGATATAAGGTGATTGATTATATTAGTTTCCTGGACCTGTCATAGTAAAATACTACAGACTGGGTTACTCAAACTACAGAAATTTATTTTCTCAGTTCTGGATGCTATATATCTAAGATCAAAGTGCCAACAGGTTTGGCTTCTTCTGCGACTTCTCCCTTTGGCTTGCAGATGACCACATACATGATCACAGCGTCCTCACGTGGCATTTTCCTGGTGTCTGTCTGTTCGGACTCCACAAGGACACTGGTCAGATTGGATTAGGACCCACCCTGACAACCTGGCTTTGACGTAGTGGGCTCTTCAAAGGCCCGTCTCCAAACACAGCCGCATTCTGAGGTACCGGGTGTTAGGGCTTCAGCGTATGCATTTAGGGGAAGCACGAGTCAGCCCATAACAGGATTCTGGAATCTTACAAATGCTCCTTCTTTTAAGTAAAAGGCTGATTTACTTCTCCAGAACTTTAGGTAAGAATATACCTGCACATTTAGGTAGAAAGTGCTTACTGAGAATAAGTCATTATTTCATAGTCAGCCTTTAGAAAATTATTCTTATATTCTGTTCACTGAAACTTGACCAATTGATTTGACAGATTAATGGAATAAGCATGATAGAAGTTTCAAGGGGACTTTTAGAATTTTGATTTATTAGTATTTGATTCCATTCATTGAGAGGGAAGTCCTAAAGATCTGTATCAAAGGGGAAGATCATGCATGAGGGCTGCTTTGCTCATGCTTAATTTGAGTTGTTTAATAGATATTTAAGTATAAAGCTCAAGTAGATAGATCTATAATCTTTGAGCTCAGAAGAAAGGTTTAGATCCAAGTTACAAATTTTGAACTCACTGGCTTGTTTTAAAAATATAATTATATAGGTAATTCAATTATTTTTTCTTACATATGTATTCATAAGCATTTTTTTCTTACATTATATATAAATGCCAGAAGAAAAATTAAGATATGGATTGAAAAACTCAACACGGTTCAATTAGAATTAATTCCAACAGATCAGTACCTATATACGGTGCTTTAAAATGATATTTGAGTTTAATAGATAAACAATCATATTCAAAAGATTGTTTTATCTGTAAGCTTTTAGGTAGGTCAAGTATTTCTATTAATGTTTTATATACAAAGTAATAAAAATCATCATAGATGCTATGACCTCCCCAGTACAGAGAGAGTAAGTGCAAGGGGCTTGAAGGAGCAAAGGGCAGTTCCAAACTTGAGAACTTTGGCTCATTAACTATCAACAATGTAAGTAAATGGTAAATTACCATAAATAATAGGGTATGTGTACATTTATTACTTTTGCTTGTGGCTAATTCTGATCTATATAAAACTGAACTAATAGATGTAAAATATATTTAAAACATGGGTTTAATTGCATAGGTGGGAAGGACAGAACAATAAAAGAGATCATTGTCGAAAATGTTGAAAACATATTACTGAACTATTTATATTAGTTCCATTTTCATGGAATATTATCATCTCCTTGGACACTTAGAAATATTTCAGTTTAGTCAGGGTCTCACCAAAAAGCTATTTATAATGCTGTAAAGAAAATAACAAATCATAACAGAATGTACAATACAATGGATATATTTATATAATGTAGAAAGGGAACTTTAAATGGAATTCTGAAGGATTTATAATTATATGAGTGAAAATAATGGAATTCACAGAAATAGGTCAATGTATATATTGTTGACACTTAATTTCACGTTTCTCTGAAATATTCTCCATCTCAGGAATGCAAAAAACTTGTGCAAAGACATTGAAATAGAAAAGATCATGATGTTTTGTTAAGGGTAGGTCAGTTAGATGTGAAGTTAACTAATAGAGCTGTGGAGAATGAAGTTAGTAATTTTAACTGCAATGAGGCTGTATCTTGAAAATCTTTTCTGTGTGACTTGATAATGAATATCTGGCTTCAACTTTAATTATTTAAAGTAGCTGAAGATTCAAAATTATAAGTTTGGTTGATCATTGAAGTTAATCAGGTATGGATTTGATATAATCACAATGGTTCCCCAACAATAGTCACCCCCCCATACACCCCATTCCAACACCTGCTTCTTTATTCTCAGAATCCAGATATGATTCATATATCCTGTGGAAAATACTCATGGATGGTGAGCACAGCCACAGGGTGAATATAATAAATCATTATAATAACATACTTTATTATTAATAATAAAGGGGATTCAGATTTTGAAGAAAAAACATGATGGTGAGTTTTGGGGCTAAGCTTTTAAAAGTTTTGAAAATAAGATTGTGAGATGCACAGAATTGCACTACTCTTGAACATATGCTTTCTAATTTATGGCATATGATATTAGAAAGGAACTTATATTTAGTGTTTAAGAGTATGAGCTCTGTAGCTTATGTTTTTTGGATTTGGAACTTAGCTCTGTATAACCTTAGGTAAGTTACTCAACCTCTCTGTGCCTTTGAGAGGAAATAGTTAACAGAGTAGGGCTGTTTCACTCAATTCCTGCTCTTCATCTCTGTTACTATTGTGATGCACTTGGTCAAAGACTGAGAACTAAACTACTGGAATGGTCTCATAATTACTTAGTAATATGTTTTTCTGTATGCCCAGAGCAGTAGGTCAAGATGAATGATGTTGTTAGCACATTTACAGCAAAACATTAACATTTGTTACATGCACTTAATACCTGCTTTGGGAGTTTGCACCATAGCTGGTCTTTGACTCCAGTACTCATAAGGACTTTCTTAAGAGAGGACATGTCACACATTTCCCTGTAGGTTGCAGATGGAAAGAAAGGTGTGTCTATGCAATCTCTGCAGAGGAAGATAGGAAAACTCCCTTGATCTATCTAGCTTCAGCCTATGTACATATTTGTCCCACACTTCCTGAAGTGTATTCTTTGCTGTAATAAATCTTAGCCATGAGTATAATTTTATACTGAGCCATGTGGTTCTTTCCAGTGAATCACTGAGCTAGTGGATAGATGTAGGACTGAGATTTCACTGTGAAATCAAGGATGTAGCCCTTGATTTCACTTACATGTGAAATAAAGCTAATTTTACTATCTATTACATAGATTATTTTGAGAATTAAAATAACTAATATATTTAAGATACACATTAAGTAATAGTCTGGCAAATATAAAAGAAATATATGGGTTAACTGTCATTATAAAAACTTTTAAAGTAAATTTTAGAGGCTATTCACATCACTGAAAAAGCATCCTACTATTTAAGGCTTCCTATTAAAAAATATTAATAATATCTTAGCTTTCTAGATGATTGGCTTTAAACACCATATGGGAAAGGGGTCTGTTGATGTGTGATGAACCAAAAGGGAAAGAACTTCAGAGTGCATTTATGACTATTGAAAATAATAACTATTTTTTGTTTAGTTTAAGTTCGTTAGTGGTTGGCTATACATAAGTGGTTTCACCAAATGCTGCCTATGCATGGAAAAATATCATTGCATTAACACTGATAAATTTGGGTTTTGCCTTGTAGTAGATGGACTGTAACAGTGTAGTTTTAACCACTTAATTAAAGAGTAGCAGAGTGATAGCCTACTCCTATGTTAATAAAGTGAGCAGGTTTATCTTATACCATAACTAAAAATGCAACTGTTACAGTGCTGACATGAGCTGACTCATTGAAATGAAAACACCATCTGTGTTGAGAAGGCATATACCTGTTTGTATGATTTTCTTCTCAACAGCCCCTTGTTTACAGTGTAAGTGAATTTTATATCGATATAAAGTGTGAGTTTACTGCTGCAGAAGTCTGTAATGTGGAAAACAGAAACACTGAAAAACCTAAGATTGATTGTCCTTGTAAAAATCAGAAACACAGCATGCACCAGTGAATATGTTGAAAAGTGCAGGAGTGAAGGCATATTTACATTCACCAGAGGATAAGTCTCACATTATATGTTCTGAGGGATCATATTCAAACATTCTCCATATCAGAAAAGTTAAAATGACAAAGCTTAATAACTAAGACAAAAATACGCTTTCTGTTTTCAATTTTTATAAGACATGAGCCATCATCCTAAATCAATGTAGCAGAACTTTATCATATTGTAATTATGACCAGTATCTGCATGTTGTTTTACAGTGTATTTTTGCATTCTATACTTAATAAGTTAAAAATGCTAAAACTGAGGAGAATTTACTACCAATCAGGTACTGCACATTGGGTTCTCCTCATGATGGTAAAATAATGATAATGGTGACAAAATGACAAAAATGGTAAGTACATACTCAGACCTGGCACTGGGAGGCACTTAAATACATTTAGTTTATGAGTGTATCATTTAATACTCACAATGGACATGGGAATTAGGGAGAACCAGTATTACCAAGCTTTGTGAAGTCTTCATCTAAGCTCTAGGCTCTGCAAACCCCCACCTCTTCTCTGTTGTGCCCCAAGCCTAGGAGGGCTGTCTGCATCCTGGAGTTATTCTCAAGGTTCACCTTGGCATCTTGTTTGCCCTTTCAGACCTCTGACACCTGCATACCCAGTTTCCTATATAAAATCCCCTCCATCGATTTTCCAGTGTGGTTTCTATTTTACCGTCTGTTCTCTGACTTTTGCAGTCACACAATTGAAATCATACATTCCTTTTTCAAATTCAATTCCATTCCATTTAACAAATATTTATTTAGGGCATGAAATGTCAAGCACTATTCCAAAGGTAAAGAAACCACAGTCCTCAGATTAGACAAGCAGCCTTTCCTGGCAGCCCACACTGCCTGTGCGCTCCTCTGCCTTCCACTTCAGGCCACACCTATGAAGCATGAGACCTGTAGTAATCCTATATGCAGTGCTCAGAGCCTGAAGCATGGCTGCTAATCATTGCCACCCAACAAAAGTATTTTAATACCATTTCTTCTAACCTCATAATTTAATTTAATTTTTTGTTTTTTGCTTTTCACCTCAACTCCTTTAGGAAAAATATTAACTATATTTTGACTGAGAGGCTACCTATCCAGAAAAAAATTTTTAAAGTAATAAAGATAAGATTAGAGAAGACTAACAGTCTGTAACCAGGCATATTTACATATATATATATAAATTTAAACAGTAGTTTAGAACTATTGTCCAGTTTAGCACTTGTTAAAATTTCATTTTCAATACTTTATTAATAACTGCAGTAAAATAAATTATCTCCTCTGCCATGGTTTGTTCTAATAGTGAAGCTAATGTGTAGTAAAAGAATTCTCACTTTAACATGTGTTCAAATATGAAAGATGGCTAGAAAATAGCCATCTCCTTTTTTCTGATTCTTTTTAAGCACAGGGTTGTGCTGAAGACAGCCGTTTCCTGTCTTAGGTGGTAGTGGTGGGAGAGGTATTCGGTTTCATCTTCTTTCCTGGCCACTTAGAACATCAACCAATTGCACCTTGCCATGATTGGCCAACTAATGCTTCCATGCAGCCAGTTGACATAGTCAATAGGAAACAGTTAATTATAGGTTAAAGATATATGAAATACTTACACAAATAAATTTATAGCTGTCTGGATGTTCTAGCTACAATGATTTTGTACTTTTATGTCAAATAAGTCTACTATTTACACGTTATGATTTGGAAACATTTTTATTTTGTAAAAATACTTTTTGTAGAAATTACCTCAGAAACCTGAAAGTCATATTTAATGTCAATTTAAATTCTAAATTCAAGTACTCAAGAACTTTCATGATGGACACAGAACTTGCGCTTACTGGTATTTACCATTCTACATGACGTCATTTATCCATGAAAACCGTATGTCACAAATCTCTCTAAAAAGCATCACCATTTACTTTATACGTGTGTAGCCATTTTAAGAAGACAATTTAACACACACAGTTGTAGAAGTTTCAATTACATATCACTCTGAAGCATTACTTTCCATTTAGATCAAATGCCCACTTTCCTAAGTCAATTTCACTCCTTTCCGATTCCACATTTTCTCATATGTGTAGAAAGGCTATAAATGTTTTGGCTCCATTAGCTGAGAACCCCATCTACAACTGAATGATGCATTGGATATTTTGAAAAGGAAATACTTTAATTTTATTTTTCCCTGCTGTGGTATAGGCTATGGGACAGAAAAACTTTAATTATAAGTGGGAGGAAAAAGGAGTAATGGAAAAATATAAAGATAAAGTAGATTAGTATTCTAAGATAAACCTCTCACACTGAAAAATCTTTGGTTTCTCCATCTCATTACTTCTGTCCCATTATCTTGCCATCCTCTCAACTGCTAAATCCTCTCTGTATCCTCTCCATTTCATCATTTATGACTTTTGCTACCTTAGGTGTGTGCTATTACAATATAACCAAATATTCACTGACTGTAAGTAAAATGGACAGAATGGCAAATAAACATGAAATCAATGCCTGACCCATAATAAATGTTAATAAATATTTGATGAGTGAATAAAAGAGAAAGACAGAATATTGTAGGAAACCAGACTTAAGAAGTATGTACAACAAAGATAAAATACTTTAGAAAGCACAGTAACAGATTCATTGACGTTAGAGCTTAGACACATTGTAAATCAATGGAGGAAAAATTGGATTTACACGTATTTCATGTATATCTTAGGATCATAATGGTTATAAAGAATGATTTTCGTGGAACAGTTTGAAAACAAGAATCCATTTCCATATTATGAAACATGAAATATTGTTCACTTAAATAGCAATTTTCTTCCTATCGCATATCCATTTTCACATAGCTACAGATACAATTCACAGAGATACAGTTCAATGGCTGATTTGGCCTCAGTCTATCGAGAGTGCTTCTGCTAAAGCAAGGAAGATGATCTCCCAACACACCTCCTGAGATTCTGATAATCCTGAACGAAGCCTTCAATCTCATCTCTTACCTTGCAGTGTTCTAATTAGCAATCCATTATTACCACAGATGGCTTTCAATCTTTATGGCCACGCATTATGTTTATTTTCATTGTTCAAACTGTGAATAATGTAAGCTCTTTTGATAGAGGCAATTCATTTAAGTGAACATAAACATTCTTGCTCTCTACAATCTCACATCGTAAATTCTGATTTCCTTAGCATCCCTTTTATGTCTTTGGATCTTATAGCAACATAAAACCACGTCTACAGTACTCCTGGCAAGAATGAATAGAGAGTTGTCAGTTTTTCATGATCACAGAGGGAGGGAGTCTATTAATGGCTCTGAAAAGATCTGGGGATGACCATTTCCATAAAGTTTTTCCTGACCCCCTAAATCATAAATTAATATATCCCTCCAACACTTACGTCTTCATTTTTCTTTCTGTCTTGACAAAAACTTAACTTATGTGCTCTCTTTTTAAGAAAATATTGACTGCTTTTTCAAAAATCTTAATTAACTATAGAATACATGTAAGAAGTCCCCTTATTTTTAATTCAGTTGAAAAATACATGCCTTTAGGACTGAAACTAGGCTCATAGGTGTATGTTCCTCTCTCACAGTTATCAAAAAAACACTTTTATATATCAGCTACTGAAAATCTTTTTTATAAAAGATTTAACAAATAAATGGGTGAATCTACCTTTAAGAAGTCATCTCAGTTTAGCAACATGTATACAAACTGTTATATCTTTTTATGGGGGTATTTATTATTTCATTCCTCAAAGACGTACTCTGCACTGAGTATGTGCCAGTTCTGTGGCAATGGGAGTTAAAACAATAGAGAATGACAAAGACACTTTCTTCATGCAGACACTGAATTCTTCCTGGCTCAGTGACAAGAGGTCTGTGCTGAATCTTCAAGAACATCATTGAGCTAGGATATATTCTGTTCATAGTAATGGGACAAATTATTTTTTATCTTTCCCCTGTTGTGGTTCAGTCAAACCCTTGTGCAGCTCTTGTCATTTTACCCTTCAAGGGGGAACACCCAATACTCAGTCCAAACTCCTCTCTCTCTCTCTCTTTTTTTTCTACTTGGATAGTGGAATTTAAATACACAGTTTCTTAGCTTCCCTCTACATCTTGGTATAGACATGTAACGGTTTTGAGCAGTGGGATATAAGTGAATGTCTTCTGTGATAAATTCTGGGGAAAGTTTTCTTTCCCAGCAAAAAAGTGGACATGCACCTGAGGTTGCTGTTTTGACTATTTTTTATTGCCTTAAAACAGGATACATAATTTAAACGACAAGGGCATCTTGTGACAGTGATGTCACAGTCATCAGATGGAACAAAATACCATAAAGAGCTTCAGTCTCTTCATGGCATCATTAAACAGCTGATCCAACATCAGCAATGGCCTCCTTCAGAGTTTGTCTCAGTGAGGAAATAAAATCTATTTTAGGTAAGTCATAAAGGTGAAGTTTTCTTTTACTTGCAACTGAGCACATTCCTGATGGATTCACAGTACAATTGTGGATAACTCCTGCTATTTATTTGTTCTTTTTAACCACTTCCACTGCGTTGCACAGCTAAGGAGAAACCACTAATTCCCTTTGTTAGAAACAACACTTTTGTTTGCTAGGATGTCTTACAATTTATAACAGAGGATCATGTTTTGTATTCTAAATCTCTTAGAAATAGTTTGAGTCAGACATATGACAGCTATAGGCAGCATTCCATAAATAAACTAAAGGTACACTAATTTGATGTATTTAATGGGGGGCAGAATTTTTTCCCCTTTAGAAGTATAACACTTATTGAAAAATGACAAGAGGTGCAAATACAAGGTGGCTGGTGATATGTTTTCTTCCCTTGTAAGCCAAGATGTGTGGAACTAGAAGTCAATTTTTCTTCTGTGCTGAGAAATTGACACCAGAGAGTGAGAGAGAGCTGAGCACATTGAAGTGGAATAAAAACGCTATGCCATCAAAAGACTCCCAACTAAAACCTTAGCAACAGAAAGTGTGTGACAGGCCCACGGATATTCAGTACCTATATACTTATACAGAAGCAAGATATTAAAATTTATTTTTGATTGAAGATGAAAATGAGTTTGCAAAAGGAGAAAGATTACATTGTTATCAAAGAATGATAAATTGAAATAAATGGAAAGGGATGAGACTATACCTTGCTTTTTGTATTCATTTCAAACAGAATTATGTTTGATATTCTTAATATGCTAATATTAGAAATTGTGAGTAGAGTAGGTGTCTGGTTATGTAGAGACTAGAAACTGGTTAGTTAACTTAAAATTATGTCCCAGTAATGACCAATAAATACCCAGTCCTTAAGTCTTTTTAAACATAAAATATAAATATATAGTATCTCCATATGTGTTTAATTGGATAGTAGAATATAAAATTATTATTAAGTCTTACAAATTATTTAACCCAGTTTGTATTAAAATAAGAAGTCTTTTCTCTGTTCATATTTATCAGTTTATATGTTAATTGAAGTACATAAATGCAATAATAACTGTAACTAGTATAAACTGTTCGGCATGAGAAAGATAACACATTTTCTCAGTATGTAATTCAACCAATGGGAGCATTGAGTACCTGAACTTATTAGTGAAGTTGTTTACATGAATTATCCAAATTGGACACTTACAATATTGGATGGGAAGCCAGGAAGCAGGTATAAACTGTGACAGGCCCAGGGAACCCAGGAGGGATGCTCCCCCTCATAGCTCTGAATATTCAGTATGGTGAACATCCCTTAATCTGTTATGGTAAATGGGACTTCAGGATCTTTTAGAGGAATAGAAGATGTAAATAAAATGCAATTTTCTGTTAGGTGTTGTTATTTACTTTCATGCTCACAGAAAAAGTTTAATCAATAGAATTCTATACTACATTTATGTATAATGTGCATTTTGTTCACTCACATAAAGAATTTATATTGAAACATAAGAAACAGTCATTTGCATTAGAACACCCCTTCCACTTAATAATGGTAACCTGAAGTTTTCTTTCTAAAGGCATTTCATTCACATTCCCAAAATGCTATGAAATGCTATGAAGACCTTTCTAGTCATAAGCCTTATCCTATCCAGATGGGCCTTGCACCATATGTCCATGTCCATCTCTCTAAAAGGCCAGCACAACCATGTCCTTGAAGACTATCACTAATAAGTTAGCTAGACTAGAAGTGTTCACCAGATTTGCTAGACTACATCCACCAGCTATAAAACAATTTACTTGCAATTAAACAGAAGCACTTCTCTTACTACTAACTCAATCAATTTCCCTTGTTTGCCATTTCTATCTTTCAAACTTTTTCATTTTAACATTTTCACTGTTATAACTGTTAAGGCTGATGTATTATAGATGTTAGTTGTCCTGTATCAGACACTGCTTTTATGTTTCTTTTTGGTTCTGGCTTGAATAGTGAATGGTTATGCAATGCATGGAATTAAAGATTTGTAGAAATGAGAGAAGCAAATTTATTTGATTTTCTAATTCCAGCTTCCTGGAATAGTGGGTTTTTCTCCTCAAGGTATAATTTAGTCTTCCTTTTGTGACAATTTAAAGATAAAAATATTTATAATTTTGGAAATACATTATTCCATATTCTTCTTTATGTTTTTACCTCCTCATATTGAAAACAAGATTGCATCTTGTTTTCTGGAGATCAAAATTTTAACCTCTCTTAACCTATTTCCCAGATGACATATCAGTTGCTCACTTATTCTGTGACAGGTAGTTCAGAGGAATCGTTTTCTTTACAGTTAAATTCCAATTCTAAAAGAAGGGAGGACTCTGTGTCTTAATTATTTCATTTTTTTCTCTATTTTTCCCTAACATTTACATTAGACTGCCTAAGACAAATTTCATGTTTCTTTGTATAAACTTCATCTAGTAATGATTGCTCAGACTTCTTCTTATAGAAATATTCCTCTAGAATTAATAAAGCTGAAATAAAACTGATTCTAAATGTAAGTCCAAAGAGGATAATTTCACCCCAACTTTCTATGTAAAAAAATCAAATATATAACCTTCACCTGGATTTACCAATTATATATTATTTTCTCTCTCCCTCATCTTCTCCCTTCCTTTTCCCACCTTTTCTTTCTCTTACTCCCTCCTTCCTTCCCATACTCAAAAACACACGCACATATACATATACACACACACAGAAACCCATGAGGGCTATTTGTATATAGCATGACACATTACCTGTGAATACTTACTGTATACCTCCAAAGACGAAGGGACAGCCTCATCCATAACCACAACATAGACATCACCTCTGGAAATCTAACCTCTGGAATACCACTTTTAGTACTTAATATATAGTGCAGATTCAAACTGCTGAAACTTAGTCCAGAATCTCAATAAGCATCATCCTTTGCATGTATTTCTCATGACTCTTCATTCTCCTGTATTGCAGACAGTTCCTTCATACTTCAGTATTTCATGGCATTAACGTATTTAAAGACTCAAGGCTACAGTAAATCGAAATTTTGGTATATTGCATATGATTTATTCATGGTTTATTCAGGTTAAACACTTTTGGCCAGGATTCTACATAAGTGACACCATGTGACTAGTACACCACATCAGAAAAACAGGGTATTTTTTCTCAAAAAACACCAATTCATTAACCTACTTGCTCCAGTTCTATGAACAGCAACAAAAGCTAGTAACTAATTTCAAAGTTTTCTTTCAGTTCTTCTTGTCCTTAGACTATATCTGGTTGAGAACCTCCAAAGTGTCATAATCAAATTCAGATCTATGACTGGTTTTTTCTTCCTTAGTTTCATTTTTATTTTTTATTTATTTGTAAAATATCCACTTTTGTTACACAAAAATTATATATACTCAAAACATAATATTAATATGTCTCTAGCATCAGGTATTGAAAGGATGATTAGCAAGAAGAGATTGGAGATGAAGTCAGATATTTCAAATATAAGAAAAAGCATTTAAAAGATCTGAAGCAGTTTATATGAATTTACGATATTAATCTTTTCATTTTTCATCAATTACTCAACCAGGCCTGGTGATAAAATGTTTGCCAAAAAAAATGTAGCATTCTAATTCTCATCTAAATAATTTAGTAGCAAAATAACTTTCAAGTGACATTTCCAAATACCTTAATTAATGCAAGTATTTAAAATTTTCTGTTTTGGATTCAATTGTCTGGACAATTGCATGATCTACATTTATTTTGCACATTCAGATTCAACACATTTGCTTAACTACCATGTGTCAAGTTGGAAACTAATGTTTTTACACTCTTTTCATCATTTACTCTTTACATTTCCGTAGTTTTCCTACTTTGCAATTAAGGAAAGTAAGTCTAATCTTGGGACCTAGAATTTTGTTTTTGTTTTTGTTTTTAAATAGATCAATAAAGTACTTCTTTATTTTGCCTCTTTTGTAAACTGTAGGAAATTATTGAAATCCAAGAAGATTGGTTTTAAATAAAGTGCCAATAAAGAGCTTGAACTATGAGTTGCGTGTTTGCTGTAGAAAAGTAGTGGTTGCAAAATGATTGAGGAATGATATGTATGTAACAGTACAACTCAGAAAGGGGAACTTAAAATGCAGTATTGTAAACTCAGTTTGTCTTTCTGTTTATTTAACTCTGCCAGTGGTCTAGTAAAATGAAATCCGAAGGGGTAATCTCGGGAAGATATAATCCCTTCACTGAGCAGCTTCATAAAATATACTCCAACTAAATTTTGTGGCCCACTAAGTTTTGTGTAAATTGGAATATATTTTACTCAACTTTAAACACATGGGAACAATTTTTTTGATGGGAATGGAGAGTGAAAAATATATATTTTTCTTATAAAGGGAAATCTTCACTTAAAAAGGAAGAAAAAACATATACTATGCTATACATTTTACACAGCATTCTACTTTTAGGAATCTGTCCTGTAGAAGTATATGTGACATAAGTAAATATATATAAACAAAAGTTTTTACTATACACTGTCTTTCTGTTAAGTCAAAGTAGCCATCATTATTATTTGAATATTGTTTGTAAATTTTTTTCTCTTTTTAATAACGGTATACCTTGGGCATTTTTTCTTGCTTCAATCTCCTCCTCCTGCTCCCAAATTTTTTTTTCCAAATGGACTGTCTACTTTACATTCCTGATTTAATTGTTATAAAGTGACTATTGTGGGTTGAATTATGTCCCCCAAAAGATATATATTAAAGTCCTAACGTCAGGCACCTGTGTCTATGATCTTATTTGGAAATAGGACCTTGGGAGATGTAATCCAGTTAAGATGAGGTCATACTAGATTTGGGGGGACCATAAATCCAGTGACAGGAGCATTATTAGGAGAGGGAGATTTGCAGACACATAAACACTCACAGAGGAGAAATGGTCATGTGAAGACAGAAGGAGAAATTGATCTGATTCAGTTACAATCCAAGAAAAGTCAAGATGGCCAGTAACCACGAGAAGCTAGGAGCTGCCATGAAAGATTATTACCCAGAGAATCTGAAGGGAGTACAACCCTGCCAACCCCTTTGATTTAGGACTTGTAGCCTCCAGAACCAGGAAGGAATAAACTTCTGTTGATTTCATCCATCCAGTATGTGGTATTGTGTTAGGTCTTAGGACATTAATACAGTGACTAGTAGCTTGCTGTCACCTACTATCAGATTTTCATATGCACATTCTGAGAATCTGTTTCTCACACTGCAGCCAGTGTTCCCCAGCTGTCTAGTCAGAACAATCCCAGCCAACAGCATTCTCCCAGAATAACTGACTCACTGCTTTCCGATGAACCAAGAAAGCAAACATTAGAGTTTTCTTACAGCTTTTCCTCTGAATATATGATTCTTACCTCTCCTTCCTACACTGACTCTTTCTTTTTTTTCACAGCTTTATTGAGGTACAATTGATATACAAAGAACTGCATATATTCGTGTATACAGTTTGACGAGTTTGGACATATTCCTTCACCATGATCAAGGTAAAAGACATGCTCAACGTCAGCCAAAGTTACCTTGTGTTCCTTCATTCTGTTTTCATTAATTAATTTATTTATTAATCAGATAAAACTCTCACTTTGAATTCAGCCTGAAGCTCTGTGTGGCCCTGAGGTCACCCAGCTTCTTACACTCAGAGCTCACTATTGGATCACAGAACACAGGGCCTCTCAAATCCTGCGGGTCTCATTACAGAATGGTCTTGTCTTCCTCTATCAGTATCAGACTGTAGGATTTTGACCCTAAAAAATCAAAGTGTCAGCCCCACTCGGTGCTTTTCGACCATCCTGAATTCCCAATGCTGATGAAAAGCACTTTATTTTTTGTTTCTCCTTTCATAATGTGAAAATAGAATACAAAGTGAATTATCCTTAATTAATAATTGCATTTTTAAATAGCCAGTGCAGATACTATCCTAACAAGTGCTAGATGTTTAAGGAAAACATTGTAAATTTCTCCACCAGGGAATAGCTAAAATTTATAGCACAGAGAAATATAAAATTGAGTTAGGTTGTCACTATTACAGAGAGACTATCTGGGCATTGTTTGTCAGTTTCTAAATTATTTTGCCTGTGTGTTCCTTCAAATATTGGACAATAGCAAATAGGTATAATTCATGACACACCCTAAGCGGTCAGCTATTTTCTAGTAAATTAACCACAACAAATGGAAACAACAGCAGACATTCTTCCTGCACTGATTCAGGTATGGAATTAATGTCATTGACACTCACCAAACATACACGAAAATATGAATAAGAATGAGAATCTTCTATAGAAAATTAGGATACTGCATCATATTTGCTAAACCACTCAGAATATGTTAAATATGGTGTAAGACTATTGCCTGGTATATTAGAAACGCATTACATTTATATCAATTATTATTCTTTTGCATCTGTGTTAGTGAGCTTAGAATTCAAGTGTGTTACAAAAATAATAGAAACCACCTTTTAAAATGAATCATATGCCATTGATATTTATTTTTTAAATATGAAATATTACTACTTTGTAAAATAAAGTAAAACCATAATCAGAATTCAGATATGCTAAATAGAAGCATTTTGAACATGAATGTTCTCAGGACAGTTCAATGCTAATTCTTTATTACTAATACTGACCTTAACTCAAGACAGTCTGTCTCCCCTGGGCTTGTTTCTTACAATAATTAGAGCACTTTAGTACCCTACATCCCGTCATAAGGAATGTAATAATGTGCTGTAATATCTTCAGTCCCAAGTACATATGGTGACCAGCAACTTTTTTATATATTCAGCAGCAAAACTAGTTCCATGTTCCTGAAAATTTATGAATGAACTGCTGCTCTCCCCAATGCCTTAGCATATCATTGTGCTTTAAAAAAATAACATGAAAAGTAATGTGAGTTAAGAGGGAGGTGAAATGTTTTGAACTGATGAAAGCTATGAATTTTAATTATTTATAGATAAAATTACTATTCACTTAATAAAATTTAGTAATAGATTAGTTGCTAACTATATAAGGCTAAGTAGAGGTCCTATAGGGTGTATATTAATGGAAAAAAATACTTTTATTGAGTATATTATTATGCAGAGTGACATGAAAGAAGGCACAGACATTTCAACTATAATACTACATTTTGTGCATATATTTTTCTTTTTAATTTAGGATTATATTAGATAAGGGTTAGCTTGGTCTTAGTAGAATACACACTGATTCCTCATAACCATGATTCATTCAATAATAATTTAAAGATTTTTGTTCTGTACATAATCATTGGAGAAAATAATTTCAATAAATACAGCAAGAATACATAGAAAATGTAATAAACTAGAATTAACTTATTACATATTTAGTAAATTTACCAAGCTTATAGTAGAAATTAACCTGATTGAAATTTTTGTTATATCTTTAAGGAACATAGAACCACATTAGCTCTTTCAGATACCAGAAAACTCTTTCAAATATATTATAATTATGTGATAACTCACTTATTACTTCTTTAAGTAAATCATAGAAAAATATGTTTACAGTCTTTTGTTTTCTCAGCCAGATTAATGAGTGCATAATATATATCTCTATCTCAGTTTGAATTGTTAAACTTCACCAGCTTAAACTGTCTGAAGAGGAGTAAAAAATTTGGTGAGAGTTTAGGCAATGCAGAGAAAGCAGCATGCAGAAAAACATGGGAAAGAAAAAGAAAATCATTTACAGTCTTTCTAGTTATAAGAGATGATGATATTATAGAATGCTAGATCCATGCTTTTAAGACATGAGCTCAGATCTTGAAAGATCTGAAATGTCAAAGAATTGGACTTTATCAAAAGGCTATGAGGAGACTCAGAGGAATTTAAGCAGAGAAGTAATAAAATAACATTTAATTTTAGAAATACTATAGAGATCTTATTATGAATGGATTGGAGAAGGAATCAGGCAGGGATAGGGAAAGATGGTCTGCAAGTTTGGGTAGGACAAACCACTTTCTCTTGACTTGCTTTCCCTCTTTGAAGGGATTTGATTCTGGAGTAATATTTTCAATTGCTTATACTCGTATCACAAATTTTCATGGATTGACTGGATGTTTCAAAGCTTAGTCCCAGAAGTCTGAAACAGGATATGGGAATAGATTCTAGACTCAGGTTCATCCCAGTGTTTGCAATACAGTCAGAATTCTACTGTGTCTATGATCTAAATAATATCAACAGCACCATCAGTTTATTAAGATTCTAGGAAGCAACACTAATTTCAAAAGTCTTGAAGCAGGAGGCAAACTACAGTTAAAGAGATCCTCAGTTTTGTGGCCATCCAAGCTCTGAGGGACCCATCATTCAAGGTACCAGACACCATTGTCCTTAACCCTAGGACATCACAACTGTCCACTGTGGGTGCCAAATAAAAGTTTATTAAACTTTTGACATCTTTTCATACCAACACATGCACATGCATGTTTATAGATAATAACAGCTAGTTTCCACCTTACAATGCAGGGGAAATGGCTGTAAATTCAGTTAAGAAAAAAAATAGTGTTTACTCCACAATTACTGGAAGTCATATAATCTCATCCGGTCAAGGAACAACAAAAGCAGGAAACAAAGGTGCTGAGAAATAGGTTATATGTTTTTCATATTATGCTCTTCACATTTTCAACTTACTAAATATCTGTGTCTTTTTTGCTTGTTTGTTTTTTAATCTTTAATGTTTAATAATTCAGATTATGAGCAAAGCATATGCACATGACAAATAGATGTCATGCTGGTATACACCTCAGCAATATAAGAAAAATGTTCTTGCAAATGAATACCACAGAGTTAAACTCTTCTGTAAGAAAGGAGCAAATCACTCCATGGTACCTGCATGAAAGAGATTAGGATGTCAGAAGGCCAGGACGTGAGATCTCGTACTTCCCCTTCCTTTTGTCAAGGAGTGGTGGTGCACCACGGGTGTGCAAACAGAGAAAGCTCAGGCAGGACTAGGAGCTGAATAGGGTAGCTCGCATTCAGCAGCAGCACGAGCAGTCACAGAAAATAGTAGAGCAGCAAGTAGGTTAAATGTTGGTTATCATATTCATTTTTTCTTTCCTTTTATGGGGTAAATGGAAGTTTTCACCCAGAATTTCCAGAATTTCCCACCCAGCCTTAGTCCATTTACATACCAAAGGATGTTCACCACAGCAGAGCCTCTGGTGCATCTGCGGCAAGGAGTGGAGAGGAAAGGCCTTCTCTCTTCCACTCTGTTCCTGGTACCTGATTGGTCTGGTGCCCCTCAGTCACCATGGACCCACCCTCTGAGCAAATTCTAAGAAATAAAACCCCTTAACCCAATCTGTCGTTCCCCTTGTCATAATTCGGTTTCACCAGATTCATAGGGAACTTGCCCTGGGAGAGGAACCCCCTTACTCCCAGACCTATACTTTCCTTAAAAAAAAGGAAAGGAAAAGAGTATCATCTATATTCATGAAGGATGCCAGAGTATACGATCCTGAGTTTATAGGGCTTTACAAACCGATATCCAGCATAGGCTCAAAGTATGCATTATGGGTGGAATTGTATCCCCTAAATACTTATATGTTGAAATTCTAATTCCCAGTATGTCAGAAAGTGACTTATTTGGAAATACAGTTTTAACAGACACAAGTTAAAATGAGAGTATTAGAGTGGGCCCTAATCTAATAAAACTGGTATTCTTATATAAAAAAAGAAAATTTGGACACAGAGACATGCATGGAGGGATAGAGAATGTGAGGAGACATAGGGAGAAAATAGACATCAATGAGCAAAGGATAGAAGTCTCCCCTCACAGCTTTCAGCAGGAAGAAACCCTGTCAACACCTTGATTTTGGACCTCTAGCCTCTAGAACTGCTGGGATTTCTGTTTAAACCACTCAGTCCCTGGTACTTTGTTATAGCTATGCTAGGAAACAAGTGTAGTGTCTTTCTTCCTTATGTTTCATAAGCAGACAGTATCTCCTGGCCTCCAAGGGGTTAGTCATGAACTAAGTCATGTGCTACCCTATCCAAGGGGCTGGATGGAACTCTGATATCCTAAGTGAATTTATATATCTTTCTTTATGATCAATTTCATGACATGCATATTAGTAAAAGTCTCAGTCAAAACACATGTGGAGATACCCAGAGAAAGTTTAAAATAACTATGAGTATGCAGTCTAAGAAAGAAAAGACCAAGAAGTGAATAGGAATCAGGTCCAAAACAAACCATGGATTTTTCCTTAATAAAGATTGACTGAAGAGAACAGAATGAAAACTTAGTGCATCAGGATATATATATTATCTTAATTATTTGGTTATATAAGCAAACAGTTATACAATCAAGTAGTTGTATTTACATATATGTAGAGTGGGGACAAAGGGGAGGAGATTTTGGCTTTATAGCACAAATCATATCTTTTTTTCTTAATTGCAAATGTCCCCAGGAAACTCCTGAGCGTGAGTTTACAGAACAAAGAAAATACTACATGTTTGAGAGTAATTGTAGGCTTTAAACTTGAAATAATAAAATTCCCTCTTAGAACAAGGAGAGCAGAAAGGAACAAACTACTAACCTGTTAGCTAAAAGATTGTACACGTTATCTACATTCATGAAATCCTTTTGTTGTTTAAGTTGTTTATTACAATTCTTTGAGCCTTTTCATTTTGGATTCTTTCAGACCTTGTTCACATTTTATATATTGTCAGTAGTCTCATTATTTGATATGTACTGAACTAACTAAAAGTATGGAATTGTGCAAAATACCCTGTATATATTTGTGTTTTCCAAGTATAAGGTATTTATTCTAACCAACCTAACATGTATATTGGGGCCTACTATGTATCAGGAAATATTGTTGGAGATGAGAATACACCAGTTAACAAAAAAAGACAAAGATTGCTTCCCCCCCACAAAAAAATGAAAAGTATTACATACTGTGTTAGAAACTAAACGGAAAAGAGAAACATGTACTTGTTCCTTTTCACTCCAGAGTTCTTAATACACTTAGGAAATTTACAGATATTATGACTTCATAGATTAAAATGCAAATCAAGATGGAAACAGTGACCTCCATGCTGGGATTACAGAGCACCAAGCTGTATGGGGAATTAAGGCCTAGCAGATGATGGATGGTGACAGCATTGTTTTACTTAATGAAGTGGCCATTGAAGCTTAAAAGGGGAATGGCAAGGGGGAAATAAGTGCTTTCATCTTTGGAAGAAGAAAAAGCTTCACAACATTATACCAAGAACTGAACTCAGGATCTCTTTTTGAACTTCATTAATCTTTTCCACGAAAATTTATCTCATTGTCAAGTGGCTGGATAGCCACTTTGGGAAAATGCTTTGTTTCTTTGTAACGGAACCAGTGCCTTCATTGTCCTGAGGCTCCTGTGATGTTCCACATTCACAGCAACGCTAAGGAGACAGCAGTGCTCGAGAGGAGGCTGTGTGAGGACGCCGAAACTGTACAGCTGGGACACACAGAACTTCACCCAGTGGAGCAGTTTTTTCTTTATTAATTTGTTTCTGAGAATAGCAACACATACAAGAGGGAAATGGTGTTACTGAGAATTTTCATGCAGAGATGTTTATTCTTAGGTAAAAGGACAAGATTTTGAAATTGTTCTAGTGAATCTTTTCTGTAGATTAACCTTAAGGTTTAATAGCAGACTTTAAGTTAAAAGCTAAACAAAATGTCACAATAAAAAAATACATCTATGAAAACCCACACTCCTAAAAGCAGTCAAATAATTTTCCAGCCATAATCCCCAAAGCTTTGTACAGTCCCAATAAATATCTATTTTTATCCAAAGAAAGCAGGAAAATAACCCAAGCAATTTACCCAAGATGCCCTCCTTATTGGAAAATATTCAAAATCCAGCACTACCTCCCTCTTAAGTATTAAAATATTTTGATTAGCAGAATAGCATTTTTCAAATAAAAACATTTAAATACTAAGGAACTATTTTTTAAGTGAATACTTCATTATTAATCATTGGTTTTCTTTTGAAAACTGTTGGGCAGACAGTTTGGGGTCATATGTACATAGCCACTTAAATCATTTGGTGTTCTAACGTTGCTCATTAATATCATATTTCGCCTCACAATGCCTTGATGTCTTGTCTTTAAGATGACTGCATTTCCTTTTAAATCACAGGTGCTTATTTTCAGCCTCATTTTCCCCCATCGGTTCTTGCATCTGTGGAGTGGGTGGAACTGGCTCTGCATCAGTTCCAACCCTTTAATGATAGGGATCACAGACTAAAAAAACATAGCCTAAAATGCCAAAGGCAGTGCGGGGGAGGCAGAAAATGAGGACAAAGTCTACTGCTGGCCTAATACTTTGCCTTAAAAATGTAGCAGGGTGTTCCTGGGGGTTATAATTCTTATAGAGTTCAAAGGAGAATTTAGAAAATCTGAGTTACCAATTGTCTTCTCTTATCTTGGTTTAAGCTCATACAAAAAATAGACCAAAATGGAGACACTCCTCACATCTGACTATGAATGTGAATATACCAAATAAACTAGTGAAATAGAAAGTTACAGTGAGAAAATAAAAGGGATCTTTTTTTCTAGTTTTTAAGTTGTAGCCATATTTTTTCCCAAATGTTCTTTGAAATATAACTGGCAATGAGATTAATCCAGGATTTACTTCTTTGGCTGTCTGCATAGGGAAAAACGTAAATTATTAATTACAGAATTGCAATTACGAAGTCATTTGACTCCAGTTTGTCTTCTGCTTTCATGGTTTTATTAATTTAGAGGGAAAATAACTAACCACAGTCATATGACACATAGATTCAGCAACTTAAAATTCACCAGATCGAATATGGGAATTAGACAAAAGTAACTTAAAAAGGTTTCCTCTTTTATATCGTCTTCTCTTAAAATTTTATTATGAACAAAACTTAAAAACTGTTTGGAGTTTTTGATTTTCAGCCCTGACATGTAAAGATCTCGGAAGTTGTTACTTGCCTCCTGACAACAAGAAAAGGCTGGGCAAACTGAAAATCAGTGACTCTCTGGACCAGTCCGAGAAAGAAGTTTCCATTGGCAAATCCAGAAAAACCACAGCTGAGTCTGTTTACCTGGAGCAAGTGCTGGAGCTGGAGCCATAAACTGATAGGTCCACATAAATGGTAATTTTGGTGGATTGTTGGAAAATGAATTGCTAGCATGAGAGTAAGAAAGGGGCCTGGAACTTTCCTGGGCTTTTCTACCAGCAATCCCATCAGGTTCTCATGGTAAAAATTTGAGAAAGACCAGCCACCAGGAAGAGTATTGTGAAATACTCCTAAACCCTTCTCTGTAACAAAAGCTTTTTTTCCAGGGAAAATCTTTATCAGAGCCTTGTCCCAGAGCAGTGGCGGAAGGGCATTAGTCTCACTCTTGCCCACTGTTGCTTCCCGTCCTGCCTGAGAGAGGGGGATGCTACATAAGAAAATAGGTAAATGTCATAGGCCAGAAATAGTAGTCAACAGAAGACTGAGATTTAATTGGAAAACTACAGAATGCTTCTCTGCCAGGCACCTTACCACCACACCAACAACTGTAATAGTTGACTATAGGTGAAAGAAGTGCAAAACACAGACTTTCTTAGGAGTATTTAAGGAAATCCAAAACAAAAAGAATTGATGAGGTAAGATCATTGGAGGATTATAAAGCTTCTGGAATATTAGCTACTGCAAACATTAAACAATGCCCGAATCCTAGACAGATTAACATAAGTACTCACACTAATGGCTCATTTACCTCAATTACTGTCTATGAAAAAAACATGCCTGGCTTCCAACAAAACATCATAAGTCATACTAAAAAGCAAGAAAAGACAAAAGTTTGTAAAGACAAACATACAGCCAAAAAAAGAATTTAGATGTGACATACATATTGGAATACCAGAGAATTTAAAACAATGATAAATATGTTATAAGCTCTGATGAAAAAAGTGGAAATATGCAAAAACAGGCAGTAATGTGAGCAGAGACAAGAAATTAAAAGAAAATGCTAGAAATAATAATAGAAAAACACTTAACAAATGAATGACTTTGATAAGCTCACTAAGAGACTCAACATGGCAAAGGAAACAAAGTAGAGGCCTTGAAGATATTGTCAGTAGAAATTTCACAAATAGAAATACAAACAGAAAAATAAAAAAAACAAAATATCCAAGACCTGTCATGTCAGATAATTTTGAAACATGTAACATATGTGTAATTGAAATACCAGGAGGAGAAGAATCAGAAAATGGAGCAGAAAGAATATTGAAAAAATAATGGCTGAAATGCTTAAGGAAGACATTATGCCAATCATCTACAGTCTATTTCAGACGGTGGAAACTGAATGCTTGCTAACTCATTTTATGAACCAGCTTTACCCTACTACTAAAATGAGACAAAAACTCTATGAGAAAACTAAAAACCAATATATCTTATGAATATAGATGCAGAAATCTTCAGCAAAATATTAGGAAATTGAATCCAATAATGTATAGAAATATACACCATGATCAAGTGGGATTTATTCAGAATATGCAAGGTTGGTACAATATTAAAAAAGCAATTCTTGTAATCCATCACATCAATAAATGCAGTAAAGGCATTTGACAAAAATTCAACACCCATTCATAGTTTAAAAAACTCTCAGTAAACTAGGAATAGAGGGAAACTTTGCCAATAATAATAAAGAATATTTACAAACATCCTACAGCTAGCACCATACTTAATGGTGAGAAACTCAAAGCTTTCCCACTAAGATTAGGTACAAGGCAAGGATGGCCATCTCACAACTCCTTTACAACATCATACTGAGACAGGGACCATGGGTATAGTCAGAGTAGGGTGAGGGCCTCCGGAAAAAGCAAGGCAGGATATTTACAGCCAAAGCAATGTAACAATGTAAAGTCCCTATCGAAACTCTGTGTTCAGCATTATGCAAAGTCAAGGTCACACTAATTCTCTGGGGTAAAGACACTAGACTAGGAATATAGATGTCTTCAGTGAGATGAGTTAAAGATCAAAAGGCCAGAAGAAACTTGGCCTGGAATGTTTGAGTGTTCCACAAGGGTATCTCAGCATAACCCGTGACTTCACTGTAAACAGCCCTAGCAAACAGACAACAACCCAGCCCACTTTGAGGGCAGGGCAGGTGGTACAAGTCCACACGCTAAGCCTGCAGTTCCCAAAAGTCCTCCACTGCCTATAAATCCCCTAGGCAATGCACCACCCTGGGCTCTCTAATCCCCTCCTGGTGTGAGCCAGGAGCTCTGTCTGTCCTTTCACTTTATCTCTAAATAAAAGCCTGTACCTTGCTCTCCTACCTTGACTGTTTGCTAAGTTCATTCTTTGACTCGGCAAACAAGAACCCCGGCAACAGTACTGGAAGTACTATCTAATACAATAAGGCAAGTGAAGGAAATAAAAGGTAGGAAAGTAGGGAAGGAAAAAATAAAATTATTTATTCACAGATAACATTATCTTCTATGGAGAATATCTGAAAGAATTATAAAATAAATTAAGAGGCATACAGGTAGAAAAAGAAGAAATAAAACTTCGTTCAGAGTTGGCATAATTGTCTATGCATAAAAGTCCCAAGAAATCAATAAAGTGACTTCCAAAAGTTAATAAGCAGTTCAAGCAATATTATAGGATAACAGGGTTAATATAAAACTTCACTTATTTTATAATATACCAACAATAAACACTTGGAATTTGAAATCAATAAAATAATACAGTAACAGCAAGAATGAAATGCACAGCTATAAATCTAACACAACTTCTAAAGGAGATATATGTGGAAAACTACAAAACACTGATTTAAAAAAAATAAGTGAAGATGTAGATAAATGGAGAGATGTTCCATGTTTCTGGATAGGGAGACTCGATATTGTTAAGATGTCAGTTTTCCCCAATTTGATCTATAGACTCAGCACACTCTCAAGTCCCAGAAAGCTGTTCTGTAGATATCAACAACCTCTCTGGGAGATACTGTTAAAACAATGCCAAGACTAACCACAGACTGGGAGAAAATATTTTTAAAACGTATCTGATGAAGTACTTGTATCTAAAATACACAAAATACTCTTAGAACTCAATGATAACAAACAATTCAATTTAAAAATGGGTGCAATACCTGAACAGACACGTCACCAAAGATGATACACAGATAGCAGATAAGCATATGAAAAAATGCTGAACATTGTCATTGAGGAATTACAAATTAAAACTGCAAAAAGATATTCCTACATACCTATCAGAATGGTTAAAATCCAAAAAGCTGGCAGTACTAAGTGCCCATGAGGCAACAGAAAATTTCATTAATTCCTGGTGAGAATGCAAAATGGTATGGCTTTTTTTGAAGACAGCTTGGCAGTCTTGCACAGCTAAACATAGTCTTTCCATACAATCCAGTCATCATGCTTCTAGGTATTTACCCAACTCACTAAAAAAAAAATTACTGCCCATACCTGCCCAATGGATAGTCATAGCAGCTTTAGGCATAACTGCTAAAAATTTGAAACAACCAAGATTTTCTTCCATGGGTTGAATAATGGATAATGTATGTAACTCCAGGGGAAAAAAATATGTTCCCACCTCAGGGCAAATAAATCTTTGAAGCCAAAATCAGTCAAAGGAAGAAAGGTGGGAGAAACCCCTTTATTGCTTACAAGCAGTCGTCTACTCGTCTACTACTGCTCGCCTGTGTCTCTCGCGACCCTGCTGCAAAAAGACCCCACCAAACCTCTCTGGTCCTGGCGTGTGCTTGCTTCTGCCCCTTTTGATATGGAGATGGCTACTTCTCTCCACCCCTTGGAAACACCTACTGATATGGAGATGCACTAAAGCCAGGCAAGAGATTCTGGAAATATTGCAATTTCACCCACATGTATAAAACCAACTATGGCATATATACATTAGGATATTATTCATAAATACAAATGAATTATCACACCAAAAAAAAGTGTTAATCTTAAATGTATGACACTATGTAAAGAAGACCATTCTGAGAAAGCTAGATATCCTATGATACCAATTACATAACATTTTGGAAAAAGCAAGTAATAAAGATTGTGAACAGATCAGTGGTTGTCAGGAGTTGTGTTGGAGAGCAATGCAAAGTTTAAACACTGAGAATTTCAGTGCAGTGAAATTATTCTGTATAAAACTGTAATGGTGAATAAGATATTAAGCATTCTTACAAATGCTTAGAATTCATAAACCTTTACAGTAAAAAGTGTAAACCTTAATATATACAACTTTAAAAAAGTATTTACATATAGGGAATTTTCTAAAGCAAAGAAGACTGTGACAAAATAATATAAATATAATATATGAAATAAATCTGTCAGTTTTTGTTGACCTGAAAATATCATTTGTTTGTCCTTCTGTCTTGAAAAGAATCATTTTGGTCAGTCTACAATTTTAGATTGATTAAAATATTTCTTAATATATTCTGATTTTCAATGTGATACTGAAAATTATATTGGCCTAATTGTCTCTATTTGGTATATGATCTGTCCTTATTATTGAATGTTAAAGTATTTGGCCTCTGAATTTTTGAGCAATTATACATTGTAATATTAAAGATAATTTCTATAACTATCAGTTTTTAGTTTTGATTAGTATGGAAAATCCTAAGCATTGTGTTTTCAGTTATATCCTCTTCTCCATATTGACTGTGTTATGTGAGAATACTGAGGGCCTACATTCAGCATTCAAAGAATTTTATTTGCTTCTGTTAAGGGCCACCTTTCAAGCATCCCTTCCCCATATGCCCTTGGACAAAGGCTTAGTCTCTGCTTACAGAATCTTAGGTAAATGTAACAGCCTTTTGCTTCTGATCTTGCTTTCTTTCTACTCCTTCCTGCTTCTTGCATAGATGCCACCTTCTTAATTCAGTATCTCTTTCTTTCCTTTTTTTTTCCCTTTGTACTTTTTTTTGATCTTAGGGCATTCCACTGCTTACTAGTAACTACAGGAAAACACTAAAAGATACAGTAATTTAATAGGAGAGCTCCCAGGATATCTAGTCCACCAATGGAGTGATAATCTTTTCTTGACTGAGTTTTGTGAAGTTTTTAGGGCTAATGATATAATTCTGTATGCACATCGTTTGTTTTCTGTATATGTTCAATTTAAGAGCAGAAGAAAGGGGGAAGGGCAATTCAGGAGAGGATACATGGAACAAAAAATTTATTCTCTGTTAATCACCCTCTGCTTCAAATGCTTAATAAGAGATGATAAGATTTAATAAAAACATAATTATTGTTCATAATGATTAGAATGTGTTAGGTATTCTCAAAATTTATACATATTTTATTTAATTCTCATCACACCTCTGGTAAGCATTTTTGATATTTATTATTATTCTAATGATTACAGTTTAAGGAACTGAGTCTAAGAGTGGTTATCACATATGATGCATTTAATGGTGGTGGTAGAATTAAAATCTAAGATAGTCTGTGTCTAGATTTCATGCTCTTTTTATCTATCTCACTGTATTTAAAAAGAAATTAAGCATGATAGGCTGGACACAGAAAGGAAACAAAGAGTGGAGTGGTGAAGTAGGACTATAGCTGAGGGCACAATGGGTCTTTGGAAGCAAAAAGTGATAAGAATTCTGAATCCTGAAGGGTAGCTGGGGCTTAAGGTGATTCTTGCAGGATGATGGACTAAAGTCAAGGTCACAGCTTAAATTCAGGACTGAGTTGAATTCCTGCCCTATATGAAGACCACAAAATAAAGTCTGCCCTTCAAAATGCATGAACACACAAAATACTGGTGTTACATATTTCAGTACGAAATCTTATTGGATAAAACTTAGAGTGGAAGCAGTGCATAGTATGCAAAATAAAGAAACTCATTCATTGCACAGAGATGTATGTTGCATCTGGGCATAGCTAACTTGTTTGCAATATGAATCACACCCCACGAAAAAGTAATCCTACACCTATAATTATCAGCAAACTTCAAGGGAAGGGACATAAAGATTCCTTGTTAACAATAACAGCCTTATTAGAAAGAGGGGCCTCTAGAGCAGATGAATTTGTAACAGCCTGTTTTAAAATGAGAATACTCAGAAGTACTTCTTTGTTAAGTTATCAAGAAGAAGGAGGAAATTAGTCAAGGATATTCTAATTTGTCTCTCCAAAAAAACAATGTCTTGAGTTGAATGCTTATAGCAAGCCAAAAGGTGGTGGTTACATTCACTCAACTAGTATATGAACCAAGTAAATCACTAGTTTTATAACTACATTCTCAATATCATCCTATGTAAAATACTGTAAAACTATATGTTAAGGACTCCAATTATGGATAGGTATAGAAAGATCCAGAAAACCTTTGTATCTATGGTAACTAAAGAACACCCTAAGAGAAAATAGAAGTCAAAATTTTGTATGAACTAACAAAGAGCAGTGAATGCAAAGAAACTTTGATTAAATCAATTCCAGAAAGAAATAAAGATTTATATTTGGTGGCAGCTCCCATTTGAAGAGGTGTGCCTGGCCTGTTATACACATCAGACAAAGGAGAAGCCTGGCTAAGTTAGTGGGAATGTTTAAGGAAAAGGAGAAAGCAGTGAGGACTTTAATGGCAGAATGATTTGGAAGGACATGGAGGAGTGAGTGTCAAAGGTAAAAACAAGTGACTGGTCCTGAACAATCCACTCATACAAGGGAGAAGAAAGCAGAGAGAAATGAAAGGTCCTATACATTTTTTCTGTCCTTAAATTCTAGAATCTTCTTGGACTTGAATTCATATATGCATTAAAAATATATGAATATTACAGCTCATTGATCTCTCCGTTTAAATACTTATAAGGTCAAAAAACTATTGAGGACACAAGATTTTGAAAGGTGATCTAATCACAAGTAAATTCAATCTAATTATAGCTCTGGGCTAGCACCTGCTTAACACATCGCTAGCAAGAATCTTAATAATTAACCCTTCACTTTAACCACCTTAAAGAAGAAAGGGCTTCCAATTTTGAGGTAATCAAAGCAAAACAGAAGTGATTGTAATTCCTTATTATTTTATAACCAATATCTGGAATAAAATTATGAAAATATATAAAATATGCAAAGAATCATGAAAAAGGAAACACAGTAAAATAGACTAACAGATGGATGTTACTTATGTGCATAATTCGGACTAGCAGACAAGGATTGTAATGCATCTATTACAAATATGTAAAATAATTTAAAGGAAAAGGGAATAATAGATGATATGGAGGTTTCAGGAGAGGAATGAAAATTCAAAATAACAGAGATGGCAATTCAAAAATCAAGAATTAATAGAGTGATCTAACAACATATTGAATATAGCAAAGGAAAGATCAGTTTAATAAAATGTAACTTAGTTCCAGGGAAGGAAGACTGAGATGATGAGGTAAACCATTGGAAAATAATGACCACTTATTTTAAAAATTTGATATAAAATATCAACCAAGATATCTAAGACATTCTACATACCCAAGGTAGAATAAATATGAGTAGACGATGTCCGGGCACATCATACTTAAAGAGCAGAAATCCAATGTTAAAGATTAATTGCACCTTTCAGGAGAAAAAACTGATTACATAAAAGGTACCAATAATGGTGATTATGATTGACTTTTCACTAAAAGAATAGAAGCCAACATAAAACACACTATGTTTAGGACACTAAAAGAATCAAAAAGTCAAACAGAATAATTGAAAATTAGCTGTATTCAGTGAAAATATCCATCAAAAAGATGTAATTTCATCAAAGACCCTTTAAGGGAGTAAATAAGGAAATGGGAAACCAAGGGCTGGGAGAAAATATTTTATGAATATTGACAATATTCAATGTTTATATATGTTTCTAATAAATGAAAATATATAGGTATGAAAAAGAAATGGTACTCTGAACATATAAACAGCTCTTATAAACTGATAACTAAAAGAATCTTCACATGAGCAAATAACCTGAATAGACATTTCACAAAGGATGATATGAAAAGGGCCAATAAGAAGAAAGTGTGTATATACTATTTAATAGAGAAATTCAAAATAAAACCACAAAAACAAAATACTCATACCTCCTCAGAATTAAAAAATATACCTAAAAGTAAAAACCCATAATTCACAAAATTTCAGCAAGAACATAGAGCAATTAGAACTCTCAAGCATTAATGGCAGAGTACAAAATAATACCACTTTTTTAGGATAGCGGTTTCTTTGTAAGATAGCACTTTGTTAGTATAATATTGAAATAATTATTTCCCCAAACCTAACTTCATGTTTTCTCATAGATTTTTTTCAAAACAGGTCTATTTACATGACACATAAACTAACAATCACCAATGCTATTTTGAAAAAAATTATTTTGAAAATCAAATAGTACATGCTATTCCTTAAAGCAAGATTTAACATAAAGCTGTAATAATTAAGTCATGGTAATATTCGTTCATTGTGGAGAAAGTGAAAGCTCCTATGGTCAGGATTCTCACCTGGGCCTGGTCCACTTGCTCACTACACACATGTGGGCAATACATTGATTGACTCTATATAATATAAAGAGCTCTGTGCAATGCTTTCAGCTGCTGCACAGCTGCAGGGCCACAAGGCTGAAGGAGAGCAGAGACTGGAGTGGTGGCAGCGGTGAGGATAGAGACTGAGATGGCTGTGGGGCCAGAGAGGCCCAGAGGCAGGGACCAGCTTGCTGCATGCAGGTTTGCTCTAAGTGGATGGGATTCTAGTGATTGACCTGCCACTGTAGGAATAAAGTTGAGTATAAACCCTGTCACCCCAAGAACATTCCACTGTCATTCATTCAGTCTCACTGACTGCATAGTGAACTTGTCCAGGGCTGAAACCCATTGGCAAGAAAATTGGCAACATCAGAAGGATTAATTGTAGACCGAGGGAATAGGCTGCTCTAATGCGAAGAGGGAGAGGCAACACCTGAGGCAACAAAGTTGGCCCTCAGCAAAATAGGGAATTCCTTAAAGAAACAGAGTGCCCATAAGGCAGTGGAAACTATGGGGATGGTCTTTTCTCACAGTACTGAGAAAGGACATAAGGGAGAAAGAGGTCCTCCTGCCGGAAGCATGAGAAGAGACAACATGAGAATATGAGCTGCAAGGTGCCATAGAGGAGGTAAAGAACTTGTTGATGACTGAAGTGGCATCGCTACAAGATGCTGTGGAAATGGTAAAGGATGTAATGTTACCCCAAGAAGAAGCAGCATGAGAAGAGGCAGCCCAAGAGTGCAGGCTGCCAGGTGCTGTAGGGCAGGTGAAGGATGTAGTGGAGCTGTCAGCTCCAGAAATGAGGAGCTGAGGTTTGACAAACAGGTCGTGGAGGCCCTGCCAGTGCTGAAGGCATCGGCCCTGCCTCAGTTGAAATGCCACCCAGTTGAAAGTTGGTGGAAAGCCCAAAAGAAAATGAAGACTTGGCAACCACGAGTTCCTCCAGGAGAAGTGCAGCCCCCTCCCCAGGTCATGAAGCACTCTGTTCTCTGCTCCTAAACTCAGGCTTAAGCAATGAAAGCATGGAAGAAAATACAGTCTGCTACTCAAAGGAAGAATTTAAAGGGCCCTGTGAAGGTTACAAAGATCCAGATGTGGGCTGATTTGCTAAAGGCAGCAGCAGACAGAGAGAAATTGTATGGAAAGTCAAATAGATCTTATTGGAGCTGCAGAAGAGCAGAGACTGGAGTGGTGGCAGCGCCAAGGACAGAGACTAAGTGCTGAGGGGTCACAAAGCCCCAGAGGCACAGACCAGCTTGCTGCATGCAGACTTGCCCTGAGTGGATAGTATTCCAGTGATTGACCTGCCACCGTGGGAATAAAGTTGAGTATAAACCCTTTTACCCTGCCGGTTAAATGGAAATATTTCTAGAATCTCTCATCTGGCCTTAGTACATCTCCATATGAATAGGTGTTTCCAAGGAGTGGAGAGAAATAGTCCATCTCCATATCAATAGGTGATTACATACTGGGTGGAGAGTGAACTCACACCTGGATCAGAGAGGTTTAGTGGGATTTTTTGCTGTTGGGTAGTGAGAAACATGGCCAAGCAGGAGCAGACAACTTCTTGTAGGCAATAAATGGGTTCTTCCCACTTTATTTCTTCCTTTGACAAATTTCAGTTTCAAAATTTATTTGCCCTGGGCTGGGAACATCTCTTCCCCCCGGAGTTATACCTGGTGGTAGTCAGCAGGATCTCCGAGCTGGAAATCTGTCTTTATGGGTGCAATGCTCGGGTGGGCTTCCCCTAGAGATGGTGGGGAGATATCAGGAAATACCCCTGTGGATGGTGGGAAGGCCCTGGTGGCTGCTGTGGTGGTGGGTGATGACTCACCCTTCCCTCAGGCAGTGGTGGATGGTGTGGCTTCACCCGGGAGCCCTCTGTCTGTGGGGATTCCACTCAGGGAATTGGTCTAGGGTAAAGCAGCTCCTAGATGGGAGAGGCCTTCCCAGAATTGGGAAAGGGTGGAGACACCAGAAGTTGTGGAATTATCCCTCCGTGAGATAGAAGACTGATTAGAGGCCCTGAGTGGCCATGTGGCAGCCAGGATTGTGGGATGTTTGTCTCTCAAAATAGTGGAAAGGGTTATAGAGGAGATAGACACACTTTGGCTTTGCTTGGAGGAGCTGAACAATATCCTATGGGAAGCCCTTGACGAGGAGAGACAATTATTGAGAAGATGGGTTGTGCTCCTGGAAGGTAAGTTAGCAGTGAGGGAGAAGGCAGCAGGAGAAGCCACATTGCAGAAAGCCATGGGGGAGGGGAAGGAAAGAGCGGTGCCTTCAGTCCTGGAAATGGTGGAGATGTCGGGAGAGGATGAGGGGGTGGGGCCGAGGGTGGAGCCGTTGCCAAGTCCACTGCCCAAGGCACCAGCCTCTCACATATTAAAGGCCCACCCGGGTGTAATTAAGAAAATTAAAGCACAACAACTTGGGCTCCTCAGGGGGAGGAACCACCCCCTCCCCAGGTTGTGGAGCACTCCATTCTCCGCCCCTATACCCCTCCGCCAGGATGAGCTGGAGGACATGAGTGTCCAGTTTCAGCAGAAGCCATTGGAACCTCTGCGTACCTGGCTTTTGCGTCTCTGGGATATGGGGATGGAAAACATCATTATGTTGGGTTCTGAAATGGGTAGACTGGCTTCTCTGATGACTCACCCTTCTCTCTGGCAGCAGTTGCAAAGTGCCTGTCACACTTCAGGGGATCAGGCGCCTCTGGATCGGCTGACAGTAGTCATTGGGGCAGTTTGGCCTAATCAGGGTGATTTACCATACTTACCCACTAGCTGGAAAACGTATGCAGAGATCCAGCAGGTGTTATAGGAATTGGGCAAGAAAACATCATCTATAATGGAGATCCCCAGGCCCCTGATGAGGAGTTGTTCGCTGTAGGAATGAGAAATCTGGTGCTGCATTCAGCTCTCCCATCTCTCTTTGGATCCCCAGTGACTATTCTTGTCCCCCACATTGGGAAAGCCATAAGTGAGGCTACTCATATTTTAGCAGATCTGGAGGAGATTGAAATGAGCACAGAGGGAAGTATGGGCTACTACTGAAAGGAGAGGTACAAAAGTTCCCTAAAGGTTTTGAGGACCCAGATGTGGTTTGATTTGATAAATGTGGGAATAGTGAAAGAAAAACTTGATGTGCAGCCCAATAGGATCTTGTTAGAACTGTGTGACCAATTAAAGCCAGAGCAGCGGTTTCAGCCACTGAGGTGCAGGACACAGAAGCCAGAGGCAAAACCCCATGTCCAGACTGTGTCCCTGCAAGACTTCCTGGGGGACAGTACTCAAGTTCTGCCTGGGCTCTCACCCCCAAAGGAGGATGATTGGGCATTCTGGTTTGACTGAGGTGGGGACAAGGCCCCACCTTGGGGAACATGGTGGGGACCAGTGGCCACATGTAGAATTAGCAATTCACTGGTTGCCATTAATGTACAATGTATTCTGGCAGTGGTAGACACAGGAGCTGAGTGTTCTCTGATTTATTGCAGCCCTGAGCATTTTCCTGGGACCCCTGCTGTGACAGATGGCTATGGGGGTAAAGCAATTAGAGTGAAGAAAGCACAAATTCCTCTGGGGATAGGCTGTTTATCCCCAAAGGAGTATACTATGTACATTTCTCCCATCCCTGAATATATTTCATAGGTGAATATCCTGCAGAGCCAGTGGTTACAGACCACTGCAGGTGAGTTCAATCTGAAGGTATGTACACTAAATGCAGTTCTTAAGGTACACGCTAAGCACCTGCCTGTAGCTCTACCTGTACCTTGGTGGGTGACAAATACTAAGCAATACAAATTGCCTGTGTACTCAAGGAAGTTGAAGAAATACTACAGGAGTTGGAGAAGTTGGGCACCATAAAGCCCACTTGTACTCCTTTTAATTCCCCAGTGTGGCCAGTGAGAAAGCCAGATGGCTCCTGGCCTATGACAGTGGACTACAGGGAATTGAATAAAGTCACACTTCCTTTGCATGCTGCTGCCCCTCTATAGCAGCCCTTATGGAAACCCTCAGTCATGAACTAGGGACATATCATTATGTTGTGGACCTTTCTAATGCTTTCTTCTCTACTGACCTACAACAGGAATGTCAGGGGCAGTTTGCCTTCACATTGGAAAGACGGCAGTGGACATTCACTGTCCTTCTGCAGAGATACCACCACAGTCCCACCTACATGTCATGCATGGACTTGTAGCCCAGAATTTGGCCACATGGAAGAAACTGCAAATGGTGCAGCTATATCACGACATTGATAATATTATGCTCATGTGGGATTCCCTTGCAGATCTAGAAGGAGCAGTTCCTAGACTGCTGCAACATCTACAGGAGAAAGGATGGGTTGTAAACAGCACCAAGGTTCAAGGGCCTTGTTTGACAGTAAAGTTCTTGGTGGTTTTCTGGTTGGTTAAAGCTAAAGTTATCTCAAAAGCAGTCATAGAAAAGATTCAGGCTTTCCCTACCTCTACCTCTGTGGCAGTATTACAAGAGTTTTGGGGTCTTTTGAGCTACTTGTGATGCTGCTTTTATTGCTGCTAAGCAAACAGTGTAGGCTATACAGGCCTTGAGCATAATGGACTCATCAAGGCCCTGTGAGCTAGATGTTCATGTAACTGAAGATGGTTATGGATGGGGTCTTTGGCAGCAGCTTGAATGGACACATGAACCTATTGGATTCTGGCCACAACTATGAAAAGGTGCAGAGGTCTGCTGCACCCTGAGAGAGAAGCAACTGACTGCTGTGTAGCACGCCTTGCTGGATACAGAGGCCATCACTGGAACATCTCTGACCAAGGTAATAACCACCTATCGCAGGGTGGGTTGAGACACAACCCAAAGGCCACAGAGCAGTGTGACACAGATGCCTACACTGGCCAAATGGGGCACATGTTTACAACAATGTAGTGCCCTCTCCACTAGTCACTTAAGTGAAGAACTCCAATGCTTATTGGTGCCAGTGACCTACACCAGTGGAAAGCAGGAAGAAATTGCTTTTGAGCCATTGGTAGCTGAGAGTACTTATCAAGAGGAAAAAGGCCCTGTAACTGAAGATGCTTGGTATTGAGATGGCTCCAGTTCTGGGCAGCCCCAAAAGTGGAGGACTGTGACTTTCCATCCTAAGACTGAGACAACATGGACGGAGGATGGAGAGGGGAAGAGAAGTCAATGGGCTGAGTTGCGGGCAGTATGGCTCATAACCACACAGGAGCCCTCCCCTGTAGTTGTCTGCACTGACACCTGGGCCATCAATCAGGGCTTGACCCTGTGGCTACTGACATGGTACCATGCCAACTGGATGGTTGGTCACTTAGCCCTTTGGGAGCAAGAGTTGTGGCAAGACCTATGGGCCTCAGACTAAGAGAATTTCCATATATCATGTGACTAGCCATTTGTCTTTGAAATCCCTAGGGAATGATGAAGCTGACACTTGGTCCAGGTGCATTGATTAGAAGGAAAGCCTGCCTCTAATGTAGCCCCATGATTACATCAGCATTGGTTGCATATGAGGCAAAAGACAATGTGGGCTGTAACCCATCAGTGGGGCTTGCCATTGACCTTTGAAAAAGCAGAGCCTGGAAGGAGTAACTTGTGTGCTCAAAGACAGATTCAAACCAAGTCCTGCAGCAACAAGCAAAAATAGTAAAGGGGCCAATACCCTTTTCAGGTGACAGATAGCTTATATTGGGCCTCTGCCCATTTCATAAGGGTATCAGTATGCCATGATACCCATGATACAGTATTCTATCTACTGGACAATTGATTGCTTTTCCCACATGTTGTACAGATCAGCAAATGACCAAAAGGGGCCTAGAGCATCTCTTTTCAGTCTATCACCAGTCACAGGTGATTGAGAGCAATCAAGGCACCCACTTTACTGGGCATGTGTTACAAGAATGGGTGCAGCAATTATGGATAAAGTGGGAGTTTCATGTACCATATAACCTACTGGGGCAAGCATGATAGAGAAGAGCAATGGTTTGTTGAAGTCTGGAGTCTGATACCAATAGTCTATAGGGCTGGTCAGTTCACTTATGGACAGAGCTATGGCATTTTAATGAGAAGCCCCAAAAAGGAGCCTTTATCCCTGTGGACATGCTAACACACATTACTGCCTCTCCTATACAACTGTATGTACAAATCAAAGAGGAGGTATACTGAAGCCAGGATATGGCCAACAGAGCAATATCGTGCTGCCAGCCCCAACTGTATTAAACCCTGGACATGGCCCTGGACATTCTGAGTGTAGGTGGCTCTGGACATTCTCACACCTGAACCAGGGATGGCTGACCCTCTGGAACCTTGGGGAAAAGGCCTGGAAACTGGCCCCTGTGTGTTCCTGAACTAACTGCAGAGTGGCCCCCACAGATCACAGTAGTATATCCAAAACATCCAGGAGGTAAGAGTGTCTTATGGGGAAGTTTTGTTTTATCTTTATGACCAGTACATGTACCTCCCATAGCCCTATATATTGACCCATCTGCAACTCCCACAGGGAGGGAGATGAATTTCTGGTATACTAAATCAGGATGAGATCCTATTCCTGCCAGTGACCTACCACAGGACCACTGTCATGCATGCATCCTACCTGACAGAGAAGATTTGCCTATGCTGGTGTCATTAAAACATTATTTTATTGCCTTTAAGGTTACTTTCTTCTACAGTCCCTGTGGCCTGGATGCATCCCTGGCTGCAGCTGCTGCATGATTTGTGCACCTAACTCCCTACTGGTTCAGCTACTGACCGCCTGTAGAATGGGAGAGCTATAGACCTAATCTGCATAGGACTTTGAATCCTCCAGCTTGTGGATTATCATGATTTTATTTCTGTTGTTATTGTATGTTATTAGTCTGGTTACAGTGCTCCAGTTTTATCACACAGGAGCCATTGCAGAAGATGGAGAGTGAGTAAACTATGAGGCGAAATTTCTGGAGGAGTGGGCTGTGGGTAAAATTGCAGTATTTCCAGAATTTCTCACCTGGCCTTAGTGCATCTCCTTATCAATACGTGTTTCCAAGGAGTGGAGAGGAGTGGTGCATCTCCATGTCAATAAGTGCTTAAGAAGGGTTTGGAGAGCAAGTGGGCACCTGGACCAGAGAGGTTTAGTGGGGTCTTTCCGTAGCTGTGTTGCAAGAGACATGGGTGAGCAGAAGTTGATGACTGCTTGTAAGCAAAAAATCAGTTTCTCCCACTTTATTTCCCCCTTTGCCTGGTTTCAGTTTCAAAGGCTTATTTGCCCCAGGCTTGGAACATATCTTCCCACACAAGTTACACACCCCGAGAATGTTCCACTGTCATTTTTCTGGTCTCACTGAATCCATAGTGAACTTGTCTGGGGCTGAAACCCATTGGTAAAACATGCATAGATGGACAAATATTCCTAATAAATAAAATAGAGGGTCTAGAAAAAAAACCTACTTTCATGAGAATATTTATATGATAGAGATCAGTGGAGAAAATAAACTTTCCTATAAATTACTCTTACTCAATTGGTTTTTCATAAGAAATAAATAGATTCCAATTTAACACTATAAACAGAATGTATTTTTTGTGGACATATAATTATCAATTTCAAAAATAAAACCTTAACATTTTTTAAGAAAAACATGTACACTATTTTTATTACCTAAATGTTTAAAAATATTTGAAAATAGGACACAAAGTACACAAACCACATAGGAAAAGATTGATAAATTAGTTACATTGAATGTATGAAAACTATCACCATAAACGATATACAAATCAAACAGTATATTTGTGGGAGTTATTTTGCAACACATAATTAACTAACAAAGAATTCAAACCACTATACAAATATCTCATACAAATATACATAAGGAAAATATATATTATGCAAGAGAAAAAGGAGAACATGAATCAACAATTCACAGAAAAGGAAAAACAAAAAGTCAAAAATTCCATAAAAAGATTCTCACAGTCTTCTTATACTTAGTGAAATACAAAAATAAATTTCAAATTAAAAATAATTTACAAAAATTTGAATATGTAACAGTAGCAAATGTGGTGGCTTAGATGCAAACAGTGGAAACTTTGTGTAATGGTGAAAGAAGTCTAATTTGGTAGAGCCCCTTTTGAGAGTAAGCCTAACAGTGAAAAAACAAGCATGCATTTCCTTAAAATTCCACCTAGAGCAATTTCACACAAATAACAAGAAAATATTATGAGAATATTTATCATTATTATTTAGAAGAGCAGTCATCTGAAAACAACCTAAACTTCTGCTGTCAGTAGAAGTACAGACAAATGTTTTATGGTTTTTACCATGGAATGATGTACAGCAATGAACGTGAGTTATACCCATGTATCAGTATGGATAAACTGACCAAAAATCAAATATCAATGTATCAGGTTTCAGAATGATGACAAATCTTTGATATTTTATATATATATATAGTATGGTGCAAAAATGTTCTCAAAAATAAAATTTTAATTTGGAAAAAATATTTTTGATAGGGAGATGGGGAAGGGTAAACAAGGCTTTTCATATGTATCTGTAATGCATAAATAATGTGTTTAAAAATCAGGCATATATAGGATTAAATATTAAAGTCACTAAATCTAGATGGTGGGCCAAAGGCGAACTGCATCATTTTCACCAGTGGCAGTGTGGATAAAGTGAAGGTGGCTGCGGCCAGGATTCTCACCTGGCCCTGGTTGGCTAGCTTACTACACATGTGTGGGCAATACATCATTATTGACGCTATAGAAAGAGCTTCACCCAGTGCTCTGGGCAACACAGCGGCAGGAGAGCAAACTAGTGGTGGCAGCACCGAGGACAGAGACTGAGACAGCCGTGGGGGCAGAGAGGCCCAGAGGCAGAGACCAGCTTGCTGCATGCAGACTCTCTCTGAGTGGATGGGATTCTGGTGATTGACCTGCCACTGTGGGAATAAAGTTGAGCATAAACCCTTTCACCCCAAGAACATTCTACTGTCATTTCTTTGGTCTCATTGAATCCATAGTGGACTTGTCTGGGGCTGAAACCCATTAGCAAAACAGGCTGCTATATTTTAAATGAGAGGAAGAGAGAGAGGGTGAAAGGGGAGGGAAAGAGAAAAAGGAAGAGAGAGCAACAAGAGGAGGATGTGGATAAGAAAAAATAGATATGACAAGAGCAATGTGCTGGTAACATGCATTTTGCCACTATATATTTTTTAGCTTGACTATGAGGTCTGTGATAAATATATCGAACAGCTATTTCAAGTCTGGTTTAAACAACCTTTGTTAAAGTTGATATATTGTATTACATGTGGAAAATGCCTATTTTCTGTCTAGGTAATCAATTCCAATTGAAATTCAGCCATATAGCATATATCTATGTAGGTTAGGCTACTTGTACTAGAATTTTAACAATCTTACTTTGTCATCCAATACATTATCATGACTCGTTCCCATTCTGCTCAACATTTTTGTTTTCCTGACTTTAACCTTAAACAATTTATATCCTAATGTTCACTTGAGTTTGGGGATAGTATTGTATGTTTCTCTTGGAACTCAATTAAATATTTCTCACTTCTCAGAATTCTTTCCAAATCCCATCACTTGGAATTAATATCTAGCATAGAATTGTGTTTATACTTCTATCAAAGCACTTGAAATATGTCTTGTGTTTAGACACATGTCTATCTCTTGTATTAGTTTATGAACTCATGGAGAATAAAAACTGCACTTTTTAATGTTACATCCTTTATTTTGCTTTGCACACTTTCTTTGTAGTGGTGTCCTTATGGCTTTTACTGATGAGCAGGAAATGCTCTGTGCTATCACAAAAGTTTCATTGGCATTGATTTTATTTTTTCCTTGTAGAAGAAATAGAGATATGTAAAAACTGTCATTCAGCTTTTACATGCACCAAGTTAAACTACATATTTGCTCAAATAATTTTGTAGCAATCATGTTTGACATAGGAAGACTGATTTAAAAAAAAAAATTGTCCTCGTTGATAACTTTATATATACATATTCTTGAGAGGTAGAGCATATATACTTAAAGGTATGTAACTGCAACATTGTAAAAGAAATAAAACTTTGAGATAATTATCTTAGAGACAAAAGTCATTTTTCACTGAAGGGAGTAATTAAAAAGTATTTCTGAAATCTAAAGTTCTGTTCCAAATGCTAAAGCTTAATAAAGCAGAAAATTATATGGTTTTTTTGTTGGTTGTTTGTTTTTAAGAGTGGGTAATAATGCAAAGTGGTAAAGGGTTAATTTCTGGCTCTCAAAGGAATATAAATCACCTGTTGGGAGTGGAGATACAAGGAAAGAATCGGAGAAAGGAATCGGGAAGTGTCAAACATTTGTGGCCTATGTACAGATATTTTCACCTGGTGACAGCACATGAGCCCCAAGTGGTTTAAAGGATCTTGCGAAGGTATAAAAATGTGTCTCAACTTCTGGAAGAATTTATGCAGTGCAATATACATCTTTATTTTGTACTAATTTGTAAATTACCACGATTTTTTTTGAAAATTGCTAACCAAAATCCTTTGCATTACTGATTAACTTCTCTCCACTTTTTCCCATCCAAGAATGTAAATACAAGCACTAAGAAAGTAGGAAAAGTGTTAAAGTGGATTGAAAATGTATTGGAAAACATAAACCCTATTTTTTAAAACTAATGCTGACATGCTCAGCACTTAAATATCTAAATGCATTAAAATTACAATTCTAAGAAATACACTGAACATTTTGAACAGGCTCTTAAGACAGTAAGAGAAACAAGATTTTGATCAATTTGGTGAATATATTATTTGACAAATTAGGAAAAAGGCACATTTGCTATGATGGATTTGTGTTCAGTGAACTAATTAGACTGACAAGTTCTTCAGGGAATTGCTATGGGGCAGTTTATTTCCAGGGACCTGACTTTAATTAATGGCAGCTGAGTATAATTTTACAGTTTTGACATTAAGATGGGTTTCTATCTGTATAGTGTAGAAAAGGAACACATCCATGGTTTAATATAAATTTCCCTAATTATTAGTTAAGTTCAGTATCTTAATATTCTCATTGCCATTTGATATTTTCTTGGTATGATGGCTTACTATCAAGTGAAACATGGACATTTTGGGTATTATATTATGAGATGCTTGTTCTTATGTAAGCATTGTTTCAGCTGCTTTGTTTTGACACTGCACTGGCAGAGCAGGAGGAAGGAATGAAGTCTTTTTACTGTTGAGTCAGGTAGAAATCCAGGTTCTCCTCATGATGCAAGTGGGTGTTCTAGCATCCAGTAGGCCTCCAGTGATGCCAGCAGGAAGGTGTCCTTGATACCAGTGCAGGGAGGTGGTGGAAGTTCTAGCCCTCCACTAGGCTTCCTTTGGCACCTACCCCAGTGTGGAGGAGGGATGCTTCATTTCTGACAGCTGGGGGTACAGGTGCAATCTCTCCTCCTAGTCTGCACTGATACGTTGCTAAAATTCATTTAGATGTTGACATCTAATTTGTGCACTTCTCTGTATGTATGTCATACTTCAGTAAAACAGCCATCTTCTTACTCCCAGTGGGGTGAAAGCTCCACCTCCTTACTCAGCCTTGTTTTAAACAACCTCAGAATCGTGATTGATGCACCTCATTACAACCTGGTAAGACTGGAAGTCTAGGCATCTGTGATGTTTAATGTTATTTGCCAACTTAGCTAGGCCACGCTATCCAGAAATTTGATTAAATGTTATTCTGGATGTTTCTGTGAAAATGTTTTTTGGGGTTTTTTTAGGTTTACATTTAAATAGGCAAGAGTTGAGCTGAACAAGTTGCCTTCTATAGTGTGAAAGGGCCTCAGCCAATCAGGTGAGGCCTTATTAGAACAAAGTTTGACCTCACCCAAGCAAGGAGGGATTCTGTCAGCAGCCTGCCTTTGGACTGCAGCTCTACCCGGAGCCTCCAGTCGGCTTGCCTTTTGCATCAGGTTTTAGATTTGCCAAGCTTCTACAACCAAGTGAGCTAATTCCTTAAAATAAAATAAAGTGTGTGTGTGTGTGTGTGTGTGTGTGTTGTGTAAAAACATCCTCTTGGTGACCCCTACCTACCCTTGCTGGAATGGGTAGGTTGGGATGTCATTTTTTTCTGTGGTGTTTGGGTGGAGTAGAATGACTATTTTTTAAAAGTTTTCTGTCTTGTGAAGTTGCTCCATGAATGGTCGTTTGGCGAGAGATCACACACATGTCAGGGGAGTGCTTTTTGCTCCTATGGGTTAAAAAAAATTCAGCCCACCTGTGGGGTTTCTCTTTCACTCCCAGTAGTCTAGGATCTAGGAGGCAACAAGAAAGTCCAGGGACTCACTACCACGGAGTTCCTCAGGTCCCCAGTATCTTCTAGTTTGGATATTTGTTTATTTGCTATAATAATTATGCTTTATACCTATTTTCTCAACACCTCTTTCCCCCTTTCTTTTGATTTAGTTTTACTCATCTCTATATTCCTTATTACTTGAGTTGCATAAAATCTCCCTTGCACTTGTTATTTAATCTTAACTACTGAGAGTGTCTTTCAGGTCTTTTTATATTCTTTGCTTGGTTCAGTAACACCTTCCATAATTATTTTCTTATTTAGTACCCTTTTATATACTGAGTAAAATTTATGTTTTTTGGTCTTTCTTACTGTCACTCAGTGCTGTGTAAAAATTTAGTTATGTTGAACTTTTGTGTTAGTTTTCTTCTTTATGATTTGAGGGGATTTTTTTCATCGCCTCTAATACTTTATTACTTTCTGCTTCATATAGTAGTGTTTTATGATACTGCCTGTTGTTTTCCTTTTAAAATTTATAATATTTTCCTGTATTTCTGTAAGCAGAAATACAAAAGTGTATTGCTGTAAGCAGTATTGAATAATATGGGCAACTTCTCAGGTTTCTTAAGTTGATACAGTGGTTTTCTGTTGGTACAAGTAAGTGCAGTTTCTTTAACGGATTACGTACTTTTTTTTAGAAAGACGATATTGTGTCTTCTAAGTTTGAGGCACTTGTTTCTGTCGAACTTTAAATGAGCTCCTTGCTTTGTTTTTCTCCACACCACCTTTCTAGTCTAAGAACTTTTTCTTTTCTATAACCATTATGTCCCTTTGATTCCACTTTTGGTCTTTTTTACTTATTTATTTATTTATTTTGACTCCCTAACACTAATGATCTTACCAGGTTCCAAGGTTTTCTCAGTATTTGCCCACTCATAGAACTGTCTCACCTGGGAGTGCTTGTCACACCTCGGCTTCCCTCACCACCTCCTGCACTTCAGTCTCCTCCCAATTCCTTTGGTAAGCTGGAGCTCATATTCTGGTTTTGGACCTTTCACTGCATAAACACAGATTAAAAATCTTCTTGTGTGAGTTAGGTGTAGTTTTTGTGCTCCCTTTGTTAATGAATGTGGTTTAAATACCTGTGGAAAGTTTAATATGCAGGTCCATTTTGATAGGGAACCCACAACTACAGTGATGTCAACTGTAATTGATAATAGTTATTCAGGACTTTTTCAAAGGCTTTATAAAAGCCTAAATTCCTTACCTCCGTATCAAAAATTAAATAATGTGACATTTCTTAATATTTATAATACTTATTAGGCACAACAAATCATTTGCATGATAAAGGGGAATGTTGTGGATGCTTTATTCCTCGAGTCTCAATTCATAAGACTAAGATTCATTTTTAATCCCTCAGTCCCCTGTCCTTACAGTTTATTCTGTTCATTTTTTGTCTCAAGGCTTGTATGGGTTTTCTACTGCTGCCTTAATTAATTTCCACAAATTTAGCAGTTTAACATAACCCTAAGTTTAATGTCTCAGAGTTCTGTAGGCTCCAAAACAGATCAGCTGGTGCCTCTGCTTTGAGTTTCACAGGGCCAAAATCATGTTGGCCAACTTAGCCATTATTGGGAGACTCTGAGAAGAAACTGTTTAAAACCTCATTCAGATTATTGGTAAAGTCCAGATTTTGAAGTTTTAGGGTTGAGATCCTCATTCTCTTGCTTGCTAATCACTGAGTACTGTATTTATTCCCTAAAGGCCAGCATTTAGCATGGAACCTAGGGCCCTGCATCTCAGAGCAGCAGCCTTCTTCCATTTCCAGCTGGAGACAGTTCTCTGCTTTTAAGAGTCCTGTATTAATTACCACCTGGAGAATCCAGGCTACTCTCCCTATTTTAAAGTCTGTAATGTTAAGTGTATCTGAAAATTCCTTTTTGCCTTGCAATGTAACATTCACAGGTCCAGGAGACCTCTTCGGAAACCATTCTGCCTACCTCATAATTAGTTTTAATTTTAGTGTGCCCATCTAGATAAACATGTCCCCAATTTTATTGCTGAAATCCTTCAGTATCCTCTAGTGGATGTTACTTGATTATACTAAATATTGCTTAATAAGCCATACTTTTGTCTCCAATCAGGCAGTAGATAATTACACATGGAAAATCCATTAGACAAAAAATTTCCTTAGTTTTATTCATTTAGCATGTCTCCTCTTTTTCATTTCTAAGCAGTGCATTTGAATATTTAGCTTCAATAATTATCTGCTTCCTTATGTATGAAAAAATGTTTTTTCAGTGATTTTAGAATCTCATGTGATAATCTCATCTTTTTTTTCACCTACTATGTTTCAGTTTACACCTAATCAGCTCTAATAACACTCTATATTTGTATAGTGCTTTATAGTTCACAGGTGCTTAAAATATACAACCTAATTCAATTCTTATTACATAAATAATTGTGCCATTTTCAGGTAAAGAATACAGTGATTCAGAGAACTTAAATCGTACTAAAAGAATGTTTCATTATGCCAAATTCATTTATCTTTAATCCATAGTTACCAAAAATATGTTACTTCTCTGAATCTTTTTTTTCCAAAACATTTTTGTGCATACCACATTTTATGAAAACTTTGATGCTCTTGTATATATTTTAATTAAAATTTCATATAATGTTTATAATTTCTGTTCTAATTTTATTTCAGGAAAAGTGTTCATATCACAGCTCTTTTCTAAAATATATGTGAAACATTGACTTGCATTCCCAATATTATGCTAATAAGTGAAATCCAGTGCATTTCCCTATTAAGAAGTTTCCTGAACAACTGAAAGAGTCTTATGTGAAGACAATTTAATAGCTGTTAGTTGACTACATACTTCTGTTAAGTCTTATGCTAAAAGCTGGGAGAATTAAAAATTGGAAAGACATCACTGTCTTTAAAAAATGATCTCTCAAGAAACAGGTTAATTGCAATTCTGCCCAAACTTTTCCAAATAGTAGAAAAAGAAAGAACAGTTACCACTTCATTCTATTAGGAAAACATAATTGGAAAATGAATCCAATGGAGATATTATAAGAAGGGATAGTGACAAGTCAACTTTCCTCCTGAAATATTTATGCAAAAGCCCTAAGCAACATAATAGCATAGCAAAGCTATATTGAGCATAATATATCAGCCTTTGTAAGGTTGATCATAGGAATACTAGGTGGCTTTATATTACCAAATCAATCAGAAAATGTTTACAACACAGCAAGCTTCTCTTCTACTTTGTGACATTCCAACACCATTGACATATTATTTTGGTGAGAAACAAGTCACAGGAAGTTTTCCATTTCATCTGTTATTGAACCTACTGACATAAAGTTTCTTAACATTCCCTTATTATACTTTAATATCCATAAGACTTGCAGTGACAACCCTATTTTCATTTTAAATATTGCTGGTTCATATTTTGTTTCTGTTCTAGGCTGAATGTGTACCCCCAAAAATATGTATGCACAGTCCAACCTCCTGATGCATTGGTATAAGAAGGGTGGGCTTTGGGAGGTAATTAGGTTTGGATGAGGTCATGAAGGCAGAGCCCCCCTGGCAGGCTTAGGGCTTCTCTCTCAGCTGTGTGAGAACACAGGGAGAAGGCAGCCGTCTGCAGGCCCAGAGGAGGGCTCTCGTCAGAAGCTAACCATGCTTTCATCCTCCAGCTGCTTAACCCCTCTAGTCTGTGGCGTTCTATTATGGCAGCCAAAGAAGACTAATACAGTTTTGTTTTTTCAATGTTACTTACGGCATTTTTATAAATTTTATTGATCATTTCAGATAACCGGTTTCAGCTTTGACTTTCCCTATGGCTTGTCGTTTCTCTATTATTTTAAATTCTGCTCTCATATTTTTTCTTTCCTTCAAGATACTTTAAGGTTAGGTTTTTTTCTTAATAGGATGGACATTTTGACCGATAGTAGTTTACTTTTTTTTCTATTTGGTATCATTAATCTACACTTACATGAGGAACATTATATCTGCAGTCTCTCTTCTCTTCCACTGGTCTGTGGGTCTGTTCTTGTGCCAGTACCAAATTGTCTTAATTACTGTGGCTTCATAGTAGAGCTTGAAGTTGGGAAGCGAGATCTCTCCCCACTTTATTTTTTCTTCTCAGGATTCCTTTGGCTATTTGGGGTCTTTGGTGGTTCCATATGAATTTTAGAACTATTTGTTCCAGTTCGTTGAAGAATGCTGTTGGCATTTTTATAGGGATTCTATTGAATCTGTAGATTGCTTTAGGCAGGATGGCCATTTTGACAATATTCTTCCTAGCCAGGAGCATGGGATGAGTTTCCATTTGTTAGTGTCCTCTTTAATTTCTCTTAAGAGTGTCCTGTAGTTTTCAGGGTATAAGTCTTTAACTTCTTTGATAAGGTTTATTCCTAAGTATTTTTTTTTGATGCAGTTGTGAATGGAATTGTTTTCCTGATTTCTCTTTCTACTAGTTCGTTGTTAGTGAATAGGAATGCCACAGATTTCTGTGTACTGATTTTGTATCCCAGAACTTTGCTGAATTCAGATATTCTAGTAGTTTTGGAGTGGAGTCTTTAGAGTTTTTTATGTACAATATCATGTCATCTGCAAATAGTGACAGTTTGATTTCTTCTTTACCAATCTGGATTCCTTGTATTTCTTTGTTTTGTCTGATTGCTGTGGCTAGAACCTCCAGTACTATGTTAAATAACAGTGGGGAGAGTGGGCATCCCTGTCATCCCTGTCTTGTTCCCGATCTTAGAGGAAAAGCTTTCAGCTTCGCTGTTAAGTATGATGTTGGCTGTGGGTTTATCATATATGGCCTTTATTATGTTGAGGTACTTACCCTCTATACCCATTTTGTTGAGAGTTTTATCATGAATGGATGTTGAATTTTGTCGAATGCTTTTTCAGCATCTACAGAGATGATCATGTGGTTTTTGTCCTTTTTGTTGATGTGGTGGATGATGTTGATGGATTTTCGAATGTTGTACCATCCTTGCATCCCTGGGATGAATCCTACTTGGTTGTGGTGTGTGATCCTGTTGATGTATTTTTGAAATGGGTTTGCTAATATTTTGTTGAGTATTTTTGCATCTATGTTCATCAGGGATATTGGTCTGTAATTTTCTTTTTTAGTGGGGTCTTTACCTGGTTTTGGTATTAGAGTGATGCTGGCTTCAAAGAATGAATTTGGAAGCATTCCCTCATCTTCTATTTATTTGAAAAACTTTAAGGAGAATGGGTACTATGTCTTCTCTGTATGTCTGATAAAATTCCACGGTAAATCCGTCTGGCCTGGGGGTTTTGCTCTTGGGTAGTTTTTTGATTACCGCTTCAATTTCGTTGCTGGTAATTGGTCTGTTTAGATTCTCTGTTTCTTCCTTCATCAGTCTTGGAAGGTTGTATTTTTCTAGGAAGTCGTTCATTTCTTCTAGGTTTTCCAGCTTGTTAGCATATAGATTCTCGTAGTATTCTCTAATAATTGTTTGTATTTCTGTGGGGTCCATCGTGATTTTTCCTTTCTTGTTTCTGATTCTGTTGATGTGTGTAGATTCTCTTTTTCTCTTAATAAGTCTGGATAGGGGCTTATCTATACTGTTTATTTTCTCAAAGAACCAGCTCTTGGTTTCATTGATTTTTTTACTATTGTTTTATTCTCAATTTTATTTATTTCTTCTCTAATCTTTATTATGTCCCTCCTTCTGCTGACTTTAGGCCTCATTTGTTTTTTCTTTTTCCAATTTCAATAATTGTGACTTTAGACTATTCATTTGGGATTGTTCCTCCTTCTTTAAATAGGCCTGGATTGCTATATACTTTGCTCTTAAGACTGCCTTCATTGCGTCCCACAGAAGTTGGCACTTTGTGCTGTTGTTGCCATTTGTTTCCATATATTGTTTGATCTCTCTTTTAATTTGGTCATTGATCCATTGATTATTTAGGAGCATGTTGTTAAGCCTCCATGTGTTTGTGGGCCTTTTTGTTTTCTTTGTACAATTTATTTCTAGTTTTACACCTTTGTGGTCTGAGATGCTGGTTGGTAGAATTTCAATCTTTTTGAATTTACTGAGGCTCTTTTTGTGGCCTAGTATGTGGTCTATTCTGGAAAATGTTCCATGTGTACTTGAGAAGAATGTTTATCCTGCTGCTTTTGGGTGTAGAGTTCTGTAGATGTCTATTAGGCCCATCTGTTCTAATGTCTTGTTCAGTGCCTCTGTGTCCCTACTTATTTTCTGTCTGGTGGATCTGTTCTTTGGAGTGAGTGGTGTGTTGAAGTCTCCTAAAATGAATGCATTGCATTCTATTTTCTCCTTTAATTATGTTAGTATTTGTTTCACATATGTTGGTGCTCCTGTATTGGGTGCATATATATTTATAATGGTTATATCCTCTTGTTGGACTGAGCCCTTTATCATTATGTAATGTCCTTCTTTATCTCTTGTTACTTTCTTTGTTTTGAAGTCTATTTTGTCTGATAATAGTACTGTAACACCTGCTTTTTTCTCCCTATTGTTTGCATGAAATATCTTTTTCCATCCCTTGACTTTTAGTCTGTGTATGCCTTTGGGTTTGAGGTGCATCTCTTGTAGCAGCATATAGATGGGTCTTGCTTTTTTATCCATTCAGCGACTCTGTCTTTTGATTGGTGCATTCAGTCCATTTACATTTAGGGTAATTATTGAAAGATATGTACTTATTGCCATTGCAGGTGTTAGATTCATGGTTCCCAAAGGTTCAAGGGTAGCTTCTTTACGTTCTAACTATTAAACTTAACTTGCTTACTAAGCTATTATAAACACAGTCTGATGATTCTTTATTTATCTCCCTTCTTATTCCTCCTCCTCCATTCTTTATATGTTAGGTGTTTTATTCTGTACTCTTTTGTGTTTCCTTTGACTGCTTTTGTGGACAGTTAATTTTATTTTTTGCCTTTAATTAGTATTTGGTTGGGCTGCTTTCTTTGCTGTGATTTTATTTTCTCATGACATCTATTTAGCCTTAGGGGTGCTTCCATCTAGAGCAGTCCCTTTAAAATATCCTGTAGAGGTGGTTTGTGGGAGGCAAATTTCCTCAACTTTCGCTTGTCTGGGAATTGCTTAATCCCTCCTTCATATTTGAATGATAATTGTGCTGGATACAGTATTCTTGGTTCTAGGCTCTTCTGTTTCATTGCATTAAATATATCATGCCATTCTCTTCTGGCCTGTAGGGTTTCTGTTGAGAAGTCTGATGATAGCCTGATGGGTTTTCCTTTGTAGGTGACCTTTTTTTCTCTCTCTGGCTGCCTTTAATACTCTGTCCTTGTCCTTGATCTTTGACATTTTAATTATTATGTGTCTCGGTGTTGTCTTCCTTGGCTCCCTTGTGTAGGAATTTCTGTGGGCCTCCATGGTCTGAGAGACTATTTCCCCCCCGAGCTTGGGGAAGTGTTCAGCAACTATTTCTTCAAAGATACTTTCTATCCCTTTTTCTCTCTCTTCTTCTTCTGGTACCCTTATAATGCAAATATTCTTCTATTTGGATTGGTCACACAGTTCTCTTAATATTCTTTCATTCCTGGAGATCCTTTTATCTCTCTCTGCCTCAGCTTCCTGTGTTCCTATTCTTTGATTTCTATTTCATTAATGGCCTCCTGTACTTCATCCAGTCTACTCTAAATCCTTCTAGAGATTGTTTTATTTCTATATTCTCTCTCCTAAGTTGATCCTTTAACTCTTGCATATTTCTCTGCAGGTCTATCAGCATGGTTATGACCTTTATTTTGAATTCTTTTTCAGGAAGACTTGCTTAAATCTATTTCCCCAGGCTCCCTCTCAGGGGTTGTCTGGGTAAATCTGGACTGGATCAAATTATTCTGCCTTTTCATGGTGATAGAGGTAGTCGTAGGCAGTTGGTGCACATGTCAGGTGGGAGAACAGCATTCCACACATGGGGAGCAGCTTCTCGTTTTATTTCGTGAGCCACAGCATGTGGGGCAGCCGTTGGGGCAGCCCAGAGCCCCCCTGGGATAGGCACGCGCGCCAGGTGTGCTCTCCTGTGAGAACGGTGACCTTTCATGCCTTGTCCCAGCTTCCTCTGTCTGTGCTGGGCTGTTGCACGCCAGTGAGGCCTCTGAGTCTGGCCCAGGCAGCTGCAGAGGAGGCTCTGGGCAGTTGTGGGCACAGCCGCTCCCGCAGCTGCTCCCCTGCTATGGCAGGGCCATGCCAGAGGGGGAATGGACGGGAGGCTATTTATTGCTGTGAGGGACTTCAGACCTGCGATGTCACCCAGGGTGTTTGGGTGCCTAGAGTTCCCTGGGATTCCCAGCTGCTGGGCTGAGTGTACCGGGACACTGCCATCCAGTTGTGTGGCCCCTGTCCCTTTAAGACTTTCAAAGACCACTTGCTTTTCTTTTGTCCCAGGAGCACTGGCTGTGGGGACCAACTCGCAGATTTTTCTGTTCCGTTTCCCTAGTATCCAGCACACCACGCAACGTGTGTCTGCGCTCCCGGTGCGGATGGCTAGGGCCATCCTAATAAATAGGCCATCTTCCCAATAAATTGCTACTTCATTGTTACATATTGTTACTCTTAAGTCTTATGTTTTACTTTTATGTCTACCATGTGTGATATTAAAATAACCAGGGAAGTTCTTGTATCATTGGTGGTTGCTAAGTGTTTCATTGTCCTTTAATTATTTTCAACATGTCTTTGTCTTTTTATTTAAAATTCATATTATAAAAACAGCATACAGTTGCTTTTTTAAGTCCAGTTCAAACTCTAAATTTATGTTTATATGTTCAGTAGGATGTTCCATCCATTTACAGTTAATTCTTAATTTAATATTTATATGTAACTCTATTATCTTGCTAATGCTTTTCAAATTTCCATACTGTTTTTATTCCTCTGCTCTTTTTTTGCATCTTGGGAGATTTATTGAAAATTTTTAAAGTTCCATCTTGTTTCCTCTATAGTCTCCTTAGTTGCACTTTTTAAAAAATATTATGTTTAGTTGCTATATGCCTAACAATATGCATCGTTATCTTCTCAGATTTTATTTTTGATCAGTCTTCAAACTTTATGTTGCTCCTCTGACATTTCACCCCTATCCATCTACACTAGATTCTTCCTATTTCCCACTTCCAGTTTCTATTTTCTGGTTCCCACTTTCTGCTCTCAAATGTAATGATCTTCTGAATTCTGTAATTCTATTTATCCCACATCCTTTGTGTATCTGTTATTTTAACTTCCTCATATATTTTAATACCAGTTTATTAGATTATAATTTCCGCTTCAAATAGTTTATTTTCTTTCACAGATTAGAAGAAAATATATTATTTTATAATTTTCCATATATTGATCATTTCTGCTCTTCTTCATTGTTGTCTACAGATGAGATTTTCCATATGGTTTCACTTGCCTTCAACCTGAAAGGCACCCTTTAGGTTTTAAAACCTATTTGTTTACAGTCTCGTTTTTGTTTTAAAGCCTGATATTGATATATAATGTTGCAATCATAGTGTTTCTTTTTTTTTTTTCCCAGCTATTGTAGAGATTTTATTCCATTGTTTTCTTATGGGAAGTCAACTGTCATAGTTATCCTGTTCCTGGTAGACCGTGTATCTTTTATCTCTGACTGCTTTTCATTTTTTTCTTTAAATTTGGTGTCCGGCAGTATTACTCTGATATACCTAGGTATTATTCTGTTTATAAATTTATCCTGCTTGTATATCTAAATCAGTGATAATCATAAAATTTTGGAAGTCATAGCTCATTATATCTTCAAATGATTTTCTAACTTTGTTTTTTTTCCTGCCTTCCAGTTTACAAAAGCACTGTTAACTTTTCATTTCTTTTCTTTTCTTCAGTTTGATGGTTATGTTCCTTAGTTCTATGAATTTCTTTCACCATTTCCAGTCTGATGGTAAGCCCAATGAGCGAATTTTTCATTTCTGATATGATACCTTTCAGGTCTAAAATATCCTGTTGATTATTTTTTGCAGAGATTCCCTATTGCCTCATTAAGAATCTATTTTTGTTAATATACGTGATTCTCAAATTATACTTAAAATGTCTATTTTAAAATATGTATCTGCATAGCCACCATCATCTGATCCATTTGGATTCAGTTTCTATTGCCTGTTTTTTTTTCCCCCCCTTGAGAACCAAATTTTTTTCCTTGTTACTTCATAAGTCTATTCCTTTTTGGTGGGACACTGGACATTTTGGATAATATATAATAGAATTGTTTTTTCTAAAATCTTGTTTTTTTCTGAAGAGTCTTGATATTTAGTATAGCCGACAGTTGAAATAGTGGATAATGAGTTTGAACTTGTGTAGTTTTGTTGCACTTTGTTTTCCAACTTCATCTACCCTTGCTGGACTCAACCCCCTCTGTGAACTTAAGCCTTGTTAGGGCAGGTCTGAGATAATGGTGTTTATTCCTAAGGTTTCTCAGAAGCAAGGTAAAGATACTAATAAGATTTAAAGATGCATGTTTGCTGTGACACCAAATTCTGGTTTCTGCATCCTCAGCTCACAGGCACATCTGTGCTCTGCTTAGATTTCATTTCTCTGTGCCACATTGGGAAATTGTCTCAAGTCATAAAATTGTGATTGTGAGCTCACCTCATTAGTATCTTTTCTTTCAGATATCACAGTCTCATTCTGCCTATTGTCCAGTTTTTGACAACTCTCGTTATATTAGTTCTGAACAGTGTTATAACTGTTTATAGAGCGTACACCAGTTTTTCCTTCCTGGATGAAAACAGAGTTATTTCCAATCTTTTATACTTAGTTTTTTGGACTTGTCAAATAAATTATTACTATTTTCAGCAATGATGATACCATTGATATAAATAGTTTAAATTAACTTAAGATTATATTCATAAGTTGATAATTATCATTATTAATTCTATGTTACAGCATAGAGGGATTCACAGTAAAATATGAAGGCTTTTTAAGACTCCTGGTAAGGACATGGTTTCTCTAGGTTAGAACTGAAAGTCTCCCATGACCTACATCTTAAGACTATCCCAAACCTTAGTTCAGAGAGAGCAAATTGGATTAAATGGCAATTAATTGGCAGTATCTGCTTGGAATGCTGTGTTCAGGTCACTGAATAAAACATTCAGCTTTATGGGATGAGCTCACAGCTCATTAGCATATGGGCCCAAAGTTGGGCATTGGCACCTAGTACATTATCATAATTCTTGCTTGCTCATCTACATAAATTACAGAGACAAAAGTCTCAATCATGCTAACACTATTTTGGACATATTTTTGCAGGAAAATGTGCACTATTCAATTACTGGATATTGTGAACTAATTAGGGGGTACATAATTCTCCCACAATTATAGAAAATCAGCCTTAAAAGGCTGAGGAAATAATCCTTAGAAATAAAAGGCATCTCAATCAACATTAAATACAAGGTAATTTCAGGATTTGGGGGTTCTAAACAAAGTATTGTCTCTACCAAACAAAGCCCATGTTGTATTGTCAAAATTGTCTTTGATGCTTTTGTATGAATACTGATCATGTGAATTCATGTTGGCAGTAGTCATTAGTTGATATGTAAATAATGGTGAATGTAATCAACTACCAGGAGTTTGATGAAACGATACTAGGATTGGAGTGTACTTTGGTGGTTTCACAGGTTGCCTACAATGTTTGGCTGACCACGAGAGCCAACAGTGTGTGTAGCAACGAACAGAAAATCATCTTATTTTGTGCAGCTGCATCATTTAAGATGTGTTGTTACATACTAATATATTTGACTTCACATTAACCCTGAGGGTAAATTGGTCAAGAAGGATTATTTCCTTTTCAGATAGAACTGAGAAGATAGGTTAAGTGATTTGCATCAGGTCTTAAAACTGGTAGAGTTCATAGCTAAGATTTCTGAATCCAAATGTTCTTTGTTTTCTACTATACTGTCCCTTTACTCTACCAAATATTCCCTTGGATAGAGATAGGAAATAATTCCTCTGCTGCTCAGGTTTATATGCTATCTAACTTAATTTTAGCTGCCATTTCTGTTTATTACAATTTCTACTTGAATGACACACTTATGGACCTTACCTTGATATATAACAGAGAAAAATGAATGCTGCTTTACATTTAGTGGATGCTATCTCCGAAAATTGCTCTGGCTAAAAAGTTCAGAATAAATGCAAAATATCATTAGTATTATTATTGTATAAATATTCAATGGTTAATAAACATTTTAAGCATTCTTTCTCCCTCATGAAACAGCTATTATTCATAACCTGTAAGATATTTAAATAGTAGCTATTCTACCTGGGTTCATTCTGCAAGTGCAGGCTCTTCCCTAATAATTGTGGTATGTTAGGAAAAGTGACACTGGTTTAAGGAATTGGAAAAAAAACAACAGGATTCTATTAATTTTTGCTGAATAATTGGAAATCCGATGACATGATCTGAGGGTTGGTATAATGTAGACCTTTTTCATTACTTAAAAAAGTAAATTTTTAAGTAGAATAACAGCAGTCATGTTCACACTTAAAAAGGCAACCATCCCCCAAATGTGTATACTTTTGGGTACTTGAAAACAACAATATGAAACTTTTCATTTTTAATCAAGTTACCTAGGTTCCAATTAGAAGCATTTTATTATCATGGTTACTGTTTAACTTAAAAGTGATAAAATTACGTTTCCTTTAAAAATACTATGTAGCAAATCCACTAATATAGTATCTCTCTTAGTAAACTTCTGTGTGCCTCCCTTACCTGTCACAGGGTAAATCAGCTCCCAGTAAGAATGTAGTGAATTAGTTGGGAAGCAGGAATTAGAAAGTTTTGGGGGCATAGATATACTTGTTAAAATCCCAGCTTTTTTTTTTCCTGTTTGCTACCAGTGTACTTTGACACAAGTTATTGAATGTCTGTGAGCCTCTGTTTCATTTTATTAAAGAAAAATAAGATTAGCACTTAAGGGTTTAAAATGAATACTAAAATATACACTATATGTAAAGTGCTCTGATAAAATAGGCACTCAGTGAACAGTGGACATCGTATTTGCCACCGCCGACTAGTTGTATGAACTTGAAGAAAGAAACAAGCTTATGTTTTCTGTTTCAGTTTTTCTAACTACTCTATAAAATTATAGTTGAGACACAACCTGCCTCTTTTCTACATTGAAAGAATGAAAAGATAAGACAACAATTGCTGGCTTGATGTCCAAACCCTTCATTTTAGTTTCCTTGGGGATTATCAACCTCAGTATAAAAAGAAAACTCTTTCAAAGAAAGGTGCTCTAATGCAATGTATATAACAGTATGCCCTATTATCTTTGTCTGCTATCTGCAAGTAGCCTTTTGCCCATAAAAACTATGCTCTGAAGAATTTATAATACATACATACAACACACATGCATACACACAGAGGCTCATTCTGTATGTACCTTTCCTTGAGTTTTCAAAGCAATTATTTGAATGTAGAAGTTATTTTTATACCTAGTAACCAAAAAAAAAAAAAAAGCTTTCTGCTAGCTAAAAGTTAACAAAAGCCATTTTGATTTGGGAATCCATTTTATATGAATTTTACATGCCTGGAGTCAACTATATTTGAAATAATATCACATATTTTTGTTTGTTGTCTCATGTTCTCAAGCAGTGTTGTGTTATTCTGGAGACAAAGAAAAATATTAAGTTTCAGGATGCATTTTAGTTATGACACATGGGAAATTTATGTTTACCACAATCTACCCTTTTTTAAATAATAGTTTATATGAAATGATATTTTTTCTAGCATTCAACTCACTTTTTGCTGTCTTTACTGAGAGAAAAATTGACAAATAACAAGTGTGTATGTTTAGGGTGTACCTCATGATTATTTAGTATGTATGTATTTTGTGTGCAAAATGGTATTCACAATAAGGTTATTTAACACATTCATTACCTCACATAGTTACAAATTTTTTTTCAAATGTGATAAGACTTAACTACTCTCAGCAAATTTCAAGTGTGCAATATAATATTGTTAAGTATAGTTACCATGCTGTATGGTAGCTCCCAGAATTTATTCATCTTACAACTGAAAGTTTATACTCTTTGACTAACATCTCCCATTCCCCCTACCCCCAACCCCTGGAAACTTATCATTCTTTTCTCTGGTTCTATGAATTCGACTTTTTTTAGATTCCACATATGAATGAAGTTATGGGGTATTTGTCTTTCTGTGTCTGGCTTATTTCACTTAAATTATCTTCCACATTCACACATATTCTTGCAAATGACAGTTTCCTTCTTTTCTTAAGTCTGAATTATATATATATTGTGATTATATATAATCACAATTTACCCATTCATCCACCCATGGACATTTAAGTTGTTCTCATGCATATCTTGCTCGTGTACAGAATGCTGCATTGAGCCTAGGGTCGCAGATATCTTTTCTAGCTGGTGTTTTTGTTTCCTATGGATAAATATCCAGGTGGAAACTGCTGGATCATATGATTGTTCTGTTTTTAATTTTTTTGAGGAACTGTGGTGCTGTCTTCCATAGTGGCTATACCAATTTACATCGCCACCAGCAGTGCATGGAGGTTCCCTTTTTTCCACATTGTTGCCAGTCGTCGTTATTTCTTGTCTTCCGGATACCAGCCATTGTAAAGGTAGGAGGTGTTATCTGTGTTGTTTTGACTGCATTTCATGGGTAATGAGTGATGTTGAGCACCTTTTCATGTACCTGTTGCCATCTGTTTATTACCTTTGGAAAAATGCCTATTCAGGTTCTTTGCCCATTTTTTTTAATTGGATTTGTGTTTTTGTTTTATTTTTATTATTGAGTTGTATGAGTTCCTCATATATTTTGGATATTAACCCCAATCAGGTACATGATTTGCAAATATTTTCTCCCATTCAGTAGCTTGCTTTCCATTTTGCTGATGGTTTCCTTTGCTGTGGAGACACTTTTTAGTTTGCTGTTTTCTTTTTGCTTTTTGCTTTTTGTTGCTTTTGCTTTTGTTGTTAAATCCAGAAAATCATTGCTAAGACTGATTATCAAGATATTTACTGTCTGTTTTTTTTCTAGGAGTTTTATGGGTTCAGGTCTTACATTTAAGTCTTCAATCCATTTTTAGTTATTTTTTCTGCATGGTATAAGATAGTAGTCCATTTTCATTCTTTTGCAAGTGGTTGTCCAGTTTTCCCCAAATCATTTATTAATGAGCCCGTCCTTTATTGTATATTGTTGACTATTTTGTCATAAATTGACCACATATGCATGGGTTTATTTCTGGGATCTGTATTCTGTTGCATTGATTTATGTGTCTATTTTTATGCCAATATCATACTCTTTTGTTTACTATAGCTTTATAATATAGTGTAAAATCAAGAAGTATGATTCCTCCAGTGTTATTCTTCCTCAAGATTGTTTTGACTACTAGGAGTTTTTGTGGTTCTATACAAATTTTAGAACTGTTTGCTCCATTTCTGTGAAAAGTACCATTAGAATTTTGACAAGGATTGTATTGTATCTATAGATTGTTTTGGATAGTATGAACATTTTAACATGAATTCTTTCAGTCCTTGAGCATAGGCTATCTTTCCATTTATCATCATTTTCTTTTATCAGTGTCTTACAGCTTTCAGTGTGCAGAACTTTCCCTTCCTTGGTTAAGTTTATCCTAGGTATTTTATTATTTTTTTATGCAATTGAAAATAAGATTATACTCCCAGTTTTTTTTTTTATTTCTGATAGTTCATTAGCAGTGTATAGAAATTCAACTACTTTTTGTATGTTAATTTTCAAATCTTACATCTTTACTGAATATGTTTATTAATTCTAACATTTTAGAATTGTGGAGTTGTCATCCATACATATATGTGTGTGTGTGTGTGTACTGGACAAGTCCCCAAATCTGCAGGGCGAGTCAGAAAGCTGGAGACCCAAGAAAGCCAATGGCATAGTTCCAGTCTGACGGCCAGCATACTATGGTGAACTGATATTTTACTTGGAAGGCAAAACAAGCTTCTGTCCTAGTTCAAAAGCAGTTAGGCAGAGGGAATTCTCTTAGTTGTAGGAAAATCAGCCCTTTTAATCTATTCAGACTTTCACATGATGGGAAAAGGTCATCATATCAGGGAAACCTTTCTGCTTTATTCAGTCGGCCTATTTAAGTGTTAATCTTACCCAAAAACATTCCAACAAAAATACCTAGGATAATATTTAATCAAATATCTGGACACCCAGTGTCCCTATCAACTTGACACACAAAATTAACCCTCTCAGTCAGCCAGGTATTCTTCATGGTGCTGGTAAATCAGAAAAGTTTTACCACTCAGGGAACTTATTGTGAAGCAGACAAACTACAAGGTGTGTGTGTGTCTTTGTGTTCACGTAGGAGATACATATAATAAACACATAAACAAATAGCTGAATAAATGTAATTTCTCCCCCAACTCCCACTTGTCTTCCTGTCATCTTCTCTCTCTCTCTCTCTCTCTCTCTCTCTCTCTCTCTCTCTCTCTCTCTCTCTCTCTTGCTCTCTCCCTCTTTCTCACAGGGTAGAAAAATTTCAACACATACATGCATAAATTTAGGAAGTGAGCCATTAAATTACCTGATGTAACAAAGCTCTTGGCATGTCAAGAGAATGTTCAAATGCCTTTGTTTGGGACTATGACAGTTGAAATAACTCATGGAGAAACCAGTTTGGAGAAAGCAGTTGAAAAGAAGTCATATCAAAAGCTGGTCTCTGGATGAACAGGACCCAGAAATAACAGTGACTATAAGGCATAAGAAATATCTAGATCTAATGGAATACAGGCCAACCATATAAATATAGAGGATTTGCAGAAAGTGGGTTTTATCTGAGAAGTACTTTAGCTTCATCAAAAATATGTAGATGGTGCATGTGGCCTCATGGCATTACCACTAAGGAGGTCTTCTTTGGTTCATCCAAACATAAAGATTTATAAGACTCTCTTAGGCTACATTTGACACCTGTCTACTCAGATAGATGTAGATTAGTAACCACAGCATGGACTTCCCCTTCAGTGAATATCCTTGAGCAGTCCATATAGGGTAGGAGTTATTTGACTTGAAATTCTTATGCTCCCCAAGAGCCAAAATCTTTTTTATACTTCCAAATTTGATGCTTCTAGGGGACCTGCAAGAGACATGATCCTTTACAAGAGTCACTAAAAGTCACTGCACTTAGAATCCGACATCTTAGGGTCCTCAGATAGTTTAGTTCATATATGCTTCTGATTGGAGATAAAATTTACCAATCATTTAATCTGCCAACAATTTAAAATGACCAGTCATTTTTATGAAAAGCAATATTGCCTAGCAACTTTGTTGACAATATCACTCTTATAATGTTACAAAAAACAGAGCCGAACATTTAACTGAAGGCCAAATTCTCATACAAAAGGGAAAAGAGACTTTGCTAACCATTTGCTCACAGCTTCCCTGTAGATCGTATTAACATCTGGGGGAAAGTGTTCCAAGTAGATACAACAACTAGTGCCAAGAATATGATTCAGAAATATACCTGGAGTGTTTGAATGGCAGAGAGGCCAATAATAAAAGGTGAGTAGAGTTAGATGATACTGGACCTTATAGACATATTAGACTTGGATATTTGACTTTGGAGTGTGAGAAGATAGCGGGAATATTAAAGAAAAGTATGAGCTAATGCTTGCTATGTTCCAAATAAGAGAATTGTCATGAATGTAGTAGTAAGAAAAAAATGCCTGTTTTATTCTGCTTTCACATTAATCATCAAATATTTTAATGTTAGAATGTCTTCAAATCTCTTCTTTAGCACCTTCTTAGCTTTTATGTCTTGTTCAGATTTGAGCGTTGGACAACCCCAAGTTATAGCTTGTTCAGATTTGAGCTTTGGACACCCCAAGATTGGTTTTAAGATTCAGACAGTCACAAAATTTTCTCTTTTTGAAAAGTAGTTTGTTTGGTAATATAGCAAAACTTAATAATACAGTTAAAGTATTAAAAACTTAGTAGGCTTCTGATCTATGTGATTCTGTGAAGATCCATGTTATGATAACATTATTCTCATACCTAATTAATTTTTTTATTCACACCAATTGCTCTATTTGATTTTAAATATGCCTCTCTCTACATAATCTAAAAAAAAAAAGCTGATGTTAATATGATTCATGAAACTACTTGAATTCAAACTTAAGAAATGACTCTCAACCATGCAACAAATATCAATACTGGAGACAAAATAGTCAAATATCAATCCACATTAATATTTTGATCATAATGCAGAATCACTTTGCTTAACTGAATAGTCTGAATTGGTCTCAGTTACACAGATATTTTTAATTCTATTTCCATCTGTTTTGGGGCTAGAAGCAGTCAAGTTATTCAGATTCTTTCTATTCTTTTGTGCATATATGCTTATAACCTTGCCAAACCATTATTGAGCTCTTCTCTTATATTAAAATAATCACCAAACTCAACATCCATTAGATTTTTGGATTTTTCCAAAAAATTTCACTAGTGATATATGCTTAGAAAGAACATCAAAGGTAGCACAGATGACACTTTGCCAAATACACTGTCAGAACCGAAAGTGATTTACCACCATTTTAAACCTTTTCATCACATTTTCCCAAATTGCTTATCTTATAAATTAGGTATATCAAATTAATGACATGATTTGACAAACCAAAAGTAATTGATAATTTATAAATATCATTATCCTCCTCCTCTTAAAAAAATGCATCATCTAGCAATTCTAGTATAAGATTGGACCTGATTCCTTGTTAATACTGTCGCTTTATTTTCACAAAGTCTTGAAAAGATTTATTGAAATTTGAATTTGTTGTTTCTTAAAATATTTTTTGAATTTAAGAATTTAAAGATCTAATTCATGAACATTGATATAAAAATTCTAGAAAATTACTCAGCAAGATATCAGACTTTTGGGAAATTGGAGCTTTAGTGGAAAACAAGATAATAACTGAAATATGCAATGATATGCGAACATTAATCCTCAAACTTGGGCACAAGGTCACAGCAGGAGGAAATGAAACAATGAACTCATTTTTTCTGAGCTGAGTTTCTTTGGTGTTTTAAGTAATCACAGTTTTTTTAAAAAATGCTGAACTAATCAAAGAACATATTACATTTTTATAATGTACAGATTTTTACATAAAAGGTTCATCTTTAAAATTTGAGTAAGTATAGAGTATTTTTACATATATCACAAAATTTCCCTATGATTAATTATCAAGAGGAACTAATTGTTGTGGAAGTATATTATATTTCTCTAAACAAACCTGTTATTTGGTGCTGGGATTATGAATTACACAGAGTTCTGATAATGTGGGCAATCTCTGGATAATGTTGGATCTGTATGATTTTATAAACATAATTTCCTTTCATGAAGCTACTTGAATCAAACTTAAGAAATGACTCTCAACCATGCAGTAAACGTTAATACTGGAGTCAAAATAGCAATTATCCTCTCTGCCACCCTCCACATACACAGAGACTAATTTAGTATATAAAAATACTGTATTAAAATTTCTTCACTAAAATTGATAAAAAGAAGTTAGTATTAGAGCCCTGCAGCTATTTAACTATTATTGATTTATCTTGACAATGCTAAAATTGATACTTTATTACCTAACATGCTATAATTAGCCACCCTAGTTATTTAGGAAAGAATGTAGATGGCCCATATTTGGTATATATGGATATATATAATCTGTATCTCCTTTAGAAGACCCTGCTCTCATTTTACTGTTAGAAATTTGACACTTAGAAATTTGGAGTTATTTAGCCAAACTCATGCAGTGTAATATTGGTAGAATCATGACATGTAGTGCATTCTTTATTATACTACATCAAATATCAGGGAAGGCCTGAAATTGCCCTTGATTTTCTATGCAAAGAGGAAGTTCAGTTTATAGTAATCTACAGTCTTCAAGGAATTAAACATTTCAATATGATTATATCTAATAAAGAGTGTATTAAAAATGCAAAATTTAAATCAGAACAATTGGGCATATATAGCATATGTGATAAGAGCAGAGAGAACTGTAAGGAAAAGTTATAAAAATTGGTTAATTTTTTTCTATTTTTACTGATACAGAATGTGAACAATCGGGATTTTCCCCAAAGAACGACAGTCAAGAAGCTAAGTACTCAGAGAACAGAATTGATTAATTCAAGTTTAGTCAGTTAAATTCGACAAAGAGCTGAATCTTGATTGCATATATTCATGGATATTAAAATAAGTGCAGTGAGGTATCAGGAACTCTTTAAAGGCTTTTGTATTCCCTATGTAGTCAATTCATTTTTTTCTTGCCCATAGCAAGGGTCCTATTTCTATGAGTACCAAAGAAAATACACCGCCTCTGTGAATATAGTTTTTAAAAATGCATCCATCATAGCTCAAGAAACAGAATATTTCTAACCCATGAACTGTACACAGTCTTATTTTCAGCACATAAATCATTTGTCAAGATATGATTTAAAAGTATTGGTACTAAATAGCCTTATGGCTATACCTTTCAACAGATAAGTTTATTTGTTTTTACCCTTTGCCTATACCAAAAATGGGGCATTATTTATTTTGAGTGGTTTGTTACATAAGTAACATAAGAAAATCAACAATAATTAGCATCAGAAGCTTTTAATATATGCTGTTCCTAGTGCTCAGTATTTAACATTTATTACCACATTCTATGCACCCAACAAACCTGTGAGACAAGCATTTTGCTAATATCAATTTACAAACTGAAAAAAAAAATAGGGCTTACAAGGTCTTAGTATCTTGTCTAAGTCCAGAAGCTAGTAGATGCTGGAATTACTGAACTCATGCAGACTGAATCGAAAAGCTGACCTTTAAATGCTATGCTATATTATATGTAAATATATTGACCATTTAGAACAATTTTTCATGTATCAGTGATACATCCATGCCAAACACTTAATAAACTATATCAGTGAGAATTCGGTTTGGTTGCATACGAGAGTAAATCAAGTAAATTGTGGCTAAGACAATTTCCTCCTTGAACAAGTCAAAAATCTAAGCATCGCAGGGATGGTATGTTGTCTGCATTGCCGAGAATCCAGTGATTCCAACCTTTCCCTCCATAATTCCTAGGTTAAGATGTTTGTCCATATTAACCACAATAGTCAAATATCAGCCATTATTTCCATATTCTAAGAAACTGAATATAAGAGATGAAGAATAAGGATCATAGTTTCATTTTCTATCCTAGAAGTTGTAATATCACTTTCCTCTACATCTTATTGGCTATAATTAATCAGTGTCCACACCTGTCTAAAAGAAATGGTGAGAAATGTAGTCCCTGTTCTGGGTGAGCATATGAACTAGTACATTTAAAGGTTCTACTACCGTAGAAGGGAAAAAGAAATATCAGGAGACAAAATCTCTAGTTTTTGTCACACACATGCATACACAGATAATTAAACAATTTAAAAAATTAAGAAAAACATCAATTGCCAGTCTCATTACTAAAAAGTAACAGGAAATTGAGGATTATGTTTTCAATTAGTCTAAAATAATTGTTAAAAAATGATAAAAACCAAACTCTCTGTGTTCAAATAAAATATGACTTGTTTTTATTTTCATAAAATACATTAATAGGAACATGTATTTCCTTTCCTCAAGGAAAGGAGAATGTATGTGGGGGCAGGGGGGAGTTAGACAATTAGTATAATGAAGGAAGAAAATCTTCTAATGGCTATATTCACAAAGTCTGAACCAATTTTAGACTATCACAGTTTGGGTCCACCAGAAGCAGCAATTGAGAGAGAGTCTAGGGTACAAGATGTTTGTTAGGGATCAACATCTCTGAAGGGAAGGGGTAAGGCAGCAGAACTGATGAGGGGATGAAGTCAAGTTATGATGCCAACTGTCAGAGCTTCAGCCAATATAGTGGAAGATCTGGGCAAGTTATCTCCTTGCAGAGCTGCCCTGTGTTGATCTCATATGGCAGGGCCTTTTTAACTCCCTTCTTGCAGTCTCTAGATGTGATCAGCCTTGAGAAACAAATGACTTGGGCAAAGCCACTCTTGCAGTTCAGATGTTGATCACCAAATATGTTCTATTCTCCTCACTTCTTTCTCTAGCACCCTGGTGGCTGATCCCTCTGACTTATTCTGACCAATCATGTGTGAGTGTAGTTAGTTACGTGTCCCTTGTAAACCGGAGTAATACATTCTTTTGTCAGACTTTCCAGAGCTCTTTTTCTTCCCTTAGTGACATATAACAGGTGCTCAATCAGTCTGGGTATCTGAAAGACCTTGATGAGCAAACTGCTGGCCCATGTTGGACATGCAAATTTATTATAATAAAATAACTGCTTCCTCACCAATATCCTCATAGTTTTTTTGATAATTATCTTTTTAAGTCATAATAGAATCCTTGCATTTAGATAGGCATATGCATATACTTTCTCCCAAATATGCCCAGGTAGACGTCATACATACATACATACATTTTATGTATTTCTCTTACAAACAGTATCTACTTTAAAAATCTAGTCTGATAAGCATTTTTTTTAAGTTTTTATTTTTGTTTGAGGTATGGTTGACATGCATTGTATTAGTTTCAGTTGTATAACATAATGATTTAATATTTGTATATATTGCAAAATGATCACAAAAAAGTCTAGTTAACACCTGTCACCATACATAGTTAATTTTTTTGTGATCATAGTATCATAGACTATTATGAAGCCCACCAGTTCAATTCTGAATATACAGTATATTGTAAACAGTTCAGCCAGTCAATGACTACATTCAAATCAGAGAGTGTTTCTGAGATGAAAGGGACTGAACATTGACATAGCGTATGTTCAAAAAATATATAGTACTATATTTACTGCATAGCACATAATTAAAGTTGAAATCCAAAATAGTTCATTTAATCTTTTTAGATGCATGGGAAAAGTTGTCAAAAAGGAAGGTTGAAGTTAATGACTGATATGAGAAATTATACCTGGATAGAGAACTGTTGTGAGTGAGCCTATCAAAAATATCTTCTATTTCAGTTGCTGAGTTTTCAGAAGCAAGACAGAGAGGTTTCCCCCTCATTTAAATTCTGAGAAGCAAGACACAGAGGTTCCACCCCTCATTTAAATTCCCACCATGTACATTGTCTATACCATTCACTTGTTAACTAACCCCATGCTGTTTTGTTAGCTTTCATATTTATCTTCAGATGTTATTTATAACATTTACATTTATTGTGCTTGTCTTTTTCCTAAGTAGACTTAGCTATTTATAAACAGAAACTCTATTTAGGTATATTGCCAGATTGTCCTATATTAGATAACATAGAATCTAGTGATATATTAAAAACATTTTAGTACTGAAAGTCAGTATTTTTTCTATATTCAAATACTGTCTCTACTGTTTACCCTCTCTATGATCTGAAGTTCTCTAGTCATGTTAATAAATTGTATAGAAAAACTGGATAAAAGGGTATGTGCTTTTTCCAGATGCCCTAACAGAGAGGTAGAAATCATTTTTATCTCATCCTCGAAATTTATCAATAAAAACATGCATTCTCTTTTATCAAAATAACCAGATATCCATTATGTCTGAATATTCATCAGTGCAGAAATTGATTCTTATTTTACCACTGACTTGGGTGTACTCAGAATAGTCATTTAAATTCTCTGAGTCTTTGTTCTGTATCTGAAAATGACATAATAGAAAATTTAAATATATATTTTCTCATATGCTTCCCCATTTATTCCTCAGAACAAAGCAAATAGATAAATATAATTACCTTTATTACTACCTTTCTTTTCAAGATGAATGAAAAAGGTGTTGAAAGTTATATAGTTTGCCTATAGTAAGTGAGGAAAACTGGATTTGAATTTAAACTAAATCTTAAGTTTTTAGTCCCTAAATTGTTTTAATGAATAAAATAATCCACAGATGTAAATATGACATGGACTGGGAAATAAAGGACTGCTATTTAAACAATAATGCTGACAATAAATTAATTCATCTTTTTTCTTTGAGGTTAAGCTGAATCTAAACTTACCTGTTGTAATACTACCAAGAAGATAGTTACTATACAAAATAAACATACAACCTTATCTGACTTTAATATAGATTAATTTAAGAAGTGAACAGAAACTAATATAATACATAGCAATTTCAATTATTTTAAGTGAAGTAAGATAATCAGGAAATAGATGGGAGTTAATATAAGCAATAGAATATGAATATTTCTAGTTAGCGTAAATTCTGTATTCCAAAAATCAGAACTATGAGGTAATTGTCATACAACTTGAATTTCTGTACTGGAAGATTTCTAATATTTGAGTAGGAAATAATCTTAGATGCAGCTTTGATTTCTTAAAAAAAAAGTGCCTTTCTTCAGGATGTAAAAAATCTAAAATACATTCCACTAATTTTCAAAATTAAATCTTGAAAATACTTAGCATAGTTAACATGTGCATGTATGTAATATTATAATTTACCTGAAAATGAGTAAAACATGGTTGTCTCCTGCCCCGTACAATGTGAACTTGTTTTGGTAATGTTTTCACCTTACTTTGCAAGGTAAAACATGTTGTTTTCAGGAAATGTGGTAAACATGCTTATATAAAACTCATTTTTGAGAAAAGTTAAAAAGGTGAAAACAGGTTTTTTACCTGAAAAATGTGTAATGTAAACAAGATGTTTCCACTGGAAAGAAAGCATGGGAAAACAGTAATTATATGTTTCAATACCTGGCTTTTACAACCCTCCAGTCCCTAAGTAAGTTTTAGTATTACGGCCTGCCTAGTAATACTGCCATTGAGCTTTGAGTACCAAACATTAATCTCCCTATGTCTCTCATGGAGAATCAGATATTCTGCAGATGGTAAAGCTAACTGTGAAGCAATTCCAGTGTCCTTTCAGGACAAAAAAAAAAAATCTTGCTAGTAGAATTCTGATTCAAAGGTGGCTGTCATTCAAAGGCAGGAGAGGCTGACCATTTGCTGATAATATAGTGTTCCCTACTACTGTTTCTCCTCCTTCACTCACAACCTCAGCTAGTTGAACAAAAATAAATGTAGATGTTACACTAAACAAGTGTAAGCTTGTCATCAGTGACATCTCTCAATTTTATTTGCTATTTTATGTCTTGAACTTAAGCAGAGAGACTCCATGCATTCTTGAGAGAGACAGAAAGGTAGGGCAGAAAATGTGGCTAAAATGTAAAAGCTGAACTATCTACCAGATGATGATCTGTGTGGTCCTTACTCTATATGGATGGTCTACCTAGGAAAAAAGATGGTGACAATGAGTCTCTGCTAGTCAGAGCAGTAATTTTAAAGAAATGCTCGAAAATAGAAGAAATGCCAGATATAGAAGTCATAGAAACCAAAGCATTCTGTAGGGTAGAACTACAAAATGTGAGGGAAAACTTTTGCTGTTAAGTCAGGAAAATCAGAAGCTCCATGAAATGTACTTATTTAAAAGAAGAAAAGACGTTGGTTTCCTACCAGAACAAGAAGTAAAGCTAGAGATGACAGGAAAACTAAAGGCTGTAGTCATGCATAAAAATATTACCAAGTTTCTACTGAGGTGTGTGTACAAAGAGTGAAAACTTTGATGATCTGAGCCTAATAAAGCCATCAAAAACCTTAACAGCAGCCATTGACTTAGGAACCATTATTGAGGAGGAAGAAATTTCCTCTACCCCTCAAGGTTCTTCTAGCTGGTCTAAGAATCAAATTGACTTGAGACAAATTAATAGAAGAAAAAAAAAAGAATTACATATAGGGGAATCCATAGCCATAGATACCAAACACAGGGAGAATGAAGTATATATTATATCATCCTGAACCAAGGAGAAGGGGGTTAGGTGTCTGAGACTTCATTGAAAAAGGGAAGCAATTCACAGGAATATGAAAGAGTTAATGTTTGGCGAACTAATGGGCCACACAGAAACCATAGACACAGAGAGGAATTCTAACAGACTTAGCCCCATGCCTTCCTGTCTACCACACCTAGTTTATATTATAATATAGTTACCTATGGTGCTAGCTCTCCTCCTGGAGCAGTTCCTCCATCTAAATTCTTTTTATGCAGTTGGGTTGGTGTGTGTCAAACTATCTTTCTGAGTCATGCATGGCCTTGATTGCATTCAGCTCACATGCTGCAATGTGACATCTTGGGGCAGCCTGCCTTTAGCCCCTACATCATATTGGCAGAATTAAATGGATATAGTTATCACAACTAAAAAGGTATGAGGACTGACCTCTATATGTCAAAAGAACAGAACAAATTAAAAAGATAGTAATGAGATCTGCACCACCAATACTAAATTACAACAATACTGAATTAGGTAGCATTATAGCTGCTATAGAAAAAAAAATGAGAGATTGATAGATGCCTTGAGAATAACTGAGAAAATACATCATATAAATATTATGCTTTAAAAATTATTTTAAAAACTACATCTGCATAGATACCATATACACATACAGATATGTAAAATATCTGTGTGTGTATAGCTATTACCTATGAAGAAATGTAAAGAGAAAAAGATCTTGAAATGCATAACACATAAGAATATCCCTAAAGGCAAAATATATGTACCTATGGATAGAAGGAAAGAATGTTTGGATATAATAAAATAATTTATTGGACAAAAAGGGGAATGAAAACAAGAAAACATTTTATGCCAGTAATACACGAACACTGGTATTATCCAGATAATCAGAAAAAAGATTTGAAAGCCCTGTAGAAAAACCAAGGGCCTTATATTAGAACCAACACCTAGATTAACAAAACAAACAAAATAAAACAAAAACAGGGAAAAGTGTATTATACTCTAACCTTCAAGTCTGGAAGTTTTCTAAACTCTCAGATTAGGAAATAAGTGAACTATAGTAGTGGTGGTACCAGATTTTGGTCAGGTCAGAGGACAGTTGCCTTTATGCAACTGTAACTGTTAGAGTAGGTAGACAGCCAGACATGAGCAGGGAAAAGGAGTAGGGACTTCAGCCATTGTTTACAGTAGGCTGCTGTGTACATTTTGCTGTATGTCTACATTCTACATAAGCTGTTCTCGCAGGATGGGGGGAATGAAAATATAGAAAGCAGGCCAGCTGAAACTAGCTAGTTCCAAGGTGGAGGAGAAGTTGACCCAAACTTCACCCCAAAATACATTATACCCTTATTAATATCATAAAAATGTTGTCCCTCTGCCATTATTGTAGTAAAAATCATGCCTCCCCACACCATGACAGTTCCAATGAGAAATAAATATAGCCCAAAACACCCACAGCCGGCATGACGGTTGAGCATGCCCAAATTCCAAGAAGACTCCACCTGTTCACTTCGAAGCCTATCCCAACTTAGTGAATATTTATGTCCGTTTGCATAAAAAGGCTCCCTATTGTTTCCTCCGCATAACTCCCTTTAGATCTGCCCACACCCAACTCTCAGGGGTGGACTTATGCTTTTCTCTATACTCTTATTTTCCAAATAATCTCCTAAACTCAACCACTTTTACATCTGTTCTTGAAATGAGACCAAGGACCTTTCTCCAGTAACACAACCATTACTCATAAGCCCCAAATGATGAAGAAAATCAATGTGATTGATATGTAAAAAATACAAGTAACAGTTCTGGAGTAAGTTAGTCACTGGATGTGAAAAGAAGAGAGAGTTTCCTGAAGAGCTGAATAACCAAATGACAGGATATGGAACAGTGGAAACAGTTTTCAAGATGACCATTGAGAAAATACAAAGTTGTAGAACTGCTGATTTATGGATGTGTAATAGGGATGATACTATTTGGGGGTAAAAAAAAAATCTCAGGAAAATTGAAACAAAAAAATACATAGATAAGATGAAATATACCTGATATAACATCAGACCAAGCTGTAAATACTCATCAGTTTAATATCAGAGGAGGATTGGAAGATGTAATAAAATAATACAATATATTTTAGAAAAATTCCTGATAAAAGAAGTAATATGTCCACATGACTCTCCATTTTACTAGTAAAGAAAGCCTTTGGGAAATAGGACTTTTTTAAATCATTTTTATTTTATTGGAATTTCTTTTTTTTTCCTCTAAATGTCTAAAGACCAACAAAAAGTGAAAAAGAAAAAAAAGTTGTTTGAAACTTAATGGTTCAAGTGGGGCAAATGGAGAGGAGATTCCCTGTTGACTTCAAGAATTAAATAGAAAAGTTCACGGAAATAGCAGCCTCACTTGACAACAAAGGATAATTATTAGGTGAGATTTCAAACAGCTCCTAAAAATGCATGTCAATTATACATTTGAGTAGTAGAGATTTTGTAGTACTAGTAGCACAGGAAAATCACACCCACTTTTGCCTTCACAGAGTAAGGGATCTTATACACAAATACTAAATTAACATAAGGGTGTAAAAATGATCTGGTAATAGCAAACTATATAGACAGAAATCTAAGTCACAATTTAAAGAAGGGTATGGGGAGGGAAAATAATTTGCTGTCCACCTGTCTATGTTCTTGACTGAGATCAACCTGCCCATAATAAAAAACCAGAGTAACAGGAGAAAAACAGAAATTTAATAACATGTACACCACCTACATATGTGGGAGAGACCCAGGAAAGCTGAGTAACTCCTCAAAATGGCCCAAGCCCACCACCTTAAATACTACGTGCACCTAAAAGACACAAGATGTTGGGGGTAGGGGAGCCTGTTATGGAGGGCTGTCAGCAAAAGCACAGTGAGCAAGGGTATGATTGTTATGCATATTTAGGTTCTTGCCTTTTCCATTGATAAGAGTTTCTGGAGATTTAGTCATCCTTCTCTTCCGGGACAGGGAGAGAAACACCCTTGCAAATGATTTCCCTTATACATTTCTTTTACAGAAAGGGTAACTTCTACTTGGTTTTTCAGAGCTTTTCCTGTGCCTGCTGTTTCTTAAAAATAATCAGCCTAAAATAATGCTTATGCCAAGGAGGCATATTTTGGGATGGCAAATTCTGTTGTCCTTCAAAGGATTAATAGAATGTTTTATTGATAATATTACAATCAAGCTGGAATAATTAATAGGTAATTAAGAAATAAAAGATGATAATTGCCTGGCTACAAAATAGGGGATAATGTACAGTACAAATGTAAGTAAAATCAGCCCAAAATATGATTAAATTATTAAACCTTAAGCCTTAAATCTGTGGAGAAAGAGAATTCGGGAGATTTACTTAACTCTGCATGTATGTTTCTATTTTAAGGTGAATAAGGACAGGATCTACAAGACATCTTTAGGTCTTGAAACTGTTTATACTCAGGTTTATCTTGCTGTAACTCCAGTGGCAAATATGTTCCCAGCCCAGGGCAAATAACTTTTGAAGTTGAAATCAGTCAAAGGGAGAAAGAAAGTGGGAGAAGTCCATTTATTGCATACAAGCAGTTGTCTACTTCTTCTCGCCCGTGTCTCTCTCAGAAGTCGCCCGTGTCGACTGCAGAAGGACCCCACCCAGCCTCACCAGTGTGCACTTGCTCTCCACCCCCTTTATAATCACCTATTGATATGGAGATGGACTACTTCTCTCTGTCCCCTTGGAAACAACTACTGATGTGGAGATGGACTAAGGCTAGGTGAGAGATTCTGGAAATACTGCAATTTTACCCACACTTGCCCTTGGAGAAATGTATTTATATTCTCAAAAATTACAGTGAGAACCCAGAATCCTACTCCAAGTAGAATTTGCTCCAAGGAGCAAAGGTTTTTCTCTTTTCAGAAGGGAAGTGGGAGGCAGATAGCTCTTTCTCTTGTGTGTAGGCAGAAAAAAACATTTTCCTCTGTTTGTTACCTGTGTTACAGACTTTGTATCAGTAAAATGTTTGACTTGGTTTTCATTGTGTCACCCCAGGAGTAAGAATAGAAATATAGGAAAACACATTGCCATTACTTGTTTTTTTAATAAAAAAATGCTATATCTCTCATACAGAACACCTTATGTGTATATTCAAGACAAAATTAAAAAGATGAATATTAAAAAAGACAACAAGAATTCTAAGAGGAAACAATATTAAGCATGGTAAGCATATTCCAGAAGGGATGTCCTACCTTGTAATCTAAGAATTATTCGGAATTAACTTTAATAGGATTAGTAATTTGGAGGTCATTGATGGATGAAATTGGAGATCTCTGATCACTGAGTCAGATTAACTGCCCAGCTAAAGTAGTTCAGAATTGGTCTAAAATAAATTATGTCATTCAGAATGTATAACTACCCTCTATTCCCAAAGCAAAGAACAGAGGGGTGGAATGGACTATTAAAAACAGATATAGAGAAAAATGTACAGATTCCAAAGGAACTAATGGAAGATTGATGAAAGTAATGCCAGATTTCAATTGGATAATTAAGAAAACATAAAAACGGTTAAGTTACTTTTCTAAGGTAAATGACTATTCCCCATATCCTCCTAGAGTAACTCCACCTAAAAAAGTAGGAGAATTAGGTCCACTTAATAGAGATAAAGCATGGATCAGAGGACAGAAATTACGTGTGATTCCTATAAAGATGATAGCCAGAGCAGCCCCCTTGGACAAGCAGGGTAACAGTGGAAGAATATAATTTCTATGAAACAATATTCTGCATTGTTTTCTAGACAGGTATTTTTGCAGCCATATTATAAGCAAAAATTTAGAGTTTTATGAGCATGGTTACAATAAAAAATCTTGCTGATCCCTAATTCTGAAGTTTTAGAATGTATAAATAATGCATTTAATATGTGTAATTGCTAATTTCTATTTCTTGTTCTAAAACTGGTTATGAAGCATCATGCAGATATAGAATATAATTGATATTTTGTTTGAATAAGTTATTTTCCAAACAATTTTAAAAATATGGTTATAGTTATAGGCCAATATGTAAGCAATTATGAGATTTATGAGTCTGCTGACAGTCCTTTAGCATCAACTCATTTCTGTGTTTATGAAGCTTCCTAATGTTTTGGAACAATCAAACTGGCAGTTATATTACTTAAAGGCAACATGTTTATTACCAGACAGACATCCTATTATCATTAATTCTTAATCGCTTGTAGTGATGACTTTGAATATTTTTAGTCACTAACACTAAAAGTATAGCCAAATATATTACATTATTTTAGGTCCGATATAAAAAGAAATGATTGTTCTCCCCATGGATTGTTTCCTGAAATACTGCCACCTTGTGGTGATCATCACAGAACCCGAGGGTCATGTATTATATGGACTTGTCATGAGAGCGAAAGCTGCCCTGTAATGAGATAAATAAATAGAAACAAGTGAATACCCTGGAAACCTAGAGAAAGAGAATAACAGAATAACCTTTATTTTATCAGTTATGAAATGTCTCCTTTGTATTCATCTAGGTGGGGAATTCTAATGCAATATTTCAGAAGCAGAAGGTAGTATTTTATTTGCCTATAAATTTTTTACAGGAAATAATTCAAGAGGTTGAATCAGATACTCATTCTCTCTGAAGAGAAAACCCTCTGTTTTGTTTCACCCCAATTTATGTCAGTATAACAGCTACTTACTGAATATATTTTAAGTAAGTTTCACACATCACTTGGCAGACAAACATGGTGTTTCCATTCCCTTTGGCTCTTGATGGAGCTGGGTCTCCTTTGCATTATGATTTGAACTACCAAGTTCCAGGGGATGTATTCTTAATTTGATGCAGTTGTTTCCTCCAGGATCACTGAGATAGTCTTTCCTCTGTCTAGCCACAGAATATAGATACACAACAAATATAGAGAAACAAGTTTCAGCTTATAGTCTATTTCATTTTATCATTCAAATATTATCTCATTTAATTCGGTTATCTTAGTTACTCATGTGACTCCCAATTAAACTCAACTGTTAACAAAAGGCAAAGTTAGACATTTACCTCTGTTGAAGGTAGCTAAAAGGGTATTCAACATGATTGGAAGACCACTTCAAAACTTTCTCATAAATTACTGGCAAAATCGCAGGCTCCATTTAAGCCTACAACTCTGACATACTGATTCAAATAATTGGGGAGTTACTTTATGTTTATTTTGTAAAGGCTTTTTTGTTATAAACCATTAAATAAAAATGGTGAAAATATTATGAAAATATAGCTTGAGAAAGAGAGTCTCCATGGTCTTTGGCACTAAAAGAGTGCCTATATCTGTAATAATGCAGGGAGAGCATTTGATGGATTGTGAACGGGAGAACGAGGTCTGTAAACACTTAGATCAGCTTAGACTTCCTCGGGTAACTGAAACAGAAGGAAGCATTTTCAAAGTGATGCCAGGGTAAAATTCCCTTAAGCTTTCAAGCAGTTTTCACACAATAAAATGAAAACTTCTTGTGAGGCAACTTTGCCCTTGTTCTCAAGACACTTTTATTTTCTGCCTCAGAAATTAATGTGAGTGCTATCAATGAACTCAACCTTGTAATAAGCTCTGCTTATGTCTTTGCCAAATGTTTTGTGTATCTCTGCATCCCATTCCAAAAAATGCAAGTACTCTTGCTTTTCACTATGAAACATGGACTTATAAAGATACCTCAGTATTTTCCTTCAGGATTGAACTTCTAACCCTGAGGCATAATCAAGAATATTACTACCCTTCCTTGTCATCCATTCAAATGCTCAATTTCAAAGCAATCACTTTTAATAGGAAAAAGTGTAACAGTTTTGAATAAGTACCAGTGCTGAATATGGCAAGGCCAAATTTTTATGAGTGATAAACCCTCCCCTAATGCCCCTTATTGCTAATTTTTTAGTTCAAAGTAACATTTGAATATAATCCATAATGTGAAAGAAAAACATTTTACACAGGTAGAAATTTAAGCATGATTAGAAATGACAAAATGAATAAGAATCTTGGCAAAATGCCACTTGATAAAAACAACTTTTGAATAGAAAATAATGCTGACATGGATACAATATTAAAACTATAACTCATAAATACCACATTAAATACATATACAGAAGGTACTTTATGTTATAGTTTTGTAATGTAAAGGTATGCTATACCTGAGAAACTGTGAACACACACACATAAAAGCAAGCATGTTTTATAGGAGAGAAGTGGTTCTAGACATAAAACCAAGAAGATAATTAAAAACCATAGGTAACTGATTAAGCCTAAGAAGAAACTCAAGTATGCTCTGTTGAAAGGTAAATGGAGGCACACTGAAATTTTTCTAGAGTTTATTTGCACATACATCCATTCCAATCTGGACATGCCACACCAAAGGTCATATAGGCTCTGCCAGACAGAAGCTGAGGGAAGGGTTTTTAATAGAAAAGTCCTAGAATCAAAGCAAATCAATTATTTGATAGGCTATAACTGAAACAGTTGCTTTATTCAGGAAAGCTGAGTGAATTATGTGTGATCGGTTGTTCTTAAGTTTCATTTTCTCAGACTCAAGTAAGCTGACTCTGGGTTTAGTTTTGGTCTGCTTGTGCAGCCTACTGAGGCATGAAAGAGCGCCACCTCAGCCTAAGTCCTGTTTACTGCAATAGCTCTTAAATTACAAGATTTTATTTATTATCCTTTAAGATGTGGAAAAGCTTTATTGTAACATGTCCTCATCACTTTTTGTTCTTTTGTACTGTTTTCTTCAGCCCATAATGAAAAGAGAGAATATTCTAGATATCATCCTTCTTCTTTGGAATAACTATAAACATGTCCTGAAATTGTCTGTTTAAACATACTTATAAAGATAAGAAATTATTAATGATTATTTGCAGACAAATTACCATAGAAAAATAGCTTGTTCTTTCTAAATAACTAGAACTAATCAATCTAAAATAAAATTATTTCATATTATATATTTATATTATTATATATATTTTATATATATATAATATATATATAATATATATATATATTATATATAATATTTCATATTATATATTTAATATTATATATATAATAAATACAAAGAAAATATCCATTGTACAAGCATAGGTTTGTTCATCTATGTCATCTAATTCTGGGGAGAACATTTGAAACCGGAAAGAGACAAGAATGCCATTTGTTGAAATCCTCTAGATATGGGAGCTCTGTTGAAATAACTTTTTCCTAATAACTTTTCAAATTAAAGTTTACCCTTGTGAATGGGAATTTTAAAAGCATAAGCAATTTTGAAATTTAAGAAATTAGATCAGACTTAGTTAACTACTCTAACATCCTCCTTTATTCTAGCCCAGTTTCAACATTTTATGTTTCAAGTTTACAGCTCCCTCTATAGACAGGGTCATGTGGACAGTGACAACCACTTCAAACCATCATTGGCTGGCAGGCACACGTTAAGGGGGCAATAGTTAGTGAATGAACTGAGTTCTGCTAGTGATAAGAGGATGTGGTCTTTCCTCTGCATGGATGGTTATCAAGCCATGCATCTGCCAAAGAAAAAAACAGGGGAGAGGGAATTGAAGCGACTGAATCATTTTTTGTTTGTTTGTTTGTATTTCCTGGCATGCATTCCAATTTTGCAATCTCATGGAACACAGGTGGGTTTTTTTGTGGTGGTTTTGTTTTGTTGTTGCTTTCTAGACACTCTGTAGGAGCTTTTTCATTGAAGTTTCCTGATAGGAAAGATGTCCTCGTTGTGACTGCTTGCAAAGCAAGCATGACTTAGATTTCACTCTCCACTGATACATCACAAACTCTGGCTACGGGGGACCCTTTGCCAGGCAACCAACCATTTGGGACGGGCCTTGGCAAGAGAGCTCCAGCTCATCTTCTTCCTGTGGCATCACTCAGCCCAGGACTGAGTCATATGCCCTGGCCATTCCAAAGGAGGACTTGTGGCTCCATTTCTTGGCTTCCTCTCTATCCTCTGTATTAGCCAGTCTCCCAGAAATGTTAGGCTCTCTCAAGAAGTCTCTCACCACACTCAGCCCCCTTGCTGGCCATAGTGAGATGCCTGAAATTTCATGGCCCTCCTTAAAAATCTATGAACAACTTTGTGGACTCCTCATGATTGGCCTGGGAAGGTATACTCATCCATCCTTCATTTGAGGGGATGAGAAAGACGGGGGAAGGCAAAAAAAGGAAAAATAATATTCCTAACTTTAATTAATATTCCTATTTCAGTGTGAAGTAGAATCTAATTAATGACCAGGAAGGTTCTGAGGACTTACTAACACCTAGTATTTATCGCCTAGTACAGTATCTTGCCCTGTATATTAGCACCTCACATCTATATGATGTCTTTGGTATGTGAAGTATAGTCATGATTTGGTATAAAATTCACACAGCATTCTAAAAGAAAATGGTAGGGAAGACATTTTTAATTCCAGATTTGCAAGTAAGGAAACTGAAGATAAGAGACGTTTAGTGATTTGCCTTGGCTAAAAAGTTAGTAAGTCAGAAGGCAGGTCTTAAATCATGTCTGCCAAAATTTCCAGTCCTCCCTCAGCCCAAATTAATTATAAATGTACTTTGTATAAAAATAAAGCAATTAGTTGTTTTGATCATATTTGACTGTTGAACTTGCATAATGCTAAAATGAGTATTTTAACACTTGTACCATGGGTTAATATATAATCTTAAAGGCACAGAAGAAAAGCAAAAACAATATATACCCATGCTTGATAAATAAGAGATTTGAGAAAGCTTCCTGTATTAGCAAGCAAAGTTACATTGTTCCAGTCAAGTAGATGCACTTGACTGAAGTTTCAAGCAAATGGCTAACACATTCTCTACTTTACTTGTCATGTATGTATTTGTATGCTTTTTGGTGTTTAGTTGATATGATATTGAAAGTCATTTTATTTACATGTGAAAAACTACATTTAGAAATATTTTATATTAATTTTAAAATTCCGTGCTTTCGGGCAATGAATAAATAAAAAAAAATCACTCATTCAAAACTAGACCTGTTCTCATTAGTATACAAATCTGGTTCCGTTTAACTACATTTATGGGAATCACACATATTTACTATGTTAACATTAAAAATAGAAATCCTGTATTTTTAAAATTCTCAAATCATTGATAAAATTTATAACAAGGCAGGAATTCAGTTCTACTATTTAAACTTTCTAAGTATCACCTAGAATGTGTATTACTCTATGTCTTTGTAGATATTTCTCAACATGAAGTTTTATTTAACCCTCTGCACATAGCTAATTTTACCAAGAAATTTTACCAGAATCAATTAGATATTGGATAAGCAGATCTTAGGAAGAAATATCTACTTTGTAATAGAGAATCAAAATTCAAATCAAAAATCAAATATTTTCTGCTCTGTCAATCTGTCTTTTTTCTCCCCCACTAAAGTTAAAGAATAGTTGCAACTACATAGCATACAAATATTTCATTTTATGGTCTATATGTGTTTCTTATTCTTTAGAACAAAGGTCCTCCAATAGCAGATGATGATCAGTAATTCTTGACCTCCTGCCTGGTGAGTTTCTGAGCTCACTGCCAGAATAGGACTCTTCCTCCATACTCTCCACTTACTTTCCTTCTAGATTTTTCCAGTTGATAACAGCTGCCTTGCCCTTAGCTCATAAGCAGTGTGATGTCAAGGTTTTGTCAAAGAAGGTCCTCATAGTACAACAGGAGGAGACAAGTTTTAATGAAACTGGTAACCATGAAAGTGATAAATCCTTGTAAAATAATCTGGTGAGTTTTCATGTGTGTGATAGCGAATGCAGGGCAAGTACTTAAAAAAACAAAAATCAAATTTGCATTCTTCCAGCTTTTTCTCAGAAAAGGCATCTGAAACAAGCAAGTCATTTAAATTCTTGGGCTTTCTCACCCTAGAAATCTATATTCTCTCAAACCATTTCTTATTTAACTAAAGTCCCAGGAGCTAGAAGACTGCCAAAAAATATAGTATTTTTGGCTCATGGACCAAGGATACTTCCCAAATTACAGAATGTATTGTAAGTTGTTTACTGTAAACATGAAGATACTGAAACTCCATTCACTGTAAAACAAATTGAAATCCAGTGAGTTTGAAGGTAAGCATTGCAGTTCCTACTAGCTGGCTGGAGTGGACTCAATTGTAATGCACACATCTGAAATAGTTGATTTTTGCTTTTTATTTTTTGGCCTACAACAGCATCTGTTCAAGAGAGCCTTCTGTTCTAGTGTAAAAGTTAAATCATTTGAATTCATTGGATATTCAGTAAACACATGATTATGTCTCTGTGAAACTTAAAAAATATACATTGCTTACCCTCATAGAGTATTTATTCTACATAATAAGAGAATAGCAAAAACATCTTCATGACTTTTATAATGTTATTGAGAATGAATATATTAATTCTATATTTTTGGGACCCATGGTATATGGTTGTTCACTGTTGAAGTAATGGATTGGACACAGGCAAATGAAGATATTTCTAGATTTTTATAATACATTGCTCTTTAGACATCTCAGTGATTTAAGAGATTAAATGCCAACAAAGCAAGTAAACATATATACCAAATGATTTTTCTTGATGTTTTATCTTTTGTTAGTTATATCTCTCTAGTTGCTAGTGGCAAGACATCCAATTCACACTAGCTAGATCGATAGCAGAATTCATTATCTCGCTTACCTACAAAATCTGGAGGTAATAGTGGTTCAAGTGGAGCTCAAGTTCCTTGCTCAAACAACACTTGATAGCAGTTTTCCTGATCCTTTGACATTTCTGTTCAATTGGCTCTCCTCTCAGGTTACAAGATAGAACTCTATTTTACATTCCTCAATGCAATCAACAAAAACAAAGGACACTTTAACAAAAACAAAGAACTACATATTTACACTTTTGACTGACCTCTTTCACATAAGATATGTGTGTGTGTATACACATATATGTATACACACACACACACACACACACATATATATATATAAAATGTAAAATTTTTGTTACAAAAGGATTTACAGTAATCTCATCTAGTTATAGTATGCCCAGACTCAAATCCAGGATTTGTGGGTGACATTAGGCTCAGATACAGTCATCAATCTCTGATAACTTATAGCTAAATTATGTATTTATTGAGCCACGACAATGTAACAAACATCTAAAAGGAGTAAAGAGATGGCTTATTTGATTCAAGAGGAGAGGATAGAAAATTTCACATTTGTGGGTAAAATTGCAGTATTTCCAGAATCTCTCGCCTGACTATAGCGCATGTCCACTCAGTAGGTGTTTCCAGGGGGTGGAGAGGAGTAATCATCTCCATATGAATAGGTGATTACAAAGGTGAGCAAGGGCTTATCTCAACTGAAGAGGTTGTGTGTGGGGCTCTTCTTTTGCAGCCTGGTCACGAGAGACACAGACACGGGGGAGCAGAGGAGGATGACTACTTGTAAGAAATAAACTATTTCTCACTTTGACTGATTTCAGTTTCAAAGGTATTTTCCAGGATTTTCCCCCTGGAGTTACAACATGATTGTTCTTAATTCATAGTACATATATCCTAAAATATAGAAGAGAAAGCACTCCCTAAACTGGTAATGAACTGTTTTGTTTTTGTTGCTGTTGTTATTTTGTTTTGTGTTTTTACATCATTGGCAGTCCCCTGTTCTCACCCATCTTGAAAATGTCTGACATAGGCACGCAAATGTCCTTCAAATTCTACAAGGTGCAATTCTTAGCAGTGAGTATCTTATAAACATGTTGAATGGGTTGGCTGAGTAGCCTGGGGGTTTTGCTAGTAAAGAAGACCAGGCTACATAATACAGTGTCTTTAGACTTCTGTTAAATATATAACTTCAAATTTTTTTTTGTTTTTAATATCAGCTTTGTTATTTATTTTGATTGAAATTAAAAGGCTATTAAGCAATGCTGGAAATCTTGCCTACTTATACTCCTTTGATCTAATTTTCTGTCTAGAAAGTTCTCTAATCAACAGGCTTCATTTCTCTTATCAGGATTCAGGTTATGGTTTCCACTTGGACCACTGGTTCTTTCTTGCCCTCCATATCCATTTTAACCTCTGTCTTAGGAAATTCAAAATACTGGCCTGGTGGGTTATGAGAAAGTACAGGCTGGATCTCTCCTACAGTTTTAGGGGAAGAGCTTATGAGAGGAGTTTAATTACTTCAGAAAAACAAACACCTTTTTTCATATTGTTGTCTTATAATTTTCCCAGACTTGTCTTTTAATAATATTATCTTGGTTCACAGTACTGGTCTTCTCCAAACCTACTGATTTACAGGTCAAATTAAGTAATCTTGGATTGCATGACACAAACTAAAATAGCTACTCTAAGACAAACTTTTAAGGTAGGAATATTAACTCCTTCTTAAGGCCTACTCTGTGTTCTATTATGCTTGAGTCTTTATTTCTTTGACTTATCAAGACTCTCATGATTATCCATTTGCATTATTTTAGATTTTTGCAAGGCTATTATATTGTATCATATGCTATATAAGATGGTTGCTTTTGTTGGACTCGTGACTGTGTAGATGGAAAGGAAAGATTTAAGACTTGGGTATAAAATTTGTAGGACTACATAATAAAGTAAGTGAGAGAAAGCCATTATTAGCTTAAGCATAGGGCATGGCATCCTTTACAAATAATTTCCTGTGGTATAATCTAACACACAAGTCTATTCCATTGTTCTAACTCTTGATTCTAATGTACGCAGATTCAATTTATGTAATTTTGAGTATTTTTATACTCATTAGTTATATCCTGCATTATCAAAATGATTAACATATTAGAACTTATTAAAACCTGAATATTATTATAGATGTTTCTTTGAATGACATTATGTAATTTGACTAAGCAAATCAAATTAGGATATTTAGGGAATAATGTTAAACCTATAAATTAACACTTGTAATCAAGATAAATGGTTTGCATCACTAAGTTGCTGAAATTTTTTTTAATTTCTCAATTATATTTTTTAAATTTTATTTTGAGGTACATACAGTAGTCAGTATTACTTTTAATATGTATAAGCCATATGCATTTTTGTTCCTTTTAAAAAACTTGTTTGCCAAAAGTTTTGTCTAGTTTTTCTATTGCTGATATTAGGAAAAATGCTAATTTTATTCATTTTGATTTTTAGAATTCCTTGTACTTTTTTTCCTAAATAGATATTCTTCTATTATCTGATTTTTTTTTTTTTGACTTTTCATTACCAGATGGTGCTAGAGCTATACAGCATTTTGGGCCACATAGATTTTTCAGATTATTGGCTGGAAAAGGAATGAACTGGAGGATGTAAATGATCCAAGTGTGATCATTTAAGTGATGTGGAGAAGTATGTTTAAAGACTCCCTGAGATACATGTTCTGAGATGTGTTGAAGGAACTGCAGTTTGGCTGAGGGGGCTGAAAAGTAGCAATAGAGCAAAGGGAATTATTTGTGAGACCCTGGAAAGCTAGTGGCTGTTCATTTATAAAGCCCAACAACCTGAAGCATATAATGTAGCATCTCAGCTATAATAGCAGTGGAACATTTGAATAGAACAAGAGAAATATCTGGTGACCTTGCACAGGAATATAAATTTCAACACTTAAAAAGTCATTAGGAGTGCTTGAAATCATCAGTCATAATACACTTAATTCTGATGGAGAAGATTATTTCTATGTGTGAAGGGACCTACACAGAGAAAAAGTAGAATTGAATTTATGCTTAAGAACATCATTTTTGTTGTTTAAAAATGACATGATTGGTGGATTGATAGGGATGTTTCTATACAAATCATGAGAGAATTTCAAGAAGGAATTGAGGAAATCTTTGTATTATTTATTTTTGTAGATTTGAGAATTCTTATTTGTAATCTATGTTAAGCTCATTTTTTTGTTTATAGTAGTAAGAATATTTTATCCTACATTACTTCAAAGAGAATGTTTTAAAATAGAGAGGTAACTTGTTCAAGATGAAGAGCACCAGTAACTTTTTCAAGGTCACACAAAAGACTTACAAATAAGAGAAGATATCATGAAAATTTTCTGAGATTTGAGAGTGGGAAGAGAGGAAACTGAGTCAAATGTGGTGTATTTTTAATTGAAGCAAAATACCACACACACAAAACATTAAACTAGAATGACTCACAGATAGAATTTTCTTTCAGTGTTTCTTTCTATCTTCCACACATTGGCAGTTGTGAATCTAAGCTTCCTGGGAGTTTAACCTTAGACAATTTGGCAGAGTCATTAGGTAAAAAATAAATACTAAGTTATGTTTAAAAGTTACTTATGATAAAGGATATTTATTTAGATAGAGAAAACATCACAAATTATAATTTTTAAAAGCTGGCACAACATAAACATAAGAAAAACAAATTTATATGTGACATACAGTAATGTTTTCTACATTTTTCTTTTATTCTTTGATCATCTCTTAGCTAGCAATACTCTATTATTATTTTTATAGAGAAAATAGGAGCCTATTCTGATTTCCCTATATTTCGTTGATAAAAAATGGTTTTTTATGAGTGATAATTCTTTATTTTATTCATCTCTATAAAATTGTTAATAAATTGGTGATTTGAACTTGTGGTCATGATGGAGCAACAGATTTACTCTGTCACCTTAAAAACTGTCACAACAAAAAAAGCAGGCAAAAAATGTGAAATGTTTCATACACAAGAAAATTGATAGTAAAGGTAATAATCTTTGAGAGAGGGAAAGCTAATGAGGTTAGCCATGGAGTTTATCCACCCTGTTGCCTGGAGAGAATGTCTAGACCACAGCAAAGGAAGATGCTGAGTTGTGTAGATGTTTCAGGGTTTGGGGAGACCAAGATGGCAAGAATTCACAAGGCAGAGTATTGAAGGGAAAAAATTGACACAGAGAACTTTGTCTTTTGCCAGATACTAAGCATGTACACCTATAAAGAACCAACCTAAAGCCCAGGCTCCTACCTGCAGCCGGATAAAATCCCAGAAGTCAGTAGGGCTTGGCATAGAAGAATGGAAAAAATGCTAATATCCAGTAAATCATGTAAAGTGCACAGAAGTACCTCACCTTAGTAGTTGGGCCAACTTATACTGAGTGCAAAGGTTATACTAGTCCCTGAAACTTTAAACAGAGCAAAAGTTAAAAATGCACATTGAAAGGATAAACCTGTTTTCAAGTAATATAACTGAATCATAGAAAAATGCTAAAAAATAGTTTGAGGAATATTACTCTCCTTTCCAATAAATCTAGCAATTATAAATCTACTCAATTATGTAAATTTTAACTTGTGATATTCCACTATCAAATATGCCAAGAAGCAGAAAAAAATAATTCATAATTAGGCAAATAAGCAAATAATAGATCAGAAATAACACAGATGATAAGATTATCTGGCAAGGCAATTATAAAGCTATAATAGACTTCATTGTTAAGGTGGAAAAAAGATCATACACATGATAGGGAAATAACTGAAAGTATGTAAAAAGACACATATCAAACTGAGAGAAATAAAAATATAATGTAAGACAATTAAACACAACACCAAAATGATATTAACAGCAAGTTAGATACTACTTTCAAGTAGAAACTATCCAAAACTTAAAAAGCAGAACAAACAGAAACAGAACAGCAGAAAAATATTTTCCCAAAATTTTCAAAAATTGACAAAAACTCTAAACCCACAACCAAGAATTTTGGTAAACACCAAGCATGAGAAAACTATACCAAGACACATTATACTAATGTATACTTAGCACTAGCAATGAAGAGAAATCTTAAAAGCCGTTGAGAAGAAAACACACATTGTCCATGAGAGACATGTCCAGAAGAACAAAGGATAATGAAAGAATTATCTTTGGAAATGAGAGAAACAATAATGTTGTAAAGCAACATCCTTATGATTCTGAAAGAAACTTTTGAATCTATTACAATGAGGGGTAATTAAAAAGTCATTGCCTACAAACCAGGACTTTAAGATACATTTAGGTAATCTTCAGACAGGAGGAAAATGACACTAGGTGGGAATCTGGATCTACACAAAAATGATTACTGGAAATGATAAATATGTGGCAAACAAAATATTTTTGTTATTTAAAAAGTTCTACAGAAGTTTCAAAATTAAAGCAAAAATTATTTTAATAAGTGTTCTAGAAGTAAATGTAGAAGCACATGTAGAAATAAATGTGTGACAGCAGGAATGTAAATACCAGGTTTAGGGAAATAGAAGAACAGTGGTATATACTATATATGAAATAATACAGTATCATTTTAGCATTAATATGATCACTAACATTTATAAGCCCTAAAATAATCACTAAAAAAAATGAACAAAGATATAAGGGCAAAAAGCCAATGAAAGAAATAAAATGGAATGATATAAGTACCCAATTAATTAAAAAATAATGAAGAGAACAAAAAACAAATGGAAAAGATAGAAAATGACTACTAAAATGATAGATTTAAATCCAAACATATCAATGATCACAGGTGGTAAATGGCTCAAACACCCGAATTAAAAGACAGAAACTGTCAATTTGGGTTCAAATGCTTAAAACAACTGCAGCAAAAGGTGCAATCATGCAAAGAACCAATTGATTTAAAAGTATAAAAATGGATAAAGTTTTACCATGCTTATACTGGTGGAAATAAAACTAGCCTGGCTATAATAGCATACAAGGTAAATCCAAGGAATAAAGTCAGGAATAAAAAAAGCTCATTTTATATTAATGTAGGAGATGATTCATCAAAAGAACATACATTATAAATGTTTTTGCATCTAATATCATTGTGTCAAACTACATAAAAAGGTCAAAAAGAAGAATAAAATAAAAACACCAAATTGTAATGGGGGTTTCATCACCGTCCACTCAATAAGAACAAATACATAGAAAAAAAAATAAGGTTATAGAAGACTTAACAAATATCAACTAAACTGACTAATAAATATTTAGGAAATGTTCACCCAAAAATGCATAATATCCATTATTTTCAAGTACACATTTGCCAAAATACATTACATTCTGGATAATGGAAAAAAACACTCTCAATAATTGCAGAAGGTTTCAAATTGTTATAGGTGTGTTCCTTGGCCATAATTAAATTAGAAGTCCAGAAGAGAAAGAAAGCAAATCTCCCAAGTATTTGAAAACCAGACAACACTCATAAATAGCAATGGGTTAAAGAAGAAATCATAAGGGAAATAGAATGTATTATGAACTAAAAAAAAAATTTTTTTAATGAAAACAGGACGTACCAAATTTTGTGGGATGCAAGTAAAATAGTACTTAGAAGAAAATGTTACTGTTAAATACTCAGAAAGAAATATCTCAAATCAATGGCTTAAGGTTTTTCCTGAATAAATTGGAAATGGATGAAAAATAAGAATAAGAAGTAAATAATAGAGCAAAAATCAGAAATATACACAATAGAAAAATGAAAAAAGCTCTTTCTTGACAAGTCCAAGAAAATAAAAACTCAGGGTGACAGGGTGATGGAGAGAAGTCACAGAGTATGAATATCAGAAATAGAAGAGAAGGCATCATTATCTGTCTTAGAAATATTCAGTAGGCTTAAAGTTATTTTTTTTTAAATTTCTGCTCTTCAAAATACACAGTTAAGAAAATGAAAAGACTGTAAACAGATTAGGAGAAAATATTTCAAACCACATATATGATAAAATATTTGCATCCAGATACTTACAGAACTTTCAAGCTCAATAGTAAGAAAATGAATAATTTTTAAAATACATGGGCAAAGTATTTGAACATTGTGTTTACCAAGGAGCTATTGAGATAGCAAAGAAGCACATTAAAAGTGACTCAACATCGTTAATTCTTAGGAAAATGCAGACTCAATCACAAAGCAATATCACTACATAGCTATTAAAAGAGAAAACCGATCAAATTAAAACATGTCTGCAAGTGCTAGTTATGGTAGAGATGTGAAGAATGGAAATAATCATAGATGACTGGTGAAAGCACAAAGTTAGGTAGTCCCTTTGGAAAATATTCTGACAGTTTCTTATCAAGTTAAACATATACATACCCTTTGACCCAGCAATCCTATGACTAGCCAGTTACCCAAGAGAATTGAAAGTATGTCTACCAAAAAGCCTGATGCAAGGGATTATGGTATCTTTATACATAAACTCTCCCTAATAGAATCAACCAAAAGGTCCTTTAAATGATGAATGGATAAGCAAATAGCATTAGGCCCATACAATAAAAGACTACTCAGCAATAAAGGCTAAGTACAGATTCAGTTTCGACATGGATTACATCAAAATTGCTTTATGCATTTGTGAGAGAAGACAGACATATTTAATGTCAAGATAATATTGTGTCATTTCATATAATAGAGCAGTATACTTCTGTTTCCTCTTATCTGGTGCTTTTGTCATTACTGTCATATATCTTCTACATATGCATCTGCTGGGTAAATGCATGGGAATGATATGGCTAAGTAAAAGTGTAGGTATATGTGCCTCACTTTTTTAAGAGGTTTTCTGAACTGTTTTCCCAATGAACTGTATTTTACATTCTTACCAGTAGTTTATGAGAGTTTCAGTTGCTCCAAATCCTTACCAAAACTTGATATAGTCAGTTTTGTTTAATTTTAGCCTTTTAGTAGGTGTATAGTGGCACATCATTATGATAAAATTTTGCATTTCCCTAGTGAATAATAATGTTCAGTTATTCATCTCACATAACCATTGCCATTAAATATAAGCTTGAAATAATAGCAAATTTAGCAGTCACTGCACATGAGATTGTTACAAAAAAACCGTAATTGTATGTTTATATACCAAAAACACATAGGAAAAAATAACATATACAAATGTCATCAAAAAAACAAATACAATATGAGTATCTATGGTATAAATGTAAGGAATTGAGTGAAATTAAAAACAATAGATGAATGGATATACCATACTTATGGATTAAAATAATAATGAAGACATGTTAATTATCTCCTATCATTTATTTAACACAGTGAATTTATAAAATTCATATGGAAATGTCAAGAGCCAGAAAAGGCCAAGGTAATTTGAAGGAAAATACTAAAGTTGGAAGAATTATACTACCAGATATTTAACTTAAAGCTATAAAAATATTTTCACAAGAGTAGAACAGAAGGGAGAGTCAGGAAATAACATACATTTACAATAATCTGATTCATGATAAAGGGAATACATCAGAGTAGTAAATGTACAAAGAGTCTTTTCAGTAAAATGCCATCTAAACTGAATATACCAATGGGACAAAAACAAACCTGGCCCTATGCTATTCACACTTTTCACCATTCACATTATAAAAAAATAAATTCTAAGTAGATTTAATATCAAAATATTAAATATAAACAAGAAAACAGAGGAATACCAATGGATATACCTTCATGCATAAGATAGTAATGGGTTTCTTAAACAAGATACAGATAGTGCTAACTGAAAAAAAAAATGTGTTGAAACAAATTAAGAACTGTTCATCAAATAATGGCACTGATAGTGAAGTGCAAGCAACAATTTGAAAGAAGATATTTTATAATATAACTAATATATAATTGGTAACAATAATATCTTAAAAATTCCCACAAATCACTAACTTAAAAAGAGAAAACTGAATGGAAATATGGGCAAAGGATATGATCCTCTAAAGGCTTTTCACACAAAAGTATATTCAAGTGGCCAAATAACATAAAATATGCTCAACTTCATATAGTCACCAAAGAAATAAAAATTAAAATTTCATGGTGATACCATTGCATACTCACCAATATGGCTAAATTAAAAATAATAAAATCCAATGTTGCTGATGGAGAACACAAATTTTCACATACTGCTAATGGAAGTGTAAACACTTGCAAAACCGTTAGTCAGTGTCTGGCAGGGTTGCGCATGCTATAGCCTAGAAATTTCACTGTAGGTATATATGCAAAGGAAATGCTGAAATAAAAAGAGAATGATTTGGTAAAATACCAGATATTCATAGCAACACTACCTGTAGTAACCAAAAGGACTATCAATAGTAGAAAGGACAATTAAATTGTAGCAAATCTGCATAATGATATATAGCGAATAGAATGCAGGATCCACCATGTGTAGCAATAGACTTGAATCTCATAATGTTGAGTGAAAGAAGCCTGGCACAAGATGACATCTTATGTTTCCATGTATATGAAGGGCAAAAACAGGTAAAACTAATCTCTGCTATTAGAAGTCAGCAGAGTGGTTACCCTTGTGAGTGGTAGTGATGGAAGGTGCACCCAAGAAGGTTTTTTGTGAATGACAGGAGTGTTCTGTTTATCAATGCAAAAGATGATTACATCGGGGTGTTCAGTAGTGAAAATTCATTTCCTCTTTTTTTCTCCTCCTTCAGCTTCTTCTGTTAGCTAAAATATAATGTTGTATGCAGTATAGAAGAAAATGCAATTTAGATTTCTATCAGAGTGTTTGGATCTTAGAAGCATTATCTAGAAGTTCATTAGCCAGGCTGTGCTGGGCTGTTTGCTGGCCCCTTGGGATATCCACTGTGATTGTCTTACGTAATTCAGTTCATTCTCAGAGTCATTGCTTAGATGAGTGGCTTAACATTCAAAAATGGATATTAGAGAGGAAGCTATTTTAAAGTTCTCAATTATTATCAGCATTGTTCAACTATCTAATATTAAATCTCTTTCTTTGTTAAATGTATTGATTCCAGATAGTTCATTGAAAAGTAGTTGCATCATATAACAATAAAAATTATGACTGAATGAATATATGTGAATATGAACTCTAAGACATTCAGTCACTTACAGGACAGTTATCTATCACCATTGTATTTAAAAATTATTGAGTTTTTTGAAAAAAATATTATCCTAGGTAATTAAAAATGCATGCAGTCCAGATAAGCAAAATTTAAAGAAAAAATTGGTGACCTGTATTGTATGGAAAACTCCCCTGATACTCTGTTTCATACTAGGTTTGCAGAGATGTGCACATTTCAGTATCATCCTTTTTTATTCTTTAAAGTGTTCATAGACATTGATGGATTTTGAGCATTCAATAAATTTAATAAATAAAAAATATTGAGAGACATAACTGCTGTGGTAAGGAAATTTTCTGTATACATACACATTAACTTGAGTTATAGAGTAATGGACTTTAGTTGGGTTCAAAGGCAAATCAATGTCCTGCAGAATGGGGTAATAAAACTGTGCCCCATAAAAGCTCTTCTTGACTATCAGCCAAATCATGGAATGTTTTTGGCAGAATTCCTAGAGTTTTCTTGCAGAATATACCTTGAGAGTTTCTTAAAATGCTCATAAACACATTTAATGTACATGTTGCCAGTAAACTAGGAAACGGTAATAACTTTTCATTATTCTGATATTCAGAAGCCAGTTGTTACATGCTACAGTAACTCCAAATGTTTAAATCAGAAAACAAGTTGAATCTCTTAGAAAGCTAGATTATCCACATCAAGAAAATACACTGACTACAGTACAGCTCCAGTGGTCTGGTCTGAGAAGTTTGAGTGAAATGTGGGGGTTTCTCAAAGCAGTGAGTGGCCCAAAACTGAAAAGAGGTGACAAATGGAATTGAATAGGTGGACTGAGGTTGTTAATCTAAACCTGTGGACTAAACTGGAATGCGGTAGCTATTTAGAGCTTGAATCCTTGTATCACCAGTATATGAGGCAGGCAAGGAGTTGCACATGAAAAAAAGATTCTCAAGCAGCATAGAAATGAAAAACATTAAACAAAAACCTTAAAGAATTTTGGAAAGGCCCAGAACAAACTTAGCATTTTTAGGCTTAGAAGCCCAACAGGAGTATCCACAGAGAGAATGGTCACTTTGAAAAACAGAGTTAGGCAAAGCGAACAAATGTCTGTGTTTGGAAATCTGGAATTTTTTAATCCTAGCCAGATTAAAATATTACTATGATACATCTGGACTTCATATCCTCATTTATTCATCCTGCTTAGCCCCTAGCTGACACCACTATATATTTTTTTCCTTTTGCATTTTGCCAATTTTGATTTTCTTTATTCTCTTCCATATTTAAGAAAATATATATTTTCCATAAATTCCTTTACAAAAAAGTTGGAAATTCTGTACCTCCATATCCATACCCCATGTCCTTTAAACTTTTCTTCCTTATTTTTCCTCTATTGACTATTTTTAAATTAAAAAAAAATTTTATTTTGGTATCGTTAATTTAAAACTACATGAGAAACACTGTGGTTACTAGATTCCCCCCATTATCGAGTCTCCACCACATTCCCCATTACTGCCACTGTCCATCAGCCTAGTGAGATGCTATAGAGTCACTACTTGTCTTCTCTGTGCTGTACGGCCTTCCCTGTGCCCCGCCCCGCTACATTATGTGTGCTAATCATAATATTATACTAGATATTAGTTAGAATCTGTCTGTTGCAAGTGTCACATAATGCACTCACACCACCTCCACCTGAAAGGGTCTTTATAAGCTTATCTGAATGGAAAGTCAAGAGTAATGCTGACTACGGATGAACCTGAGGCACTTTAAAATCCCAGAACTTGGTGTTAATGTCACGTAATTCAGCTAAGCTTTTCTGTCATCTCCCTTCTCAGAATATATTTCTGTCTGTGGTCTCAAGAGGGCAGCAGCTTCAGAGACTCAGGAATGAGAGTGACAGAGAAGTGGACTTTGAGAAAAAAAATTAAGATGTTATCACAAAAAAATAAGAGTGTGGGTGCTAGTTTGAAAACAACAGTCACAGAATGCACACCATAATTTGCATTCATCTCACTCATTTTTCTCTCTAGTCCTTTGGGTTTTGCTTTTAGCTCATGTTGTCAGGTCCTGTGTGGCAGTCACTCCTCTCTGGCTTAGCGGGCTTCCCCATACTCCTAGATTTCATCACTACTCAGCCAGCTCTGCCTCTCTTTCCCTAGATCTCACTCACCGATCCTGTGTGGGAATCAACATCTCTGCTATCCTACTCGGCATTATTAATAAAATGTCGACCTGCTCGGCGGGTCCTAGAGCAACATTGCAAACATTGATCCACATGGTTGCTCGGGTCACTAGCAAATCATCTCCATTATATTTTTGTTGTTGTTGTTGTTGTTGTTATGCTATAGAGGTTTTTTTTTGGTTTCATTAATCTACAATTACATGAGGAACATTATGTTTACTAGGCTTCCCCCTTCACCAAGTCCCCCCCACAAACCCCATTACAGTCACTGTCCATCAGCGTAGTAAGATGCTGTAGAGTCACTACTTGTCTTCTCTGTGTTGCACAGCCCTCCCCATGCCTCCCCCCACATTATACATGCTAATCGTAGTGCCCACTTTCTTCCCACCCCCCTTATCCCTCCCTTCCCACCCATCCTCCCCAGTCCCTTTCCCTTTGGTAACTCTTAGTCCATTCTTGGGTTCTGTGAGTTTGCTGATGTTTTGTTCCTTCAGTTATTTCTTTGTTCTAATACTCCACATATGAGTGAAATCATTTGGTACTTGTCTTTCTCCGCCTGGCTTATTTCACTGAGCATAATACCCTCTAGCTCCATCCATGTTGTTGCAAATGGTAGGATTTGTTTTCTTCTTATGGCTGAATAATATTCCATTGTGTATATATACCACATCTTCTTTACCCATTCATGTACTGATGGACACTTAGGTTGCTTCCATTTCTTGGCCATTGTGAATAGTGCTGTTATAAACATAGGGGTGCATCTGCCTTTTTCAAACTGGGCTGCTGTATTCTTAGGGTAAATTCCTAGAAGTGGAATTCCTGGGTCAAGTGGTATTCATTATATTTTGCTTGAGTCTGTACCTGCTCACTTGGAGTTGTGGTTTCCTCTTCCATTCAAATCCACGTATCTTTCCATATAAATGTACCATTTTTTTTCACACCTTTCCAGTTATTTTGAAGGATTTGGGCTAAGGTAAAGAGGCTATACCTCTATTTGCTCCTCAATTTTCAAATTTGCTTCTATCCATAGTGCCAGTGTACACACATAGTCCATTACTACACATTCTTTCCACATTCTAAATACCTTAATCCTTTCAAAAAAATACTATGGTTTTTCCTTTGTTGAAATGAAAACTCTTCTTTCAAATACTTACTGTAAGTACCATGTTTCTCATTGTAAAACATTAATTTTTCATGACATTCATTGTATTGCCTATTCCTAACATGTTTGTTTACTCTTAAACATATGTGTGTTTTACTTTGTAATATGATTTTCATTTATATTGTGGATTAAAATTATGTCCATAAGACATTTGAAAATATAGTAAATGTCCAGAGATGTTATTGATTTAAATTCATACTTGCAAGGTTTCAGGAAAGTAGCCAGTTTTACAATAAAGAAAATGTATTTCATTGTATAAATAGAATTAGTTGAATTTTTATTCTATTTAATCATTACTAAAAATATTTATGTATTAATAGTCATAGATACCACTGAAAAATTGCATCTGAACTGTTTTGGGAAAAGGGGAGATGTGCTTCCTTCAGTTCATTTTTAGCTGGTGGTCTATATTCTTTCCGTGTTTGTTTGGTTTTAGAATTCCAGAACAGTTTTCAAATCTAGTATTGTGCTCTCACAGCAGGTGGGCGTTCAGCCTACTCATAGGCTACATTTGTACAGCATTTAAGGCTCAGCTGGTGTAATTTAGTGTTCTACAGTGCAGTTTCTCTTCCTTCTATAGTTTCTCCTTAGTGTCTAGTATACAAGGGGCTTGCCATTAATCAAATTAATCATTGTGAGAATTTTTTAAAGTATGACCAGCTAACAATACCATAGCAAACAACTATACAATTATCACATACTGACTAATCCACTTCTGGAAGAATCATCAAAGACCCATAAATAAATGAATGAATTAATGAATAGTTTATTGCACTATTTTAAGGCAGGTAGACAAAAATTTAACAAGAGTTATTCTTAGGTCAATGACATGTATGATCACAACCAAAACATGTAACTATAAAATCATTTCAGATTATTAAAGTCTTGGAGAGATTGATGATTTTATTAACTGAAGCTACAAGTTAATGCAGAATAAAAACATTTTGAAAAGTATTTTCTCCAAACACTGTGTGAAAATAGAGATTTAATAAACTCTAATTTCTGTTTGGTGCTTAAATAATGAAAGATTTCAAGGCAGTGTTGCCTAGGGTTTGTCTGCCTGGCTTATTTACTCATTTCAACAGGTATAGAATCATGTCAAGTTTGCTCTTTCATGAGTAAAATGATCAGTATTTCCTGATTTTGTAGGAAAGAAGGGAGTCCAGCCAGAGTCCATCCATGGTGGAACAGATACATTGTTCTGCTAATGACATGTGACAATCCTAAGTAGCTCAAAATTGTCCTCTACAATGTTAGTATGGAAGCTTCTAGGAAATTGAATGATTGTTAATAAAAACAAAGTTATAAGAGTGATTTTTGAGGGCCTATTGGTACCAGGATCCCCATCATTGAGACACCACTTTTGTTCAGTGGAGCAAGGCTGAAGAAGCCCATCACAAGTGCTTACCAGAGGATTAGAATAACAGTTTCCCTGCCGCCCTGTGAAAGGGGTAGTTTCAAAAGTAAGTATCAAAATAAGTAAATTGGGCTTTGATAAAATAAAGAGCCTTTGTCATGTCACATATAAAGTATTGTCAATCTAATCACATCACTGTTTGGATTCATGTCAGGAAATGACTAGTTTGAATCTCTTTGATTTTCTTATTGAGTTAACTTGATGACTTCGGAAAATATGCTTAAGAAATCAGCATTACTCAAAAAGATATCTTTTTGGAACAGAAAAATTAAATGGGAGGCAAGAAAATCACAGCACAACACACAAAAATTTTGTGAACCCTCATAGGGAAAAAATACTGAGTCATCTAAGGAAATACTGGTAAAATGTCATGTAAGTGGAAACAGCAATTCATTTTGCTTGACAAACATCATACGGCAGCAGATGAAAATGTCTAAGACTCTTAAGTCCTTCTGTATATTTACTTATTTTAGTGAAAACATGTTATCCCCATAGAAACCAGTAGCAGTTAGAGTTACTGCTAAATATCATTCTGCAAGTGAAGACCAAAGGAAAGAAAGAACTATCTGTACCTTTACAGGATATTTCCAGAACTTTGTATGGAAAAGAGATGAAAGACATGATAACCTAAAATCAATTAGACTCCATGAAATTGCATCTCTTTATTACAGATTAATAAAAGATAGACAGTTAGAGCTGCTTTGACTGTGAACTGGAACCCCTTGCAGTCTTTTTGAAGTGTTTGTCAACACTTCAGTGTGAACTCCTCCCAATAAACCGTCTGCTTATAATTTACTTGAATCCTATTACAAGCAACTTGTATCAGATCAGTGCAGTAAGCAAGAGGATTTATATGATCTGCTGAGATATTGTACCTAACATTTTTTAAATCACTTCTTACTAGTCACATACCTTATTTTTATTATTGATACTAACTGTGCCTTTTTTGTCTAGAAAATAAACAGCATAGCACTATGAAATCATGATTTGCCAAATCATGTAAAAGTATACATTATTTTCCTCTTTTCACTGCCCCAAAACTGAGCTTTGTCAGCTGGCGCATGCTGAACTAGAAAGGCAATCCCCCTACTCATCTCCTTAAAAAAAAACAACAAACAATCTTCTATAGCTTAGTTGCTATATTCAAATGCAATGAATCACTGAGTAATAACCTATCATCTGATGTTGATTTTTGACAGCAAGATGCTATATTGGTAGCAGCTATACTTTCAGTTTTTGCCTGCAATGGGGTTTGTTGGCATTATTTTTACGAGCCCATTGTTTCCAAATAAGTGCTATTGCTCATACCCTATGAATTGCACATATAGGGAACTAATGGCAACCGTATACAGTACTTTGAACTTGGTAGTAATTGAAACATTAAGGATGGGAGAGGCAACACAGACAAGGCAAAGAAAGCATAATTTAAGTTTCTTGGCTCTAAACTAATACTTGGTGGTTAGCTCACACACAGATTCACAGTCCTCCATAAACAAGGAAAAAAGTAAGTATTTGAGAGTCCTTAAGAGACCTTTTGGCCAGAGGTTCCTACACGTGTTTGTAATTACATCCGGAGGGGGTTTTCTTTTATTTATTTTGTTCCTGTTTTGTTGTATATTGCTTTTTTTAAAGAAGAGGTATTCTGGGGCCCTACCTCTAAGGATCTAAAGATTCTGGATCATACATCTGTAGCAGGTTCTGAGTATTTATGTTTATAAAACTCCTTATATGATCCTGTGACTCTCCAGGTTTGGAACCATATTTTAAAGCCAACTCTGAACCAGTTAACCTGACACTTTGGTTCATTCAGTGTGTGTAGTTTTTATTTAGAATATGCTAGATTTCTATTTTCATTTGACAGAAATTGTCCTGCAGCTCGGTTTCTTTGTAGGGTTGTCACATGAGATGGGGGACGATGGCTATTTAATTTTATAAAGACACATGGAAATAAATACACATGCATGTGTGTTTCATTCACAAAAATATATAGTTTTGAAAAAATTATTTTCATTTCTCAAAAATTTGAAATTATGCCTGGAAATGGACTGGAGAAAAATCTGGACCTTGTCTAATATAACATTACATTGCCAGACTTTATTCTTAACTTCTCCCATTAGTTTATATTTTAATTGATTGATTTAACAAACTCTGTGTATAGATCTGCCAAGCTCATTTCCTAGCACTTTACAAATATTGACAGATCTAATTTTCAAAATGACCTTATATGTTGAGTGCTATTTTCATTTCTGTTTATGGATGAGGAAACTAAAGCATACGAATGATAAATATTAGAACCAGGAGAGATTTAATGTTGTATACTCGCTGGCTCCTGAATCTCTGTAGTTAAACTCTGTGCTGTACAGCTAGGCTTAGCTTCAAAACACAGAGGGGCCAACTTTATAGCACTTCAGTGATCAATACAATTTTAATTTGTATGTCTAAAATGTTTATCTTTTAAAATAAAAATTGTCAATCTGTATTTGGTTTACAAACTCCATTAGATCACATGTGCTATTGAATGCTTGAAGCTATTCTAATAATTAACATGTACAGATCCAAGATTATAGCATGATACAGGGAATCAATGTAGAAAGGTAAGATTTGACATATTGTCCCGATCTTTTTAGAAATTCTAAATGAAAAGTAGATTCTCATTCCTCAATGGCCAGTAATTGATGTCACTAAAAGTGATCAAATTGTTGTAAATTAATGGAGGCTCCATGACCTTATTCCAGCATCAAAAGAAGAAAGTGTTTTATGCACCAAAATGGCATTTATCTTTACAGTATAATTCAAATATCTCAGAAACCTTAGGCTTCTAGAATTCTTATTAGTTACTAAACCTTGTTAGTTAAGAATATAATTATTTGAGTAATTCATGCTGAATTTTTTAAAAATCCCACTTGAAAATGGATATTCTTTTCCCCTCCCCAATTCAATCCTCTACCCAAATGTATGTGTTTAGGATTTAATGCGTATTTTTCTGCAACTGAATTTTCACACAATAATGTATTGAAAGATCTAACACTGTCAACATGTATGCATTTCTCTTAGTCTATGTAATTCATCTTCATATTCCATTGATGTACCATAATTTGTTACCATAAAAATAAGTTATTTTTTTCTATTATAGTGATAATGCACACACGGAGCAATAATTTTCAAATGGCCCAAGAGAATATAGTATTCAAAATAAGTCCCTTCAGCTTTCTTACTCACAAAGGCAAATCAATGCTAAAAGTATATGTTTTTAACTCTTCTGATATTTATATTTGTCATATATGTGCATATATGTGTGTATATGCATATGCATAATTTGCATATCTATCTTGAGCCTATTGTAATTTATTAATTTTTAAGAATATTTGCTGATGAATTTGAACATTTGTGTCTTAACCATTACACCTTTACCTATATATATATTATTAGGGATAGTTTTATGATTACCTCTTATGAGAATTATTTTCATGATTTAACTGTTATATGAAAACAGTATCTCTTGATTTGTAAACTGTAAGGAGACCCTGCTGCCAGTCAAGTATGGTTCTAACAATTATCCAGATATTTTCCTCCACGCTCAGTTTTTTCCTTTATCATTTCCATGAACACCCAATTTTACTGTTTTTCCTTCTTCAAAAAAGTACTCTTCTTATCCTCACTCTTGCCACCAGCTACTATGTTACTTCTTTTTGCAGCAAAACTCCTTTCAAAGAGTTGATTATACTTTTCTCCAATTTCTGTCTTTTCATTCAGTTCATCCATATTCATTTAAGACATTTGTTCTATTTCTGAGAGGTTTTTTTTTAAATCAAAAGGAACCTGTGCTTATTAAGAGATCTAATAATATGTTCATATTTTTTAGATTACAGATTTATTTGGAATTGAATAATTAAACTTGATAGGTTTTATTTTTTTTCTTAATCTAAAAGGAACCTACTTTTATGAAGGAGTGGTTATTCCTATTCATTATGATTGCTGGTTTATCTGGAATTACTAGAAAATATGTCACTGTGTGTTTTGTACTTCAGATTCATTCTTCGTGCCTCCTTCATTAACTTGCCTTGACTTCTTTTACACTGAACTGACTATATTTCTTTGACTTTCATTTTTCTTACTTTATTGGTTTGGATGATATACACATCTACACACACTTTTAGGTTTCTTTTTTCCCCTTAGATTTTAACAAAAAATACATTTGTGTGCATATTTTCAATAAATTAAAAGCAGGCTTTAATTTTCATTACACCTTTCTCTTCGCTACTTTTTTTTATTATCTACAAATGTAATTCCAGTTTGCTTTTGAATACATCAAACTGGATTATTTTAATTACTGTCTTTTTAAAATATATGGATTAGCAATATACTTTATTTGCTTCCTGATTTACTTGCTCACTGATCCTCCCAGTAGCTCATTACCTTCTTCTGTGGTGCTTTTTAATTTTCTTTCTGGAAATTACCCACCCTCTATGAGCTTATGTAGTCTCAGATAAATCAAAGCATAATTATATTTCTAGTGAATGACAGACTGTTGTTTCTTTGTAAATAAGCTATCCTTGAAGTTTATCTATATTTTCTCTTTTTTCCTTTGTTTTTGAGTATTTTTGTTTGGTGGTGGGGCGGGAGTGGGGGTGGTTCTTCCTTTTTCACTCCATAAAGATTTTTCTTTCTTGTTTTCAAGATGCAGTATGGCTTTATTCCACTATTAAATCATAAGTATTTCCTTTCTGCAGAAATTGTCTTCTCATTTTAAGTCAGTTAAAGTATTGAGAGCATTTCAGTAAAGTATTTTGGCATTCTGTGTTTAGGAATATGTTCAGAGAAAGTAGTGTTGCACCTCCTTGCCATGATCTGAACTTATATCATCAAATACATTCAACATATGAATAAATTTCACTGAACAAAAAGTGCTGGGAAATTAATTTCTTCTCAAGTAGGTAAAGGGCCAGGACCTCTTTTTTTTCTTTTTCCATTATCAGTGTTCTTTCTTGAAAGATAACTTCTCTGTAGTCATCCTTTGAAAAATAATCTGAGGAAATTGAGTTAAATCACCTCCCCATCCCTGGTCCTATCATCACCATCATTTCTCAGCTCCTTGTGTCTGCAGAAGTTACTCTGTTAATCACTACCCATTGTCTACCTGGTTCAACAAATGGAGGAAATTGACCTTGTTTAAATCACCTGAATCACCACTACATCTTATATGCCTGGAAATGCCTACAGCTGTTATAAGATTTTCTTTGGTCTGGGATAGCATGTTATTCAGTTAACTTCTCTTATCTCATGTGGTATTTGCTGGATTCTCTTCATACAAGTCTCTCTGTATTAGTATGCATTGCTAAATGATTAGCATTCCATGTGATTATATATTTTAGAGATAAGGATATATGTAGAAAATATTGTACATACCCTAAAAGGTCCAAGCTCTGTTCTAATTCTCAGATCTACTTAAATTTTCCTTAATTAGAAGCCACCACCCTCAGAGAAAGCATGCAAGTTAAATTATTATTAATTGTACATTATTAATACCTCAACTGCTTTCCAGACTTCTTCTATGGCTAGATTAATATTACAGTCTTTCAACGTTTGAAAAGAAAATAGCAACCATACGACCCTCCACTTCCCTGTTGAACTCTTCTGTTTTTACTTAAAATTCAAAAAACCGTATAGTGATTGTTTTTTTCTGAAAATAGCATGGTAGTGTCTGAATGTTGCAAAATTACCCAAAGGGTTGTTTATTGACACCTTTATGGTGAGGGAAAGATTAAGCATTGAAAGAGATACTATTTTAATTTTTTCAAGCAACTATTTAGGCAAATAGAAGAAGTATCTTTAGATGCTTGACATATACTTCTCAAAAAAGAATTATTATGGGAACAACTTCATTAAACATAAAAATGTGCTCGTTTAATTGAATTGTTTGTAATTGCTTATCAATTAGAAACACTTTCAGAAAGGGTATGGCATACTCGGGTTTCAGGTTATATAACTTTCAGGGCAAAAAAGGCTCATTAACAGTTCCCTATTTAAAAATGAAATAAATTAAGACCTAAGACTGTAAAGATTTAGACAATTTCTTAGAAAAATTTAAATAAAATATTAAGAAAATGAATATAGAATCTTATCTTTCCAAAAAAAAGACCCTATGAAGCAAATTTCTGCAGTATTCAAGGTTGGAATATAGTTCATATCTAAACAATACAACTCTATGTAGTATAATTCCTAATAACATTTTTATTTAAGTTTTATACAATGAGTGTGTTTTTTTAGTTTGTTTTTTAATTGTTAAAATCACATCTTCTCTCAGTAAGCCTGGCTTGGCCTGTTGTTCAAGGTCCCTACAACAAATGTAAGCTCTGTATATTATGTTTACATTTCAAATGCTGTTTATCATTTGTGTGGCCTTGGGGAATTAATTTAACACTGTGTCTGACTTTCCTAATCTATAAAATGAAGTTGGTAATAGTAACTGCTTCTTGGTTATTTTGAGAATTAAATGATATAATATGTTCAAAGTTCTTAAAACAGTACTTGAAACTGAGAAATATTTAGTAATTTAGGGGTTGCTACTGTTGTTTCTATAATGATGATTATTACTATTATATAAAGTAATTATATAGTAGTATATATTATATATAATATATAATTATTATATACTGGTAATTACTATTATTATACTCTGCTTTGTCTCCACTTGTACATTTCCCTTCTTGGTTTACATATAAATGACAATTTCTTATCCAGAGCTCCAGGTACAATCCATAATTTCCCTCAAACTCTTACCTTGTGCATCTCTTCTCTAATGAGGCAGCATCCTCTTGTTACCCTACTATTTGATTATCTGTACCTCTGACATGAGAAGGATTTTTCAAAATAAGCATTAACTACTATTTTTTTCTTCCTCTTTACTACTACCTTCTCATGCTTTATTTGTGGGGAATGACAGTTAAGAATTTAAAATGCCATCCTTAATGCTACCCCCAACACACACACATATACACACACACATTTCTTTTATTCTCTATGATTTTTTCTCTCTCCTGAGAACCTCTACCTTAGAATGCATATGAAAAATGGTAGGTAACTGAGAGGTCAACACTTTGTCTAGAAGAAAAAGAATCAACAAACAGCCAAAATAGGTTTGGTTGCTCAGTTTTCATGTCATCAAAGACTGATTCTTTGATTCAGTGCATCATAGGCTGTAAGGAAAATTTAAAACATCCTCTGCCATTTCTCAGGCATCTGCTGTATAATGAGAAAATAAAAATGGTAAAAGGGAGAGAGGAAAAGGAGTGGGGAGGTGTATAAAGAGAAAGCAAAGTAATAAGAAACAAAAGAAACTTATATAAAGAGGAGAAGCTAGGGAAATTATTTACATTACAATTGCCAGGCCTTGGGTACCAGATCCTAGTAAAATTATTTATTCTTTTATTTAGATCTGAAGGTTTTCATTTTTTTAAAATACATCTATAGGTATTTTAGTGGAGTGGTGAAAGACATTATGTTGGGGGTTGTTCTCAAATATAGTTTTAATCCACACAATTCAATGATTGTATATATTTCAGGACTACGAGAAAATGTTAAAGTCTGTAATGTGTGGTGTATGTGTTTGCTTGTGTGTGTGTAGAAGAGAGAGAGGAAAAACTGTTGTAAGTTCTCTGTGTTCACGTTTAAGAAATGAATAGAAAAGAAGAAAACATTTTAACAATTTTTATTTCTCAGCTATATCAATGTCAGTAACTCCTTGATGATGCATATATTTATTTTCTCTAATTTTTACACATCATACTTAAGTTCAAGAAGTAAGATTGAGTCAGATTTGTTTCTATAAATGGAAAACAGTTGTAATTTATCAGAAATAGCCTAAATTTTATGGGCTAAAAAATACCAAAGGCAAGGGAGCCTTTTGCAGAAACATTATCTTGTTAATCAGTTGATATTACACAATCATGTTTTCATTAACTTGTTAAAGTAGTAGTGTTGAAGGATCAGCTGTGTACTATTAGAAATGTCCCAACTTGGAAAGGGCCTAGTGCTTCTAACACACTGTCGAATAATTAGACAAAAATAATGCCAGCGTATTTTGAAAAATATCTTGATAACATGGAGATCTAAAGTTTGCATATTCTTTAAAGAGCACGGAATTCTTAGTTACTCTTCCCATCTGCCAGAAATCTCCATCATTGCAATGTTGCCAAGCATTAAATGGTGTTGGAGTTTGAGGCTGTAGGGAACTGAGTTGCCTTTATGCAAGTTCTTTCCCCTCCCATTTGGTGACTAAAAGAGTTGTTTTCTCAAACTTTATTTTCTGTAATGTTTCTCAGTAATATAAAGAATCTGTATGATTATGTTATGTCGACCTTTTCCATTCTGTTTCTTGCCATTTTGAATTAATTTTATCAAATGTAACTTTTGTCCTTGATCCAGTTTTTTAAGACTAAAAACTACATTTTCTTGCCATCTCTTTTACCCCTTTACATTCTGCATTCAAGGTATTGTTTTATTAAAGTAAAATTATTATTACATCTTTTCAGTGTTCAGATTATTTGTGGGAAGCTTCTTCTGTCTCAGCATACATAAACTAGCCCACACTGTACCTGATATGATCCTTGCTTTGAGTTACATGCATTACTTTGCACTGCTGCCATTCCATTTCTTCCCACTTTTTTCGTGCTTGAGCAACTTGGAGCAATTTTTTTCTTTTCTCTTTGACGTATCTTGACCATGTTCTCACTATGTCTATATTGCTTGTTTCCCCTGCTTTGTCACTGTTTAATACCAAGCTACGTTCTGTTTTAAGCACATTTCTGTGTGCTGAGAGCCTGATACGTAAAGGAGAAAGCCTGAGAGAGGCAGTACGCAGTCCTTCCTAGAAACCCCATGCTCTGCCTTGGTTTCTGCAATAATGTTAAATGCCCACACTCCGTGTCCTCAGTCCACACAGCCTGCCATAGATCCTGGCGCATCGTGGATGCTCAATAAATGATTACTGAATGAAAAAAGGAATAACTGTCTTAGACCAGAACACCTGTCACGTAATTGGATGGTAAATACCCTTCTGCTACAGACTGTTCCCCCTACTCATCATGTAATTTGACATTTCGGTTAAAAACAGCAAACTCATGCAATGCTACATAAAACTGGAATTGGCGCACTGTAGCATCCATTCATATTTCATTAGTCCAAACAAGGAACAGGGATGAGCCTGACATTGGGGAAGAAATCTATCTGCCATCCATGGGGAGCCACTTGAAATACGAACACTTTTCTCCAAGTGAAGGGAAGAAATATTCAGGAACAAAAATAGAATGTGCCATAAAGTTATCCACTCCTTTCATTTCTAGAACTCACCAGTCTTAAAAAATAGAATGTAAGTGATGCCGGGGTTCTTGTGCGCAGAGTCGACGAATGAACTTCGTGGACAGACAGGGCAGGAGATTTACAGAGAGTTTTTGTTCAGGTATGGAGAGAGAGCTTTATTCAACATAAGAGAAAGTATGGAACTCCCCGCAGGTGCAGGGAGGGGCAAGGTTGCCATCTGGGGTCTTGGTGTCTAGGGTGTTATGCTTGCTGCAGTGGGAGTTTTCTATAGATTCAGCTAGAATGCTGGTTATATTTTAACCTGTATCTGTGAAGGTCTCCCGGATACTCTATTGTTAACTAATGGGCCTACAGGATTATGAGTGATGAGCTGTTCTATACCACTAGAGTACCCATGGGGAATAAATTGTTACATAGTTTCAATTTCAAGCACCCTATTTTGTAAGGCTTTGTCCTTTTCCAGGGCCCACACCTACTCTAACTGAGCAGGAGTTACACCCTGCTGCCTCCCTGTCTCATAAGGACACAGTCCCAGATTTCTGTTCTTCATTTTTGATGCTGTATTAAGAATTCTCTGACCTGTTTGCCAATCCCATGCACCCTGGGTTCACAGCCTTCAATAATCTTGACTGCCAATGTTCTTGGTAATTTTTCCAGTTCCTAGAACCATATGCTACTTTGCTTAGCAGCTATTTTTTAAAGGATTTTAGTTATAATGTTCATTACTTTTAATATTTAAAGAAAATGATATTGTGATGCAGTTTAATTCTGCCATTTTTGCATCATCTGTTTAGATTCAAATTTTGCCAAGATCTTTAAAGAAAAATATCTTCTCTGGTATTCTTTTGTAGGGACTAGGGGCAGGCTTCCTCAAGATGTGCCACAGTGACATGCAGATTATTTTGAGCTGAAAAATCATCAAGGCCAAAAAGGTCAGGTAGATACTTTGACGCCACCACCAGGACTACATAAAAAGAATTGAGATGGAGGAACTACTCCAGGAGGGGAGCCGGCACCATGAGTAGCTATATTATAATGTAAACTAGGTCTGGTAGACTGGGAAGGATGTGGTTAAGTCGGTTAAAATTTCTCAATTTCTCTCCTTGTGCTGTGTGGCCACTGAAGTACTTTGTTTCTCAAACATTTAGTTTTTCATATTCCTATGAATTATTTCCCTCTCCATTTGAAGTCTTGGGCCCCTAACCCCTTCTGTTTGATTCAGGATGACATATATACCTCATTCTCCCTGTCTTTGGAACCCATTTCTATGGCTTCCCCTTTGTAAGGATTAAACTTTATTTTTTTTCTCCTGTCTCATGTCAATTTGATTCTTAGACTAGCTAGAAGAATCTCCAGGAGCAGAAGTAGTATTTCTTCCTCCCCAACACTTTTATTATATTATCATCTCTCAACATTACAACCTTATGTGTAAGGTAGTGTTATCCAATGCATACTTTCCCATATTAAATATGAGGTATATTTTTAGATGCTGAAGGTGGTGTTACAGTTCTGTGAATTTCTTTATTACCTATTAATATTATTCATATCAAAAGATTGAGAATTTCATTTATTTAATTAAGAATTTAACTTATACTCCTTAAGTTCAGGACCAAAGGCACCTTCTAAAATTTGCCAATGTTTTACATTTTACATTAACTTCTTCATCCAGTAAACTTTTTCGAAAGCCATTAAATCATTCAAATTAAACACATTTAGCAATATGGTGTTCTCTACTTATTTGCCGTGCTCTTTTTGGGTCTGTAAGAAAACTACTAGGTTGTGGGTCACATTTTGGGTATATGGTGTTCTCCACATTTTTATCATGTTCTGTTCAAATCTGTAAGAAAACTGTGAGGTTGTGGCTCATATTTTGGGTATCAGAAAGCAATCTCAGAACTTGCACATAACCAGAACCTATATTCTCACTGACATTTGATCTCTCTTGTCTTTTTGATAATAACCTTTCTAACAGGTGTGAGGCATACCGCACTGTGGCTGTGATTTGTCTTTGCCTAGTAACTAGTGATGCTGAGTACATCCTCATGTCCCTGTTGGCCCTTTGAATATCTTCTTTGGAAAAATATCACTACAAGTCCTTTGCCCATTTTTTAGTTGGATTATTTTTGTTGTTGAGTTGTGTGAGTTCCTTATGTATTTTGGATATTAACTCCTTATCAGAATTATTGTTTGCAAATTTGTTCTCCCAGTCTGCAGGTTGCCTTTTTATTTGGTTGATTGTTTCTTTTGCTGTGCAGAAGCTTTTTAATTTGATAGTTCCACTTGTTTATTTTTGATGTGGTTACTTGTATTTTAAGTGTCATATGCAAAAATTCATTGCCAAGACCCCATGTCAAGAAGTTTTGTTTTTTCCCTAATGTTTTATTTTAGGACCTTCATGGTTTCAGGCCTTACATTTAAGTTTTTAGTCCATTTCAAGTTAATTTTGTGAGTGGCATAAGATAGGGGTCTAGTTTTAATTTTATGCATGTAAATACTGAAAGGAAAGGAGCCACACACAGCAGCAATTCACCGGAGAATTCCGCTTTATTAGGGAAAGGTGCTGGGTTATATAGGAAGGGGCATGGGGTGATTGTGGTGTTACTTCTACGGGGCTGGTGGCTATTGGCTAGGTGCTGGGATTTGGAGGGGGGCGAGGGGTGATTGGGCTTCAGGTGGCACCAGCGGGAACCAAGGACTCAGAAGAGAAGCAGGAGGTTCGCCATCTTATGGGTGGGGGCCCTTCATTCTCCCCTTTCTCCTCTATGGGGTTGTGGACGTTGCTTTCTCTCTGACTGCTTCCTGCTGAATGGGGGTGGAAAAGGGAGTGAGGGCTTGAGGATTGGGGGGAAAGGGTTGATAGGATTCCCCACAGTAAGGACGAGTAGATGTGGACTTCTTCAGGTTGGAAATCAGTGAAGATTCCCTGTAACTATAGGTCGAGGACTTGTTGATTCTAATGGTGCCAAGAGGATACGGGTGCCAGAAGCCAGGCGTCTGCGGCCATTGTTTCCAGGAACAGTTTCCAGCGGAGAGAGGGGTCCATCTCAGCGTGTGGTGAGGAGGTTACGTGAGGGTGAGGGATCTTCTGTGGCTAAAAGCTGGTAGTTCCTGAGTAAAAGCTGGTTGAAAGTTAGATTAGAGATTTTACCGACTTGGGATTTGACAAACTTTACTATCAAGGCAAGAAGAGACAGGCGAGGAGAATGATTATTATGTGGGGCCTGCAATGGGCCACAGCCAGGTGAGGAAGGGGTTTGTTAGTATTGAAGAGAATGGGTTGGAATTGGAAGCAGAGTGGAGGCTGGAGGCAAGGTCGGTGAGTTTGGTAATGTCAGTTTCTACAATGCCGGATTCGTTGATGTAATTGCAGCACTCTTCCCGAAGGAAGACGCAGGTGCCGCCCTTCTCGGCTGTAAGCAGATCTAAGGCCCGCCGGTTTTGAAGGGTGACCTTAGCTAGCGAAGTGACCTGTCTTTGGAGAGAGGCCAGGGAATCAGCAGTGGATGTCAGGACTCCCTCAAGTTTGGCGTTGAGATCTTTAATTGCCCATAGAGAGTGACCCAAGGCTCCTCCTGAAAACCCTGCCCCAATGGCTGAGGTGGTCAAAGAGATACCGACCATGATGGGAAGGAAAGCAGCCCTTTTTGTAGGCAAGGGCAAGGGAGGTTGGAGCTCAAGAAATTCTGCCATGCTGTAAAGTGTAAGCTGTGGGATTAGGGTGACGAGAATGCAGGGTATATTGGAGTTGGGAGGCAGTGAGTTAAAAAGACTGCCATTGCACCAAAAGAAGTGACCTGGTTGTGTAAAAGTCTTAGAGCCAGACGTAGGGGTGTAGATAGAGAGACAGTGAAGTGCGCTGGAGGGGGGAGGGGTTGGGCCTACACAGTAGTGGATGGTGAGATTATCTGCATATTCTGGTTCCCATATGGGTATGTCTTCCAGGGGACAGAAGGGTTGTCCTTCTGCATGGAAGGAGTAGTTGGAAATATTAAGGGGCACGGCGGCCAGCAGTGGGTGCTGTAGTGATGCACACAAGAAACAATTGGCGGTGTTGAGGGTGTGGTTGAGAAAGATGGTGGTGTCTTGGATGAGCTGTAACCAAGAGTAGGAGTGGGGGTAAGAAGATGAAGAGGCGCCGTCAAGAGTTTGGATAATAACTTTTTCGGAATGTCCGATGTCGGATGCAACTTGAAAGATCTGGGAATGAGAGGGAACATACTCTCAAGAGACATGAAGGGTACTGTGGGGTGTCAAGGACCCCCCATAGCAAACTGAGGCTGTGACTCTGGTCGCCCATCGAGTGTTCCAGGGATCAGGGATTAATAAGGAGAATGAGCTGTTGGGGTATTTCATGAAACGGTTGGAGGAGTAATACTGTGGGTACCGGGAGTTACCCATGTAGTGAATGGCGCAAGACCAGTAGGGACATCCCCGTAGGTGTCTGGCCATCGCCTGCAACAGGCTTGTTTTTGGTCATAGAGGAAGCAGAGGTAGGGAGAATAAAGGTAGCTGCTAGTGAACACTTCGGTGGAGGGAGGAAAGTGGAGGTATAAAGGCTCGGAGCAGCCTTTCAGAGGGCAGTCTGATGTGGCAATGAGGGCAGTAATTTTTGTTTGATGCTGTGTGTAAGTCTGTCTGACTTTGAATTGCCATACAAAGGAGGCTGGGGTGGCAGGGAAGACAATAGGAATGAGGGAAAAAAAGCGAGAGAGAGCGAGGGAGCAGTAAAGGAGGAAAAAGTCATGTTTCGGGTATGGATGGCAAAGGAGGTGAACGGGATTTTGGAGGAAAGAGGACAGTAAGGTCAGGAGTCTGGAGGGAGGGAGAGCCTGTAAACTTTTGTAGGTTAAGAGATCCTTTAGGTGATGTGGGGACAGAATGGTAAGGGGCGCCCCGAATGTCAGTTTATGAGCTTCCTTCTGCAAGAGCTGTCCAGCGGCTAATGCCCGTAGGCAGGGGGCCCATCTCTGAACTGTGGGGTCTAATTGCTTGGAAAGATAAACTACTGGGGCAAAGGATGGGCCATAATGTTGGCCTAGGACTCCTAGAGCTTGACTGGACCTCTCATGAATGTATAATGAGAAGGGCTTCGACAAATCAGGAAGATGGAGAGCTGGGGCTTCCACAAGGGCTCCACAGAGCTTAATGAAGGAGTGTCGGGGTGAGGAGGATAATGGTTCTTCAGGGGGGGCCCTTGCTGAGGTCGTATAGGGGTCTTGCCAACAGGGAGAAGTTAGGGATCCATGCTCTAAAATACCCAGCCAGGCCTAGAAAGGAAAGGATTTCTGTCTTGGTTTTGGGAATGGGCAGGTCAGAGAGGAGCCGTTTTCTGTCTAAGGTAATGGACTTTCTTTGTTGAGATAGAAGAAATCCGAGGTAAGTGACAGAAGGGGAAGAGATTTGAGCTTTGACAGGGGATACTCGGTAACCTCTGGAAGCTAAAAGGTTAAGTAGGGAGGCAGTGTCAAGTTGAGACTGTTCCCACGAGGGACTGCAGAGTAGAAGATCGTCCACGTATTGTAATAAGGTGGACTCAGAGTGATCATGATGAAACTGTTTGAGGTCCTGAGCTAGGACCTGTCCAAAAACATGGGGACTATCTCAGAAGCCTTGTGGCAAAACTGTCCAAGTGAGTTGTTCAGAATGTCTTGTGTATGGGTTCATCCAGGTAAAGGCAAAAAAATCTTGGGAGGAGGGGTCCAGAGGGATAGAAAAAAAAATGCGTCCTTGAGATCTAGGACTGAGAATTGGGAAGCCGAGGCAGGGAACTGTGATAAAAGAGTGTATGGATTTGGGACTAAGGGATGGATAGGGACGATGGCCATGTTAATGAGGTGAAGATCTTGGACAAGGCGGAAAGATCCGTTGGTTTTTTTAACAGCTAATATGGGGGTATTAAACGGGGAGTGAGTGGGTCTGAGGTAATTTTTGTTTAAAAGATTTTGAATGATGGGTTGGAGGCCTATGAGGGCTGAAGTGGTTAGGGGGTATTGGGCCTGACAGATATACTGAGAGGAGTTACGTAATTTGATAGAGGCAGGAGGACATAGAGCCACGGAGGGGCTTGTAATGTCCCAAACTTTGGGATTTACAGGGTGTATGAGGGTGGAACTGGAACTTTCATTGGGTAGAGGGGAGTCGTCGGCTATGAGGGCCACCAGAAAGGGAGTACTGGGGGCTGTGGGAGTGGATATAGTCATGGAAACATGGAGGAGAGAAAGGATGTCTCGTCCTAGTAAGGGGATGGGACACTGGGGCATAACCAGGAAGGAGTGGGAGAAAGGTATGGGATTGTCTTGGATTGTGCATAAAAGGGGGGGGGTTTAATGGGAAAATCTGTTTACCTCCTACCCCGACTATAGGAGTAATGGCAGGCGTGGTAGGGCCCCGGTATTCCTGCAAGACTGAGAAGGTGGCTCCTGTATCTAGGAGGAAGGAGATGGGGCGACTGTCTACTATTAAAGTAACTCTGGGCTCTTGTTTGGTGATGGAAATGGTTGGGCGAGAAGCCCCCAGGCCCCATCAGTCTTCTTCTGCCAGCCCCACTATGGCGGGCTTAGGATGGGGGTTGTTCGTCCAGCCTCCCCTTCGGGTGGTGGGCAATCTGACCTCCAGTGGCCCTTTTTGTGGCATCTGGGGCATGGGGTGGTAGGAGATCTGGGGGAAGGGCACGCCCTTGACCAATGTCCTTCTTGTCCGTACTTGAAACAAGCTCCTGGGGGGGGCTTGTTTGTAGAAGAGCGCCCAGGTTGTGGTTTTATCAGGTGGGCCAACATTTGGAAATTGGCCTGATCAGCCTTTTGTTTACGGCGTTCTTTCTCCTCCTCCTGGTTATGGAAGACTTTAAAGGCCACTGTTAGGATCTCAGTCTGTGGGGTAGCGGGGCCCTGTTCTAACTTTTTGAGTTTAGCTTTAATGTCGGGGTAGCTTTGAGCTAAGAAATATGTCATAAGGACATGTCTCCCATCAGGTGTTTCTGGGTCCAGGCTGGTATACTGTAATAGGGCTTGAGTGAGTCTAAGAACTTGTAGGGAGCTTTTGAAAATTGACTCTACGAGCTGCCTTTTTCAGACGTGCTATTAAGCAGCAGGCGGAGATATCTCAAGAGCGGAGACTCACGGTGGTATTATAATCTCAATGTGGGTCTTGTTCGGGGACAGCAGTGGGGCCAGGGGGATAGGTGGGGTCAGTCCTGTGGGTTTCGGTGGTGTGCGTTTGGGTGAAGTCCCAAACTCGTCTGCGCTCTTCAGGAAGGAGGGTATTGGCCAGGAGCATGAAAATGTCATGATGTGTGAGGCTGTATGACTGGAGGGTCCATTGAAACTCCCTGATATATGTCATGGGATCAATGGAAAAGGAACCTAGGCATTTCTCCAGTTGGGCTAAATCTCCTAAGGAGAAAGGGACGTGAACGCGCACGATGCCTTCGGATCTTGCTACTTCTTGAAGGGGGGCAATAATTTTGGGAGGTCCTCGGGACCGAGTCTGAGGAGGACTGAAGGGTTCTGGCTCAGTCTGTGGGGGAGAAACAGGTGATGGGGGCAAAGGCAGAGGAGGCTCCTGGAAATTAGTTGGAGGGGGGCTGAAAGGCTCAGGCTTGAACTGCAAGGGGTTGAGGTGGGGGAGGAGATGGTGGTGGAAGAAGGGGGAAGGGCTGTTGTAGGAGAGGAGGGGGAGGCAGCGGCCATGGTGGAAGAGGGCGGAGGGGTTGTAGGAGGGGGAGGGGCTGAAGGGGTAAGCCTGTATGGCGGAGGTTCGTAGGCTGGGTCAAAGGTAATTGAGGAGGGACTGGGAGTGTGTGGAGGGGAGGGAGATGGCCTGCAGGCTAGGAGAACTTGGGGTGGGGAACAGGTGCTGCAGAGGCTGGGATTTTGAGCTAGGAGGCAAAAAGCTTCGGTATAGGGAATCTCCTTCCATTTTTTCAGGTGCTGGCAGTAGTTAAAGAGATCGCGAGTGATGTTAGGATCAAGAGTTCCCCCTGCAGGCCATTGGTTGTTATTGTCTAGGGGGTATGTTGGCCAATCTTGGGAGCAGTATTTACGGAGAAGTTTTGGTTTTATATCAGGCATCAGGGAGAGGGTAGTTAGATGCTTGAGCAGGCATTCAAGAGGTGAACTTTCAGGGAGGGATGAGGAGGCTCCCATGGCTAAAAGAGAAGGAGACAAACAGGGGAAGACGAAAGGAGACCCTCGGACTGGGAGCAGACCGCAAGGAGACAAAGGACGTCCCTGATGATCCTTGGTGGTCTGCGGAAACTCGTATACGAGTCAGTTTCTTAGGAAGTGTGGGTGATCACCCAGACTTCTCTAAGAAGGCAGAGTGCCGGAGTCCGAGGTACCTAGTACTAGGAATTTTTGGCTGATGGAACGGAAAGAGGAGCGGGGGAAAAGGGAGCGTTCTCATCTGCAAAAGAGTCACCTCGTTTATGGCTGTTGGAGGAGGGGGCTGAGGGTTCCGCCGCAGCCGTGAAGGCCTAAGGCGGGGAGAGTTCCCTCGTCGGGGAAGAGCGGCCCGCTCCGGGGGAAAACTTACCCAAAGGCCAAAGAGGAGTGGTGAGTGTGAGGAGCCAGCTCCGGAAAAAGAGGACGAGGGCAAGCTGCTGCTGGTGTCAGGGGAAGACGGGGCCCAGTTGGGGTGTCCCGTCTCCCAGGTTTCGGCACCAATGAAAGGAAAGGAGCCACACACAGCAGCAATTCACCGGAGAATTCCGCTTTATTAGGGAAAGGTGCTGGGTTATATAGGAAGGGGCATGGGGTGATTGTGGTGTTACTTCTACGGGGCTGGTGGCTATTGGCTAGGTGCTGGGGTTGGGAGCGGGGCGAGGGGTGATTGGGCTTCAGGTGGCGCCAGCGGGAACCGAGGACTCAGAAGAGAAGCAGGAGGTTTGCCATCTTATGGGTGGGGGCCCTTCAAATACCCAGTTTTTGCCGTACCGGTTATTGAAGGGATTGTCTTTTCTCCATGGAATATTCTGGGCTTCCTTGTCAAGTATTAGTTATTACTGTTTTCGTCCCTCTATCTCTATCTCTTTCATGTTACAGGATATGAATATATCCACTTATTGTTCTTTCTAGTTTAATGTGCAATATATTTTTTCACTCTGAGGCACTTGAATTTTTTAATAGCTTAGAAAAAGGTGGAGGTGTTTGATAGGTGAAAGTATGTTGGCATTGTTAAAGCTAATTGCCTAAAGATTTACAAGTGAAGACACATTTAAAGGCACAATCATTATGGTAATTGCTGCAATGAATGCTATGAGCTTTCAGAATATTGTTAAGCAATGCCCTAGAGAAGTGTCATTCCTAACACATTGTTTTTCATAGGGCATCTCTTAGACATTAAATGCCAAATTTATTATTGAGTATAGGTATTTATTATTTATTAAATAATCTATAATCAGTGAAAAAACTGTCATTCCAACACACAGTCTGATCTACAATCTAGTAAAAAAAAATATGAATAGTTAGATCTTAATATCTGTGGCAATAAAATAGCTTAAAGTCAAAGAATTGTACTTGGTTGAAAAGCAATTTTAAGGAACAAATAGGCTAAGATTATTAAAAGTACAATACCATAGCTACCTGGTTTTGTCAAGTAAATACAAATGACAGAGCTTGCAGTTTTAAAAACCAAAAACCTTAATGAAAAATTGTTTTGCTGTTTAATAAAAACAAGGTAGGATAAATTACATATGTAAATTATTAATCATTATTTAGAAGGATAAATCATTTAATGTGGAAGTATAATTTTTTACACTCGGTGCAAGATAAATCACAGCTATGTATATATGCACATATATACATACATGTAAATACATACTACATATTTCTGTATTATATACATGTATATGTATATTATATATTTTTATAATGTATATGTGTATTAAATATTTATTTTATACACACGTTTATATTTCACACTGTGAAATATGAATTGTAAATCAATCCAAAAAAATCTAGACTGTTCAAATTACTGAAATTCAATATGTGCATCTCTGATTGCAGCTGATATTTAAACATCCCTCAGAGGGATCATTATGAGCACTTATGAAGAATTCTGTCACAGCTGTAAAACATAGCCATAATATAGACATAGCAATGTTACATAAAATCTCCTCTTATTTCAGTCCAATAAACAGAGGTAGAGTGGTGTCCACACAGGGTAAGTGTGAGCATTAATGAGGAGTTTAACGCCTTGTCTTTCATAAATCAAAAGCAATCAAAGATATTTCCTACAAAGCAATGAGAAATACCAGCTATTAAAAAAAAAAAGAAAGCTAAGGATTAAAAACATACATATGTAGAAGTCCTAATAAACTTAAGAAGATTAAATTTTTAAAAGTCTGCCAAAGTTTATACTAACCCAAGTGCATGAAAACATGTATAGATATATATAGATATATATGCTTTTTGTTGCATTGTTTTTAATAGCAAAACTGAAATCAGTGCAAAAGCCATAGATTTACTGAGTTAATTATGATAATTCCATGCAATAAGATACATTTACTAATTAGAAAGAATAAGACAAATCTAGGTGTATAGATATGCAGAAAAACAGTCTAGGATAAAATAAGTAAAAAGAGTAAATTATAAATTAGTTGTATATGTATGTATATGCATGTTTATAACTGTGTGTGTGTATGTGTATATATATATAAACCATTTGTATAAAAGATGTTCATGTAAGTAGACAAATATTTATGTTCAGAATATTTCTGGAAATATACACTGAAATATGATAAAGTGGCTACCCACAGGAACTTGAAGGTGAAAGTGAGGGATCAGAGGATTTAAATTTTATTTTGTATCAGTTTAATAATTTAAAATAATTTTTTCACCCATACATACTTTTTCTCACAATATCTTAAGGTTATTTATGAAAAATGTGTTGTTATTCACTTCGTTTTGTTACGGGTTGAGTTTGTTCCCCATTCTTATCCCCTCTGCAGCAAAGAATTGAAAAGCAGAGACACACTAGGGAAACAGAATGAAGAATACACTCCAAAGAAGGAACAGGCCAGAGTTAAGGTAGACAGAGGCCCCAAACTTTTAGGGGAGGGTCTATTTATCATGACCTAGCCTGGAGGCAGTTCTTTGATTGACAGGGTTAGGTCATTTGATTGACAGGTCTTGTTAAACACCCATTCCTCTTGCTGTGCATGTCTTTTCTCAAAATATATACAGAAAAGCCCATGGTTGGAAGGGAGTAAAACCACAATTTTATTTTTTTGTTGTTTTGATGTTACATTTTTTTTATTTTGGCATCGTTAATATACAATTACATGAGCAACATTGTGGTTACTAGATTCCCCCCATTATCAAGTCGCCACCACATATCCCATTACAGTCGTTGTCCATCACCATAGTAAGATGCTATAGAATCATTACTTGTCTTCTCTGTATATACTGCCTTTCCCATGTCCCCTCTCCCCCCGCTACATTATGTCTGCTAATTGTAATGCCCCTTTTCCCCCCTTATCCCTCCCTTCCCACCCATCCTCCCCAGTCCCTTTCCCTTTGGCAACTGTTAGTCCATTCTTGGGCTCTGTGAGTCTGCTGCTGTTTTGTTCCTTCAGTTTTTGCTTCGTTGTTATACTCCATAAATGAGTGAAATCAATTGGTACTTGTCTTTCTCCACCTGGCTTATTTCACTGAGCATAATACCCTCTAGCTCCATCCATGTTGTTGCAAATGATAGGATTTGTTTTCTCCTTAAAGTTTTCCAAAAAATAGAAGAGGAGGGAATACTTCCAAACTTATTCTATGAAGCCAGCATCACTCTAATACTAAAACCAGGCAAAGACACCAGAAAAAAAGAAAACTGCAGACCAATATCCCTGATGAAATAGATGCAAAAATAGTCAACAAAATATTAGCAAACTGTATTCAAAAATACATCAAGAGGCTCATACACCATGATCAAATGGGATTCATCCCAGGGATGCAAAGATGGTACAACATTCGAAAATCCATCAACATCATCCACCACATCAACAAAAAGAAGGACAAAAACCACATGATCATCTCCACAGATGCTGAAAAAGCATTCGATAAAATTCAACATCCATTCATGATAAAAACTCTCAGCACAATTTTATTTTAGTGAGGTTATGATGAGGTGCAGTTTGGGCGGCTCTTAGTTTTGTTCCATTGTGCCCGCTGGGACCTGGTTGGGACCAGTTTGGCGTGGTCTCAATAGGCAAGAAGTTATCTCCCTGCAAAGCCTTTATGTTTTCACGTGGAACCGTCTACCCAGGCAGAGTTTGAGCACTTTTTTGTTTTTTATTGTTTTTTTTTCCTGAACCTTATCTTCCCCTTCCCCAGATGTTCATGTCTGTCTTTCTACCTAATCCTTCCATTGAGAATTTCATACACTCCTTTCCTCCCCACCATATGCAATGGTGCACCTCTCATTTCTGGTGGAGTAAAGAAGGGCTGGATATTTTCCCTTAGTTCTGTTCAGTGTAGGCCAAATAAAGTAGTCAGAACAAAATGAAAAACAATACACAATGGAAAAGCAGATAACTGAAATTTAAAACTTCTTGGTTCTTCATGGTTTTATTTGCTAAAATCTCAAAGGACTGTGTTGCTAAAGAGTGATAACTACAACTATAAAAGAAAATAATAGGCAAGTTACTAGAAAAAGAGGGCAATTATGCTTGGTACTAGAGAATGGGACAAAAAAAAAGAGTAAACTTAAAGAAAAAGGAAATAATTATATAAAAATGGCATTCATGGCCATTTACAGCAGGCCCAAGGACAGCAAATACCACTAGCTAAGGCTGTTAATGCTGATTTCATCAGGTTGAGAAGAAAGTCCATGTTTCTGGAGGAGGTAAATGCAACCCACAGGTAGAATTTCTAATTCCATAACTACTCTATTTGAAGAGTGTGGAAGAGTCAGTTACCAGACCCATTCAGATCATTCCTTCTCTGCCTACCAGCCTTACAACATAGAAAAGCAACGAAAAAGAAATTGTGCCTGTGACTCCAATAAACCATTAAATCTCTCAATCATAATATTGAGTTTAAGAAGCAGGGTGCAAGGATACTTACATGGAACAAATGTACAGCAAAACTACATATTCATCTGCATATATGTAAATGTGAATGTATGAATATGTACAAAAAGGTCTGGAAGTTTAGACATTAAATTCACCATGGTTATTACCTCTTAAGATGGGAGAGTGGGTTTGTGTATTTGACATGGAGATACTAGTTTATCTGTTTGAGTTTTTAATAAGATTTTGCTATGATTTCATGCATTATTTTAACAAGTGAATAAAATGGACAAATAAGTTGATGATAGATGGGTTGGTTCTCAGTTCAAAACTCAGGGAGAAAGGAGGGTGTTATTTAGTAAGCCTCTGTCAAATATTTTATATTTCATTAAGTAGAAGCTGCTTGCATGTTCTGCCTCCATGGAAAATAAGCCATGATTGATCCTATTTTAAATAACAAATATAACCTCACAGAAATACCCAAAATAAGACATCATTCATATTCTATGATTAAAATGAAATGATCTAGGAATTAAGAAAAACAAGCTTAAAATTAAATTGTATCAAGAAAAATTTGAAAATAAAATAATTTTCTAAATAAGAAAAATGTACTAGTTTTTCATAGCTGAGCAGATGGTAGAATATTTGAATCAGCAAACAAAAATATTTTTAAAATAGCAAACTTTGTCATTTCCAGAATAATCCATGCATCCTGAGTATTCTGCATTAATATTCTTTTCAGACAATTCACATAACAATTCATCTTAAACTTGGTGTCCTCAAGAATAGAGGGAAGAAGAAGGGCATACCTTAAAGTTACTTTTAAGGTCACTTTCCCAAAGTTGCTTAGAATTGCAAGGCAACAGAATATCAGATGATTAAAAATTAAACTGGTGAAGACTTGTCAAAGTATGTATCTCATCAAATAGCATTTCCATCCCTGTTACTCATCTTTACTTCCTTAAACCTGGTTTATGTTTGTTAGACTTATGTGAAAATTTTTCCCCTTCAGAGTCAAATGTGGACCCTCTTATGATTGAAAATGGTCCATTGAATCTCTGTGGCAGGCAGAGGATCTGTCTGTTACTTCTCCCTATGACTTCTCAAACCTGGGATGACATTAGCAGGTTTCCAACATGACCCTCGAATTGAGTAGTTGGAGGAGAGTTTAATAAATGTATTATTTTACAAAGGTGTGGGGAGGAAACTAAATAAGGAGAGCCTAGGCAGGGGTGAAATATCGCAGTGCTGGCCACAGTCCGCTGGTGCCATACCCAGGCCCACATGTGAGCAGAGGGCTTTGGAGAATAATCCAGAGAGAGAGAGAGAGAGAGAGAGAGAGAGTGGTCATGATATAGTCAGCCAGAGAGAACCCCACTGAAGAAAGCCAGGATTTACCTTATTTCCCACCCTTTTTTGGTGCTTCTATCAGTGCTCTTCTTTATAGCACAAAGGATCTCACCAGTGAAATCCATAGAGGCCCCAGTCTTCCAGGGCAATGTGTATCTGGAAAGACAACCAACATAAACCTAGCTCAGATACCACGAAAGACAGGTAGGGAGCCATGGGGAATGGTATTTGGCATCAACACTAAGCCTCAGAACTGACCTGGATAATAATTTTCATCTTTGAGAGCATAGCAATGCCTCAGCAATAAGAAAGGGTGGTGAGGGTTGTGCGGGCCATGCTGCTCATGCTGTTTGACAAGGTCCAGGCACGAGGAGGAATCCTGAAAACAGGAAACCTCATAGCTGGCCCCTGCTAATTCCCACACTTATTTTTGTAGTTATGATGTTGGTGATTAGGCTCATATATGGGAAATCTTATGTATTTAAGATTTATTAATCTTTAGTAAATAACATAACCCAAAATATTGATCAAAGCAGCAATTCCGGAAACGAAAGCAGTGTTACGGGACCAACTGTTCCAGGCATATTGCCACAAATAAGTGAGACAGAACAGCCCAGGCCTCTCAAAACTAGATGCAGTTTGTCCTCCTTTTGTAACAATTCAAACATGACTAACCAGGATTTCTTTAGAATATTGGCAGAGAAGGAGTTATGGGAACCTAGGCCATGGAAAAACCCATTCTCCCAAGAAACTTATATGAAACAGCAAAGTAATAGAGATTAATAGTCCCCATTGCCCAGGGTCCCCCTTTTGTTGCTTATAATATTAGGAGACACCTCTGGTATCCCCGTCATAGAAAGAATTTATGAGAAAAATAGGAAAATTTACATTTATAAATATCCCATATATAAAAGTTTATAATAAATTCATGACAAGAATTTATCATTCTTGATAAGAGCAGATTTAGTGTTATTATATAAAGAATAAAAAGGACTGCAAGGCCCTAGTGCCTGTAGATGCAGGAGGAAAGGTGTAAACATCTAAAATTGTAGAATGAATATTATGAAAGAATAAGGTGTTTTTATTGCATTCGTAAGAATGTTGAAGAATATTAAAACTTATGGGTGATAAGAGTACCATCCCTAAATTTTAAATGTAAGCCTCAACCCACATGTGTAGGATAGGATTTAATTAATAATATAGTTACACTTAATAACCAAAAGACATATAGCTTGCATTTTATATAACCTGCTTAAACTTTATATATAGCCTTAGACACATACCTTAGACACATATCTTAAACTCTATATAATTTTACACGCTTATAAGTAAAAATCATAGCCCACATGCTTAGCCCACACGCTGTCTTATGCCATTTCCTGTTTAGCACCTAGCACGTAACCTACATCTCTGGCCAAAAAGGTTAAGGGAAAGTTAAACATTAAATGTTACAAGAAAGCTGCTCAAAAAAATGATAACATCTGTAATGAGCTGGAATTATACAAAAACTGAAAGGAAAAAACATTGTACCATCCATGATCAAAGAAAATGTGTAACATTATGTAAACCTTACAAAGATATAAAAGTAAAGACCCTGCCGTTTGATGTTAGGAGATGTTACAACCTTTACTGGGTGTTTCATCTCCTCACTCATCTCCTCACTCACCGATGCTGTCCTTTCCTTCGTGACCCACACCTCGGCTGGAGCTGGACTCCGGCATGAGGGCATTGGTGATATTGAGCTAGACGTAAAACTGCAAGGTTTTGCATTGTATTCAGCCCTGTTAGCAAGCCATCCTGAGACATGTTTTAGCCTCTTAATAGCTTCACAACTGAGTCAGGCAATTTAAGCATGCCTTTCTACTTACCTATGAGGAAATGTTCAAGAAACATAATGTGAAAACAAAAATATGACCTCCAACCAAGATCTTACAGCACATATGCCCAGGGAAAGGCTATTGTCTAGTTCCCATGCCTCAGGCTAACCTTCTCCCTGGCTATAGGAACCACTGTACCTGTCAGAATATTTTCAGCATGCTTCCTTTTTAAAGGGGCAGTGTCATATAGACTATCAGTTTCAATTTGAGTATGATGATGCTTATAATATGCAATGAATTTGAGATAGCATTGTACAAATTGGCTTAAGGGAGTGAGGAATACTTGAATTGCTAAATATTAATAGATTTTGTCACTCTAAATAAATTAAACATTGCATCATTAATAATATAATTTCCTGCTTCTCAGATTGTATCTTAGAAGGACATAAGACCCATCTCTGATGTACTCAAAGATGTGATACAGCTGGGAGTTGGTTTGCTCTGCTGGATAGGGTTGAAGATTTCATCCAGATCAGGGTGCAGGATTGGAAGGGTATTTGTTTTGAACAAAAGTTAGGAGAAAGCTGTGGGGAAAGGAAGACAATTTACATTTTGTTTGTTGAAATGATGTTTGAGGCTCAACTGGAAATCTATAGTTTTCAACAAACACTGGGAGTGAGTATAATTAAAAATGGGATACCAAGATAGTCAAATAATAGTCCAAGGGAAAACATTAACAACAGACATCAATATTCATAGAGCCTATCCAAGACAAGAGATAAAGCCTAAACCGTAAGTATATTCTGTTATGACACTATGAGAGATAAAACAGGACACCTTTTCCCACCCATCCCTTAAGGGCTTAGTGTATTTTCATAAACTAAGCTTTCATTACTCTACCTACTTTAAAATCATCTGGAATAATTTGACAGTAATATTACATAATATAAAAATGTATCTATTCATTTTTGTTTTAATGGGATATTTAGTGAGTGCTATTCTGTAAGGCACTGTTTTAGGCTCTGAAGATACAAAATTAAAAGACTGACAAGAATCTGATCTAGTGGAGCTGACATTCAAGTTCATAAGACAGATAATGAGAAAATAAAATAAATAGGTGCAAAACAAAATAGAAGTAATTTTATATACTTTATGAAGAAAAAGGATAAGGAGATAAGAATTCTGGAAATTATTTCAGACAGGGTGACAAGGTGACATTTGAACATACACTTGAAAGAAGTTTGGGAACTAGCCATGCAAATAATCTGGGGGAAGAATATCAGGTGAAGGAAACAGCAAAAGCAAAGGTCTTGAAATGGATTGATGATTGGCATGTTTCATGAACATCAGGAAGCCCACTCTGTTCTAAGCATGGGACAGAAACAGAGGCTGATAGAGAAGTAGTCAGGAGCCAAACCATAGAGGGCTATTCAGGTATAGGGAAAGGATTTCAGTTTAATTCTAAATGTGATGAAAGACCTTAGGGGATTTGGGGTAGAATAATGAGAGGATCTGAATCAAAACTGGTCACTCTATATTCCCTAAGAACTCTGAGGAAGATTAATTCAGGGAGACTAGTTAGGGAGTGATCATAGTAGTTTAGGTGAGAGATGATCATAATCTTTTGTCCTTAGAACTTGTGAGCTCCTCATTACTTATTCTATGTAATAGTTTTTTGCTTGTTTTGAAAGCAAAACTCTATTCATTTCTATATTTCTCAAATAATCATACAACTTTTTCACTTTGAGGTAAAAGGGTCAATTCAAACATAGAGTTTGGAAAACATAGATAATCTGAATGTGGTCTGACACCTGCAATAAGTCTCTGATGGATTCTCTTATTGCTTGCCAAAACATCCCCCAATTACTATTTGCGTTTGCTTCATAAAACTCAGCATCATCTTCAGTCATCTCTGGACCAGCTGTTCTGATTGTGAAACTTCAAATAGTTTCTCTAATCACCAACCTCTGATGACTGTGTTTTAAGTTCTGAAAACAACCTGGGATAAATTTAGAAATCAAGAACAAAGCACATATGAGACTCTAGGTTTAACAGCTTGTAGCTTTTAATGGCATCTGTCGTCATGTCTTTGAAAAGCTATTTATCACCACAATTCCCTATGTAGTGTTTTGAAATGGTAGCCTTTTTATCTTCTTCACCCAAACATTTAATGTAAACAAAACCACCGGGATCAAAATAGGAATACCATACTTGATAAAGAACTGATTTCTACTTTGAAAAATGCAAAGGTATCTGACATCAGATAATCAAATAAAATTAAACATGGAATTTTCCCCAATATTTCAAAATACTCATTTCCGATACTCCCAAATCATATGACATCCATTGTGTTAGTTTCTCAGCTTCACACAAGCATGGACCACATGTGACACAGCAGAAGAGTGGGAGGGGGGCACAGGAGTGTTAATAGAAATGGTTTGCTCTATGCCATTAGGCATGAGCTTCATCCATATGGGCTACAATGACCTTATTTGAGAAATCAGAAATTTCATTTAAACATATTTAAGTTCCCTTTAAGGTATGAACAGTTACACATTTTTGAGCAGTAAGATAAATCTTCCAGGTTTAGTTCCTCACAAAATGATACCATGAATCACTAAAAAGAAAGGATAGATTAGATCTTTAGGTCTACTAGTTCTATGCAACCCTTTACCAAGATAGATTTTTACTCTTGAAGTGCTTATTAAATTAGTAACACACAAGACAAAGTAATCTAGGTTGTAGTAAATTTTGGTAGTTGCACAATGGGATTTTGTACTATACTTTAAAAAAAATGTTTATACACATTTTAAGAATGTAGGTCTGGTAAGATTTTCTTTAAGTTGAGTGTTGGGTTGGGTGTTTTTATTTTATTTTTCTTCCAGCTACATTGATTCATAATATAAGTTTTCTTCTCCACTTCCTTTCAGCATCTCTTAATGTTCTTCTCTGAGGAGTGTCAAAGTCTGGAAGCAGGAGATTGTAAAACAAACTATTCTCATCACCACGAGAATGTCATTGGGCTTGAAATCTTGCCTGTCTAGGGGACAGTCAGACTTTCCATCAGCACCCTGCCATCTCTGTCTCCACAAATCCACTTTCTATAGTCTCTCTGTCTAAAATGAAGAAGACAACTCTATGAAATATAGCATGCTCAGATGTCTTATTGCTTAACTGCCTTTTCCTTTATTATTCAGTTTTCAGGACCTCTATAAATCACAACAATTGAGAAATCATGAATAAACTCCATACCTATTCATGGAATGATAATTCTAGACATTTTTATTTTGTAGACAATTTCCCAATATGTGGGCAATATTAATCTACAGAAGATGACTATCTAATTCCACTGAGAAAGGTTTAGTGTAAGACAGTGTAACAATACTAATGTAGGTCAATTTGCTTTTGCGGTGTTGTCTGTCATTTTCACGTCCCCAATTTTATGTCATGTCACCCGTTTTCTGAGTGATAGGGATTAGTGTATCGGAACAACAAACCAAGGTGCTCTAGTCATCCCTTCAGACAACTACAGTGGCATCTCCCTGCAGTGAGATGGCAGCCAGTGCGGACAGGAGCCCTGGCAGAGAACTGAGTGAGTTCTACAGTGTTAGATGTAAGGAGTGAGCACAGTTGTTTCAAGGAAAGGTCAAATCATCTGTTAGTCATAGTGCTATGCATGTGCAGGTCAAAATTCACTTTCGAAAGCCTCACCAGGCCCTAGTGTTACAGAATAACAACTGTTTTGTACTATAGCTTGTAGAGTTAAGTAAACATTAAGTATAGATGAGACTGAACAAGAAGAAATCAGAAATGAGGATTCATTTAACTTAAGGCAATGTTTTAAGGAAAATATACCTAGAAATTTATAAAACTAAATTTATGCACCTAGATTTCTCTTTTTAAGTGATGAGAATTGACACACAAATTATAATGCCCCTGAAATTAGTTCCTTAGGTCCTCCAGATCTTGGAATAATTTGATGTAGCTATATCATGCACACATTATGTTAGTATTATTTACTGTACTGTTACTTCTCGGTGTGTTAGCTTTTAAGTGGCTGTTTTGGAATTGTTTGGTGTGCACTTATATTTTATTGACACAATATGAATATTGTCATATTTCTTTGAAGAATATTTACCCAGAATCATAATCTAGTAATCTAGTTATATCAGAATAATGTTTACATGCCTTAATTCATAGATAGATTATGGGTGGATCTGTCTGGGTTTTTTCACATTTTTCTGTAAGCAGGTTTGGTTTGTGAGCTTCTATGCTACACAGAATTGTTTTTTAAATGTTCATCTTGTTTCCAGGGTACAAAGAGTCTGAAACAAATACTTAAATATTGATTAAGGTATTCTTTACCTAATTACCTGCCTGGAGGTTCCTTTAGAATCTACCAATTTTGTCTATAGCCTATTTTGTCAGCATAAACGAGAAACTCAATTCATTTAGCTTAGCAAATATTAATTTCAAAATCAATGAGAATTGTTTTATAGCTCAAACCTAAGTGTTCACTATTATATTGTTAGTGTTTCCAATTTATAAAATGTTTTAGATTTATCTAAATTAAAAGAATCTTTTTTAAAAGTTAGAAAACAAATGTCTGCATGAAATGAGATATTACTTCAGGGCTTCATTTCTGACATGTTCATTCCACCCGAGGGGCCTCAAATGTGCACTCCTTATTTATACCCCTTCATATACCTGTTTACCTGCCCACCTTATCCTCTGTTATACTCTTGAGTAGGGCACAGGTCTCTGGAGTTTCCCATAATGTATATTTTCACCAACATTTATCTCTAGGTACTGGTAGATACAGACCACCTCATTCCTTTAACCACAGAGCCAAACTGCAAATTTATAAAGATTTAACCACAGTACTAAACTCACCTGTATGTAGATCTTCACATGACCATAATTTTTAAACAGCAATGTACATATTCTTATAAATATAATGATGATTTTTGTAAGTAAAAGCACATCTAGTATTAAGAGTCTCTTTGAATAACTAAAAGAGAATGGGTTTGAATAGTGCATTGGATGCAAATTAGGACCCAGGGTCTTAGTTTCCCAATGTAAATAACAAACTCAATTCTAATAACGGTCTTCCATTCAGTATGACATTATATCACTCAGATGCAAAGTGAAATATAAGACATCTAAAAGACCTTCTACAATGGAACTTGTGGTCACTGTGCTAAGTGAACTAAGTCAGACAGGGAAGGACAAATACCATATGCTCTCACTTATGTGTGGAATCTCATATGTGGGAAAATAAAAAGGCTCACAGATCGAGAAGAGATGTGTGGTTGCCAGATGGTAGGGGAGAGGGGCTGGACAAAAAGGGTGAAGGAGATGGAAAGATGCAAACTTCCAGTTATAAAATAAATAAGTCCTGGGGATATACAGCATGGTGACTGTAGTTAATAATACTGTGTTGCATGTTTGAAAAGTTCCTGAGAAGTTTCATCTTTTAAATTCTCATCACAAGAAAAAGTATTCTGTAACTATCTATGGTGATGGATATTAACTAGACTTATCGTGGTGATCATTTTGCAATACATACAAATATGGAATCATGTGTACATCTAACACTAATATAATGGCATATGTCAGTGACATTAATAAAAAATACAGAAAACAAAAAATAGAAAAGACTTTAAGAGCAGCTTTTGAATTTGCTATAGATTTTTAGTTAATCATCAACTTGCTTTCTAGATTTCAAGTTAGAACTAGAATCCTTAGAAGTACAATGTTTTAAAAAATGATTAGGTACACATCACCACCCTTGGCCTAGTGATTCAAGGGTTCCAGTTGTCATAAACTAGAGATAAATTAGAACTCCAGAATCGTTTTATTTTTAGCATAATTTGATACCAAAAGACTAATCTTAATGAGAACATTATAATGATTCTTAAGAAGATTTCAATTAATTTACCATGTTGGAGTAAATTGGAGGGGGATGATTGAAGCATTAAAATGAAGCAAAAAGAGAAATTGAATTAATATAGTAAAACTGTCATAGTGAAAGCAATTATACTTGTATTTTTACCAGAAAGAATAGTGGAAAACATCAAGTGACTCGTCAGTGGGTATTGCTATGGGATGGACACGTTTTCATTAATCAGAGATAAACCAGATTGCTTTTAAAAATTAATACTTATTTTCAAAGAATGTTTTAGATAAAACTGGTTTTAAAGTAAACTCTCCCTGAATGATTATTTAAAAAAATTATTCCTTGACTCTTTAAGACCTGTCCTATAACTTAAAGGCAAACATTTAATATTTAACAATTTTGTGTGCTAATCATCTCCAAAGATGTAAGGACTATGAATACACTGCTGTATCTTGTTTAAAATCAGTTCAAACATTACCTGACAACTTACTGTACTATTCTGTTATTTCAGCTCATTTCTACCCTCTATTTTCCTCTCAATAATTAGGCCACAATTTTACTTAAACACATTTAGCATTTCCATGATGACTTTTCAAATACTGTTCACTGCAGAACCAAGAAAAGTACTTGATTATGTTTCCTTCCTCTACATTTATTTTGTTACCAGAGTTAAAAATTGACCTCCCCTTTTGATTTGGTTTTCTTTGAGCTTATGAATAAGTCAGCCTGTGCACTTCAGAAGCTCTGTAGAATGCCTCATTATAAAATTTGCCATATGGTCACAGCTTTCAACTCATTTTCAAGCATTCTATTTTCCTGAATATATGCCTAATGGAGATATCTGACCTACTAAACTGTGACCTTGTACACTTTGGTCCTACTACACAGCTATCACATGGATACTTCCTTTTGCCGTTATCTCTGGATTTTTTTTTTCATCTCTCTACTCTGTTGGGCCCACTGTTTCTGGATCACACTTCTATGTTGCTTTCTTTCTTCGTCTTGACAGAAATGCTTATCAGATGGCATCCTGGGAAAAGGGACAGGAGAGTCAAATTTTCTATACTCTGAAAGTCTGAAAATAATTTTATTCTTCTCTGCTATATGTTAAATAATCTGGATGGATAAAGAATTCTTGGTTGTAAATATACTTTGCCCAGAATTTGGAAAACATTGTTCAGAATTCTTGCTTCTACTGCTGCATTTGAGAACCTGATACACTGATTCATCATCCTTTGTGTTGGACTTATCTATTCTTCAAACAATTTTCGTATTTTAATTTGTCCCTTATTCACCCCATGTGTGAGGGAGGACTTCGCATGCCAGAGTCACAGGAGATGCCTGAACAAATGACACCTAATACTGAGCGGAGAGTAACCGCATACTACAACTCACATGTGCCTGCAGACCGGGGCAGAAGGATACTGCAAAGCTACAGAGGGGGTGCGCGTGGGGACAGAGTGAACAACAAGCTGCGGGAGGCAGGCTCTGTGGTTCCAGTAGGTTGGGGTGCCCTTCATGTCCGCTGAAGAATGTGAGCTTGCTTGATTAATTCCATTGGCCAAAATAATCCCATGAACTGAGACCCACTGCTCAGGATAACGAGGAGCTGTGCCTGATCCCTCTGCTAGGAGGGTTGTTCGGCTAGGGGGCTTAAATGCAGGAGCAGAATAGGGTGGGGCATGATTTACAGTTAAGCCTTTGAAGCAGTTCCAGTTTTAGCAATCGTCAAGGAAGCAAATAATATTAATTTTAGGATTTACACTCCATATAGGACCAAGCTCTTACTTTCTGTGTTCTAGGATCTACCTCTTATTTTCTGTGTTCTAACAGTTCATGTTAAATAAGGGCCTAATTTTCATTCCCTGTGCTGAGCAGTTTTGGACCCCATCGCTAGAAATCCATGCCCCTGTTTCTGAGATTTTTATATTTTTTGAATGATTGCTTTCAGGGTTTCCTTTTCTTTCATTTCACTTTTCTCCTTTTGTTGAAGTTCTGTTAGCCAAATTTTAGATCACTTCAGTTTTTCTACTATTTTTCTTATCTATTTCCTCCTGTTGAACATCATCTTGACCTCTCTTTCTTTTCCCTGAGAGAGACTTGACTTTTCTTACAATCAGTTTACTACTTTTATAACTATTTTATATTTAGAATTTTCAAGACCTCTTTTCTTTACCTCTGAATGATTTTAAAGTATCATTTCACCCTTATCTCTGAATATATTACTAATATTTTTTCTTCCATCATTGTCACTATTTCCTTTTTTCTATTTGCTTGCTTTGTCTGTATCATCAGTCCTTAAATGTTGGCAGCCCATTTATATTTACAAATGAGGCACTAAAAATTGATTGGAAGCTCAATGTGCACTGAATTTATTGTAAGGCAGTCAGCTCGTCTGCCCAGGGGGTGTAAACCTGGCTCCTGTTTCTCTGGATCTGAATAAGCAAAAGGATGGATAGTCAGAGCCCGACCCAATGCAAAAAGGATACTTCCACACTGTGTACCTACATTGGGTATAGGACTTTGGGGGCAAATACAGACTGTCCCCCACCTTTATTTTAACTAACTTTTCACCAAGCTCTTTTTTTTTTGTACCACTACACACATTCTCACAGTGCCTGATACATCAATACCTGAAGCTTTCCAAAGGTTATGCAGGGCTTTTCATTAGTCCTCCCACTCCCCACCCCCATCCCAACTTGAAGGTCGTTAGGGATGACTTCTTCCTTGCTAAGTCACTTATCATTTATTCTTCGGTCTCATGTATTCAAGCACTGTGGGCCAGGTTTGCAGACTTATCCTTCTTTCATTGCAAATGGATTCTGTAGTTGTATCATCCTGAATTTTCTCCTTTTTAAAATTTTCTTATTATTCAAAGAAATATTTTTTCAATTAAGATCTGGGATCCTTAAGTTCAAAGACCCTGTTTTTAAATTCTGACATTTCTCCTTTCTTGAAACACTCTGGACATCAATTCTCCCCATTAAAAAAAAAGCATGGAAAAATAATAATAGATCTCAGGGATATGCTCTGGGGGTTAAATGTGAAAAGCATTAAAAAATAACTGGCACAGTGCTATATAGTAGAAGTTAAATGTTATATATTATTTCCATTTTCATCATCAGAAAGATCATCTGAATAATTTTCATCATCAGTCCAAATATGTTATTCTTCAGTCTGACCTCTATTTTGCTAACTCTCTTTTATTTAATCATAGGCTTTCCAAGCTGTAACATCTTTGAATTTCTCTTTTATAGTCTTCATGCTTTGGGTGATATTTACTTCAATTGTTTCAATTATTTCTATATTATAGATTATTGATAAAATTTCATCTCTAGAAATTACTTCTTCCTAGGAATACTCTCCCATGATTGAGCCTTTATTCTAACTTCACCTCAGCCTTTCATCTGCAGTTGAAATTCAACATGTTCCCAAACACCAATGCCCCCACTATTGAACTTTTTTTAACATTTGTATGTTGATGACTTGTTATCCACTCTTTGAAGCCTTCCAAGTCAAAACTTTGGATTCAAAACCTTTGATTTCTTTATTTATAAATTTTTTTCTTTGTATTCATTGCCACTGCTGTGTCCTATGTCTTTCCATGATTCCTATTGGATTAGAGAATTATAATAGTCTTCAAACTAGTTTAATCATCTCTATACACTTTACTTTCAGTCATTCAGAAAACATGTTTTGTTTCCTTTTTGGGTGTCAAACACTATACCAAATTCCATAAGTAAGTGCATTAGAGGTATTGTGTGAGATGTTATGTACAGAGTAAAAGGATGAACTCAAATTTAGGAGTCAGTTTTCTTGCACGGGAGAATCATCCTTTAATCCACAGAAAAGCCTTTGAAAAATAAATGAGCTGGAAGAGTGGCTCACACAATTCATTCTATATACAATTACTAAATGAAACCTTCTTTCTCATATTTTTATGCAAAAAATTTTAGTTTCTCCATTTCCTATCCAGTAAAATCTAACATATGCAGCTTGACATTCAGGCTACTGGAAATGTGACCCAGTCATATTTTTCAGCCTTTATATCCCAGTACTTCTTTAGGTACTTAAACTATTTTCTAATGTACCTGGGCTTTTCGCAATGTCTTCATATACTACCTCCCTTTATTCTGCACACTTTATTTCTTCAATTTGGGTATCTGCCTCAAGTTTCCTCCTTTGACATTTCTGCTTCTTCAACCTTATTCACTTCCTTCATGAAGCATTTTCTGATACTTCTATCCCTATCATTTCTTTTTCTTCTAACTTTCCCCAGTGCATATTTCCAGGTCTTTTGTAGTAGTTATAGTATTCAGACTTTTATTACATCTGCATTGGATTATAAACTCCTTGGGAAAGTTCCCTTTACTTATTCTTTATGTTTTTCATAACAAACTGTGCTGCACTTAATAGGCATTCAAATATTGATGGATTTACATTTGATTTTTAATGGCATGTTAACAATATAATCCTTTTTGTCCAAAACAAAATGTTAGCTGGAAGTTTTTTTGTTTTCATAAACAGCATGTCTTCAGCAATTATGCTGAGTTTAACATCTCGTTTTTTTCCCCAGAGTAAGGATATTTTAAAATAACAAGCCTCCGGTGCAAGTGTCTATTACTGAGTTCCTTCAGAGGTAGGAAGTAGGATGTTTACTACATGAATTTCAGCTTAAACTGAACTGCCAAGAGGCACAAAAACTTGTGTTGTTTTGTGCCTAAGAACTAAGAAGGAGTTCTCAAATTTTCAATGCTTCTTTGAATTCCTATCTCTGATAAAACATGCTCTGTTGAGCTATTAGTTTTGTCCTATTATGCATATTAACAAATTAATGCAATTTTAGAGTTTAGTGTATATGTGCATCTGTATAGTACTCATATACACACTATGATATGAAAAATAATCCCACATAACACAATATGAAACACAATTACATAGGTAACAATGATGTTTAAAAATATCATAACCCACTAAATTTGAAGCTATTCATATTTACATTTATGTAAAATTTTTTTCAAGGTCCTGTACTGCATCAGTTTAAGATGGAAAATGTAATTCTTAATTGATGTTCTTAATTATTATATTTATTACTTTATGTTATATATATATGTGTGTGTGTGTATATATATATATATATGTTATTTATTAAATTCATTATTATTTGGTATTCCTCTATGCCTTGGCCTGTTTCTAAGAGAGATGCTATTTTGTAAGTCATGAGTACACATACATCAATTTGAATGTTTCTTGTGGAAAAAATATCTGAGTACATAGAGGATAACATGAGTGAGAACTCAAGATCCTGAAAAAAAGAAAGGAATGAATCCATAGTTTTTTCTTCTGGTCAGCACCTCACCTGAAATTAGATTTATGCCATTCCATTTCCATAGAATAGCTATTTTGATCATAAGAATGGAGGAACATTGTCTTTTTCAGTCCCCATTACAATTTCTGTAATGAGAATGTAGTATGGAAATGTTAATGTTTTATATATTTCTGACAGTGGTAATGCACAGTTCTGTTTTGACCTTTCCAATATGATACAGATTGATTAGCTGGGCACTTTATTTCCTCCTTTGTCTATACTGTAATAGTCTATTAAGCAAAAGGGCAAAATGATCAATCAATCAAACTTCCTAATGTGTTGGATAATAGTCCTTCAAATTTGCCTAGTCAACAGAGACATATATTCATTGTTTAAATATATCCATAAATATATTCACATTGGCAAGGCATTCTATTATTGTAAATATATCATTATATGTTTTTCTTCTGAGTTATGGTTTTATTTAATACCTGATCTCATGCTTTCCATTGCCAGTTATGGATTGTACAAAAAAGAAAAGTTGGCTTTTAGCTTCTAGCTTTTAGAAATTTGGGGTACTTTTCTTGACAAAAATTGAACGATTTCCCTAGGTATAGTGGACAAAGTAGAAAGGTCCCTTCATGTTATTTCAAAATAATAAAAGGTCTCGAGGTTTCTGCACACAAATGCAAGGTGACTGAAGTGAATATTTGAATAAATAATTTCAAATTATTTCCTTAAGATAATGCAGACAAGAAGGGAAGAAGATCAATTCCAGCCTTTCTCATTCAAAGAGTCAACCATTACTGTGTAGCTTAAACTAATTGGTTCTTGTTTGTTTCACAAAAAGATAACTGTTCTGAGAGTCAAACCTGTCCCTAAAAATTCTCTAAGCAGTATCAAAATCACTGCATTACGAGTGGGAGAGAGGTCTAATACGTAGTGTTCTGTCTCTGGCTCACTCCTAGGGAAATCAATTAATAGTAATACAGTGATTAACAGCTCTGTAGGCCAGGTTCCCAGAGCCAATAATTCCCATTTTCACCACTGCAGGGATATCATAAGAGAAATACAGTATGTTATCTTGAAGTTAAAATTAGTGTTTTTGACACTTATTTGGCAGCCATCAAAGCATTCCAAATTATTGAGGATCACTGCTTTTATATAGAACAGGTGACAATTACACTTTTGATTTCCAGTAGGAACATGTTATTTGAATATTTGGAACAAAAAGCATAGTGTACACTTCTTTCAAAAGTGAAATAAAAATATGGTACAATATTACTATTTTTGGAGGACTTAGCAGGGTTTGTGACACTATAAATAAAAAGAACTGGACTTGCTTATCTTGTTCCCTGGTAATCTTGGCTGTTCACTGTATTTTACAACACAAGGTAGATTGCTGTATTTCGTTAGAGAAAAGAAAAGGAGAAGGAAATAAAGTTACAAGCTAATATTTAATTTGGGTTTACAAGGAGATAAATGGTACAATTAAACACTTACGACACTTACCTGTGAATTTGGAGTCATCTCTTCCTGGATTATCCCAAGAAGAAATCTAGGAGTCATCTGGATTATTTTGTCTACCACACCTTTCAGGGCTATGCACCCCTTCCTTACCACTTCTGCTGCCACACTGTCTCCTTTTACATTGAGCAAGTATTTGTCCAGTTCCCAATGTGTGACGGGCACTCTGTCTTGATTTCACCTGTCATGGATTTCAATCTGTCTTGTGTTTCCAACTATTTATATATTACTTATGCCCCCATCTTAGCCTAATTCATGACATTCACAACAGTGCCATTAGATAATCTTAATGTTTCTAGATAGAAGTTTTAAAGGACTTCCCATATCATTTCAGGTTTGGATCCATAAACTTTAACATATTATTATGTACTTCTTAAAAGAATTAGCCACTGACCCTTTCTACAAAGAATCTCATTTTTTTCTTTCCTGAAGAATATTCAAAATTACTTAACTATACTTAAGAATAGGATATTCTAGACTAAATTATGTTGTTTGTATAAAGTGATCTTTGTGATTGGACTACTTTACTTGTTAATTGGCTAATTTATTTCTACTCAATCTCCTTAACCTACCAATCTAGACTACATAGCCCTATTATATGCCCCATAACAAACTTGTGCTTCCTTTTATTTTAGCACTCATCACATTGTATTTCAATTTTATTTTAAGCGAACCTTTCAGTTTGGGATCATTGTAGATTCCCATGCACTCATAAAAAATAATACAGAGATATCCTGGGTATCCTTTATCTAGTTTCCCTCTATGGTGATATCTCCAGAATGCTGACATTGATATAGCCACTGATCATACTCATATCTACTCAAATTTATCTGTACTCTTTGTGTGTGTTTGTCTTTCTAGCTCAATGCAAATTTAACACAACTGTGTGCTTGTATATCTCCACCACAGTAAAAGTACAGAACATTAACATCACTACAAGGATTCTTGAGATTGACTTTTAGTGTGCTTAATTTCTCCTGTGTTTTCATCTGTTCTAATTGCATTAAAATCTCCATGAGACTGGGCCTACTGATAGGCTTAATAAATATTTATTAAATTTTCTGATTGGATATATATGTGTGTGTGCATGTGTATAGATGGATAGTCACATGTATACACACAGAGACCTACATATGTATACAAATACATATATAGCTCTTTGAATTGGTATTTTGTTAAATTAATTTTTTTTTGAGAGAGCATCTCTCAGATTTATTGATCAAATGGTTGTTAACAACAATAAAATTCTGTATAGGGGACTCAATGCTCAATGCACAATCATTAATCCACCCCAAGCCTAATTCTCATCAGTCTCCAATCTTCTGAAGCATAATGAACAAGTTCTTACATGGTGAACAAATTCTTACATAGTGAATAAGTTCTTACATGGTGAACAGTACAAGGGCAGTCATCACAGAAACTTTCAGTTTTGATCAAACATTATGAACTATAAATAATCATTTCAAATATGAATATTCGTTTGATTTTTATACTTGATTTATATGTGAAACCCACATTTCTCATTATTATTATTTTTTTAAATAAAATGCTGAAGTGGTAGGTAGATGCAAGATAAAGGTAGAAAACATAGTTTAGTGTTGTAAGAGAGCAAATGTAGATGATCAGGTGTGTGCCTGTAGACTAAGTGTTAATCCAAACTAGACAAGGGTAATAAAACATTCACAGATGCAGAAGATTTCTCTCAAAACAGGGGGGGTGAGGTTCTAAGCCTCACCTCTGTTGATCCCCAATTTCTCACCTGATGGCCCCCCTGCGACTGTGCCTGTCTTAGGTTGTTCCTCCCTTGAGGAATCTTACCTGTCTCTGGCTAACCAGTCATCTTCCGGGGACATACAGGGAAATGTAAAGTTGGTAAGTGGGAGAGAAGCAATATTGTTTGAAAAGGTTAGCTTTTTACTTCTTTGCAGATTTATGCCCTGTGGCTTCTATGCCCAGCATTTGTCTTGAGGTATCTTTACCACTTGGAAGAATTATGATACTCAGTAAATTCTATATGTGGCACGAATTCTATTTAAGGGTTGTAATTAGGAAGGAAGAAGAAAAGCTATAGAAGTAGCAGACGGAAGAAAACATGGGAAGATTGATTATTTCTTTGACATATTTTCTTGTAGAGTAACTTCAGCATGTATAGGTTTTAAGCTACTACTTAAATTGCGCACACACATTAATATAATAGGAGTATAGTTACATAACCAAAGCATACCTGTAATTACCAGCCATCTCCAGTGAAACCAAGAAAACCAGTTAGGCACCTTAGGCATTTGTGAAAACTTATCTATGATATGGTGGATATTGTCCAACTGAACTTGAACAGTCTGAGAGAAATCAGACAAATTAAAACAACCCATTCCTGGGAACTGTTCACATCCCATATCTTCTTTAAACAGTAGATAGTCTGTACTTGTAAGATTTTGGAGCGCTACAACTTGCACTTCTCCTAATTCTTGGTTGAGTTCCAACAGTATAGATCCATCAAATTTGTTGTTTTACTGTATGTACAGGCCAGCTTAGATATCTCCTTCTTCATTCCCATGGCAAGTCCAGGAACTGGTGGGATGAATCCAGCTACAATTGTAGCAGTGCCTGGATTTTTGTTGAGGTTTTTTGATGATCATCTTCTGGTATGACTCTACAGAGAGTGCTGATGTTGGAAGTTCTTTTTCATATCGTATCTTAGTTCATTTTCTGGGTAGCCCAATTAGGCTTTGATCCTCTGTATAAACACAAACAGACCCTTTGCCCACACTTTGATATGCCCTTTATACCATTGTGTAGAACTCATTGCAGGTCACCTCACAGGAACTGTTTTTTGTTTAACAGAAAGGAATATTATCAGAAAAATGTACCTCCCTTTAAGTGATCATCTGACACCTTTTAAGTGATCAAAATTAAGGATATTTAAAGCATGCATTAATCATTCATTTACAGTTAGTTTTATCCTACCATGGAGTAATCCCCCTTTTCTTTCTTTCTTTCTTTCTTTTTTTTTTTTTTTTGTTATCATTACTCTACACTTACATGAAGAATATTATGTTTACTAGGCTCTTCCCTATGCCAGGTTCCCCCTATAAACCCCTTTACAGTCACTGTCCATCAATTGGCAAAATGTGGTAGAATCACTACTTGTCTTCTCTGTGTTGTACAGCCCTCCCCTTTCTACCACCCCCCCATAATGCATGCTAATCTTAATACCCCCCTTCTTCTTCCCCCCCTTAACCCTCCCTACCCACCCATCCTCCACAGTCCCTTTCCCTTTGGTACCTGTTAGTCCATTCTTGGGTTCTGTGATTCCGCTGCTGTTTTGTTCCTTCAGTTTTTCCTTTGTTCTTATACTCCACAGATGAGTGAAATCATTTGGTATTTCTCTTTCTCTGCTTGGCTCATTTCACTGAGCATAAAACCCGCCAGCTCCATCCATATTGCTGCAAATGGTAGGATTTGCCCTCTTCTTATGGCTGAGTAATATTCCATTGTATATATGTACCACATCTTCTTTATCCATTCATCTACCGATGGATATTTAGGTTGCTTCCAATTCTTGGCTATTGTAAATAGTGCTGCGATAAACATAGGGGTGCATCTGTCTTTTTCAAACTTGATTGCTGCGTTCTTAGGGTAAATTCCTAGGAGTGAAATTCCTGGGTCAAATGTTAAGTCTGTTTTGAGCATTTTGAGGAAACTCCATACTGCTTTCCACATGGTTGAACTAATTTACATACCCACCAGCAGTGTAGGAGGGTTCCCCTTTCTCCAAAGCCTTGCCAACATTTGTTGTTGTTTGTCTTTTGGATGGCAGCCATCCTTACTGGTGTGAGGTGATACCTCATTGTAGTTTTAATTTGCATTTCTCTGATAATTAGTGATGTGGAACATCTTTTCATGTGTCTGTTGGCCATCTGTATTTCTTTTTTGGAGAACTGTCTGTTCAGTTCCTCTGCCCATTTTTTATTTGGGTTATTTGTTTTTTGTTTGTTGAGGCGTCTGAGCTCCTTATATATTCTGGACGTCAAGCCTTTATCGGATGTGTAATTTTCAAATATATTCTCCCGTACTGTATGGATCCTTCTTGTTCTATTGATGGTGTCTTTTGCTGTACAGAAGCTTTTCAGCTTAATATAGTCCCTCTTACTCATTTTTGCTGTCGTTTTCCTTGCCCGGGGAGATATGTTCAAGAAGAGGTCACTCATGTTTATGTCTAAGAGGTTTTCGCCTATGTTTTCTTCCAAGAGTTTAATGGTTTCATGGCTTACATTCAGGTCTTTGATCCATTTTGAGTTTACTTTTGTATATGGGGTTAGACAATGGTCCAGTTTCATTCTCCTACATGTAGCTGTCCAGTTTTGCCAGCACCACCTGTTGAAGAAACTGTCATTTCGCCATTGTATGTCCATGGCTCCTTTATCAAATATTAATTGACCATATATGTCTGGGTTAATGTCTGGATTCTCTAGTCTGTTCCATTGGTCTGTGGCTCTGCTCTTGTGCCAGTACCAAATTGTCTTGATTACTATGGCTTTATAGTAGAGCTTGAAGTTGGGGAGTGAGATCCCCCCTACTTTATTCTTCTTTCTCAGGATTGCTTTGGCTATTCGGGGTCTTTGGTGGTTCCATATGAATTTTTGAATTATTTGTTCCAGTTCATTGAAGAATGTTGGTGGTAGTTTCATAGGGATTGCATCAAATCTGTATATTGCTTTGGGCAGGATGGCCATTTTAACGATATTAATTCTTCCTAGCCACGAACATGGGATGAGTTTCCATCTGTTAGTGTCCCCTTTAATTTCTCTTAAGAGTGACTTGTAGTTTTCAAAGTATAAGTCTTTCACTTCTTTTGTTAGGTTTATTCCTAGGTATTTTACTCTTTTTGATGCAATTGTGAATGGAATTGTTTTCCTGATTTCTCTTTCTATTGGTTCATTGTTAGTGTATAGGAAAGCTACAGATTTCTGTGTGTTAATTTTGTATCCTGCAACTTTGCTGTATATCAATATCAGTTCTAGTAGTTTCGGGGTGGAGTCTTTAGGGTTTTTTATGTACAATATCATGTCATCTGCAAATAGTGACAGTTTAACTTCTTTTTTACCAATCTGGATTCATTGTATTTCTTTGTTATGTCTGATTGCCGTGGCTAGGACTTCCAGTACTATGTTAAATAACAGTGGGGAGAGTGGGCATCCCTGTCTAGTTTCCGATCTCAGAGGAAAAGCTTTCAGCTTCTTGCTTTTCAGTATATGTTGGCTGTGGGTTTATGATATATGGCCTTTATTATGTTGAGGTACTTGCCCTCTATTCCCATTTTGCTGAGAGTTGTTATCATGAATGGATGTTGAACTTTGTCAAATTCTTTTTCAGCATCTATGGAGATGATCGTGTGGTTTTTGTCTTTCTTTTTGTTGATGTGGTGGATGATGTTGATGGATTTTCGAATGTTGTACCATCCTTGCATCCCGGGGATGAATCCCACTTGGTCATGGTGTATGATCCTTTTGATGTATTTTTGAATTCGGTTTGCAAATATTTTGTTGAGTATTTTTGCATCTACGTTCATCAGGGATATTGGTCTGTAGTTCTCTTTTATGATGGGGTCTTTGCCTGGTTTTGGTATTAGGGTGATGTTGGCTTCATAGAATGAGTTTGCATGTATTACCTTCTCTTCTCTTTTTTGGAAAACTTTAAGGAGAATGGGTATTATGTCTTCCCTGTATGTCTGATAAAATTCCGAGGTAAATCCATCTGGCCCGGGGGTTTTCTTCTTTGCTAGTTTTATGATTACTCCTTCAATTTCATTGCTGGTAATTGGTCTGCTTAGATTTTCTGTTTCTTTCTGGGTCAGTCTTGGAAGGTTGTATTTTTCTAGGAAGTTGTCCATTTCTCCTAGGTTTCCCAGCTTGTTAGCGTATAGGTTTTCATAGTACTCTCTAATAATTCTTTGTATTTCTACGGGGTCCGTCGTGATTTTTCCTTTCTCGTTTCTGATTCTGTTGATTTGTGTTGACTCTCTTTTCTTCTTAATAAGTCTGGCTAGAGGCTTATCTATTTTGTTTATTTTCTTGAAGAACCAGCTCTTGGTTTCATTGATTTTTGCTATAGTTTTATTCTTCTCAATTTTGTTTATTTCTTCTCTGATCTTTATTATGTCCCTCCTTCTGCTGACCTTAGGCCTCATTTGTTCTTCTTTTTCCAATTTCGATAATTGTGACATTAGACCATTCATTTGGGATTGTTCTTCCTTCTTTAAATATGCCTGGATTGCTGTATACATTCCTCTTAAGACTGCTTTTGCTGTGTCCCACAGTAGTTGGGGCTTTGTGTTGTTGTTGTTGTTTATTTCCATATATTGCTGGATCTCCAGTTTGATTTGGTCATTGATCCATTGATTATTTAGGAGCATGTTGTTAAGTCTCCATGTGTTTGTGAGCCTTTTTGCTTTCTTTGTACAGTTTATTTCTAGTTTTATGCCTTTGTGGTCTGAAAAGTTGGTTGGTAGGATTTCAATCTTTTGGAATTTACTGAGGCTCTTTTTGTGGCCTAGTATGTGGTCTATTCTGGAGAATATTCCATGTGCACTTGAGAAGAATGTGTATCCTGTTGCTTTTGGATGTAGAGTTTTGTAGATGTCTATTAGGTTCATCTGTTCTAGTGTGTTGTTCAGTGCCTCTATGTCCTTACTTATTTTCTGTCTGGTGGATCTGTCCTTTGGAGTGAGTGGTGTGTTGAAGTCTCTCAGAATGAATGCGTTGCATTCTATTTCCTCCTTCAGTTCTGTTAGTATTTGTTTCACATATGTTGGTGCTCCTGTATTGGGTGCATATATATTTATAATGGTTATATCCTCTATATCCTCTTGTTGGACTGAGCCCTTTATCATTATGTAATGTCCTTCTTTATCTATTGTTACTTTCTTTATTTTGAAGTCTGTTTTGTCTGATACTAGTATTGCAACACCTGCTTTTCTCTCTATGTTGTTTGCATGAAATATCTTTTTCCATCCCTTGACTTTAAGTCTGTGCATATCTTTGGGTTTGAGGTGAGTCTCTTGTAAGCAGCATATGGATGGATCTTGCTTTTTTATCCATTCTGTTACTCTGTGTCTTTTGATTGGTGCATTCAGTCCATTTACATTTAGGGTGATTATTGAAAGGTATGTACTTATTGCCATTGCAGGCTTTAAGTTTGTGGTTACCAAAGTTTCAGGGTTACCTTCTTTACTATATTACTGTCTAACTTAACTCGCTTGTTGAGCTATTATAAACATGGTCTGATGAATCTTTATTTCTCTCCCTTCTTATTCCTCCTCCTCCCTTTTTCATATGTTGGGTGTTTTGTTGTGTGCTCTTTTTAGGAGTGCTCCCATCTAGAGCAGTCCCTGTAGGATGCCCTGAAGAGGTGGTTTGTGGGAGGCAAATTCCCTCCACTTTTGCTTGTCTGAGAATTGTTTAATCCCTCCTTCATATTTAAATGATTATCGTGCTGGATACTGTAGTCTTGGTTTGAGGCCCTTCTGTTTCATTGCATTAAGTATATCATGCCATTCTTTTCTGGCCTGTAGGATTTCTGTTGAGAAGTCTGATGATAGCCTGAGGGGTTTTCCTTTGTAGGTGACCTTTTTTTTCTCTCTGGCTCCCTTTAATACTTTGTCCTTGTCTTTGATCTTTGCCATTTTAATTATTATGTGTCTTGGTGTTGCCCTCCTTGGATTCCTTGTCATGGGAGTTCTGTGTACCTCTGTGTTCTGAGAGTTCATTTCTTCCCCTAGTTTGGGGAAGTTTTTAGCTATTATTTCTTCAAAGACACTTTCTATCCCTTTTTCTCTCTCTTCTTCTTCTGGTACCCCTATAATGCAAATTTTATTCCATTTAGATTGGTCACTCATCTCTCCTAGAATTCTTTCATTCCTGGAGATCCTTTTATCTCTCTCTGCTTCAGCTTCTCTGCGTTCTTGTTCTGTTTTCTAGTCCATTAATGGTCTCTTGCATCTCGTCCATTCTGTTTTGAAGTCCTTCCAGAGCTTGTTTTATTCCTGTATTCTCCTTCCTTAGTTCTTGCATATTTCTCTGTAAGTCCATCAGCATGGTTATGACTTTTGTTTTGAATTCTTTTTCAGGAAGACTGGTTAAATCTATCTCCCCAGGTTCCTTCTCAGGGGAAGATGTAGCAGATGCCGAAGCTGTCTGGTTTAGTCTTGTCTGGATCAAATTTTTTTGCCTTTTCATGATGATAGGTGCTATTGACTGTCAGCTGGGAGAGCCACACTTTCCACTTGCTCCTGGCCTTTCTTTACTGGGACAACTGCGACCCCTAGTGGCTTGTGTTGGGCAATTGCATGTAGACTGTGTCTCTGTATCTTGCCCGGCCGGTATGGAGGAAGCTCCCTTGCTGAGGGCGTGGCCAGCTCAGGCTGCTTCTCTGCTATGGCCGTGCCCCAGAGGGGTAATGGATGGGGGGCTGTTTAGCTGTTTACCTCTGTGAGGGGTCTCAGAGCTGTTGACCAGAGGGTTAGTGCGCCTGGGTTTCCCTGGAGTTTCTAGCTGCTGTACTGTGACCTGGGTTGTTTCCATCCAGCTGTTGTATCCCTGTCCCTTTAAGACTTTCAAAAAGCACTCGCTTTTCTTTGTCACAGGGGCATCAGCTTCGGGAGCTGCTCAGAGGTCTTGATGCCCAGTTTCCCTAGTTTCCAGCCCTCCACGCATGCACTGTGTCTGCGCTCTGGTGCTGATGGCTGGGGCTGGGTGTTCAGCAGTCCTGGGCTCCCTCCCCCTCCCCGCTCCGACTCCTCTCCTCCCGCCAGGAGCCGGGGTGAGGGGCACTCGGGTTCTGCTGGGCCGGGGCTTGTATCTTACCCCTTTCACCAGGCTCTCGGCTCTCACACGTGTGTATGTGGTCTGGCTGTTGTCCTGTGTCTTCTGGTCTCTTTTTAGGATTAGTTGTATTTGTTGTATTTTCAAAAATATATATGTTTTTGGGAGGAGATTCCCACTGTCCTACTCATGCCGCCATCTTGGCTCCGCCCCCTTGTTAAATTAATTTCAATGAAAGTTCTTGTCAGTATCTTAGGTCCACACATCCAAATATTTGGTTCATGTTTAATATAATAATTGCTATATAATACTGTAACAAAGCATGTTGGTGGGAAGGGTATGTGTGGTGACTAGAAGTTTGGCCCTGAAAAGCTTAGTAGAACTAATGGTACATGGAATATAGTGTTTCTGGTACCTTGGATAAATCATGAAGTGTGTGATTTAGCACTTCACATGATTACTGTGATTCATACGTATTTGAATTCATGCTGATGCTCTGTGCTAAATTCAGTTAGATGACAAGATTTGAAATTTGGGTGCATCCACAATATTGTCCCCTTTTCTGTTTATCTGCTTGTTTTGATTGGTGATTACCAGCAGCTGCTGTGCACATTCGCTCATAATGAGAAATGTTTAGAGTTCTGTATCCAGTTTCTCTTGCTTCAAACCCTCTGTGATAATCAGCTTATCTGCATTTGGCTTTGGCATGATAAGATTATCTTGCCCCTGTGAGTTTAGTCCTTCCATCATAGACATAAATCACAGTGAGTGAGCCTGCAGAGATGTTGGCTAGAGAACAAGCAAGACTAGGGCTCAGTCTGGCTCCATTGTTGGAGTGAAGCTCCATCCCTTGTACAAAAGATTTAGAGCTGGTCATCAAACATGCTTTTCTGCATATCCTCTCTTTGAAAACTGTTCCCTGGAGATGGAGGACTGTTTCTTAACAGTGCTTCTGGGGAGGAGGCCCAGCCACCAGCCAGAATTCTGCAAATCGGTATTTAGAGATTCCTATTTAGATGGTAGTGTGAGGCTGAGGCTTACCAGGGGAATGCTTCAGAGGTGATCAGCAGGCATCTTTCTCTTCCATTTGTATTGTCAGTGTTGATATGGCATCCAGAGAGGGTGTCTGGAAAAAGAGTCTAAAAACTCACATTCTCTGTTTCAGTTAATGTCCCTGTCGGTATCTTTGTGCCAGAGAACATAGACAACACAAGAAAGGATAGAACAGAATGAGACAGATCCCCTGAGTGGAAGTGGTGATATTCATTCATCTTAAGAAATGTAGCTCCTTTAGCAGAGCTCATATCATTTAGTTAAGCACAAAATGAGCGTTCCCCACACCCACCTTTTAACATCTTATATATTAAATCATTTATCTATGTCAGCAACATCCACTCAGTAATCTGAAATACATCAAATGCTCCTAAAGCTATCTTTGTTTAATTTTAGGCAAGTGAGTTTCATTCCACCATCTGCAGCTCAACCTGAGAATGATTAATTATTAGTTCTTAAAATCTGCTGCATTTTAGTCTTACCTGGGAGGCTCTTGACACTCCTGATACCCAGGTAATGCCCGAGACCAATTAAACCATGTCCTCTGGCAATGGGACCTAGGCATCAGTAGTTCTTTTAAAGCTTACAGGTGATTCTACTAAGCAGCCAAGTTTAAGAACCAGCAATTAACTGATCATTCTCAGATACTCATATCAAAATAGTCATCTCCTCTGGTTTATCAGGATAGGAAAAATCTCTAATTTGTTTGCCCATCTCTGTCATACATATTTTTTTCAAATTTTCTTGTTACTATTTGCTCTTCCTTATCATCATAGTGAACCCCTTTTCCATTCAAGTCTAAGTATCTGCAAAATATTTCATCCTCAGATCTCCTATATGTGTGTCCTAACACCTCTTGACAAAAATTCACCATGGCTTCTCTCTGTTAGCTTTTAAGTTTTGGAGGTATATCATTACACTCAGTAAAATATAAAGATCAGTTTGATGACCCTTGGCAAGCGTATGCACCCAGGTAACCAAAACAAGATATATCCCATTTCCCTTGTTCTTATTTCCATCTCCATGTGACATGATTTACAATGGCAGGATGACCTTGGTTTATATGGATATACTGTGCTTTGTTTATTAGTGTTCTATTGATAAATATTTGTGCTGATCCTCATTTATAAACATTTAAAATCAATATTCATGTGTGTGCACACACACACACACACACACGCACACAAGTATTTCTTCAGGGTAGATCCCCAGAAGTACAAATGTTCAATTAAAGCACCTGTATATATTTACTTTTAAAATGCTGCCAGATTTCCTTAAAATGTATCTTTGATGACAGGCTGTTTTTCCTCATGTTGTGGGACCAGGGAGCCACGCGGATACCTCTGCAGGGACCAAATGGGGAACAGCTTCACCTGGAGTGTAATGCGTGAGTGTGTTTCAGCAGCAGCTGACTTCCCTTCTTCTCACCCATTACCCCTCCATACTTCTTCTGAAAATCTCGACATACATTAAGCTTTTCTGCTTAGTTTCTCTAACTCCTAACATTGAAAGAAGTCCTACCACTTTGAATTTACAAGTTTAACTAGCAGTACACATAACAATCCAGCTATTCCTAAAGTAATGAGTGAATGATCTGTTTCATAAGCAGTCCTTCAATTAAGTACTCACAGGATGTTGTCACAGCTCAGTTTTAGTTGATTTAAACTGAGCTTGTGGTTTCTCAGTAGCTTCTATGGCAAAGCCTGTTCTTACCTATGCAACATTCCTATTCTGTGCCTGCTTTGTTTTATAGTTTCTTTTTCCTTTCCAAATATGGTCTCATCTGTTTTCTATCTTCTGGTTTTGTTACGTTTGCTATTTCTTGTTTTATCACTTTTTATATTTAAAAAGACTATATTCTCTATATAACCATTTAAACCATGAAAGAAAGTAATAAAAGTATGTGTCCAGTCTGCTACCTGTGAGCAGAATCCCTATTTAGGTTGCGAGAGTCACATAGTTTCAATGACTGGTTAGCCCACAGTATGGAAGTAGTATTTCCTCATGTTGCTGTTTGTTTCCTGAAGCTATTATCCATGCACTATAATATCCAGCCATATGGTAGCTGCCATAAGCTGTATCATTATCACTAGTCTTTAACACAAAAAAGAGGCAAATGTTAAAAGAAAACTTCTCAACATTATTTGATGTTTAACTATTTGCTAATGTTTACTCTTGGTAGCTGAGCATGTGGGGTTGTTTGTATGTGCATATGAATGAATGTATTAATGGGTATATATACTCATTGGCGTTCAAGGGACTGTTTCAAATTGAGATAGTCCTTGACTCAGAGTTTTTGATGAAGAATTAATTATAGGAATTTGATTCCACAAATGATAAGAAACTACACTACCTTCTCTGCTTTTCTGAGATTCCTGTAACTACCTTTTCTGAATAAAAAAAAAACAGATTCCATATTCTCCGAAAGAATCTATACACATCAAGACATTTCTCCAAATTTCAGTTCAACATATGACAAGAAATTGGTAATGAAAGTTGGATGGCATTGAATTTGGCTTAGAAGAGTTATAATAAGATACATTAAACAAAAAAGAAGCCGGTGACTTAAGAGAAAAACAATGGCATTTACTTCAGATGAAAGCCTATTTCCAATCTGTAAGTTTTATTTCAAGATGCATGATGCACAAACTCCTTTCACAGTAAACTGAGCCACAAGAAAATCGTCTTTGATAGAATATCCTAGTTGGATATTTTAGCATTTTGATCATGGCTAATCAAAGAAAGAATTTTTGTAAGTTTTTCTTTTTTCTCCTATCTATACAAAGAGTAAGATAGAAGAAATTTGCCTTGCTTATATGCTGGAAGCCCACAGGAGTTCTTCGTAATATGCATAGCTCTAAACCAAAGGCTGCCAGGGACCTTGACCTTGAATGCCATGGTATAATAAATATAGCCTGATAAATCAGAGCTTCTCCAGAATATCGAGGGAGATTTTAGTAACTTCAGAATAATGACCCGTATTAATAATTTTCCAATTAGGTGCAAAGATATTTTAATAATATACAGCACTATGGCTTATTAATAGGTTTTACATTTTTAAAATGTTTAAAATTTTATGTGAAAAACTTTGATAACTGCATTCCAGAAGAACACACTGAAGTCTAGCATACTTATATGTGTTGAAATAGAAAAGAGAAAATTTCAGGTCCAAATTAGGGTTTTATCATTTGAGTGATTATTTTAAGAGTTATAGAGAAGTATTGCAAGAACTTGAGTTCATCTATTTGAAATACATAATGAAGAGTAATAGGACACTTCAACCAAAAAGTGGTACTATAGAAGAACTCTCCATTAAAACACTTTTCTTGGGTTAAGTATTGCTAATTAACTATTACTAAAACTTCTAGGTTTGCTTGTACAACTTAAAAATATTATTAGCTATAAACTAATGAATGATAAAGACTCTATGGGTTAGTTTTTTATTTTATCAGAGGAGTTCAATTGATCAAGAGAGAAGTGAATCTCACTAACAGACTATAGTTTTGTTTACCTATAATATAATGTGTTTCATGAATGCAGAATAAGAATTTAGAGGTTCTGTGTCAGGGTAGGGTAAGTTGCTGCAACAAGTATGCCCAAAATGTTAGATTCAAGCAAAAAACCAATATATTTCTCTCTCATCTAATAGTCTAAGGCCATTATTCCAGGTAAGCGAGAAAAGGTGTATATGTGTGACAGTTCTGGTGGTGGGGTAGGGTTGGAGGAGGTCTTGCTCCAAGCATTCATTCAGAGTCCCAGACTGATAGAAACTCTCCCATTTTCAATACATGGCTTCTCTATTCTAGGCGACAGGAGGGCAAAGAACATGGAGAAGTACACACAGAAAATATTAAGGGACAGTCCTGGAGGCAGCACTTACTACTCCTTTCACATTCATTAGTTCATGACTTAGTTTTACAGTCACATCTAACTGCAGTAAAAGTCAGGATCATAGTCTGCTGTGTGTCAAGGTAAAAATAAAGAGAAGAAAGATTTTGGGAGGTGGCTGATAGTTTTTGCCAGGCAAACCAATGTGTATTACTGATTTCTGGATTCAAGTTTCCTTTCTTTACATTCACAAATGCTAAATATTGTAAACTATTTAGTGTCCTCATAAGCATGATCAGTTCCTTCTTTTTAGATTACTAATACATGACTTAAGCAGAGAGCAGCATTTCGCTTTCTTATACACCCACACAGAGACACAGGCACACAGAATGATTCTGAAACAAGCAAAAAAGCATTTGAAAGCTGAGCTTTCTGACCTGGGTGCTGGTTTGATTTCCTCTCGAGCAATCAGCTGTGCAGCATCATGGCAGGAAAAGACACAGAAGGAACGAGAACTGATGAGTGGTAGAGGCTGCCCAATGTGGCCACAGAAAGGGGTCGCCCAGTACTCAGTCACTCGAGTGTTGTAAGGAGCGGTCACAACTTGGACAGATTTCCCCCTGATGTAAAAGGGTGCTGCTTTAAGGAGCCAAATGTAGGAACAGTGGAAGTTTGTTGGGGAATTAGGAGCCCAAGCAGAGTAAAAGCAGGCGAGAGATGGCTGTCATCTTACAGATGTGGCCTTCGAGGCCTGCCTCTAAAACTTCTCTAGCCTTTGAGGAAGTATGAATGAAGCAGGAAGATTTCAGATCACAGTTAGATTTCCTCAAGTGCCTAACTATCTAGCCTTGGATTATCTTTCAAGAATCTTTACACACTTTGAAGAATTTCCTTAAATTGTGTTCTGTTTGTAATTCTTGAAAGTATTATACCACTTGTTTGGAACATTCTCCATCTTTTTCCATCTGTACCACTCCCTCAAATCCTTTTAGCTGATAATTGCATTCTTCAGATCTCAGTACTTTTGCTTCCCTGAACATCCTAGTCTGAATCCCAAGTAGAAACCGCTCCCTTAGCAGTCTGCGCTTACCTTTTAGACAGACCCTGCACTTATATTGAGCTGTTAAATGCCTCACTTTCCCTATTAAATTGTAAACTCCCTGAGGACAAGGACTGGAGTATGTACAGTATATTTCTCAGGGAAGAGCATAGCTCTTGACAATAGAAGGTACAGTAAATAGTTATTGAGTGAAAAAAGTTTTTATTATTTATCTTCTAATATGTAGCATTTATTATTCAATCCTTATTGTAGACCAGTCACATAGCTGAAGCAGTTTTTTAAAGCTCTGAGTCCTTTTTAAATTGCAGAAAATCCTCAGGGCTCAGAATTGAAGACATTCTGATTCATTCTGAATTAGTGTTTCCTCTGCTGTTTATTTCAGTTGACTAAGCACAGTATATATGAGAAGTTAACACTATGGGAAGCCAGAAGATTATCTTGCTCATATATTTTGACCATGAAGGATTACAAACATGTAAGTGAGTAATACAGTTCCACTGCTATGACTAAAAAAAATAATTTGAAATGAATATTCCATCTCTGGATCAATAGATTCTTGTGTTCAAAAGAAGAGTTCATAGAACTGCAAAGGTAAAGTATTAAGAAAGCAACATTTTATAGTTACAGAAATATGTATAAAATAGCAGTTAAGAACATAGTTTCTAGAACCATCATGGAGATTCAAGTATCAGTTCCACCACCTGTATGACTTTGAGGGAGTTACTTAGCCTCTGCATCCATCTAGTTCCTCACTGGCGGTAAATGGGATAAACATATTATCTCTCATATAGGGTATATCATATATATTATGTTTCTTCTCTTCCAACTCCTCCTCCTTCTTTCTATTTTTCATTTTCTTCTAACAAATTTTGGGCAGTGTTATACATAAATGTCATTGTTTATGGTGGTACATAAATGTCATCAAAAGAACATGATTTCTACAGTTCTGAAGTAAATTAACCAGTGAAATAAGAACTCTAGCAATGTGTTAATTAAGTCAACATTATTTTGTTAGGTGATATTCTTGAGTAATGGTTGTGTATTGCAAAGTTTAAACACCACACTTGTATTTTTAAAAAAGCTATTCTATGTGCTGGACACATGAACAACAGAAACTAAAATTTAGGACCAAGATATTTTATCAAGAGTATATTTTTACTCTCAAATGGAGTAGGGATGAAAAATACTAATTATATCTAATAATAATAGCTCAAATAAATTAAGAAAACTATTACCAAGTAACATTTTATTTCATGTAGTTTAGGTTTTTCCTAATAGTTGCTGATGCACTCTACCTGAATCAAACCTGTAGATACTACTTGCAAAATATAATGTTTTTCAAACAAATATTTTTTTTTAAATGAAAGGGAAAAATAAATTAGCACACAAGAAAAGCCACTTTTAGTACTAACCAGAAAGTATTTTGTGTGAGATGATATGTGTCACTATTAAAGGAGTGTGGCAACCAGAATGCGCCAGCTTTGGACACCAATCGTAGTAGAAGAGCTCTGCTCTAATAGGCCAACACATAAGCAGGTTATGTAATTTGCCCTTATGGCCACAATATTACCTCTTAATTTACAATTTTATAGTGTACTATTTGTGGAAGCATTTATACTATTTTGAATGCGCTAGAGTTTTCCTGTAAAATTCTTAAGTATTTCATAGAATTTGACTGTTGAATTATAACCTGAAAATCAGTTGTGATATACTTTAAACTTAGCATCAGTAGCCTAGAATTTTTTAGCTCACACTAAGGAGAATGTCATTCTGATTATAATCTTTAGTTGAGTTGACCAGTTATAGTTATTCCACAGTATGTAATCATAATGATCAATTTCCCCAGGTCTGCTTGTGGAAGAAATATGTGATCATCCATGAGATAGAAAGATAGATTTTACACTCTAAGTCTGGGAAATGTTCCTTCCTGGGAACCTAGGAACAGAGAGAGACACTTGGCTTAATAGTGCATGAATAATATTGGAAAATATGTATTACTAAGAAAAGTGTCAGCATTATACTTTTTTCCACATACAGCAGCCTTTGTCAGGTATAGACATTATCACCTGTGTCTTAAAGTCCAAACCTAAGATTTCCTCATTAAATATTGAAAACCAAAGTCATATTTTCAGTTTCAAATCCATCATCTGCAGATTTGAGCTAGAATTATCCATGCTTCCCGATCTGCTCTTTACATGACTGAGTCGCCGCACAGATTCTGTTTAGCAAGACACAATCCAGTATTGTGTTCCAAGTACAGATCTGACACTTAAACTTGCTGTAGCTTTGGACAAGTTACATTTTTACTTTGTGCTTATTTCTCAAATACATATGACAATATTAACTATAGGATAGTTCCATCTCACAGAATTCTATGAGGATTAAATGACCAAATACTTAAAAAATATTTATGACCTGCCTAATAAAAAATGTCTTCCTTGATATATAACTATATTATTAACAATATTTTTAACATGAAAAATATAGTTCCCCTTCACTAGTATTCTTTCTACAAAATTCATACTCCTGAGCCCTAAGTAATAGCCTCTCATAATAATTGATCTATATGTGCAATGTGTTAGCCAAATTAAGGATGATGACATAAGAATACAAATAGGCAAGGTAAAATTTCAGGTAAAAGATTTTTTTAAAAAAGAAGCTTTGTGATATATTTTAAGTCACTTCTAAGCAATAATCAATTTACTTTCTCTTTTTATGTGCAATACATGTAACAGTAACAGTCCTTTTGGATGATTAGATTAATTCACATTAAGCAGTTTAGAATTCCCAATAAACTTTCATTTAACTAGTGTTTATTAGGGTGATCTTGACTTTATTACATTATACATAAGCAAACACATTGCCAAGAACTTGTATATTAACAGCATGCAGCTGTCAAGTAGTTTTTGAAAAGGCAATCAAAGTAACCGAGAAACTATTTTTTATGGATGATATAATCCAAATGCAAAAATGCATTAGAACATCCTCTGCTTATTCCATAGCTTAATGACCAATCTTATCCTCATTCAGCATTTTTCAACTACTTCTGCTTAAAAGGATAAAAGTAATTCTAAAATCATCTTTATACAAACACAAAATACCTCTACAAATTACAAGAGCTATAGGTAATGCAAATGTAATATATTAACCCAAGCAAAACATTGGCCCCTTAGCTCTGATGTTTCTCCACAGCTTTACCTTTAAAAGGTGCTGCCAATTGCTAAGCAGAAAAATGTGTGAAATTTTTTAATAGTGAAAATGCACAAAGTCCAGCAGTTATTAAAGTTAGGTAAGGTTAAATACAAGAAAGCTGCATGATAAACAAAATGAGACATCCATCTAATAATAAATTTACTGGGTGCAGAAAACATGTTGGAGTTCTTTCATTGAACCTTTCTATTTGGAATAAGGACTGTCTTTGACCTTGGGATACATAAGAATCAAATATTACCACACCAAATGGGAAATGATCAGGGTGATTCTTATCCAGCAATTAAAAGCTTTGTCTAACATAGAAAAATCTTATTGGAATAAAACTCAATTTCATGTTTTTTGTTTATAGGTGAGTGACCTTCTCTGAGGAACAATGTTGACTTTGTACTTTATATTAGATTTTTAAATATATTATGTTTCATAAGGAAATATCTCATAATTCATTTCTGAGTCATTTTTAGTAACCATAATGATTTCTGAGTCATTTTTAGTAACCATAATGATTTTTTTACTAACTGATTTGTATATGCCTGGCTTTCAACTAGTCAACTCAGTTATAAGCATCTTTCTTTTAAGGACTAGGTTTGAGTTAAGGGCTTTTTTATAGTTTTAAACCCAATGCTTTTAGGTTTCTTAAATTGTCAACCAAACATCTTTTTCAATATATTATCACAGAGCATTCCTCTACTAAGCTAAGGGAAGGAGTAAGACATTTTACCTCCATGTCAGGATTTGGCTTTCCGTCTCTTCTGAGCTCAGCCTCACTCATCCCCAACCCTTTTTCTATTTCTTTGCGTACGGGAATGAACTGAAAGTATTGAAGTTGGCAACCTGCTCCCTTCTGATTAGTTCAAAATGGGTTCCCCGTCATTATTTTCTCTGTTCAACAATCTATTTAATTCCAGGATTGTGATAATGATGTTTTCCCTTACAGAGCTATTGTGCTACTTAATTAATGTTTGTTACATACTTGGAGGTCCTTGGATGGTAGATGATATTTTGGTGCCAAGTACATTATTATTTCATTAAAATTAATGCCAAGATGAAACATAATGTCGAAGGTGATGGCCTGAAAAAGGTTTCCTATTACCAAGAGGAAAGAATGTATGCGTTTGACAGCTTTGTAAGTACAGTGTAAGCAGGTGGACCAGCAAACTGATACATAGAAGAGAAATTGTCTGTCCAGAGAATTTAGATTTAATTGAATTATTTACAAAATATATAAAGTCTGGGTTTCTTTTGCAAAGTAGAGATATAGATAAATTATTTTTGTAAAAGGACAAATAAAAACCTATAGGGGGGAAAAATAATAAAGCTGCAAATTAGATTTACCTAAAAATGCTTGCTTTAGTGAAATAATATGAGCTTGGAGTTAAAGAACATGGGCGTGAATCCAGGGTCCATCCATGTTCAAGTTCATTGACACACAGAGTTGATCTGTCTTGTTCACTGCTGTATTCCTGGTATATAAAATATATAGAGAACATACCAGGGGCTCAATATCTATTTGTAAATGAATAAATGAGTGCATGATTTTGAACAACATATATATTAATGCTAATTTTTACTTCAAATTCACATTTTTTTTATTAAATGTTCTAGTTGTTGATGAAGTCAATTTCACAAATCTTTTCCTATAGGCTTTGTAGTTTTAATGTCGTTTCATTAAAAAGCCTTCTCTTGTTTGATGTGATTAAAATGTGTTTCTATATTTTACTCCAAAAGTTTTCCTTTTCTACATTTAGTCCTTTAACCTATGCAGATTATATTTTTTAGCATAAAAATTGTACAAGGTAGGAAAAATACTCTAATTTGAATTTTAAGAATTAAAGCTGTATTTGGGGATAATTAACATATTAATACTTTGTCTCCTAATAATTAATTATAGTATATCTTTTCAGCTAGTTTGGTTTACTTTTTTGTTTTTTCTTCAATAAAATCCTACACACATTTTGTTACTTTAGGTTCTGAATTAACTATGTTCATACTGTAAATGGTATAATTTTTGAAAAGTAATATAAATATCTGATTAAATTGTACTCAACTTAGAAGAGTACATCAAGAAATATCTATATTTTTACCCAACTGTCTTTAAATACACTGTTTAATATCCAGTATCCTCCCACTGCCATGAATGACTCCCAAGACAGAAGCCATCACTTTCAGTTACAGAAACAAGTTTTATCTTAATAATTATAATGCACTTTTAAGTATTAAAATAATGGCTCCAGTAGAGTCCAGTTTAAAATTTAAATCTCACTTCAAGTTGGTAGATTTTCCCTTTCCCCAGCTTAGGGCCAAATTATTCCTGGAGAAGGGGAGTAGGAGAAAATTCTTTCACTGTTCCTTTCTTGCTCATTACTTTCCCAACATTCTGTGACTTCTGGGTTTCCCTTCGTTCTCCAGTGTAAGCGGGGATCAAGGCAAAGACTGCAAAAGGCAAAGCTAAACAAGCAAGGAAGATTTATTCAAGACAATGCAGCAAGAGAATGAGGTCAGAGCTCAGTCTTAGTTCAGTCCTGCTGAAATCAAGGGCTGGACAGTTGCTAAGAGTTGGAGTGGAGGAGTTTGGGGCCACCTATGTTTGCTAATTGGCTTTACCCAAAGGAAAAGCAAACTGTCTTATTTTCATGACCAGAAAGTAGCTTTACAACTTGGAGTAAGTCTCCTCCCTCCCACAGAAACTGGGAGATAGGTGCCCTGTCTTTCCTGATGATTGTATTTTAAAGGATGGCCTCCAGGTCCTTGAGAAAGACATGTGGGCTTGTAAAACTGACAAGAGGCTTTTAAAAAGATTTACAGGTCAACAGAGAAGAGAAAGAATTTACAAGTACACTTTTTTCTAAAGTAAACGCTCTAAGTAAAGGGAGGTAAGAGCCTGAAGTCAGACAGAATGCTGTCTAAAATTTGGTCAAACTGAGGATTTTGTATGTAATCAATTATCTTGCCAGCAAATTTTAATAGTTTTGTTTCTTTCTGATTAAACTTTCTCTCTTTTCTTTTGATTCTTTTCTGTTCTGTTTTGTTTGATTTTTAACTTTCTATGCTACTAGACCTCCTTTATGATGTTCAATATATACAGCAATAGAAGGCATTCTTTTCTTCTGCTTTACATTATAGAGAATGCTACCAGTATCTCACCTTTAATTATAAAATCTGGTGTAAGGCTTTTGGGAGTTTTGCACTGAAAAAGACAATGCGTTTACATTTTTATTTTATTAAGGACCTATACCTAGGGATTGACTTGTATAAAGAGATGTTCTCCCATTATTGTAGGCTTGGAAATACAATACCTATAAATTTAATATAGTCAAAGTTAGCAATGTTTTTGTTCCGTATGTTTTTTCTTTTAGCTTTTATGCAGCTCTCATTTCAAGATGACAGAAATTCGCAGACACTTCCTTCTAGTACTTTTGAAATGTTACATTTTATATTGCAATGTTTAATGCTGCTATAATTAATATTGGTGAATGCTGTATCATAGAGCCCTAGTAATTTTCCTTATTTGTGATGACATTAGAATTATCTAAAACATGTGGTGTTCTGCTGGTGTTATGATGGCTGTCAAGGACTCTGGAGCAGGAATACTCACTTCAGACTCCTGCTTCTCTACCTTTGGCTCTGTGTCCTTGGTGGATATATTACCACATAGTGCCTAGTTTATTCATCTGTACAACTGAGGTAAGTATAGTACTATGACAAGAAAATTCTAAAGATATTCCCCTGAGATTCTCACCACCTGCTTATTCCATCAAATGCTAACTTGGTACTGTTGTGAAGGGACCCTTTGCAGATGAAATTAAGTTTATTTATTAGCTGACAAAGACCGGTTATCCTCAATTACCAAGGTGGGCTCAATGTAATTATGTGATTCCTTAAAAGCAGTAGAGGAAGGAAGAGGAGGAAGGCAGTCAGATACTTAGCTAAAGAAGAGAGCAGAAGAGAGATTTGCTGCATAAGAAAGACATCCCATTGTTGCTGACTCAGAGGATGGGAAAGGAGGCACAAACATGTCAAGGAATGTGGATGGTGAAGCTGAAGAGGATACCTGGCTGAAAGCCGGCAAGGAAATGGGGACCTCAGCCCTACAACCACAGGGAGGTTAATTCAGCCAACAACTTAAATGAGTTTGGTGATAGAGTCTTCCCTAGAGCTACCAGACAGGAACACAGCCCTAAAATGCCTTGACTTTAGACTAGCAAAGACTGTGCTGGACATCTGACCTGCAGAAACTGTGGAATGCAAGTTTGTGTTAAGCTACTAAATTTGAGCTAACACAACATGGCAGCAATAGAAAACTAATATAAGTGCATACATAAAAAATTATTATGCATATTAAATGAGTTCATTTGTATAAAATACTAAAAATAGTACCTAGCAGGTATTAAGTGATAAATTCTGACTGTGTTAAACTACTCCTTATATTATTTCATTCAGCCAAATCATATCTTATTTATTATAGTGTTAAAGTATACATATTAATACGTGGTATAAAATGTACTCTCATACTTATTTTTAAATATGTTCTTGAATATTCTCATTTATTTATATGGCCTCATTCTGTCAAATTTAAATCACCATTGGAATTTGTATTAGAAGCACCTTAACATGTATACATTTGATTCTACTTTCTATTTGAGCCTATTGATAATGCTTCTGTACCCAGATTATTGTTATTGAATATTTCAGTTATGTTTGTGATCTCTCAAGAATTTTTACTCTTCATCTTACCCTTATATCCAGGTTTATATTACTGTAGATCAGCCTTCCTTTCATATTTAAGGATATCTGTTATCTTTTTGTTGCATTTCATTCCCTGTCCTCCATATCTGTTGTTTGTCACATTATCAATAGCCCATACTTAATATACTAATGTTCTCCTATTCTAATTATTTATCTTTATTCTCTGTGTTGAAGAGACTTCTCCCACAGTTTTCATCTGTACAATGGATTCAGTTTTATATAGTTCTCATCCAAAAATTGATCATGTTTTAGAAACTTTTGATATTCCTCATATGTTCATATCCCAATGAAATTCTCCCTCCCTCTCTTACACTCTCGTTCTGTGCTTTGATTTTATCAGATACCTTTTCCTTTGAATTTATTATGTTATTATATCATCTTTTATCTATTTTTAGGGTCAGCATTTTCTTTCATTTTTAAGAGTACACAAGTATAGTTTTCATATTTTCATTGCTGTTTCACTTTTTATGTTGACATTTTTCATTGATGTTATTTCAAAATCCAGGTATTCTTTGTTTCTCTATCATTACATGGAGAGGGCTCAAGCTTGACGTAAGTTTTGACATAAACAGAATGGATACATTATTTCTGGCTTCCTAATTCTTTGAATAAGAAATGAATCCATATTGTTAAATGTGCCCCCAATTCTGTTGATTCAGGTTAGACTGTCTAACAATATTCTGTTGAAATCAAAGGGCTTTCTTTTTCTTTTCTTTTTTTTCTTCAGTTTGTTGACAGGAATTTATTACTAGAATATTTAAAATAGTCTGCAGTGATTTCCTTTTCAGAAATCATGAGCCACTGTAACCCCTAACATCCCAACACTTCAGCATTTTCCATCTCTGCCCTTCCTTGGAATGGGCTTTACGTCCTAGGATGTAACAGGTCACTGGATGTCTCACTCAGCCCTGAAAGGGAAATGAATGAGAACTAGAACATTCAATGTAGTCACATTCTTAGAAAAAAATCAGAAAACGATTCGCTTATGGTGTATGCATGTACATTTTGATAGAGAAAAGAATAATATTTCACCTTCTAGTCCGGGAAGATTTGTTTTCTCCATGACTGGAAGGAAATCTGCCATTATCTTCCTAATGACTTTCATTTTTTGCTAGGGTCCTGTCTCTGTCATGTTTGTGACAGTTTCTTTGGGGGCCTAGAAAATTCTTCACCTGTGATCAGGTTTTAGTTATTTTATAACTGTGTTTCTCTTTCTGTGTTTTCATAGGTACGTCAATTAGAACTCAGTAGACCTAGCTAGCAGTCATCACTTCCAATTGTAGTAGAATTTATTTTTGCTATATATTTCATCAAACCAGTAGGTAGTAGAAAACCATGTAAGATTTTGGCAATAGATTGACTTTATGCCTTTCCTTGTCAGGATGGAATTTTTGGTGTTATTTTATATATTCACAGATTTTTGCAATAGTTTGTAAAAACCCAGTAATGTAATGCCTGTGATATCTCAGACTGTGATTTTCACATTTTTATTTTTCATGATCACATTTTCAATTTTCATGATGACAAAATAAGCCACTTAATCTTTCCATATATTTTCAAAGTATCTGGTCAAATAGAGAAGATATTTTTGAAACACTGTTGTGTTTAGTAACACTTTAAAAAATAAATCCTTTATAGTTATGCATCAGTATAAATCAGTACAACCTGACAGAAAATGATGTGAACATCCACACACTGTGTCTCTTCCTGGTGATGTTTTCCCAGTGCAATGTAACCACACAGTAGAATTCTATATGTGTGCTGACTGGAAGACTTGATGTTATTAAAATCATTTTGAACAGTTGACATCAAGAAATCTCAAATGTTTTGACCTGTTTTAAGTAAATCATGAAACTATGTTTTACCCAACTTCTCAGTCCCTACTTTTGTTTTCCCATCTTACTCTTTTGGAAATAATTGACTTTCATGCATCCTTTTATCATTTTAAGAGCTCAAGGAGGGCCTTTATAATAAGCACACTGGGCAAAAAAAAAAATTGCTTCAAAGAAAAACTGAAGCACAATTTGAAACTACGTCACAGAGCTAGGAGCTGCTGAAACACAGAAAATATGCCCAGACTCAAGGAAAGCTGCCTGAATGGGGCATGGCTTCTCCAGTAACTGCTTTGGAGAGTTATAGGAAGCAACGCATTTACCAAATCACAGCTTTGAACCCTCGTCAAAAGAAGGGTTCCTGTAAGTACAAGGCTACAGGTATTTGGCATCAAAGTGGCTGGCTTTTGAACCTTTCCTCTAAGACAGATATCTTACTTATGTACTTGCACTCCTATCTGAGCCCTGTTCCTCTTTCTAAAATTTCCTAATATTTCAAGGGTTTTGATGGGAGAAACAGTTCAGTGCTACCTCCTTCTCTTTCCTCAACTCATTTGTGTCTGAGACACAACTGCCATGTGTAGATATGAGATGTTATTAATAATGTAGAAAATATGCAGTAGTCATATAATAAAAATAATTAGAACACTATGTAGATTTTTCCCTTTAGGGCATGGTCTTTTTATCTATTGAAAAGCAACTGAATACATAGGGTTTTAAACAACACCCACTTTAATATGTCTCACTCTTCTGTGAGGCCTCTGTGTAATCATGGCTCAGGGTTGATTCTCCTGTTCCCATGTGACATCAACTCTTCAGTCATAGTATTTTGCTGGCAGCTAAACTGATCTGGATGGTGTAAGATGGCTTTACCCATCTTTCTGGTACCTTGGGAAGGAAAGACTGAAGGCTGAGCATGGCTACATCGACCCATCTTCAGTGTAGCTTTAGGGCCTCTCCAGTGACCTCCGACGGTCTCACCAGCTGAATAGCTGGACGTCTTTCATGGTGACTCAGGGTTCCAAGAGGCTAATGTAGAAGTTGCTCCATGTTAGAGCTTAAGCATAGAGTGTCATGTTTTTGGTCAAAGCAATCTTGAGCCAGCCCAGATTCAAGAAGAGTAATATATTCCAACTCTCAAGGAGAGGAGAATTAAAGAATTTGGGGCATTCTCTTATCAACCTTAGGGCATCATATATTTTCAGTGCTTACTAACAATTTATGGAATATTTAATGTCTTTCAATTTAGCTCCATGTGTGCATTCAGCAACAGAACTTCTTAATTCCCCCATACATTCAGCAGTGGGTTAATGAAGTGTTATTTTGAAATTATAAATGGAAAACAAATGCCAGTAGATGATGAATGGAGGCATACCTCTCTGAGCCCATCATCTGCTTATCCTTAGCAGAAGACATTGGTGAGAAAGACAGCAAAACAAGAGCTAGTGAAGTTGAAAGTGGTGTAGGTCAAGAGAAGGGGAGGAAATAGCAGGGTTTCGTGTTTACCTGACAGTAATAGAATACAGTTATACAAAGGAAAGAAGAAAGGAGGGAGGCAGGCAAGTAGGGAGACAGGAAGGGGAAAAATGAAAGCTGCCAGAGATGAGTTGGAGAGAAGAAAAATACAAAGGAAATTAGAAAAAATAAAGAAGAGGTGGAAGAAGGAAATACTTCTAGTTACTTTCTTCCTCTGAGACAAGAATAATTTGTGTATTACCAAATATCCATCAATACAGAAAAAGCATTGTTACCATGATGGCTGCCACTAGGTAAATTATTTTAAGCTATTATTAAGTACTTGCAGGGAAGAATTGTTTGTTTTGTTTGCTTATTTAGTGGCCTTTTTGGTATTTGACACTAGGAACTGTGCACATTTTAAACCTGGGTTACATAAAAGATCATTCAGTGTAAGCATTTGACCAGATGAGATATAATGAATGGATTACATGTATTGGCTTTATTTGTACATTAAATATACCACTTTATGCCATCTTTGTAGATCTATCTAAGTAAAGAGATGAGAAAGATGCTAAAATAATTAGATGTTTGGGAATAGGCAAAAGGTCCACTTCTTGATAAATTATTTCAAACTTGGTTGAGGATATATCTAAGACAGAAAGATAAGTATTAACATATGTTCAGTGAACATCACACTTACATTTAGAATTAGTCTTTCTTTTCATCATGCAGTTTCTCATATTCATCACAATGCTTCTGAAAGACATGAAGTAGCCAATGCCCTATAACATTTGTGTACACTCCCCATTTGTGTAGCAAAATTGTGACCTGCTTCCAGGCCTCTATTTTATGAATCTAGAGGGAGAGTCCTTCTATTCATAAAGTCTGAGAAGGCTATTCTCAGAATCTCAAATCATTAAAGGCAAATCTACATCAATCCATTACTGGGGATCCAAAGGCATTCTCAACTGAACAGAAAGAACACCTTATGAGTGTAGATTAAGAAATGTATCATCTCTAACTATATACTCTTTCTCTTTTGTAATGTATCATAAATATAAATAGAGTTAAATTTTAGGAACATACACATCAAAATTTTATGCAAATATAAAAAGTATCTTGACAAATAGTATAAAATTATATCTCTACTAGAAATGATCCCTGGAAAGAAATGATTTTTGTACTAGTTTTGTCAGTTTCTGGAATCAATTATAATATGTATATAAACACTTTAAATAACTCTCACTTGAAAATATCAAAATATAATGGGGCTTTATACAGCTTTATTAACTACTGTAGAATCTAACTAGAGCCTCCAGTTTGTGTGTGTGTATGCGTGCATGTGTATGTATGTATGTGCAACATATATAGTAATTTCCTTGGAGAGCCTGAAGCTTACGGCTAGAATATTAAGAACTTTATCAGTGGTTTAAAATATTTATGTAAAACAATCTGCATTATGTATTTCAGAGAGGAAGAAACAAGAGTGACTATGCTTATATTTGTATCGTTGTTCTATTAAAGCCATACTGGAGGAAAGGGTCTCCAATGTTTATTTAGAAGCATATGATTTTTCAAAAACTTTTTTCTGGTTCTGAGGAAAATAATCAAAAGAAGAGAGCAACTTTTTAAACTTATTATCCCTACATCTCATAAATTAATCATCTCCTAAATTCCTTGTATTTGTATACAAGAGATGAAATATACTCTATGAAGGAAATTTCAGAAACCATGTGTCTTGGTCATGCTTACCACTACCAGCCACCAATTTCAAAAGAAATTAAATATCGCTGTATGCAAAGCGTTGCCTAAACAATTTCTATTGAAGAACATTTTTGATTAAATTTTATAACTGAAATTCCTGTTTTCTCCTCTGCTTCAACTCGGCAGCTAGCAGTTCCAAACTTTAGATATGTATGTAAGAAAAATGGATGTAGAGATGGTTAATAGAAAATATGCACATTAAAATGCTCATACAATAATAATTCCAAGATATTTAATGCTTAAAATAAGTCCACACATGAGAGGCGGAGCCAACATGGCGGCGTGAGTAGGACAGTGGGAATCTCCTACCAAAAACATATATATTTTTGAAAATACAACAAATACAACTAATCCTAAAAGAGAGACCAGAAGACACAGGACAACAGCCAGACTACAACTAGCGAGAACCCAGCGCCTGGTGAAAGGGGGAAAACCGGCGCAATAACCCCCTGGGCAACAACTCCGAGACCCCTCACGGAGGTAAACAGCCAAACAGCCCCCCCGTCCATTAACCCTCTGGGCACTGCGAAAGCACCCACAGAAAGGCAGAAAGGAAAATTCCTACACTTCGGCCGGGAAAGACACAAAGACCCAGCTTACACACAATTACACAACAAAAGCCACTAGGGGTCGCAGTTGCCCCAGTAAAGAAAGGCCAGTAGCAAGTGAAAAATTTGGCCCTCCCAGCTGACAGTCAATAGCCCCTGTCAACATGAAAAGGTAAAAAAATATGATTCAGACAAGACTAACCCAAACAGCTTCGCCATCTGCTACATCTTCCCCTGAGAAGGAACCTGGGGAGATAGATTTAGCCAGTCTTCCTGAAAAAGAATTCAAAACAAAAGTCATAACCATGCTGATGGACTTGCAGAGAAATATGCAAGAACTAAGGAAGGAGAATACAGAAATAAAACAAGCTCTGGAAGGACTTCAAAACAGAATGGACGAGATGCAAGAGACCATTAATGGACTAGAAAACAGAGAACAGGAACGCAGAGAAGCTGATGTAGAGAGAGATAAAAGGATCTCCAGGAATGAAAGAATTTTAAGAGAGCTGAGTGGCCAATCAAAAAGGAATAATATACGCATTATAGGGATATCAGAAGAAGAGACAGAAAAAGGGATAGAAATAGTCTTTGAAGAAATAATTGCCGAAAACTTCCCCAAACTAGGGGAAGAAATGGACTCTCAGACCACAGAGGTACACAGAACTCCCATGACAAGGGATCCAAGGAGGGCAACACCAAGACACATAATAATTAAAATGGCAAAGATCAAAGACAAGGACAAACTATTAAAGGCAGCCAGAGAGATAAAAAAAGGTTACCTACAAAGGAAAACCCATCAGGCTATCATCAGACTTCTCAACAGAAACCCTACAGGCCAGAAGAGAATGGCATGATATACTTAATGCAATGAAACAGAAGGGCCTCGAACCAAGACTACTATATCCAGCACGAATATCATTTAAATATGAAGGAGGGATTAAACAATTTCCAGATAAGCAAAAGTTGAGGGAATTTGCCTCCCACAAACCACCTCTTCAGGGCATCCTACAGGGACTGCTCTAGATGGGAGCACTCCTAAAAAGAGCACAGAAAAAAACACCCAACATATGAAGAAGGGAGGAGGAGGAATAAGAAGGGAGAGAAATGAAGAATCATCAGACCGTATTTATAAAAGCTCAACAATCGAGTTAAGTTAGACAGTAAGATAGTAAAGAAGCTAACCCTGAACCTTTGGTAACCACAAACTTAAAGCCTGCAATGGCAATAAATTCATACCTTTCAATAATCACCTAAATGTAAATGGACTGAATGCACCAATCAGAAGACACAGAGTAACAGAATGGATAAAAAAGCAAGATCCATCATATGCTGCTTAGAAGAGACTCACCTCAAACCCAAAGACATTCACAGACTTAAAGTCAACGGATGGAAAAAGATATTTCATGCAAACAACAAAGAGAAGAAAGCAGGTGTTGCAATTCTGGTATCAGACAAAACAGACTTCAAAATAAAGAAAGTAACAAAAGACAAAGAAGGACATTACATAATGATAAAGGGCTCAGTCCATCAAGAGGATATAACCATTATAAATACAAATGCACCCAATACAGGAGCACCAACATACCTGAAACAAATATTAACAGAACTAAAGGAGGAAATAGAATGCAATGCATTCATTCTAGGAGACTTCAACACACCACTCACTCCAAAGGATAGATCCACAAGACAGAAAATAAGTAAGGACACAGAGGCACTGAACAACACACTAGAACAGACGGACCTAATAGACATCTACAGAACTCTACATCAAAAAGCAACAGGATACACATTCTTCTCAAGTGCACATGGAACATTCTCCAGAATAGACCACATACTAGGCCACAAAAAGAGCCTCAGTAAATTCCAAAAGATTGAAATCCTACCAACCAACTTTTCAGACCACAAAGGCATAAAACTAGAAACAAACTGTACAAAGAAAGCAAAAAGGCTCACAAACACATGGAGGCTTAACTACACGCTCCTAAATAATCAATGGATCAATGACGAAATCAAACTGGAGATCCAGCAATATATGGAAACAAACAACAACAACAACAGCACAAAGCCCCAACTTCTGTGGGACACAGCAAAAGCAGTCTTAAGAGGAAAGTATATAGCAATCCAAGCATATTTAAAGAAGGAAGAACAATCACAAATGAATGGTCCAATGTCACAATTATCGAAATTGGAAAAAGAAGAACAAATGAGGCCTAAGGTCAGCAGAAGGAGGGACATAATAAAGATCAGAGAGGAAATAAATAAAATTGAGAAGAATAAAACAATAGCAAAAATCAATGAAACCAAGAGCCGGTTCTTCGAGAAAATAAACAAAATAGATAAGCCTCTAGCCAGACTTATTAAGAGGAAAAGAGAGTCAACACAAATCAACAGTATCAGAAACAAGAAAGGAAAAATCATGACGGACCCCACGGAAATGCAAAGAATTATTGGAGAATACTATGAAAACCTATATGCTAACAAGCTGGGAAACCTAGGAGAAATGTATAACTTCCTAGAAAAATACAACCTTCCAAGACTGACCCAGAAAGAAACAGAAAATCTAAACAGACCAATAACCAGCAACGAAATTGAAGCGGTAATCAAAAAACTACCAAAAAACAAAGCCCCCAGGCCAGATGGATTTACCTCAGAATTTTATCAGACATACAGGGAAGACATAATACCCATTCTCCTTAAAGTTTTCCAGAAAATAGAAGAGGAGGGGATACTCCCAAACTCAATCTATTAAGCTAATATCACCCAAATACCAAAACCAGGCAAAGACCCCACCAAAAAGAAAACTACAGACCAATATCCCTGATGAACGTAGATGTAAAAATACTCAATAAAATATTAGCAAACTGAATTCAAAAATACATCAAAAGGATAGTACACCCTGACCAAGCGGGATTCATTCCAGAGTTGCAAGGATGGCACAACATTCGAAAGTCCATCAACATCATCCACCACATCAGCAAAAAGAAAGACAAAAACCACATGATCATCTCCGTAGATGCTGAAAAAGCATTTGACAAAGTTCAACATCCATTCATGATAAAAACTCTCAGCAAAATGGGAATAGAGGGCAAGTACATCAACATAATAAAGGCCATCTATGAAAAACCCACAGCCAACATTATATTGAACAGCGAGAAGCTGAAACCTTTTCCTCTGAGTTCAGGAACTAGACAGGGATGCCCACTCTCCCCACTGTTATTTAACATAGTACTAGAGGTCCTAGCCACGGCAATCAGACAAAACAAAAAATTACAAGGAATCCAGATTGGTAAAGAAGAAGTTAAACTGTCACTATTTGCAGATGACATGATACTGTACATAAAATACCCTAAAGACTCCACCCCAAAACTACTAGAACTGATATCGGAATACAGCAAAGTTGCAGGATACAAAATCAACACAAAGAAATCCGTGGCTTTCCCATACACAAACAATGAACTAACAGAAAGAGAAATCAAGAAAACAACTCCATTCACAATGGCATCAAAAAAAATAAATACCTAGGAATAAACCTAACCAAAGAAGTGAAAGACTTATACTCTGAAAACTACAAGTCACTCTTAAGAGAAATTAAAGGGGACACTAACAGATGGAAACTCATCCCATGCTCGTGGCTAGGAAGAATTAGTATCATCAAAATGGCCATCCTGCCCAAAGCAATATACAGATTTGATGCAATCCCTATGAAACTACCACCAACATTCTTCAATGAACTGGAACAAATAATTCAAAAATTCATATGGAACCACCAAAGACCCCAAATAGCCAAAGCAATCCTGAGAAAGAAGAATAAAGTAGGCGGGATCTCACTCCCCAACATCAAGCTCTATTATAAAGCCATAGTAATCAAGACAATTTGGTACTGGCACAAGAACAGAGCCACAGACAAGTGGAACAGATTAGAGACTCCCGACATTAACCCAAGCATATATGGTCAATTAACATTTGATAAAGGAGCCATGGACATACAATGGCGAAATGACAGTATCTTCAACAGATGGTGCTGGCAAAACTGGACAGCTACCTGTAGGAGAATGAAACTGGACCATTGTCTAACCCCATATACAAAAGTAAACTCAAAACGGATCAAAGACCTGAATGGAAGTCACGAATCCATTAAACTCTTGGAAAAAAACATAGGCAAAAATCTCTTAGACATAAACATGAGTGACCTCTTCTTGAATTTATCTCCCCGGGCAAGGAAAACAGCAGCAAAAATGAACAAGTGGGACTATATTAAGCTGAAAAGCTTCTGAACAGCGACAGACACCATCAGTAGAACAAAAAGGAACCCTACAGTATTGGAGAATATATTTGAAAATGACACATCCAATAAAGGCTTGATGTCCAGAATATATAAAGAGCTCACATGCCTCAACAAACAAAAAACAAATAACCCAATTAGAAAATGGGCAGAGGAACTGAACAGAAGGTTCTCCAAAAAAGAAATACAGATGGCCAACAGACACATGAAAAAATGCTCCATATCGCTAATTATCAGAGAAATGCAAATTAAAACTACAAAGAGGTATCACCTCACACCAGTAAGGATGGCTGCCATCCAAAAGACAAACAACAATGTTGGCGAGGCTGTGGAGAAAGGGGAACCCTCCTACACTGCTGGTGGGAATGTAAATTAGTTCAACCATTGTGGAAAGCAGTATGGAGGTACATCAAAATGCTCAAAACTGACTTACCATTTGACCCAGGAATTGCACTAATAGGAATTTACCCTAAGAATGCAGCAATCAAGTATGAGAAAGACCAGTGCACCCCTATGTTTATCGCAGCACTATTTACAATAGCCAAGAATTGGAAGCAACCTAAATGTCCATCGATAGATGAATGGATAAAGAAGAGGCGGTACATATACACAATGGAATACTACTCAGCCATAAGTAAAGGGCAAATCCTACCATTTTCAGCAACATGGATGGAGCTGGAGGGTATTATGCTCAGTGAAACAAGCCAAGCAGAGGAAGAGAAATACCAAATGATTCACTCATCTGTGGAGTATAAGAACAAAGGAAAAACTGAAGGAACCAAACAGCAGCAGAATCACAGAACTCAAGAATGGACTAACAGGTACCAAATGGAGAGGGACTGGGGAGGATGGCTTGGTAGGGAGGGATAAGGGGGGGATAAAAGGGGGACATTGAGATTAGCATGCATAGACGGGTGGGAGAAAAGGGAGGGCTGTGCAACACAGAGAAGACAAGTAGTGATTCTACAACATTTTGCTACGCTGATGGACAGTGACTGTAAAGGGGTATATAGGGGGGACCTGGGATAGGGGTGAGCCTAGTAAACAAAGTATTCATCATGTAAGTGTAGATTAATGATAAAAAAAAGAAAAGCAGTTCTTGTGTGGTGACCTCCAATGAGTTCTACACAAGGGTATAAAGGGCATATAAAAGTGTAGGCGAAGGGTCTGTTTGTGTTTATGCAGAGGATCAAAGCCTAAGTTGGCTACCCCAAAAATGAACTAAGATACGATATGAAAATGACCTTCCAACATCAGCACTCTCTGGAAGACTCAGGCCAGAAGATGATCATCAAAAAACCCCCAAAAAGATCCACGCACTGCTACAGGTGTGGATGCACTCATCCCACTGTTCCTGGACTTGCCATGGGAATGAAGAAGGAGATATCTAAGCTGGCCTGTGCGTACAGTAAAACAACAAATTTGACTGGATCTATACTATTGGAACTCAACCAAGAATTAGGAGAAGTGCAAATTGTAGTGCTCCAAAATCTTACAACTACAGACTGTTTACTGTTAAAAGAACATATGGGATGTGAACAGTACCCAGGATTGGGTTGTTTTAATTTGTCTGAATTCTCTCAGACTGTTCAAGTTCAGTTGGACAATATCCACCATATCATAGATAAGTTTTCACAAATGCCTAAGGTGCCTAACTGGTTTTCTTGGTTTCACTGGAGATGGCTGGTAATTACAGGTATGCTTTGGTTATGTAACTATACTCCTATTATGTTAATGTATGTGCGCAATTTAATTAGTAGCTTAAAACCTATACATGCTGAAGTTACTCTACAAGAAGATATGTCAAAGAAATAATCAATCTTCCCAGGTTTTCTTCCCCCTGCTACTTCTATAGCTTTTCTTCTTCCTTCCTAATTACAACCCTTAAATAGAATTCGTGCCACATATAGAATTTACCGAGTATCATAATTCTTCCAAGTGGTAAAGACACCTCAAGACAAATGCTGGGCATAGAAGCCACAGGGCATAAATATGCAAAGAAGTAAAAAGCTAACCTTTTCAAACAATAAGGCTTCCCTCTCACTTACCAACTTAACATTTCCCTGTATGGCCCCGGAAGATGACTGGTTAGGCAGAGACGGGTAAGATTCCTCAAGGGAGGAACAACCTAAGACAGGCACAGTCGCAGAGGGGCCATCAGGTGAGAAAATGGGGATCAACAGAGGTGAGGCTTAGAACCTCGCCCCCCCTGTTCTGAGAGAAATCTTCTGTATCCGTGGATGTTTTATTGCCCTTGTCTAGCTTGGATTAACACATAGTCTACAGGCACACACCTGATCATCTACATTTGCTCTCTTACAGTACTAAACTATGTTTTCTACCTTTATCCTGTATCTACCTACCACTTCAGCATTTTATTAAAAATAATAATAATAAAGAGAAAAATGTGGTACCCACATATAAATCAAGTATAAAAATCAAATGAGTATTCATATTTGAACTGACTGTTTATAGTTCATAATGCATGAGCAAAACCGAAAGCTTCTGTGATGACTGCCCTTGTACTGTTCACCATGTAACTTATTCACTAAGAATTTGTACTCCATGTAAGAAATTGTTCGTTGTGTTTCAGAAGATTGGAGACTGACGAAAATTAGGCTTGGGGTGGATTAATGATTGTGCATTGAGCATTGACCCCCCCTATACAGAATTTTATTGTTGTTAACCATTTGATCCATAAATATGAGAGATGTCCTCACCAAAAAAAATATATATATACATATATGTATATACACTTCCAATTGTAAAATAAATAAGTAACCGGGATGTAATGTATAGCATAAGGAATATAGTCAACATATTGCAACAACTTGGTATGGTGATAGCTGGTACCTAGAATTATCATGTATATAAATGTTGAATCACTGTGTTGTACACCTGAAACTAATGTAATACTGTGTGTCAACTACCCTTCAATAAAAAATATTTATCTAAAAAAAAAAAATAAGTCCACACATATATACTTTGGACAGTTGAGGTAGTACCTATTGCACATCAGGTATTATGTGAGGGCTAGAGATTTAATAATAAATACATATGCTGTGTACACAGTTTATGAGATTTCCTGAGAAAAAGGGTAAATCCAGTTTGAATCAAAGTATATTCTTTGGTGACATGAAATATCTCAAATGTTATCATTTAATTCTAAATCATGCTAAGAATTTCTGCAAGTTGAATCAAGAATCAAAACAAAACTTAAAGGTAAATCACTACTTCTCTTAAAGTCGGCAGGAGTGTAATTATCACTTAATCAAACATCTTGAATAATCCATTAATCATTCTACATTATCTGTAACATATAAAAATTCAACAATTTAATTAAAGAGGCAGTCTGTTTCATTGTTTTCAGGTACCTTTAGGGCAAACCCTACAGTGAACCAAAACCTGCTGGATGTCATTCCCAGGTGCTTGGGGAGGTGGAAAAGGGGGGTGTAGACAGTTTTACTATCTCAATCCTAATAATTCTATCTATGTCACTTAATTATATATTCATGTGCTCTTTTTATTTTAACATCTGTCTTCCCCACTGGAATAAAATTTCCATAAGAGTGAGGATTTTGTTTTGTTGACTGCTGTTTTCCAAGCATTTAGAACAGATCTTCCCCAATGAAAGGCGTCCCATAAATATTGAATGAATGGATAAACAAATAAAGTAAAATAGATACAAAGTAGAGTGTGGCAGATGCTACTGATGAAACAGCTCATTTGCCTTGGGCCCTCTGAGCTCACCAGGTAGAGGCAGATGGTTTCCAACATACCCACTGCTTCTTCACCCTGCATTTCTCTCCCTCCTCTGCCTGAGGACTCTCTCCAGCCCCAAGGGGGCTTCCTCCCCACCATCAGATACAATTTGGTGGTGTGGAGGCACTGTCACCTTTGAGAACAATGCCAGTCCAGTGCGTAATGACAGCAGGTGAATGGTACAGTCAGTCTGCACTCTGGTGAGACGATGCCGGGTTTGTTCCACAGCATTTCTCAGAGGGCCCCCACACCCTGGCAAGGCTGAGCTTTAATTGCCCTTAGAAGCAACTCCTTCATTCATAATTCTTTACCGGCTTTTTTCTGTCCCACTGTCCCCAGTTCTTCACTTGCGCTTCCCGGGACTGCACGTGGGGGAACCCAGACTCTGGACACTGAAGTCATCAATGATGGTGTTTCCTCTGGGCCATACTTACTATATCAGGTTGAAGTTAATGAGCAAGTACATAAGAATGAACTTTTGAGTATTTTGTTATATTCCTGAACTAGGAAAAACACAAATTTGAGAGTCATCAAAATTATACATCAAATAACTTAGTCAATACTTAAATAAAAAGTGCTGTTAGATTTCAAATATGTTTTGTGCAGAAATGTGTATTTATCCTCATGCTTTATGTCAGTGCTGATCACCCTACTGCTCCTAACTACCCTTCCAGGTTTAAATTGTTGAAAAGAACCAATCTTATGCAAAATATGGATTATATCATTTCTTATGTAGCAATCATCTTCCCTGGAGCTCAAATAATTACATTTCAAGACAAATAGTTGAAACACAGAAAAATATTTTATCTTGCATCTATCAACAAGAATTTTCAACTTTGTGTATAAACTTCCAAATATCTTTTTTTTGTACCTTTTAAATTTTATTCCATGTGCATACATTACCTATGAAAAAATCTAAGTCTTAAAGGAAACAAAAACAAACTTAAGACATTGAAAAATATAATTATAAAGATTGTTTAGCAATGTGGGAAAATACTTATAATGTGATGTTTGGTTTAAAAGAGTATACAAAATTTTTTTGGTATTTATTTATTTATTTATTTATTTATTTATTTTTTTTTGTGAGGGCATCTCTCATATTTATTGATCAAATGGTTGTTAACGACAATAAAATTCTGTATAGGGGAGTCAATGCTCAATGCACAATCATTATTCCACCCCAAGCCTAATTTTTGTCAGTCTCCAATCTTCTGAGGCATAACAAACAAGTTTTTACATGTAGAACAAATTCTTACATAATGAATAAGTTACATAGTGAACAGTACAAGGGCAGTCATCACAGAAACTTTCGGTTTTGCTCATGCATTATGAACTATAAACAGTCAGTTCAAATATGAATACTCATTTGGTTTTTATACTTGATTTATATGTGGATACCACATTTCTCTCTTTATTATTATTATTTTTAATAAAATGCTGAAGTGGTAGGTAGATACAAGATAAAGGTAGAAAACATAGTTTAGTGTTGTAAGAGAGCACATGTAGATGATCAGGTGTGTGCCTGTAGACTATGTGTTAATCCAAGCTAGACAAGGGCAATAAAACATCCACATATGCAGAAGATTTCTCTCAGAACGGGGGGGTGAGGTTCTAAGCCTCACCTCTGTTGATCCCCAATTTCTCACCTGATGGCCCCCCTGCGACTGTGCCTGTCTTAGGTTGTTCCTCCCTTGAGGAATCTTACCCGTCTCTGGCTAACCAGTCATCTTCCGGGGCCATACAGGGAAATGTGAAGTTGGTAAGTGAGAGAGAAGCCTTATTGTTTGAAAAAGTTAGCTTTTTACTTCTTTGCATATTTATGCCCTGTGGCTTCTATGCCCAGCATTTGTCTTGAGGTATCTTTACCACTTGGAAGAATTATGATACTCGGTAAATTTGATATGAGGCACGAATTCTATTTAAGGGTTGTAATTAGGAAGGAAGAAGAAAAGCTATAGAAGTAGCAGGCGGAAGAAAACATGGGAAGATTGATTATTTCTTTGATATATCTTCTTGTAGAGTAACTTCAGCATGTATAGGTTTTAAGCTACTACTTAAATTGCACACACACATTAACATAATAGGAGTATAGTTACATAACCAAAGCATATCTGTAATTACCAGCCATCTGCAGTGAAACCAAGAAAACCAGTTAGGCACCTTAGGCATTTGTGAAAACTTATCTATGATATGGTGGATATTGTCCAAATGAACTTGAACAGTCTGAGAGAAATCAGACAAATTAAAACAACCCATTCCTGGGGACTGTTCACATGCCATATGTTCTTTTAACAATAAATAGTTTGTAGTTGTAAGACTTTGGAGCGCTACAATTTGCACTTCTCCAAATTCTTGGTTGAGTTCCAACAGTATAGATCCAGTCCAATTTTGTTGTTTTACTGTATGCACAGGCCAGCTTATATATCTCCTTCCTCATTCCCATTGCAGGTCCAGGAACTGGTGGGATGAGTGCATCTACAGCTGTAGCAGTGCGTGGATCTTTGTTGGGGTTTTTTGATGATCATCTTCTGGCATGAGTCTTCCAGAGGGTGCAGATGTTGGAAGTTCTTTTTCATATCGTATCTTAGTTCATTTTCGGGGTAGCCCAATTAGGCTTTGATCCTCTGTATAAACACAAACAGACCCTTTGCCTACACTTTTATATGCCCTTTATACCCTTGTGTAGAACTCGTTGGAGGTTACCACACAGGAACTGCCCTTTTTTTTTTTTTTTTTTTTTTGCTATCACTAATCTACACTTACATGACGAATATTATGTTTTCTAGGCTCTCCCCTATACCAGGTCTCCCCTATAAACCCCTTTACAGTCACTGTCCATCAGCATAGCAAAATGTTGTAGAATCACTACTTGCCTTCTCTGTGTTGTACAGCCCTCCCTTTTCTCCTACCCCCCATGCATGTTAATCTTAATACCCCCCTACTTCTCCCCCCCTTATCCCTCCCTACCCACCCATCCTCCCCAGTCCCTTTCCCTTTGGTACCTGTTAGTCCATTCTTGAGTTCTGTGATTCTGCTGCTGTTTTGTTCCTTCAGTTTTTCCTTTGTTCTTATATTCCACAGATAAGTGAAATCATTTGGTATTTCTCTTTCTCCGCTTGGCTTGTTTCACTGAGCATAATACCCTCCAGCTCCATCCATGTTGCTGCAAATGATTGGATTTGCCCTTTTCTTATAGCTGAGTAGTATTCCATTGTGTATATGTACCACATCTTCTTTATCCATTCATCTATTGATGGACATTTAGGTTGCTTCCAATTCTTGGCTATTGTAAATAGTGCTGCAATAAACATAGGGGTGCATCTGTCTTTCTCAAACTTGATTGCTGCATTCTTAGGGTAAATTCCTCGGAGTACAATTCCTGGGTCAAATGGTAAGTCTGTTTTGAGCATTTTGATGTACCTCCATACTGCTTTCCACAATGGTTGAACTAACTTACATTCCCACCAGCAGTATAGGAGGGTTCCCCTTTCTCCACAGCCTTGCCAACATTTGTTGTTGTTTGTCTTTTGGATGGCAGCCATCCTTACTGGTGTGAGGTGATACCTCATTGTAGTTTTAATTTGCATTTCTCTGATAATTAGCGATGTGGAGCATCTTTTCATGTGTCTGTTGGTTATCTGCATTTCTTTTTTGGAGAACTGTCTGTTCAGTTTCTCTGCCCATTTTTTAATTGGGTTATTTGTTTTTTGTTTGTTGAGGCGTGAGAGCTCCTTATATATTCTGGACGTCAAGCCTTTATCGGATGTGTCATTTTCAAATATATTCTCCCATACTGTAGGGATCCTTCTTGTTCTATTGATGGTGTCTTTTGCTGTACAGAAGCTTTTCAGCTTAATATAGTCCCACTTACTCATTTTTGCTGTTGTTTTCCTTGCCCGGGGAGATATGTTCAAGAAGAGGTCACTCATGTTTATGTCTAAGAGGTTTTCGCCTATGTTTTCTTCCAGGAGTTTAATGGTTTCATGGCTTACATTCAGGTCTTTGATCCATTTTGAGTTTACTTTTGTATATGGGGTTAGACAATGGTCCAGTTTCATTCTCCTACATGTAGCTGTCCAGTTTTGCCAGCACCACCTGTTGAAGAGACTGTCATTTCGCCATTGTATGTCCATGGCTCCTTTATCAAATATTAATTGACCATATATGTCTGGGTTAATGTCTGGATTCTCTAGTCTGTTCCATTGGTCTGTGGCTCTGTTCTTGTGCCAGTACCAAATTGTCTTGATTACTATGGCTTTATAGTAGAGCTTGAAGTTGGGGAGTGAGATCCCCCCTACTTTATTCTTCTTTCTCAGGATTGCTTTGGCTATTCGGGGTCTTTGGTGTTTCCATATGAATTTTTGAATTATTTGTTCCAGTTCATTGAAGAATGTTGCTGGTAGTTTCATAGGGATTGCATCAAATCTGTATATTGCTTTGGGCAGGATGGCCATTTTAACGATATTAATTCTTCCTAGCCACGAGCATGGGATGAGTTTCCATCTGTTAGTGTCCCCTTTAATTTCTCTTAAGGGTGACTTGTAGTTTTCAGAGTATAAGTCTTTCACTTCTTTGGTTAGGTTTATTCCTAGGTATTTTATTTTTTTTTATGCAATTGTGAATGGAGTTGTTTTCCTGATTTCTCTCTCTGTTGGTTCATTGTTAGTATATAGGAAAGCCACAGATTTCTGTGTGTTGATTTTGTATCCTGCAACTTTGCTGTATTCCGATATCAGTTCTAGTAGTTTTGTGGTGGAGTCTTTAGGGTTTTTTATGTACAGTATCATGTCATCTGCAAATAGTGACAGTTTAACTTCTTCTTTACCAATCTGGATTCCTTGTATTTCTTTATTTTGTCTGATTGCCGTGGCTAGGACCTCCAGTACTATGTTAAATAACAGTGGAGAGAGTGGGCATCCCTGTCTAGTTCCCGATCTCAGAGGAAATGCTTTCAGCTTCTCGCTGTTCAATATAATGTTGGCTGTGGGTTTATCATAGATGGCCTTTATTATGTTGAGGTACTTGCCCTCTATTCCCATTTTGCTGAGAGTTTTTAACATGAATGGATTTTGAACTTTGTCAAATGCTTTTTCAGCATCTATGGAGATGATCATGTGGTTTTTGTCTTTCTTTTTGTTGATGTGGTGGATGATGTTGATGGACTTTCGAATGTTGTACCATCCTTGCATCCCTGGAATGAATCCCACTTGGTCATGGTGTATGATCCTTTTGATGTATTTTTGAATTCGGTTTGCTAATATTTTGTTGAGTATTTTTGCATCTACGTTCATCAGGGATATTGGTCTGTAGTTTTCTTTTTTGGTGGGGTCTTTGCCTGGTTTTGGTATTAGGGTGATGTTAGCTTCATAGAATGAGTTTGGGAGTATCCCCTCCTCCTCTATTTTTTGGAAGACTTTAAGGAGAATGGGTATTATGTCTTCCCTGTATGTCTGATAAAATTCCGAGGTAAATCCATCTGGCCCAGGGGTTTTGTTCTTTGGTAGTTTTTTGATTACCTCTTCAATTTCGTTGCTGGTAATTGGTCTGTTTAGATTTTCTGTTTCTTCCTGGGTCAATCTTGGAAGGTTATATTTTTCTAGGAAGTTGTCCATTTCTCCTAGGTTTCCCAGCTTGTTAGCATATAGGTTTTCATAGTATTCTCCAATAATTCTTTGCATTTCCGTGGGGTCCGTCGTGATTTTTCCTTTCTCGTTTCTGATACTGTTGATTTGTGTTGACTCTCTTTTCTTCTTAATAAGTCTGGCTAGAGGCTTATCTATTTTGTTTATTTTCTCGAAGAACCAGCTCTTGGTTTCATTGATTTTTGCTATTGTTTTATTCTTCTCAATTTTATTTATTTCTTCTCTGATCTTTATTATGTCCCTCCTTCTGCTGACCTTAGGCCTCATCTGTTCTTCTTTTTCCAATTTCGATAATTGTGACATTAGACCATTTATTTGGGATTGCTCTTCCTTTTTTAAATATGCTTGGATTGCTATATACTTTCCTCTTAAGACTGCTTTTGCTGTGTCCCACAGAAGTTGGGGCTTTGTGCTGTTGTTGTTGTTGTTTGTTTCCATATATTGCTGGATCTCCATTTTGATTTGGTCATTGATCCATTGATTATTTAGGAGCGTGTTGTTAAGCCTCCATGTGTTCATGAGCCTCTTTGCTTTCTTTGTACAGTTTATTTCTAGTTTTACGCCTTTGTGGTCTGAAAAGTTGGTTGGTAGGATTTCAATCTTTTGGAATTTTCTGAGGCTCTTTTTGTGGCCTAGTATGTGGTCTATTCTGGAGAATGTTCCATGTGCACTTGAGAAGAATGTATATCCCGCTGCTTTTGGATGTAGAGTTCTATAGATGTCTATTAGGTCCATCTGCTCTACTGTGTTGTTCAGTGCTTCCGTGTCCTTACTTATTTTCTGCCCAGTGGATCTATCCTTTGGGGTGAGTGGTGTGTTGAAGTCTCCTAGAATGAATGCATTGCAGTCTATATCCCCCTTTAGTTCTGTTAGTATTTGTTTCACATATGCTGGTGCTCCTGTGTTGGGTGCATATATATTTAGAATGGTTATATCCTCTTGTTTGACTGAGCCCTTTATCATTATGTAGTGTCCTTCTTTATCTCTTGTTACTTTCTTTGTTTAGAAGTCTATTTTGTCTGATATTAGTACTGCAACCCCTGCTTTCTTCTCACTGTTGTTTGCTTGAAATATGTTTTTCCATCCCTTGACTTTTAGTCTGTACATGTCTTTGGGTTTGAGGTGAGTTTCTTGTAAGCAGCATATAGATGGGTCTTGCTTTTTTATCCATTCTGTTACTCTGTGTCTTTTGATTGGTGCATTCAACCCATTAACATTTAGGGTGACTATTGAAAGATATGTACTTATTGCCATTGCAGGCTTTAAATTCGTGGTTACCAAAGGTTCAAGGTTAGCCTCTTTAGTATCTTACTGCCTAACTTAGCTCGCTTATTGAGCTGTTATATACACTGTCTGGAGATTCTTTTCTTCTCTCCCTTCTTGTTCCTCCTCCTCGATTCTTCATATGTTGGGTGTTTTGTGCTGTGCTCTTTCTAGGAGTGCTCCCATCTAGAGCAGTCCCTGTAAGATGTTCTGTAGAGGTGGTTTGTGGAAAGCAAATTCCCTCAGCTTTTGTTTGTCTGGGAATTGTTTTATCCCACCGTCATATTTGAATGATAGTCGTGCTGGATACAGTATCCTTGGTTCAAGGTCCTTCTTTTTCATTGTATTAAATATATCATTCCATTCTCTTCTGGCCTGTAGAGTTGCTGTTGTGAAGTCTGATGACAGCCTGGTGGGTTTTCCTTTATAGGTGACCTTTTTCTCTCTCGCTGCCTTAAAAATTCTTTCCTTGTCCTTGATCTTTGCCATTTTAATTATTATGTGTCTTGGTTTTGTCCTCCTTGGATCCTTTCTGTTGGCGGTTCTGTGTATTTCCGTGTTCTGTTCGATTATTTCCTCCCCCAGTTTGTGGAATTTTTCAGCAATTATTTCTTCCAAGATACTTTCCATCCCTTTTCCTCTCTCTTCTTCTTCTGGAACCCCTGTAATACAGATATTGTTCCTTTGGGATTGGTCACACAGTTCTCTTAACATTGTTTCATTCCTGGACATCCTTTTATACCTCTCTATGTCAGCTTCTATGCGTTCCTGTTCTCTGGTTTCAATTCCATCAATGGCCTCTTGCATTCTATCCATTCTGCTTATAAACCCTTCCAGAGTTTGTTTCATTTCTGCGATCTCCTTTCTGGCATCTGTGATCTCTTTCCGGACTTCATCCCATTTCTCTTGCGTATTTCTCTGCATCTCTGTCAGCATGTTTATGATTCTTATTTTGAATTCTTTGTCAGGAAGACTGGTTAGGTCTGTCTCCTTCTCTGGTGTTGTCTCTGTGATCTTTGTCTGCCTGTAGCTTTGCCTTTTCATGGTGATAGGAATAGTCTGCAGAACTGGGACGAGTGACGGCTGGAAGGACTTCCTTTCTTGTTGGTTTGTGGCCCTCCTCTCCTGTTAGAACAGCGGCCTCTAGTGGCTTGTGCTGCGCAGCTGCGCGCAGACAGGGTTTCTGCTTCCTGCCCGGCTGCTGTGGAGTTAATCTCTGCTGTTGCTGTGGGCGTGGCCTGGCTCGGGGAGCTACTCCAAAATGGTGGAGTCGCGTTGGAGCAGGAGCTGCTGGGAGGCTATTTATCTCCGTAAGGGGCCTCCCTGCTCCCTGCAGCCCAGGGGTTAGGGTGCCCAGAGGTCCCGGATTCCCTACCTCTGGATTAAGTGGCCCGCCCTGCCCCTTTAAGACTTCCAAAAAGCACCCGCCAAAACAAAACAATGACCACAAAAAAAAACAAGAAAAAAAATTTTTTTAATTAAAAAAAAAAAAAATTTTTAATTAAAAAAAAAAAGGTGGTCGTTCGTTTTTCTTTATTCTCCGGTGCCAGCCTCAGGCCTCTGCTCACCGGTCTTTCTGCCCTGTTTCCCTAATATTGGGGTCCCTGTCCCTTTAAGACTTCCAAACAGCGCTCGCCAAAACAAAGCAGCAAAAAAGCAAAAAAAAAAAAAAAAAAAAAAAAAAAATGGTCGCGCGCTTTTCTTATGTCCTCTGTCGCCCAGCCTCCAGTGCCTGCTCACTGTTCTTGCTGCCCTGTTTTCCCAGTATCGAGCGCCCTGCACTCTGGCCCGGATGGCAGGGGCTGGGTGCTCGGCAGTCCTGGGCTCCGTCTCCCTCCCGCTCTGCCTGCTCTTCTCCCGCCGGGAGCTGGGGGGAGGGGCGCTCGGCTCCCGCGGGGCCGGGGCTTGTATCTTACCCCCTTCGCGAGGCGCTGGGTTCTCTCAGGTGTGGATGTGGTCTGGATATTGTCCTGTGTCCTCTGGTCTTTATTCTAGGAAGGGTTGTCTTTGTTATATTTTCATAGATATATGTTGTTTTGGGAGGAGATTTCCGCTGCTCTACTCACGCCGCCATCTTCCGCCCCACCCTCTCGAGTATACAAAATTTTATCCACATAATTAAAAGTACATACAATACATCTGTGATCATGTACTTGAGACACACTGAGGTGAAAAGGATGTGTTCTTAGGTGGGAGTGCAAGTGCTGTTTTCTTTTAAACGTTGTAGGTATTATTATTTTTTTTTTCCTGCTCTGATGTTTTTTTGTTGTTGTTGTTTGTTTTGAGAGGGCATCTCTCATATTTATTGATCAAATGGTTGTTAACAACAATAAAATTCTGTATGGGGGTCTCAATGCACAATCATTAATCAACCCCAAGCCTAATTCTCAACAGTCTCCAATCTTCTGAAGCATAACAAACAAGTTCTTACATGGTGAACAAGTTCTTACATAGTGAATAAGTTCTTACATGGTGAACAGTGCAAGGGCAGTCATATCACAGAAACTTTCAGTTTTGATCATGCATCATGAACTATAAACAAGTCAGATATGATTATTCGTTTGATTTTTATACTTGATTTATATGTGAATACCACATTTCTCCCTTATTATTATTATCATTTTTTTAAATAAAATGCTGAAGTGGTAGGTAGATGCAAGATAAAGGCAGAAAACATAATTTAGTGCTGTAAGAGGGCAAATGTAGATGATCAGGTCTGTGCCTATAGACTATTAATCCAAACTACACAAGGGCAACAAAACATCCACGGATGAAGAAGATTTCTCTCAAAACGGGGGGTGGGGTTCTAAGCCTCACCTCTGTTGATCCCCAATTTCTCACCTGATGGCCCCCCAGGAACTGTGCCTGTCTTAGGTTGTTCCTCCCTTGAGGAATCTTACCCATCTCTGCCTAACCAGTCATCTTCCGGGGTCATACAGGGAAATGTAAAGTTGGTAAGTGAGAGAGAAGCAATATTCTTTGAAAGGTTAGCTTTTACTTCTTTGCAGATTTATGCCCTGTGGCTATATGCCCAGCATTTGTCTTGAGGTATCTTTACCACTTGGAAGAATTATGATATTTGGTAATTTTCGAGATGAGGCACGAATTCTACTAAAGGGTTGTAATTAGGAAGGAAGAAGAAAAGCTATAGAAGTAGCAGACAGAAGAATACATGGGAAGATTGATTATTTCTTTGACATATCTTCTTGTAGAGTAACATATGCATGTATAGGTTTTAAACTACTAATTAAATTGCATACACACATTAGCATAATAGGAATACAGCTACATAACAAAAGCAGACCTACAATTACCAGCCATATCCAGTGAAACCAAGAAAACCTGTTAGGCACCCTAGGCATTTGCGAAAACTTATCAATGATATGATGGATATTGTCTAACTGAATTTGAATAGTTTGAGAAAAATCAGACAAATTAAAACAACACATTCCTGGGAACTGTTCAAATACCGTATGTTCTTTTAACAGTAGTCTATAGTTGCACGATTTTGGAGCACTGCAACTTGCACTTCTCCTAATTCTTGGTTGAGTTCTGACAGTATAGATCCAGTCAAATTTGTTGTTTTACTGTATGCACAGGCCAGCTTAGATATCTCCTTCTTCATTCCAAAGGCAAGTCCAGGAACTGGTGGGATGAATGCAGCTACAACTGCAGCAGCACCAGGATCTTTGTTGAAGTTTTTTGATGATCATCTTCTGGAATGACTCTTCCAGAGAATGTTGGTGTTGGAAGGTCTTCTTCATATCGTATCTTAATTCATTTTCTGGGTGGCCAAATTAGGCTTTGATCCTCTGTATAAACACAAACAAACCCTTTGCCCACACTTTGATATGACCTTTATACCATTGTGAAGAACATATTGAAGATCACCACACAGGAACTGCTTTTTTTTTTTTTAAGAGAAAGGAATATTAACAGAAAAATGTACTTCCATAGCTGATCATCTGACACCCTTTAAAAGATCAAAATTAAGGATATGTAAAGCATGCATTAATCGTTGATTTGCAGTTAGTTTTATCCTCTCAGGGAGTAATCCCCCTTTTCTTTCTTTTTTTTTTTGTTATCATTAATCTACAATTACATGAAGAATATTATGTTTACTAGGCTCTCCCCTATACCAAGTCCCCCCCACAAACCCCATTACAGTCACTTTCCATCAGCATAGCAAAATGTTGTAGAATCACTACTTGTCTTCTCTGTGTTACACAGCCCTCCCCTTTCTCTCACCCCCCCACATTATGCATGCTAATGATAATACCCCCTTTCTTTCTTCTTCCCGCCCCTTATCCTTCCCTGCACACCCATCCTCCCCAGTCCCTTTCCCTTTGGTACCTGTTAGTCAATTCTTGGGTTCTATGATTCTGCTGCTGTTTTGTTCCTTCAGTTTTTCTTTTGTTCTTTTACTCCACAGATGAGTGAAATCATTTGGTATTTCTCTTTCTCCACTTGGCTTATTTCACTGAGCATAATACCCTCTAGCTCCATCCATGTTGTTGCAAATGGTAGGATTTGTTTTCTTCTTATGGCTGAATAATATTCCATTGTGTATATGTACCACATCTTCTTTATCCATTCATCTACTGATGGACACTTAGGTTGCTTCCAATTCTTGGCTATTGTAAATAGTGCAGCGATAAACATAGGGGTGCATCTGTCTTTTTTCAAACTGGAGTGCTGCATTCTTAAGGTAAATACCTAGGAGTGGAATTCCTGGGTCAAATGGTAAGTCTATTTTGAGAATTTTGAGGAACCGCCATACTGCTTTCCACAATGGTTGAACTAATTTACATTCCCACCAGAAGTGTAGAAGGGTTCCCCTTTCTCCACAACTTCGCCAACATTTGTTGTTGTTTGTCTTTTGGATGGTAGCCATCCTTACTGGTGTGAGGTGATATCTCATTGTGGTTTTAATTTGCATTTCTCTGATGCCAAGTGATGTGGAGCATCTTTTCATGTGTCTGTTGGCCATCTGAATTTCTTTTTAGGAGAACTGCCTGTTCAGTTCCTCTGCCCATTTTTAATTGGATTATTTGTTTTTTGTTTCTTGAGGTGGGTGAGCTCTTTATATATTTTGGATGTCAAGCCTTGATCAGATCTGTCATTTATGAATATATTCTCCCATACTGTAGGGTACCTTTTTGTTCTATTGATGGTGTCTTTTGCTGTAAAGAAGCTTTTCAGCTTAATATAGTCCCACTTGTTCATTTTTGCTGTTGTTTTCCTTGTCCAGGGAGATATGTTCAAGAAGAGGTCACTCACGTTTATGTCTAAGAGATTTTTGCCTAAGTTTTTTCTAAGAGTTTTATGGTTTCATGACTTACATTCAGATCTTTGATCCATTTCAAATTTACTTTTGTATATGGGGTTAGACAATGGTCCAGTTTCATTCTCCTACATGTAGTTGTCCAGTTTTGCCAGCACCATCTGTTGAAGAGACTGTCATTTCCCCATTGTATGTTCATGGCTCCTTTATCGAATGTTAATTGACCATATATGCTTGGGTTAATGTCTGGAGTCTCTAATCTGCTCCACTTGTCTGTGGCTCTGTTCTTGTACCAGTACCAAATTGTCTTGATTACTATTTCTTTGTAGTAGAGTTTCAAGTTGGGGAGTGAGATCCCCCCCCGCCACTTTATTCTTCTTTCTCAGGATTGCTTTGGCTATTCAGGGTCTTTGGTGTTTCCATATGAATTTTTGAACTATTTGTTCCAGTTCGTTGAAGAATGTTGCTAGTAATTTGATAGGGATTGCATCAAATCTGTATATTGCTTTGGGAAGGATGGCCATTTTGACAATATTAATTCTTCCTAGACAAGAGCATGGGATGAGTTTCTATTTGTTAGTGTCCTCTTTAATTTCTCTTAAGAGTATCTTGTGGTTTTCAGGGTATAGGTCTTTCACTTCTTTGGTTAGGTTTATTCCTAGGTATTTTATTCTTTTTGATGCTTTTGTGAATGGAGTTGTTTTCCTGATTTCTCTTTCTATTGGTTCATTGTTAGTGTATAGGAAAGCCATAGATTTCTGTATGTTGATTTTGTATCCTGCAACTTTGCTGTATTCCGATATCAGTTCTAGTAGTTTTGGGGTGGAGTCTTTAGGGTTTTTTATGTACAGTATCATGTCATCTGCAAATAGTGGCAGTTTAACTCCTTCTTTACCAATCTGGATTCATTGGATATCTTTGTTTTGTCTGATTGCCGTGGCTAGGACCTCCAGTACTATGTTAAATTACAGTGGGGAGAGTGGGCATCCCTGTCTTATTCCCGATCTCGAAGGAAAAGCTTTCAGTTTCTCGCTGTTCATTATGATGTTGGCTGTGGGTTTATCTTATATGGCCTTTTTTATGTTGACGTACTTGCCCTCTGTACCCATTTTGCTGAGAGTTTTTATCATGAATGGATGTTGAATTTTGTCAAATGCTTTTTCAGCATCTATGGAGATGATCATGTGGTTTTTGTCTTTCTTTTTGTTGATGTGGTGGATGATGTTGATGGATTTTCGAATGTTGTACCATCCTTACATCCCTGGGATGAATCCCACTTGGACATTTTGTATGATCCTTTTGATATATTTTTGAATTCGGTTTGCTAATATTTTATTTAGTATTTTTGCATCTACATTCATCAGGGAAATCGGTCTGTAATTTTCTTTTTTGGTGGGGTCTTTGCCTGGTTTTGGTATTAGGGTGATGTTGGCTTCATAGAATGAGTTTGGGAGTATTCCCTCCTCTTCTATTTTTTGGAAAACTTTAAGGAGAATGGGTATTATGTCTTCCCTGTATGTCTGATAAAATTGCGAGGTAAATCTATCTGGCCCAGGGGTTTTGTTCTTGGGTAGTTTTTTGATTACCATTTCAATTTCTTTGCTCGTAATTGGTTTGTTTAACTTCTGTGTTTCTTCCTTGGTCAGTCTTGGAAGGTTGTATTTTTCTTGGAAATTGTCCATTTCTTCTTGGTTTTCCAGCTAGTTAGCATATAGGTTTTCATAGTAGTCTTTAATAATTCTTTGTATTTCTGTGGAGTCTGTTGTGACTTTTCCATTCTCATTTATGATTCTGTTGATGTGTGTTGCTTCTCTTTTTCTCTTAATAAGTTTGGCTAGAGGCTTATCTATTTTGTTTATTTTCTCAAAGAACCAGCTCTTGGTTTCTTTTTTTTTTTTCTATTGTTTTATTCTTCTCAATTTTGTTTATTACTTCTCTGATCTTTATTATATCCCTCCTTCTGCTGACCTTAGGCCTGATTTGTTCTTCTTTTTCCAATTTCGATAATTGTGACATTGGACCATTCATTTGGGATTGTTCTTCCTTCTTCAAGTGTGCCTGGATCGCTATATACTTTCCTCTTTAGACTGCTTTTGCTGCATCCCACAGAATTTGGGGCTTTGTGTTGTTTTTGTCATTTGTTACCATATATTCCTTGATCTCTATTTTAATTTGTTCATTGATCCATTGATTATTTAGGAGCATGTTGTTAAGCCTCCATGTGTTTGTGAGCCTTTTGTCTTCTTAGTACAGTTTATTTCTAGTTTTTTACCTTTGTGGTCTGAAAAGTTGGTTGGTAGAATTTCAATATTTTGGAATTTACTGAGTCTCTTTTTGTGAGCTCATATGTGGTCTATTCTGGAGAATGTTCCATATGCACTTGAAAAGAATGTATGTCCTGTTGCTTTTGGATGTAGAGTTCTATAGATGTCTATTAGGTCCATCTGTTCTAGTGTGTTGTTCAGTGCCTCCGTGTCCTTACTTATTTTCTACCCAGTGGATCTATCCTTTGGGGGGAGTGGCATGTTTTAGTCTCCTGAAATGAATGCATTGCAGTCTATTTCCCCCTTTAGTTCTGTTAGTATTTGTTTCACATATGTTGATGCTCCTGTATTGGGTGCATATATATTTATAATGGTTATATCCTCTTGTTGGACTGAGCCCTTTATCATTATGTAATGTCCTTCTTTATCTCTTGTTACTCTCTTTGTTTTGAAGTATATTTTCTCTGATATTAGTACTGCAACCCCTGCTTTCTTCTCTCTGTTGTTTGCCTGACATATGTTTTTCAATCCCTTGACTTTTAGTCTGTGCATGTCTTTGGGTTTGAGGTGAGTTTCTTGTAAGCAGCATATAGATGGGTCTTGCTTTTTTATCCATTCTGTTTCTCTGTGTCTTTTGATTGGTGCATTCAGTCCATTAACATTTAGGGTGACTATTAAAAGATATGTACTTATTGCCATTGCAGGCTTTAGATTCGTGGTTACCAAAGATTCAAGGATAGCTTCTTTAGTATCTTACTGCCTAACTTAGCTCACTTATTGAGCTGTTATATACACTGTCTGGAGATTCTTTTCTTCTCTCCCTTTTTATTCCTCCTCCTCCATTCTTTATATGTTGGTTGTTTTATTCTGTGCTCTTTCATGTTTCCTTTAACTGCTTTTAGTGGGTAGTTGATTTTATTTTTCCTTTAGTTAGTATTTGGTTGGTCTGCTTTCTTTGTTGTAATTTTATTTTCTCTGGTGACATCTGTTTTGTCTCAGGAGTGCTCCCATCTTGAACAGTCCCTCTAAAATACCCTGTAGAGGTGGTTTGTGGGAAGCAAATTCCCTCTACTTTTGCTTTTCTGTGAATTGTTTAATCCCTCCTTCATATTTAAATGATAATCGTGCTGGATACAGTATCCTTGGTTTAAGGCCCCTCTGTTTCATTGCATTAAATATATCATGCCATTCTCTTCTGGCCTGTAAGGTTTCTGTTGAGATGTCTATTGATAGCCTGATTGGTTTTCCTTTATAAGTGACCTTTTTCTCTCTAGCTGCCTTTAAAACTCTTTCTTTGTCCTTGATCTTTGCCATTTTAAATATTATGTGTCTTGGTGTTGTCTTCCTTGGGTCCTTTCTGTTGGGACTTTTTTGTATTTCTGTTTTCTGTTTGATTATTTCATCCCCCAGTTTGGGGAAGTTTTCAGCAATTATTTCTTCAAAGACACTTTCTATCCCTTTTTCTCTCTCTTCTTCTTCTGGTACCCCTATAATACGGATATTGTTCCTTTTGGATTGGTCACACAATTCTCTTAATATTGTTTCATTCCTGGAGATCCTTTTACCTCTGTCTGTGTCAGCTTCTATGCGTTCCTGTTCTCTGGTTTTTATTCCATCAATGGCCTCTTGCATCTTATCCATTCTGCTTATAAATCCTTACAGAGTTTGTTTCACTTCTGTAGTCTCCTTCCAAACGTCTGTAATCTCCCTCCCGACGTCTGTAATCTGCCTCCGGACTTCATCCCTTAGCTCTTGTATATTTCTCTGCATCTCCGTCAGCATGTTTATGATTTTTATTTTGAATTTTTTTTCAGGAAGACTGGTTAGGTCTGTCTCTTCAGGTGTTGTCTCTGTTATCTTTGTCTGCCTGAAATTTTGCCTTTTCATGGTGATAGTGATAGTTTGCAGAGCTGGCACGAGTGATGACTGGAAGAACTTCCCTTCTTGTTGTTTTGTGGCCCTCCTCTCCTGGAAGAACAGCAACCTCTAGTGGTTTGTGCTGAGCAGCTGTGCACAGACAGGGCTTCTGATTCCTGCCTGGCTGCTATGGAGTTTATCTCTGCTGTTGCTGTGGGCGTGGCCTGCCTCAGGCTGCTGCTCCGATATGGTGGAGCCGTGTTGGAGTGGGACTGGCCGGGAGCTATTTATCTCCGTGAGGGTCCTCCATGCTCCCTGCTGCCCAGGGGGTTAGAGTGCCCAGAGTTCCCCAGATTCCCTGCTGCTGGACTAAGTGTCCCAGGATGCTTCCATCCGGCAGTGGGGTCCCTGTCCCTTTAAGACTCCCAAAAAGCACTCGCTTTTCTTTGTTCCCAGGGCGCTGGCTGCAGGGACCCGCTCACAGGTCTTACTGTCCTGTTTCCCTATTATCCAGAACCCCACACATGCACTGTGTCTGCGCTCTGGTGTGGATGGCTAGGGCTGGCTATTTAGCAGTCCTGGGCTCCCTCTCCCTCCCCTCTCTGACTCCTCTCCTCCTGCCCGGAGCTGGGGTGTGGGGTGCTCTGGTTCTGCCAGGCCAGGGCTTGTATCTTATGCCCTTCACGAGGCGCTGGGTTCTTGCAGGTGTGTATGTGGTCTGGATGTTGTCCTGTGTCTTCTGGTCTCTCTTTTAGGAAGAGTTGTCTTTGTTGTATTTTCAAAAATATATGTGGTTTTGGGAGGAGATTTCTGCTGCTCTACTCACGCCACCATCTTGACTCCACCCCAAATATCATTTTGAATATTATTTGTTTATCATTGAACTTTCAACTACATTCCATTTTGAAACATCTCTTTCTGAAAAGGTAAACTTTAAAAATGAAGATGAAAAGAAATTTGAAAGAACTCATTTTAACTTTAAATGAGGAATATGAAAACTGACATGTTTTTGCACAGATATAACTTCTCAGTGGTACTTTTTGATGTTTGGCATATTCATTTTGTATGGCTTCATAAAATAATTTAAAATGAGATCCTTTTCAATTATAAAAAACATTATGTAACCCATGTGATGAAAAAGTGAAAAAAGACTCTGCATTTGATGACACTATTTTATCTTAACATTGCTATGTAAGAATGTGCTATTGAAAGTACTATGCCTTGTTGCAGAATAAGATAACTATTATGGGTTCATAGGTTTAAGGTAAGCCCTAGAATGTGGTGTTTGAGAAAAATAGACAAGTTTATTTCACTTTTATATAATAATTCTAGGCTAATAGTGTTTTCAACATAACTCTGTTCTATGTGGACATTCCAGAAACTTGGACACCTCCACCATGGTGTAGCCATATCCCATTAAGTATTTTCATCATCTCAGTGCTGAAGCTCTGTGGAGTTCCTACTATTCTTTCAGTGGGTAGGATAAAGCCACAATTCTGAGGACAAATACGGAGGAGGAAAACATTACTTCTGCTCACATTCCATTGATAATCAGTCCAATAGACATACCCCGCTTCAAGAGAAGTGGGAAGTAGTCTGATCACGTTACTGGAAGAGAAGAAAGATACAATTTGGAGGACCCTAAGCAAATGGTTAGGGCTTAATCACTCATAGGTATAAAAACATTTCATGTAATGTCAGAATTCCAGAGGTAGGCATCAGTTTAAAAGACGGTATGTATAGTAGTATACCCATTGTGTGTTTGCTTGATAAATGTGACTGACCAGCTCTTGTGAACAAGGATTTCAGTTTCCAATATATAAACGAGATCTAGTTTAGGACATCCTTCAGTAAAATATTGATATAAAGCAATTAGTAATCTGTCACAGTCAAAGAAGTTTAGAAAGAGAACATCTCATGTAGGCGTGTCTAACTGTTTGAGCATAGATGAATTTCAAGATCATTACAGAATCAGACTGAGTCATAACATTGCTAGATTTTGCAAAAGCGGAACTATACATATTGCAGTTATTCCATACTTTCTTCCCTGGTGATAAAATTAATGGCACTAAGCATATAGGCAAAGAAAGCTTCATTTTTTAGTGATCTTATGTATATATTAATAACATACCAAACAAAAATCTCCAAACCCTCCCCTATTACTACCCCTTAGAGAGCTGGAAATATCAGCAATTTTATCTTCCAACACATCATAACATATAGTTGAAGAAACTGAGTAGCTAAAGAAATAACAATGTTAGAAACATTTACCTGATTTGGGTATTGTCATACACTTTAAATATTTATCACTGTCATTATTATTTAATAATTGTGTCAGCCTTTAGTTTCAGAAACATTAAGCTTCTTTGCATTATTCTATTATATGGAGATTGAAAACTATGTACTTAATATTGATGATTTGTGTACAAGGCTGCAGTATTAATATTACAAAACAAAGTCAAAATGAGTCAACTTGATAAGGTTTTATCTAGTTTAGTGAAATAATTTTGCAATAGTACTTATTTTTGCAATAAAGGAGACTAATGGGAAGGACATAAAAAATGCAAGAGTATTTTATCAAGTTTACTCAGTGTGTAGATTGTATTATTTATTTATGGATCTTCCTTTCTGCCTCACTGTTGCTATGGTTTAATGTGGAAAAAAAGTATACTTTCCCACTCAAGTTTTGTCTTGGCCAAGTAACTTTTTTTTTTTTGATCTGTGGAATAGGGACAGAACAGAGTTTGCCAATACTAGCCAGAGGTTTCCAGAGATATTGTGTGTCTCCATTTACCACTCTAGTTTTTTGTTCATTTTGAAAACATATCATTTATAAAATAAGCTTCTTCATCCTTGTTCCCAAAGTGAGGAGCCATGTGAAGCAGTATTCACTCAGCTCACATCCTACATCCAAGTCTGTCAGAGTCCAGCAGAGAGAAAACCAGTAGAGCTGTGAAAAGTCACAACAAGCTCTTACACATTGAAACAAGATATAAATGCGAGGTCTTGTAAACATCAAAATTGTCAGTTGAGTGTTATGTATAGTTACAACTAAACCAGACTAGTACAGAAATTGATACTCGATGTAGATTGCTGCCATAACAAAACCTTAAAGTATGTGGCATTGACACTGGGGATACATGGTGGTCAGCCATGAGGTTATTATCGTGGACAGAAATATTTCAAACTATGTACAATAGGGGAACAAGAGTTAATAAAACTGTAATCTGAAATAAATTGGGGTAGAAATGTTCCTAATGAATTTCTGAATGAGGACACAGAGGTCCCTGGAGCTGAAATGATGTGTGCTAGTTCTGAGCAAACACATTAATAGACAATGATGTTTTATTTATCCCTCTTACTCCTTTTTTATGAAAACCCCATCTCTTGAATGAGAGGTGCTCCTTCAGTTTGTGTTCCAGAGTGAGGAGACGTGGAACAAACCTAATCCTAATACAGCCTGTGGCTAATCCTGGCTCCTGGCTAAATCTAGCAGAGGTAATTTCAGCAACACAGAATAGCTGAGTGGAGAAGCAGCCAAAAATGCACAGGTCTGTGAGCAATTGATGAGTGTTAGTTGCTGTAACCCACTGGGTTCCATGGTTATTTATTAAGCATCACTCTCACAGCAAAACCTGATGATTATACAGATGCCCTCCCTGGCTTACTTCCATTACACTGGCATAGTCATGACTTTTATTATATTATGAAAATTTTTTTTCTTAGAAAATATATTATTTCCTGAAAATATTTACTCGAATACAAAAATAACTGCAAATACTTTTTATGGCCAATGCCTTTTAACATAAATAGAAGTATATGCAAGTACGATGAATTCTGCTTCCTACACATCGATTATAGTTCTTAAATGTTTCTTGAATCCAAAATTTATGTTAAATTAAAGCACAATCTCAAGAGGTCTTTGGTTTGCATTAGGTATTCTTCAGTGTTCTAATAGTATTTTTAAATTTTTAAATAACTTAATAGATAAATTTACTTTACATAGTGAACATTTCCAATTATCTCCTCAAATTTAGAAACCTTATTATTTTTTAGACAAAGTCATCATAAATATAAAATAAAATAATACCCAAGAAAAGCAAAAAGACTTAGTATATAGATTTTTTTCAAACATAATAAGATGTGTTAGAATATTAGGCAATTTCAGTAAAATACATACAATTAGCAATTTACTTGAAATAATCTGGCAGGTATTCTCTGTGTATAAGATGATTGGCTTTTTCTTTCTTTTGCAATTTCACCTTTGTCATTCTTGGTTAAAATGAAAAGCTTTGAACTGTCCTTTTGGCCACAAGCAATAGAGTATAAGATACCTTGTTTATAAGAGAAGAAATTCGCTATACCACTTTGTAAAGAATCAAAGCACTGCTTCATACAGAATTGGGGCTGTAACAGTACAAACAAATATGAAAAGAAACTTGAGGTTTACCTTCATTTCAAAATATCACCATTGATGTGGGCAGAGCCAAGATGGCGGCGTGAGTAGGACAGTGGAAATCTCCTCCCAAAAAAATATATATTTTTGAAAATACAACAAATACAACTATCCCTAAAAGAGAGACCAGAAGACACAGGACTACAGCCATACCACATCTACACCTGCGAGAACCCAGCGCCTGGTGAAAGGGGTAAGATACAAGCCGCAGCCTGGTGGGACCCGAGGCCCCTCACCCCAGCTCCCGGAGGGAGGAGAGTAGTTGGAGCGGGGAGGGAGAGGGAGCCCAGGACTGCTGAACACCCAACCCTAGCCATCTGCACCAGAGCGCAGACACACAGTGCATGCATAGGGTGCCGGAAACAAGAGAAGCAGGGCAGTAAGACCTGTGAGCGGGTCCCGCAGCCGGCACTCCTGGGACAAAGAAAAGCGAGTGCTTTTTGAAAGTCTTAAAGGGACAGGGACCCCACAGCTGGACGGAAGCATCCCAAGTGACAGTACAGCAGCTGAAAATTCCAGGTAACTCCGGGTGCAATAACACCCTGGGCAACAGCTCTGAGACCCCTCACAGAGGTAAATAGCCAAACAGCCCTCCATCCATTACCCCTCTGGGACCCCGCCATAGCAGAGCAGAAGCCTGAGGCTGGCCATGCCCACAGCAAGGAAGCTTCCTCCATACCCGCGGGGCAAGAAACAGAGACCCAGTCTACACGCAAGTGCCGAACAGAAGCCACTAGGGGTCACAGTTGTCCCAGTAAAGAAAGGCCAGGAGCAATTGGAAAAAGTCTAGGCTCTCCAGCTGACAGATGTGTCAATAGCATAACACTGCACCTATCAACATGAAAACGCAAAAAAATTTGATCCAGACAAGACTAACCAAGACAGCTTTGATATCTTCTACATCTTCCCCTGAGAAGGAACCTGGGGAGATAGATTTAAACAATCTTCCTGAAAAAGAATTCAAAACAAAATTCATAACCATGCTGATGGACTTGTAGAGAAATATGCAAGAACTAAGAAGGGAGAATACAGAAATAAAATAATCTCTGGAAGGACTTCAAAGCAGAATGGATGAGATGCAAGAGACCACTAATGGACTAGAAAACAGAGAACAGGAATGCAGAGAGGCAGATGCAGAGAGAGATAAAAGCATCTCCAGGAATGAAAGAATTTTAAGAGAACTGTGTGACCAATTGAAACGGAACAATATCCAGAAGAAGAAGAGAGAGAAAAAGGGATAGAAAGTGTCTTTGAAGAAATAATTGCTGAAAACTTCCCCAAACTAGGGGAGGAAATGGCCTCTCAGACCACAGAGGTACACAGAACTCCCATGACAAGGGATCCAAGGAGGGCAACACCAAGACACATACTAATTAAAATGGCAAAGATCCAAGACAAGGACAAAGTATTAAAGGCAGCCAGAGAGAATAAAAGGTCACCTACAAAGGAAAACCCATCAGGCTATCATCAGACTTCTCAACACAAACCCTACAGGCCAGAAGAGAATGGCATGATATACTTAATGCAATGAAACAGAGGGGCCTAGAACCAAGAATACTGTATCCAGCTCGATTATAATTTTTTTTTTTGTAGATAATTATTTTATATTGAAGGGTAGTTGACACACAGTATTACATTACATTAGTTTCAGGTGTACAACATAGTGATTCAACATTTATATACATGATAATTCTAGGTACCAGCTATCACCATACCAAGTTGTTGCAATATTTTGACTATATTCCTTATGCTATACATTACATCCCGGTTATTTATTTATTTTACAATTGGAAGTGTGTACTTTTTTTGTGTGTGTGAGGGCATCTCTCATATTTACTGATCAAATGGTTGTTAACAACAATAAAATTCTGTATAGGGGAGTCAATGCTCAATGCACACTCATTAATCCACCCCAAGCCTAATTTTCATCAGTCTCCAATCTTCTGAGGCATAACAAACAAGTTCTTACATGGAGAACAAATTCTTACATAGTGAATAAGTTACATGGTGAACAGTACAAGGGCAGTCATCACAGAAACTTTCGGTTTTGCTCATGCATTATGAACTATAAACAGTTCAAATATGAATACTCATTTGATTTTTATACTTGATTTATATGTGAATACCACATTTCTCTCTTTATTATTATTATTTTTATTAAAATGCTGAAGTGGTGGGTAGATACAAGATAAAGGTAGAAAACATAGTTTAGTGTTGTAACAGAGCAAATGTAGATGATCAGGTGTGTGCCTGTAGACTATGTGTTAATCCAAGCTAGACAAGGGCAATAAACATCCACGTATGCAGAAGATTTCTCTCAGAACAGCGGGGGTGAGGTTCTAAGCCTCACCTCTGTTGATCCCCAATTTCTCACCTGATGACCCCCCTGCGACTGTGCCTGTCTTAGGTTGTTCCTCCCTTGAGGAATCTTACCCATCTCTGGGTAACCAGTCATCTTCCGGGGCCTTACAGGGAAATGTAAAGTTGGTAAGTGAGAGAGAAGCCTTATTGTTTGAAATGGTTAGCTTTTTATTTCTTTGCATATTTATGCCCTGTCGCTTCTATGCCCAGCATTTGTCTTGAGGTATCTTTACCACTTGGAAGAATTATGATACTCGGTAAATTTGATATGCGGCACGAATTCTATTTAAGGGTTGTAATTAGGAAGGAAGAAGAAAAGCTATAGAAGTAGCAGGCGGAAGAAAACATGGGAAGATTGATTATTTCTTTGACATATCTTCTTGTAGAGTAACTTCAGCATGTAGAGGTTTTAATTGCACACATACATTAGCATAATAGGAGTATAGTTACATAACCAAAGCATACCTGTAAT